>NC_138348.1:82397331-83729414 GCF_046562875.1 Panthera onca | reverse complement strand
AGCTTTGATACCATGTAATTTGGTAGATTGTCATTAGTGAAGAGCACTTGGTAGGGTCCTTTCCATGAATCTCACTTTTGCCAAAAAGCATCACAACAAAATAACTTTGTAAATAACAAAAGACTGTAAAATGCCCAGGTGTTAATGAGAATTCATTAAAATGGGACTGACAAGGAAATTTAGTTATTTCTGTGACACACAACATTTTATGAATACTGGAATTACAACTACTAACATTATACTAGGGCATATCAGATCTAGAGATTTCACACGATTTCTAGAACATTTACATTAATAACATGTATCCATATAAATATAAGCTTAAACATTACTTTTTACTTGATTATGTTTCACACATAATTTAACATATCAAATAAACCTGATAGTTTAACATTTTAACAGGTGAGAGATAAGTCTTTTGAGATTTTCTAGGAGCCCTCTGGGAAATCTCAAAGTTACTTTGAGATCAAAAGGACTCCATTTTAGGATTTGATTTTCAAAAAGTTGTCAAAATATCAAAAGGTTTGAACATTTGAGTACATAAAAGCACATATCATTATAAAATTATATCTAAGTATCTTTTTAACCAAAGTGACCACAGAAGAGGTTAAGCCAAATACAAGATTATAAAGTTGTGAACAAAATTTAGCTTTCTTAATATTGAGAAACTGGGTTTTCTTAAGTAATCGAGGACCTGATATAGTCAATGCGAAGCACAGTAATTATTTTTGTAAGGCATGAAATCCTTGCTGTCTGGGCAGATTAAAAGGTAAAGGAACTTTCATAATCTATTACAAAGTCAATCCAAAGGTCCAAGAAAACATTGTCCCTTTATTGGTCCCCAAATTATAATTTTGTACCATGTATCTTTGATAATGACATTGAATATATTTGTTTTTTTAATTTTTTTTATGTTTATATATTTTTGAGAGAGACACCACAGGATGATCAGAGACAGAGGGGGACAGAGGATCTGAAGCAGACTCTGTGCTGACAGCAGACAGCCCGATATGGGGCTCAAATGCATGAACTGTGAGATCATGACCTGAGCCAAAACCAAGAATTGGAGACTTAACCGACTGAACCATGCAGGAACCCCTCTTCACCCCTATTATTTCTAATTAAGTTTAATTATATATGTTAATTAGAATTCTTAACCCTTAGAATCCTTAATTCCTAGTGAAAACTAAAAAGTAACTAATTGTGGACTGCGTGTAAAACTAGCAGTCTATGGATTGGCATACTTATAAATACATTTTATAATTTCTAGAAGTATATTCTTCCTCGTGGTAAATTTTTCTGGGTGGCACAACCATGTTTACTAACAGACCCACATATCTTTAATTTCTCTTTAAAAGAAACCCAAAGTGGATAAACCTATATACTGTAATTAATGTTCAATGTTTTATCTTATTTGAAATTGATCTAGATATCCAATGAATTTCCCCCTTTCAACTTATCTCAGTATAATTTTAAAATTTCAAGTTACCAAAAAGATGTTTGGAAACAGTTTTTAAGTAGATATACCATCAAACATAATTATTGTTGAAAAGTTTATTTATAAACTCTTATCTTACTTCTACTTAATTTATTTGTTCTTAACAATTATGTTTAGAATACTCACGAAAAGTTCATGAGATCTTAAACAACTAACCATTATTTAAAAAAAAATAATGTTTATTTATTTTTGAGAGAGACAGAGGCAGAGTGTGAGCAGGGCAGGGGAAGAGAGAAAGGGAGACAGAATCCAGAGCAGGCTCCAGGCTCTGAGAAAGCTGTCAGCATAGAGCCTGACATGGGGCAAGAACTCACAAACTGTGAGATCATGACCTGAACCGAAGTTGGATGCTTAACCAACTGAGCCACCCAGGAGCACCTAACCATAATTTTTAATTGTCTTTTTTGCTATCAAATTTTGTAGCAGAGATGACATGAGCTTATTTAACTTTTTGTAACCCTAGGTGGAATAAAAGTGCTATGCTTAATACTGATAACTCTAAAGACCTACCTGTTTTAATTAAGCCAACAAACTTAAACTAGCTTTTATTTATAAAAGGTTACCCTAAATTATATGAACTTAAAAATAATTTAGATTTTTAAGTTTTTCTGAGAGTAAACTTAATTTATGTAGTCCATGCTTGTCTTTAACCCAATCCAAAAGAGTTCAGATTAATTAATTTTTGAGGGGACACCTGAGTGGTATAGTGGTTGAGCATCTGACTCTTGATTACATCTCCCATCATTATCTCAGGGTCACGAGATCAAGCCCTGTGGCAAGCCCTGTATTGGGCTCAATGTTGAGTGTGGACCCTGTGTGAGATTCTCTATCTCCCTCTTTCTCTGTTCCTCTCCCACTCATGTGTGCCCTCTCTCTTTCTCTCTAAAAAAAATATTAAAAAAAATAAATACCATTGGAGGTAGAACCATACTACACATCTAAAACAGGCATACATAGACATACATAAACAGAAAGACAGGTAAAAGCAGAAGTCTTTTAGCTTCTGTTTAAAATTTTAGCCAGGAGGTGTATGATAATGCAAAGGTCACTAGTTTATAAAAGAACAGTTGGATCTAGGGGCAGCTGGGTGGCTCAGTCGCTTAAGTGTCCAACTCTTGATTTTGGCTAGGGTGATGATCTCATGGTTTGTGAGTTGGAGCCCAGCATTGGGTTC
Source organism: Panthera onca (assembly GCF_046562875.1). Taxonomy (NCBI): domain Eukaryota; kingdom Metazoa; phylum Chordata; class Mammalia; order Carnivora; family Felidae; genus Panthera; species Panthera onca. Next base: position 83,726,742 of record NC_138348.1, on the reverse strand, counting down.
TGCACTGACAGCGTGGAGTCTGCTTGGGATCTTCTCTCTGCCTCTCTCTCTCTCCCTCTCTCAAAATTAATGAATAAACTTAATTTTTTTTTTTAAAACAACAGATGAGGAGTGCAGAAGATGGCGGCGTAGGAGGACGCTGGGCTCACCACGCGTCCTGCTGATCACTTAGATTCCACCTACACCTGCCTAAATAACCCAGAAAACCACCAGAAGACTAGCAGAACGGAGTCTCCGGAGCCAAGCGCAGAAAAGAGGCCCACGGAAGAGGGTAGGAAGGGCGGAGAGGCAGTGCGTGCTGCACGGACTGGCAGGAGGGAGCCGGGGCGGAGGGGCGGCTCGGCCAAGTAGAGCCCCCGAGTCTGGCTGGCAAAAGTGGAGGGGCTGGACGGACTGCGTTCCGACAGCAAGCGCAACTTAGCGTCTGGGAGGTCATAAGTTAACAGCTCTGCTCAGAAAGCAGGAAGGCTGGAGGACAAAGGGAGGGAGAGCTGCTGAGCCCCCGGACAGCAGAGCTCAGCTTGGCAGGGAACAAAGGCGCTTGCCAGCGCCATCTCCCCCGCCCATCCCCCAGCCAAAATCCCAAAGGGAACCAGTTCCTCCCAGGGAACTTGCTCCCTCTGCGCAAACACCCAACTCTGTGCTTCTGTGGAGCCAAACCTCTGGCAGTGGATCTGACTCCCTCCCGCTGCCACAGGGCCCCTCCTGAAGTGGATCACCTAAGGAGAAGTGAGCTAAGCCTGCCCCTCCAGCCCCCATGCACCTTACCTACCCACCCCAGCTAATACGCCAGATCCCCAGCAACACAAGCCTGGCAGTGTGCAAGTAGCCCAGACAGGCCACGCCACCCCACAGTGAATCCCGCCCCTAGGAGAGGGGAAGAGAAGGCACACACCAGTCTGACTGTGGCCCCAGCGGTGGGCTGGGGGCAGACATCAGGTCGACTGTGGCCCCGCCCACCAACTCCAGTTATACACCACAGCACAGGGGAAGTGCCCTGCAGGTCCTCACCACTCCAGGGACTATCCAAAATGACCAAACGGAAGAATTCCCCTCAGAAGAATCTCCAGGAAATAACAACAGCTAATGAACTGATCAAAAAGGATTTAAATAATATAACAGAAAGTGAATTTAGAATAATAGTCATAAAATTAATCGCTGGGCTTGAAAACAGTATACAGGACAGCAGAGAATCTCTTGCCACAGAGATCAAGGGACTAAGGAACAGTCACGAGGAGCTGAAAAACGCTTTAAACGAAATGCAAAACAAAATGGAAACCACGACGGCTCGGATTGAAGAGGCAGAGGAGAGAATAGGTGAACTAGAAGATAAAGTTATGGAGAAAGAGGAAGCTGAAAGAAAGAGAGATAAAAAAATCCAGGAGTATGAGGGGAAAATTAGAGAACTAAGTGATACACTAAAAAGAAATAATATATGCATAATTGGTATCCCAGAGGAGGAAGAGAGAGGGAAAGGTGCTGAAGGGGTACTTGAAGAAATTATAGCTGAGAACTTCCCTGAACTGGGGAAGGAAAAAGGCATTGAAATCCAAGAGGCACAGAGAACTCCCTTCAGACGTAACTGAATCGATCTTCTGCACGACATATCATAGCGAAACTGGCAAAATACAAGGATAAAGAGAAATTTCTGAAAGCAGCAAGGGATAAACGTGCCCTCACATATAAAGGGAGACCTATAAGACTCGGGACTGATCTCTCTTTTGAAACTTGGCAGGCCAGAAAGGCTTGGCACGATATCTTCAGTGTGCTAAACAGAAAAAATATGCAGCCGAGAATCCTTTATCCAGCAAGTCTGTCATTTAGAATAGAAGGAGAGATAAAGGTCTTCCCAAACAAACAAAAACTGAAGGAATTTGTCACCACTAAACCAGCCCTACAAGAGATCCTAAGGGGGATCCTGTGAGACAAAGTACCAGAGACATCGCTACAAGCATAAAACATACAGACATCACAATGACTCTAAACCCGTATCTTTCTATAATAACACTGAATGTAAATGGATTAAATGCGCCAACCAAAAGACATAGGGTATCAGAATGGATAAAAAACCAAGACCCATCTATTTGCTGTCTACAAGAGACTCATTTTAGTTCTGAGGACACCTTTAGATTGAGAGTGAAGGGATGGAGAACTAGTTATCATGCTACTGGAAGCCAAAAGAAAGCTGGAGTAGCCATACTTATATCAGACAAACTAGACTTTAAATTAAAGGCTGTAACAAGAGATGAAGAAGGGCATTAGATAATAATCACAGGGTCTATCCATCAGGAAGAGCTAACAATTATAAATGTCTATGCGCCAAATACCGGAGCCCCCAGATATATAAAACAATTACTCATAAACATAAGCAACCTTATTGATAAGAATGTGGTCATTGCAGGGGACTTTAACACCCCACTTACAGAAATGGATAGATCATCTAGACACACGGTCAAAGAAGAAACAAGGGCCCTGAATGATACATTGGATCAGATGGACTTGACAGATATATTTAGAACTCTGCATTCCAAAGCAACAGAATATACTTTCCTCTCGAGTGCACATGGAACATTCTCCAAGATAGATCATATACTGGGTCACAAAACAGCCCTTCATAAGTTTACAAGACTTGAAATTATACCATGCATACTTTCAGACCACAATGCTATGAAGCTTGAACTCAACCACAGGAAAAAGTCTGGAAAACCTCCAAAAGCATGGAGGTTAAAGAACACCCTACTAACGAATGAGTGGGTCAACCAGGCAACTAGAGAAGAAATTAAAAAATATATGGAAACAAACGAAAATGAAAATACAACAATCCAAACGCTTTGGGACGCAGCGAAGGCAGTCCTGAGAGGAAAATACATTGCAATCCAGGCCTATCTCAAGAAACAAGAAAAATCCCAAATACAAAATCTAACAGCACACCTAAAGGAAATAGAAGCAGAAGAGCAAAGGCAGCCTAAACCCAGCAGAAGAAGAGAAATCATAAAGATCAGAGCAGAAATAAACAATATAGAATCTAAAAAAACTGTAGAGCAGATCAACGAAACCAAGAGTTGGTTTTTTGAAAAACTAAACAAAATTGACAAACCTCTAGCCAGGCTTCTCAAAAAGAAAAGGGAGATGACCCAAATAGATACAATCATGAATGAAAATGGAATTATTACAACCAATCCCTCAGAGATACAGACAATTATCAGGGAATGCTATGAAAAATTATATGCCAACAAATTGGACAACCTGGAAGAAATGGACAAATTCCTAAACACCCACACTCTTCCAAAACTCAATCAGGAGGAAATAGAAAGCTTGAACAGACCCATAACCAGCGAAGAAATTGAATCGGTTATCAAAAGTCTCCCAACAAATAAGAGTCCAGGACCAGATGGCTTCCCAGGGAAGTTCTACCAGACGTTTAAAGCAGAGATAATACCTATCCTTCTCAAGCTATTCCAAGAAATAGAAAGGGAAGGAAAACTTCCAGACTCATTCTATGAAGCCAGTATTACTTTGATTCCTAAACCAGACAGAGACCCAGTAAAAAAAGAGAACTACAGGCCAATATCTCTGATGAATATGGATGCAAAAATTGTCAATAAGATACTAGCAAATCGAATTCAACAGCATATAAAAAGAATTATTCACCATGATCAAGTGGGATTCATTCCTGGGATGCAGGGCTGGTTCAACATTCGCAAATCGATCAACGTGATACATCACATTAATAAGAAAAAAGAGAAGAACCATATGATCCTGTCAATCGATGCAGAAAAGGCCTTTGACAAAATCCAGCACCCTTTCTTAATAAAAACCCTTGAGAAAGTCAGGATAGAAGGAACATACTTAAGGATCATAAAAGCCATTTATGAAAAGCCCACAGCTAACATCATCGTCAATGGATAAAAACTGAGAGCTTTTCCCCTGAGGTCAGGAACACGACAGGGATGCCCACTCTCACTGCTGTTGTTTAACATAGTGCTGGAAGTGCTAGCATCAGCAATCAGACAACAAAAGGAAACCAAAGGCATCAAAATTGGCAAAGAGGAAGTCAAGCTTTCGCTTTTTGCAGATGACATGATATTATACATGGAAAATCCGATAGACTCCACCAAAAGTCTGCTAGAACTGATACATGAATTCAGCAAAGTTGCAGGATACAAAATCAATGTACAGAAGTCAGTTGCATTCTTATACACTAACAATGAAGCAACAGAAAGACAAATGAAGAAACTGATCCCATTCACAATTGCACCAAGAAGCATAAAATACCTAGGAATAAATCTAACCAAAGATGTAAAAGATCTGTATGCTGAAAACTATAGAAAGCTTATGAAGGTAATTGAAGAAGATATAAAGAAATGGAAAGACATTCCCTGCTCATGGGTTGGAAGAATAAATATTGTCAAAATGTCAATACTACCCAAAGCTATCTACACATTCAATGCAATCCCAATCAAAATTGCACCAGCATTCTTCTTGAAACTAGAACAAGCCATCCTAAAATTCATATGGAACCACAAAAGGCCCCGAATAGCCAAAGTAATGTTGAAGAAGACCAAAGCAGGAGGCATCACAATCCCAGACTTTAGCCTCTACTACAAAGCTGTCATCATCAAGACAGCATGGTATTGTCACAAAAACAGACACAGAGACCAATGGAATAGAATAGAAACCCCAGAACTAGACCCACAAACGTATGGCCAACTCATCTTTGACAAAGCAGGAAAGAACATCCAATGGAAAAAAGACAGTCTCTTTAACAAATGGTGCTGGGAGAACTGGACAGCAACATGCAGAAAGTTGAAACTAGACCACTTTCTCATACCATTCACAAAAATAATCTCAAAATGGATCAAGGACCCGAATGTGAGACAGGAAACCATCAAAACCCTAGAGGAGAAAGCAGGAAAAGACCTCTCTGACCTCAGCCATAGCAATGTCTTACTCGACACATCCCCAAAGGCAAGGGAATTAAAAGCAAAAGTGAATTACTGGGACCTTATGAAGATAAAAAGCTTCTGCACAGCAAAGGAAACAACCAACAAAACTAAAAGGCAACCAACGGAATGGGAAAAGATATTTGCAAATGACATATCAGACAAAGGGCTAGTATCCAAAATCTATAAAGAGCTCACCAAACTCCACACCCGAAAAACAAATAACCCAGCAAAGAAATGGGCAGAAAACATGAATAGACACTTCTCTAAAGAAGACATCCGGACGGCCAACAGGCACATGAAAAGATGTTCAACGTCGCTCCTTATCAGGGAAATACAAATCAAAACCACACTCAGATATCACCTCACGCCAGTCAGAGTGGCTAACAATCCATTTATTCTAACATAATTTTGTGGGGTACAAGTTTATGCATGGTTCAACTGGGTGATTCCTCTATTCCTTGTGGCGTTGACTGAGGTTATTTAGTGGTTCTTGGATGGGAGATAGGCAATTATTAAGGATCCCAATGGCTTCACTTATATCTGTCACCTTGATAGTAATGCCTGAACATCAGTATCTAAATCCAGATATCATTTCCCAAGTCAGATCAAGGAGAAGGTAAGGCTCTTGAATATACTTTATCCTTTACAGTTCCTCCCAAAGACCTAAGTACTAAAAGGACAAGTTATCTGTCCCCTTTGCACCCAAGAGGCAATGGTGGGGTAGATATAGGATAACCACAATAGTTCAGTTTAGAAAGGGAGAGAATGTAAAGGTCACAGCAATTCTAAAATCCAGTTAGGCACATGCTTCTAATTCCTTAATTATAACACAATTCTCCCCAGAAATAACTATATGTGGTTTTTGACTCTTCCCTCTTAGATCTTTTTCCGGCTCTCTCAATAATTTTTCCTATATAAGAAATGATCTGTCTTTGCAGCTGGAAAACTTTCTCAGGTTGCTTCCTGCTTATGGAAAGTTATGGACCCAGAAGACTCTATTTTAAATAGCCTCTGTTCTTTTTAGTGCAAATTGAAGGTGCACTTATTAATACAATCCTCTTAAAAACTTTGTGGGCTTCTGTGATTTTATTTCATATAAGTATATTATTGTCAACTAGCAGAAGTTATACTCACAAATTTCTTTAAGATAATCTCTTCCTGGCTTGGACTGAGAGACAGTGTTACATAAGTGAACAGTCTTGACACTCTTGGAAACATTCTTCTCTAGTTGCGAGCACCTATAAGACATACTCAAATATTTTGGATATCTTAGAAAAAGGGTTTGTAGGGGGCCTGGGTGGCTCAGTCGGTTGGGCGTCCGACTTCAGCTCAGGTCATGACCTCGTGGTTTCTGAGTTAGAGCCCCACATCGGGCTCTGTGCTGACAGCTCAGAGCCTGGAGCCTGCTTCAGATTCTGTGTCCCCCTGTCTCTCAGCCACTTCCATGCTCATGCTCTGTCTCTCTGTGTTTCTCAATAATGAATAAAAGTCAAAAAAATTTAAAAAAAGAAAAAGGGCTTATAGACACACCTTAGAGATGATTCATTCCTTGAAGTTATTGTTTATTCTTTGAACCCTTTGATTCTAGGGAGGCTGGAAATGAGAAAGTCCTATTGTAGACCTCAGCAAGTCCTTGATCCTTTACACTTATCTCTAAATTTTGCTTGAGAACTTTTTATTACATTTTTTCTTTATCTATATCTTGTTATAGGATGCTATTAGAAACCAATTGTCACTTCTGCATTCTACCTGGAAATCTTTGCAAAATCCACCAGTTTATTAAGTTCATATTCTTCATTCCACATTACTACAGGTGAAAATATTTTCAAATATTGTCACTATATAAAAAGGGTTCCCTTGCATTCTGTCTCCAGTGGAATTTTCTTCCTGCTCCTCCATCGTTTGCTAGTAGTCTTCTTGAAGACCTTCTAGCTTCTGTTTGCCACCAATTCCAAACCAAATGCCAATGTTGCTGCTTTCAAAAGCCAAATATATATGTAATCACTGTAATACTTAGTGGCTTACAGTAATATCCATTTATTGTATCTCACTGGTTATGAATCTAGAATTTACCAGAGTTCATTTGGTGATTCTTCTGCTACTTGTGGCATATATTGAGGTCACTCAGTGGGACTTAGCTGGTGGATGGTCAGGTCTGGGATCATTAATAATTTCCTTCACATGTCCTGGTACTTATGCAGGGATGGTGGGAAATTGTACTCAGATGGATTATTGACTGGAAAACCTACACATGGCCTCTTTAGCCTGACTACCTTAGAGTCATCCAGCTTTTTCATGGTGTCTACATTCACTTAGAGTAAATGTTCTAAGAGACAGGTGAGAGCTGCAGGCTGTCTTATGCCCTAGCCTTGAATGTCTCCAAATTTCACTTTCACCATATTACATATGTTAGACAAATCACTAAAACTATCAAAGATTCAAAAAGAAAGTAATTAGACTTTACCTCTCACAAGGAGCCATAGGAAAGGATTTATAGCCATATTTAATTTACTACACCTTAGTGAACAACATGGAGAGGGATTGTCTAGTAGCTTCAAAGGTTTTTATTACCAGTACTAAAATCTTGATAGTTTTAGGGCTATGCATAGATATAGATATAGATATAGATATAGATGTATAGATATTGATATATAGGTATATATGTATAGATATAGATGTATAGATATAGATATAGATATAGATATAGATATAGATATAGATATAATGGCTGGACATTAATATATACACATAAACACACACATACACACACATAGATATAGATAGTTATCACACATGTCTTCTCTTGTTCTTTTTTATTTCTTTTTTCTGGAAGGTTTTTTAAACTCTAGGAGTTTAATTTTTGTACAAAATATAATTTTTTGTTAGATAAGTTCCCATACAACACCCAGTGTTCATTCCAACAGGTGCCTTTCTCCATGCCCATCACCAACTTTCCTCTCCCCTCCCACCTCCCATCACCCCTCAGTTTGTTCTCAGTATTTGAGTCTCTTATGGTTTGCCTGCCTCCCTCTCTGTAACTTTTTTCCCCTTCCCCTCCCCCATGGTCTTCTGTTAAGTTTCTTGGGATCCACATATGAGTGAAAACATATGTTATCTATCTTTCTCTGTATGACCTATTTCACTTAGCATAACACCCTCCAGTTCCACCCACGTTGCTACAAAAGGGCACATTTCATTCTTTCTCATTGCCAAGTAGTATTCCATTGTATATGTAAGCCACATCTTCTTTATCCATTCGTCAGTTGATGGACATTTAGGCTCTTTCCATAATTTGGCTATTGTTGAAAGTGCTGCTATAAACATTGGGGTAAAAGTGCCCCTATGCATCAGCACTCTGTATCCCTTGCATAAATTCCTAGCAGTGCTATTGCTACGTTATAGCGTAGATCTATTTTTAATTTTTTGAGGAACCTCCACACTGTTTTCCAGAGTGTCTGCACCAGTTGGCATTCCCACCAACAGTGCAAGAGGGTTCCCGTTTCTCCACATCCTCTCCAGCATCTATAGTCCCTTGATTTGTTCATTTTAGCCACTCTGACCGGTGCGAGGTGGTATCTCACTGTGGTTTTGATTTGTATTTCCCTAATGAGGAGTGACATTGAGCATCTTTTCATGTGTATGTTGGTCATCTGGATGTCTTCTTTAGAAAAGTGTCTATTCATGTCTTCTGCCCATTTCTTCCCTGGATTATTTATTTTTCGGGTGTGGAGCTTGGTGAGTTCTTTATACATTTTGGGTACTAGCCCTTTATACGATATGTCATTTGCAAATCCCTTTCCCTATTCCATCAGTTCCCTTTTAGTTTTGTTGATTGTTTCCTTTGCAGCACAGAAGCTTTTTTATCTTCATGAGGTCCCAATAGTTCATTTTTGCTTTTAATTCCCTTGCCTTTGGAGATGCCTCAAGTAAGAAATTGCTGAGACTGAGGTCAGAGAGGTTTTCTCCTGCTTTCTCCTCTAGGGTTTTGATGGCTTCCTGTTTCACATTCAGGTCCTTCATACATTTTGAGTTTATTTTTGTAAATTGTGTAAGAAAGTGGTCTATTTTCATTCTTCTGCGTGTTTCTGTCCATTTCCCACAGCACCATTTGTTAAAGAGAGTGTCTTTTTTTCCATTGGATACTCTTTCCTGTTTTGTCAAAGATTAGTTGGCCATAGATTTGTGGGTCCAATTCTGGGGTCTCTATTCTATTCCATTGGTGTATGTGTCTGTTTTTGTGCCAGTACCATGCTGTCTAGATGATGACAGCTTTCTAGTAGAGGCTAAAGTCTGGTATTGTGATGCCTCTCACTTTGGTTTTCTTCTTCAATATTACTTTGGCTATTCAGTGTGGTTCCATACAAATTTTAGTATTTCTTGTTCTAGCTTTGAGAAGAATGCTGGTGCAATTTTGATTGCGATTGAATTGAATGTGTATATTGCTTTTGGTAGTATTGACATTTTAGCAATATTTACTCTTCCAATCCATAGGCATGGAATGCTTTTCCATTTCTTTGCATCTTCTTCAATTTCCTTCATAAGGTTTCAGTAGTTTTCAGCATACAGCTCTTTTACATCTTTGGTTAGGTTTATTCCTAGGTATTTTATGCTTCTTGGTGCAATTGTGAATGGGATCAGTTTCTTTCTCTTTCTGTTGCTTCATTATTGGTGTATAAAAATATAACCAATTTCTGTACATTAATTTTGTATCCTGCGACTTTGCTGAACTCATGGATCAGGTCTAGCAGTTTTTGGGTGCAATCATTTCAGTTTTCCATATAGAGTATCATGTCATCTGCAAAAGTGAATTCATCTTTGCCAATTTTGATGCCTTTGATTTCATTTTGTTTTCTGATTGCTGGTGCTAGGACTTCCAACACTATATTAAACAACAGCGGTGACAGTGAACATCCTGGTCATGTTCCTGATCTCAGGGAGAAAGATCTCAGTTTTTCCCATTGAGGATGATATAAGCTGTGGGCTTTTCATAAATGGCTTTTTTGATGTTAAAGTATGTTCCTTCAATCCCAACTTTCTTGGGGGTTTTTATTAAGAAAGGATGCTGAATTTTGACAAATGCTTTTTCTGCATCAATTGACAGGATCATGTGGTTCTTTTCTTTTATTAATGTGATGTATCACATTGCTTGATTTGCAAATGTTGAACCAGCCCTGCAGCCCAGGAATGAATCCCACTTGATCACGGTGAATAATTCTTTTTATATGCTGTTGAATTCAATTTGCTAGTATCTTGTTGAGAATTTTTGCATCAATATTCATCAGGGATGTTGGCCTGTATTTCTGTTCTTTTGATGTGTCTCTGTCTGGTTTGGGAATCAAAATAATGCTGGCTTCATAGAATGAGTCCAGAAGTTTCCTTCCATTTCTATTTTTTGGAACAGCTTGAGAGGGATAGGTATTATCACTGCTTTAATTCTATGTCTGGTAGAATTCCCCAGGTAAGCCATCTGGTTCAGGACTCTTAATTGTTGGGAGATTTTGACAACGGATTCAATTTCTCCACTAATATTTTGTCTGTTCAGATTTTCTATTTCTTCCCATTTGAGTTTCAGTAGTGTGTGGGTGTTTAGGAATTTGTCCATCTCTTCCAGGTTGTCCATTTTTCTGGCATGTAATTTTTCATAGTATTCCCTGATAATTGCTTGTATTTCTGAGGGATTGGTTGTAATGAATCCCTTTTCATTTATGATTATATCTATATGGGTCCTCTCTCTTTGTTTTTGAGAAGACTGGCTAGAGGTTTATCAATTTTGTTTATTTTTTCAAAAAAAAAAAAACAACTCTTGGTTTCATTGATCTGCTCTACTGTTTTCTGTGTGTGTGTTTGTTGTTGTTTGTTTTGTTTTTGGATTCTATATTTTTATTTCTGCTCTGATCTTTATTATTTCTCTTCTTCTGCTGGGTTTGGGGTGTCTTTGCTGTTCTGTTTCTAGTTCCTTTAGGTGTGCTGTTAAATTTTATATTTGGGATTTTTCTTGTTTCTTGAGATAGGTATGGATTGCAATGTATTTTCCTCTCAGGACTGCCTTTGCTGCAACCCAAAGCCTTTGGATTGTTGTATTTTCATTTAGTTTGTTTCCATACCTTTTTAAAATTTCTTCTCTCTTTGCATGGTTGACCCATTCATTCTTTAGTGGGATGTTCTTTAACTTCCATGCTTTGGAAGTTTTCCAGACTTTTTCCTGTGGTTGATTTCAAGTTTCATAGCATTGTGATCTATAAATGTGCATGGTACTATCTCAAATCTGGTATGATCTCAATTCTTTTATACTTATTGAGGGCTGTTTTGTGACCCAGTATGTGATCTATCTTGGAGAATGTTCCATGTACACTCGAGAAGAAAGTATATTCTGTTGCTTTAAGATTCAGAGTTCTAAATATATCTGTCAAGTCCTTATGGTCCATTGTATCATTCAGGGCCCTTGTTTCTTTACTGATTCTCTGTCTAGATGATCTATCCTTTGTTGTAAGTGGAGTATTAAAGTCCCCTGCAAATACGACATTCTTTAACATTCTTATCAATAAGGTTGCTAAAATTTATGATTAAAATTTTATTTATTTGAGTGCTCTCGAATTTGGTTCATAGATATTTACAATTGTTAGCTCTTCCTGATGGATAGACTCTGTAATTATTTCATAATGTCCTTCTTTATCTTATGCCTTTAATTTAAAGTCTAGTTTGTCCAATATATGTATGGCGACTCCAGATTTCCCTTGACTTCCAGGAGCAAGATAAATAGTTCTCCATCCCCTCACTTTCAATCTGAAAGTGTCCTCCTTCAGGTTTAAAGTAGTCTCTTGTAGACAGCAAATAGATGGGTGTTGTTTTTTTATCCATCCAGATAACAATATGATCCAGATACCCTGTCTTTTGGTTTGAGCATTTAGTACATTTACATTCAGTGTTATTACAGAAAGATATGGGTTTAGAGTCATTGTGATGTCTGTAGGTTTCATGCTTGTAGTGATGTCTCTGGTACTTTGTGGTCCTTGCAACATTTCACTCACAGAATCCCCCTTAGGATCTCTTATAGGGATGGCTTAGTGGTGATGAATTCCTTCAGTTTTTGTTTGTTTGGGAAAACCTTTATCTCCCCTTCTATTATGAATGACAAATTTGCTGGATAAAGGATTCTTGGCTGCATATTTTACCTGTTCATCACATTGAAAATTTCCTGTCATTCCTTTCTGGCCTGCCAAATTCCAGTAGATAAGTCTGCTACTACCCTTATGTATCCACCCTTGTATATTGAGTCCCATTTGTCCCTAGCTGCTTTGAAAATTCTCTCTTTATCCTTGTATTTTGCCAGTTTCACTATGATGTATTATGCAGAAGATCAATTTAAGTTGCATCTGAAGGGAGTTCTCTGCGCCGCCTTAATTTCAATGTCTGTTTCCTTCCCAGATTGGTGAAATTCTCAGCTATGATTTGTTCAAGTACACTTTCAGCACTTTTCTCTCTCTTCTTCTTCTTATGGAACTACTATGATACAGATATTGTTTTGTTTCATTGAATCACTTAGTTCTCTAATTCTCCCCTTGTGATCAAAATTTTTTTATATCTCTTTTTCTCAGTTTTATCTTTTTCCATAATTTTATCTTCTAATTCACCTATTCTCCCCTCTGCCTCTTCAATCCATGGTGTGGCCACCTCCATTTTATTTTTCACCTCATTTATAGCATTTTTTAATTCATCATGACTATTTTTTTAGTTCCTTGATCTCTGTAGTAATAGATTCTCTGCTGTCTTCTATACCTTTTTCAAGCCCAGCAATTAATCTTATGACTGTTATTCTAAATTCTTGTTCAGTTATACTGCTTATATACGTTTTGATCAATTCTTTAGCTCTCACTTCTTCCTGGAATTTCTTTTGAGGGGAATTCTTCTGTTGCATCATTTTGGCTAGCTTTCTGTCCCTTATGTGTTTTAAAAGTTTGTTGTGTGCTCTGCACCTGCAAACACTGCTATATTAAAAGGGCGTCGTACATTGTCCATATCCTGACCCTTCAGGAGTAATTTTTTTTAGAGATTGTTACTTGCTCTCTGTTTTCGTGTCTTTGGTTATTTAATTACCCTACTCATAGTGATATTTTGGACACTCCACCAGGTGTGATTTGATTTTTTCCTTAGAGTGGCCCTTTAAAGGCAAACAAACAGACAGACAAACAAGAGACAAAAACACACAAACAAAGAAATAAAACAAAAAACCCAAATAAATGAAAATAAAAAGCTAAAAACTAAAAGCAAAAACCAAAAACACCAACTACAAGTAAAGAACAGGGTGGAGGCAGTGCTGATGGAAGATCACATACAAAGAGAGAAATGACCCGAGCAGGGTTAAAGATAAAATAAACACTTATTAGGCAGAGAGACTAAAAGGCTTAATCCATAAAGAGAGAAAGGAAAATAAAGAAGGAGGTGGGGAAACAGAAATGAAGATAAAGTTACCCAGTCAGAGAAACTATATGGCTTGATTATTCCAGAGAGAGAGAGAGAAAGGAATGTAAAGAAGGAGGTGTAGAACATATATCAAGAGAATGGATTAAGTGTGTTTGTTTAGAGAAACCAATAACCAGAGTAACCAGTCTAAGGAGGGAAGAGATAAGGAGGAGAAATGGGGGGGGGGGTGGAGAATATATCTATATATCCAGAGTTGACCTAGTGTTAATCCAGGCAATGCTGCAGCACAGATCTAGAGGAGCTGTCCATCTGGTTAAATAGGGTCTGTTCAGTTCCAGTGGATACATAGTTACCCAGTGTAGGAGGGGCATGGTTTGGTGTAGTCTGGACCCACCTCCACTATGGGTCCTGGGAATGATCCCTGAGGCCCACCTTGGTGGTGGTGGTGGGTGGAAATGGCAGTTCCCCAGTCTCTTCTCCATGGACCTGGACCTGGTGGACTGTTTGGGTAGTTTTCACAGTGACCTGGGCACAAACAAGGTGGTCCTTCTCTCTCTGCCAACTCCCCTGACTCTGCACTTGGCTAGGATTCAAAGTCCTCCTCCATGAGCTCTGGCACCTAGGAAGCGCCTCTCAGTGTGGCCTGATATTTGGTCCCTGCTGGCTTTGTCTATGCCACTGCACTTCAGGGAGGACCACTTTTTCCTACTGCAGACCGTGCCACCAACCTCGCCACCGAGCCCCGGGGGTGGTGGACACAGGCAGACGTGGGCAGGCTTTGTATTTTCCCACATCACTCCAGGGAGGGGGACTACAGACTGTCCCGAACCCGCAGGGTGGTGGATGCAGGCAGGCTTTGTTCTGTCCCGCAGCACTCCAGAGAGAGGGTCACTTTCTTCTATTGCGGACTGCAACCCTGATCTACCATTGAACACAGGGCTGCCTCCCCTCTTACCCAGGTGCATGAACAGGGAGCTGGCCCCAGTCCGAAGAAAGCCCCACAGATAGGATCCTTCTCAGTCACAGTTTGAAGTCTTTCTCCTGTCCAGATATAGTCCTACACTTCCCTAGCCACACTTTCTCTCTCTGCAGAAGGAGATCCCTCCCCTCTGTGCCTACACAGCCTGTTTTATCTCCCCTGCTCGCAATCACCCACCTATCTTTTCTCAAGTTGTCTCATTTTCTTCCTGGTAGATTCAGTCTCTTTTCCTCCCAGACTCTGGGGTTCAAAGTCCTTTGGCTTCAGCATTCTTTCTTTGAGAGACACAGGAAATATGTATCCCCCCTACTTCTCTACCATGTTGGCCCCTGGATCATTCAAAACCCTAGGACTTTAGAATGATATCAGCATTGCCAGAAACATAGAAACAATATAATTCCCTATGTTTAAATCAACATACAATAGAATTCCATAATAATACACTTTATTTATTTATCCATTATACTGCTGATGGACATTTAACATTTAAAACAATTACTGATAGGAAAGGATTTACTATTACTATAGTTTTATTTGTTTTGTCTCCTTGTATGGCCTTTGTATGCCTCATTTTCTTCCATATTGACTTTCTTTGCATCTAGTTGTTTTTTTTTTAATAGTGAAAATTTTTGATACCTTCTCATTTCCTTTTGAGTATATCCCATAGAAATTTTTTGTGGTTAAAATGGGGATTGCATATAACATTCTAAAGCTATGGCAATCTATTTTAAATCTAAACTTAAATTATATACTAACACTCTAATCCTTTGTAACTTCCTACCCCACATTATGTTATGTTATGTTATGTTATACATATTATGTACATAATATATATATAAATATGCATTATGTATATTTATAATTATTTTTTATACTTGTCTTTTGAATCCTATAGAAAAATAAAAAGTGGTGTTATAAACTAAAATTACACTAATATTTGTTTTTTATATCTGTCCACGTATTTGTCATTACTGGAGAACTTTTTATATAGCTGTGAGTTACTGACTGTCAACCTCTCATTTCAAGCCAAATGGCTCCCATAAGCATTTTTTTGTAGGACGGGTCTAGCGGTAATGAGCTTCTTTAGCTATTATCTGTGAATGTATGTTTCTCATTCAATTTTGAAAAATAAACAATTTTTATGGATACGGAATTCTCTGTTGATAGCTTTTTTTTTTCTTTTAGTACTTTAAATGTATCATTCCACTGCCTTCTGGGCTGCAATATTTCTGCTGAGAAATCCATTGATAATCTCACAGAGGCTCTCTTGTACATGGTGAATCACCTTTCTTCTGTTGCTTTCAAGATTCTCTTTTCCTCTCTCACTTTTGACACTTTAATTATCATGTGTCTCAGTGTGACTCTCTAAGTTGATCTTACATAGAGTTGATAGAACGTCTTGGATTTGTAGGTCAATGCCTTTCCTCAAATTTGGCAAGGTCTTGGCCATTATTTCTTCAAATAATCTCTTTGCCCTTTTTTGTATCTCTTCTCCTTCTGGGAATATATATATATATATATTCCATTTGATCATGTCCAAAAAATCTCTTTGATTCTGTTTACTTTTCTTTATTCTTTTGGCTTCATAAAATTGATGATTTCGAGTAACATGCTCTTTCTGTTCAAATTTTCTGTTGAACCACTCTTTACTTTTTCATTTCAATTACTTTATTTCCCTGATACAGAATTTGATTCTTTTATTTTTTTTTATTTTTTTATTTTTTAATATATGAAATTTACTGTCAAATTGGTTTCCATACAACACCCAGTGCTCATCCCAAAAGGTGCCCTCCTCTATTCTTTTAAATAATTATATCTCTTTTTTGATATTCTAATTTTGTTCATATGTAATTTTCTGGATTTTTCATAGTGTTGTCTCTGTTTAACTTTAATTCTTTGAGCACATTTAAGAATGTTGTTTTAAAGTCTTTGTCTAGTAAGTCTTATGTCTGTCTTTCATCAAGCATGGTTACTGGAGATTTATTTTGTTCCTTTGAATGGGTCATTTTTCCTTTTTATTTGTATAGCTTGTGGTCTTTTGTTGAAAATTGATAGACTGGATTCATGGAGGGGAATATCTTCACTAATTATCAGGGCTTGTCCTATGCTTTTGGGTCAGCCTGAATAGAAACCTATGTTCACAAATATTTTCTGGACATGTGCTTTCCCTGTTCTCTGATTCCTCAATATACATGGCTAATTTTAAATTCTCTCAGAATCTCAATCCTGTTTCTCTTGTGGCCTTAGCAGTTCACTTGTATTAGTCTGTGAATGTGCTGTTCCCTTTGCCTCCTGAAGCTTTGCCTAACTTGAGATCTCAACTGTGCCACTTTTAGCTGCATTACTGTTAAGTTAGATGACACAGAAACCGATTCCTCTGCAAGTCTCCAGACAGGTTAGATAGTTGCAAATTATGCACTCCCTGGTCTCTCCACTTCACAGAACAGAACTCAGCACTAGGCTGCTGCTTTCCTCAAACCACAGAAATGCCAGGTAGGGAACGGACCATGAGTGAGTAAAAATGCCATGAAATTTCCTACTGTTTTAATGGCTTTTTCTTGATTGGGTAATCATTGTTGCTAGAGACCTTTGACTGATTTTCAAAACTCATATAAAGTTATTTTAACCAGTCTCTAGTTGTTTATTTAATGTTTCTGTGTGGAAACAAGGGCTTGGAGCTTCCTAATCCATTGTCTTGCTGACATAATTCTCTCTTCATATTGTTATTATTTCTCAATAACACTGTTCTAAGGATAATTTTTTGCTTCTTGCTTTTTTTTTGTTTGTTTGTTTTACCTAAACATTGCTCATGCTCCTGAGTATAGACATATTTTGTCTCCTCTGACTACTGTGTAGTATGTCTAAATGTGCATTCACCACATTTTATTCATGCATTTTTATATTCATGTATATCCTGGTTACTTTTAATTCCTGATAGCAAACAATATTGCCATAGCACTTTCTTTTCAGCTAAACTTCAAAAAGAACATTCACCATGGCATTGCTATACATTAGAAATGATCTAGGAGTAAAATTATATTTATCTTTCCTGAAGATCTGTAGAATGAGGGTAAATGCTCTGAGATGATTAAATAGCTTTTGGTTAAAATTAACAGATATGTTACTCCTGTCCCTTATTTTGACTTCTACATTCATATATCAACTTAGTTTTATAAAATGTTTGCTACAGAAATGCAATGTTTTAGCTTTGTTTTAAGGCAAATACCCAACTATCATGAGTACATCATTTGTGTCCTGGTGATGCCAGTTATGTGCCAGGTGCTAGAGTGGTATGAAAACCTACCATTCTGTAATGGTTAATTTTATGTGTCAAGTTGACGGGGTCATTGGACCCCCAGATATTTAGGTAAACAATATTTTGACTGTGAGGTCACTTTTGGCAAAAAATAACATTTGAATTGGGAGACTAAGTAAAACAGATTGCCTTCCCTCAAGTGGATGGACCTCATCCAATCAATTGAAAGTGTGAAGAGATAAAAAGTCAGCCCCTGCAAAGGATAAGAGGCAACTCCTGCCTGACTGCATAGAACTGGGACACCAAGTTTTTCCTGCTTTCAGACTTACCTGAAACATCAACTCCTCCTATGTTTTCAGCCTGCCAGCCTTTGGACAGAAACTATAACATCAGTTTTGCTAGTTCTCAGGTCTTCAAAATCAGATCTGAACTATAACTGAGGAGAAGCTCACCTGGGTTTCTAACTGGCCAACCACAGATCTTGGGACCTCTCAGCCTCCACAATGATGGGAGGCAATTCTTTATAGTAAATCTCAGGTGATGATAAAACAGAGATATATTTCCTATAGATATCCTATAGCTCTCTAGAAAAGACAAATACATAATTACTCTTCAGGATCATTTCTAGTTTATACCTTTTAAAATAAAATATAATAGTATATACCCTACAGGTTCTGTTTCTCTGGAGAATCTTTTTTTATTTAAAATATTTTTTTAACGTTTTATTTATTTTTGGGACAGGGAGAGACAGAGCATGAACAGGGGAGGGTCAGAGAGAGGTAGACACAGAATCTGAAACAGGCTCCAGGCTCTGAGCTGTCAGCACAGAGCCTGACGCGGGGCTCAAAATCACAGACGGCGAGATCATGACCTGAGCCGAAGTTGGCCACTTAACCGACTGAGCCACCCAGGCGCCACTGGAGAATCTTGACTAATACATACATTCTCAGCCATAGCCCACACTGTACCTACCCCCACAATAAGCTCAGGCACAACTCTACCCTCATCAGGGAAACCCACACAGTGGCCTTCCCATCCACCTAGCTCAGCAGAAAGAGCATGCGATGTGAAGTAAGACCATCTGTATGTAAAACAGGCAAATTCCCTTATCCATTTTGAATCTAATAAAAGGATAAACTTAAATAATGTCAGAGTTCTCCAAAATGATACAGTGTGAGGCTGGGCTAACACATATAAGGTGGTTCCATCAAGATTAAATTAGTAGATAGGAACCTTATTCTAAGGTGACAAACTTCGCAAACTTTATTTCTTTTAAATTACTTTATTCTTTGTTCTCAGTCTACTCCTACTGGGCTGTTTTGATCTCAGTCCCTCTTACTGAGCCATTCTTTTTCATGGTTCAGGTGGGCAAAGTTCCTATGGCATATGTTGTGCCTAAAGCATTGGGAAATGCCTTCTGGCCACTGATCATCTGTTTCCCCTGGTCTCTCTTAGATATCAGATATCCTAGTCCATGTGGTCCCTTCAGGTCTGGGGACTCTTGTAGATCTGTGCCAGGGCTTAGGATTTATGTCAGGATGGAGACTCTGGTGCTGAGTTAATGTCTCTTGCACTTTACACATCTTCCTTGGACATATTGTCAACTCAGACACTACAAGAAGCTCAGATAGGCAGTTACTGCCACAGGACACCATGTATCCTTTCTCTACCTTAATCTTTTCTCTCATCACTGCTTGCTCTTCTAAATGTCACTTTCTCCATGATGTAGATATTTGGCATCACTTTTCTGGTGGTTGTGGGCTTTTACAAATAGACAAGAATTGTGCCTAATGACACTCTGCTTTTTCTTTCTTTCTTGAAAAAAAAAAAAAAAAACAGCTCAGTGATGGAATTACCATAAAAGGGCCCGAATCTGACTGAATTGGCAGGTGGGATGAGGAGGTAAAAATATTAGGATCAAAAATTAATAGTTCAGCATATTACCATGGCACATTGATGATAATCATTTAAGCCAAAATTGTGTAAAGAAAACTGCCATTTTGATAGACTTGAGTTCAGATCTTATCATTGCCTCCCACTAGCCTTGCAACCTTGCAACCTTGGTAGGTTATATAATCCCATGAACCTGCATTTATTTATGTAACATGAGGGTTATGTTATTTACATCCCAAGGTGATTGTGAGAATTTGATGTGACAGCCTGTATAAAGTATCTGACAGGGACAAGCTCTCATTGGTCCTGTAGCTTTAATAGTTTTTCTTAATGCACTGTCCTGGCATAGGTTAAATGTGAGCAAGTCATCAAACCCTGGATATTGATTTGCAAGTCTGCAACATGGATAGGAGAAAAGTCAAACTTAGTAGCTACATAAGGATGGATTTCCTGGTGATAAGCAGCAGCTATGTTTCAGAACTCATGGTTCTGAAAACCATGAGTTGCCTCATGGTACCTGTTACCAGTCAGCAGTGTCTGACTTCACATCATTGGCTTGATGATAACTGGCAGAGAACTCAATATTATTAAAGATTTCTGGGCTGATTCCAGGAGACATTACTTTTAAAAGCCATTATATGACTTCTTTTGAATTAGTAGTTATTGCACTTTGTCAGAACTTCTGAATCTAGACACTGCTTCTCCACTGGGGTCCTGTTGGTGCCCCCTTTTGATTGCTGCTTCCTGGAAAAGTGTATTGTGTTCAAATTGGACACTAATGGGGGCCCTTGGAATCCTCTTCCAGATCAGATTAACTGAAAGCCAGAGGTAATGCCAAAGCAGATCAGAAAATCACTGTGGCTAAGGCTATCTCTCCAGATCCTATGGTATCATGAATGAGCATGGCCTGAGGGGAGAAGGGGGGAATTAATGTGTGTTTTGTGTATTACTCAAAGATAAATACATAGAAATGTAATCAGAACTGTTGATTTAGTGTGATATTGCTTTGCTTAGTGCTTCAGTTGAATGATTAGCTTATAAATGGTGACTAGGAGCTGACTCTTCTAGAGTCCTCTTGCCAGAGGAATTACCAGCTAAGGACAGTAGTGTTTTCTGTGTGATGCCAAATTTTCAGATCCAAATAAGGACAAAAGAGGCCATGAGAGGTAGAAAAAGATATGCATCAAAATGATTTATGAGGTTCAACACATCTGTCTCCTGTCCCCTGGTGTGTCTTTTCTCCTCTGTCTCATGCTACCCATTCTGCTTACCCCTATTAGGGCTTCAAAATGGCCAAAAGCCAATGCTAGGGATTGATATTTTCACAGCTCTAGAGCTCCTGTGGTCACTACAGCTAAATGAGGCTTACATCACTGTGATATGCTAAGCCCTCAGAAGAAATATATGTAGAAATAGGCTGAGATGTCTGTGTGAAAAGTAAGTAGGGGACAGGGTCTGGCCAGGCTGGGAGCATTTTGCGGGCTCCATTTGGCCTGCGCTATACCAGGTGCAACCTGCAGTATGGAGTGAATAAAAGTAGATAGAGGAAAAGTCTCTGCATATGGGGAGAGCAACAGCTCTTATGGGATATGAGTGCAGAGGTAACTTGAGTACTAGTGTGGGACCCTGGAAATAGTGGGGTCAATGTTAAACTTGCTAAAATCTCTTCTGAAATAAGAACATGGTGTCTGTATCTCAAAACGGACAGCACTTTGCAAATCACCAGCCCTTATCTGAGGCTAAAGTCTCTTTAATGGTTTTGGTATTTAAAAGAAACCCAGGTAGGGTCACCTGGGTGGCTCAGTCAGTTAAGCATCCAACTTTGGCTTGGGTCATGATCTTGCGGTTTGTGAGTTTGAGCCCCCTTGTCATGCTCTGTGCTGACAGCTCAGAGCCTGGAGCCTAATTCGGAATCTGTGACTTCCTCTCTCTCTGTCCCTCTCCTGGTCACACTCTGTCTCTCTCTGTCTCTAAAAAAAAATAAATAAATGTTAAAAAAAATTTAAAGAAACCCAAGAAGATTCCAAACATATGGCTTTCATTTCATCATGCAACTCTGTGAAGCTCTGTCTATATAGCTAGGGGAACATATATAAGTACATTTTTATGAGGGAAGGGATATGACCTGAATTCCAGCCATATCTCTGTTCTAAGCTTTGGCAAGTCACTGAGGGGTGCAGCATCTTTTCCATCTGTTCCTAACCCCTGTCAGCCCTGATCATGGATTCTCAGAAGCATGGTCCTCACCTTCTCAGCACTGACTCTATCACCTGCCAGCTCCTGAGAAGGAGAGTAAGCAGCAAGATATTAGTTAAAAAACAGCAGAACTGGATTGTAGACACTTAATACTTGTTGCCCAAGTTTTTTCAATTGCAAAGAGGGCTTAGGGCTGGTGTTGATATTTTGTGGTCAGATCATTTCATCTACTACACTGAAGTACTATACTGTGTCCATAGAGGCTAAAGGTTCAAAGGGAATGGGACACAACGGTATTTGGAAAGATACATTTTATGTTTAAACTTCAGTTTAATAGGTGGTGGAGATGTAGGCATGTCATTTGTGATCACAAAATCACTTTCTATGCCACACTCCAGCTCAATGGTATCTTCCAGAAAGGAGCTTTTACCCTTGTCTGGTGCCATGATTTTTGTGGGTGCTGCTAGGAGACACTTTTACATCTCTTGGCTTTGGTATCCAGTGAGGTTTACACTCACACATCTCACAAGACTGTATCCTACAGAAGAAAAGTTATTAAACAGCTATAAACCCTAGGACACAGCAAAAGGCAACAGACTCAGGAGCTCCATCATCTGTGAGAGAGTCCTATTAGCTTATCATCAGAGCTTCAGCCTGAGGGACAGGCATCTAATTAAACACATACCTGACTTGACTGCAACTTTTTCTGAGACCTCAGAGGGTGGGCACTAATTTTGCATACTCCTTCTCTCATGCCACAGAGTGCCAGCATCTTTCTAGGGAGCTCTTGGTTTTTATATCTGGTACACCAGTTTTATGGCTGCTGCCTAGGGAAGACACATTGATCATCTGGCTCTTGCAGCCAAGGGGGGCTTGTTTTCAGGGTCCTCTGGGACTGTAACAATCATAGAGACAGTTCTTGGTAGGAGAGCAGTCCCAGGACATTGCAGAGACAGTAGATTGAAACCTACACCCAACCTTTTGGCAAAAGAGGCTTACAACTCAATAGCAAAACAACAATAATAAGCAATTCAATTACAAAATGAGCACAAGATATAAATAGACATTTTTCCTAAGAAGATATACATATAGCTAACATGAAAAGATAATCAAATTCAATAATCATCAGAGAAAAGCAAATCAAAACCACAATGACATAAATCACACCTGTTAGAATGGCTATTATCAAAAAGAAAAGAAATAACAAGTGTGGCAAGGATGTGGAGAAAAAGGAATGCTCTGCACTATTGGTGGGAATGTGAACTGTTCTTGCAACTATTATGGAAAACAGCATGGAGACTCCTCTAAAAATTAAAAAATAGAGCTACCATATGATCCAACAATTCCATATCTGGGAATATATCCAAAGGAAACAAAAAAACTAACTGAAAAAGATATCTACACCCCCATGTTCATAGCAGCATTATTTATAACTAGCCAAGATATAGAAATATTCTAAGTGTCCACCAACAGATGAATGGATAAAGAAAATGTGTTATATATATGAAATCTTGCTATTTGTGGCAACATGGATGAAACATGAGGGCATTATGCTAAGTGAAATAAATCAGAGAAAGACAAATACCATATAATCTCACTTATATATGAAATCATAAAAACAAACAAACTCGTAGATATAAAGAACAGATTGCTGATTGCCAGAGGTGGGGGTTGGAGATGGGTCAAACTTGTAAGAGGAGTGGAAAGGTAAAAACTTCCAGTTATAAAATAAATAGTCATGGGTATGTAATGTACATCTTGCCAGCTCTAGTAAATGATCCTATATTTCATATTTAAAAATTGCTGAGTATATCTCTAAAGTTCTCATCATAAGAAACAAAGTCTGTAACTATGTAAGGTGGTGGATGTTAACTAGACTTAGGTAGTAATCATTGCATAATATATACAAATATCAAATCATTATGTTTTACATCTGAAACTAATGTAATGTTGTATAGCAATTGTACCTTAATAAAAATAAGTCAAATTTATTTTCATAAATTTTGCCCACTTTTTAATTGGGTTAGTTGCCAGTTAAGTTGTAATTCTGGATATTAATTCCCTATCACATATGTGATATGAAAATATTTCTCCATTGTGTGGGGTGTTATTTCACTTCTTTGGTAGTATGTCAAAGCACAAAAGCTTTTTTACAGCTTAATGTAAAGCTTTATGAAATCCAATGTACCTATTTTTTTTATTGCTATGTTTTTGATGTCATATCTAAAAAACAATTTACTAATCCAAGAGCACAGCAACTGATACCCATATCGTCCAAAAATTTGATAAGTTTGCTCTCTTACACTTAGGTCTTTGATCAATTTTGAGTAGATTTTTAAAATACTATTTATTTAAATTCAAGTTAGTTAACATACAGTGTGGTATTGGTTTTAGCAGTAAAACCCAGTGATTCATCACTTACATATGACACCCAGTGCTCATCCCAACAAGTGCCCTCCTTAATGCCCATCACCCATTTAGTCCATCCCCCCACCTCCCCTCCAGTAACCTGCAGTTTGTTCTCTGGATTTAAGAGTCTCTTATGCTTTGCCTCCCTGTTTTTATCATTTTTCCATAGATTAATTTCTATGTATGGTTCAAGGTGAGGTTAAAGTCCAACTTCAGTCTTTTACCTGTGAATATGCAGTTGTCTCAACATCATATGTCGATAAGACTATCCTTTTCCCCCATTGAATTGTCTTGGCAGGCTACATAACAAACAGTTGAGTATAAATTTAAGGGCTTATTTCTTGTCTCTAAATTGTATTCCATTAATATGTATGTGTATCCTTATGCTAATACTGCACAGTTCTGATTACTCTATCTTTTTTTTAAAGTTTTATTTATTTTGAGAGTAAGAGAGCAAGAGGGCAGCATAGAGAGAGAAAGCAGGGGAGGGGCAAAAGAGAATCCCAAGCAGTTTCCACACTCAGCATGGAGCTTAATGCAGGGCTTGATCCCATGACCTTGGGATCATGACCTGAGCAGAAATCAAGAGTCAGATGCTTAACCAAACGAGCTACCCAGGAACCCTGATTATTCTATCTTTAGAAGAAAGTTTTGAAATTAAGAAGTACAAATGAATCTCCTAACTTTGTTCTTTTCCAAGATTCTTTTGGTGTTTCCAGATACTTCAAAATTTCATAAAAATTTGGGGGGATAAGCCTATCAATTTTAACACAATAGACTGCTGGAATTTGATAAGGGTTGCATTGAATCTCTAGATCACTTGGGAGAGAATTTCCATATTAAAAATATTAAGCATTTCAATTCATGAATGTGGATGTATTTCATAATTTAGGTATTTAATTCTTTAAAATATCTTTTTTAATTTTCTCAGAGTATAAGTCTTGTTCCTTTCTTTTTACATTTATTCCTAATTACTGTATTATTTTTCATGACATTTTAAATGAAATTGATTTTTAAAATATCTTTCTAGGATTGTACATTGCCACTTTATATAATTCAATTGACTTTTTGTACATTGGGCTTGTATCCCTCAATTTTGCTGAACTCATTAGTTTGGATGTTTTTTTTCCTGAGGATATTTCTTTTTTTTTTAAGTTTATTTTTGAGAGAGAGAGGGAGAGAGAGAGCGAGAGAGCGTGTGCACACAGGTGTGCATGCAAGCGGGGGAAGGACAGAGAGAGAGGGAGGCAGAGAATGAGAAGCGGACTCTGCACTGAGCAGAGACCCCGACATGGGGCTTAAACTCATGAACCTTGAGATTATGATCTGAACCGAAGTCAGACCCTTAACCAATGGAGCCACTCAGGTCCCTTCCTGGGGATATTTCTAAGATTTCCTGTATGTAAGATCATGTCATCTGCAAATAGAAAGAGTTTTATCTCTTCCTTTCTAAATTAGATGTATTTTACTTCTTTTTTTGTTGTCTAACTGCCCTAGCTAGAAAGTCCAGTACAATGATTGATTAAAGGTCATAAGAGTGGACATTCGGTTTGTCCTGATTTTAGGAAGAAAGTTTTCCTTCTTTCACTATTATGATATTAGCCATATATACCCTGTATTAACTCATGATAGTCCCTTCTATGCCTAATTTTATTGATATAGTCTTAGTGTTTTCATAATGAAAGAGTGTAGGGTTTTGTGTTTTGCCAAATTTTACTCCTGAATATATTAAGATGATATTGCAGTTTTTGTATTTTATTATATAAATGTAGTGTATTAAATTGATTGATTTTTGTCTATTGAAACAACTTTTCATTCCTGGAACAATATCCACTTAGTCATGGTGTGTTATTATTTTTATTAAAGAAAAATTTTTAATGTTTAGTTATTTTTGAGAGAGAGAGAAAGTGGAGTGTGAGCAGGGGCAGGGAGGGGCAGAGAGAGAGAGGGAGACACAGAACTTGAAGCAGGCTCCTGGCTCTGAGCTGTCAGCACAGAGCCCAACGCGGGGCTCAGACCCAAACTGTAATATCATGACCTGAGCTGAAGTTGGACGCTCAACTGACTGAGCCACCCAGATGCCCCTATTATTTTTAATATATTACTGGATTTGACTTCCTAGAATTATAATGAGAATTTTTATTTCATATTACATCATTTTTGGTGATGTCATCACCCTCTTTTATTCTTGATTTTAGTCATTTGAATACTCTATTCCTTGATCAGTCTAGTTAAAATTTTTCAATTTTGTTAGTATTTTCAAAGAAACAATCTTTAGTTTTATTTTATATACTGTTTTTCTATTTCTATTTCATTTATTTAGTTCTAATCTTTATTATTTCCTTTCTACTTTGGATTTAGTTTGCTCTTAATTTCTGGTTTCTTAAAGTGTAAGGTTAGGTTATTTATCTGAGGGTTTTTTTTTTTTTGACACTTAGAAATACTCTTTTTTTTCAAGATCCGTCCATTTGGGTTTTTTTAAAATATAATTTATTGTCAAATTGGTTTTTAAATATAATTTATTGTCAAATTGGTTTCCATACAACACCCAGTGCTCATCCCAAAAAGTGCCCTCCTCCATGCCCATCCCCCACTTTCCCCTCTCCCCCACCGCCTATCAACCCTCAGTTTGTTCTCAGTCCTTAAAAGTCTCTTATGGTTTGCCTGCCTCCCTCTCTGTAACATTTTTCCCCCTTCCCCTCCCCCATGGTCTTCTGTTAAGTTTCTCAATTTCCACATATGACTGACATACAGTATCTGTCTTTCTCTGCCTGACTTATTTCACTTAGCATAATACCCTACAGTTCCATCCACGTTGCTGCAAATGTCCAGATTTCATTCTTTCTCATTGTCAAGTAGTATTCCATTGTATATATAATCCATATCTTCTTTATCCATTTGTCAGCTAAGGTATTTCTTTTAAAGTATACATATAGGTGTTTACAGCTATAAGCCTATCTCCAATCACTTTTTTTCTGTGCCCCAGAAGTTTTAGGACATTATACTTTTGTTTCCATTCATCTCAAACTATTTTATGATACCCCTTATGATTTATCATTTGACTCATTATTTTTTCAAGAATATGTTGTTTATATTTTTATATATTTATGAATTTTCTAGATTTTCTTCTGTTATTGATTAGTAATCTTATTCCTGTTTTTTTAGGAAAACATACTTTGTATGATTTCAAAACTTTTAACTTTATTTAAAAAAATTTAATGTTTATTTATTTTAGAGAGAGAGAGAGAGAGAAGGGGAGGGGCAGAAAGAGAGGGAGACAGAATCTGAAGCATCTCCAGGCTCCGTGCTGTCAGCACAGAGCCCAACATATCACTCAAACCCATGGACTGTGAGATCATGACCTGAGACAAAGTCAGACACCACCTGAGCCACCCAGGCACCGCAAAACTTTAACTTTATTAAGGCTTGTTATATAGCCTAACATATTGTATACATTAAACAATGTTCCATATACATGTAAGAATGTTTATTCTTCTGTTATTGAGTGGAGTGTTCTACATCTATATGTCTGTTAAGTATATCTTGTACACAGTGTTGTTAAAAGTTACTATTTCCTTTATAATATGCAGTCTAGTTTTTCTGTTTATTTTTGAAAGTGGGCTATTGAAGTTTCTGATTATCTTCATGAATTACTTTTTTTCTCCCTCAAATTCTAAAAGATTTTTATTTATTTCCTTCATTAACCTCTTGTTGGATACATGTATGTTTGTAATTGTTATAAGTTTTGGTATATTGACAATTTAATCATTGTAAACTATTCTTTTTCTCTAGAAACAGTATTTGTCTTAAAGTCTATTTTGCCTGATATTCATATAGTCCCTCCAGCCCTCTTTTGGTTGCTATTTGCATGATATGTCTTTTTATGTCCTTTTACTTTTTAGCTATTTGTGTCTTTTGATCTAAAATATCTCTCTTGAAGACCATATATAAGATAATCAGTTTTCAAGCTGAAGTATATGTAATATGTAATGGTATAGTAATTTGAGGCTTGGTTTGACATTCCTCAAAACTCACCATGATAAATGTAGTTACAATATTACTGATTATCTTCCCTAAGCTGTATTTTTCATCTATATGACTTATTTATTTTATAACTGAAAGTTTCTTCTAAATCTTCTTTATTTATTCCGCCCATTCTTTCCCACACCTCCCTTCTGTTAATCACTGGATTGTTCTCTATATTTAAAAGTTTTTCTTAAAAATCAATCCATTCTGCCAGTCACTGCTTTTTGATTGGAGTGTCTAATTTATTTACATTCAATGCACTTACTTATGAGGTAAGATTTGTGTCTGCCATTTAGCTATTTGTTTTATATATGTCTTCCACTTTTTAAATTATTTTGTTTCTTTATTACCATTTACATTAAATAGATCTTTTCTAATGCACCATTTAAATTTCTTTTATTTCTTCCTTTTTATTATTTATTATTTTTAAAAGTTTCTTTTGAGTTAATTTCTTGGTGGATATTCTAGGGATTACAATTAACATTATAACTAATTAAAATAGGTTTGGATTAAAAGCAATTTATTATCAGTAGTATATAAAATTCTGCTTCCAAAAAGGTCTGTTCATTCTTTCCTCATTCATGTCACTATTGTCATACAAACTACATGTTTATATGTTGTATGCACTGCAACTCTTATTTGTGTTTACTCTGTAGTGCTCTTTCTTCGTGTGGATTCTAAGTCCTGTATATTGTTTTTTATTTAAAAAAATAATTTTATTTATTTTTGAGAGAAAGAAAGAACATGAGCAGGGGAGAGACAGAAAGAGAGATGGAGACACAGAATGTGAAACAGACTCCAGGCTCTGAGCTGTCAACACAGAGCCTAATGCAGGGCTCAAACTCAGGAACCATGAGATCATAACCTGAGCTGAAGTCTGAAGCTTAACTGACTAAGCCACCTAGGTGTCCCTATTACCTTTCTATTTAAACATGGAGTACTCTCTTTACTATTTCTCATAAATAGGTTTGCTAGCAAAAATTCTTAGTTTTTACATGGAGATAACTTTTTTCTTGAAGGATAGTTTTGCTGGCTTTGTTAATTTTTCTTTATTTTTTCTGTTTCTAAAATTAGATAATCTCAATCGACCCATCTTCACATTTGCTTATTTTTTATACTGCTTACTTGCATCTGTGTTGAGCCACTCCAGTCAATTTTTTGTCATTTTACTTTTTAGCTCTAGAATTTTAATTTTTAAAAATTGTTTTACCACTTCATTGATATTTTATATTTGGCAAAACATTGTCCTCAAATGTTCTTTTAGGTTTTTTAGACATCTTTTATTTTGGTTCTTTAAGCATTTAAAATAGCTGACTTAAAATCTTTGTATGTTAAGTCAATTATTTACACTTCCTCAGGAACAGCTTCTATTGACTGATTTTTGTTTTCCTGTATAACGATCACATGTTTTGTTTCTTTGCATGTCTCATATTTTTTTGTGCTGATCTTAAAAACTGGTACATATTAAATAATATGTTGCAACCCTGGAGATCAAATTCTATCCAGAGTTTGTTTTTGCTGCTGTTTTGTTGTGGTGGTGGTAGTGGTTGTTTATTTGTCTAGGAGCTTTTTCAAATGAATTCTTTAAAATGTGTATTCTTGTAGTGTCTGGCCACCTCATTTAGCTGAGTGATCAGCTAACAATATGGACAGAAATTTCTGTAAATATCTGAAACAAATCTTTTAGCTTTTGCCAAGATACTCCTTGTGCTTGTCAGCATCTAGTGAGGCAGTTGGTGACTGCATGAGCCTTCACATCTTGCTTGTTCAGAACCTTAATAT
Organism: Panthera onca; assembly: GCF_046562875.1. Taxonomy (NCBI): domain Eukaryota; kingdom Metazoa; phylum Chordata; class Mammalia; order Carnivora; family Felidae; genus Panthera; species Panthera onca. The sequence continues at coordinate 83,696,834 of NC_138348.1, read as the reverse complement.
CAGGTAGACATAAGCACTTAGGGCTTTCTGTCTTTCATGAACATGCACACATTCTGGAATGAACATTGTTCTACATATGCCTGTAGACTTCTACTTTCTCAGGAATATGCCATAGCTTTTCAATGGTACTGTCAACATATAAATCCCCAGCTTTTTCTTTCAAGCTTTTTGGTTAGCCTGTTATTTGTTCCAACTGTTATTTACCACCTTGGGCAGGCATGAAGTTGAACAACTACCTCCAGAGGTTTTCAACAAATGCCCCTGGGGCAAGGGTTTTCGTATTAGTTATGCTCCGAGTCAGGTCAAATAAAGACAGCTTTAACAATAGGAGTTATAGGGAACTAGAAGACAAACCAAATAATGTAAATTTTCTGGGAATGAGGTTTTGAAGAAGCTCTAACCTTTTTTTTTTTTTTTACCACTTGGGTACTGGCTGCTAGTTTTCACTAGTTTTTCTATAGACTTGGATTTCAAGCAATCACAGAGTTGGAAAGAAGGGAATGGAAATAGGGAAAGTTAAGACACCAAAAATCTTGCTGTTCTTATCAAGATTCAGCTGTTTTTCTATGGGAAAAAACTCCCTAAATTGCTTTAAGCCTTTGATTTATTTCCAGAGTTCTGGGCGGCAGGGGAAGGATTCTGTCAATATTGTCAGGTTTTCATTCCTTTTATGGAGGAGATAATTTTCAGAAGTCTTTACTCTGACACTTTTGTTGAATTAATGATCTCTTTTCATTTTTGAAGGACAATTTTACTAGATATAGAATTCTTGATTAACAGTCTTTTTCTTTCAGATATTTAAATTTATTCTTCCACTGCCTCTGGCCTCCTTGACATTTTATGAGAAGTCAGCTGTTAGCTTTATTTAGGATTTCTTGTAGATACTGATTCACTTCTCTTTTGCAGCTTTGGAGATTTTCTTTTTGTCTTTGTCTTTCAGAAGTTTGGCTATGAGGCTCCTAAGTATGGCTGTATTTGAATTGATTTTACTTGTAGTTTACTGAGCTGCTAGGACATGTAGATTAATGTTTTCCCGTAAACTTTTGGGAGGTTTTGGCCATTATTCCTTTACCTCTTTTCTCTCTTCTGGGATTCACATTCTGCCTATATTGATATGCTTGTTATAGCAGATCCCTCAGGCTGTCTTTATGTGTTTGTTCATTTTTTTTCTTTTTTTCTCAGATCACATCATTTCAATTGAACTATTTTCAAATTATTTCTTCTTTCAAATGAAATCTGCTTTTTTGAGTCCCGCTAGTGAATTTTACATTTCAGTTACGATACTTTTCAATTCTAAAAATACCATTGAGTTTGTTTTTTTTTTTAATGTCTCTACTTCTTAATTGGTATTCTCTATTTGGTAAAATCTTGCTTTAATAAAGTCCTTTAGAAGATGGAAGCATAGGAGGATGCTGGACTCACTTCACACTGCTGATCACATAGATTCCACCCATATCTGCCTAAATAACCCAGAAAACCCCTGGAAGACTAGCAGAATGCACTCTCCAGAGGCAAGCGTATACAAGAGGCCAACAGAAGAGGGTAGGAAGGGTGGAGAGGCTGTGTCTGCTACACGGACGGGTGGGAGGAAGCCAGGGTGGTGGGGAGCTGCCTGCAGGGCAAAGAAGAGTCCCCAAAATCTGGCTTGCAAAAGCGGAGGGGCCGGATTCCATGAGGTCTGACAGCCAGCTGGACTTAACATCTGGAAAGTTAAAAGTCAACAGCTCTGCTCTCAGAGAGCAGAGAAGGCAAGAGGATGCTGGGAGGGAGATTTGTTGAGCCCCAGAAGGACAGAGCTCGGAGGGAATAAAAGCTCTGGCAAGAGCCATTTCCCTGTCCCATCCCCCAGACAGAATTTGAAAGGGAACCAATTCCCTTCACCGAACTTGCTTGCACTGTGCCAATGCCAAAAACTATGTTTCTGTGGATCCATCACTCTGATGGGCCTGCCTCCCTCCTGGTGCTGCAGGGCCTCTTCTGCAGGGAAACACTGAAGGCAAAGCTAGCTAAGCCTGCTCCTCATGCCCCTATGCACCTTACGGATCCACCCCATGTAATACGCTCTTGGACAGATCCCATCAAAGCAGCACCACAAACCTGGCAGTGTGCAAGCAGCCCAGACAGGGGCCACACCACTCCACAGTGAGTTCTGCCCCTGGGAGAGGGGACTATAAGGTACACACCAGTCTGACTGTGGTCCCAGCAGTCAGCTGGGGGCAGACATCCAGTCTCACTGTGGCCCTGCCCACCAACACAAGTTTCACCAGACAGCACAGGGGAAGTGCCCTGCAGGTTAGAGCTGTGGCAGGGACAACCCAAAATGACAAAACGGAAGAATTCTCCTCAAAAGAAACTCCAGGAGGTAACGACAGCAAAAGGATTGATCAAAATTGAGTTAAGCAATATTACGGAACAAGAATTTAGAATAATAGTTGTAAAATTAACCGTTGGGCTTGAAAAAAGCATACAGTACAGCAGAGAATCTGTTGCTACAGAGATCAAGGAGCTAAAAATTAGTCATGAGGAATTTTAAAAATGCTATAAATGAGATGCAAAGTAAAATGGAGGCAGCCACAGCACAGATTGAAGAGGCAGAGGAGAGAATAGGTGAATTAGAAGATAAAATTATGGGAAAAGAGGAAGCTGAGAAAAAGAGAGATTAAAAAAAAATCCAGGAGTATGAGGTGAGAATTAGAGAACTAAGTGATGCAATCAAACGGAACAATATCTGTATAATAAGAATTCCAGAAGAGGAAGACAAAGAGAAAGGGGCTGGAGGGGTACTTGAATAAATCATAGCTGAGAACTTCCCTGATCTGGGGAAGGGAAAAGGCATTGAAATCCAAGAGGCATAGAGAACTCCCTTCAGACGTAACTTGAATCAATCTTCTGCATGACATATCATAGTGAAACTGGCAAAATACAAGGATAAAGAGAGAATTCTGAAAGTAGCTAGGGATAAACCCACCCTAAGATACAAAGGCAGATGCATAAGGGTAGTAGCAGACCTATCTATTGAAACTTGACAGGCCAGAAAGGAATGGCAGGAAATCTTCAATGTGATGAACAGAAAGAATATGCACCTGAGAATCCTTTATCCAGCAAGTCTGCCATTCAGAATGGAAGGAGAGATAAAGGTCTTCCTAAACAAACAAAAACTGAAGGCATTCATCACCACTAACCAGTCCTACAAGAGATCCTAAGGGGGATTCTGTGAGTGAAATGTTGCAAGGACCACGAAGTACCAAGACACCACTACAAGCATGAAACCTACAGACATCACAATGACTCTAAACCCATATCTTTCAATAATAACACTGAATCTAAATTGACTAAAAGCTCCAACCAAGACATAGGATAACAGAATGGAGAAACAAAACACAAGACCCATCTATTTGCTGTCTACAAGAGAGTCATTTTAGACCTGAGGACACCTTCAAATTGAAAGTGAGGGTACGGAGAACTATCTATCATGCTACTGGAAGTCAAAAGAAAGCCTGGAGTAGCCATACTTGCATCAGACAAACTAGACTTTAAATTAAAGGCTGTAACAAGAGATGAAGAAGGGCATTATATAATAATTACAGGGTCTATCCATCAGGAAGAGCTAACAGTTATAAATATCTATGTGCCGAATACCAGAGCCCCCAAATATATAAAACAATTACTCACAAACATAAGCAACCTTATTGACAAGAATGCGGTAATTGCAGGGGACTTTAACACTCCACTTACAGAAATGGATAGATCATCTAGACACACGGTCAATAAAGAAACAAGGGCCCTGAATGATACATTAGATCAGATGGACTTGACAGATATATTTAGAACTCTGCATCCCAAAGCAACAGAATATACTTTCTTCTCGAGTGCACATGGAACATTCTCCAAGATAGATTACATACTGGATACAAAACACCCCTTTATAAGTATAAAAGAATTGAGATCATACCATACACACTTTCAGATCACAATGCTATGAAACTTGAAATCAACAACAGGAAAAAGTCTGGAAAACCTCCAAAAGCATGGAGGTTAACGAACATCCTACTAAAGAATGAATGGGTCAACCAGGAAATTAGAGAAGAAATTAAAAAATATATGGAAACAAATGAAAATGAAAATACAACAATCCAAATGCTTTGAGATGCAGTGAAGGCAATCCTGAGAGGAAAATACATTGCAATCCAGGCCTATCTCAAGAAACAAGAAAAATCCCAAATACAATATCTAACAGCATACCTAAAGGAAATAGAAACAGCACAGCAAAGACACCCCAAACCCAAAAGAAGAGGAGAAATTATAAAGGTCAGAGAAGAAATAAACAATATAGAATCTAAAACACTGTAGAGCAGATCAAAGAAACCAAGAGTTGTTTTTTTGAAAAAAATAAACAAAATTTATAAACCTCTAGCCAGGCTTCTCAAAGAGAAAAGGGAGATGACCCAAACTGCTAAAAACATGAATGAAAATGGAATTATTACAACAAATCTCTCAGCAATATAAGCAATTACCAGGGAATACTATGAAAAATTACATGCCAACAAAATGGACAACCTGGAAGAAATGGACAAATTCCTAAGCACCCACACACTTCCAAAAACTCAAAGAGGAAAAAATAGAAAATTTTAACAGACCGATAACTAGTGAAGAAATTGAATCAGTTATCAAAATCTCCCAACAAATGAGAGTCCTGGGCCAGATGACTTCCCAGGGCAATTCTACCAGACATTTAAAGCAGAGTTAATACCTACCCTTCTCAAGCTGTTCCAAAAAAATAGAAATGGAAGGAAAGCTTCCAGACACATTCTATGAAGCCAGCATTACCTTGATTCCCAAACCAGACAGAGACCTCATTAAAAAGAAGAATTACAGGCCAATATCCCTGATGAACATGGGTGCAAAAATTCTCAATAAGATACAAGCAAATCGAATTCAACAGCATATAAAAAGAATTATTCTCTATGATCAAGTGAGATTCATTCCTGGGCTGCAGGGCTGGCTTAATATTTGCAAATCAATCAATGTGATATATCACATTAATAAAAGAAAAGATAAGAACCATATGATCCTGTCAATCGATGCAGAAAAGCGTTTGTCAAAATTCAGCATCCTTTCTTAATAAAAACCCTCGAGAAAGTCAGGATAGAAGGAACATACTTAAACATCATAAAAGCCATTTATGAAAATCCCACAGCTTATATCATCCTCAATGGGGAAAAACTGAGAGCTTTCCCCCTGAGATCAGGAATAAGATAGGGATGTCCACTCTCATGGCTGTTGTTTAACATAGGGTTGGAAGTGCTAGCATCAGCAATCAGACAATAAAAGGAAATCAAAGGCATCAAAATTGGCAAAGATGAAGTAAAGCTTTCACTTTTTGCAGATGATATGATATTATACATGGAAAACCCGAGAGATTCCAACAGAATTCTCCTGAAACTGATACATGAATTCAGCAAAGTCGTAGGATACAAAATCAATGTACAGAAATCAGTTGCATTCTTTTACAGTAATAAGGAAGCAACAGAGAGACAAGTAAAGAAATGAATCCCATTCACAATTGCATCCAGAAGCATAAAACACCTAGGAATAAACCTAACCAAAGATGTAAAAGAGCTGTATGCTCAAAACTATAGAAACCTTATGAAGGAAATTGAAGAAGATACAACGAAATGGAAAAACATTCCATGCTCATGGATTGGAAGAATAAATATTGCTAAAATGTCAATACTACCGAAAGCAATACATACATTCAATGCCATCCCAATCAATATTGCACCAACATTCTTCTTGAAGCTAGAATAAGGCATCCTAGGGGCGCCTGGGTGGCTCAGTTGGTTGGGCGTCCGACTTCGGCTCAGGTCACGATCTCACTGTCCGTGGGTTCGAGCCCCGCATTGGGCTCTGTGCTGACTGCTCAGAGCCTGGAGCCTGTTTTGGATTCTGTGTCACCCTCTCTCTCTGACCCTCCCCCGATCATGCTCTGTCTCTCTCTGTCTCAAAAATAAATAAATGTTAAAAAAATTAAAAAAAAAGGAATCCTAAAATTTGCATGAAACCACAAAAGACCCCAAATAGCCAAAGTAATATTGAAGAAGAAAACCAAAGCAGGAGGCATCCCAATCCCAGACTTTAGCCTCTACTACAAAGCTGTAATCAAGACAGCATGGTACTGGCACAAAAAATGACACATAGACCAATGGAATAGAATAGAGACTCCAGAACTGGACCCACAAAAGTATGGCCAACGAATCTTTGACAAAGCAGGAAAGAGTATCCAATGGAAAAAAAAGACACTCTCTTTAACAAATGGTGCTGTGGGAAATGGACAGCAACACGCAGAAGAATGAAACTAGACCACTTTCTTACAACATTCACAAAAATAAACTCAAAATGTATGAAGGACCTGAATGTGAGACAGGAAACCATCAAAACCCTAGAGAGCAAAGCAGGAAAAAAAACCTCTCTGGCCGCAGCCGCAGCAATTTCTTACTTGACACCTCTCCAAAGGCAAGGGAATTAAAAGCAAAAATGAACAATTGGGACCTCATGAAGATAAAAAGCTTCTGAGCTGCAAAGGAAACAAACAACAAAACTAAAAGGCAACCAACGGAATGGGAAAATATATTTGCAAATGACACATCAGACAAAGCGCTATTATACAAAATATACAAAGAGCTCACCAAACTCCACACCTGAAAAACAAATAACCCAGTGAAGAAATGGGCAGAAAACATGAATAGACACTTCTCTAAAGAAGACATCCAGATGGACAACAGGCACATGAAAAGTTGCTCAATGTCACTCCTCATCAGGGAAATACAAATCAAAACCACTCAGATATCACCTCACCCCAGTCAGAGTGGCCAAAATGAAGAAATCAGGAGACTAGATGCTGGCGAGGATGTGGAGAATCGGGAACCGTCTTGCACTGTCAGTGGGAATGCAAACCGGTGCAGCCACTCTGGAAAACAGTGTGGAGGTTCCTCAAAAAAATAAAAATAGACCTACCCTATGACCCAGCAATTGCACTGCTAGGAATTTATCCAAGGGCTACAGGAGTACTGATGCATAGGGGCACTTGTACCCAATGTTTATAGCAGCACTTTCAACAATAGCCAAATTATGGAAAGAGCCTAAATGTCCATCAACTGATGAATAGATAAAGAAGTTGTGGTTTATATATACAATGGAATACTACTTGGCAATGAGAAAGAATGAAATGTGCCCTTTTGTAGCAACGTGGGTGGAACTGGAGGGTAATATGGTAAGTGCAATAAGTCAGTCAGAGGAAGACAGATACCATATATTTTCACTCTTATGTGGATCCTAAGAAACGTAACAGAAAACCATGGGGGAGGGGAAGGGAAAAAAAAAGTTAGAGAAGGAGAGAGCCAAACCATAAGAGACTCTTAAAAACTGAGAATAAACTGAGGGTTGATGTGGGGTGGGAGGGAGGGGAGGGTGGGTGATGGGCATTGAGGAGGGCACCTGTTGGGATGAGCACTGGGTGTTGTATGGAAACCAATTTGACAATAAATTTCATATTAAAAAGTAATAATAAAATAAAATAAAATCCTTTAAGTCTTTAGAAATGATTTTCTATAGTTTTTGAACATAATACAATAACATATTTTAAGCCTTTGTGCAATAAACCCAACATTTCAGCTTTCTCAGGAATAGTATCTACTGATTGCTCTTTCTCTTACATATAGGCTATGTTTTCCTGTTTCTTCTTTGTGTATCTTGTAATGTTGTTGAAAACTCCACATTTTAAATCGTATAATATGGAAACTTTTGGAATCAGACCTCTGCTCCCTAAGATTTGTTTTTGCTGTTTTTTAGTTTTGTTTTTTGTGTGTTTAGTGACTTTTCTGGACTAAATCTGTAAACTCTACATTTATTGCCTGTGTGGCCACTTAGCATGTTTGGTTAGCTTAGCGGCCTACTAGTTATTCAACTTAGATTTCCTTAAATGCTTGAACCAACATACCTTCCATTCTTTGCCAAGACATTGTGTATGTGTGTTTGGGCTTGTCCTCATCACTTTGGAAATGCAAAACTCTAACATAGTCTTCACTTCCTTCTTGTACAAGGGCTCAAATCAGGACTTTCCAGTTTTCTGGTTTATGTGCACGTGTGCATGGACTTCTAGATTTTCAGAAATATGTTGGAGCCTTTCAAAGCCTCCTATGATATCTTGCTCCCCAGATCATCCTTATGAGATGGTGTTTTGTTTTGTTTTGTTTTGGTTTGGTTTGGTTTTGGTACATGGGCAGTTTTTTTTTTCCACAACTTGATTATTGCCTCAGGAAGATGTGACAATAAATAATGTTACTAATTGGTTTTAACAAATGCCCCGAGGATAGGAATTTTCCCTCTGAGAAAGTGCTCAGGTCAAACTGTTAATGGGACTTTCCTAAGGCACAACTAGATATTGACAATTTTCTAGGTGCAGATTTTCCAGGAGTTCCAAACCCAAAGGTTAGTAGGCTGCTGTGTTTCACAACTACCATGACACATGGAGGATGATATTCAAAGCTGACATAGAACTGGCTAGAACAGGATGGAAATAAGGTATTTTAAAATGTCACAAAGCTGGCTGTTCTTATGAATATTCAGATGCTTTTCTTTTTGTTTAATTTTTTTGTGTTTATTTATTTTTGAGAGAGAGAGACAGAGTGTGAGCAGGGGAGAAGCAGAGAGAGGGAGACAAAATCTGAAGCAGGCTGCAGGTTCTGAGCTGTCAGTACAGAGACTGAGGTGGGGCTCAAACCCACAAGGGTGAGATCATGACCTGAGCTGAAGTCAGAGGCTTAACCGATTGAGCCACCCAGGTGGCTCTCAGATGTTTTTCTTTAATAAATATTTCTCAGATGGTTTCAAGCTTTCAGTTACTTTCCAGAGTTGTAATAAAGCAGACTTTGGAAATTTTTGTCAATATTCTTACTGCTTATATATAGAGAGATTATTTTAAGTACTTGTTCTGCTATTCTGGAAGTACAGCATATGCATTTAATTTTTTAAAAATTATTTTATTGTAGTAAAATATAAATAATAAAATATTTACCATTTTAGCCACTTGTTGGGTTATTGTATTTTTATTTAAACATGGAGTGCTCTCCTTACTATTTCTCATAAAGCAGATTTGGTAGTAAAAATTCTCTCAGTTTTTACCTGGAGATAACTTTCTTTCTTGAAGGATAGTTTTGCTGGCTTTGTTAATTTTTCTTTATTCAGTGGAACAAAATGCATTAACTATGTTATATAATTATCACCACTAATTATACCCCCAATTTTTTCATCACTCCAGCCTAAACTGTGCTCTTTAAACAGTAACTTTCCATCCCACCTTCTCAACAGCCCTTGTTAACTTCTATTCTAATTTTGTCTCTATGAATTTACCTACTCAAGGTAACTAATATGAGTGAAGTCACAATATTATTCCTCGTGTGTCTGTCCTATTTCACTGCAAATAAGTTTTTCAAGGTCCACCCATGTTGTAGCATTTATCAAAATTTCATTTCTGTTTTAGCACTGGATGATATCCCATTGTATGCATATACTATATCTTGTTTACTCATTAACCCATTGACGGGTAATTTGTAGTATCTCATAGTAGTTTCGATTTGCACTTCCAGAATGACTAAACCTGCTGAGTATCTTCCATGTGCTTAATGTCAATTTGCATATCTTTTTTGAAGAAATGTTTGTTCATACCTTTGCATATTTTATTTTATTTTTTTACTTTTTAAAAAGTTTATTTTTTCATTCTAAGAAAGGGGGGAGAGAGAGAGAGAGAGAGAGAGAGAGAGAGACAGTACCAGGGGAGCAACATAGTAAGAGGAGAGAGAAAATCCCAAGCAGGCTCTGTGCTGTGTTGATAGAGCAGAGTCCAATGTGAGGCTGGAACCCACAAACCATAAGATAAAGGCCTGATCTTTATTAACAATCGGAAGCTTCGATGGATGAATGGATAAAGAAGATGTGATATATATATCTATATCTATATCTCTACAGATACAGATATAGAGATATAGATAAAAATATACATACACACACAATGGAGTATTACTCGGCAATCGAAAACAATGAAATCTTTCCATTTGCAACTACGTGGATGGAACTGCAGGGTATTACGCTAAGTGAAATTAGTCAGAGAAAGACAAAAATCATATAACTTGACTCATATGAGGACTTTAAGAGACAAAACAGATGAACAAAAGGGAAGGGAAACAAAAATAATGTAAAAACAGGGAGGGGGACAAAACAGAAGAGACTCATAAATATGGAGAACAGACTGAGGGTAACTGGAGGGGTTGTGGGGGGGGTGTGCTAAATGGGTAAGGGGCACTAAGGAATCTACTACTGAAATCATTGTTGAACTATATGCTAATTTGGATGTAAATTTAAAAAAAAATAAACGGGATAGGAAGATGGCAGTGTAGGAGGACGCTGGGCTCACCCGCGCGTCCTGCTGATCACTTAGATTCCACCTACACCTGCCTAAATAACCCAGAAATCCACCAGAAGACTAGCAGAACAGAGTCTCCAGAGCCAAGCACAGACAAGAGGCCCACGGAAGAGGGTAGGAAGGGTGGAGAGGCGGTGCACGCTGTAGGGACTGGCTGGAGGGAGCCGGGGTGGAGGGGCAGCCTACCAGCCAAGCAGAGCCCCAAGTCTGGCTTGCAAAAGCAGAGGGGCCGGATGGAGTGTGTTCCGACAGCAAGCAGGACTTAGCATCTGGGAGGTCATAAGTTAACAACTCTGCTCAGAAAGTGGGAAGGCTGGAGGACAACAGGAGGGAAAGTTGCTGAGCCCCAGGACGACAGAGCTCAGTTTGGCAGGGAACAAAGGTGCTCGCCAGCGCCATCTCACTCGCCCACCCCCCAGCCAAAATCCCAAAGGGAACCAGTTCCTGCCAGGGAACTTGCTTGCTCCATGCAAACACCCAACGCTGTGCTTCTGCAGAGCTACCCCTCTGGCAGTGGGTCTGACTCCCTCCCGCTGCCACAGGGCCCCTCCTGAAGTGGAACACTGAGGGAGAAGTGAGCTGAGCCTGCCCCTCATGCCCCTGTGCACCTTGCCTACCCACCCCAGCTAATATGCCAGATCCCCAGCACCACAAGCCTGGCAGTGTGCAAGCACCCCAGATGGGCCACGCCACCCCACAGTGAATCCTGCCCCTAGGAGAGGGGAAGAAAAGGCACACACCAGTCTGACTGTGGCCCCAGCGGTGGGCTGGGGCAGATATCAGGTCTGACTGTGGCCCCGCCCACCATCCCAAGTTATTCAAGACAGCACAGGGGAAGTGCCCCACAGTCCCGCACCACTCCAGGGACTATCAAAAAGGACCAAGCAGAATATTCCCCTCAAAAGAATCTCCAGGAAATAGCAATACCTAATGAACTGATCAAAAAGGAATTAAATAATATAACAGAAGGAAAATTTAGAATAATAGTCATAAAATTAATCGTTGGTCTTGAAAACAGTATAGAGGACAGCAGAGAATCTCTTGCTACAGAGATCAAGGGACTAAGGAACAGTCAGGAGGAGCTGAAAAACACTTTAAACGAGATGCAAAATAAAATGGAAATGACCACGGCTCAGATTGAGGAGGCAGAGGAGAAAATAGGTGAACTAGAAGATAAAGTTATGGAAAAAGAGGAAGCTGAGAAAAAGAGAGATAAAAAAATCAAGGAGTATGAGGGGAAAATTAGAGAACTAAGTGATACACTAAAAAGAAATAATATACGCATAATTGGTATCCCAGAGGAGGAAGAGAGAGGGAAAGGTGCTGAAGGTATACTTGAAGAAATAATAGCTGAGAACTTCCCTGAACTGGGGAAGGAAAAAGGCATTGAAATCCAAGAGGCACAGAGAACTCCCTTCAGATGTAACTTGAATCGATCTTCTGCACGACATATCATAGTGAAACTGGCAAAATACAAGGATAAAGAGAAAATTCTGAAAGCAGCAAGGGATAAACGTGCCCTCACATATAAAGGGAGACCTATAAGACTCGTGACTGATCTCTCTTTGGAAACTTGGCAGGCCAGAAAGGCTTGGCACGATATCTTCAGTGTGCTAAACAGAAAAAATATGCAGCCGAGAATCCTTTATCCAGCAAGTCTGTCATTTAGAATAGAAGGAGAGATAAAGGTCTTCCCAAACAAACAAAAACTGAAGGAATTTGTCACCACGAAACCAGCCCTACAAGAGATCCTAAGGGGGATCCTGTGAGACAAAGTACCAGAGACATTGCTACAAGCATAAAACATACAGACATCACAATGACTCTAAACCCGTATCTTTCTATAATAACACTGAATGTAAATGGATTAAATGCGCCAACCGAAAGACATAGGGTACCAGAATGGATAAAAAAACAAGACCCATCTATTTGCTGTCTACAAGAGACTCATTTTAGATCTGAGGTCACCTTCAATTGAGAGTGAGGGTACGGAGAACTATTTATCATGCTACTGGAAGTCAAAAGAAAGCTGCAGTAGCCATACTTATATCAGACAAACTAGACTTTAAATTAAAGGCTGTAACAAGAGATGAAGAAGGGCATTATATAATAATTACAGGGTCTATCCATCAGGAAGAGCTAACAATGATAAATGTCTATGCGCCGAACACCGGAGCCCCCAAATATATAAAACAATTATTCATAAACATAAGCAACCTTATTGACAAGAATGTGGTAATTGCAGGGGACTTTAACACTCCACTTACAGAAATGGATAGATCATCTAGACACACGGTCAAAGAAGAAACAAGGGCCCTGAATGATACATTGGATCAGATGGACTTGACAGATATATTTAGAACTCTGCATCCCAAAGCAACAGAATATACTTTCTTCTCGAGTGCATATGGAACATTCTCCAAGATAGATCACATACTGGGTCACAAAACAGCCCTTCATAAGTTTACAAGAATTGAAATTATACCATGCATACTTTCAGACCACAATGCTATGAAGCTTGAAATCAACCACGGGAAAAAAGTCTGGAAAACCTCCAAAAGCATGGAGGTTAAAGAACACCCTACTAACGAATGAGTGGGTCAACCAGGCAATTAGAGAAGAAATTAAAAAATATATGGAAACAAACAAAAATGAAAATAGAACAATCCAAACGCTTTGAGATGCAGCGAAGGCAGTCCTGAGAGGAAAATACATTGCAATCCAGGCCTATCTCAAGAAACAGGAAAAATCCCAAATACAAAATCTAACAGCACACCTAAAGGAAATAGAAGCAGAACAGCAAAGACAGCCTAAACCCAGCAGAAGAAGAGAAATCATAAAGATCAGAGCAGAAATAAACAATATAGAATCTAAAAAATCTGTAGAGCAGATCAACAAAACCAAGAGTTGGTTTTCTGAAAAAATAAACAAAATTGACAAACTTCTAGCGAGGCTTCTCAAAAAGAAAAGGGAGATGACCCAAATAGATAAAATCATGAATGAAAATGGAATTATTACAACCAATCCCTCAGAGATAGAAGCAATTACCAGGGAATACTATGAAAAATTATATGCCAACAAATTGGACAACCTGGAAGAAATGGACAAATTCCTAAACACCCACACTCTTCCAAAACTCAATCAGGAGGAAATAGAAAGCTTGAACAGACCCATAACCAGCGAAGAAATTGAATCGGTTATCAAAAATCTCCCAACAAATAAGAGTCCAGGACCAGATGGCTTCCCAGGGGAGTTCTACCAGACGTTTAAAGCAGAGATAATACCTATCCTTCTCAAGCTATTCCAAGAAATAGAAAGGGAAGGAAACTTCCAGACTCATTCTATGAAGCCAGTATTACTTTGATTCCTAAACCAGATAGAGACCCAGTAAAAAAAGAGAACTACAGGCCAATATCCCTGATGAATATGGATGCAAAAATTCTCAATAAGATACTAGAAAATTGAATTCAACAGCATATAAAAAGAATTATTCACCATGATCAATTGGGATTCATTCCTGGGATGCAGGGCTGGTTCAACATTCACAAATCAATCAACGTGATACATCACGTTAATAAAAGAAAAAATAAGAACCATATGATCCTGTCAATCGATGCAGAAAAGGCCTTTGACAACATTCAGCACCCTTTCTTAATAAAAACCCTTGAGAAGTTGGGATAGAAGGAATATACTTAAAGATCATAAAAGCCATTTATGAAAAGCCCACAGCTGACATCATCCTCAATAGGGAAAAACTGAGAGCTTTTTCCCTGAGATCAGGAACATGACAGGGATGTCCACTCTCCCCGCTGTTGTTTAACATAGTGTTGGAAGATCTAGAATTACCAATCATACAACAAAAGGAAATCAAAGGCATCAAAATTGGCAAAGATGAAGTCAAGCTTTCGCTTTTTGCAGATGACATGATTTTATACTTGGAAAATCCGATAGACTCCACCAAAAGTCTGCTAGAACTGATACATGAATTCAGCAAAGTTGCAGGATACAAAATCAATGTACAGAAATCAGTTGCATTCTTATACACTAACAATGAAGCAACAGAAACACAAATGAAGAAACTGATCCCATTCACAATTGCACCAAGAAGCATAAAATACCTAGGAATAAATCTAACCAAAGATGTAAAAGATCTGTATGCTGAAAACTATAGAAAGCTTATGAAGGTAACTGAAGAAGATTTAAAGAAATGGAAAGACATTCCCTGCTCATGGATTGGAAGAATAAATATTGTCAAAATGCCAATCCTACCCAAAGCTATCTACACATTCAATGCAATCCCAATCAAAATTGCACCAGCATTCTTCTCGAAACTAGAAGAAGCAATCCTAAAATTCATATGGAACCACAAAAGGCCCCGAATAGCCAAAGTAATTTTGAAGGAGAAGACCAAACCAGGAGGCATCACAATCTCATACTTTATCCTCTACTGCAAAGCTGTCATCATCAAGACAGCATGGTATTGGCACAAAAACAGACTCATAGACCAATGGAACAGAATAGAAACCCCAGAACTAGACCCACAAACGTATGGCCAACTCATCTTTGACAAAGCAGGAAAGAACATCCAATGGAAAAAAGACAGTCTTTTTAACAAATGGTGCTGGGAGAACTGGACAGCAATATGCAGAAGGTTGAAACTAGACCACTTTCTCACACCATTCACAAAAATAAACTCAAAATGAATAAGGGACCTGATTGTGAGACAGGAAACCATCAAAACCCTAGAGGAGAAATCAGGAAAAGACCTCTCTGACCTCAGCCGTAGCAATCTCTTACTCGGCACATCCCCAAAGGCAAGGGAATTAAAAGCAAAAGTGAATTACTGGGACCTTATGAAGATAAAAAGCTTCTGCACAGCAAAGGAAACAACCGACAAAACTAAAAGGCAACCAACGGAATGGGAAAAGATATTTGCAAATGACACATCGGACAAAGGGCTAGTATCCAAAATCTATAAAGAGCTCATCAAACTCCACACCCGAAAAACAAATAACCCAGTGAAGAAATGGGCAGAAAACATGAATAGACACTTCTCTAAAGAAGACATCCAGATGGCCAACAGGCACATGAAAAGATGTTCAACGTCGCTCCTTATCAGGGAAATACAAATCAAAACCACACTCAGATATCACCTCACGCCAGTCAGAGTGGCCAAAATGAAGAAATCAGGAGACTATAGATGCTGGAGAGGATGTGGAGAAACAGGAACCCTCTTGCACTGTTGGTGGGAATGCAAATTGGTGCAGCCACTCTGGAAAGCAGTGTGGAGGTTCCTCAGAAAATTAAAAATAGACCTACCCTATGACCCAGCAATAGCACTGCTAGGAATTTACCCAAGGGATACAGGAGTACTGATGCATAGGGGCACCTGTACCCCAATGTTTATAGCGGCACTCTCAACAATAGCCAAATTATGGAAAGAGCCTAAATGTCCATCAACTGATGAATGGATAAAGAAATTGTGGTTTATATACACAATGGAATACTACGTGGCAATGAGAAAAAATGAAATATGGCCTTTTGTAGCAACATGGATGGAACTGGAGAGTGTGATGCTAAGTGAAATAAGCCATACAGAGAAAGACAGATACCATATGGTGTCACTCTTATGTGGATCCTGAGAAACATAACAGAAACCCATGGGGGAGGGGAAGGAAAAAAAAAAAAAAAAAAAAAAAGAGGCTAGAGTGGGAGAGAGCCAAAGCATAAGAGACTGTTAAAAACTGAGAACAAACTGAGGGTTGATGGGGGGTGGGAGGGAGGGCAGGGTGGGAGGGAGGGCAGGTGGGTGATGGGTATTGAGGAGGGCACCTTTTGGGATGAGCACTGGGTGTTGTATGGAAACCAATTTGACAGTAAATTTCATATATTAAAAATAAAAAAATAAAAAAAAATAAAAAAAAAAAAAGAGTTTTATTATAGTATTAGCCCTTAAGTTTGGGCCTCTCATCTATTTTGAATTAATTTCTCTACGTGGTATAGGAAAATGGAGAGATTTTTTCTTATGTATGCATGTATACAATTTTCTCAACACTGTTTGTTCAAAAGACTGTTCTTCCCCTATTGGCTAAATTTGGACCTTCGTTGAAAATCAATGAATCGTGCATATGAGGGTTTATTTCTGGGACGTCTATTCTATTCCTCTGATATATTTCTGTTTTAAGGCTAGTATCATACTGTCTTAACTACTAAACTTTTCTATCTTTAAATACTGTAAGTTTTGAAGTTGGGATGTGCAAGTTCAATTTTATTCTTCTTTTGAAAATTATTTTTGAGTATCAGGTTCCCTTGCAATTGATATGAACGTAAGGACTGACTTTTTTATTTTTCTAAAAAAGGCCATTGGAATTTTGATAAGGGTTGTGATGAATATGTATTTCATTTTGGGTAGTAGTGGCATGTTAATAATGTTAAGTCTTCCTGCCCATGAACACCAGGTGTCTTTCTCTTTACTTGTCTTTCTAAATTTCTTTTAGCAATGCTTTGTTTGCAATGTACAAGCCTTTACCTCCTTGGTTAGATTTATTTCTAAGCATTCAATTATTTTAAGTGCTACTAGAAATGAAGTTGATTTTGTTTCCTTTTTGGACTGTCCAGTGCCAATGTAGATAAACATAACTTATTTTTGTGTGCTGATCTTCTACCCTGAAATTCTACTGAAACTGTTTATTAGCCCTAATAGCTTCCTATGGATTCCTGGAAAGTTCTATTTTATGGTGAAATGTTATCTGTGAATAGAGATAGTTTTTCATTTTCCTTTGCAGTTTGGTTCCTTTTTATTTCTTCTATTGCATACTATGTCTGACTAGATCTTCAGTACAGTGTTAAAACACAGCAGTGAAAGTGAGCATTCTTATATTGCTCTTAATATTAGAGGAAAACTTTCGGTCTTTCCCTGTTGAGTATGATGTTATTTGTGGTTTTTTCCTCAAATATTATTTACCCTGTTGAATAATTTTACCTCTATTCATAATTTTCTGAGAGTTTTTGTTATTACAGTATGTAGAGTACTATTAAATGCCTTTTCTGAATCAGTTGAGGTTATCATGTGTTTTTTCCCTCTTTTCTTTTTTTATTTTCTTTTTTAATTATTTTTTTATTTTTTAAAATTTACTTGTAAATTAGTTAGTGTATAGTGCAACAATGATTTCAGGGGTAAATTCCTTAATGCCCCTTACCCATTTAGCACAACCCCCCTCCCACAACCCCTCCAGTAACCCTCAGTTTGTTCTCCATATTTATGAGTCTCTTCTGTTTTGTCCCCTCCCTGTTTTTATATTATTTTTGTTTCCCTTCCCTTATGTTCATCTGTTTTGTCTCTTAAAGTCCTCATATGAGTCAAGTCATATGATTTTTGTCTTTCTCTGACTAATTTCACTTAGCGTAATACCCTGCAGTTCCATCCGTGTAGTTGCAAATGGAAAGATTTCATTCTTTTTGATTGCTGAGTAATACTCCATATATATATATATATATATATATATATATATATATAATCTCCATCCATTCATCCATCCATGGACATTTGGGCTCTTTCCATACTTTGGCTATTGTTGATAGTGCTGCTATAAACATGGGGTGCATGTGTCCCTTCGAACAGCATACTTGTATCCCGTGGATAAATGCTTAGTAGTGCAATTGCTGGGTTGCAGGGTAGTTCTATTTTTAGTTTTCTGAGGAACCTCCATACTGTTTTCCAGAGTGGTTGCACCAGCTTGCATTCCCACAAACAATGCAAAAGAGATCCTCTTTCTCTGCATCTTTGCCAACATCTATTGTTGCCTGAGTTGTTAATGTTAGCCGTTCTGACAGGTGTAATGTGGTATCTCATTGTGGTTTTCATTTGTATTTCCCTGATGATGAGTGATGTGGAGCAATTTTTCATGTGTCGGTTGGGCATCTGGTTGTCTTGTTTGGAGAAATGTCTGTTCATGTCTTTTGCCCATTTCTTCACTGGATTATTTGTTTTTTGAGTATTGAGTTTGATAAGTTCTTTATAGATTTTTGATACTAACCCTTTATCTGATATGTTGTTTGCAAATATCTTCTCCCATTCTGTCGGTTGCCTTTT
The DNA here is from genome assembly GCF_046562875.1 of Panthera onca. Classification (NCBI taxonomy): domain Eukaryota; kingdom Metazoa; phylum Chordata; class Mammalia; order Carnivora; family Felidae; genus Panthera; species Panthera onca. The sequence goes on along the minus strand of NC_138348.1, from coordinate 83,678,265 downwards.
AGTTTTGCTGATTGTTTCCTTCGGTGTGCAGAAGCTTTTTATTTTGATGAGGTCCCAGTAGTTCATTTTTGCTTTTGTTTCCCTTGCCTCTGGAGACGTGTTGAGTAAGAAGTTGCTGCAGCCAAGATTTTCAAAGAGGTTTTTGCCTGGTTTCTCCTTGAGGATTTTGATGGCTTCCTGTCTTACATATAGGTCTTTCATCCATTTTGAGTTTATTTTTGTGCATGGTGTAAGAAAGTCGTCCAGGTTCATTCTTCTGCATGTCGCTGTCCAGTTTTCCCAGCACTACTTGCTGAACAGACTGTCTTGATTCCATTGGATATTCTTTCCTGCTTTGTCAAAGATTAGTTGGCAATACATTTGTGGGTCCATTTCTGGGATCTCTATTCTCTTCCATTGATCTGAGTATCTGTTCTTGTGCCAGTACCATACTGTTTTGATGATTACAGCTTTGTAGTACAGCTTGAAGTCTGGAATTGTGATGCCTCCTGCTTTGGTTTTGTTTTTCAAGATTGCTTTGGCTATTTGGGGTCTTTTCTGGTTCCACACAACTTTTAGGATTATTTGTTCTAGCTCTGTGAAGAATACTGGTGTTATTTTGACAGGGATTGCACTGAATATGTAGATTGCTTTGGGTAGTACCGACATTTTAACAATATTTGTTCTTCCTATCCAGGCGCATGGAATCTTTTTTCATTTTTTGGTGTCCTCTTCAATTTTTTTCATAAGCTGTCTATAGTTTTCAGTGTATAGATTTTTCACCTCTTTGATTATATTTATTCCTAGTTATTTTATGGGTTTTTTGTGTGTGTGTGTGTGTGTGCGTGTGTGTGTGTGTGCAACTGTAAATGGGATTGATTCCTTGATTTCTCTTTCTGTCACTTCATTGTTGGTTTATAGGAATGCAACCAATTTCTGTGCATTGATTTTATATCCTGCAACTTTGCTGAATTCATGAATCAATTCTAGCATTTTTTTGGTGGAATCTTTTGGGTTTTCCATTTCGATATATCATGTCATCTGTGAAGAGTGAAAATTTGACCTACTCCTGGCTGATTTGGATGCCTTTTATTTCTTTGTGTTGTCTGATTGCAGAGGCTAAGACTTCCAATACTGTGTTGAATAACAGTGGCAAGAGTGGACATCCCTGTCTTGTTCCTGGCCTTAGGGGGAAAGTTCTCAGTTTTTCCCCATTGAGGATGATATTAGCGTTGGGTCATTCAGATATGGCTTTTATGACCTCGAGGTATGCTCCTATCCCTACTTTCTTGAGGGTTTTTATCAAGAAAGGATGCTCTATTTTGTCAAATGCTTTATCTGCATCTATTGAGAGGATCATATGGTTCTTGTCCTTTCTTTTATTGTTATGATGAATCACATTAATTGTTTTGCGGATATTGAAGCAGCCCTGCATCCCAGGTATAAATCCCACTTGGTCGTGGTGAATATATTTTTTTAATGTATTGTGGGATCCCATTGGCTAATATCTGGGTGAGGATTTTTGCATCCATGTTCATCAGGGAAATTGGTCTGTAGTTCTCCTTTTTTGTGGGGTCTCTGTCTGGTTTTTGAATCAAGGTAATGCTGGCTTCATAGAAAGAGTTTGGAAGTTTTCCTTCCGTTTCTATTTTCGGAACACCTTCAAGAGAATAAGTGTTAACTTTTCCTTATATGTTTGGTAGAATTCCCCTGGAAAGCCATCTGGCCCTGGACTCTTGTGTTTTTTTCGCAGATTTTTTATTACTAATTCAAATTCCTTACTGGTTATGGGTCTGTTTCAATTTTCTAATTCTTCCTGTTTCAGTTTTGGTAGTGTATATGTTTCTAGGAATTTGTCCATTTCTTACAGATTGCCAATTTTATTGGCATATAATTTCTCATAATATTCTCTTATTATTGTTTTTATTTCTGCTGTGCTGATTGTGATCTCTACTCTGTTCTTTATTTCATTTATTTGGGTCCTTTCCTTTTTCTTTTTGATCAGGCTGACTAGTTGTTTATCAATTTTATTAATTCTTTCAAAGAACCAGCTTCTGGTTTCATTGACCTGTTCTACTGTTTTGTTGTTGTTGTTGTTGTTGTTGTTGTTGTTTGTTTGTTTTGCTTTTGATACCATTAATTTCTGCTCTAATCTTTATTATTTCCTGTCTTCTGCTGGTTTGGGGTTTTATTTGCTGCTCCTTTTCCAGCTCCTTAAGGCATAATGTTAGGTTGTGTATCTGAGATCTTTCTTCCTTCTTTAGGAAGGCCTGGATTGCTATATACTTTCCTCTTATAGAGAATGCAGCCTTTGCTGCATCCCAGAGGTTTTGGATTGTGGTGCTATCATTTTCATTGACTTCCATATACTTTTTAATATCTTTTTTAACTGCTTGGTTAGCCCATTCATTCTTTAGTAGGATGTTCTTCAGTCTCCAAGTATTTGTTACCTTTCCAATATTTTCTTGTGGTTGATTTCGAGTTTCATAGCATTGTGGTTGGAAAATATGCACGGTATGATCTCGATCTTTTTGTACTCTCTTAGGCTGATTTGTGTCCTAGTATATGGTCTATTCTGGAGAACATTCCATGTGCTCTGGAGAAGAATGTATATTCTGCTTTAGGATAAAATGTTCTGAATATATCTGTTAAGTCCATATGGTCCAGTGTGTCATTTAAAGCCATTGTTTCCTTGTTGGTTTTTTGATTAGATGATCTGTCCATTGCTGTGAGTGGGTTGTTGAAGTCTCCTACTATTATGGTATTACTATCGATGAGTTTCTTTATGTTTGTGATTAATCGATTTATATATTTGTGTGCCTCCACATTTGGTGCATAAATGTTTACAATTGTTAGGTCTTCTTGGTGTATAGACCCCTTGATTATGACATAAGGCCCTTCTGCATCTCTTGATACAGTCTTTATTTCAAAGTCTAGATTGTCTGATATAAGTATGGCTACTCTGGCTTACTTTTGTTAACCATTAGCATGATAGATGGTTCCCCATCCCCTTATTTTCAATCTGAAGGTGTCTTTAGGTCTCAAGTGGGTCCCTTGTAAACAGCAAATAGATGGATCTTGTTTTCTTATCCATTCTGTTACCCTATGTCTTTTGATTGAAACATTGAGTCCATTGACGTTTACAGTGAGTACTGAAAGATATGAATTTATTGCAATTATGATGCTTGAAGAGTTGGTGTTCTCTGGTCCTTTCTCTCTCTCTCTTTATATATATATATATATACATATATATGTGTATATATATATATATATATATATATATATACATATATTTGTTTGTTTCCATCTTTTCTCCCCTCAGAGAGTCCCCCTTAAAATTTCTTGCAGGGCTGTTTTAGTGGTCACAACTCTTTTAATTTTTGTTTGGGAAACTTTTTATCCCTTCTTCTATTTTGAATGACAGCCTTGCTGGATAAAGAATTCCTGGCTGCATATTTTTCTTATTCAGCACAGTGAATATATCCTGCCACTCCTTTCTGCCCTGCCAAGTTTCTGTGGGTAGGTCTGCTGCAAACCTGATCTGTGTTCCCTTGTAGATACGGACTTTTCTTTCCCTTGCTGCTTTCATGATTTTCTCCTTGCCTGAGCATTTTTGTGAATTTGACTCTGACCCCCTCTGTTCTTACATGGGTTGATTTTCTTATGTTAAACCACCCTTGCATTCTGGAATAAAGACCACTTGGTCATAATAAAAATTATTTTTAATATGTTATTGAACTAAATTGCTAATATTTTGTTGGATATTTTTGCATCTATATTCATAAGGGTTATTTATCTACAATTTTCTTTTTATCTGGTTTTGGTATCAGGGTAATGCTATTCTCATAGAATGAATTAGCAAGTATTTCCTCCTATTTTATTTTTTATAAGAGTTTCAGAAGAGTTCCTGTTAATTCTTTAAATATTTGGTAGAATTCTGGTCTAGAAATTTTAATTGTTGGAAGGTTCTTGATTTTTCAATCTCCTTACTAGTTATAGGTCTTTTCAGATTTTGTATATTTTGTATGATTCAGTCTTGATGTCTTGCATATTTTTAGGACTTTGTTGATTTTATATAGATTCTCCATTTGTTGCTGTACCATTGTTTATAGAATTCTTTTATAATCTTTCTGTAAAATTTCTGTAAAGTCAACGGTAATATTTCTTCATTTTTTATTTTAATTACTTTTCTCTTTATTTTCTTAAGCAAGAAAGCAAAATATTCATCAATTTTGTTAATATTTTCAAAAAACCAAATCTTGTTGATTTTCTCTACTGTTTTTTTTTTATTCTCTATTTTATTTATCACTACTCTAATCTTTATTTCCTTCCTTCTTCTAGATTTAAGTTTAGTTTGCTCTTCTTTTTCTAGTTCCTTAAGATATAAATTTAGGTTTTGATTTATGGCCTTTCTTCTTTTTTTAATGTAAGAATTTATAGCTACAATCTCCTTCTTATATTGTTTTTGCTGTACGCCTTAACTTTTGGTGTGATGAGTTTTCGTTTTCAACAGTGTCAAGGTATTATCTAATTTATTTCTCTTTTAAAGAATAAAGTTTCTTATTTAACTTAATATTTGTGTGTGTGTTATTTAATTTTCACATATCTGTGAATCTTTTAGCTTTTAACTCAATCTCGTCATGGTCAGAGAAGATGCATTGTATGGTATCTATATTTTTAAATGCATTAAGACTTGTTTTGTTGCCTTATCATATGGTCTATCTTGAAAATTTTCCCATATCGCACTTGAGAAGGATGTGTGGTTTTCTGTGAATAGAATGTTTCATTCTAAACAAGTACAAATCCAATAAACTCAACAAACTCCGATTAGGATAGATTGGACCAAACAAGCCTGTTTGGTCTTGTTTATGTATTGTGTTATTAAGTTCTCTATTTCCTTACTTATTTTCTGTCTACTTGTTCTATCCGTCAGTGAAAGTGAAGTATTGAAATATCCAACCATTGTTGTAGAATTGTCTATTACTCCCTTCAATTTTCTCAGTGTTTGTTTCATATATTTTGAGAGTGTTATTAGGTGTATAGTTATTAATAATTTTTATATCTTCTTGCTGTAGTGAACATTTTATTAATATATAATGTCTTTTACTCTTTTAACCTTTGGTGGTTTAAAGCCTATTTTGTCTGATACTGGAATAAGCAAGCAATCTGTATATTTATTATTTGCCCAAAATGTTTTTCCCACCCTGAACTTCAATCTACTTGTGTGGGTATGATTTAAGTCCCTTGGTGAGGAGCACACTGAATTCTTTTAAAAAAATCTTCTCATTTTTGTCTTTTGATTAAAGATTTAATCAATTTACATTTAAAGTAACTACTGGTAAGAAAGAGAATAGTCGTTTTGCTATTTGTTTTCTATATGCCTTACAGATTTTGGTCCCTCATGTCTTCCATTATCTTCTTTTGTGTTCAGATGCTTTTTTGTAGTAAAACATTTTGACATTTTTTCCTTATTTATGTTTTTATTTTTTCTATATGTACTTTTTATGATTACCATGGATATTATATTTAATAGTCTAAAGCTACAACAATGTAACTTGAATTTATACCAACTTAACTTCATCATCATACAAACCTCTATTCCTTTACAGCTCCATTTCCCTTCTTTCTGTTACTAGTGTCAAAAATTACATCTTTACAATTCTGTGACCAGCAATATTTATTAATGATTATTTTTATACATTTGTCTTTGAAATCACATTGAGAAGAAAAAGTGGAATTACAAGTCAAAATTACAATAATGCCAGCTTTTATAATTGCCCAACTATATTTACCTTTATCAGAGATCTTCATACCTTTATATAGTTTCATGTTGATGTCTTGGGTCCTTTAATTTCCACCTGAAGGAATCCCTTTAACATACCTTGCATGGCAGATCCAATGGTAATAAATTCTCTCAGCTTTTGCTTATCTGATAATGTTTTAATTTCATCCTCATTTTTGAACAATAGTTTTACAGAATATAAAACTCTCAACTGACAATGTTTTGGTTTTCTTCAGCACTTTGAATATATGAACACACTACTTTCTGGTTCCAAGGTTTCTGATGAGAAATCAACTGATAATTTTATTGAGAATGGTTTGTAGGTGACAAGTCACTTTTCTCTTACTTGTTTCAAGATTCTTTTTGTCTTTTGATTGTAATAGTTCTCTGTGTGAGTCTGTTTAAATCCATCCTAATTGGAGTTTGCTTGAGTTTTTTGGATTTACACATTCATATATTATATCAAACTTAGAAAATTTTTTTATTATTTCTTCAAATAGTTTTTCAGCCCCTTTCTCTCTCTCTTCTGGGACTCCAAGAATGCCTATGTTCATATACTTAATGATGTTTCACAAGTCCCTTAAGTTTTGTTTACTTCTCTTCCTTATTTTTTCTTAATGTTCTTCAGACACAGCAATTTCAATTTTCTGTCTTAAAGTTTACTGATTCTTTCTTCTGACAGCTCACGTTTTCTTTTGAATTCCTATAATGATTTTAATTATTATACTTTGCAACTCCAGAATTTTTTATGATTCCTTTCTCTTTGTTGATATTCTTATTTTGTTAATACATCATTTTCTTGTCTTTGACTATGTCTTCCTTCTTCTCTTTAAGCAGCTTTCAAACAGATGTTTCCTAGTCTTTCTCTAGCTGCTTCAGTGTTTAATTTTCCCTGGGTTGGCTTCTGTCAGTTCATTTCATTCCTTTAAATGGGCCATACTTTCCTGTTTCTTCATATGCCCTGTGATGTTTTTGTTGTTGCTGAAAACTGGACATTTGAATCTTTATGGTAACTCTGGAAGTCAGATTATTCCCTGTTCCCAAGGTTTGATTCATTTTTAATGTTGAAGATCTCTTTGCCAGAGATCAGCCTGTCGTGAAAGTTTAATGTCTTCTCAGGTCCTTTCCAAGTGTGTTATTTTTCTTGTGATGGTTTTCTAAATATCCTCTTAGATGTAGTTATTTTTAAATGTCTTAATAATTACATACCTGGTTCTCCAAATGGGAAAAAGGAAAAGAAAATACACATCAAGTACAAAAAAATTCATTACTTTAAAAAAATGGGGTCCCCTTGTCATCAAGTAAATCTCAGGATGATTGAGCCTGGAAATACTGGTCACCCCCTACTCATTACCTGTTTCTAATAATAGGAATATGAAATTCTTCAGAAAAGACTCTGTTGCTCATAGCACTTGGTTAAGGAAGGATAGGGCTTGGCCATGTTCTGACAATCCCTTGTATGAACAGTATGCCAGTATGAATAGTATGAACAGTATGCCAGTATGTTCTGGCAGTCAGACAGGTCAGGAGTCAGACTCTCTCACACAAACTGTGACACTAGACAAGTCACATTGCACTTCAGATGAACTCACAGAGTAACCATGATTACTGAATAAATAGGACAGACAGATCACCTATGACATTATCTAACACAGGGAAGTAGCCTGATAAATGGCATCTATCCAAAAATAATTCAAGTAACTTAGAAATTGAGAAGATAAGGCATATACATAAGCAAGTTAATCAACAAAAGATATTTTTAAAGTTCAAAAATGTACACTTGATGCTAAAGCAACACATAATTAATGGCCATATAGGTTTAAAAGACAATTGCTTTCTCATTTCTAGGCATTCGTTACACTCCCTGTGATTCTCGTGTGATAATTTTATAACACACAACAATCATGAAGAAGGGTCATTGTCTCTGCTTAAACCATGGCAGAGCATGGTGGGCAGAAAGCTTACAGCTTGGGCTCCTAATAAAAGTTAAACTTAAGTACACTGAAATATTGAATAATATGGGGTTAGAAAATATAAAAATGAAAAGAGATACATTTGTTTTTAAATTTAGAATAAATGACCATGAGGAATGAACACTCCCACTACTGTTGGTAGTGGTTTCTCTCATGATTGTGCTGTTGACCAAGGGAGAGGTAAGACCCTGGGGATGGGTAGTGAGGTGGCCCTTGAAGGAGACCAAGGTACCTTTCCCCTGGAAGATACTGATTGTGAGACAGGAAACCAGGCCTGGAATGTGGGCTTGAGTTCAGGTGTGAACAAGGAAGTGTCTTTCTGTGGGACTTGTGGTTTGGTTCTGGATGATGAAGGATCTCTAAATGTGAATACTGGTACTTTCTGGGGTCAAGGGGAGGCTGGCTTCTCCCAAAGAAGTGAGTGTTGACCATCCTGGAGGGAGGCTTCACTGTAAGAAATTCTGCGGAAGCAGACCAGGATCTGTGGCCTATGAGAACAGCCAAAACAAACCAAAACAGTAGAAGTCTCAGGCCTGGGATCCACAGGTTCAAATCTGTTTCCATCACCACTGCTTGTGAGACCTTGGAGAAGTTACTTCACCTCTAAAAGACTCATGTTTCTTCATCTCTAAAAAGGAAGACAACAGTATCAGATAGGATCACTATGGGGATTAAATAAGATGAGCCTCACAAATGTCTTTGTGCAGTGGTCTAGCATGATGAGATATAGCAGTAGTAAGAAATCCTCAGGCATCGTTGCCCGGGTGTGTCCTACCTCGGCTAAACTGATGACAGGACAGCAGGAGGGCATGAGGATTGTCCTTCCAGGGCGAGGAATATCATACATCATGGTACTTCAGAGTCAGGGAATGTCCAGATAACTGGATGTGACCTCCTTGGTGCTCCTAAGTGGGTGAAACCTGAGTAACTCTCAGGTGAGATATACTTAGTATTATAAATGATACTATTTAATTTAGCTCCACACCTATTTGTATGGTAGCTGGGCAGTCAGAGATATCTTATTGGAAGGAACTGAGTCTCAGAGAGATAATATGGTTTGAAGTGGTTGGTAGGACTGGAGGGATGCAGCTTGTATATGACAAAACTGTGGTAATAATTTCTCTCTTCCAGCAGTTTCCCTTGTATGGAAATATCTCTCCTAGTCAGATATGTTCCCATCCCTCCAGCCAAGTGATGGTATCCCCAGCAGAAACCCCTGGGGTCTTGCCCTGCTCCATCTCCTCCTCAGCCCAGGGGAACCAGAAGTGCTGCTTTTCTCCACTGTCTCAGTGCCCATCCCTGAGTCCCTTGGACTCAGCACCCTTGGACCATCTATGGACTGGTTGGGAGAAGGTTGCCAGAAAGTAGTAGGTGAGGGCTCAGATCAGCTGTTACAGCAAGACTCTTTCATCCACTAGAGGAAATTTGGTGAGGAAGGGAGACCTCAGAGGCAGAAGTCTGTGCAGAGTGGGACAGCCAAATGATGTGACCCCATTACACTTATAATGGACAGCCATTCTCAGTCACGGCATTTATGCAAGTTGAAATTGAGAAGCATATAATGGTGAGAGAGAGGAAGTGGGGACCAGTGAGTACCCAGTGAATGCAGAACAGTCCAGGTCAGGGATTGGGGTGTGAAGCGCAGGGGTTGGGGGTGAAGCTATGCCAAGACCAGATGGATTAGCTGAGGTTGTCTCTGGGGTTATGCTTAAAGGCCTCACAGAATCAGTCAGTGATGATTGCCTTGTCTCTCATCCTAAAGCACCAACAAATTAGAGACCTGTACTATCTGAATGTGAGAATCCCGTTAAAATGATAAATGGCCTTTCTTGCTCTCAGCATCATATAGACAGAAGGAGGGAGGCCAGGCTCTCTCAACAGAGGCAAAAACGTCAAGACTGAAATTCAATGAGGGAAGAATTTGGGGGTGCTGAGGCACAGGCAAGGCCTGGAAAAGAGTGAGCAAGGACTGTTCAGGAGGATTAGGTGTTGGTTTTGGGGAGGGCTCTGACCTTCACTGACTTCTCTCTCAGCAGCTGGAGGTCACTGGTTAAAGGCCTTGGGGCCTGGCTCTGCCTCTAATATTTGTTCTTTGTCTTTGGGTTAACTTCTCCCTTTTGGGCCATGGTGCATTTATTTGTGCCATACTTTCAGGGTGACAGTAGGTGATTGATCCTTTGAACATTGTTTCATGGTCAAAATTCCCATGGAAAACAAAAGTATCCCTCCCTACATTACCTCTTTGACCTACAAGTAGTGCTCATCATCCTTGTTCACCTTACTTATATAAACACAGAGTGTTTCAAGTTTCCAAAAAATCAGAGGTTTCTAGATTTGTGGCTCCTGAGCTTTTTACCTGTCCATGCACAGCAAATTTTCACAAGTGCCTTTATTAAGTAATAATTAATGTTTACCTATTTTCATTCCACAGACACATATGACTCCCCATGGGGAGATGGAGAGTGAGTAGAATTAAGATAACATCATATAAATGGCATGTTAGTTGACCTGTCATGCCTGAATGGCCCTGGGTGATGCCCACACTGGGTCAGGCACTCCTAAGGTAAGACCATGGGCCTCAGTGAGCCCTGTGAGCAGAGATGGAGGAAGGGCTGGAAGTGCAGACTTGGAGGGCTCAGCCACACAGACATGGGACTCTTTGGGACCCCCACAGCTCCTTTGGTCCTGTCTCCTTTCCTCTTGACATTTCCATAGCCATTTATTTTAATGGCGGCCAGATGCTCAGGGAATTTTTCTTTTCTAGGGCCTAGACTTTTGGGTCAGGCCCTTTAATACTTTTGCTCTAGCTCCTCTCCTGCAACAGTAGAGCACATTTCTACATCCCAGCAAAAGACCAGTCTCAGCTTGCTGTCCCACTGTGGAGAAAATGATGCATTAATTCATAAGGCAGGTTCAAGGTGTAGTGTGGCTTCTGGATTATGCAGCCCTGAGAGTAGCAGACACCTGGGGAAGGAAGATATAAAATCAAGCTTAGAACTATGATGAAGAATTTCAGGCACAGTGGCAGTCCAGAAAAGTAATATTTTGGAGGAGAAAGTCTTTCCCAGCATCTTCTACACACAGTACAGAATTCTCATTCAACTAAACAAGAGGCATGCCCCACTTGTTGCCCTGTCACCTGAATGGTCTCAGGAGCCTGTCCCTGTCTGCGTCTGGGGATAGTACCTATTAACAGCTTCTTTAATCATCCTGATTTATGTAAGGTTTGTGGGGCAGCCACACACACGCGTATCTAGAAACCTCTTATACCAGCATAGGTAAAGCCTCCTGATGTTTAAGGCTAATGAGGTTTTTAGAATGTTTAATAAAAGGTTTTAGAAATTAGAGAACATTGCAGCTCTTATCATTAAGAGAGATCTTTGTTTTCCAGTTTCCTGGCTGAGTTTCTCTGTGGTGTCTGGCTTCTCTCTCATCTCTTAAAATTGCACACAGCTTCCATTAGTTAGGGCACCTTCCATGCTATTTTAGGCCATACTCCCAGGCTCAGCCTTCCTTCTTGCTTCATCCTTTCCTTGGGAAGGCTTTATGAGAGCCTTATATGTGCTTCAGAAGGACCAGAACCCAGCTGTCCTTTCTCCATGATCCAGAGCCCTCAGACAAAAGCTCAATTCTGTGGTCTGTCATCTCCTGTTGGAATGGTCAGTTTGTGGAGAAAGGAAAGGGCTAGAGAGTTGGATGAGGGGGATCCAGAACAAGGAAATGAGAAGACTTTTCTGTAATGAATAAAACAGATTTATTCATTTACTTACTAATGATTGATTATGTGGCTACTGTGAGCAAAGCTCTAAATGGTACTCAGGACACATTAGAGAACAAGGAAGGGGACTTTGCTCCTTACAGAACTTAGTGTGTTTTTTAATAAAATAAATAACCTTTGTCTACATAGGCACATTTGCTTTGGAGAAGCTCATGACATATTTTTCTTATACATTTTCATGTGTGAATTAGACTGGTCATGCAAGTCATGCTCAAGAATGTCTGAAATGCCTTGGCCATTGTGTTACTGGCTGATCATCCAGAAACAACTAGATGCTTAACTGCAACTTAATGCATCATCCTACTCTTCTTGTCGATGTCTGGAAGCAAACAGATAGGGTCATGGGTTATAAGGCATAAGAGAATTTCAGCCTCTTCAAAATGTAAGCGATTTTCAAGGTCACGTCTATACTCCAGGGAGCACTGCAACCATCATCTTAGACAGAAAAAGCAATTCTAGTTTATTATAGAACACTTCCACTTCCCAGAATATAACTTGATCATTTTCCCTGCCACATGCTCTGGTGTCTTGCTCCAGAAAGCCTGGGAGACTCTTAACACATACAACTTCAGTTCCAGGAATCAAAGGTAGAATGTTTCCTATTTGTTTGCATCATGGATCTATAAGTATGAAAGCCCATTTACTCTAGGATTAAAGTGTTTTCTTTTGAATGCCTCTTGGATGGTTTAACATCAGTGCAGAAAGTCCATCTGTCCAGGAGATGATGAAGAACACAACACAGCTTTGTCTTGGGAAATAAGCACATCTTCCTGTCTCATGTTCTGATTCCTCACGTAAAGTCAAATGTATTTCCAAGACACTGCATAGAATGTGAAAGCAGGAACTAAATCACACAGAAAGACAGGAAGCTTTTATTGAAAAATAACTCCTTTTTTTTTTATGTTTTGCTTTCTATATTTTATAGCAACTCCCTAGTAACTGATACTGTTTCCTCTTATAATGTTCTGTGCTGCTTCTCCTTCCTCTGCTCTCAGACATAACCAACTTGGCTGCATCTGTCCCTTAGAAGCCTGCGTCTGAGTGAAGGCTTGACATTAGATATTTATCATCTCAGGATGCCTTTCCTCAGATATCTGGCTCTCCACCCCAAGACCTCTTTATCTTATTTTGTTAAACAAGATGAGTTTATGTCATTGATGAAAATAATTGACTTTTTTTTTTTTTAATATATATCAAGTCCCAGGTTAAGAACTGGACAATGCAATGCATTTTTTATTCTCTATCTCTTCTGTTTATTCTAGTGTGAAATTGTTTTCCATGTAATGAATAATTCTGCCAAGACTTTGTGCCCTTGCTAGGTAATTTGCTGTATTTGGGAGGAAGACACTAACCGCATGGGTCTGCTATCGGAGGTGTCATTACAATTTTGTCAGACATTGCACCATCATTGTCTTCTGTCACTCAACTGAGCCCATTGTCCTTTACTCATTTTGGATCATTCCTCATTCCATGAGGGTGATTTATGCTTGGTCTTCTTGGAAAGCAAATGATTGCGGAGGCACTGGATATGCAGAAAGGGTATCCTCTGAAGTGGCATTAGAAGGCTTTCACCTAGATGAGAATTTGGAATTCAGCATACAGAGGTTTCTGTGTGGTCAGCCATCCTACTACCAGGCATGTTCTGGGACATATGGAGTGACAACCAGCTGATCTTTGATGCCATCTGTTGATAATAGGCTCTGTGACCATGGATTGTGACTTCCTGGGCTACACAAACAGCATGCTGAGAACAAGGAGCTTATTCATGGATGAAGCAGGCATCCTGTACATTCTGCCCCTGTCCTTAGTGTGAAAAGTGGTAACTGACCCTTCAGAATGCTTCCTAGAGGTACTAAAGGAATGGGGATGTTTGGGGAAGCAGAAACATGAACTGATGAAGGTTTCCTGACTGACTCATCAGAGGAGGACATTTTATCATGGTAAATCAGAGCATCTTGACCTCCTCACTATCAACATTTTGGGCTCAATAATCTTTGCTGTGGCTGTTCTGTGCATGTTAGGGTACTTAGCAATATCCTGGACTTCTCCCTACTAGATTGCTAGATGCTAGAAATACTTGCACCTGTCTCAAAGTAGTGACAGTCCAAACTCCAGACCCCACCAAATGTACCCTGAGGGTATGCATCCTCTCCTTGAAAACCATTGTTGTAAATAAATGAAGGTGACCCATGAGCACCTTTCCTTGAAAAGTACTTCCATGGGTTGTCTAGGTGGCTTCATAGTGTGGAAGAATGACTATAGGATCTGATAATAATACACCTGGATCTGAATCCTGGCTCAGTTATTAGCTCTGTGACCTTGGAAAAAACCCATTTACTTGAGTCACAGTTCTCTGGAGAGGGTAATGGTTTTGGAGAAGGCAATGAGCTATGGAAAGATAGGAAAAACAACAAACAGAACATTGTCTTCTCACCTTCCCTTAAGTTGACTCCAATGGAAAGTTCCAGAGGATACCTCCTCCTTTCTCTGTACTTCTGTGCATGTGGCACAAGTCTGCTTCACACTTGTGCTTTGTATTGTGAGTTTTATAGTGAGCTCATCACTGTCTTGTCTGGGGCTGATGCTAAGTGGAATCGTCACTCCCTTTGGCTCTGACTTCACTTCTCTGTAGCACTGACCTTTGACAAGAGCCACCCTGCTCTGTCCCCCTTCCCCTGACAGGAACATTTCATCCCTGGCATGTTGTCTGGCCATCTGGGTCTGTTCTCCCTTTGCTGTCACTGGAGGCCATTTATCTTGGCTTCTTTCCAGATTCTCCTTGTCCTCTGCTTCTCCATGAGACTGTTTGAAGCAGTATGAGATTCTCCCACTTTGGCTGAGATTTCACCAAATGTTGTTTTCCCAGCCTCCCATCTCAAGTGCATCCTGCTGTGGGATCCAAGCATATTTTTCTTCCATTTGGCGCCCATATAATCTTCAATATATCTACATCCCTAGCCTCACTTTCTCTAGAAGGAAACAGAGATACAGAGGTGAAGAAGCCACTTGCCTAAGGCTTCACAGCTAAGGAGTGGTAGAGTCTAGGTGTGCACCAAAGTCTGATGGGGCCAGGGGTCTCCCCATGATGACCATGTGAACACCACCATGTCCTGCACCTCATGTGCAGAACCATTGCTTTCTTCTAGAGCTCCTGTGGCTCAGGAAGATCTGGCCTCTCAGTCATCATACTTTCCTTTGAGTTGGGCACCTAAGGGCTGGCTCCTCCTCTTCTCTCTTCCTTGGGCCCCTGGGAAGGAAGAAAATGCAGCCTCTGACCTCTGACCCAGCTCAAACTATGGGGTTTGCACTGGTTCTGCCCCAATGCCTCAGGTCTGCGCTGTGCTGATGGGACTTTTCTGCCCATTTTACAGCTGCTAGTGCTTTGGAAAAAATACTAACATGAGAGAGTTTCTTCCACCAGACTTTTAAGCAGGGCTGGAGTGTAAATTGTAATGAGTTAATGCTTAAGTGGTACCTTACATGCCAGATACTTTTTTACATTCTTTATGTGTATTACATCATTTAATTGTCAAAACTGCCCTGTGAGGTAGATGTGACTCTTATGCCCATTTATCAATGCCATGGAGAGGTAAAGGGATTTGTCCAAGGTCATGCATCTTGAAATCTGACTTCAAATCTCACACTTTTAATCACTAGACTTAATTCCTTCTAGAGGTGTAAGGTTGATCCCTGAACAGCATGACACATTCTAATAGAAGGATGTGCAGTCTTATGGGAGAAACACCCAAATTTATCATCCAGAAGAGACTCTTGATTTGACTTTATTCTAGATTTATTTTGTCATCAGATTTTTCTTCAAAATGGAATTGTGCCTGCATCAATATTAAAATGAGTTTGCATTCCTTGAGCACTCAACAGCAATGGTATGTGTGTGTCTGTGTGTTCTTGTGTGTGTTTTTGTTGGAGCTGGGTGAGTTGAGATGTTAAGAAGAGCTGCCCCAGAAATGAGCAGGAGCAGTGAGGCAGGGAGAAGCTGAAGGGCATCACAAACCAGTGTTGCTGAGCCATAAAATAAATTCTTCCTGCTGACTAATCATCCTTCAGGATAGAATCAAATCCTTGTCTTAAGGACCCTGACAATCAAGTGAGGAGGAGAAGCGTATGACAACTAATTTCAAGATGGAAATGAAAAATAGATTGTAGTAGATCCATGTTTTTCTAATTATTCTGAGGCCATGTTCTTACCTCCAGCTAGAGAGCCTGTGTTCCAAATTCCTACATCTGGCCCATATAGTATCTTCAAGGACAGATTCTTTGGAAAGCCCATCCATTAATTGCAGGCCATTCTCCAGAACTTGGCATAACTTCCCCATGCCAAGACCTGGTGTGTTCCTCTGTGTGCTGTGTAATGACACCCTTCCGTGGCCTCAACTTCTTTCTTCCCTCTGCCTTCCTATCAGACAGCTCTTTGTATGGCAACAGGTCCCTAGTGAACGTGACTGCCCTGAGTGCCTAGTCCATGTTACTCCCTGTGAGAAAGGAAATATCTTTTGCTAGATCCTGGATGTTGGGAGTGAGGAGGGCCATGTGCACACTGGGTTTCTGCATCCTGGATAGCATGTTGTATCTTGACACCTTGGGCACACCCCATGGGCAAAGTGGGATAGGGTGCCAGAGCCCACAGTGTCCAAGGGGGAAAAGATTATCATGTTGTGGGGGCCAAATGAAGAAGATTTCCATATCCAAGAGGATATTACTTTATCTTGTCTATTACCTTTAGTTCTGGTAATTATTTTTTCAAAGAAATATGTCTTTGGGAAGAAATAGAGTTGTAAATGAAGACATCACTGTTATTGCTTTTCTATGAGAGAGAAGTAGCTGTGCACCCAGGGGTGAACAGCAAACCATGTGGGAGGGACAGGCAGGGAAAAGGAGATGATGGGGCGCTGTGCTCTGCAGAGCAGTGACAATGACATCTGGGGAGAGTTACTGAATGAAGTCAGCATCATAGGCCCACTGTGGTCTCATTTTCAAGCCAGAACTGGACAGGGCATTTCTTTAAGGTTTCATTTACCTGCAATATTCCTCCTTAGTTTATCAAAAAAATTTTAAGTGCCAGGAAATATGCAGTTCTCTAGTTTCTGAAATAAAAGCAGTCTTCCATTCTCACTTCTCTCCTTGGAGATGTGCCCAACCCTATGCCACCCCATCCCCCAAAAAAAATCCAGGAGGCAAAGTTGGCCGTGCTTCCTGTAGGAAATATGGCTCATTATCAAGTGCACAGAGAAGATTGTCTTCTGATGGTTCCAAATAAGCATCCAGTGAACTTGATGGCTTGAGGGGCTGAGAGGCAGCAGTGTTCTCCACAGAGGACAGGCTTCTCCCTATCTACAAAATGTCTTGGTGGTGGCCTTAGTTGCATCGTATCACAAGAACAGGCCTTGACCACATGCTGCCAAATTTCTGCCCAGGGCAGTGTTAGTTCAGTGGCCTCAGCTTGAGTACACTGATGTTTTGTTTTGTTTTCCTTTTCAAGTTGGTTAACCAGGGAGGTTGTGTTTGGGATGTGTGATGACTGAGTTTCAGGTAAATGAAAGAGTCAATGTTTGCAAGGTGAAAAAATCCCTCTGGTCTTTCCAACCTATGTGGCCTCTCACTCTAGAACCGTCTGACTTCCTGGGAAAGTTGGAGCTCATGGTGGTTGCCCTGTGAAGTGCCTTTGGAAGGGAGGGGAGAGGCAGGAGGATGGGGCATGGACACAGAGATGATGCAGGTGAACGAGAAAAGAAAGGATGAGAGAAGAGCAGAGAGGGAGAGAGCCATGGCTGAGGGGTGGCTTGTGGGGGAAAGGCAAGACAGAATTCATGAGAGAGAGAGAGATTAGAGCAGAGGGTAGGTGGGGAAGGAGGAGGGGGGGGCAGATCAAAGTGAGCATCTCAGTGAGATAAAGGAGCCAAACAGAATATGAGAAGAAAAATCATTCCAGGGGATGGAGATGAAGAAAAGTGTGAGTCTGCAAAAGGGAAGGAAGGCAGCAAGAGCAGAGAAAGGGTTGATCTGACAGCCAGAGAGGAAAAGCAGACTGTATCTACTGTACAGGAAGGCCTGGGTTGTCCTATCCATGAAGGGACATCCACTCAGAAACAACACAGCTCAGTAAGATGGTCAGTGTGAAAAAGGGTGGACTTTTCCCTCCTTGCCACTACTGGTCCAGCTTCACCAGGCTTCTAGGACAAGATGCTTAGCTTATCAGGGATGTGTTAGTTCTCACCAGTACTATCCTCAAAACCTGAGCCCAGGGAAAGGAAAGGGCTAGGAACAAGACTGCAGGGCCAGAAAGGAGAGACAGGCTGATCTCATCTGCACTAGGAGAAAATGGGGCCCCAACATTGATCATAGTTATGGTAGGGAAAAGGCTGACCAAAGGCAAGGGGCACATTACGGAGATACTATCTCCTTTAGGCCCCACATCCCTGCTTGGATATCACAGTGTTCCCTTTTGCTGCCTCCTTGCTTCCTGATGAAGTCCATAGTCTAAGAATGGGGAGTGATGTGGTCTTTCCAGCTGAAGAATCTCTAGAGGTACTTCCCCTGCCTCCAGGAGCTCCCTAGTTCCAGGGATGGGGAGGACAGGAGCTCAGAGAGAAGGTGGTTGGGAATCTGGTTGCTGACAAGGCTGTTTCATTCCCAAGAAGTAAGAATGTTATTACAGACACAGAATCATGGATATTGGCAGTGAGATGACTCTCAGGGGTCAACTTGCTCTGGATATGGAGTCAGAAGATCCATATTCCAGTCTAATTTCTGCCTCTCTAGTGGGACAACTTGGGTCACATCACAGGTCTCTCTGAGTCAGTGTCTTCACCTAAAAAGTGGGGTGACAGTGCTCCTTGCAGGCATATCATGAGTACTTGAGCTGATGCACATCCAACTCAGCTGAGACTCCTGGCACAGTGGTGCTGGATGTATGGAAGCTCAGGCCACAATGCCACACCCCCAATAAAAAGAACCCATGAACATGTAGTCATATGATTCTTATGAAGCTCAGCTTGGATAGTCAGAGGAAACATCTCCTTCAAGAAGCAATAATGTAGATTAACCTATTTTCTATGCAGCCCCTACAAGCACACCCCTGCTCATGGTCTGAGCCCCAGTGAACACTGGTCCTAAAGGATATCCCAGTGGTGGAGAGTAATGGGTGCATGGCCATGAAGCCAGTTCTCCAGGAAGGGTCCTGCTTCAGGGGCAAAAGAGTGATTCCCTTGAGCAGGAAGCCTCTCCATTCCCCTCCACTGAGTGACAAAGACAACTGACCCAATGAGATCAACAGAAATCAATGGATTAAGAGAAGTGGTATCAGTCCCAGTTTCATTACTTTGTAGTATGATAGCACTTCTGGATACCAGAGGATAATTCCCCAAATAAGACATGTCATTCTCAGGGAAACCACAAGCAACTTCCTTTCTCTGAGCTGAGTCCTGCCACACACCCCTCCCACCCAGTGCAGAACAGGCTCCATTCAGAGGGTGCACCTCCATCCAGGAGTGCAGGGAGCCCTTCCCAGGGCAGATTCTCTCCCTTCTCAGCCACTACCCAGTCTTAATTGAAGGCCCTTTGAGCCACAGCTCCTTCATTCCTAAAGAATGAAGACTTCCTTATTTCAGAGATGTCCCAGGACAAGTTTTGGTTAAGTGCCTGGAACCCCTGGAACCCAAATAAAGATGACAGCTTAGGTAAAAATTCTTATTTTACCTTAAGTAACCAAACATCAGTAAAGGCTGATCCTTGAGAAATGACTGGATTCAGAACTTGATTGTTAGTAGGATCTTCTGCACCTTTAAGGTGTGCTCCTGAAATTTAGTGTGTTCTCAGACAGACACCTCCCTCACAGCTGAACACAAGATGCCCGCATCTCTCAGGCTCATTGGGCCACTTTGCTATCAGAAGAAAATGAAATCCACCATCCTGTGTCTCAGAAATATCTAGGAAATATTTGAGAGAAGTTCTCAGCTTGTGTGAGGAGCTGTGGGCCTGCCCTGTACAGAAGCTCTACTCAAACCACATGTTTGGGGGATGATGGGGAAAGTGTCTCAAAGGCACTTCAAACTCAACATGTCATAAGCTGAGTTCTGTCCCCCACACCTTTGCACCATGCTCCAATGATATCAGGGCCAATGATATCAACCCCATCCAATAACAACAGCCAGAAATTTAGGGCTCACCCTTCTTCCTCACCCCATATCCACTCTCTCACCAGATCCTTTAATTCTTAACCTTCTCTAAACCCACTCTTTATCAGCATCTCCAGTACAGTCATAGTCCGAGTGAGGGCAGTCTTCTGTCTGGTCTTGGGAAGCTTCCTTTAAGAACTAATGGCAAGAATCTCTGCTTGCAGGAGACTGGCCATGTTACCCACTATAACAGTTTCATATAGCTGCTGTAACACATTACTACAAATAGAGTCGCTTTAAATAACATAAATGGCCTTACAGTTTTGTAGTCAGAAGTCCAACATGGGTCTCACTGGGCTGCGAGCAAGGTATCAGCAGGGTTGTATTCCTTTCTGAAGGCTCTGGGAGTGAATCAGACTTCTTGTTCAGCAGAAGTCAACTCCTTGTTGTTGTAGGACTGAGGTCCCTATTCCTTTACTGGCTGTCAGCTGAGCATTGTTCTTAGCTCCTAGAGGCCAGAGTATGCCTTGGCTTGTGACCCTTGTGCCCCTTCAATGCCAGAAATAGCAAATTGAGTCCTGCTCCTGCTTTCAGTCTTTCCTGCCCATTCTTCCACTATTGCATCTCCCTGGCCCATTCTTGTGCCTTTCTCCCCCACTTCCATGAGGATAATCTAGGATAATCCACCTGGATAATCTAGGATGATTCCCCATCTCAAGTTCTTTGGCAGTAATTGTATATGCAATGTCCCTTTACTATCTGAAACATAAACACAAATCTGAGCATTAGGGTATGGACATATTTGGGGGCCATTATTCTGCCTACCACACCCAATCTGCTTGAAATGCTTCACTGGCTCATCTTTGTTCCCAGGACAAAGAAATGCATCTTTCAAGTGGCTTGATGGACCCCAAGAGATTCACTGCAATTGTGCCCCCTGTGAGTTTTGACACCAGGGACAGCATGGAAGGTCCAGAACTGCTGTCTTCCTCTGCATTTGGACCCAGGACCTGTACTCAGGGGATGGTAGAGCCTTCATTACTGTGGAAATATAACCTTCTGATAAAGAAAACATACTGTAGGTGCCTGGGTGGCTCAGTCAGTTGGGCGTCTGACTTTGGCTCAAGTCATGATCTCATGGCTCGTGAGTTCGAGCTCTATGTCAGGATTTGTGCTGACAGCTCAGAGTCTGGAGCCTGATTAAGATTCTGTGTCTCCCCCTCTCTTTTCCCCTCCATCTCTCATGCTCTTTCTCTCTCAAAAATAAACATTAAAAGAATTTAAAAAGTAAGAAACCATAGTGATTTTTATTTTTTTTAATTTATTTATTTATTTTGAGATAAAGAAAGAGAGAGAGAGAGACAGGCAGAGAGAGAGAGAGAAAGTATCCCTAGCAGGCTCTATACTGACAATGTGATGTGGGGCCCAAACTTACTAACCATGAGATCATAAAATAACATAAAATCAAAAGTCAGACACTTAACCAACTCAGTCACCCAGCCACCTCCATAGTGATTTTTAAAGTAGGCAGCACAAACAGTGGATGTTCAGGGATACAGGCTCATATCCTAGAGAGCACTGAGCATCTTCCCATAGGAAAAGCAAGGAAGTGTGGGCCTAGAAGGGACAGTGCATGACACACACGTTTGTACATAGGCTGCGCAAGCAAGTACCCTATTCTCTTCTGAGTACATCAACAAAAAAGTCACTGGGTGCCTTGTACCATGACAGGTGGCACGAAGGGTCATTTCTTCACCACTCAGCCTTGCAATATTTGCTCATGTAGATTCACATACTAAAGTTCTGATATATATTGGTAGTCACTACTATCATTAGAAACTGTTGCTGCAGACATTTATTGATAATGTATTATATTTCCAAGATGCCAGCCAAGATGCTCTATCCTGCCTGTTACAGTATACATTTTATATATAACATACCTGACTGATTAACTCAGAATATCTGTGGGTAAGTTACAGGCAATATCTCTTAAAAGTTCCTTCTGGTAATCCCAAATTTCAGCCAGAACTGAAAATTACTCTGCTAGACTTCTCCAGGAGTACAAACATAAATAATACACAATTGCTGCTCACAACAAATTTGCTACCCAACTGAGGAATAGAGAGCTTATACACACAGGATAGATAATTAGGCACATGTGGTAGCTGATGCCAAATATCAAATGCCAACCATTAATACACATAGTAATATCTTGCTGGTTAATGAAGTCATTCAGGAGGTTTTTGGGAGGAGGTAGGATTAAGCTGGGGTGAGAGCAGGGATAGGACTTAGGTAAATGACAGGGACACCCTTGGTAAGGGATTTGCATAATTATGTGAAGGCAGAAACACAAGTCTCCCATGAACAAATGACTCAGATCTCACCTGTAGGGTTGAGGGGACAAGTGTTCTTTCCCCGCTAAGTATAGATGGCAGGGTCTCACTGTTCACTCATGGTTGGGGCAGTGGTTCCACTTCTGTCCATGATCCTCTCCCACTTCCAGGATGTCCTTCTGAGAAAGGACAGGGAAAAGGCAGAACTCAACAGTCTCTGACTAGGACTCTCTAGCAATTTCTATTTTGTTTTGTTAGTGTTTAAAGAAGAGTCTTTTGAGAGTCTCAGTGTATCACACTGGAAGGAAACCAAAAGGGGAAACCAAAGATAGGAGGGTTTGTTTGCACTTGGGTCACCCAAACTAATGATAATTAGTTTATGCTTGGGGGTCTTCACAGGCTGGTGGATACAGGAAACAACATGACAGAATTCCAGGATCAGGGGACCTGGAAAGGGATGGGCAATGAGCATCAATCAACCTTATCCATTTTCATTTTGGTGCTCTCCTTATGTCACACTCTGGAGGATATGAGGTTTTGCTTTAATTCTAGCCATACTTCTCAAACAGGAACCTGTGTCAGAATCACCTGGAGATCTTGTTGTCAAGGTCCTGACTTAGTGGGTCTGAGGTGGGTCCTGAGAGTTGGCATTCCTACTCATTCTAGGTGATGCTGGCACTACTGGTTTGGGGACCACCTGGAGAATTACAGAAATGACTGTACTTTCATGTGCCAGGGTCTGGAGAGACAGTAAGTATGTCAGAGGAGGAAAGGCAGGGATTCAAATTCTAGCCCTGCTACCTCTTCCAACCCCAGCTCTATGCTATCTATCTTCTCCTTTACCATCCTGAAACCTCATCTTCCTATTGCTGTGAAGTACCTGTCTGGCCAGTTCATGGGCTTCTTGCAAGTTATTGTGAGATAACATCACAGAAAACTTTCCTAAGCTATAAATATCCATGAAAAACAAAAAATATGCTGTTATATCACTTTAAACATTTACTGCACTATGCTCTGCACCCTGTCCCTCTTCCCTTGCTGGCTGGAGACAAGATGGTGTACAGGATGCAGACCCTCTTCTCACAGAGTGACAGTCACTCTCTCATGCCCAGAGGCTGCTGAGCTGCATCATGAAGTTCAGAGTGTGCTCAGAGCCCTGAATCATTTCATAGTGTGGGCAGCCCATGCTCTTTAGATTCAGCAAGAACTCCTCTCCTAAGCCCAGCCCCAGCAATTCCTCTGGATGCCAGAGTATGTTAAATTAAAGCTATGCCATCTGGAAAGCTCTTCAAGAAAAGCTCTGAGACAGCTGGGTCACCAAGGGTTTATGAGAGACAGAAGGCCAGACCTCATTCCCACAGCAGCAGAACAAATTCCTATTTGTAGAGGGATTCCCTTGGGGTAGCCAGCCCAAGAATAGGCCTGTTTGGAAGTTCTGATTAAGTCACTGCAAGAGCTAGTTTAAGGAGGATCTAGCCAGTATTTATTGAGTACCTACTGTGTGCCAAAACCAACCTTGGGCCATTTACATGCATGGATCCCCTTTGGCTCTCAAGCACACTGTAAACATGAACCTTACACTCATGTTCAAGAAGAGAACACCAGGGTGCACATTTAAGTGACTTACCTAAGATGATAGAGTGGTTGTGGAGGCAGGGAAATTCACATTGAGAGGAACTAACATGAACAGGGGCCCTCCAAGCCTGAGTCTGTCTCCTCCCTCTACACTGCTGCCCTTTTCCCTACTTCCTGAGGCAGTGGCAAGGCTGTGGGCATTTTGGATACTAAGAATTCTGTATGGGGGTCCCTTCAGTTGTGTTCAGTGGTATGTATTTATACGGTTTGCAGCCATTTAAGTGAACAGTTGAGAGATGTATGTCTAATACAAATGGTAAATAAATGCTTAGATTATGTGATAATTAATAAAGAGGGATGGGGGCACCTGGGTGGCTCAGCTGGTTAAGTGTCTGACTTCAGCTCAGGTCATGACCTCATGGTTTGTGAACTCAAACCCTGCATTGGGCTCTGGGCTGACAGCTCAGAGACTGGAGCCTGCTTCAGATTCTGTGTCTCCCTCTTTCTCTGCCCTCGCCTGCACACTCTCTGTCTCTCTCTCTTTCAAAAATGAATAAACATTAAAAATTAAAAAAAATAAAGAACAGTAGAACATATATGTAGGAGAAGAAACTATTATATCTAATAAAAAATACATTGATAACAAAAGTTAACAAAATACATACACTGTTAAATAAGAACATGGTGACCAACAGGCTAGTGTGCACCATTACTGAAGTGTTCCTGAAGACCAGTCAATGTGAAAGAAAACTGGTACTCATGAGCAGCAGAAAAAGTGAGAAAGACTCCCCCTAGTTTGACAACAATCTTACAAATGTACATTCTGTTAGTAATACAGAGTTTATTAAACTGCAAAAATCAATCAATCAATCAATCAACTATGCTAAGAACAAGGACTGGATGATCTTTCTGTCCTTGTAATAGAAAATTATGTCACAAAATCATTATGATATATCAAACAACAACAAAAAAGAAATAAAAAGGAAAGAAAAAAATGTAGCAGTAAAAGAACTTCAAAAGTGTGTCACATTTGGTTACGTAGTATGTTACCTTTTCAGATTTTGTGAGGATTCTTGGTCAATTATTTTAAATTGGTAATTTTTTGTGATTTTTTATTCTAACAATACTTACTGCTATAAAACTGCTTTTGTGTCCATAACGTTGTTTTCTCTTTCTCTTAAAAAATCTCTTCTCTCTAGTACAAGCCTTAGGCCTTGGACTGCTATACCCACTGTATGGAGTACCTACTGTCTACCCCTGGGCAGGCAGGGAGGCAGGATTGTGCAGTGTGATTACACCAGTTTGGGTGCCTTCTCACCTCTACTTCTTTCCTTTCCTCTCCCCTGTTGGCAGGACCCCTGGTAAATTCTCACAGGACCCTCATGGCTTCCTTGTGGAATTTCCTGTGTCTCCTTTAGAGCAGTCAGGGCAATTTAACTGCATTAAAGTTGCTTGTATATATTTATGTCTGTCCAGTTAGACTGTGAATTCCTTAGGGGTAGTGATGGTGTCATGCTCACTTGTCTGTTTATACACGCACAAAAGTATTTATTACAAATTAAGGAACAAATACTCATGACAAGTACAGTCTTTGTTTCTGTAACTGGTCACCTGGTTGTAGCTGGTATTTATAACTACCATCTTCCACTACCCATTCTATATTCCTTTGGTCTTCAGTAAGCATTTCAGCTGGTGGTGGTTCTTTACATGATGGGGTGATCCATACCTGCATTCCTGAAGGGTCTGGGCCAATAGGAGTCCTATCTGAATTGAGTTGTTGTAGTTCACCATCCTTACTAAAACATGCCCTAAGGGATCTCCCCTATTCCAGATATACTCTTCCTTACCTTCATTATGGAATACCGGTCCAAATTCCTCTTGGTAGTCAGGATCAGCCACTCCAACCAACGACATCACTCTCTTTTTTTTCCTGTTGATTCAGAGGTGTGAGGATCCCAAAGTGGCTGGATGGCAGTGTTAACTTTCAATTCAGTGAAATCATTGCTGTTTCTTCTGGTGGAAGCATTCCTCCTTTTGGAACTAAGACCTCTAGGCCAACAAAAAATAAGGTTGTGGGGACAGGAAGCAAAAATTTTGCTAGTGGGTCTCTAGTAGTAATAGTGAGTAGGGCCACTCCCATTTTTACCCCCTGATTCCTGAACTTAAAACATAAAAAAAGTATGCATGCTTCTTTTCCCTTTCTCTTTTCTGACAGCTGAAAGGAGAAGACCACATGGCCTCAAAGGTGTCATAGGAAGGAAGGATCCTAGATCCAGAAAGGACCACAAAGAAGACATTCCACTATCCAGAAACACCCAATTGAATATTTTGAAAGTGTTATTGGCAGAAAAATAATCCCCAGCGCCTGTGTTACCTTCTGGTAAAAGGGACTTTACTGACGTGGTTAAGTTAAAGATCTTGAGATCTGGAGAATATTCTTGATTATCCAATGGCCCATTGTAATTGTAAGCATCCTTCCAAAGGAAAGAGGGAGACATGAGAGTCAGAGTCAGAGGGGGAGATGTAAGCACTGAAGCAGAGGTGGAGTGAGGCAGTGACTGGATTTGAAAGTGGAGGAAGGGGCCCGGAGCCAGCAAACACAGTGGCATCTAGAAGCTGGACAAGGCTAGGAAGTGGATTCTCCCCATGTCCTCCAGAGGAATGCAGCCCTGTGGTCACCTAGATACAAGCCCAGTGAGACCTATGTCAGATTCTGTCCTCCATAATTGTGACAATAAATTTGTTTTTTAAGCTAAGCTTGTGGCATTTTATTGTACCAGCAGTAGTAAACCATCACAACCATTGAAATGTCGGAGCTGTTTGTTTAAGCAGTTGAGCTAATATAAAGAAAAACTCATGGACTAAGAAATAGAATTCTTACATTTTGATAATGAGATTGAAAAGCATTAAAGTCACTTTCTCCTCTTGAGACCAACCAGCCTTTTAGACCGACCCCTACACCAGCATCACTCTGACTGGCTGGTTCCTATTCTCCACTCTTGGGTGCACACAGGGCCTAGCAAGCCCTTGGTATGGCATTTCAGCAGCAATTCCTCACTTAATACTCATGCTAGAAGCAAGCAAGTTGGAAGCTGTCAAAGCTGAATTTGTCTAATGCTTTAATTGGTGCTTATTCTAGACAGGTCATTTAAAAGTCCCCAGCTTCGGGGCGCCTGGGTGGCTCAGTCGGTTGGGCATCCGACTTCAGCTCAGGTCACGATCTCGCGGTCCGTGAGTTCGAGCCCTGCGTCGGGTTCTGGGCTGATGGCTCAGAGCCTGGAGCCTGCTTCCGATTCTGTGTCTCCCTCTCTCTCTGCCCCTCCCCCATTCATGGTCTATCTCTCTCTGTCTCAAAAATAAATAAAATGTTAAAAAAATTTTTTTAAGATAAAAAAAATAAAAGTCCCCAGCTTCTGCCAGATGTACAATCAAGCTAACCTGACAAGAAAGTCTGTGCTATAAAAGAACAATGTGTTAATTAAAGGGCTCCTGCTCTGTCTAGGTCTGAATTAATGTATTTATGTGACGTAGATATCACTCCTGGAAACCTCTGTCCCAGGACCTAGTAGATGATCAATAAACACTCACATTCATTGAGTAAATGAATGGGTCAGTGGGAAACCTGAGAGGCTGAAGAGCCAGATTTCACTTGGTTTAAGACGCATCCAAGATCTGAAAGAGCTTCTCCTCTGGACAGCCAGGGGAGGTCGCACAAGCTCCCAGTATACCAGGGTGTTAGCTTAAGGTGGCTGGGAAGTTTTATAACAAGGAATTAAAAAAACAGCTTGGATGTTCTATGTGCCACCAACCTGTCAGAATGGCTGGAAGTCTGAATGTGTACCCTCTACAGGTATCATGCCTTCCCAGGTATTGAATAGAAGAGCTCCGATAAGGCCAGGTGCCCTCAGGAGCCCCTGTCCCCTGCATATGATGTGTGAATGGAAGTTAGAAGCATGGGTATCAGTCAGCTGTATAACTCTAAGTAAGCTACATAGCATGTCCAAACTCTACAGTTTCCTCATATATAAAATGAGGACAATATACATACTTCTTTGGATTGTTCTGAGGTTTAAATCACATTAAATTTCTTAGTCTAGTGCTGGAAACCCAGTAATGTCTCAGTCCTCCTCACTCACATTGCCTGGCCCATGTGTTCCTTTTGTTATGGCTCTGTCTCTCCCCACAGTTTTCCTGAGCACAGAAACTCTCTTGTGGGGGAGACATTAACAAGCACTAGGGCAATCCTTTGGTGTTTGTAGTTGAAGAGACTGTGGTCCCAGAGCTGGAGCCCAGCAGCTGACACATGTAGTATAAACGAGTGACCCCCCACACTTCCCACACCAGGAGGGGACTGGTCTTCACACCACACTTCTCCTTCCTCCCTGGAGCTTTCTATTTTCCTCATCTGCTTGGGATGTTTGCTCTTCCCACAGTGGTGCAGCTTGGACAGTAAGAAGCCAGAGGAGCGCTCATCAGAGACTGCCCCTGTATATGAAGTTCTCTCCAGGGTAGAGATCAGGGTCCCAGAGTACACTGCCCTAGAACCACGACACTATGCATGTGAAACTGGAGAACTATTAGAACTTTTATGTTATAGCCACACATTGGGGCTTTGGGAATTGATCTAAAGAAAGGATATTGTAGTGTGGGGGGAGGGCATCTTTCCTGATATATCTTCCTCTCTGGAAATACAGAAGCCAACCCCGGATGTAGCACTAATGTGTTCATCCAGCTACCACTGGCTTAGTCACATTATCATTGTTATCCCCAAGGGGCAGGGAGAGGAATCAAGTGATCAGACCTTAAAGATGGGGTCCTCAGCCACTTCTGTGAATCTTGAACAAGCCCCTTCAGTGATATATGTAGCCATTTCTTCTAGGGCATACAATAGTGTTCATAGAGAATCTCTAATCTAATTAGGGTCGGTCTTTGGCCTTACCTCCAGCCAGGAAGTGAGTGCACTAAAATGTAGTTTATGTCCCTTCCTCAGCATCCTCTGTTAGTTCTACGTTATCTGGAAATTCATTTTTATAGTTATCTTGTACTAGTTGTGTTTCTTTTAGTGACAGAAAATCTAAGAGTTGGGATCTTTGGTGAATTTCCTTAAATTTTTAGACTAAACTGGGAACATCCAGTTACCAAAGCTGTACAAACAGACACTTGGGTGAGTTGCCTTCATTCAGAGCAAAGGGAGCATTGCTCTTCTAATTCACACTTGAAGTGGGTGGCACTTTGGCTCCCTGCACAGAATTCTCTCCATTCATTCAATCAATCCTTCAGCAAATTTGCAGAGTGCTTGCTCCTAGCCAGGCGTTATGCAAAGTGCTGAGCAGGCCAAGATGAACAAGATCCTCCCTCCCCTTGAGGAGTTCACAGAGCATTTTTGTCTAAAGACAAAAATGCAAGCAATTTTCAAATAAGTAAAGAGGTAAGTGCTGCAGCAGCAGAAAGAATTAGGAGCTGGGAGGCCGAGGAAAGGAGTGGTTAGAAATTTCTCCTGGGTTTGGGAGCAGAGTTAGGAAAGCTTTGTGAAAAAGAACTTGAGCTATGAATGTGGGAGAAAAACTTGCTAAAGGAAGACAATGGGAAGGAAAAGAGCCTCTCTGCCACTGAAGAAAGTCCTCACTAATTCGGCACACATTTCCTAAGCATCTACCACATGCTTTGAGCTGTGCCCGGTGCTGGAGTTGCAAATGTCAATAAGACCTGGAGAGTGCCCTCCGCTGGTAAGACAAGGCACATCACCTCTGGAAACTCCAGGGCTGTCTTAGTGGAGCAGCACAGACTGGGATGGTCAGGGATGCCTTCACTAAAGAGGAGACAACTTGGCTGAGTCCTGGTAGATGAGGAGTTAGCCAGGAGGGGGAGTTTCCAATAGAAAGATCAAGATAATGAAGGTGTAGGATATCAAAGATAAGGAGACACCACAAGAAACTCGGGCAGAAAGGGAAGGTGTGGGACAGAGTGGTAAAAGGAGCTGGAAATACAGTCAGGGAACAGAATTGTGAGCTTCACCATGAAGGAAGAAGAGAACCTTAGAAAGAGCTGAAGCCAGGGCATGTCATGGCCTAGTTGTCCTTTTAATGGTGACAATGGTAACAACCAAAAGTTACCAGACTTTGTCAGGCTCTAGGCTGGGCTTTCAGGACCTGTGTGCATTATAGAGAATGTGTGGGAGGGGGACATGGAGAAATAGAAAGACAAGGAAGCAGTCTGCCATCAAAGTGGAGGAGCAAGAGGGAGGCTTATAGGGAGAGCCACCCACAGAACCCCACCACTAGTGCAGGGAAAGATAGCAGTGCCAGAGCATAAGATTAGACAGTGTTGTATCATTGCTATTAGGAACCTGAGAGAAATACCTGGATAAGAGAATGATCTTTTGGACACACTGCCTTTGAAAGGCTGCAAGCCTCCTGAAGGCAATGTCTACTACACACATCTCAGGTCTTACAAAAGCCCCTCAAGGTCAGTGAAGCCACCTGCTGACAGATGTCCTGATGCCTATAGGTTAAAGCTAGGGGCTTAAGAGAGAGCAAAACTTTATAACGATGCATATGGAAAATGCTCTGGAAGGCCTATAGATACACTGACTACTCATCTGTAAAACTGTCCCCAGGTCTTTGAAAAACTGACCCACTGGCATCTATGATGTCTCAGTTTAGCTGCTACCTCCTCTGAGAAATCTTCTCTGCTAGCATACATAACCACCCTGTATGCCTAGACTCAGGGCCCTGGATGCTGGATTTTCAGTGCTGACACAGAAACATCGTGGATACCCTGGAATTCTGGTCACCCTCCTTGCCCCCTCTTTGTCAAAAGGAAGCATCCCCAGACCTTCGGGCAGTCAACATGGTGGAGAAGTAGGGGGACCTGAAGTTCCCTAGTCCCTCAAACAGAGCAGTGTTGAGGCCAGAGGACTTGGAATTCCAAGAGTCAGGGCTACAGAGTGACAGAGACTCCTAGGGGCCCACAGGGACAACTTGTCAGGCAATAGGTGCCTTATGGTGAGCTGGAACAGGTAAAATCGGTGGCATAGACATGGAGGACAGGGATCCCCTTCTGCAGAGAGACAAAAGGAAGAGAAGGAGAGGCTGTGGAAATGCATGATTGTATTTAGACAAGAAAAGAAACAGATGGACGATCAGAAAAAAACGGAGAAAGATCCAGTTTCTAACTGCAGAGCTTTCTCCAGACCAGGGCAGGCTGCCTTGTTCACATACCTGGGGAGGAGGGGATCCAGCCCTGGGTTCAGTAACCAGCTCAGAGTTGCGGTCTGTTGTCAGAGAAAGCAATCCTCTCCCTTCAGTGCTGTGGGAAGAAGAAAAAGAGCCATTCCAAAGACAAAGAACCCTGCTTGCGCCCTGCCAGCCGAAGGCCCTTTATTGGCTGGGCAGAGTAGCTCTTCCCCAGAACCAGGTACACGGAGTGGTATCCTTTAAGACATCAGGGTTTTGAATCCCAGCCCAGTGCCTGGGAGACACCGGAGACTGTGGAGTGTGAAAAACTGGCCTGCTCACGCCCACACAGCCCTGTGAAGACATCCTGAACTGAGTGGTTTGCAACATCCGGTCAGGGAGGTAAGACTGGAAAGTTGCCATTTTTCTGCCCATCACCAATAAGGTGGGGCTTCAGGGAACAGACAAGGGGCCACAGTGGAGGTGGGACCCACCTACACCAATCCACGCCCTCTGCCTGATAACTGTGATCTAACAGAGCAAGATTGACGCTGACCAACCAGACAGCTCCTCCTCCAGGCCAGTGTAGCCACAAGTTCCAAGGCACCCAGAAATTTTACATTTTCTGATTTAATTCTTGGTCAATTCTTATTTTATATATATATATATATATATATATATATATATATACACACACACACACACACACACACACACACGTGTGTGTTCTTCTTCTTCTTTTTCTTCTTATTTCTTCCCTTCTCTAATCTGGTTATTATGGTTGTTAGTTTGTTTAAGCAAAGATACTTAATTTATCATCTTTACAATTCTTCTGTATCTCCTTATTTTCCCCTCTCTCTCTGGGTTAAGCCATATAGTTTCTCTGCCTGGCCAATTTTCTTTTCTTTTTTTTTTTTTTTGCTTTTTGCTTTTTACTTTTTACTTTTGCATTTCTTTGTATGGGATAAAGCTTCTTCCACCACCACCACCACCACCTTTTAATTTTTTTTTTTTTTTTAACCAGGGTTACTTCAATGAACAAATCAAAGCACACCAAGTAGAGGGTACAAAACACCTCTACAAGTAGGGAGATAAAGCAACCAGAGTCACAACAACAGAGAAATGTAACACACTCCAAAAACACCTGCTGAAGGGCCAGGCCCTGGACAGTGTATGACCCCTTTATTAATATAGTAGTGCTCGCAAGTGCAGGAAGTATAACAAGCTGTTAAAACACATAAGGGACTGAAAACTAGTCAAAATGGCAAAACGGAAGAATTCCCCTCAAAAGAAATTCCAGGAAGATATGATAGTTAAAGAATTGCTCAAAACAGGTAAAAACAATATGTTTGACCAAGACTTTAGAATAACAGTCATAAGATTAATTGCTGGGCTTAAAAAAAGCATAGAAGAAAAAAATCTGGGAGAAAGGGCCAACATGGTGGAGAAGTAGGGGAATCCATACTTCCCACATCTCTCAAACAAAGTGCTGAAGCCAAATGACTGAACCCCAAGAGTCTTGGAGGAAAAGAGGCTGAGACTAAAATGGAGACACCAGGACATCCTTGATGAGCTATAGGTGGGTGATTGCAAACTGGGGGAGATAAAACAGGCCACATAGGCATGGAGGGGAGGGATCCCCTTTTGCAGAGCCAAAGGGAAGAGAAAGAGCTGCTGGGGAAGTGTAAGACTGTATCTGGACAAGAGATAAACCTCAGACTGGGACTGGAAGGGATCCCATCTCTAACTGCAGGGCTTTCTTTGGACTGGGGCCAGCTGCCCTGTTTGCACACCTGGGGAAGAGGGGAGCCTACCCCAGATGTGGTGGTAAGTCAGGGGCTCAGTCTGCAGTAGAAGAAAGTGGTCCACTCCCTGGAGTGTTGCAGTATAGTAAAAAGCCTGCCTGTGTCTGTCATCCCCAGGCTCAGTGGCAGGGGTGAGGGTGCAGGCCACAGTAGGAGAAAGCAGCTCCCTCTTGGAGTACAGTGGGACAAAACAAAGCCTGCCTGCATCTGCCACAGGGCTTTGCCTCGAGGTCAGTGGAACAGTCCACAGTAGGAAAAGGCAGTCCTCCCTGAAGTGCTGTGGAACAGACAAAGCCAGCCAGGACCATATATTGGGCCACACTGAGAGGCGCTTCCCCAGTGCCAGAATGCACAGAGCAGGACTTTGAATCCTAGCCAAACCCCAGGTCAGGGGAGTCAATGGAGCAAGAAGAACTCCCCCATCTGCACCCACGGCACAGTGAAGGCGACTCAAATGGAGTTCACCACGTCCCTAAAGAAGAGACTGGGAGATCACCATTTCTGCCCCTGCCACCAAGGTGGGGCCTCAGGGATTAGTCAGATATATAGCCCACAGTGGAAGTGGGACCAGCCTACACCAAACCAGGCCCTTCTGCACCAGGTAACTGCATATGTGCTGAAGCTGGATAGATGCTGTGGAATCAGATTGCTCCATCATCCATACCAGTGACACTGCATAGCCTGGATTAATTCCAGGACAATTCTTGTTATTTAGATATATTCTCCCTTCCTATCTCTTCCCTCCTCTAGGCTGGTTACTCTGGTTGTTGGTCTGTTCAAGCAGACATATTTAATCCAGTCTCTTGATACATGTTCTACACCTCCTTGTATACTTTCCTTTCTCTCTCTCTGGAATAATCAGAGATAACTGATTGGGTATCTGTCTGGGCAACTTCATCTTCATTTTTTCCCCCCTCCTTTTTTTTTTTTTTATTTTCCTTTCTCTCTTTCTGGATTAAGCCATTTAGTCTCTCTGCCCAGTCAATGTTTATTTTCTCTTTGTCCCCGCCCCTGTTTCCTCTCTTTGTATATGCTCTTCCATCAGCATCACCTCCACCCTGTTCTTTACTTGTAGCTGGTTTTTCTGGTTTTTTGCTTCTGGATTTTGTGTGTGTGTGTGTGTGTGTGTGTGTTCGTCTGTTTGTTTTACATGTCTGTGTGTTTGCATGTCTTTATTTCCTGTTTTTTTGTCTGTTTGTTTTCCTTTCCACGGTGACATCAAGGAAAAAATCAAAGCACACCTCATGGAGGGTCCAAATAATCACTACCAGTAGATAAATACAATAACCAAAGTATCAAAAACAGAGAGCAAGTAACACTCCCATAAAACACCTCTTGAAGGGCCAGGCCCTGGACAGTGTATGACCGCCCCCCTTCAATATAGCAATGCTTGCAGGTGCAGAGTATACAACAAGCTTTTAGAACTCATAAGGAACAGAAAACTAGTCAAAATTATGAAACGGAAGAATTCCCCTCAAAAGAAATTCCAGGAAGAAGTGAAAACTAAATAATTTATCAAAACAGATATAAGCAATATAACTTAACAAGAATTTAGAATAATAGTCATAAGATTAATCGCTGGGCTTGAAAAATGTATAAGAGAGCAAAGAATCTATTACTGCAGAGATCAAGGAACTAAAAAATAGTCATAATGAATTTAAAATGCTATAAATGAGGGGAAAAATAAGATGGAGGTGGCCACACCATGGATTGAAGAGGCAGAGGGGAGAATAAGTGAATTAGAATATAAAATTATGGAAAAAGAGGAAACTAAGAAAAAAAGAGATAAAAAACATCCAGGGTCAAAAGGGGAGAATTCGAGAACTAGGTGATGCAATCAAATGGAACAATATCTGTATTATATGAATTCCAGAAAAAGAAGAGAGAGAGAAAGGAGCTGAAGGTGTACTTGAACAAATCATAGCTGAGAACTTCCCCAATCTGGGGAAGGAAACAGACATTTAAATCCAAGAGGCATACAGAACTCCCTTCAGACATAACTTGAATCAGTCGTCTGCACGACATATAGTGAAACTGGCAAAATACAAGGATAAAGAGAGAATTCTGAAAGGAGCTAGGGATAAACAGGCCTTAACATACAAATGTAGATACATAAGGGTGGTAGCAGACCTATCTGCTGAAACTTGGCAGAAAGGAAAAGCAGGAAATCTTCAATGTGATGAACAGTTAAAGTATGCAGCCAAGAATCCTCTATCCAGCAAGCCTGTAATTCAGAATAGAAAGATAGATAAAAGTTTTCCCCAAAAAAAACAAAAACTAAAGGAATTCATCACCACTAAACCAGCTCTACAAAAGATCCTAAGGGGGACTCTGTGAACAAAATGTGGCAAGGATCACAAAGTACGAGAGACATCACTACACGCATGATACCTACAGATATCACAATGACTTTAAACCCATATCTCAATAATAACACTGAATGTAAATCGACTAAATTCTCCAGTCAAAAGACATAGGGTATCAGAAGTAATTAAAGACAAACAAACAAACAAACAAACAAGATCCATCTATATGCTGTCTGCAAGAGACCCATTTTAGACTTGAGCACACCTTCAGATTGAGAAGGAGGGGATGGAGAACTATTTATCATGCCACTGGAAGTCAAAAGAAAGCTGGAGTAGCCATACTTATATCAAACAAACTAGACTTTAAATTAAAGGCTGTAACAAGAGATGAAGAAGGGCATTATATAATAATCACAGGGTCTATCCATCAGGAAGAGCTAAAAATTATAAATGTTTATGTGCTGAATACAAGAGCCCCAAAATATATAAAACAATTACTCACAAACATAAGCAACTTATTGATAAGAATGTGGTAATTGCAGGGGACTTTAATACTCCACTTAAAACAATGGACACATCATGTAGACACAGAATCCATAAAGAAACAATGACCCTGAGTGATACATTGACCAGATGGACTTGACAGATATATTTAGAACTTTGCATCCCAAAGCAACAGAATACACTTTCTTCTTGAGTGCACATGGAACATTCTCCAAGATACATCACATACTGGGTCACAAAGCAGACTTCAATAATATAAAAGAATTGAGATCATATCATGCATACTTTCAGATCACAATGCTTTGAAACTTGAAATCAACCACAGGAAAAAGTCTGGAAAACCTCCAAAAGCATGGAGGTTAAAGAACATCCTACGAAAGAATGAATGGGTCAACCAGGCAATTAGAGAAGAACTTAAAAGATATATGGAAACAATTAAAAATGAAAATACAACAATCCAAACGCTTTGGGATGCAACGAAGGCAGTCCTGAGAGGAAAATACATTGCAATCCAGGCCTATCTCAAGAAACAAGAAAAATCTCAAATACAGAGTCTAACAGCACACTTAAAGGAAATAGAAGAACAGCAAGACACACCAAACCCAGCAGAAGAAAAGAAATAATAAACATCAGAGCAGAAATAAACAATATAGAATCTAAAAAAACAATAGGCAGATCAATGGAACCAAGAGTTGGTTTTTTAAAAATATATTAAAAAAGATAAACCTCTAGCCAGGTTTCTCAAAAAGAAAAGAGAGAGGAACCAAATAGATAAAATCACAGACAAAAAGGGATTTATTAGAACAAATCCCTCAGAAATAAAAGCAATTATCAGGGAACACTATGAAAAATTATATGCCAACAAAATGGACAACCTGGAAGAAATGAACAAATTCCTAAACACCCACACACCACTGAAACTCAAACGGGAAGAAACAGAAAAGTTGAACAGACCCATAAGTTGTGAAGAAATTGAATCAATTATCAAAGATCGCTCAACAAATAAGATTCCTGGGCCGGATGGCTTCCTAGGTGAATTCTACCAGACATTTAAAGCAGAGTTAATGCCTACCCTTCTCAAGCTGTTCCAAAAATAATAATAATAATAATATATAAAAAATAAAAATAAAAAAAGAAAAGAAAGAAAGAGAAGGAAAGCTTCCAGACTCATTCTTTGAAGCCAGCATTACCTTTATTCCCAAATCAGACAGACACCCTCAAAAAGGAGAATTACAGGCTAATATCCCTGATGAACATGGATGCAGACATTCTCACAAGATACTAGCAAATCAATTCAACAGTATATTAAAGGAATTATTCACCATGATCAAGTGGGATTCATATCGGCAGGGTTGTTCAATATCACAAATCAATCAATGTGATGCATCACATTAATAGAAGAAAGGATAAGAACCATATGATCCTGTCAATAGATGCAGAAAAAGCATTTGACAAAATAGAGCATCCTTCATAATAAAACCCTCAATAGAGTTGGGACACAAGGAACATACCTAAATGTCATAAAAGCCATATACAAAAAGCCCACAGCTAATATAATTCTCAATGGGGGAAAACTGAGAGCCTCCCACTGAGATCAGGAACATGACATGGATGTCCACTCTCACCACTGCTGTTTAACACAGTGTTGGAAGTCCTAGCTTCAGCAATCAGGAAACAAAATGAAATAAAAGCATCCAAATTGTCAAAGAAGAAGTCAAATTTTCACTTTCTGCAGATGACATGATACTCTACATGGAAAACCCGAAAGACTCCACCAAAAAGCTACTAGAACTGATACATGAATTCAGCAAAGCCGCAGGATACAAAATCAACGTACACAAATCAGTTGCATTTTTATACACCAATAATGAAGCAACAGAAAGAGAAATCAAGAAATAAATCCCATTTATAAGTGCACCAAGAACTACAAAACCTAGGAATAAACCTAACCAAAGATGTAAAAGATCTGTATGCTGAAAACTATAGAAATCTTATGAAGGAAATTGAAGAAGTCACAAAGAAATGGAAAAACATTGCACGCACATGGATTGGAAGAATAAAAATTATTAAAATGTCAATACTACCCAAAGAAATCTACACATTTATGCAATCCCAATCAAAACTACACCAGCATTCTTCTCAAAGCTAGAACAAAAAAATCCTAACATTTGTATGGAACCACGAAAGACCCCAAATAGCCAAAGTAATGTTGAAAAAGAAAACCAAAGTAGGAGACATCACAATCCCAGAATTTAGCCTTCACTACAAAGCTGTAATCATCAAGGCAGTATGGTATTGGCACAAAAACAGACACAAAGACCAATGGAATAGAATATAGACCCCATAATTGGACCCACAAATGTATGGCCAACTAATCTTTGACAAGGCAGGAAACAGTATTCAATGGAAAAAAGGCAGTCTCTTTAACAAATGGTGCTGGGAAAACTGGGCAGCAACATGCAGAAGAATGAAACTAGGCCATTTTCTTACACCATACACAAAATAAACTCAAAATGGGTGAAAGGCCTAAATGTGAGAAAGGAAACCATCAAAACCCTAGAGGAGAAAACAGGCAAAACCCTCTTTGACTTCAGCTGCAGCAATTTCTTGCTCAACACATCTCCAAAGGCAAGGGAATTAAAAGCAAAAATGAACTATTGGGACCTCATCAAAATTAAAAAAAAAAACAAAAAAAAAAAAACAACTTCTGCACTGTAAGTTTTGTTGATCAACAAAGACATGAATAGACATTTTTTCCAAAGAAAACAGAAGACCTGAATAGACACTTTCCTAAGAAGACATCCAGATGTCCAACAGACATATGAAAAGATGCTCAACATCATTAATCATCAGGGAAATACAAACCAAAACCACATTGAAATACCACCTCATACTGGTCAGAGTGGCTAAAATTAACAACTCAGTAAACAACAGATGCTGGCGAAGATGTGGAGAAAGCACAGTTGGTGGGAATGCAAACTGGTGCACTCTAGAAAACAGTGTGGAGGTTCTTCAAAAAACTAAAAATAGAACTATCCTATAACTCAACAATAGCAAAGCTTTCAAAAATAGCCAAATTATGGAAAGAGACTATATATCCATCAACTGATGAATGGATAAAGATGTGGTTCATATATACAATGGAATCCTACCTGGCAATGAGAAAGAATGAAATCCTGCCATTTGCAGCAACATGAATGGAACTGGAGGACATTATGCTAAGTGAAATAAGTCAGGTAGAGAAAGATAAATACCATATATTTTCACTCATATGTGAACCTTGAGAAACCTAACAGGAGACCATGGGGGAAGGGAAGGAGAAAAATAGTTTCAAACAGAGAGGGACGAAAACCATAAGGGACTGTTAAATATAGAGAACAAACTGGAGGTTGATGGTGGTGGAGCTGGGGAGAGGTGAAAATGGGTGATGGGTATTAAGGAGGGCACTTGTTGGGGTGAGCACTGGGTGTTGTATGTAAGTGATGAATCATGGGAATCTACCCCCAAAACCAAGAGCACACTATATATAATGTATGTTAACCAACTTGACAATAAATTACATTAAAAAAGGAAGCACCCCCATACTTTTAATCTCTCCTAATCACTCTGTTACTCTCTTACTTTATAGCAATTAACACAAGTCCATCCAAAATCTGTGAGTTATCTCTCTGTTGTGTTCCCAGCATCTAGTTCTTGCCTGGTATGTGGGTGGGGTTCAGTACACATTTATACATGAAATAAATAAACCATTCACCCTCCCCAAAACATTATGTATCTTCTGCGCCTCCATGACTTTCTGATATCGTTCTTTCTTCCTAGAGTGCTTTATCCCATCTTCTTCTTCAAAAAAACTCTTTGTTTCTTGACAACTCCGCTCAAATATTAGCTTCTCTACATCCCCAAGAATGAGCAAGGGTCTTAAAACCCAGGTGCCCTCCATAATGTTTATTGAATAAATTACTCCACATTTATCTCTGTAAATGTCAGCTATTGGCTTTAGCCCATATTTTAAGAATTATTTTTGAATCCTTACTTTGTTATCCAATCTATTAGTGACCCATAACAGGCTATGTCATCCATAATTAAATAAGTGTGCACTCTCTGTATTCATCCTGTTCACATCTGTCTAAAATACATTGTGCAGAACAGGGCTGATAAATGTCATCTCCCATGTAGTTTGGGAAAACAAACTAGTGTGACCTAACCAAACTAGAGGATTGGCAGCAGGGACTTATCATACAGATAAATTTGGGTCCATCTTGTACCTAGATTTTTCCCCCTTTCTGGCCCCAGAGCATCCCTGCTCATCACAATCTGTGTATCCTTAAAAGAACACTGTATATGTCACCGATTCCATGGCATCTCCTTAGTTCTCCATAATCAAACGTAATATCCCTTCACCTTAGAGTTGCTTAGGTACTTATATTACGTTACTTATTCATTCAATAAATATTTATTGAGAATCTTATAATTTCACAGACACTGTACTGTGCTTTTGGTGACAAAGAAGTATGAGTAGAGCTTTACCTTATGTTATGTTCATTACATACTTGTCTTAATCCCCACTTTATCACTTATGGTTTGGGGAAGGTACGAAGACTCTCTGAACCTTAGTTTACTTATGTATAAAAATAAAGATAACATTACTTTTTTCACATAGTTCTGCAGGTTACACAATTTTACGAAGCACCTAGCACAGAGTCTGGTATGTGACAGGTGTCTAACAATTTCTTATCCCTTTTCCTCTACACACTAGATTGTAAGAGAAAGGGGGTGCCTGCTGTGTGGACACTCTTCTTGTTTCCTTGCTTCCTCCAACTGTGTCCTTGATTTTCACATGCCCATTGTGTGGAGTGGAGTTGGAGGTGGGTTCCATCCCTACAATTTCGCTGTCTTTCCCTCCCAGAGCAGAGGTGACTGTACCTGGCCCTCAGGCACCAGCATAGGGTCCCCATCACCATCTGGTCTGTGGTCCTACTGGAGCAAGTTCATCATGTCTAATCTCCAAGTTCATGCATAACTGCATGAGGCACAAGCTGGTTTGTACAATCACAGTACCTTTAAGCTAAGGGAACGGGTGCGAATCCCAGGCTTCAGGGCTTGAGGTTAGCACGTCCTCATGAGGTGACCCGTGAGGATGCCCTAATCTGTGGGAATGTGATCAAACCCCTGTCCTGTTTTCTTCCTCCCCTTCCCCCCCCTATTTGTCTCTGTTAGCTTTATCCTTCCTTATTTCATCCTTCTTTCCTACCCTCTTCTGTCTCTTGTTTGCTTTCCCACTTTATTCGTGCTTCTCTGTTCCTCATTCCACTTCACCCTCAACTGTGCCCCTACTCTCCTTCCTGGCTTGGGCTCCAGCTCTGCTCTCCTTTCCTCTTCTTCTTCCCCAACTGTTGGAACTCACCAAATATTTATTTCACTTAAACACTGTGCCTTACACAGTAGTAAGTACTCTGCACAACTAACAGACAAACAATCCTGCCCCAGTTGGGGAAAGTTCACTATCTTTCTGAAAATGACTCCACCTTCTTTTCCTTTAGAGCAGCCAGTGTCAGCCTCTCCTGTTATCCTATATCCTCTTTTTCCCTGCTTTTCCTCTCTCTCCCACTTTCTGTCTCTTTATCCCTTGCTACGCTGTGTCTTGAAATACCATTAGAAATCTCTGAAAGAAATCTTCTCCGTGTATTACAGAGCTGGTTCTCTGCTAATAGCATTGCATTTGATATATGCATTTAATACAAGTAAAAAAAAACTATTGAACTAAATAAATTATGAAAAATTTACAGCAAAGCCTTTAATTTCATACCAATCATTCAGAATGAATGCTAAATCTGTTGGCAGCATGCAACAAACATCATTCTGTGTGTTTTTTTAAAGCCCAGAAAATTAAGGACATTGGAGTACTTTGTCTTTTTGTTACCCACAATTTTCTTCACCTCCACTATGTTCCACCATAAATAAAAGACCACACAATTTTGTTTAGGAATCGATTTGATATATGAAGATATTGCATTAACTACTCTATATGTGTTTAATTTATTTTACTGCCAGCTCACGATGATTCTGAAATGAGAGGGTGAGATTTCTGTTTTCCTGGTCTCAGAAGCCAGACAGAGATTTCTCTGCCCAGAGCCTAGAACCTCTGTAAGAATTATTCTCCTTTGCTGGGAGTCTCAGTAGAGGAAGGAGGACAGCACAGTGAAATCACAAGTAAAGGGGAAACTGACCTAGTTTGGGCCCATTCTGGCTCAATGTGAGCTGAAATGGGCAAATCCATCATGGAAGGGTGGGGCTAGAGGTAAAAAAAAATCATATGCTAAGAATGTGGCATCTTAGTAAGAGAGAGATGACAAGCCCTAAGATTCACCACTTCAGACACACCTCAAATACTGCCTCAAACCCTGCCTTCCCTCCCCTGCCCCTACTAAACACACAGTTTGTGGTTCACTAAACTATTGAAGTTCCTTGATCACACCATATTTTGCATTTACACTGTGTTTTTTTTTCTCCTCCAAAAATGTCCTTTTCCCTTGATCTGCCGACCACATCTTTTTCATCCTTGAAGACTCGGCTCTGGAGTCACCTTCATGAAGTAATCCCTCAATCATGCCTGTTTTGGCCTCACTGGACTCTACATACACCTTGCCTACAATCTCAGTCATTCTGGGTATTTTATGTTTATATACTTCTTTTTCTCTTACTGTACTATACACTATACACAAAATTAAGTCTAAATATACCATTGACCTAAACATTAATGCTAAATCATAAAGCCTTTAGAGAAACACAGAAAATTATTTTTGAGACATAGTGGTAGTTAAAGATTTTTTAAGAGAGGTTAAAGGAGGCAATATACTATAAAATAATATAGTTAACCTTATTAAGTATAATTTTTTTGCCCATTAAGCTAAACTGTTAAGAAAATGTATAGACATATGGCAGAAAATGAGAAAATATTCACAAAATATATATCTAATAAACAAGTAGTAGACAGGATATTTGAAGAACTCCTACAAGTCAGTAATACAATAAACTTAGTAGAAAATGGGAAAAATGAACAGACAAGACATTGTCTTGTCCCAAACAAGACATATTAGTTGTCAAAAACATATAAAACTAGCCACAGTCTGTGAGAAACATCTTTGCAAAACACATAGTATGAACAAAACAAATCAAAACAAAACAAAAACTGGTATATAAAATACACAAAGAACTTACATTTTTTGTATTAAAAATTTATCAATGTTTATTTGTTTTTGAGAGACAGAGATACAGAGAATGAGTGGGGGATGGGCAGATAGAGAGGGAGACACAGAATCTGAAGCAGGCTTCAAGCACTGAGCTGTCAGCACAGACCTCACGAATCATGAGATCATGACCTGAGCTGAAGTCAGATGCTTGACCAAGTGAGCCACCCTGGTGCCCCACAAAGAACCTTTAAAATTAAACAATAAGAAAACAAGCAACCCAATTAAAAATAAGTATACATTCTGATCAGAACTCAACAAAGAAGATACATGTCAAATAAGCATATGAAAAAACACACAGCATCATATGTCATTAGAGAATTTCAAACTTAAACAACACTGGCTAAAATCTAAAACACTGACAGCACCAAATGGTAGTGAGGATGTGAAACAACATGAGGATTCACTCATTACTGGTGGGAATACAAAATGTTACAGGGGTGTCTTGGCTCAGTCTGTTAAATGTCCAACTGTCAATTCCAGCTCAGTTCATAATCTCATGGTCTATGAGATGGATTCCTGTGTCAGGGAGTGTGGATATTACCTGGGATTCTCTTTCTCTGCCCTTACTCATGGACATGCACATATACAAGTACTCTTTTTCTCTCTTAAAATGAACACATGAATAAACATTTAAAAATGGTACAGCCACTTTGGGAGGCATTTTGGCAGTTTCATTAAAAACTCAACATATTCTTACTATATGATCTAGCAATCACACTGGTATTTACAGCAGCTTTATTCAATAATTGCCAGAACTTGGAAGCAACTGAGATGTTTTTCAGTAGCTGAATGGATAAACCAACTATGGTAATACAGACAATAGAAAATTATTCAGTAATAAGGAGAAATGAACTATCAAGTCATAAAAAGACCTGGAATAACATTAAATGCATAATCTAGGTAAAAAAAAGCCAGTGTGAAAAACCTCCAGAAACTGGAAAAATCAAGGAAATGGATTCTCCTTTTAGAGCTTTCAGAAGGAACACAGCTCTGCTGATGCATTTTATACTTCTGATCTCCTGAACTAAAGATAATACTTTTCAGTTGCTTCAAACCATTAAATTTTTGGCAATTTTTTGCAGCATCACTAAGAAACTAATACATAGATAATGGAGAAGAAAGTTGAGAAGTGAGGAAATGAGGAAAGATGAAGCAGGCAAGGGTGAAAGGTTTGGAGTTGTGTGCTTGATGAAGGCACAGGATAAAGCAGACCATTACTGTCCACCTCCGGATAGTTCTCATTAGCTCCCATGTGGAATCAAGTTCAACATTACAGCTCTGTAGAAGACTTTTATATCTATCCACTTCATTCACATCTCACTAAGAAGATCTAGATAGAGGGTCCTTCCAGCACAGAGGTAACATCACATTTAAATTAACCAAGTTGGGGCATCCAAATTGGAAAGAAAAAAATAAAATTACCATTGTTAGCAGACAACACAAACATATATGTCGAAAACCCTAGTGATTACACACACACACACAC
This sequence comes from Panthera onca, assembly GCF_046562875.1. Taxonomy (NCBI): domain Eukaryota; kingdom Metazoa; phylum Chordata; class Mammalia; order Carnivora; family Felidae; genus Panthera; species Panthera onca. The sequence goes on along the minus strand of NC_138348.1, from coordinate 83,634,187 downwards.
ACACACACACCTCCTAAAACTAATAACAGTTCAACAAATTTTCAGAATACAAATCAACATACAAAATAATTTGTATTTCTATGCACTAGCAATAAATAACCTGGAAAGGAGATTAAGGAAACAAATTCATCTATAATAGTAGGAATAGGGAAGATCCTGGGAAGATGGCAGCATAGGAGGACGCTGGGCTCGCCGCGCGTCCTGCTGATCACTTAGATTCCACCTACACCTGCCTAAATAACCCAGAAAACCGCCAGAAGACTAGCAGAATGGAGTCTCTGGAGCCAAGCGCAGACAAGAGGCCCACGGAAGAGGGTAGGAAGGGCAGCGAGGTGGTGCGCGCTCCACGGACTGGCGGGAGGGAGCCGGGGTGGAGGGGTGGCTCACCGGCCAAGCAGAGCCCCCGAGTCTGGCTGGCAAAAGCGGAGGGGCCGGACGGACTGTGTTCCGACAGCAAGCGCGACTTAGCGTCTGGGAGGTCATAAGTTATATAATGTAAAAACAGGGAGGGGGGCAAAACAGAAGAGACTCATAAATATGGAGAACAGACTGAGGGTAACTGGAGGGGTTGTGGGAGGGGGGGTGTGCAAATGGGCAAGGGGCACTAAGGAATCTACTACTGAAATCATTGTTGAACTATATGCTAATTTGGATGTAAATTTAAAAAAAAATAAACGGGATAGGAAGATGGCAGTGTAGGAGGACGCTGGGCTCACCCGCGCGTCCTGCTGATCACTTAGATTCCACCTACACCTGCCTAAATAACCCAGAAATCCACCAGAAGACTAGCAGAACAAAGTCTCCAGAGCCAAGCACAGACAAGAGGCCCACGGAAGAGGGTAGGAAGGGTGGTGAGGCGTTGCGCACTCCGCGGACTGGCGGGAGGGAGCCAGGGTGGAGGGGTGGCCCACCAGCAAAGCAGAGCACCCAAGTCTGGCTTGCAAAAGCGGAGGGGCTGGACGGAGTGTGTTCTGACAGCAAGTGGGACTTGACATCTGGAAGGTTATAAGCTAACAGCTCTGCTCAGAGAACGGGAGGGCTGGAGAACAACAGGAGGGAGCCTTGTTGAGCCCCGGAGGACTGAGCTCAGTTTGGTGGGGAACAAAAGCGCTCGCCAGCGGCATCTCCCTCGCCCATCCCCCAGCCAAAATCCCAAAGGGAACCAGTTCCTGCCAGGGAACTTGCTTGCACCGCACAAACACCCAACGCTGTGCTTCTGCGGATCCATCCTCCGGTGGGTCTGACTTCCTCCCAGTGCTGCAGGGCCCCTCCTGAAGCAGATCTCCAAAGGAAAAGCGAGCTGAGCCTACCCCTCCCGACCCTGTGCACCTTGCCGATCCACCCCAGCTAATACGCCAGATCCCCAGCACCACAAGCCTGGCAGTGTGCAAGTAGCCCAGATGGGCCACGCCACCCCACAATGAATTACACCCCTAAGAGAGTCAACTCCAGGGACTATCCAAAATGACGAAAAGGAAGAATTCCCTTCAGAAAAACATCCAGAAAATAACAACAGCGAACGAATGGATCAAATATGATTTAAACAATATCACAGAAAGTGAATTTAGAACAATAGTCATAAAATTAATCGCTGGGCTTGAAAACAGTATACAGGACAGCAGAGAATCTCTTCCTACAGAGATCAAGGGGCTAAGGAACAGCCAGGAGTAGCTAAAAATGCTATCAATGAGCTGAAAAATGAAATGGAGACAACCATGGCTCAGATTGAAGAGGCAGAGGAGAGAATAGGTGACTAGAAGATAAAATTATGGAAAAAGGAGAAGTTGAGAAAAAGAGAGATAAAAAAATCCAGGAGTATGAGGGGAAAATTAGAGACCCAAGAGATGCACTAAAGAAAAATAATCTACGCATAATTGGTATCCCAGAGGAGGAAGAGAGAGGGAAAGGTGCTGAAGGTATACTTGAAGCAATAATAGCTGAGAACTTCCGTGATCTGGGGAAGGAAAAAGGCATTGAAATACAAGAGGCACAGAGAACTCCCTTCAGACGCAACTTGAATCGATCTTCTGCATGACATATCATAGTGAAACTGGCAAAATACAAGGATAAAGAGAAAATTTTAAAAGCAGCTATGGATAAACCTTCTCTAACATATAAAGGGAGACCTATAAGACTCGTGACTGATCTCTCTACTGATATTTGCCATGCCAGAAAGAAATGGCAGGAGATCTTCAAAGTGATGAACAGAAAAACATATGCAGCCAAGAATCCATTATCCAGCAAGTCTGTCATTTAGAATAGAAGGAGAAATAAAGGTCTTCCCAAACAAAAACTGAAGGAATTCGTCACCACGAAACCAGCCCTACAAGAGATCCTAAGGGGGATCCTGTGAGACAAAGTTCCAGAGACATCACTACAAGCATGAAACCTAGGGACATCGCAATGACTCTAAACCCATATCTTTTTATAATAACACAATGAAAATGGACTAAATGCACCAACCAAAAGACATAGGGTATCAGAATGGATAAAAAAAAAAAAAGACCCATCTAATTGCTGTCTACAAGAGACTCATTTTATTTATTTATTTTTTTTTTTATTTTTTAATATATGAAATTTACTGTCAAATTGGTTTCCATACAACACCCAGTGAAGAGACTCATTTTAGACGTGAGGACACCATCAGATTGAGAAGGAGGGGATGGAGAACTATTTATCATGCCACTGGAAGTCAAAAGAAAGCTGGAGTAGCCATACTTCTTTCAGACAAGCTACACTTTAAATTAAAGGCTGTAACAAGAGATGAAGAAGGACATTGTATAATAATCAAAGGGTCTATCCATCAGGAAGAGCTAACAATTATAAATGTCTATGCGCCAAATACAGGAGCCCCCAATATATAAAACAATTACTCACAAACATAAGCAACCTTATTGATAAGAATGTGGTAATTGTATGGGACTTTAACACTCCACTTACAGAAATGGATAGATCATCTAGACACACAGTCAATAAAGAAACAAGGGCCTGAATGATACATTGGATCAGATGGACTTCACAGATATATTTAGAACTCTGCATCCTAAAGCAACAGAATATACTTTCTTCTCGAGTGCACATGGAACATTCTCCAAGATAGATTACATACTGGTCACAAAACAGCCCTTCATAAGTATACAAGAATTGAAATTATACCATGCATACTTTCAGACCACAATGCTATGAAGCTTGAACTCAACCACAGGAAAAAGTCTGGAAAACCTCCAAAAGCATGGAGGTTAAAGAACACCTACTAAAGAATGAGTGGGTCAACCAGGCAATTAGAGAAGAAATTAAAAATATATGGAAACAAACAAAAATGAAAATACAACAATCCAAACGTTTTGGGATGCAGCGAAGGCAGTCCTGAGAGGAAAATACATTGCAATCCATGCCTATCTCAAGAAACAAGAAAAATCCCAAATTCAAAATCTGACAGCACACCTAAAGGAAATAGAAGCAGAACAGCAAAGACAGCCTACAACCAGCAGAAGAAGAGAAATAATAAAGATCAGAGCAGAAGTAAACGATATAGAATCTAAAAAAACTGTAGAGCAGATCAATGAAACCAAGAGTTGGTTTTTTGAAAAACTAAACAAAATTGACAAACCTCTAGCCAGGCTTCTCAAAAAGAAAAGGGAGATGACCCAAATAGATAAAATCATGAATGAAAATGGAATTATTACAACCAATCCCTCAGAGATACAGACAATTATCAGGGAATACTATGAAAAATTATATGCCAACAAATTGGACAACCTGGAAGAAATGGACAAATTCCTAAACACCCACACTCTTCCAAAACTCAATGAGGAGGAAACAGAAAGCTTGAACAGACCCATAACCAGCGAAGAAATTGAATCAGTCATCAAAAATCTCCCGAAAAATAAGAGTCCAGGACCAGATGGCTTCCCAGGGGAGTTCTACCAGACGTTTAAAGCAGAGATAATACCTACCCTTCTCAAGCTATTCCCTAAAATTGAAAGCGAAGGAAAATAAACAGACTCATTCTATGAAACCAGTATTGCTCTGATTCCTAAACCAGACAGAGACCCAATAAAAAAAGAGAACTATAGGCCAATATCCCTGATGAATATGGATGCAAAAATTCTCAATAAGATACTAGCAAATTGAATCAAACAGCATATAAAAAGAATTATTCACCATGATCAAGTGGGATTCATTCCTGGGCTGCAGGTCTGGTTCAACATTCGTAAATCCATGAACGTGATACATCACATTAATAAAAGAAAAGATAAGAACCATATGATCCTGTCAATCGATGCAGAAAAAGCATTTGACAAAATTCAGCATCCTTTCTTAATAAAAACTCTCGAGAAAGTTGGGATAGAAGGAACAACCTAAGCATCATAAAAGCCATTTATGAAAAGCCCACAGCTAATATCATCTTCAATGGGGAAAAACTGAGAGCTTTCCCCCTGAGATCAGGAACACGACAGGGATGTCCACTCTCACCGCTGTTGTTTAACACATGGTTGGAAGTGCTAGCATCAGGAATCAGACAACAAAAGGAAATCAAAGGCATCAAAATTGGCAAAGATGAAGTTAAGCTTTCGCTTTCTGCAGATGACATGACATTGTACATGGAAAATCCGATAGACTCCACCAAAAGTCTGCCAGAACTGATACATGACTTTAGCAAAGTTGCAGGATACAAAATTAATGTACAGAAATCAGTTGCATTCTTATACACTAATAATGAAACAACAGAAACACAAATGAAGAAACTGATCCCATTCACAATTGCACCAAGAAGCATAAAATACCTAGGAAGAAATCTAACCAAAGATGTAAAAGATTTGTATGCTGAAAACTATAGAAAGCTTATGAAGGTAATTGAAGAAGATATAAAGAAATGGAAAGACATTCCCTGCTCGTGGGTTGGAAGAATAAATATTGTCAAAATGTCAATACTACCCAAAGCTATCTACACATTCAATGCAATCCCAATCAAAATTGCACCAGCATTCTTCTCGAAACTAGAACAAGCAATCCTAAAATTCATATCGAACCACAAAAGGCCCCGAATAGCCAAAGTAATTTTGAAGGAGAAGACCAAAGCAGGAGGCATCACAATCCCAGACTTTAGCCTCTAGTACAAAACTGTAATCATCAAGACAGCATGGTATTGGCACAAAAACAGACATATAGACCAATGGAATAGAATAGAAACTCCACAACTAGACCCACAAACGTATGGCCAACTAATCTTTGACAAAGTAGGAAATAACATCCAATGGAAAAAAGAAAGTCTCTTTAACAAATGGTGCTGGGAGAACTGGACAGCAACATGCAGAAGGTTGAAACTAGACCACTTTCTCACACCATACATAAAAACAAACTCAAAATGGATAAAGGACCTGAATGTGAGACAGGAAACCATCAAAACCCTAGAGGAGAAACCAGGAAAAGACCTCTCTGACCTCAGCCGGAGCAACTTCTTACTTGACACATCCCCAAAGGCAAGGGAATTAAAAGCAAAAATGAACTACTGGGACCTTATGAAGACAAAAAGCTTCTGCACAGCAAAGGAAACAACCAACAAAACTAAAAGGCAACCAACGGAATGGGAAAAGATATTTAAACAGGACATATCGGACAAAGGGCTAGTATCCAAAATCTATAAAGAGCTCACCAAATTCCCCACCCAAAAGACAAATAACCCAGTGAAGAAATGGTCAGAAAACATAAATAGACACTTCTGTAAAGAAGACATCCAGATGGCCAACAGGCACATGAAAAGATGCTCAACGTCACTCCTCATCTGGGAAATACAAATCAAGACCCATCCTGAGATATCACCTCATGCCAGTCAGCTTGGCTAAAATGAACAAATCAGGAGACTATAGATGCTGGAGAGGATGTGGAAAAATGGGAACCTTCTTGCACTGAAGGTGGGAATGCAAACTGGTGCAGTCACTCTGGAAACCAGTGTGGAGGTTCCTCAGAAAATTAAAAATAGACCTACCCTATGACCCAACAATAGCACTGCTAGGAATTTACCTAAGGGATACAGGAGTACTGATGCATAGGCTCACTTGTACCCCAACGTGTATAGCAGCACTGTCAACAATAGCCAAATTATGGAAAGAGCCTAAATGTCCATCAACTGATGAATGGATAAAGAAATTGTGGTTTATATACACAATGGAGTACTATGTGACAATGAGAAAGAATGAAATACGGCCCTTTGTAGCAACATGGATGGAACTGGAGAGTGTGATGCTAAGTGAAATAAGCCATACAGAGAAAGACAGATACCATATGTTTTTCACTCTTATGTGGACCCTGAGAAACTTAACAGAAACCCATGGGGGAGGGGAAGGAAAAAAAAATGAGGTTAGAGTGGGAGAGAGCCAAAGCATAAGAGACTCTTAAAAACTGAGAACAAACTGAGGGTTGATGGGGGTGGGAGTGAGGGGAGGGTGGGTGATGGTTATTGAGGAGGGCACCTTTTGGGATGAGAACTGGATGTTGTATGGAAACCAGTTTGACAATAAATTTCATATATTGAAAAAAAATAAATTTGGCAAACTAAAAAAAAAAAATAGTAGGAATAGGAAAAAAAAAAACAGGGGTAAATTCAACCAAGTTAGTAAAAGACTTTGTTACTAAAAACTGTAATTCATCACTAAAAGAAATTAAAGAGACATAAATAAACATTCCATGTTTGTGGATTAGCTGATAATATTGTTAAGATGATCACACTAGCCAAAGTTATCTACAGATTCAGTGCAATCCCTATTAAATCTCTATGTTTTTTTTTTTTTTTTGCAGAATTTTTTTAAGAAAATCTAAAATTCATATGGCATGTCAAGGAACCATGAATAACCAAAAAATCTTCAAAAATTACAACAAGTTGGAGGACCCACACTTTCTGATTTTAAAACTTACTGCAAAGCTACAGCAATAAAAAAAGTATGCTGCTGGTATAAGCACAAACCTCAATGGAAGAGAATAGTAGAAACAAGAAATAAACCCTTGAATATATAGTCAATTAATTTTAAGTAGGGTGCCAAAGCCATTCAATGGAGAAAACGTGTTTCCTTAATAAGTTGCAGTAAACAAACTGGATAACTACATGCAAAAATGAAGTCAAACCTTTACCTTATGCCATACAAATAAGTTAACTCGAAATGGATTAAATACCTAAACATAAGACGTGAAACTCTTAGAAGAAATTAGAGGAGAATATCTTCATAACATTGGGTTTGGCAATGATGTCTTGGATGAGACACTAAAAACACAGGCAACAAAAGATAAAATACATAAATTGGATCTCATCAAAATTAAAAACTCAGTGCGTCAAATTACATTATAAGTGGAGTGAAAACACAACTCACAGAATAATAGAAAACAGTTTTAAATCATATTTCTGTTAAGGGATTAATATCCAGAACATATAAAAAATTCCTACAACTCAACAACTGAAACAAATACCCCAATTCAAAAAATGGACAAAAGACTTAGACTTTTCTCCATAAAACTTTAAAAATGACAACAAACATATGAAGATTCTTGGCATTACTCTTCATTATGAAAATATAAATCAAAACCATGATGAGATATATAATATATAATATATAATATATAATATATAATATATATAATATATATTAATATAATATATAAAATAATATAATATATTATAATATAATATATTATATAAAATAATATAATATATAATATATTATAATATAATATATTATATATTAATATATAATAATATATAAGATATATAAAATATATATAAATTATTATTATTATTATTATTACTATTACTATTAGGAGGGGAAGAAGCAAGTGGGGGAAGAAGAAAATGGAGAGTGAAAGACAGGGAAAAGGAGAGGGAGAGGGAGAAAGGAAATAATAAGCCATTGACAATGATGTGGAGAAATTGGAACCCTTGTACGTTGCTGGTTGGGATTTAGAATGGTGTAGCTGCTGTAGGAAAGCTGTGTAATTCCTCAAAAAATATAGAATTACCATATGATCTAGCAATTTCAACCTTATGTATATATACAAGAGAATTGAAAGGAGAGGGTCAAATACATTGTTCTCAATAGCCAAAAGGTGGAAACAATCTATTGTCCATAGACAGGTGAATAAACAAAGTGTATATACATCTAATAGGATATTATTTAGCCTTAAAAACTAGTGAAATTCTGACACATGCTATGATATGGGTGAAACTTGGAAACATACAAAGTGAAATGGGCCAGACATAAAAGCACAAATATTGTGTGATTTCACTTGTCTGAGTTGCCTAGAATAATAAAATTCATAAAAAAAGTAGAATAGACATTTCAAAGGATGGGGGAATGGAAGAATAGAACGTTATTGTTTAACAGATATGGAATTTCTGTTTGGAATGATGAAGTAGTTGTGGAGACAATGGGGATGACTGTAAAACATTGTGGACTTAATGCCACATAATTGAACACTTCAGATAGTTAAAATGGTAAATTTAATGTTATGTAAATTTTACCACAACAAAAATATATACTGGGGAAAATCCACAATAGGCCAGGAAGAAATCTAGAATAGAATAATGCTATGAAGGCCAAGAGAAAGAGGGAGTCACACTTTCAAAGAGAGCAGTGTATTGTCTCAAGTGCCTGAGATATTTTGAGTAAAATGCAGAAATATTTGGCAAATATGAATACATATATGATGTTGATAAGTGGTATGGTAGTTATAGGAGCCAGACTGCAGCAGAAACAATGATCAAAGGTTAATATTTCAAGGAGAGTAAGATGTGGCTCAATGCTGTTTTGATGTGTAGGAAACTGAGTATGGGAGAATAGACATTTTCCTATGGAAGAAATACATAAAGGAAACAGTATCCATGCTCACAGAAGATAAAGGGATTTCAGAAAAGGAAAGTAGTTGAATTAAGCACTTGGTGAAGAGTATAAGAATAGAAGAAGTCTGTGGTTTGTTTCGTTGGTTTGGTTTTTAAATGGTAGGTTTCTAGAGGAGCAGTAAGTGGGAGTGATGGCAACAGATGGAGGATGGGGACAATATGTGGATGAGGATGTATGAGGCAATGCATGGCTAGAAAATCTTTGAAGCAGCTAAGCTTATGAATGATATGTATTTTGTTTATAATCAAAAAATAGCAGGTCAAAAATTAGCTAGTAGTATTTTCTTTAGGAAACATTTTTTTTCCCATTTGGAGCAAATCCAAAATGTTCTTTTATATTTGTCTTAAATCATTTTAAGATGTTTCCTTTTAACAATCAACAAAACTAAAAGGCAACCAACAGAATGGGAAAAGATATTTGCAAATGACATATCGAACAAAAGGCTAGTATCCAAAATCTATAAAGAGGTCATCCAAACTCCACACTCAAAAAACAAATAATCCAGTGAAGAAATGAGCAGAAGACATGAATAGATATTTCTCTAAAGAAGACATCCAGATGGCCAACAGGCACATGAAAAGATGCTCAACGTCACTACTCATCAGGGAAATACCAGGGAATCAAAACCACACTGGGATAACACCTCATGCCTCTCAGAGTAGCCAAAAAGAACAAATCAGGAGACTATAGATGCTGGAGAGGATGTGGAGAAATGGGAACCCTCTTGCACTCTTGGTGGGAATGCAAACTGGTGCAGCCACTCTGGAAAACAGTGTGGAGGTTCCTCAGAAAATTAAAAATAGATCTACCCTATGACACAGCAATAGCATTTCTAGGAATTTACCCAAGGGATACAGGAGTACTGATGCATAGGGTCACTTGTGCCCCAATGTTTACAGCAACACTTTCAACAATAGCCAAATTATGGAAAGAGCCTAAATGTCCATCAACTGATCAATGGATAAAGAAGCTGTGGTTTATATATACAATGGAATTCTACTTGGCAATGAGAAAGAATGAAATATGGTCTTTTGTAGAGACATGGATGGCACTGGAGAGTGTTATGCTACGTGAAATAAATCATACAGAGAAAGATACCATATGTTTTCACTCTTATGTAGGTCCTGAGAAACTTGACAGAAGACCATGAGGGAGGGGAAGGAAACAAGGAAAAAAAAAGGTTAGAGAGGGAGGGAGCCAAAACTTAAGAGACTCTTAAAAAGCGAGAACAAACTAAGGGTTGATGGGTATTCAGGAGGGCACCTGTTGGAATGAGCACTAGATGTTGTATGGAAACCAATTTGACAATAAATTTCATATTAAAAAAAAACGAACAGACAAAAAATAGTTTTCCCAAACCAAACATTAACACTGTTCTTGGAAGGAAGAACAAGAAGTTATGTGACAGGACCCCTAGTTTCAGGATCCCTTATTGATGTCCTGTACCAGAGGAAGGGGATATATGCATATTTTTTATTCATTGCTTCTGGATAAATAAATTTAACTCTAGGAAGCTGCTTCATTTTGTCACAAAGAGGATGGTGGAAAAAGATAGGGATGTTGCAGCCCAAACCCATCTCTACTGCAATGGACAATTCTCAGAGAGCATGTCCAAGTCAGGGGCAGGGCTCCCTTTGAGCACATGAGCTCTCTTTGACCCTGGGGAGTGGATATGAAGAAAGTAAAAAGCATGTATTTTGTTGTATCATATTTATCCAAAGGAAAAAAATAATGTTTTTAATTATGATGTTAATTCTAAGGACCTCAGCTAACTCTCAAAGCCTAAAATAATTCAGAGTTCTAGATTGGAAACTGTCTCCCAAAGAGAGAGGAGTGAGAATTTTTAACATTCTTGATAAATACAGGCCTGATTGCAAAACTTAGGTCCACCCTTTATTCACTAAGCTTGGGGTAAGAACTTCTCACAGCCCCAAATGGGAGAAATTGCATCCTTCTTTTTGTGCCCAGTACACTCTGACCTTGATACTGATAAAGCATGTGGACTGAAGGAGGATAGGAGACACTGGAAATTAGAAGCTGAGAAGATTGGCTAAGTGGAATCATAGCCTGGAAGACTGGAAGGGTCTCAGGAAGTCATTTTGTCCACTCTCATCATTTTATCAGCAAGGCAACTGTCATTCAGTGAGGTACGATGCCTGTCCAAAGTTGCATGGCACTAGCTTTGGGCCAGTTCTGGGACACCAGATTGACTACCCCTGTCTTATTTACTCCACCTTCAAGTTTTCTTTAAGGACCCTGTTGTACACAAATTTCTTTTCCTGTTGTACTATCTGGAAATTGAACTCCCTTCATCAAAGGAGGATGCTAATGAAAGCAACTTGGTACATTTACTCTTGATTTTGTTGGGAATGGTTTTTATTTTTCTCTGGCAAATTAGCCATCTAGAAACAAAGGTGGCTGTCTATAACTGTGCACAATGTCCAGCATTGGAACAAGAATCTTTCACCCATCACAAATATAGTATTTTTTAAAGAAATATTTGGCAAGAATGTCTGTCTTTCAATACTCCTGAGAATATATTTTCCAGGAAAGCAAGGGATTTTCTTTTCCTGCAATTCAGTCTTGATAATGAGACTCTTTTCCACCCATACCAGGACAGGTCAGGGTATTGGAGATAAAGTCATCAGTATCACAAATGCTAGAGGCTAAATCCACCTCTTGACAGAAAAGTCTTTCCTGAAGGGTGAGTTACCAGCATTTGGCCTGATATAGATCCCAGCAGTGAGGGGTGCCCCCTCTCTGAAGCTCTTCACACCCTCTCCCTCCTTCCCCTCTGCTCCCAACCCCTAGGCTTTGCCAATTAATCACTCTGCCATGGCCCGGGAGAGATTGATCCCCAAATGAGAACTTTATATTATAATTGAACTGGCTGCCCCTTAGGTCACTTATGTTATTTCTCTGTCCCTTTGGCAGGGCCCTCTAGTCATTCTCTCCTTTGCTCTCTTCCTGGTTGTCAGGCCACAAATCTCCGCATGCTCCTTAAAGTGTCAGTACATTCAGGAGCACTTTCATAAGTGGGATTAATTGTTAGACATATCTCCCTGCTGTCTTCCTCCTTGCATGGTGACTTCTACTGACAGAGGAACTGTTTCTCCAGAGCATCCTTATTCCCATCCTCAGGAAACAGGCTGTTGGATTGGTCCAGGTCTTTACTGGTTTAGTAAACTGAGAAGAAAGAGGAAAAAGAGGGACCCAAAGCTGGCTGCATACCACCACATATGTCTGGAGTCTCCGTGTCTCTGCACTGATCTAGGCTGTCCCTTAGAGTCGGAGCCACTGTGTCATCAGCCCTGGTGTTAACATACCCTGGTTCTACAGGATAAGTTTCCTCTGTATAGAATTCCTGTTACAATTTCCTGTTGCACACCCATTAATTTAGATTATTTCTCTGGGCAAAGGATAAAAGCTTTATGCCCTGGGATTTTGTACTCACAGAAAGGACAGCAATTCATCCTGAGTAAGCTAAATTTTTATCATGACCTCCAGCATATTTGGTCCACAGGTTACTCTATGGGAATGATTAGCCTTACTCTATTGCTCTGTATGCTGGATATAAGGATTAAGTGAAACATGTATAAGAAAAGATTTGGAAAATTCATTAATATTTTTCATTCTGAACATAAGAAACATTAATAAAAAAGTCTTTCCTGAGGTAATTTTTATTATTGTTATTTCCATTTTTTTTTTTTTGATTTGTCAGAGTAGGAATGGAATGAATCAGTACAAAGAAGATTAATGAAACTAGAATGACAGACCAAAGCAACAAGCCAGAAATCCACAGCACTGCAGGGCTCCTCAACTGCACTGTGTGTCTAATGTTCCTGGATCTCTTGGTAAAAAGTCTGATTCAGCAGGTCTAGAGCCGGGCCTAATTTTCTGAATTTTTAGCAAGTTCATATATATTAGTGATGCTGTTGATGCAGGAACCTCCTCACAATTATCAATAAGGACATAGAAATCTGGCTTGGGGAATACCCTAAACTTATTTCCTATGCACAGGAAATTCTCCAAAGAAAGAGGAAGAGAAGAAGCGGGGGGAGGACACCCCCCCATGTATTAAGTGCTGTGTTCAGGCAAGGTTCTATATGCTTTCCCTGAAATATTTCATTTAATGACAAATCCTGAGGTTGAACTATTATTATTCCCATTTAACAAATGTGGTCTTTGAAGCTTGAAAAAGAAAGCAGACCAACTTGTGTCAGCTGATAAAAAGGAGAATCAGGAAATGCGTTCTGGCAGTCTGAACTCAGAACCCAGGCTATTTCCCATTTCACTAAATTTCTAAAAAGGAAACATTTTTTAAGTCTGTATATTTTATTTAAAAATTTATTTTTTCATTTACTTTTTTTTAATACGAAATTTATTGTCAAATTGGTTTCCATACAACACCCAGTGCTCATCCCAACAGGTGCTCTCCTCAATGCCATCACCCACTTTCCCCTGCCTCCCACCCCCCATCAACCCTCAGTTTGTTCCCAGTCTTTAAGAGTCTCTTATGGTTTGCTTCCTTCCCTCTATGCAACTTTTTTCCCCTTCTCCTCCCCCATGGTCTTCTGTTAAGTTTCTAAGGATCCACATAAGAGTGAAAACATATGGTATCTGTCTTTCTCTGTATGACTTATTTCACGTAGCATAACACTCTCCAGTGCCATCCATGTCTCTACAAAAGACCATATTTCATTCTTTCTCATTGCCAAGTAGAATTCCATTGTATATATAAACCACAGCTTCTTTATCCATTGATCAGTTGATGGACATTTAGGCTCTTTCCATAATTTGGCTATTGTTGAAAGTGTTGCTGTAAACATTGGGGCACAAGTGACCCTATGCATCAGTACTCCTGTATCCCTTGGGTAAATTCCTAGAAATGCTATTGCTGTGTCATAGGGTAGATCTATTTTTAATTTTCTGAGGAACCTCCACACTGTTTTCCAGAGTGGCTGCACCAGTTTGCATTCCCACCAAGAGTGCAAGAGGGTTCCCATTTCTCCACATCCTCTCCAGCATCTATAGTCTCCTGATTTGTTCTTTTTGGCTACTCTGAGAGGCATGAGGTGTTATCTCAGTGTGGTTTTGATTCCCTGGTATTTCCCTGATGAGTAGTGACGTTGAGCATCTTTTCATGTGCCTGTTGGCCATCCGGATGTCTTCTTTAGAGAAATATCTATTCATGTCTTCTGCCCATTTCTTCACTGGATTATTTGTTTTTTGAGTGTGGAGTTTGGATGACCTCTTTATAGATTTTGGATACTAGCCTTTTGTTCGATATGTCATTTGCAAATATCTTTTCCCATTCTGTTGGTTGCCTTTTAGTTTTGTTGATCATTTCCTTTGCTGTACAGAAGCTTTTTATCTTCATGAGGTCCCAATAGTTCATTTTTGCTTTTAATTCCCTTACCTTTGGGGATGTGTCAAGTAAGAAGTTGCTGTGGCTGAGGTCAGAGAGGTTTTTTCCTGCTTTTTCCTCTAGGGTTTTGACGGTTTCCTGTCTCACATTCAGGGCCTTTATCCATTTTGAGTTTATTTTTGTGAATGGTGTAAAAATGTGGTCTAGTTTCAATCTTCTGGATATTGCTGTCCATTTCTCCCAGCATTTGTTAAACGAGACTGTCTTTATTAAAGAAACTGTCTTTTTTCATTGGATATTCTTTCCTGGTTTGTCAAAGATTAGTTGGCAATGCTTTTGTTGGTCTAGTTCTGGGGTTTCTATTCTATTCCATTGGTCTATGTGTCTGTTTTTGTGCCAATACCATGCTGTCTTGATGATGACAGCTTTGTAGTAGAGGCTAAAGTCTGGGATTGTGATGCCTCCTGCTTTGGTCTTCTTCTTCAAAATTACTTTGGCTATTCGGGGTCTTTTGTGGTTCCATGCAAATTTTAGGATTGCTTGTTCTAGCTTCGAGAAGAATGCTGGTGCAATTTTGATTGGGATTGCATTGAATGTGTAGATAGCTTTGGGTAGTATTGACATTTTAACCGTATTTATTCTTCCAATCCATGAGCAGGGAATGTCTTTCCATTTCTTTATATCTTCTTCAATTACCTTCATAAGCTTTCTATAGTTTTCAACATACAGATCTTTTACATCTTTGGTTAGGTTTATTCCTAGGTGTTTTATGCTGCTTGGTGCAATTGTGAATGGGATCAGTTTCTTCATTTGTTTTTCTGTTGCTTCATTATTAGTGTATAAGAATGCAACTGATTTCTGTACATTAATTTTGTATCCTGAGACTTTCCTGAATTCATGTTATCAGTTTTAGGAGACTTCTGTTGGAGTCTCTTGGGTTTTCCATGTATAATATCATGTCATCTGCAAAAAGTGAAAGCTTGACATCATCTTTGCCAATTTTGATGCCTTTGATTTCCTTTTGTTGTGTGACTGCTGATGCTAGCACTTCCAACCCTGTGTTAAACAACTGGTGAGAGTGGACATCCCTGTCCTGTTCCTGATCTCAGGTGGAAAGCTCTGTTTTTCCCCATTGAGGATGTTATTAGCTAAGTGATTTTCATAAATGGCTTTTATGATCTTTAAGTATGTTCCTTCTATTCCGACTTTCTTGAGGGTTTTTATTAATGAAGGATGCTAAATTTTGACAAATGTTTTTTCTGCATCGATTGACAGGATCGTATGGTTCTTATCTTTTCTTTTATTAATGTTATGTATCACATTGATTGATTTGCGAATGTTGAACCAGCCCTGCATCCCAGGAATGAATCCCATTTGATCATGGTGAATAATTCTTTTTATATGTTGTTGAATTCAATTTTTTAGTATCTTATTGAGAATTTTTGCATCCATATTCATCAGGGATATTGGCCTGTAGTTCTCTTTTATTACTGGGTCTCTGTCTGGTTTAGAAATCAAAGTAATGATGGCTTCATAGAGTGAATCTAGAGGTTTTCCTTCCCTTTCTATTTTTTGGAACTGCTTGAGAAGGATAGGTATTATCTCTCCTTTAAATGTCTGGTAGAATTCCCCTGGAAGCCATCTGGTCCTGGACTCTTATTTGTCCATTTCTTCCAGTTTGTCCAGTTTGTTGGCATATAATTTTTCATAGTATTCCCCAATAATTGTTTTTCTGGGGGGTTGGTTGTAATAATTCCATTTTCATTCATGATTTTATCTATTTGGGTCATCTCCATTTTCTTTTTGAGAAGTCTGGCTAGAGGTTTATCAATTTTGTTCATTTTTTCAAAAACAAACAAACAAACAAACAAAAACTCTTGTTTTCATTGATCTACTTTACTGTTTTTGTTTGTTTGTTTGTTTGTTTGTTTAGATTCTCTATTGTTTATTTCTGCTCTGATCTTTATTATTTCTCTTTTTCTGCTGGGTTTGGGGTATCTTTGCTGTTCTGTTTCTATTTCCTTTTTTAGTGCTGCTAGATTCTGTATTTGGGATTTTTCTTGTTGCTTGAGATAGGCCTGGATTGCAATGTATTTTCCTCTCAGGACTGCCTTCGCTGCATCCCAAAGCTTTTGGATTGTTGTATTTTCATTTTCGTTTGTTTCCATATACTTCTAAATTTCTTCTCTAATTGCCTGGTTGACCCACTCATTCTTTTTTTTTTTTTTTTAACGTTTATTTATTTTTGAGACAGAGAGAGAGACAGAGCATGAACGGGGGAGGGTCAGAGAGAGAGGGAGACACAGAATCTGAAGCAGGCTCCAGGCTCTGAGCGGTCAGCACAAAGCCTGACGCGGGGCTCGAACTCACGGACCACGAGATCATGACCTGAGCCGAAGTCAGACGCTTAGCCGATTGAGCCACCCAGGCGCCCGACCCACTCATTCTTTAGTGGGGTGTGCTTTAACCTCCATGCTTTTGGAGGTTTTCCAGACTTTTTCCTGTGGTTGATTTCAAGCTTCATAGCATTGTGGTCTGAAAGTGTGCATGGTATGCTTTCAACTCTTATATACTTATGAAGAGCTGTGTTGTGACCCACTATGTGATCTATCTTGGAGAATGTTCCATGTGCACTCGAAAAGAAAGTAGATTCTGTTGCTTTGGGATGCAGAGTTGCAAATATATCTGTCAAGTCCATCTGATCCAATGTGTCATTCAGGGTCCTTGTTTCTTTATTGATCCCATGTCTAGATGATCTATCCATTACTGTAAGTAGAGTATTAAAATCTGCTGTAATTGCCATATTATAATCAATAAGGTTGGTTATGTTTGTGATTGTTTTATATATTTGGGTGCTGCCGCATTCGCCACATAGACATTTATAATTGTTAGCTCTTTCTCATGGATAGATCCTGTACTTATTATATAATGCCCTTCTTCATCTCTTGTTACAACCTTTAATTTAAAGTCTAGTTTGTCTGATATAAGTATGGCTACTCCAGCTTTCTTTTGACTTCAGTAGCATGATAGATAGTTCTCCATCCCCTCACTATCAATCTGATGGTGTCCTCACGTCTAAAATGAGTCTCTTGTAGACAGAAAATAGATGGGTCTTGGTTTTTTATCCATTCTGAAACCCTATGTCTTTTGGTTGAGCATTTAGTCAATTTACATTCAGTGTTATTGTTGAAAGATATGGGTTTAGAGTCATGGTGATGTCTGTAGGTTTCATGATTGTAGTCATGTCTTGGTACTTTGTGGTCCTTGCAACATTTCACTCACAGGATCCCCCTTAGGATCTCTTGTAGGGCTGGTTTAGTGGTGATGAATTCCTTCAGTTTTTGTTTGGGAAGACCTTTATCTCTCCTTCTATTCTGAATGACAGACTTGCTGGATAAAGGATTCTCAGGTGCATATTTTTTTTCTGTTCATCACATTGTAGATTTTCTGCCATTCCTTTCTGGCTTGCCAAGTTTCAGTAGACCGGTCTGTCTCTAGTCTTATTGGTCTCCCTTTATATGTTAGAGCAGGTTTATCCCTAGATACTTTCACAATTTTCTCTTTATCCTTGTATTTTGCCAGTTTCACTATGATATGTTGTGCAGAAGATCGATTCAAGTTAGGTCTGAAGGGAGTTCTCTATGCCTCTTGGATTTCGATGCCTTTTTCCTTCCCCATATCAGGGTAGTTCTCAGCTATGATTTGTTCAAGTACCCCTTCAGCCCCTTTCTCTCTCACTTTTTCTTCTGGAATTCCTATTATACGGATATGTTGTGTTTCATTGCATCACGTAGTTCTCTACTTCCTCCCTCATACTCCTGGATTTTTTTAATCTCTCTTTTTCTCAGCTTCCTCTTTTTCCATAATTTTATCTTCTAATTTACCTACTCTCTCCTCTGCCCCTTCAAACCCAGCTGTGGTCGCCTCCATTTTATTTTTCACCTCATTTATAGCATTTTTTAGCTCCTCATGACAATTTCTTAGTAACAATAGATTCTCTGCTGTCCTCTATACTTTTTTCAAGCCCAGTGATTAATTTTATGACTCTTATTCTAAATTCTTGTTCTGTTATTGCTTAAATCATTTTTGATCAATTCTTTAGCTTTTGCTACTTCCTGGAGTTTCTTTTGAGGACAATTCTTCCATTTTTTAATTTTTGTTAGTCCCTGGGGTGTCTCCAAGCTGCAGGGCACTTCCCCTGTGCTGTCTGGAGTAACGTGTTGGTGAGCGGGGCCACAGTCAGACCTTATGTCTGTCTCCAGCCCACCGTTGGGGCCACAGTAAGACTGGTGTGTACATTATTTTCCCCTCTCCCAGGGGCAGGACTCACTGAGGAGTGGTGTGGCTGCTGTCTGGGCTACTTGCACACTGCCAGGCTTGTGGTTCTTCATCAATGGGATCTGGTATATTAGTCCTGGTGGATACACAAGGTGCACAGGGACAGGAGGGGCAGTCTCAACTCGCTTTGCTGTAGGTGGTCCCCTGCGGGAGGGGTCCTGCAGCACCAGGAGGGAGGGAGACTCGTCAGAGGGATGCATCCAAAGAGGCACAGCGTTGGGTGTTTGTGTGTTGCAAGCAAGTTTGGTGAATTGGTACCCTTTGCGATTTTGGCTGAGGGATGGGAGAGAAAGATGGAATTTGCCAGCACCTTTGTTCCCCTCTGAGCTGAGCTGTCTTCCAGGGATCAACACCTCTTCCTCCCAGTGTCCTATTGCCCTCCCACTCTCTGAGCAGAGCTGTTGACTTATAACATTACAGAAGTTAACTCCCGCTGGCTGTCAGAACTCAAGCAGTCCAGCCCTCCACTTTTGCAAGGCAGACTCGAGAATTCCACCTTGCTGGCAGGCTGCCCCTCCACCGCCCCAGCTCCCTCCTGCCAGTTTGTGTAGCACGCATCGCCTCTATGCCATTCTTATCCTCTTCTGTGGTCCTCTTGTCTATGCTTGGCTCTGGACAGTCCATTCTGTTAGTCTTCTGGTGGGTTCCTGGGTTATTTAGACAGGTGTGGGTGGAATCTAAGTGATCAGCAGGACGAGGACGAGGTGAGCCCAGCGTCCTCCTACGCTTCCATCTTCTTCAAGCTGTCTAACGTTTCTTGTCTGTTCATTTTTAAAAATTATTGTTTATTTACTGAGCCTGGGGCAGATTAGGTACACAACCAATTTTAAATGTACATCTTTCAATTACATTTTCAGGTGTTTTTGGATTGAGAAAACTATTGAAACACTCTGTGCTATAGTTTCCTCTGGGGTTAAAAAGTAAATAAATAAAATTAAGCTTTTACTTATTGTTGTGGTGAATTAATGAGATAAAATAAATCAAGTGCTGATATCCAGCATGGCATGTAGTAGAGGCACAAGAAATATTAGCCACCTTAATAGCAGAAATTGTGCTTTATTTATTGGGAATAAAAAAATGTTTAAAAGTTTATAGATCTCCCCCTCATTTGGGACACTAACAGAACCCCTAATGGAATTGTATTTTCTCAAGTGTTTTGGGGGCAACAATGGCAGTTAATGCTGGGAAATTGGAATGAAATGGAGAATGAACGGTCTAGCTATAGAGAGTCATGGCAGGATGACTTTAGCTGAGACACCTGGTAGGATTCCCAGGCCATTCTGAGGTAGGGGACTAAGAATTTACCCTGATTTGATGTTGTTCCATGGGTTTTATTTATCTGTAACAGCTCTCAGTTGCACCAATGTAGTCATGAAGAGGTAGATGGTGGGGCTTTTCCAGGATTTGTAGTGTAGCAAAGTGACTACAATGAGAAAGCTGAGCTTAATTATAAGGAGGCAATTGTAATGCTGCTAACAGATTGAAGAAAGATAATGAAAAAAAATCACTAGAGGGTTTGACTAGATAAAAAAAAGTTGTGGGATCTATGGATTGGAAATTTTCATGAGGTTGAAGAATTACTACAGTCAGGATACATGAGTAAGTAAACTCAAGTATAAGTGGATGTGGTCCAAGTAGACTATGTGACTTCACTTTGGGATCAAATATCTCAGCTATGACACTGAGAGTGGACGGGTGCTATGGAGTGGAAGGCTGAGTCAGGCTCAGGGAGCTCATACATCCTGTGAAAGGTGGAGCCCAAAGGATGATTACTGGATTTATAGTGGAGAGGGGACAGTAAGCAGGTGCTGAAAGCTTTAATGTGTCAGCAGAAGGGGTCAGAATGATGGTGGATGGCAATACAGAGGTGAGAGAAGGCAGGGTCTTCTGGGTGGTTGGAGACAAGGAGTTTCACAATGAGGGGTCTTGAAGATGTAGGTGAGAGAGAAAAATGGCAATTGACATAGGTTTTAAACAATTACAGCTATTGAACAAATGAGTGAACTTCAGAAACACATCTTTCCTCTTTCTCCCCAAAACCAAATGTTAAAATTAAGTCCCAGGGAGCAAGAGAGAGTTCTTTATTTCTATTTTATTAGCTCACCTTCTTACATATTGCCAAGTTAATCCAGCCTCATCCAGCCCCACCAGATGGCTCACATTGCATCTCACTTCCAACACTACTAGATAAGATGGTACCTATGTGAACTAAAGAGACCTACAGTCCTTCTCTCTCCCTCTGCTTCCCTGTTTCTGCCTTCTCTACACAACTTCTGTTTGACTACGTGTTTATTTTGCTTACTATTTCAAATTTTATGGTAATTTCAATGAACATTGTCCATTCACAAAATGTAAATGTGTTCAACATGTTCTCCCACTTTCTAATTTCCCCATTGATGTTTATACTCTCCTAATATTCTTGCAACTCTAATAAAATCTCTTTAACATTCATTTAATTTGTTCTAAGTAACCCCGGTAAGTTCTCTAAATAGACTTGAACTTTATAATCTTTTTATTGATTGTTTGAAAGTGAATTTTCCATATCCAAGGAATTAGAACTTTCCCAGCTCAAAATTCATCTTAGTTTAGAAGAAGGCAAGTACGCTTTCTTTAAGAATTCTATCCTTTATAGTTGAAATGGTTTTTAAATTCTATTGTGAGATTTATTGAGACATATGAAGGGAACATTCCCCACTAGAAAAATTTTTAGAAACCCAGAATCCTCTCTCTGCTGCTCCCCAGCTAGCACTCTCCATCTCTCTCTCTCTCTCTCTCTCTCTCTCTCAAAAAAGAAAAAAAAAGGTTTTTTGGAGCGGAATATGGCAGCATAGGAAGACGCTGGGCTCACCGCGTCCTGCTGATCACTTAGATTCCACCCACACCTGCCTAAATAACCCAGAAACCCACCAGAAGACTAGCAGAACAGATTTTCCAGAGCCAAGTGCAGACAAGAGGCCCACAGAGGAGGGTAGGAAGGACGGAGAGGTGGTGCGGGCTACACGAACTGGCGGGAGGGAGCCGGGGGCAGAGGAGCAGCCCGCCAGCAAAGCAGAAACTTCGAGTCTGGCTTGCAAAAGTGGAGGGGCCGAATGGAGTGTGTTTGGACAGCAAGCGGGACTTAACATCTGGAAGGTTATAAGCTAACAGCTCTGCTCAGAGAGCTGGAGGGCTGGAGGACAATGGGAGGGAGAGTTGTTGAGCCACAGACAACAGAATGCAGGTTGGCGGGGAACAATGGCACTTGCAAGCACCATATCCTTCACCCATCTCCCAGCCAAAACCCCAAAGGGAACCAGTTCCTGTCAGGGAACTTGCTTGCGCCACGCGAACACCCAACGCTGTGCTTCTGCAGATCCATCCCTCTGGTGGTGGGTCTGACTCCCTCCTGGTGCCATAGGTCCCTCCTGAAATGGATCACCAAAGGATAACCAAGCTGAGCCTGCCCTTCCTGCCCCTGTGCACCTTGCAGATTCACCCCAGCTAATATGCCAGATCCTCCAACACCATAAACATGGCAATGTGCAAGTAGCCCAGATGGGCCATGCCACCCTACAGTGAATCCTGCCCCTAGGAGAGGGAAAGAGAAGGTACACACCAGTCTGACTATGGCCCCAGTTGTGGACTGGGGGCAGACATCAGGTCTGACTGCGGCCCTGCACACCAACACAAGGTATTCAAGACAGCACAGGGGAAGTGCCCTGCAGTCCCACACCATGCCAGGGAATATCCAAAATGATGAAACAGAATTCCCCACCAAAAAAAAAGTCCAGGAAATAACAACAGCTAACTAACTGATCAAAAACCATTTAAACAATATAACAGAAAGTGAATTTAGAATAACAGTCATAAAATTAATCACTGGGTTTGAAAACAGTATAAAGAACAGCAGAGAATCTAGTGCTACGGAGATCAAGGGACTAAGGAACAACCAGAAGGAGCTAAAAAATGCTATTAAGGAGCTGCAAAATAAAATGGAGATGACCACAACTCGGATTGAAGAGACAGAGGAAAGAATAGGTGAACTAGAAGATAAAATTATGGAAAAAGAGGAAGCTGAGAAAAAGAGAGATAAAAAAAAAATCCAGGAGTATGAGGGAAAAAATAGAGAACTAAGTGATGCACTAAGGAGAAATAATCTACGCATAATTGGTATCCCAGACGAGGAAGAGAGAGGGAAAGGTGTTGAAGGTGTACTTGAAGAAATAATAGCTGGGAACTTCCCTGATCTGGGGAAGGAAAAAGGCATTGAAATCCAAGAGGCACAGAGAACTCCCTTCCGACGTAACTTGAATCGAACTTCTGCACGACATATCATAGTGAAACTGTTAAAATACAAGGATAAAGAGAAAATTCTGAAAGCAGCTATGGATAAACCTGCTCTAACATATAAAGGGAGACTGATAAGACTAGTGACGGATCTCTCTACTGAAACTTGGCAGGCCAGAAAGGAATGGCAGGAAATCTTGAATGTGGTGAGCAGAAAAAAACATGCAGCCGAGAATCCTCTATCCAGCAAATCTGTCATTTAGAATAAAAGGAGAGATAAAGGTCTTCCCAAACAAACAAAAACTGAAGGAATTCATCACCCCTAAACCATCCCTACAAGAGATCCTAAGGGGGATCCTGTGAGACAAAGTACCAGAGACATCGCTACAAGCATGAAACCTACAGACATCACAATGACTCTAAACCCATATCTTTCTATAATAACACAATGGAAAAGGACTAAATGCGCCAACCACAAGACATAGGGTATCAGAATGGATAAAATGACAAGACCCATCTATTTTCTGTCTACAAGAGACTCATTTTAGACCTGAGGACACTTTCAGATTGAAAGTGAGGGGATGGAGAACTATTTATCATGCCACTGGAAGTCAAAAGAAAGCTGGAGTAGCCATACTTATATCAGACAAACGAGACTTTAAATTAAAGGCTGTAACAAGAGAAGAAGGGCATTATATAATAATTACAGGGTCTATCCATCAAGAAGAACTAACAATTATAAATGTCTATGCCTCAAACACGGAAGCTCCCAAATGTATAAAACAATTACTCACAAACATAAGTAACTTTATTGACAAGAATGCGGTAATTTCAGGGGACTTTAACACTCCACTCACAGCAATGGATAGATCATCTAGACACACAGTCAATGAAGAAACAAGGGCCCTGAATGATACATTGGATCAGATGGACTTGACAGATACATTTGCAACTCTGCATCCCAAAGCAACAGAATATACTTTCTTCTCGAGTGCACATGGAACATTCTCCAAGATAGATCACATTCTGGGTCACAAAACAGCCCTTCATAAGTATACAAGAATTGAGATCATACCATGCATACTTTCAGACCACAATGCTATGAAGCTTGAAATCAACCACAGGAAAAAGTCTGGAAAACCTCCAAAAGCATGGAGGTTAAAGCACACCCAACTAAAGAATGAGTGGGTCAACCAGGCAATTGTAGAAGAAATTTCAAAAAATATGGAAACAAACGAAAATGAAAATACAACAATCCAAACGCTTTGGGATGCAGCGAAGGCAGTCCTGAGAGGAAAATACATTGCAATCCAGGCCTATCTCAAGAAACAGGAAAAATCCCAAATACAAAATCTAACAGCACACCTAAACGAAATAGAAGCAGAGCAGCAAAGACACCCCAAACCCGGCAGAAGAAGAGAAATAATAAAGATCAGAGCAGAAATAAACAATATAGAATATAAAAAAAAGTGTAGAGCAGGTCAATGAAACCAAGAGCTGGTTTTTGAAAAAATAAACAAAATTAATAAACCTCTAGCGAGGCTTCTCAAAAAGAAAAGGGAGATGACCCAAATAGATAAAATCATGAATGCAAATGGAATTATTACAACCAATCCCTCAGAGATACAGACAATTATCAGGGAATACTATGAAAAATTATATGCCAACAAACTAGACAACCTGGGAGAAATGGACAAATTCCTAAACACCCACACACTTCCAAAACTCAATCAGGAGGAAATGGAAAGCTTGAACAGACCCATAACGAGCAAGAAATTGAATCGGTTATCAAAAATCTCCCAACAAATAAGAGTGCAGGACCAGATGGCTTCCCAGAGGAATTCTACCAGACATTTAAAGCAGAGATGATACCTATCCTCAAGCTATTCCAAAAAATAGAAAGGGAAGGAAAACGTCCAGACTCATTCTATGAAGCCAGTATTACTTTGATTTCTAAACCAGAGACCCAGTAAAAAAAGAGAACTACAATCCAATATCCCTGATGAATATGGATGCAAAAATTCTCAATAAGATACTGGCAAATCGAATTCAACATATTATAAAAGGAATTATTCACCATGATCAAGTAGTATTCATTCATGGGCTGCAGGGCTGGTTCAACATTCGCAAATCAATAAACGTGATACATCACATTAACAAAAGAAAAGATAAGAACCATATGATCCTGTCAATCGTTGCAGGAAAAACATTTGTCAAAATTTAGCATCCTTTCTTAATGAAAACCCGCGAGAAAGTCGGGATAGAAGGAATATACGTAAACATCATAAAAGCCATTTATGAAAAGCCCACAGCTAATATCATCTTCAATGGGGAAAAACTGAGCGCTTTCACACTGAGATCAGGAACATGACAGGGATGTCCACGCTCACCGTTGTTGTTAACAGAGTGTTGGAAGTGCTAGCATCAGCAATCAGACAACAAAAGGAAATCAAAGGCATCAAAATTTGCAAAGATGAAGTCAAGCTTTCACTTTTTGCAGATGACATGATATTATACATGGAAAATCCGATAGACTCCACCAAAAGTCTGAATTCAGCAAAGGTGCAGGATACAAATCAATGTGCAGAAATCAGTTGCATTCTTATACACTAACAATGAAGCAACAGAAAGACAAATAAAGAAACTGATCCCATTCACAATTGCACCAAGAAGCATAAAATACCTAGGAATAAACCTAACTAAAGATGTAAAAGATCTGTACGTTGAAAACTATAGAAAACTTATGAAGGAAATTGAAGAAGATACAAAGAAATGGAAAGACATTCCGTGCTCATGGGTTGGAAGAATAAATACGGTTAAAATATCAATACTACCCAAAGCTATCTACACATTCAATGCAATCCCAATCAAAATTGCACCAGCATTCTTCTCGAAACTAGAAGAAGCAATCCTAAAATTCATATCGAACTGCAAAAGGCTCCGAATAGCCAAAGTAATTTTGAAAAAGAAGACCAAAGCGGAAGGCATCACAATCCCAGACTTTAGTCTCTCCTGCAAAGCTGTAATCATCAAGACAGCATGGTATTGGTACAAAAACAGACACATAGACCAATGGAATAGAATAGGAACTCTGGAACTAGACTCACAAAAATATGGCCAACTCATCTTTGTCAAAGCAGGAAAGAATATCCAATGGAAAAAATACAGTCTCTTTAACAAATGGTGCTGGGAGAACTGGATAGCAACATGGAGAAGAATAAAACTAGACCACTTTCTTACACCAATCACAAAAATAAACTCAAAATGGATAAAGGACCTGAATGTGAGACAGGAAACCATCAAAACCCTAGAGGAGAAAGCAGGAAAAGACTTCTCTGACCTCAGCCGTAGCAACTTCTTACTTGACACATCCCCAAAGGCAAGGGAATTAAAAGCAAAAATGAACTATTGGGACCTCATGAAGATAAAAAGCTTCTGCACAACAAAGGAAACAATCAAGAAAACTAAAAGGCAACCAACAGAATGGGAAAAGATATTTGCACATGACATATCAGACAAAGGGCTAGTATCCAAAATCTATAAAGAGCTCACCAAACTCCACCCCTGCAAAACAAATAATCCAGTGAAGAAATGGGCAGAAGACATGAATAGATATTTCTCTAAAGAAGACATCCAGATGACCAACAGGCACATGGAAAGATGTTAAACATTGCTCTTCATCAGGGAAATAAAATCAAAACCACACTCAGATATCACCTCATGCCAGTCAGAGTGGCCAAAATGAACAAATCAGGAGACTATAGATGCTAGAGAGGATGTGGAGAAATGGGAACGCTCCTGCACTCTTGGTGGGAATGCAAACTGGT
Source organism: Panthera onca (assembly GCF_046562875.1). NCBI lineage: Eukaryota > Metazoa > Chordata > Mammalia > Carnivora > Felidae > Panthera > Panthera onca. The sequence continues at coordinate 83,607,500 of NC_138348.1, read as the reverse complement.
GCAGCCACTCTGGAAAACACTGTGAAGGTTCCTCAAAAAATTAAAAATAGACTTACCCTATGACCCAGCAGTAGCACAGCTAGGAATTTACCCAAGGGATACAGGAGTACTGATGCATAGAGGCACTTGTTCCCCAATGTCTATAGCAGCACTCTCAACAATAGCCAAATTGTGGAAAGATCCTAAATGTCCATCATCTGACAAATGGATAAAGAAGTTGTGGTTTATATACACAATGGAGTACTACATGACAATGAGAAAGAATGAAATATTGCCCTTCCTAGCAAGTTGGATGGAACTGGAGAGTGTGATGCTAAATGAAACAAGCCATACAGAGAAGGAGAGATACCATATGTTTTCACTCTTATGTGAATCCTGAGAAACTTAACAGAAACCCATGGGGGAGGGGAAGAAAAAAAAAGGCGGTAGAGTGGGAAAGAGCCAAAGCATAAGAGACTCTTAAAAACTGAGAACAAACTGAGGGTTGATGGGGGGTGGGAGTGCGGGGAGGGTAGGTGATGGGTATTGAATAGGGCATCTTTTGGGATGAGGACTGGGTGTTGTATGGAAACCAATTTGACAATAAATTTCATATATTAAAATAAATAAATAAATAAATACACCTAGAATCCAATTTCAAAGCCAGTCTTTGTCTCTGATGTGGCAAGACACTGTCTCATGTGAGTGTTTGAGAACCTGTACCTTTATCATGGTCTATTATATTCAGGCTATAAATAAGAATCACATTTGTGAAAGATCTGGCCTGAGCACCATCTCATCCATTTTAGAAAACAATTAAGCTGAAGGCTCCCAGGAGGAGGGACTGTGTTGATTGTTAATCTTTGCAAGTTTGGCATCTAGGATCCAGTGATTGTAACAAGAGCTACAACTCCATGTGCATTTGTTGTATGTAGGATGTTGAGTAAGCACTTTATAGATATTGATATTTAACCCTGAAATGACCTACTGAGGTAGGTATAATATTTGTACCCATTTTAGAAATGTAGGTAATGAGGCTAGAGAGATTAACCACTGCTCAAGACCACTGCTGTAAGAATGGCAAAGCGATAATTTGAACAACAGGTCAGACTACAGAAAGGAGAAGCCGGGGCCAGGACCTGGTCTTCAGACTTCAAACCAGTGGTTAGTATTATTGTTGTTATTGTTTTCAGTCTATTTTGGGGGGTGATAACTACAAAACTAAGTGGCTGTGACAGATTTTGAGAAAGAGGGAACACTTTGATCCTTGACACCACCCTTTTGTTTGCTTGTATGCTTGGACTAATCCTGCTTAGAGGGAAGGAAGCTTCCTTAGGTTGGTGGCTCTGGCCTTTGGATTTAGAGAAAGAGGTAAGTCCATGTCTCTTGACACAAAGCCTGTGGCAGGGCCAGCCAGCTTGTTAATTAACCCTCTGGATCATTGCTAGACAGATCGGATTTCTCAAGGTTGAAACAGGTTATTTGAGGTAGGGCTTGCTTAAAGTTTTCATACCTACACTCTCATTCTGGAACTTTCTGAAGCAACAAATGAGGAGCAGATTAACTCAGTCTCAACTCAGTGCTAGGGATCTGTGGCTACCATGAGGAAAAGGGCACTTTTTCCTGATATAAAGATAGCTGACTTCACCTTGAGCCTGGAGGAATCTCATATAATGCAGGAATTCTCTTTGGAAGGGGGTCTTTCAGGACCCCTTGCAAGTCACACCATTCTCCTGCACCTGACCCTACCACATTCTTGTTCTGGTTATTCACTCCACTCCCCCACTTCTTACCAGCTCTTTCCCTTCTTGTCAACATTTGAAAAACTCCTAGAGTCTAACCTTAGCCACCAACAGTTTTCCATGCTGCAAGAAGGTTGCTTGCAGGTCTTCTTTCCTAGGTAAAGAAGGTAGGAACATGAAACATATGCTCTCCCCTTCTTTCATACTCCATTCCTCTTCACTACACCAGGAAATATCCCAGGTCATCTGTGCATAGGTTCTTTGTATTGGTCTTTGGCCATTTCTGCTGCCACCCTCTTTTTCCCTGGATAATCCCTGTATTCAAAGGTTTTTCTTGTGTTCCTCCTCTTGTATCTTCAGCTCTCAGGCACTAAAAAGGCAAAAATGCCTTTTACCAGAAGTCCTGAAGAACATGTTACACAGACTACAGTTAAAAGGTGTAAAAAGGGATCACCAAATGTAGTTCAACTTGGCCAAAATTATGAGACTTGTCCTCATCCCCTGGTAAAAAGTAAATATCTCTATTTGTTACCTCTGGAATCTACCATGAACCTCTTCCAAAGTAGCAGTCTTATTCCTCATGTCACTTTTCTGAACAAAAGTCTCCGATTATATTAACTAAAAAATATATAGAGGGCCTACTGTATTCAGTGGAACTCAGAGACAAAGCCACTGAAAATCAGGATCTCTGGCCAGTGTGAGCCTGCCACCCATCTGGAACCAGGATCTCTGAAGGTTTGCAGCCAACCAGCAACTATTGGTCCCATTAGCTCAGCATTGTTGCTTATCCAAGAAACAGTCACTTTTCCCATTGTAGTTTTCATTGGGAAAAATATGCAGATACTCTTCTCTATGTGGTTCCCTTATTCAACCTTGGGTATGCTGGTGGGGGGTAAGTGTGCATGCACATCATGAAATAGCAGCACAAATGAGAAAAGGACTATTCCATGTGACCATCAGATCCAGAATTTTTACTGTGTAACTCTAATGGGATATAACACAGGGAGAAAAGACCTGCAAACAAATTCTCACTCATAGTAACCGTATTTTTCCACTGCTAGTAACACTGATTGAGACTGCTATGCAACTGTCCTGAGTATGATTTAAAAAAAAAGAAAGAAAGAAAAAAAAAAAAGACCAGAGTGATGTTCACTGAGAATCAGGATTTTCAGCATCAGATAAAGAAAAAAAACAGATGTAAGATCAATAGGATTTACATAAAAACTCTGTAATTTATAAATACATATTATCTACCTCTATCTACTGAAAGTCTTAGAAACAATGGGGAATTCAGTAGCAGCGAAAACCTGTAGCACCTAGATTGTTGTCATTAGGTATCATTTATCACTAAAAGGAGCTAAGACTCCTTAGAAAGATAGCTGATTATAGGTCTGTGGCTGGACATGTACAATTTGAGTCTGGAACATTTTGTTCTACTAGAAAGCAAGAAAATAATCACAAATAGTAATATAATGTCAAAAAGACTTAGCTGGTCACCACCCAACTAAATATGGGACAATTTGAGTTTCAATAAGTTTAAGAAGTATACTAAATAAAATACATTTAAATCAAATGTATTTAAATATATGATAATTAAATCTATAATTTCATAATGAAATGTTAAAAATATTAGGAAAACTATTTGGTCACTGGTGGAGGACAGTTGTGAACAAAGCCATTATTTTGAAAACTGGTAAGAATCAAGCATTAATTGTACCTTTCCTTTATAAACTATAATAAATGATAGTTATACCAGATTATAACTTGATAGATAATGAAAAGTTCTATAAACTGTCTAAACATTTTACAGGTAATAGAAATGACATGTAGAATATTACTATTTTGCAACTTACAATAAATAAATGGGTCTAGGTAAAACCATTAAGACCTCAAGTGCACAATCAGACATTACATACAACCTGACTGAAATACTCAGCATTGCCTGAATAGCATTACTGAAGTAGCATTACTGAAAAATCACAGATGGTTTCTATTAAGCCTCTAGGTATATCTAGCAATGTATTAAAAATACAGATAGAGTTTAAATATATTTTAAAACAGACCACAGGAATACACTCGACAAAATCTATGCTTTGGGAAACTCTACCAAATAAATTTCCTGGTTTCTTCTATGAGAGAGAGAGAGAGAGGTTAAGAGAGAGTTTGAAAAGAGAGAGAAGGTGATGGAAAATATAAAACTGACTAGATATTTGGTGATTTTAAGGAATTATTGTTGACGATTCTAGGTGTGGTGATAATATTGTAATTACATTCATAAATTTAATCCTCATTGAAATTTTTGGAAAAATGGGGAAAAATGAATATGGATAATATGTAAATATTTGTGGCAAATGTCTTAAATGGGGCCACTGGAGTATGATTATGTAGGAGAATGTCTTTCTTTTAGCTAATAGGCATTCAAGTATTTAGGTGTGAATTGTCCTAATGCGTGTAACTTTCAGATAGTTCAGAAAAATAATTATATGTATGTGAATATTTTAGTTTTTTAATAATAAGTGAGAAGTATTCATATGTTTTAGAGATACATAATAAAATACTATTAAATAAATTAAGTGATTTGCTTCAAAATAATCTACCAAGGTGTGAGTATGTAGTTGAAACAAGTTTAGCCATGAACTGGTAATAATTTTTAAAAATTTTTTTAACGTTTACTCATTTTTGAGAGACAGAGACAGAGTGCGAGTTGGGGAGGGGCAGAGAGACAGGGAGACACAGAATCCGAAGCAGGTTCCAGTCTCTGAGCTGTCAGCACAGGACCCAATGTAGGGCTCAAACTCACAAACTGTGAGATCATGACCTGAGCTGAAGTCGGACGCTTAACTGACTGAGCCACCCAGGCACCCCTGAACTGATAATTATTGAAGCTGAGATTATGGAACATTAGAATTTATTATACTGTTCTCTCTACTTGTGTATATGTTTAGAATTTTCCATAATAAAACATTAAAGCAGTAAAGACTTTATAGTGTCTGCTTGCTTCCCCACCCCACCCTCCACACACAAACAGAGGCTTGTGGATTTGATCAGATGAGAGTGATACAGAAACCATTAGCAGGGCACACAAGGGGCTCCAAGTGACCAACACATCACCAGGGATCTGGGCTCCAGGAGAGGCAGGTTATATTTCAGAGCAGAAGGGCCACACTTGCCCTTCCTTTAGATAGATTCTACTTCAACTCGATCCACAACTTTCATCTCTGGAGAAACTTCAGCAGAGCCCATCCCTCACCTCCACTCATGTTGCTTATCTTGTTCTCACAGATGCACATATTTGGGCAGTTACATAGGAGCAAGATAGCCCCTCACTCTCATCCCAGAGCCACATGCTTGTGGAGTCCTGCTGCAGGAAGCTGGAAGAGTATTGATAAAATTCTTCTACAATGAGGCCATTATTCTGGCTGTCTATACGGGAATTTTCAAAGGCAGAAGTTCTCAATTCTCATATCTAATAATGTAAATGGTGCCCCATGCTCTGTTAGCTGCAGTCATTCCAGAAACTTAACTTATTTTAAATTTTGTATTATATAATATTTCAAAAATACACAAAATTGAGAAAACGGAATGATGAATTCCTCTGTATCTATCACCTAAATTTAATAGTTATGAATATATTTTACAATCTTATGCAATTGATACCTCCACTGCTCTTTTTCTGGAATATTTGAAATGAAATCCCCCAACATCATATATTTTTTCTGTAAATATGTCATCATGTATCTCTAATACCGATATTGCCCATAAATTCTATTTCATTTTAACACTTAAAAGTTTACTGTCTATATATAATATCTAATACCTGGTGCATATTAGGATTTCCATGATTGTCTCATAAATGTCTTTCTACAGTTAGGTTATTAGAGTCAGGATCCAAAGCCCATAGATTGCATTTTATTGTTAATCATCTTTTGTCTCTCTTCTTCTGTAAGAGTTGCCTGATCCCTCTCTGTTTTGTTCCATGCCATTGTTTTCTGGGAAAAACTCAATCATTTTCTGTGTAGGAAATCATACATCCTGGATTTTCTTTCTTGTGTAGCCTTCCAAGTGGTTTCTCCAGCCCCTGTAGTTATTTCAAATGGACAATTAGAGCTTGGTGATTAGACTCAGGTTCCACTTTTGAAGGAAGACTGCCATCATTGTGGTGCTGGAAACTCACCACACCGTAAAGCACACAACATGCCCTCTCCTCACATACAGTGAACCAAAGTTTGGCCAGTTAAATATAAGGAAAAAAAATATCACTGTGCTCATTTGCGGTCTGTCTGATCCCTCCATTATAAAATCCCCCAACAGTTTTTCCCACTAATGTTTTTCACATTCATCAAAGTTAATTACCTAAATCCATACTTTTATTTGAAGTTTCAAAATGTTGACTTTCTAATCCTACCTTTTCTTCTGTATTCATATACTGGTATTCTTCAGAATGGATAATTTTCCTTATCAACTCTGGATGCCATGGAATATAAACTTGTAGAGATAAGGTATAATAAAGCTTGGTTACCTTCAGTTAGTTTTCAAATTCTATATTGATATGTTGATGTCGTAATAACCTCTTCTATTGAACATTTTTTAAATCATTAAGAATTGATATATTTACATATATTTGATAATTTGGTGTGTTTCAATCTATTCCAACATCATTTGTGTTATCCACATTGTTACATCTTAATCCAGCAATAGTTTCTTCAGCAAACAGGTGTGTTTTTTTGTTCTCATTTTATTTTGAAAAATGTTAAATGTATACTTGTGACTTTTTGAAAGAACTCTGTATTATCATTTATCTTTCTCCAATATGGAACAATGATAGCTTAGACTTATCTTTTGCAGTTCCTGCCCCGTATCTGGATACAGACATTCTCAAACTGTTTCTAAATTTCTTTAGTGGGAAAAATGCATTTTTTGACCAGAATCTGGATGTGTGGAGTACACGATTTTATTTGATCTTTAGAGTGACTCTGAAGTATAGTTACTACAATTATCTGGTATTTTTTAGTAAATAAAAAATCTGAAGTTTGGAGAGGTCAACAAATTTAGTCAAGGCTACAGTTAGATAATTAAGATCTCAAGGGTGTTCTATTTGCTGTGAGAGAATATAGCATAACAAGGATGAATATTTTTGTCTCCTAAAAGTTTATAATCAGATTGAGGAGATCCACATCTCCTGAGAAACAGTTTACCAACATCTTGAGGTGACCGGGGTCTCATGGTGACAGGAAGTTGGTTCCTGGCATAAAGAACAAGGTAGAGAAACTTTATGAAGAGGTTGCCCTTCATCAGTAAGATGGAACAAGCAGCATATAGTGAGGCATTGGCATTTTATTTTGGATAAATATATCCAAAATATATTTTGACAGAAGGCTGACAGAAGGTTTGGGTTCTGAAAGTTGATTGGGAGCTGACAGAAGTGAGGGGACAGAGAAAGTAAGGCAGGAAAGTACTCCACATCTAGGTATTTCATCAAGAGAAAGGAAAAAATGTGACCACATAAATATGTGAATATTCACAGCAGCTTTAGTCATAATAGTCAAACCTGGAAATAACTCAAATATCCATTACCAGTAAATGGACTAAAAATGATATATTTGTACAATAAAATACTATCTGGCAATAAAAAAGAACAAATCAGTGTGCAAAACATCATGGGTGAATCTCAAAAACATTATATTCAGCTAAATAGCTCAAATTGTATGATTTGTTTTTGTGGACTTCTAGAATTTGAAAAACTAATCTATAATGGGAAAAAAACAAATCTACGGTTACTCAGATTGAGGGTTGAGGGTGGAGGGAAGCAGGCTGCAAAGGGCATAGGGAGACATTTAGTGTGGTTACATACCCAGTAAAATTTATACAGGCACTTATGGACATCAAAGTACATCAAATTTTATGTTTAAAATGGGTGTATTTAATTTAAGTTTTAACTCAATACAGTTGGCTTTAAAAACCTAATAAAAGGGATGTCATCATGAAGACTACCATAGACAATAGGGATTATCTTTGCAGGGACCTCTGAGAAGCACAGAGAATGCCCCTCTGCCCCACCTCTCACAGCCAACACTATTTATCAGAAAGATAGGAGGCAGGCACATTTACCCACTGTCTGCATCTCCTCTCCTTTTGAGGGTTGCCCTTGGAGGTGTCAAATTCCCTGCACTTCTGAGCTGAACCTGTGTGTTTTTACTATTCACCATGGCAAACCTGTGATTTGGCACTGAGCCTTTCCTGTACACCTAACACAGAATTTATTTGTAGTGTATATTAATTAGTAATAATACCATCGATAACAAAACAATAACAATAACCCATGCTGCCAGTTACTCCTGTGGCAGCAGTGGTTCTTTCTGAAGATAGCACAGTGGGGAAATACTGGACCAGGTTTATACATTTTCAACTCATACATAAGGTTTTCATTTATGCCTATCTTCACAGGTAACCTGAACAAATTGCCTAAGTCTTCTGAAAGAGCATTATCAAATGAGGACATGTTTAAACAATACCTGATAAAAATTACTGTTGTGTTTTTAATGTGGAATCACTTTCTCATGATGGTATAATTGTCTATCTAATGTGTTACATCTAAATACTTATAAACCCTACACTACAATGTTGTAAACTTTGATATTAGTAGTCATATGTGCTTCAAAAAGTTCAAGAGAAAAAGGGGTTTTTTTCCTCACACATATTTGCCATGTCAGGTGGTTACCACATGTTAAGAGAAATCTTTAAAAACCACAAAATATTTGTCTGAGAGTGACCAAGCTGTAGGAAGTGAACACCACCTTAAAGGGGAATACATTGGGGAAACCAGGGATTAGCCTATTATCAAGAAGGGTTTAAGTTACTAGTGTCATCAGCTCACTGGCTGGTCTGAGAAGCTTGGCTCCTTTGCTCCAGAAAGACTCTTGGTGAGAAGGGAGGTGAGCGACACAGTCATTGCATTCTTCCTTAGCCACCACTATTCACAGCCTGAAGGATATCAGAATAATTCAGGGTGAGGAGTTGAGGCCAAACAACTTTAATGCAGCTGGATTTACTGAGTCCAGAGCCCCAAACCCTTGAGGCCAGGCATTGGGCACTGCTGGGTTCCAGCCTCTGCATGCTTTCACTTTCCCAGGATTTGCATGGTGACCCAGGTGCTCCCCTGCACATCCATCCTTCCCACTTTTCATATCCTGTTCAAGTCTGACCTAAGAGAGAGGAGTTTTAACTTTTGTTATTTTTTAACCTTTCAGTGCACATGCAATAAATATTCCTGGTGGAAAATGAATGTCATACAGATAAGCACACAGAAGAAAATATAAATAATCCATAGTCCTCCCTACCCCAGAGAAAATCATTCCTAGCATCCCCTGTTTGTGAACTTTTCTCATAATGTCCCAGAAATAAAAGGCTTATGCTGTGATACAATAAATTTGTCAAATCCTATATGATAAGGATTTGAGGGAGCCCTGCAGTAAAAAACAAAACAAAACAAAACAAAACAAAAACAAACAAACACTATTTTACCTTAATCCCAGTTCATTTCACTACAGAGGTCATTATTTCCTGTGGGAAGACTGCTTATAGGAACTCTTGTTCTATGCAATATGCTTTGGGAAATGCCATAATATACCTTAATAAGACCAAACATAAATCTTTCAAGGTGGGAATGAAGAAGTTTCTCTCTCTCCTCTCTTTATTGCTTTATTTTAAATATTTCCCAGTAATTGCTGCTGTTGCCCTATTCTGGCCTTAGGGAATGCTGCCCTCCATTGTTGAACCCCAGACTAGTGAGAATCTGTTGGGACATTTTAAGTAAAAACTTGACAAAAGACTAAGGGAAATTAAAAAAAAAAAAAAAAGGAAATAAACAGTGAGTCAAAACTATGGAGTGATCTGTCTCACAAATAAAATTCACTTATCTTCCTCCTGAGGTACTTCCTGCTGAGGTAAGAACTTGATAGCAGTCCTGTGTATAATCTCAAACAAGCTTGAGACAAGCTCTCGAAGATACAAGTGCAAGAGAACCAAACCCAGGGACAGAGATGTTTTCTGCAGCACCAGCTAGTTTCCCTGAATTAGGTCATCTTCATGGCTAATTCCTGGAAATGCCATCCCCTTCAGGAATTGGGGTTGCTGAGGTAAGTGTAGATGGGCAGGGCCCTTTTCTACTGGAAATGAGGTTGCAAGGAGATCACCCACATTCTCCTGTACCAACATCTCATGCTGCTATGAAGTGGTCTTTGCAGCAGACAAGGATAGATGAACCACTATCTGAAATTTGAGTTGTGTTTAAGTAACTTTGACATTTTGTTCCCTGCAAGTAACTTTCGTCAACAATTGTGAAACTCCATTTCCTGACTGGTTGCTCTACTGTGTCTGAGGAGGTCCTGCCTCTGAAGTCAGAAAGGTCTTTCCACTGAGATCTCTGAAATCCCTCAACCCCACCTTTCAGCTGCCAGGAGCTGAGACAAGTGCCCCTTCCCATCACACACACACTCTGTATCACACATTTTCCAACCCCAAACATACCATATATTTTTCTTTCTTTTCTTTTGGCACCTTTTCCTTCCTGGTCTTCTTAATTTCTATTACCTTAAAATGCTCTTTCTATTTTTATTCTTCTCAGATGTTTGTAGCTAAGACATCCCTGAACACTCTGCTCAAATATAAAATAAGGAACTTGGATTAAATAATTTTTAAGGTCATTTCCATCTCTAGTGGGAGTTATCATGTTGTCACTTACTTTCTCTGGGTTAAATTTTTACTCATTCATCAAAGGAGGAGGTTGGATTGGAAATTTCTAAGGCTTATTTCTGGTATAAAATTTGATTCCATTCTCATGCAATTTACTAGATTTCTCCTGTGTGTGTGCATGTGACAGGGATGGGGTGCAGTTTGAGGACTGGCGTCAGTGCATACACTGGGTAGCTGTCTAATTCTTTCTGATGGAATGTCCTACTCATGGCCTGGTCTCTATTTCACATTCCATCTTAGAGAAGTATATTTTAATCTGGATATATGTAACCTACAGCACAGGGAAATGAGCTCTGGATCTTCTCCTTTTAGCAAATTCAATTCAGTGCTATGGATATTTCCTGAATACCAAGATGATCTGGGTCCTGAGTTAGGCCGGGACAGATTGAGTCTTGAAACATCAGGGAAATGGGGACATGGAAAGAAGGGTCCACTACTCAGATTTTAAAGGGGAAGTTATGCATCCTGCTTTGTCAGAGTAGAGCAGGTTATGGCTCCTAGCCTTTTATCCATTATGTGCTTTGTGGGTCCCCTGTATTGACAAGTTTTATTACCCCCAAAGTTGTTTCATTTCTGTCAGAAACATGGAAAGCTTTGTTCTTCAGAATCCTTGACTTCCAGAATCCAGCTCTCCCCTTTCCAACTGCTAATTACAATAATTGTAATTAAGCTCATTACTCCTGGAATCACCCTCTGCTCATCATGGTGTTTCTGAGTTTCAGTTGAGGGTAGAGTCAACACAGCTTAAACATTACAAATCTGGCCTAAAATTGTCTCTTTGTCATCAAAAAAAATTTTTTTTTTGGGGGGGGGGGAAGTTAGCTCATTTCCCAGGGCACAAGGCAGTTGTCTTTCTTACCAAGTGAAACCTGACCCTTCAACAGATGGGACCCCCTCTCCATATCTCAGAGCAGTCAGGGCTGGTGCACTCTGGCTCTCCCTTCAGCCCTTACTCAAATCTTTCATAAGCTGTTAGCATGATGGGCTGCTTGCAACCAATTCATCAGAATGAATGATTATTTTAATAGAAAATATTTCAATAAGTAACACAATAACTCATTGAAGATGGGAGATGAAGAGGTTTGCAGAAATGTCATGCACCTGGACCTATGGTAATGGGTAGAGCTTGCAGGTTTCTGAGTTCAGTGGAACCTCCACTGTAAATGAGCCATCTGATCACCAGTGTTCAGGATTATCTTGTGGATGTCACCTTGCCTCTGTTTTCAGCAGGTGCTTGTACAATGGTCCAGGAAGCCTCCACCAAGCCCAAGAACACTGGTTCCCTCTCTCCAAAGCTCATCTGGCCAGTGCTGCTGTTGAACATCCAAACTGTCATCAGAGACTGCTGTTGAATTTTCAATAAGGAAGCATAACATGAAGGTGGCATGATAAATTGACTTAATCTGAGAACAAAGGAGGGGGAGTCCTAACCAAAACTTATATTATCCCATATTCCTACTTAAATAAATAGGAATACCAGTAATTCACACTTTCAACCAAGACCCCCTAATTTCAACTGTGGATATCTTTCTGAGGACCTGACTTTGCTCCAGCTTATGTGCAACATTTAGGTCACTTGTATACTTTCTCCTAGTGTAAAAGATAAAACAACAGGTAATTTTCATTGAAAAAAAATTACCATAACTGTATGTTGGTGATACATTTTCTTTTCAAAAATTAATCATAATCATCGGGCTTTATTTAAGTAAATGGGCTTACTTTTGGGAAGTGTATCACTGACAGGAAAGAACCCATATTCTGGGTCATAATAGCTGTCTGGCTAGACAGAGAACTGACCCCTCCCTGCCCATAAATCCTGTTTCTTCATATCACCTATGCCTCAGGAACCTCAGATCCAGGCATTGCTGAAACCATCCCCCCCCCCCTTTTATTTTCCTCTGACTGTTCCAAATGTCTAGGGAGCTGACGGAGGACACAGACTAGTGTGAAGGACACTTGGTTTCTGCAGGAGAATCCATTGTGCATCTCTACCCCTTGAAGCCTCTAGCCACTTCTAGAGGGACATGGTTATTACTGTCAGCCCCTCCAAATGCTGAGCTTGACAGACATGGGTATTGGAATGGAGGGAACTGTCTGTCAGCCCATATGTCCTTGTCTCTGCAGCTACATCTCCTCATGCTCCCAGGAGGAAAGCTCTCATTACCTTGCTTCCCTCCCTGGTCTGTAGCTTGGTCATTCGATTATCACCTCATAAAATTTACAGCTGCCTCTTGTCTTTATGGCATTAATATTTCTACTATTGTTTGAGCACATTTTAGAGGAGAATTATTATCCTTTGAATAGAACATGAAAGGGACAGCCTGTCTTTCTGAAAATCATTTATTTATTTTTCCCTTGTAAATCCTGTATATATGCCTAATAGCTACACCTTGGAGGCTCTGGTCTGCTGATTCATTAGGTTATCTTAGGGCTTCTAACTGGGTGGCCTTGAGCCTGCCTCTCCCTGTCTCCATTATGAGATGTGCAGGCTCAGAGACAAGCCCCTACATGGGACTATGAGATAGGATCCAGTAACCACCAGGAAGCCGTTTTGCCTTATATATTTTTTCTATTTATTTTTTTCTCTATTGATACTATATGATGATAATTTGGCCAGGGAATGTAGGAATATACCAATCCCTTCCTGTTTTAGCCACTACTCCTCTGAATGAGTTCTTTAAAGGAAATATATGGACATGTTAACGGTGGCAAGAGAAATTAAAGTAATATTTTATTATTAATAGAATTTTGTTTGAAAGCCCCAATTCAGAAGTGTAGGATGGATCTATGAGGAATTCTTCTTTTCAAGGCTGGTGAGACTTAGACTAGAGCCAAAAGCTGAACACCTTTCTGTTTCTCTTGTCAACATCAGAAACTCAGATCTTGCCACCAAACAGATTCACCTCTTGTGTACTTGTGATTTGAGATAGTTTTCCTCTTGTTTTAAATCAGTTTTGATTGTGCTCTCATAATGAGAGGAGAATTGTCACTGATTTTGGATATCTTATAGACTGGATCAGTAGTTCTAAATATTGGCTGCACATAGAATCACTGGGGGAACATAAATAAACAAAGACAAAAACAAACCAGTAATACCTGATCCCATTTTCAGACATTCTGTTTAACTTGTCTGAGGGAGAGCCTGGACCCTGCTGATTTTATTTTCCAAGCTTGAGACTCTTCTAGATTACAAAAGTTTCTCAAAGTTAGTAGGCATCAGAATCATTCATAAATGTTTTAACTGTTCTGCTGTCCAGGACCCACTTCAGCTCTACCAAATCCCAATTTCTGATAGTGGAGCCAGACACTTATGTTTTAGTAAAATTTTGTTAGGCAAATGTGGTGCATTTCCCAGATTAAGACCCATTGATTTAGGCCCAAGTCTTTATTTTAAAGTAAAATCTGAGACTCAGAGAAGTAAAATGCATTACATAAAGTATATTACATAATAACCAAACATGAGAGAGATGGCTTTTTATATTTATTTAAGCTAAAAACAAAAACAGTTAACTCATTTCCCCCATGCCACACTTGCCACCACTAACAATTACCAATCTTTTCTCTGTATGTATGAACTTGGTTTTCACTTTTGTTTTTAATTTGGACTCCACATAAAGAGAGATGATATGGTATTTGTGGTTTTCTGACTTATTTAACATAATACCCTCACAATCCATCCATGTTGTGCAAAAAGCAACATTTCATTCTTTTTTTTTTCCTGGATAAATAACATACATACACACACACACACACACACACACACACACACACACACAATTTTAAAAAAATCTATCCATCCATTGATGGACACTTAGGTTGTTTCTGTGTCCTGCCTATTGTGAATAATGCTGCGATGGACATAGTGGTGCAGATATCTTTTCAAGTCAATGCTTCCATGTTCATCAGATAAATGCCCAGAAGTGGAATTACTTGGACAAGAGGCAGTTGGACGTTTAATTTTTTGAGGAATGGTATAGTGTTTTTCATAGTGACTGTACCATTTTATAATCCCACCAACAATGCACCAGGGTACCCTTTTCTCCACATCCACACCAACCTTTGTTATTTCTGTCTTTTTGATTCTAGCTATCCTCACTGGTGTGAGGGGATATCTCATTGTAGTTTTGACTGACATTTCCCTGATAATGAGTGATTTTGAGCATCTTTTCATGTACCTGCTGGCCATCTGGATGGCTTTGGAAAAAGGCTCATTCATATCATTTGCCCATTTTTAATCAAATTGCCTGTTGCTGGGTTTTTTTTGTTTTTTGTTTTTTGTTTTTTGTTTTTTGTTTTTTTACTATTGAGTTGCAGGAGTTCTTTATATATATTGAATATTAGCCCCTTATCAGATACAGACACACCTTGTTTTATTGCACTTCACTCTATTGTGCTTAGCAAATATTGTGGTGGGTTTTTTTGGTTTGTTTGCTTTTTGTTTGTTTGTTTGTTTGTTTCTATGAATTTAAGGTTTGTGTCAACCCGGTGTCAGGCAAGTCTTTGGCACCATTTTCCCAATAGCATTTGTTCACTTCATGCCTTTGTGTCACGTTTTAGTAATTTTCCAACATTTCAAATTTTTCCTCTGTTATTTTGTTTGTTATGGGATCAGAAATCAGTGATCATGACTTGCTGAAAGTTCATATATGGCTAGCACTTTTTAGCAATGAAGTATTTTTAATAAAGGTATATACATTGTTTTCTTAGGCATAATACCATTTAACACTTAAAAGACTAACAGTATAGTGTAAACATAACTTTTATGTGCACTGGGGTATGCCTGTATTTGATTTGCAAATATCTTCTCCCAATCAGTAGGATGCCTTTTCATTTTGTTGATGGTTTTCTTTGCTGAACAGAAGCTTTTCAGTAGCTATAGTCTTGTTTATTTTTGCTTCTGGTGTTAGGTTCTAAAAACATTGCCAAGACCTATGTCAAAGAGCTCACTGCCTATGTTTTCTTCTGGACTTGTATTGTTTTAGGTCTTATGTTCAAGTTTTTCATTCATTTTGGGTTAATTTTTGTGTATTTTTTTCTTTTCTTTCTTTGTCTTTTTTCTTCCTTTCTTTCTTTTCTTTCTTTCTTTCTTTCTTTCTTTCTTTCTTTCCCTCCTTCCTTCCTTTCTTTTTCTCTTTCTTTCTTTCTTTCTTTCTTCCTTTCTTTTTTGTGTGCGAACGTCCAGTTTTCCCAACACCACTCATTGAAGACTGTCCATTTCCTACTGTATATTATAAGCTTCTTTATTGTAAATTAATTGACCATATATATGTGAATTTATATTGAGCTCTATTATGCTCTATTGGTCTATATATCTGTCTTTGTGCCAATACCATACTGTTTTAATTTCTATTGCTTTGTAATAGAGTTTGAAATCAGTGAGTGTGACACTTCCAAGTTTATTCTTCTTTCTCAAGAACTTTTTTTGGCTATTCAGATTCTTTTGTGTTTCCATTCAAATTTTAGGATTGCTTATTCTATTTCTGTGAAAAATGTAATTGGAATTTTGATAAGGATTGCATGGAATCTACTCATTACTTTGAGTAATTTAGACATTTTCACAATATTAATTCTTCCAACCCATGAGCATTTATTTGTGTTTTCTTCATTTTTTTTTTACCCTTAATGTCCTGCAGTTTTCAATATACAAGTCTTTCACCTCCTGGTTAAATTTATTCCTAGGTCTTTAATTCTGTTTGATGCTATTATAAATGGGATAATTGTTTTTAAATTTCTATTTGTGATAGTTTGTTATTAGTGTAGAGAAATGCAACAAATTTTTGTGTATTGATTTGTATCCTGCAACTTTACTATGTTCATTTACTAGTTCTAACAATTTTTTGGTGGAATCTTTAAAAGTTTCTATGTAATGGTTCACCCTTGAACAAAATGGGTTTTGAATTGTGTGCATGCACTTATACATGGATTTTTAAAAATAAATACAGTACAGCACTATAAAATGCATTTTTCTACTTTATGATTCTTAATATTTTTCTTTTTTCTAGCTTACTTTATTGTGAAAATACATTATGTTAATATATATAACATACAAAATATGTGTTAACTGACTGTTACAAGTAAGGCTTCCAGTAAACATTAGGTCATTAGTAGTTAGATTTGGGGCAAGTCAAAAGTTATATATGGATTTTTTACTGCACAGGGGGTTGGTACCTCTAACCTGTACATTGCTCAAGGGTTAACTTGATGCTATCATACCATCTGCAAATAGTGACAGTTTTGCTTCTTCCTTTCGATTAGTTGACTTTTATTTCTTTTTCTTGCCTAATTTCTCTAAAATTCCCTATACTATATTGAATAGAAGTCGGAATAGCTGTTTTGTTCCTGATCTTAGAGAAAAAAATTTCAGCTTTCATCATTGAGTATGATGCTAGCTGTAGGCCTATCATAGATGGCCTATATCATGTTGAGATATGTTCCCTCTATGCCTGCTTTTTGTGGATTTTTTATAATAAGTGAAGGTCAAATTTCATTAAGTGCTTTTTCTGCAGAGTGACTGATCTGTTGATGTTGAACCATCCTTTCATTTCTGGAATTAATCCTACTTAAAATATATTGTATGATCTTTTAATATTTTGTTGAATTAGGTTTGATAATATTTTATTGATAAGTTTTACATCTATGTTCTTCAGGGTTATTGCATGTAATTTTCTTTTCTTGTAGCATCCTTGTCTGGTTTGGGTATCAGGGTAATGCTGGCTTCATAAAATGAGCTGGGAAGAATTCCCTCCTCTTATATTTTCTTTGGAAGTGTTTAAAAAGGATTGGTGTTAAGTCTTCTTTGAAAATTTGGTAGGATTCACCAGTGAAGCTGTCTGGTTCTGAACTTGTTTTGTTGGGAGGTTTATGAGTACTGATTCAATTACCTTTCTAGTAATTGGTCTATTTGGATTTCCTATTTCGTCATGTTTCAATCTTGGTAGGTTTATATGTTTCTAGATATCTGTCCATTTCTTCCAGATCATCAAACTTGTTGGTATATATAGTTGTTCACAGTGGTCTTGTGAACCTTTGTATTTCTGTGGTGTCAGTTGTAACATCTCCTCTTTCATTTCTGATTTTGTATATTTGAGTTTTCTTAGTATATCCAACTAAAAGTTTATGAATTTTACTTATCTTTTCAAAGAGTCAACTGTTAGTTTCATTGACATTTCCTATTAGTATTTTTAACGTCTATTTCACTCATTTCTTATCTAATCTTTTTTTGTTTCCTTTCTTCTACTAACTCTGGGTTTCATTTGTTCTTCTTTGTCCAGTTCCTTGATATGTAAAGTTAGGATGTCCTTTTTAAGGATTTTCCTGTTTCTTGAGGTAGGCCTTTATGACTATCAACTTCTTTTTTAGAACTGCTCTTGCTGCATCCCATAAATTTTGGTATATTACAGAAAATTTGGTATGTCACAAATATATTGGATATTGACAAAGGTTTTTAATTTTTTAATATAATTTTTTTAGCCATATACCTCAGAGTTTGCTTACCTATAAGCAGAGACAATTATAGAAAGAAGAGTGGAAGTAATTTATTGAATTTCTTTAGTTATGTTGGGGTTATATTTATCGAGCTGATTTCCTATTTTTTGAAATTAAATAAGTCCATTTATATTAGCATTAATAAATGACTGTTGTGTACTGGGTATGAATCTAAAGGGAAGAAGCTTGAAAAGTAATTAGTCTATTTAGAAAAAGTATCTCCAGTAATGTTTGTTCATAACAAATGAAAATAACAAACACCAAAAAGGTCCAAACATTGAATAATCCATTATAGAAAGCATGAATTTCATGTAGCAATATTTCAGCATATTGATTTCAGAATTAAGACTTTTTTCTCCTTTATGGCACATGAGACTACATGAAGGGTATAAAGACAGTGCTTGGTGAGGAGTCCCTGGAGTAGAGACTTAAAGAAAAGTCTGAAGAAACTTGGGAGAAGAAAAAAGAAGAGTGCTAGAAAAAGTAGGAGGATGAAACCTTCCTGTCCCCAGGGCTGACCAACTCTGTGAGATCACAGGGAGCAGCTAATCAGTGGCAGTAAACTGATATGAAGATAGCAAGCCCAATATAAATGACAAACCTAAACTGTATCCATAAATAATGCTGACTTTATTTTCCCTCATTGCTAATTAGAAACAATAATATACAAGGAAACAGAAGTTACTTAATGTGTAATTATTCAGTCAGCAATTTTTAAATCATAAATATGGATTGCTCTGAGTTATCATGTTCAAGTCATCTGAAATAGAGCACCGTATGCAAATGTGATTAATGCATCCATGCACCAAGCAGCTCTGAAATGTGACTTTTCTTTTTAAGAAAATGATTGTTGCAGCCAGGTGTGGGTCATTAGCATTGCTAAGTAATTATCTTCTTCCCTGTTTCCTGACTCTATTCTTTTGAAACCTTAAGACAGGCCATCAGGTTCCTACTAGATAAGGAGACCTGAGACAAATGCTGATACAATAAATAATATTTTTGAGGGTCAGAGGGGAAATCAACTGGACAAAAGAATAGCTTGGGCTCTTCAGAGCATTTCCAGGAGGACAGACAGACATAGTAGCCATGACCCACACCACATCTCTCTCTAGGTGAGCTTACCCTTGCTGTGGCTTCTAAATCATCCATTTGCCAGTGGTGCCCAGATCCACCCGTTCAATCCAGACTTTTCTGATCTACAGATTTCTGACAGCTTCACTTGAATAGCATCCCAAACTTAAATTATACAAATATAAACCTTGATCTATGTCCTCCTTCTCTCATCACTCTGTTCTTACTTCAGGTTTTATTATCTCAGAAAATAATATCAAGACAGAAATGTAAGATTGCAAGCCAGAAATTGCTAAACCATAAAACAAGAAATTGTTAAGCCATAAATATAACAGTTATTTTGATATTACATTTTCCTTACTTCTCACTTCCAATCCATAAGTAATTCCTGCCATTTCTGCCTCAAAAATATATCTCTAATCTCTCCATACCTCCATCTTCACAGCCACTATTGGAATCACACTCATTGATCACCTGCATATTACAATAGTCTCTTAATTACTCTTCTTGATTCCACTCTTACCTCCCTCTTGACGTAAAGTCCAGAGAGACCTTTACAAATATGTATTAGATGCCATTATCTTTTTCTCACTTACAATACAGATACTTTATTTCATTTCATTTGATTTAAGTATAATTAACCTACAGAGCTATATTAGTTTCAGGTATGTAATATAATGATTTAACAATTCTATACATTACTCAGAACTTATGATAAGTGTACTCTAAAACTCCTTTATCTCTTTCACCCATATGCCTAATCCCCTCCTGTTTGATAACCACCAATTTGTTCTCTGTGCTTAAGAACCTGTTATTGGGGTGCCTGGGTGGCTCAGTCAGAGGAGTATACAACTCTTAATCTCAGGGTTGTGAGTTTGAGCCCCATGTTGAGTCAAGAGATTACTTAAATAAAATTTTTAAAAACTTTTTAAAAATACCGGTTATTTTGTTTCTCTTTGTTCATTGTTCTTTTTTTTCTTAAATTCCACATGAAAGTAATCATATGGTATTTGTTTTTCTCTCTCTGAATTATCTCATTTAGCATACCATCCGTAAAGTATTAATATCCAAAATATATAAAGAACTTATACAACTCAACTTCAAAAGAACAAATAATCCAATTAAAAATGGGCAGAGAACCTAAATGAACATTTTCCAAACAAGAAATACAAAGATCTTGACATTACTACTCATCAGGTAGATGCCATTTACTTTTCTGTTTAAGACTAGTCAGTAGTTTCCTGCCGCATTTCACATAAAGTCCCAGATCTCTGACCCAATAGACTGTCTTCACATGGTATGGTCGCCTTCTGCCTCAGCCACATCATCAGTGTTCTTCTCTTCTATTCTAGCTGTCCTCCAGCCACAATAACCTTCTCTTGGTTTCTTTAAGAGATAGTGGTCTCCTGACTCAGGGACTTGAAACGTACTATTTCCTCTGACATATAAGCCCTTTATTCCTCTCTTGCTC
Source organism: Panthera onca (assembly GCF_046562875.1). NCBI lineage: Eukaryota > Metazoa > Chordata > Mammalia > Carnivora > Felidae > Panthera > Panthera onca. Next base: position 83,587,001 of record NC_138348.1, on the reverse strand, counting down.
TTGCTTTTAATTCTCATTTTCTTGAGCTCATATGGCAGGTTACCTCCTCAAGGCCACCATTCCTAGTCACCCAAGCCTACTTGTTCTCTCCTATAGCACTCAGATTTTGTTCTTCATATTGCTTCCCACAAATTATAATTAAGTGTTTTTCACTGATTTTCCATTTCTTAAGTGAATGAATAAGCACCATTTTATAGAGAAAACCACCTACTGTGGTGTGGTAGAAAGAAGCTTTAAGAAAAATTTAGGATATCTGAGCCACTCCTAATAGAGCCACTATTTCACCTTACCTTTGGGTAAATCTTTGTGCCTCTCTGGACCTATGTGCCCTTGCCTGCATATAATAGAATCAAAATGCACCATTTGTATGACTCTGAATTTCATAATAATAAAAACAAACATTACAACTCCTGACACATTCTTATGTGTGCAAGGAACCAATTATGAATGCAAGCTTCACTTGTGGTTCCTCTTTGGTTAATTTTGTCAGTCTAGGAATATCATAGCTTAAAATGTTAACTATAAGATCTATCCAATTTTAATTTCATGGTATGAAGGGACATCTAAAATTGCCCCTGTGTGACGTGAGCATTGAGTAGGAGAGAACAAGGCATCGTTTATGCTGGACATGAATCTCTCAAGTCTGAAAACTGGAGAATGGTGGATTTTGCAAGTAGGCTGCAGTGGCTTGAACTGACAGTCTGAGGGAAATCACCTTCATGATCCTCGTGAGAGTGAGTTGTACTAATTTCAGAATAATCCAAGAGCTTATCTGCCATTGCCTCAGGACATAGGGCCACAGACCCTGAGAAGTTGAAGATGTGAAGGAAACTGTGCTTTATCTATGGCAGTTCTATGCATTTGAGCAAGGTTCATGGACCCAGGCTGTCAAAGCAGCAGCAGCAGTCATAAGAAAAATAGAAAAATTAGAAGTTAGCCCTTAAACACTTTTTGGTTTCCTAAACGAGGATACTCATTGAAGCGGAAAACCGGAAACTACTAGTGGCACCAGTAACATTGTCACATTCCCAAAGCTGCCTGAGATATTGTCTGCTGACAGGTAATAGACATGACTTAAATCACTCTTTCTTTGCCACTTCAGATACCAATCAGTTATCATTTCTTAAAGTAATGAATCTGCCAGGCTGGAGAATCTCAGAAGGACTTGATAGAAGCTACCTCTTGTTTTTTTTTTTTTTTTTCCCTTAACCTTCTCATACCCTTGAAGCATTTCAAAGTTTCCCAGTTCTTAATGCCCTCAAATACTGTAATATGAGAGATATACATGAACAGCAAGACCACCTTTATCACATGACCAGTTAGACAAAGGTCAAGAAAGTGTGAACACAAGAATATATACAAGCCAGAAAATCAGGATAGAGAAAGAGAAGAAAGAGGAGGAAGAAGCAAAGAAGAGCAAGAGAGAAAGAGAGAGAGAGAGAGAAGAGAGAGGATGTGCACAACAGAAGGAGTGAGGTAGACAGAAGATGTAAAGGAGGAGAAAGAAAAGGAAGAGGAGGTAGAAATAATGGGGTATATGTAGGAGGTGAAGCAGGTAGCAGGGCACATGATTTGTATGCCCCCCCAAATTTCAATGAAGCAAATAAAATCAATTACAGCATATGGGAGATTGAAAAATTCATTATCTGTATATTCATGCAAGAGCTTAATGAGTTTATTAGCAATACATAAATACACCATGAAACTAGTCTAGGGAAAGCTATCTTTACTTCTCCATGTTTCCTCTCTTTCTTAGCTCTCAGAGACTAAAGAAAATCATTTCCTTCTCATGAAAAGATTTTTCTCAGACTCTAGTGCTCATTTGTATTTTCAATTTGAACAAAGTCTCCATTTCTGTACAGTACTGGGTTATGAAATATCTTACAAATAAGACTTTTCAATCAAGCATAAGCACATTGGACATCTCCCAATTTCGCAAACTCCAGGCTACTCCTTATGTAATACAGCTTCTTCCAGGTTTGACAGTTGTGCTATATTACATTCCTTTCAATGCTTGTGGCCAATGCATATTATACTTACTTATCTTGTATTATAGAACATATTGTTCCTCACTAAAGAACACTTTAAGGGCATTTGTGCCTGGAGATCTATTACCTGTACTGGCTTGATATGTCCTTCTATTACCCTTTTATTAAGGTATTGAGGTATAACAAGGTATGTTAAAAACTAGACTCAAACCAATGGTAGTCTCCAATGGACTCATGAAATAATGTGATTTACACAAGATTGTCTTTAATATTTTTTAAATTAAAATAATATAGATTCACAGGAAATAGCAAAAATAGTATAGAGAGGTTTCATGTACTCAGTTTCCCAAAAGGTTACATTTTATACAAATGTACATAATATCTAAACCAGGAAATTAGAATTGAAACGTATGTATAGTTCTCTATCACTTTATTACATTGTGTAGATCTCTGTAATCACCACTGAAAGAAATGTTTCATCATTACAAAGACCTCTCTTTTGTTATCCCTTTACAGTCACACCCAGCGCCCCCACCAATCTTTAATCTTGTCAACCATTAATTTTTTCTCTAGGTCTATATTTTTGTCATTTCAAGAGTGTTATCTAAATGGAATCATACAATGTTTAACCTTTAGAGATTAACTTTTATTCACTCAGAATATTGCCATTGAGAGTCACCCAAGTGGTTGTGTATATCAATAGTTTGTTCCTTTTTACTCCTTAGTAAGATTTCATTGTATGGATGTATCATAGTTTGTTAAACCATTCACTTATTGCAGGGTAGTTTGATTGTCTTGAGTTTTTGGCCATTACAAAGAAATATGATTAAAGCCATTATGTACAGATTTGTGTATGTGGACATATATTTTAAATTCTCTGGAGTAAATGTCCAGGAGAGCAATTGCTATGTTATATTGTACATACATGTTTTTAAAAGAAATTTTCAAAATGTTTTCTAGAATAACTGCATCATGTTACATTACCACCAGAAGTATAAGAGAGATTTGGTTTCTTCACATCCTCACCAGCATTTGGTATTGTCACTATCTTTTAACTCTTCTGATAAGTATGTAATGATATCTTATCATGGTCTTAATTTGTATTTATCTGATGGCTAATTATGATGAATGAACATCTTTCAATGTGCTGATGTTCCATCTGTATTTCTTCTTCAGTAACATTTCTCTTTATATATTTGTTCCACTTTTTTCTGTTGTGTTTTGAGAGTGTTTATATATTCTAGATAGTAGTCTTATGTTATATATATGGCTTGCAAATGTTTTCTCCTAGTCTATGGATTATAGTTTATTTTTCTTAATATGTTCTTTGCAGAGCAAATGTTTTAAATGTTGAAGAAGCCCAATTTATTGATTTTTTTTTCTTTCATAGATAACAATTTGGGTAACATATCTAAGAAATTTTTCCCAAACCATAGGCCCTGTTTTCCTTGTTTCTTCTATTTTTTTTTATATTTTCCATTTTACAAGTAAATCTATGATCCATTTTCACTTAATGTGTGAGCTTTAGATTTGGGTTCATTTTTGCCTAATGACATTCAATTGTTTAAGTCTTATTTGTTGAAAAGACTACCCTTTCCCCATTGAATTTTTTCCAACTTTATTAAAAATAATTGGACATGGGGCACCTAGGTGGCTCAGTCGGTTAAGCGCCTGACTTCAGCTCAGGTCATGATCTCACAGTTTGTGAGTTCAAGCCCCGCATCGGGCTCTGCGCTGACAGCTCAGAGCCTGCAGCCTGCTTCTGATTCTGTGTCTCATTCTCTCTCTGCTCCTCCCCCACTTGTGCTGTCTCTCAAAAATAAATAAAAATGTAAAAAAATTATTTAAAAAAATAATTGGACATATTTGTGTGGTTTTATTTCTGGGCTCTTGGTTCTGTTCCATTGATCTGAGTGTTTATCACTCTGTCAATATAACACTGTCTTGATTAATATAGATATCTATCTACCTATAGATATCTATCGAATATTAAGGTGTCAGAATGACTCCTCCAAGTTTTATTTTATATTTCCAAAATGTTTTAGCTATTCTAGTATCTTTGCATTGCCATGTACATTTTAGATTAATCTTGTCTATATCAACACAAAAATCACTGAGATTTTGATAGAAATAGTGTTAAACCTGTATATCAATTTGAAGAGAATTGACATCTTTACTATGTGGAGCCTTCCAACCAAGGAATTTATTAAGATTTTTTTAAATTTCTTTCATAAGCATTTTGTCATTTTCACCATAGGATTCCTGTACATGTTCTGTTAGATTTACATCAAGAGTTTCATGTTTTTTGGTGACTGCAAATGGTATTATGTTTAAATTTTTGTTTTCACAAAAGCAGAGTTTTATTTCTTCTTTTCTGATCTATATGACTCTACTTCCTCTCCTTAATTTGTTGCAATGACTAGAATTTCCTGCACCATGTTGAATAACAGAGATGCAAACAAATGTCTTTGCCTTAGGGAATTAAAAGCAAAAGTGAATTACTGGGACCTTATGAAGATAAAAAGCTTCTGCACAGCAAAGGAAACAACCAACAAAACTAAAAGGCAACCAACGGAATGGGAAAAGATATTTGCAAATGACATATCGGACAAAGGGCTAGTATCCAAATTCTATAAAGAGCTCATCAAACTCCACACCCGAAAAACAAATAACCCAGTGAAGAAATGGGCAGAAAACATGAATAGACACTTCTCTAAAGAAGACATCCAGATGGCCAACAGGCACATGAAAAGATGTTCAAAGTCGCTCCTTATCAGGGAAATACAAATCAAAACCACACTCAGATATCACCTCACGCCAGTCAGAGTGGCCAAAATGAACTAATCAGGAGACTATAGATGCTGGAGAGGATGTGGAGAAACGGGAACCTTCTTGCAATGTTGGTGGGAATGCAAATTGGTGCAGCCGCTCTGGAAAGCAGTGTGGAGGTTCCTCAGAAAATTAAAAATAGACCTACCCTATGACCCAGCAATAGCACTGCTAGGAATTTACCCAAGGGATACAGGAGTACTGATGCATAGGGGCACTTGTACCCCAATGTTTATAGCGGCACTCTCAACAATAGCCAAATTATGGAAAGAGCCTAAATGTCCATCAATTGATGAATGGATAAAGAAATTGTGGTTTATATACACAATGGAATACTACGTGGCAATGAGAAAAAATGAAATATGGCCTTTTGTAGCAACGTGGATGGAACTGGAGAGTGTGATGCTAAGTGAAATAAGCCATACAGAGAAAGACAGATACCATATGGTTTCACTCTTATGTGGATCCTGAGAAACGTAACAGAAACCCATGGGGGAGGGGAAGGAAGAAAAAAAAAAAAGAGGTTAGAGTGGGAGAGAGCCAAAGCATAAGAGACTGTTAAAAACTGAGAACAAACTGAGGGTTGATGGGGGTGGGAGGTAGGGTAGGGTGGGTGATGGGTATTGAGGAGGGCACCTTTTGGGATGAGCACTGGGTGTTGTATGGAAACCAATTTGACAGTAAATTTCATATATTAAAAAATAAAATAAAAAAAATAAAAAAAAAATGTCTTTGCCTTGTTCCTGAAAATAGGGATAAAGAACAGTCTTTTGTCATTAAGTATAATGTTCTCTGTAAGTATTTTGTAAATGATTTTTATTAAGTTGCGGAAGTTCCTATTTCTAGCTTTCTGAGAAGTTTTTTCATTAATTGAATTAGTGATAAATTTTGACAAATGCTTGATATAATTATGTATTTTTTTTATTCTTTTGCCTTCTTGAAGTATTTCTGTACTACCTTTTGTCTGATTTTGGTATATTGGCTTCGTACAATGAATTACAAAGTTCCTCTTTTTCTATATTATGGAAGAGATTATGGAAAAGTGTCATTCTTATTTAAACATTTGGTAGAATTCATTAGTTACCTCAGTTGGGCCTGGAGATTTCTTTTTGGGAAGTATTAAATTATGGATTGCATTTCCTAAGCAATTATTTGTTTTTCAAATTATCCATTAAAAAATAACGTTTATTTACTTTTGAGAGAGAGACAGTGTGAGCGAGGTAGGGGCAGAGAGACAGGGAGACAGAATCTGAAGCAAGCTCCAGGCTCTGAGCTGTCAGCCCAGAGGCCAACATGGGGCTCAAACTCATGAACCATAAGATAATGACCTGAGCGAAAGTTGGACTCTCAACCGACTTAGCCACCCAGGTGCCCCCAAATTATCCATTTTATATTCAGTAAGGTCGTACTTTGTAAGGAGCTGTTCTGCTTTGTGTAATTTTCAATATATGTGCTTAGAGTTGTTTGTTGTATTCCCTTATTTGTCTTTTCGTGGTTGCATATTCTATAGTGGTTTCTCACATAGGATTATTTTTAAATATTTTTATTACTGAATTTATCAAATCTTTGATAATACAAGATGATTTGTCACATGTCTCTCTTACATAGTGACACAACCCTCTTCGATGCTCTTTTTTCCACACATCCCCAAGTGCTTGGGGGAAGGGATACTTAATTGATGGCAGCTGAGTATCTCCACAATGACTTGGTTTAGCTTCCAGACTCCCGTCACTGGGTGTACCTCTTTTGGTAGAGCCAGAAAAACTTGGAATTGGTTAAGGTTCCATGAATATCATCCCTATGTTTCTCCATATGTATTAAAGCAGCTATACGTACACCAGTTCAAGGAGCTTAAGGAAAAGAAACGAAGACCAAGTGACAGACAGGATACAAAGAAGAAAGGAAAGGAGTGCAGAATCCATGGAAGCTGACCCGCAGTGGTGTTGGCTGCCAAGTTGTAACAAATGACCAGGGATCCTTCCTTCCATCCTGGCTACATAAATGTGTCCTGGAGAACTTTGTGCATGGACAAGGAGTAGAAAATGATGCAAATGGAGAAACAACCATTTATTCTTTTTTTTTCCCAACCCCAATTTGTAAAGAGGATCTCTAGGTGGATAAGATATTTTGAAAAACTTTTTACAATTTTCCTTTTTTAAAAATTCTTATAGGTGTATCATCCCTTGATATATCCACTCTATCTTCTTTTCTTCCCTGAGAATGAGAAACCCTCAAGATAGTAATCTCCTACCAATAAATACTCAGAATAATAAATATTTTCCTGGACTGGGGAGAACAACTCAGCTGTTCTCTTGAAGGGGGTTCTGATAATTTTTAGGTGCAATGTTTATGATTAGGTGAGTGTGCAGTGGCTGTAAGAAGAAAAATTAGAGGGGCACCTGAGTGGCTCAGTCAGTTAACCGTCTGACTTCAGCTCAGGTCACAATTTCACAGTTTGTGGGTTCGAGCCCCACATCGGGCTCTGTGCTGACAGCTCAGAGCCTAAAGCCTGCTTCAGATTCTGTGTCTCCCTTTCTCTGCCCCTCTACCACTCACTGTCTGTCTCTCTCTCTCTCTCAAAAATAAACATAAAAAATGAAGCAAAATTAGAACGACAAAATGTTGAGTTCAAAATCATCTTGGTTGTAAACAGAGTAAATTACCTTCCCAGACTGACTAATTGTTCTCAAGGTATGTGGTCATGAATCACATTCCTCAGCTTCTCCAATCACTAGAATTCATAAGCCTCTTTTCACTCCATCAAGGAAAAGCAATGAAAATCTTAGGTTATTCCACCATGATGAACACATGACTGTCTTCACAGTAGAGTAAAAGCTATTGTTTCCCAAAATTGTATATTAATGGGGTTAGGCCAGTGAGTTCCTAGACACCAAACAATCCAGAAGGCAGTGACCATCACTAAAGTGGTGAGTAGGGAGTTTCTTCAAATTGTCTAGTCTCAACCAACACCGTTTTCTAACTAAGGAAGAACAGCAGTCTGAACATCAAGATGGTGGAAGAAACCAAACAGAATAAAAAGAATTTCTCTTTTACTCATCAGCCTTATTGGTCTGCTCCAAAGACTGAGAACATTCACCCTCTGAGAGATTGCCTAAAATCTGTTTACCATCTTTTGTGGCTCATCTTCTACCATTACAAGAAAAAACATTTGACAAGATAAAGAAGAGTTTTGTGGCACTTCATTCTAGTGTGTGAGATTAGGTTCAGCTTGTTTACCAAAGAATATTCTACCAGGTCCCCTGACTGAACCAACCTCTTAATGTCTTAGAAAGAAGTATCCCTTGATCAGAACCAGGTAATTAAAACTGCTTATGGATGTACACAAGAATTCAGAATAAGGTAGCCCTCCAAGAAACATAAACATTTTTGGCTCACTGAATTTCACCCACTCAGCTAGAAAACTTTGTTTCCCCAATCAGTCCACTAGGGCACAAAAGGCATGGGGAATAGTTGAACAAGCCAATTATTTCTATTTTTTAACCAATGTAATTGAAGTATAATTTACATATAATTTATATATATATAACTACATTTTATATATGTATATATGGTTATTTTGACAAATGTATACAACATTGCCTTGTTAAAAATCAAATTAATTTTCCCCCAAAATTTCTTTTGTATGGATTTTTGGACAAAAACACCTGATACCTTTACTCTGTATAATAAGTTATATTATTTCTCTCACTACAGATTAATTTTGTCTATCATAATTTCATATAAATGAAATCACAGTGTATGAATTCTTTGTTATTTGGTTTTTGCCAACTACTACAGTGTTAGTGAGATTCACCAATATTTTGCATATATCAGATATTAATTATTTTCATTGATGAATAATATTCCATTGTATGAATACACATTTTATTTATCCATTCATTATTATGGATATTTGAGACATTATGAATGAAGCTTTTGTGGTAGAGTGAATAATGCCACCCTTCCACCCAGGGAAGTCCATGTCTTAATCCCTGGAATCTGTGAATACTACTTTATATGGCAAAGGGGATATTGTAGGTGTATTTAATTTAAGGATCCTGAGGTGGAGAGATTATCCTAGATTATCCAGTGGACCATCACAATGGTCCTCATAAGAAGGAGGCAGTAGGAGTCAAAGACAGAGAAGGAAAGGTAATGTGATGAGGGAGCAGAAATTGGATTGGTGTACTTTGAAGTTGAAGGGGCTACAAACCAAGGAATATAGGAGGCAATGGGAAGCTGAAAAAGACAAGGAACCAGCCCTGCTGACACCTTGACTTTATCCCAGTGTAACTGATTTTAGATTTCATTCCTCAAGAATCATAAGAAAATTAATTCGTATTGTTTTAAGCCACCAAATTTGTATAATTTGTTATAGTAGCCATAGTAAACTAATACATCTAAAAGAATCCATATTCAAGTCTTTAAGTTAGCATATGTTTTCATTTCTTTTGGATAAGTACCCAGGAGTGGAATGGCTGGGTCATATGGTAACTGTATGTTTAACTTTACAAAAATCTGCCAAACTGGTTTCCCAAGCTGTTGCACCACTTTACATTCCACTAGCAATGAATGATAAATCCAGTAACTCCAAATTCATACCAACACTTGATATTGCCAATCCTTTAGGTTTAGCTATTTTAATGAGTGCATGAAGTGCAACTTCACTGTAGTTTTAACTCACATTTTCCTGATGAATAATAATGTTGAGTTTCTTTCAGAATCATATTATCTATTCCTATATCATGTTTTGTGAAATGTCTCTTCAGATATTTTGCTCATATTTAGCTAGGCATAAGAGAAGGTCACATAGTGTATATTTAATGTAACTTTGTCACTCTTCTTGCTAATAACTTCTCTACTACACCTCTTCCTTTCTTCTATGTGTCCTTCCTGATCCTACTCCTCTTCTGAGATATGAATTCAGTCTTTTTTCCTGAGGATATTTATCAAAAGACATAATAAGCTTATCATAGATTGGATGGGTTAATGAAAGAGAAATTACTTTGCAAGTCTATAACAAAATGGTGAAAGTGTGATATTTGTCCTTTGGGACACCCTACACTTATCCCTAGTTTCTTCTCCCTTATTAATTACCATGGAACTCCTGCTCAATGTCTTTTCCTTCTGGAATTTATTCCTGAAGTAACTTGCTCTCAGATGGTTGTCACAGTTGTGTTCTACAGCCCATCATCATTACCTATGTGTCTATGTTTTAATTTTTTAAGGTTTATTCCTTTTACAAAGACATAGTGTGAGTGGCAGGGGTAGAGGCAGAAGAGAGGGAGACACAGAATCTGAAGCAGGCCCCAGGTTCTGAGCTGTCAGCACAGGCCTCAACATAGGGCTAGAATTCACAAACTGTGAGGTCATGACCTGAGCCAAAGTCAGACACTTAACCTACTGAGCCACCCAAGTGCCCCCCTATGTGTCTACATTTTAGCAAGACAATCCTTAAAATGACCATTGTTATCAAGGATATTTTCCTTTGAATAAGAATATTTTGAAATCATAAAAGGAAAGATTGCTTAATGAATGTAATTCAGGCACCCTGACATATGGTGAAGGAGATACCTTGAATAGCTTTTTGCTTGTGGGATATAATTGGGTAGGGTCAACTATTCTACTTTTGCCAAGGATCTAAAATAACCAGAGGCATCACTCAGGCAGAAAATGTCTAGCCCTAACTTTTCCTTACAATGATGAATCTTTATCACAGTTCAAATCTTGGTTTTATTCCTGTAGCAATTCATTTTCTGGTCCAGCTCCACAGAGTACATGTAAACCCATAACAAATAAATTTTAAATGAGGTTGATGACCAAATAGAATTTTTTTATCAATAACGAATATATGTCCAATTTTATAATTACAACATAAAAAAGAGTATATGACATTAAGTGCCAAAGATCATTTACTGTATTTTCCAAGATAATCAATGTAGTTGGGTCTTGATCTGGACTAGGGAAATTTTTAGCATTGACAGTGGACAATGGGATTCCATATCCAGGAGTTTGAGGGGAAAGTGGCAACTGGATAAGTACAAAGAGAACAGCCTTCACCTCAATAGGAAGAAATGAACAAAATAAACTTCACTAGAGAAAAAAGTGAAACAAGATTATCCAAGAAACAGTTATTGCCAATCCTTGGAAATTATTGTTTCTGTCTTTTCTTGGTAATTGAATTTTTACTTGTGTCCATTATTTTCAACTGTGTCATCACAACATAATGACAGCTCCTTTCTCCCAATTTTGCTTCACTTTCCTGCTTGGTTGATATTAAGTTTCAAGATGATCTGTACTGATTCCATGCCTTTTATGATCTCTAGCGGAGAATCTCATCAAACTGGAGAAGCCCACCCATTCAGGTGAAGTGAATGAACAGGGGGTGGGGAGGGGTCAGACATTTTGACTCTGTCAGATTTTCTCTAAAATATTAGCAGCTGACTAACCCTTAATTTACTTTTCAGAATTTTTTTTTTTTTTACTCTGGGATTCTTTCCTAAGTGTGTTTAACATGATATAAACTTGTTTTCATGAATCCATTTAAAATTGTTGTAACTATTTACAAAATGCATTATTTTTGCTTCATGAAGGGTCTGGGCAATCTATGCAGTTCACCTAGGGTAGGCAACAAGAAGAAACTTGGATGATCTTCTGCATTTTTGTACATGTACATCAAGTGCCAACATGTAGAGGAACAGAACCTGGGGCTTTGTATGAATTACTCATGGTATTTAATTGGTATACTTAATGTTTATGTTCCATCTACCTACCCAAATGATTAGCAGAATCCTATGAAAAACTACAAAAAAATACAAAATGGTTAATACAATAGAGGCAAAAATAAAGATGGGAGATTGTTACTAACAACATCAACTGATGAGCACATCATGGCTGTGACTGAATGTCAACTACGTCTCTAAATTTCCTAATTACAACTGTTTCAAGCCTCCATAAGGATGCACATCTGTGGGAAGTTCACAACTAAGTGGTATAGAGCAACTTTGGGCACTTTAATATGGAACACCTGCTCTCCTTATCCACTAATTAAGTAATGAATTTTAAAAATCTTGGTTAGAATAGACCCCATAAAAGCAGAATCCAATCAAATCCGTAAGAAGCCCAAAATATATCAGGCTAGAGATCTCCTATGCAAAACTTAAGGGATCATTAGCCCTGACAATAGCTTCAAATTAGTGATCAATAACTCATTGAGCTGGATGATAAGAGGAAAATGATCTTTTTTTGAGCACTCCCATTTAAATGGTGGCAAAGTGCAAGACTCCTTTATTTTTTTAAATTATTGTACTTTATTTGTTTAGAGCAGTTTTAGGTTTGCAGAGAAATCAAGTGGAAAATACAGAGGATTCCCATTTACCCTTTCATCACCCCCCACCTCAGCAGCTTCCCTTATAATTAACATTTGCACTAGTGCAGTCCATTTTTTTAGTAAGCAATACACCAATATTGATTCATTATTATCAATAAGTCCATAGTTTATGTAAGGATTCACCATGTTATACATTCTATTGACAAATGTATAATGTATCCAATATTATGGTATCACACAGATTAGTTTCACTTTCTTTAACATCCCCTATGCTTCAATTATTCATCCTTCATTCCTACTGAGCCCCTGGCTAGCTGTACTTTTTTTAATTGATTGGTTCCTTTAGGTTTCATAGTATACATTTTTAACATATGACAATCCACCTTTAGTTCATATTATATTAGCTCAGTAACAGCATAGAAACCTTATGAGTATATACTTCTATTTTAACTGTCTTTCCTCTAAAGTCAGATGTAGGAAATGTTTTATTTTAGCCATATCAATCTTCTTTAATCTTTAGTCCCTTGTGTTGGTCCAGATTTCCATCTGCCATCATTTTCACTCTGACAGAACTTCTTTTTAATATTTATTGCACTGAAGTTCTCCTCATAATGAAATCTTACAGCTTTTGTATGTCTGGAACTGTCTTTACCTTCACTTTTGAAAAATGTTTTTCAAGAGTGTGGAATTCTCAGTTGACAGATTTTTTTTCTTTCAGTACTTTGAAAATGTCATCTCACTGTCTTCTGGCTTGCATTGTTTCTGACAATGTCTTATATATTTCTATCTTTATTCTTTTTATATAATTAGCCTTTTTTTTCCTTCTCTGTCTGCTTCTAAGTTTTTTTTTTTCCCTCATCCCTGGTTTATCTACTTCCTGGATGTAGGTTTCTGTGTGTGTGTGTGTGTGTGTGTGTGTGTGTGTGTGTTTAAATTCACTGAATTTCCTAGTAGAGGTTGGAAGATGGCGGCGTAGGAGGACGCTGGGCTCACCGCGCCTCCTGCTGATCACTTAGATTCCACCTACACCTGCCTAAATAACCCAGAAAACCACCAGAGGATTAGCAGTACAGAGTCTCTGGAGCCAAGCGCAGACAAGAGGCCCATGGAAGAGGGCAGGAAGAGCAGCGAGGCGGTGCGCCCTCCACGGACTGGCGGGAGGGAGCCGGGGTGGAGGGGCAGCCTGCCTATCAAGCAGAGCCCCTGAGTCTGGCTGGCAAAAGCGGAGGGGCCAGACAGAGTGTGTTCTGACAGCAAGCACGACTTAGCGTCTGGGAGGTCATAAGTTAACAGCTCTGCTCGGAAAGCGGAAAGGCTGGAGGACAAAGGGAGGGAGAGCTGCTGAGCCCCCTGACGACAGAGCTCAGTTTGGTGGGGAACAAAGGCGCTCACCAGCGCCATCTCCCTCGCCCATCCCCCAGCCAAAATCCCAAAGGGAACCAGTTCCTGCCAGGGAACTTGCTTGCTCCACGCAAACACCCAACTCTGTGCTTCTGCGGAGCCAAACCTCCTGCAGCGGATCTGACTCCCTCCTGCTGCCAGAAGGCCTCCCCTGAAGCTGATCACCAAAGGAGAAGCGAGTTAAGCCTGCCCCTCCTACCCCCGTGCACCTTGCCTACCCACCCCAGCTAATACGCCAGATCCCCAGCACCACAAGCCTGGCAGTGTGCAAGTAGCCCAGATGGCCATGCCACCCCACAGTGAATCCCGCCCCTAGGAGAGGGGAAGAGAAGGCACACACGAATCTGACTGTGGCCCCAGCGGTGGGTGGGCGCAGACATCAGGTCGGACTGCGGCCCCGCCCACCAACTCCAGTTATACACCACAGCACAGGGGAAGTGCCCTGCAGGTCCTCACTACTCCAGGGACTATCCAAAATGACCAAACGGAAGAATTCCCCTCAGAAGAATCTCCAGGAAATAACAACAGCTAATGAACTGATGAAAAAGGATTTAAATAATACAACAGAAAGTGAATTTAGAATAATAGTCATAAAATTAATCGCTGGGCTTGAAAACAGTATAGAGGACAGCAGAGAATCTCTTGCTACAGAGATCAAGGGACTAAGGAACAGTCACGAGGAGCTGAAAAACGCTTTAAACAAAATGCAAAACAAAATGGAAACCACGACGGCTCAGATTGAAGAGGCAGAGGAGAGAATAGGTGAACTAGAAGATAAAGTTATGGAAAAAGAGGAAGCTGAGGAAAAGAGAGATAAAAAAATCCAGGAGTATGAGGGGAAAATTAGAGAACTAAGTGATACACTAAAAAGAAATAATATACGCATAATTGGTATCCCAGAGGAGGAAGAGAGAGGGAAAGGTGCTGAAGGGGTACTTGAAGAAATTATAGCTGAGAACTTCCCTGAACTGGGGAAGGAAAAAGGCATTGAAATCCAAGGGGCACAGAGAACTCCCTTCAGACGTAACTGAATCGATCTTCTGCACGACATATCATAGTGAAACTGGCAAAATACAAGGATAAAGAGAAAATTCTGAAAGCAGCAAGGGATAAACGTGCCCTCACATATAAAGGGAGACCTATAAGACTCGTGACTGATCTCTCTTTGGAAACTTGGCAGGCCAGAAAGGATTGGCACGATATCTTCAGTGTGCTAAACAGAAAAAATATGCAGCCGAGAATCCTTTATCCAGCAAGTCTGTCATTTAGAATAGAAGGGGAGATAAAGGTCTTCCCAAACAAATAAAAACTGCAGGAATTCGTCACCACTAAACTAGCCCTACAAGAGATCCTAAGGGGGATCCTGTGAGACAAAGTACCAGAGACATCGCTACAAGCATAAAACATACAGACATCAAAATGATTCTAAACCCGTATCTTTCTATAATAACACTGAATGTAAATGGATTAAATGCACCAACCAAAAGACATAGGGTATCAGAATGGATAAAAAACCAAGACCCATCTATTTGCTGTCTACAAGAGACTCATTTTAGATCTGAGGACACCTTTAGATTGAGAGTGAGGGGATGGAGAACTATTTATCATGCTATTGGAAGCCAAAAGAAAGCTGGAGTAGCCATACTTATATCAGACAAACTAGACTTTAAATTAAAGGCTGTAACAAGAGATGAAGAAGGGCATTAGATAATAATTACAGGGTCTATCCATCAGGAAGAACTAACAATGATAAATGTCTATGCGCCAACACCAGAGCCCCCAAATATATAAAACAATTACTCATAAACATAAGCAACCTTATTGATAAGAACGTGGTCATTGCAGGGGACTTTAACACTTCACTTACAGAAATGGATAGATCATCTAGACACACGGTCAATAAAGAAACAAGGGCCCTGAATGATACATTGGATCAGATGGACTTGACAGATCTATTTAGAACTCTGCATCCCAAAGCAACAGAATATGCTTTCTTCTCGAGTGCACATGGAACATTCTCCAAGATAGATCATATACTGGGTCACAAAACAGCCCTTCATAAGTTCACAAGGATTGAAATTATACCATGCATACTTTCAGACTACAATGCTATGAAGCTTGAAATCAACCACAGGGAAAAGTCTGGAAAACCTCCAAAAGCATGGAGGTTAAAGCACACCCTACTAAAGAATGAGTGGGTCAACCAGGCAATTAGAGAAGAAATTAAAAAATATATGGAAACAAACGAAAATGAAAATACAACAATCCAAACGCTTTGGGATGCAGCGAAGGCAGTCCTGAGAGGAAAATACATTGCAATCCAGGCCTATCTCAAGAAACAAGAAAAATCCCAAATACAAAATCTAACAGCACACCTAAAGGAAATAGAAGCAGAACGGCAAAGGCAGCCTAAACCCAGCAGAAGAAGAGAAATCATAAAGATCAGAGCAGAAATAAACAATATAGAATCTAAAAAAACTGTAGAGCAGATCAACGAAACCAAGAGCTGGTTTTTTGAAAAAATAAACAAAATTTATAAACCTCTAGCCAGGCTTCTCGAAAAGAAAATGGAGATGACCCAAATAGATAAAATCATGAGTGCAAATGGGATTATTACAACCAATCCCTTAGAGATACAAACAATTATCAGAGAATACTATGAAAAAATATATGCCAACAAATTGGACAACCTGGAAGAAATGGACAAATTCCTAAACACCCACACTCTTCCAAAACTCAATCAGAAGGAAATGGAAAGCTTGAACAGACCCATAACCAGCGAAGAAATTGAATCGGTTATCAAAAGTCTCCCAACAAATAAGAGTCCAGGACCAGATGGCTTCCCAGGTTAGAGTGGGAGAGAGCCAAAGCATGGGAGAGTGTTGAAAACTGAGAACAAACTGAGGGTTGATGAGGGGTGGGAGGAAGGGGAGGGTGGGTGATGGGTATTGAGGAGGGCACCTTTTGGGATGAGCACTGGGTGTTGTATGGAAACAAATTTGACAGTAATTTTCATGTATTGAAAAAAATAATATAAAAAAAAATAAAATGAAATAAATTCACTGAATTCCCTGGATCTGTGAATACGTTTTCAACAAATTTGGAAAACATTTTGCCATTATTTCTTTAATTTTTTTTCTTGCTCTTCCTCTTCCTCCATCTCATACCTCTCCTTTTGGACTCTAATTATGCATATGTGTCAGGCCAGTTGATATTATCCTCAAACTCATACCTATTTATTTCAATATTCTTTCTTGTCTGTATTTTGTTTTAGTCAGTTTCAATTGCATTGTCTTCAAGTTCACTGATTTTTTTTTTCTTGTGTAGTATTTAATGTGTTGTTAATCACATCTAATGGATACCTTGTGTTTTATGCAGTTCACTTTGTGTTGCTGTTGTGTTTTTATAATCTACTTTCTGTATCTCTCCTTATTACTTTGCTGTCTTCTACCTTGTAAATGTATGGAGTGTATTTATTATAATTGTTTTAATGTACTAAAATAGTACATTAAACATACATTTAATTTCTGTGTCTATGTTAATCTAATTTTATTATTGGTCATATTTTCCTTTTTCTTGTTACCTGGCATTTCTTCATTGAATGATGGATTTTGTGAATTTTATATTATTGTGTGCTGGGTAATTGTATTTCTTTAAATATATTTGAGCTTTCTCCTGGTTCACGATTAAGTTACTTGGAAACTTTTAATATTTTCAGTACTTGCCTTTAAGTTTTTATAGGTGAGATCAGAACTGCGTGTAGTCTAGGGCTAATTGAACCCATATCTGTGGCAATTTTCTTTTGAATTCTGAATTAATAACAGGGCTTACTCATTGATTTTCCTTGTCTCTGATATCACTGTTTAACTGATTATTCATCAATACTTTAAGTCATTCTTTTATGTATTGCATCTGCTGTGTTAGTTTTTTTTATTATTTTATTTTATTTTTTAAGTTTTATTTATTTATTTTGAGAGAGAGAGAGAGACAGAGAAAGAGCACGTGAGCAGAGGAGGGGCAGAGAGAGAGAGAGGGAGGGAGAGAGAGAGAGAATCCCAAGTAAGTTCCACACTGTCAGCACAAGAACCCAATGCAGGGCTCGAGCCCATGAACCATGAGATCATAACCTGAGCAGAAATCAAGAGTCAAACCCTCAACCAACTGTGCTGCTCAGGCATCTCCTGTGCTAGTTTTTTAAAGAAGGAGGGGAAGTCAAGTCCATCTTATTCCATTGTGTCTAGAAGTGGGATCCAGAGGCAAAATTTTACATGTCTGTCTGATTCTAATCTCTTTGACCTACTTACCATATAGTAGCATCCATACTTGGAAAGTGCACCTGGTATGTTTTGATATATATTATTTGAAAACCCCAGTGATATATTCTTTTTTAATTTATTATTGAAGAATAATTGACATACAGTGCTATGTTAGTTTTAAGTGTACAGTATAGTGATTTGACGATTCTATACACTACTCAGTGCTCACCAGGATAAGTATAGTTACCATTTGTCACCATATAACATTGTTATCATATTATTGACTATATTCCTTGTGCTGTAGTTCTCATTTCCATGACTTATTTTATAACTGGAAATTTGTACCTCTTAATCCTCTTTATTTCATCCATCCCTCCACCCACCTCCCACCTGGCAACCACCAGTTTGTTCTCTGTATTTAAGAGTTTGTTTTGTTTTATATATTCCACATATAAGTGAAATCATGTGGCATTTTTATTTCTCTTAGTCATTTCACTGCTCTTTACCCAAAGAAAGTGAAAACACTATCTTAAAAGGATACATGCACCCTCAACTTATGCTCAGTAATATATTCTTACTGCAAATATTTGTAATTATACTAATTCTAAATATCAAATATAGATTTATCCGTTCTTTCATTCTAGCCTCACAGAAAAAAAGTTTAAACTTCAGTAGGAGGCCATTGGATCACCTAACAAAAAGTGGAAGTAGATTTTGCCATTATACACTAGGCTTCCTTAATGCTCTTTACAAGGTAACTAGCTTAGTCTACCTTTTATGAATATGAGAAATAGGACTAAGCCTTCAAGGTCACTCTTGACCTAACCAAAACTCCTCCAAATCATATAAACAGGATAGGTAACTCCACATATTAATTGTCCTCTGAGTTCATTGCTAACATATTCATAACATATTCATAATATATTCATCCATGTTCTGGTCTGCTTAATTGGATTATTTGTTTCCAGAATATCTTGGCTTCTTGTTGAGTTTCTGAGTCCCAACACTAAGGGCCTTCTATTAAGCATAGTTTTTCTACTCCTCCAAATTGTGACTGAGTTGGTCTTTAGGGAAAGAAGAAATCACTTTTCCATCTTCTGGTATCCTCAGTGTTTATTTTACCCCCTTCATAAAAAGAGGAGTTCAGTTGGGGCATTGATCTCGTATTAGATAGCTGAATATCTTCCCCAGTGTTTAGACTTTTGGACATCTATGGCCTTCACTTTATACCATGGTATGGCTTTGTGTATATATTGGGGGCAAGCTGATTCATTAATAGAGCCATAAATAAGCATGTCGTATTGGGTCACATGTTAAACTCAATACATATGACTTCTGTATATGGAAAACATTTACTAAGCACTTACTATGTGCCAGAGACTGTTCTAAGTGATGTGTATATATATTAATTCAATTCTACCTCATAAAAAACCTATGGTGTAATAGTATAAAGGGCCTCTTGTTAAAAGTACAGAGAGTTTAAATACTATTTTCAAGGTGACAAATGGCAAAATTAAAATTTGAATCCTTACAGCCTAATTCTAGAGCCTAAACTCTTTGACACTACACTATACTGACTTTCACTATATGAATGAACACTTTTCCTCCAAACATCTTCTTAGTCCCAAAGTTTTTATGGATGTATGGCAGAGGAATTGGCTATGTAAATGAACATGTATATCCGTACTTGTAAATGTATTTGTTTATGGATATATGAATATATGTTTGAGCATTTAAGTGGTATATATGTGTATATATGTTGGTATAAATGTATTTACAGTAATATAGTTCAGTATTTTATATGGTTCACAATTTTTGTTATTATTTATAATTCCTGTGGTAAGCAAGTGATTTATATAAGGTATGTTTATATAAACATAAGAGAGGAACACTTGGGTGGCAGAAAGAAGATATATGACTAATTCAGAGAAAATATTATTTGCCAGAAGTTATCTAGGTAATTTTAACTAGAACTAATTTTTTTATTTATTTCCCTCAGGATATGAAGGCCTGGTCGGGAAGATAAAGCAAATGAGACAGAATCAGAAAAGGAAAAAGCCACCTCTCTAATGCAGGCTGTGTGGGGAAGATGATGCAACAGGAATGAGGCTAAGTGGGGGTGGGGTTTAGGAGTCAGAAACAGATTTCTCTACCTAAAGACTTGGCAGACATCCAAAACTGGTCACAAACTTCTAAAATGTTCAGGCTAAGAATGAGTTAGTGCAGAACCTTGACTTCCATGCACCAAAGGCAATCATGTGAATATCACAAGTGTTCCAAACAGGATGAAGCCATATCTTAGGGCCAGGAGTCATTCATTCTTCACAGAAATGCTTTATGGTTAAGTTTCCTTTTCAGTAATACATGCAAATGTTAGAAAATTTGATAATTACCAAAGGGATAATAGAGGAAATAAACCCCACATAATCTCACAACCAAGAGAGAACTATGCTTAACATCCAGAAGCATATGCATGAGGCCTTTTCTTCATATGTAGCATATATTTTGGCACTTGTGAGCACTCTGGCTCTATACTTTGGCATCATGTTATTATGACTTAATACTATACAGTGAATTTTTATGTCATTAGACATATGTACAAATCATCATTATATTTATTATTTTTTAAATTTTTTCCTGTGGATGGTGTGTTTATTTATTTATTTATTTATTTATTTTTAATATAATTTATTGTCACATTGGCCAACATACAGTGTGTACCATGTGCTTTTGGCAAATCATCATTCTAAATAATTTGTGGCCCCACTGTAATTTTTGTTACCACTTCCCTTTAGGCTTTTTCTTGAGGCTGCTTCTATGTAATCCCATTTAAATATATAATAAAGAACATCTCTAATAATGTTTGAAGAATATGATAATTGTGGGCCTGAACATATATTTTCATGGTTCTTGATGTACATGACTAATTGTTTCTTGGAAAGATGATTATAGAAATTTATTGATACTCTCATCAATATCTATGGCTGTACTTCTCTCAAAGGACTTGTCTCTGGCATGAAGTATTTTTTTTAATGTTTATTTATTTTTGAGACAGAAGGAGACAGAGTGCGAGTGAGGGAGAAGCAGAGAGAGAGGGAGACACAGAATCTGAAACAGGCTCCAGGCTCTGAGCTGTCAGCACAAAGCCCGATGTGGGGCTTGAACCCACGAACCATGAGATCATGACCTGAGCCAAAGTTGGACGCTTAACCGACTGAGCCACTCAGGCACCCCTGGCATGATGTAAGTGTAATGATGGTGTAATGTAATGATACATTAATGTATCATTTTTTAGCCAAGGATTGGCTTCTTTTTGTTATATAGCTCTCATTGTAAGTGTTCAGTGCCCATTTTGCTTGAAGCCTAGGGCCTAGACTGATATGAAATTTGGATGATAAATGTGATGATTATTCTTACGTGAGTATTCTGATATAAATGTTTTCCCATAGTGAAATTTTCTCTGCCACCAAGTTGACCATTTGGAAGCTGGGGTGCCCTGCTTCTCTAACGTGGTAAATATCCTATTAATAGCAACAGTTTCTTCGACTTGAAAATGTACTCTTTGTGTTCAACCTTTATTACCCCTTGGAGTACACTGAGTTTGACGACAGTTTCTTTGAACTTGTAAATCTCTTATAGAAACCCAAACAAGTATCTTTAATGCAAATCTTAATGAATCCCTTCCCTCCTATCCTTTCATGTCCAGATGCTTTTCACAGGTTCTTGGTTCTGCTGAGGTTTCCTGAGAGTGTATAGCTGTACATTTGGTGCTACACTGCAGGGGAGAAATGGAGAAGGAAGGAGGAATGGTAAGGATGTCATAAGAAAGTGTCCTACTCTAGCCAGTTACAAACACACTTGGTTCCCTGTCTTTCCACACATTGGGTTCCAATGGTACATGGCCTTTTTTGTTCCATTGTTGCTAATTAAAACCTTATGGACCCACAGCATCCATTCAACAATGAACTCAGGGGGTGACGTATGGCAAGGGCTATATGCAGAGACTCAGGAAAGGAGACACAGGATCACTCCCAAAAGATAGTGAGGCAACCATATTTGAAAAAATGCTTCAGCCCTACACAGCTGAGTCTATATCACAGAAATGTAGTTTGGAAAGATATTTAAATTGTCCAAGGGTATCACTCATGGCCAAGAACAGGACCAGTATATGCAGTGAGACTAACTAACTATATTGCATCTTATCAGGAAGAATAAGAGAAAACATCTTTTTTGACTTTTGTAAGGTGTTAGAATTGAAACCTTTGCTCAAAGCTTAAACCAAACCAGAGCACTTATGAAGTCATCTATACTTGGTCTCTACTACCCACAAAGAACAAAAATTCGTCTTCTTGATTGCCCAGAGCCCTCAGTGAAAGAGGTTCTTAGCACTTCTGTAGGCTAGAGGAGGGGTGCAGGGCTGGGAGTAAACATAGATCTTCCATCCTTCCACCTACTTCTGGAAGGAACTGGCAAAAGGAGGCTGCCAGTAGTTTACCTTACTGGTGGCATCTGTCTGGCAACCTCTGCTTTCCAAAGGAGGTCCTCGAAAAGCACATTACATCCTGAAGACTTCTCCCTTTACCAGTAGGTACTTCCGGATTTCAGTCTTTCAGGATACTAACAGATGTAACCTTGGTGTCTCTCTTCCAACAGGAGTCACAACATTAAGTGATTGGTGTGTTGGAAGCTTCTGTCTTCAGCACCCAGTTTTCCATGATGCCTTAGGTCTTCTTGTAGGACCCCTGGATTTTTCCAGGATCTTTGATTAATGTGTGGAGTCTTTCAGTAAATAATTCCCATGATTTTTCCTTTGAAACCTATTTAAATGAACCAATATCACTTTAACATCTGTTAAGTTTAAGATATAACTCTGAGCTTGAGGAGCTCACATCACCTGGAAGGGTCTGGACCAGAGGAAGGGCTCAGATAAACTCAGCATGAGAAGTTGCAATGTCCTCTATCTAAGCATGTGTCCTACAGTATACCTTGAGGCCAGGATGCTTTTTTGGGGAGATTAACAACTGAACTGTGTCATAAGAGTTTTGCAGACAATGTATGTAGTTTTGAGAACTGGTGTGTTTCTGATGGAAGCTTCTAAGCTCGATTACCCCAATTTCTGTTTGTACTCCCAGTCCTAGGGATAGAAGCTGCTTCCTACAATTCCTCTCTGTAATGTCCTTCCTTCCTTCCTTCCTCCCTCCCTGCCTCCCTTCCTTCCTCCCTTCCTTCTTTGCTTCTTTCCTTCCTTCCTTCCTTCCTTCCTTCCTCACTTCCTCACTTCCTTTTCCTCACTTCCTCCCTTCCTTTTTAATTTTCAAGGCAGCCATCAGCTGTTTAGCCAATTTCTTATTTTAAATTATCTTTGGTAAAATAACTCATTTTCTTTGTTCACCTGACTCTTCCCTGGCTGATAAAGAGCCAGCTCTGCTATATACTAGCAACTGGGAAAGTCACTTTAAACTTCTGGCTACAGTTTCTTAATCTATAAAACCAAGTTGGTAATACCTGACTTCAAAGGGTTGCTATGGAACTTAACAATAATATATAAGACCTAATACAGAGCCTGGCATAGAATAGGTACTAACTATTCTCTTCTAATAGGGCTGTCTCTTCTAATTGTAGCATCTTAGGCTATCGCCAACATATTAGGAAGGAAAGTGGCAGGATCCTATATATGTGATGACTTTGGGACTATAAACTACTGGGAATGGCTCTATTCTGGACTGTGATGATAAAAATAATAAGTCAATAATGGCAATAGCAAATAAGTACAAATAACTTAGTATGAGTCAGTCATTAAGCATATTATTCATTTATCCTTATAAAATCTTTTATGTTAGTACTATTTACCTGCATTTTAAAAGTTAGAAAACCAAGACAGGGAGAAGTTACGCAACTCATCCAAGATTATACAGCTAACCAGTGGTAGACCCAGGACTCAAACCCAAGCTGTTTACCTCCAAGGTTTATACTCTCAGTCATTGCACTATTCCACCAGTTGATAATTAGTATTTTAGAATTTGAATTTATTTTTTCTACATTGTCTCAATTGATCCTTAAAACAATTCTGTAACTCATGGATGACAGAAATTAACATCTGTACTCTATAGGTGAGAAAATTGAGGGTTAGAGAATTTCATACCTTTAGTAAGTAGCAGAAGTGAGATTTTTTTTTCCTGACACCCGACCCCGAACCTGAGCCTTTTCTTGTAGACCAGGACAGCAACACTGCCCCCCTCACCAGCCACTAGCCACTGGTTTCCTGGTATCTCTTTGCCTGACTGACATGATTTTTTTTTTCATTTGAAATTGACCACACATAATACATCAATATGAGGTTTAGTCTAGATGAGCAACGTGGCAGGTCTGCTGTGCAAAGAGCCTCCTGCCTGTAGGGAGGGCCCTGATGAATGGAAAAGAGCTAGGCAGTTCCATGTCTGACTTTGGCAAATGGCTTTGTGCTTATTCCTTTCAAAATGTCCTTTACTGACAGAACAATTTCTCAGCACAAAAGTGGAGGCACTCACAGAACAAGGCAAATGAGGCAGAGATGGCACTGACATGGAAAGAATAGCAATATTATCCTAATGGCTCTGAAATAAAATATAATCATGAGAGGAAATTTACCCTGAAATTATGTTCATCGTCTTTGCAAAGAAGTATTTTCCCTACCGACCAAGCCACAGGGTTCTCTGGTGCACCTTCTCTCCCTAGGGACTGGGGTGCAGAGGCTGTACTGAATGCCCCCTCCCAGGGCAGAGGCCTACAGTTCTTGCCATTACCCTGCAGTTACAGACTGTCCTACAAGGGACAATCTCCATCAGGAAACCTGTCTTATGGGCCAGGTTAGGGCATAGGGCATGGTGTCCTACATTGGCCCTCATGACAGCTTGGAGTAGTTCTTCTTGGGGTTGAGCCCACAGTGATCTGGAAAACACTCAGTTATTTATGCTGGTAAGCAAATCCCTGCTTCCCAGAACTGAGGCCACTTCAGGTGAACCTCTTGTCCTGGTAACTAAAATTGAACACTTTTAAATGAGGCATCTATTTTCATTGTGTTTGGAGTCCAACGAATATGTCTAGGTTTATCTTGAACCATTCAAGACCCCCAGCTGTACTGAAAGCCTTCCTTCTCCCAAAACATGACTTGGACTTCCCTAGCCCTGTCCCTTTGTCTAGAATGCTCTTTTCACCTCTCCAACCCAGGGACTCAGATCAAACATCCTCTCCTCTCTGCACCTTCCTGGACTTCTCCCCACACTATATTTAATGATCTGTTTCTCTCTCTTGTTCGTGACCATGAGATCACCACATGGCATGATTGGGAATAATTTACTGGTCTGTCTCCTCTGCTTGAACTAAGGGCTCCCCTGAGCAGAGACTGGCCCTTTACTTCTGTGTTCCCAGGTTCTCACACAGTAACTATAAAAATGCACTGTCTGCAACTACATTTGACCCTGATCTGTGGATTCCTTTTATTTCCTGGTCAGCCCTGATCTACTTTTAGCTGTGGTCAATGCATCATGCAAGGACCAGTGCATGGCAGAGAGACAGTGCTCACAGCTTATGATGGGTGATGGGTGGTAGGCTAATTCCAGTATCCGCTAATGTGAGGAACTTAACAGGTATCCTCAGGATTCTGAGCTGAGTGCTCTTCCCTCTTGTCCCTTCCTTCCCGTAACATGCACAAACACACATGTTCTCACACATGCACGCACACAGAGTCCATCCCCTCCCACCCTTTGTCCATCTTTGGTTGAATTATGTACTCTTCTACCCTTTGTAGTTAAAGGAGTTGCTGCCTCTGAGTCCTTCCTTTGCATGCTATTCAATGTAATGAGACTTTCCCAAGACTAAGGTTTTTGGACACAGGAGGTGCAGATTTAGGATACGGAGTGGAATATACATACAGCAACTGCTCAGGGATGGCATATGAGAGAAATAATTCAAATGCCATTTCATAATTGAATCCCATACTTGTATACTCACTCCCTTCCTCATTGGTAACAGCCACTTCTAGTAAATTGGGAGACATATAAAAAGATAAAAGATCTCCCCCAACCCCTGAATACCAGAAACAGTTTTACTCTAGACATGACTTTAAGTTTGGGATGCCCTATGTTTTCATCTCAGATGTTGCTAAGCACCTGGGCTGCCTCCTCGTCATTCTGGGTACAGTGTGGGTACAGGTGTCCCTGTAGGCCAGTCTCTGTTTGGCTAAGGCATTTTATTAGAATGGGTGGTGCTCCACTATGATACTTCAGGTCTGCCAGGCTCTCACTAACCAAGAGGCATGACAATTTTCATCAATGAACCACATCAAATGAGGTATTGAGTCAGTCTTAAAGCTGACCTTAAGGTATACAGTGGTATGAATACATACCTCCCAGAAGCAAGGCACTGAGCAGGAAGCTTGGAATGAGGCAAGAGGCTATGACCTAGAGAAGTTAATGATAAGAACAGAATAGCCCAGAATTAATAAGAAATAACCTCAACAGTTCCTGGGTCTCTACTCATTCCTAAACTCTTCCTATGAAATTATATGTTCCTGATGTTGCAAAGAGAAAAGCACCCCAGGAAAGTATCTGGATTTAGGTCAAATATCTCACACCTTCTCTCTATAGGCCTGCTTGGTACATAGCATGCGCTTCAAAAATATTTGCAGGATAAGTGAATCAACAATTCAGTGGGGGCTAGCACTTTTAATCTACTGGACCTTCCTGTAATCCCTGAGATTCTGTAATCCAGTGCCATTTTAGAATCGTGGGGTGGGCACACAAGATAGGTTTACATC
Organism: Panthera onca; assembly: GCF_046562875.1. NCBI lineage: Eukaryota > Metazoa > Chordata > Mammalia > Carnivora > Felidae > Panthera > Panthera onca. The sequence continues at coordinate 83,560,403 of NC_138348.1, read as the reverse complement.
CTAACATCACTGAGTGATATGATCTTGTGGGAGGATAACTTGATATTCAAGTCAATTCATTTAATTAAAACACTCAAAACAACCCTCTAAAATAGTAGAAAAATATCCTCAATTTATGCCCTGGGAAACTGAGTTTCACAGAAGTTCATGTAGCTTAAAATTGTTGAGCTACTAAAAGAAAGAGGAAGATCTGGGTTTTGAACAAAGGCTTCCTTGGTGCCAAAGCTTGCCACTTTCTTTGTGAAGTTTTTATTTAAATTCCAGTTAGTTACATACAGTGTAATATTAGACTCAGGTGTACAATATAATGACTTAACACTTCCATACATCACTTGGTGCTCATTACAAAAAGTGCACTCCTTAACCCATTACCTATTTAATCCATTCTCCCCACTGACCTCCCTTCTGGTAACTATCAGTTTCTTCTCTATATGAAAATCTGTTTCTTGGTTTGCCTCTCTCTCTCTTTTTTCCCCTTTGCCTGTTTCGTTTGTTTCTTAAATTCCACATATGAGTGAAATCATATTTTATCTGTCTTTCTCTGACTGACTTATTTCACTTAGCATAAATACTCTAGCTCCATCCATGTATTTACAAAGATAAGATTTCCTTCTTTCTCATGGCTGAGTAATATTCCTTGCATATGTGTCTCCGTCTTCTTTATCCGTCCATCAGTCATTGGACACTTGGGCTGTTTCCATAATTTAGCTAGTGTAAATAATGCTTCTATAAACAGAGGAGTGCATGAATTTCTTCAAATTAGTATTTTTGTATTCTTAGGGTGAAAATTTGGTAGTGCAATTGCTGGATCATAGGGTAGTTCTATTTTTAAATATTTGAGGAAGCTCCATACTGTTTTTGACACTGGCTGCACCAGTTTTCATTCCTACCAACAGTGCAAGAGGTTCCCCTTTCTCCACATCCTTGCCAACAGCTGTTGTGTGTGTGTGTGTGTGTGTGTGTGTGTGTGTGTGTTGCTGATTTTAGGCATTCTGAAAGGTGTGAGGTGAAATCTCACTGTAGTTTAGATTTCCATTTCTCTGATGAGAAAAGATGTTGAGCATCTTTTCATGTGTCTGTTGTCCATCAGTATGTCTTATTTGAAAAATTATCTATTCATGTTTTTTGCCCATTTTTAATTGGATTATTTGTTTTTTTGGTGTTGGGGTTTACCACATTTTTTTTATACATTTTGAATACTAACCCTGTGGATACTAACCCTTTTTCAGATATATCATTTGCAAATATCTTCTTCCATTACATAGGTTGCCTTTTCGTTTTTTGTTTTCTTCACTGTGCAGATTTTTTTTTAATGAAATCCATACACACACACACACACACACACACACACACACACACACATATAGTCTCCTCTAGGACTTTAATGGTTTCCTGCCTCACAATTATATCTTTAATCCATTTTGAATTTATTTTTATGTATGTTGTAACAAAGTGGTCCAGTTTCATTCTTTCACACGTTGCTGACCAGTTTTCCCAACACCATTTGTTGAAGAGACTGTCTTTTAGCTGCGAGGTATTCTTTCAAGCCTTGTTGAAAATTAACTAACCATATAGTGTGGGCTAATTTCTGGGTTTTCTATTCTGTTCCACTGATGTATGTGTCTATTTTTGTGCCTGTATCATACTGTTTTAATTATTACAGCTTTGTAATAACTTAAAGTCTGGAATTGTAATGCCTCCAGCTTTCTCTGTCTTTCTAAAGGTTGCTTTGGCTATTTGGTGTTTTTGTGGTCCTGTACAAATCTTAGAGTTGTTTGTTTTATCACTGTGAAAAATGCTGTTGGTATTTTGAACAGGATTTCATTAAATTTGTAGATCCGTTTGTGTAGTATGGACATATTAACAATATTTGTCCTTCAAATCCATGAGCATGGAATGTCTTTCCATTTCTTTGAGTCATACTCACATACTCACATACTTCTTCCATCAGTATTTTATAGGTTTCAGAGTACAGGTCTTTCACCTCTTTGGTTAGGTTTATTCCTAGACATCTTATTGTTTTTGGCACAATCTTAAATGGGATTTATTCTTTAATATTTATTTCTGCTACTTCATTATTGATGTATCAAAATGCAACAGATTTCTATACATTGATTTTGTATCCAGTGACTTTAATGGATTTGTGTATCAGTTCTAGCAGTTTTTTTATATTTATTTTATTTTTTAATTTAATTTAATTTAATTTAATTAATTTAATTTAATTTAATTTAATTTAATTTAATTTAATTAATTTAATTTATTTTTGTTGGGTCTTTAGAGTTTTCTATATAGAAAAACTTATTGTGTCGTCTGCAAATAGTAAAAGTTTTACTTCTTCCTTGCTGATTTGGATGCCTTTCTTATTGTTGTCTGATTGCTGTGGCTAGGACTTCCAGTACTATGTTGAATTGAAGTGGTGAAAGTGGACATCCCTGTCTTATTCCCAACCCTTGAGGAAATGCTCTCAGCATTTCCCTATTTAGGATGATATTAGCAATGCGTTTCTCATAGGTGGCCTTTAGTATGTTGAGATGTGTTCCCTCTAACCCTACTTTATTGAGGGTTTTTATCATGAATGGATGTTGTACTTTGTCAAATGCTTTTTCTGCATCTATCGACGTGATCATTCTTTCATTAATTAGATGTATCACATTGATTGATTTGCAAATATTGAACCACCCTTGCAACCTAAGAATAAATCCTACTGAATCATGGTGAGTAAGTCACTTAATATATTTTTGGATTCAGTTTGCTACTATTTAGTTGAATATTTTTTTTAATCTGTGTAGTTCCCTTTTTTAGTGGAGCCTTTATCTGGTTTTGGTATCAGGGTAATTCTGGCCCCTTAGAATTCATTTGGAAGTGTTCCTTCCTTTCTATGTTTTGGAATAGTTTGAGAAGAATAGGCATAATTCTTTAAATCCTTGGTAGAATTCTGTGAAACTATCTGGTCCTGGACTTCTTTTGTTGGGAATTTTTTGATTACTGATTTAATTTCTTTGCTAGTTATCAATTTGCTAATATTTTCTATTTCTTCCTATTTCAGTTTATTTTTATTTTTATTTTTTTTAAATTTACATCCAAATTAGTTAGCATATAGTGAAGCAATGATTTCAGGAGTATATTAGGTAGTTTATGTGTTTCTAGGAATTTACCTATTACTTCCAGGTTGTTCAATTTGTTGGCATACAGTTTTTCATAATATTCTCTTAAAATTTTTGTGGTGTTGGCTGTTATTTCTCCTTTCTCATTTGTAATTTTATTTATTTGGATCTTTCTCTTCTCTTTTTGATAAGTCTCGTGAGGGAGTTATCAATTTTATTATATTTTTTTCAAAGAACCAGCTCCTCATTTCTTTAATAGCTTCTATTGAGTTTTTAGTTTCTACATCATTTATTTCTGCTCTAATAATTATTTCCTTCCTTCTGCTGGAATTAGGCTTTGTTTGTTGTTCTTTCTAGCTCCTTTACATGTAAGATTAGGTTGTTTATTTGAGATTTTTCTTACTTCTTGAGGTAGGCCTGTATTGCTATATATTTCCCTCTTAGGACTGCTCTTGTTGTATCTTAAAGTTCTTGGACTGTCATGGTTTTATATCCATTTGTCTTTTGGTTGACTCATTCATTTGTTTAATAGGATGTTATTTAGCCTCTATATATTTATTGTCTTTCCAGATGTTTTCTTGTGGTTGATTTCTAGTTTCATAGCATTGTGGTCAGAATAGCAGCATGGTATGACTTCTATTCCTATATTTGTAGAGGTCTATTTTGTGACTTAATATGTAATCTATTCTGGATAATGTTCTATGTACACATGAAAAGAATGTGTATTCTACTGTTTTAGGAAAGAATATTCTAAATACTTATCATACATCCATCTTGTCCAGTTGTATCATTCAAAACCATTATTTCCTTGTTTATTTTCTGTTTAGATAATCAATTCATTGATGTCATTGGGGTGTTAAAGTCCCCTACTATCATTGTATTATTATCAATTAGTTCCTTTATGTTTATCATTGTTTTATATACTTAAGTGCTTTTAGTTGGGTTCATAAATATTTGCAATTATTATGTCTTCTGGTTGGATTGTCCCCTCTATTATTATATACTGTCATTCTATGTCTCTAGTTACAGTTTTGTTTTAAAGTCTAGTTCGTCCAATATAAGTATTTTTACTCTGGCTTTCTTTTGACATCCATTTGCATGATAAATGTTTCTCCATCCCCTCACTTTCAATCTGCAGGTGTTTTTTGGTCTAAAATGAGTCTCTTGTAGGAAGCATATACATTTTTTAAGTTTATTTACTTAAGAGAGAGAGAGAGAGAGAGAGAGGCAGAGAGAGAGGCAGAGAATCCCAAGCAGACTCTGTGCTGACAGTGGGGCTTGAATTCATGAACAGTAAGATCAGTAGCTTACTGAGCTGAAATCAAGAGTCAGACACTTAACCAACTGAGCTACCCAGTTGATTCTTGGTCTTGTTTTATTTTTTTAATCCATTATGACAGGCTATGTCTTTTGATTGGAGCATTTAGTTCATTTATATTCACAGTAATTATTGATAGATATGTATTTATTCCCATATTATTATTTGTTTTGGGGCTGTTTCTTATTATTTCCTCTGTTACTTTATTGTCTTTATCTCTTTCATGTTTTTTTTAATTTAAAAAAAATTTTTCACTTCGTTTTTTTAAATTTTATTTTTTATTTTTTAAAATTTACATCCAAATTAGCATATAGTTAAACAGTGATTTCAGGAGTAGATTCCTTAATGTTCCTTACCCATTTAGCCCATCCCCTTTCCACAACCCTTCCAGCAACCATCAGTTTGTTCCCCATGAGTCTCTTCTGTTTTGTCCCCCTCCTTGTTTTTATATTATTTTTGTTTCCCTTCCCTTATGTTCATCTGTTTTGTTTCTTAAAGTCCTTATATGAGGGAAGTCATATGATTTTTGTCTTTCTCTGACTGGTTAGTTTCACTTAACATAATACCCTCCAGTTCCATCCACGTAGTTGTAAATAACAATATTTCATTCTTTTTGATTGCCGAGTAATAGTCCATTGTGTATGTGTATATATACCACATTTTCTTTATCCATTCATCCATCCATGGACATTTGGGGTCTTTCCATACTTTGGCTATTGTTGATAGTGCTGCTATAAACATGGGGGTGCATGTGTTTGTTTGTTTTTTTAATTTTTAAGTGATATGTTTAGATTTCTTTCTCTTTATTTTTTGTATGTTTATTAGTGGTTTTGATATATGGTTACCATTAGGTTTGTATATAACCTCTTCTTCAAATAGCAGTCTATATTAAGTTGATGGTCATTTAAGCTTGAACTCAGTATTTACTCCGTTCTTTCCTACATTTTAGGTATATGGCATTATATTTTATATCATCTTTTTTGAGTTCTTGATTTTTTTACAGAAATATTAATCTTTACTGCTTTTGTGTTTCCTGCCTCTATACTATCACTTTTAGTCTCTCCTTTCCACTGAAAAAGTCTCTTTTAATATTTCTTGCAGGGCTCATCTAGTGGTTATTAACTTCTTTACTTTTTGTTTATCTGAGAAACTCTTCATCTCCCCTTCTACTCTTAACAATAGCCTTGCTGGATAGAGTTTTCTTGGCTGCATATTTTTCCATTCATCATTGTGAATATATCATGCCACTGCCTTCTGACTTGCCAAGTTTCTGTTGAAAATTATCCTGCTATGCTTATGGGATCTGTATTGTAAGTTAATGACTTCTTATTTCTTGGTACTTCTAAGATATTTTCTTTATCACTATATATTGCAAAATTAATTAAAATATGTCTTGGTGTGGGCCTGCTTTTGTTGATTTTTATGGCAGTTCTTTGTGCCTCCTGGATCTGCATGTCTTTCCTTCCTCAGATTAGGAAAGTTTTCAGGTATTGTTTCTTTAAATAAATTTTCTGCCCCCTTTTCTCTCTCTTCTTCTTCTGGGACTCCTATAAAACACATGTTATTATGTTTGATGGAGTCACTGAGTTCCCTAAGTCTATTCTCATTTTGCTTAATTCTTTGTCTTTTGTTCAAATTCATTGCTTCCCATTATTTTCTCTTCTAGATCATTAGTTCATTCCTCTGCTTCTTCCAGCCTGCTACTCATTGTATCAACTGAGTTTCTATTCTTATTTATTGCACTTTTCATCTCTGATTGATTCTTAAACTATTTTATCTCTGTGGTAAGGGTCTCACTGATATTTTCAATTCTTTTCTCAAGCTCAGTGAGTATCCTTATGATTGATGTTTTAAATTCTCCATTAGGCATGTTACATGTATGTATTTCGCTTAGATATTTGGCTGTGGTTTTATCTTGTTTCTTCAATTGGTATAAATACTTCTGTCTCATTTTGTCTAAGTCTCTGCCTCATTCTCTGTGTTAGAAAAGCCAGCTATTCCTCCTCCTCCTGAAAGTAATGGCCTTATGAAGAAGAGGTCATGTAGTGTCCAAGGCCTGGTATTTCAGGGAGTGCCTCCAGTGTGTGCTGCATGCCCTCTGCTTTTGTTTTCTGGGTGCTCAATACCTCAGGCCAGTGTTTGGTCCCTGGTCTGACCATGGTTAGTTTTAACTAGGTGTGCTTTGGAATGTTTGTGACATGAAACCCATTATCACCTCTGCCAGAAATGAGGCCCTGCAAAATCTGATATGGAGAACTAGTGTAGGCAGGGGTTTGTGCTGCTTTTCTGGGGAATGGGCTCACCACACTGGGACTGAGGTGTGACTGAGAAAGGTATTTCCACTTGAGCACACGTAGGTGGTACTTAGTAAAATCAAGTTAGGCAGCCATTGCCTATGCTGAGCTCAGTCCTGTAAGTGACTATGTTTATGCTAAGGGATAGGGGGAGGAATTGGCACCAGCCAGCTACTTTGTTCTAATAAAGGTGGATCCCTGAATGCTTTCTCTCAACACATTCTCTGAGAAGAACAAAAAACCTCCCTACTGTGTGTCCCAGGGGTTCTTCAAGTCACTGTTTCCATGCTATATGCTTCCAGGTTTGTTTGCCTCCTTTCTCTACAAGAGCAGCACACTGCCCTCTGGGCTCTATTTCAGCCAAGCCCACTGACCTTTAAAATTTCACACTTTAAGCACCACTGAATTCAAGAATGCACAAAATCCAGCCCGTCTCATTTTCTAAACCAATGGCTATAGAGAAACGTTCTTCCTGTGTGTTCCTTTCTTTGGCACCCTTCTCCTCAATCATGGCTCCTTCCCCTCTGTAGCAGCCAGAATTAATTTCTCCTTTAAACCATATTTCTGAGCTTCCTACCTTCTACCATGTGACCTCTTCTCTCCCTTTAGTTGTGGAATTTGTTGTGTCAATTCTTCAGGTTTATTTCTGGGGTATTTAAGGTTATTTAATAGTTATCTAGTTGCATTTGTGGGGTGAGGAGAGCCTTAGGTCCTCCTACTCACTGCCATCTTCTTGCAAATTCAAATCTTGCTACTTTGGACCAGATGATGTACTGTTTCCCGTAGGATCACTTAAACTCAATATCTTAATTTATAGCCCAGAAAATAAACAGTCACCTCATGGGGTTGTGAGGATTAAATAATATAACAAATAAAACATAAGAAAAATAACATAACAAAAACACCAAGCACCATTCTTGTGCAATAGACACCCAATAACTAGCAATTATTTCTTTGTCCTCTGCTGGAGAAATAGATCCACAAGATATTGGTATTGTTACAACCTAGTAAATGATGTCAAAATCTATTATTAGTCCCACAAAATACTCACCACCTTGACTATCACATTTATGTACTTATTTATACCCTAACCTATTTAAGGAAGGATTTAAAGCAGATTATAAAAAATGCATTAATCTCAGTAAGTTAAATTAAAATTAAAATTAAAATTACTTGAAGGAATATACAAGTACAAAGGAAAAATGAGAGTAGAAAATTTAAGGTAAGACCAGGAATGAGTATGTAAAATGCAAAGCCTATGACCATATGGAGTTACTATGTGTGTATTTCTCTATGTTTACTATTTTTAGGCCTACCTTTGGCTCTAAGATTTCTAGAAGTTAAAGCAAAAGGGGAAATTTGAATATTTTTATGGCATACCTAAAGTTTTATTTCCTGAGAGAAATATAACCTTTCTTTCAGTGGACATCAAGGATATTTCTCAATAAGAGTATGCTGTTCTTTCTCACATTGTACCAAAAAGCAAACTCCAACACTCAAAGCTGTGTCTGTGCAATATAAATATGGATCTGTTTTTGATCTTTACAGTCCAAACTGGTATCTGAATGTAATTATGAATAATGGCCCCTTCCACTATCATTTTTGTGACATGGTTAGGCTACTTCTCATCCTTCAGCCCCTTGCCTGTGCTTTCCCCATTCAAAATCCGTCTCCAAGCCTAGTCCAAATGGCTACCCCTCTCAGAGAAACCAATTTCTTTTCTTTTTTTTTTCTGAACTCCCACAGGAACGTGTGTGTGTGTGTGTGTGTGTGTGTGTGTGTGTGTATTGGGAAGGGGAGTGAGTGTAGTTTACAGTCTATGGACATGACTTTTCTAAACCACCTTTAAAAATGTATAAAATGGTTCTTAAGTAAAAATGTGAAATTTATGGCTCAAGGGTCTATAGCTTTCCTCAGAAAGTGATCTCCCAAGACAGAATACCTGATTCATGACCTGTACAATGGCCTTTGGGCAAACCATACCAACCCTGCCCTCTCTAGAGCTTTTCAAGATAACTTGAATTTGTCAGGGCACAGAGATGGAACAGTCCTTTTTAGGTAATGCTGAAGATCAATAGTTGGGATAGGGTAAAGTCTGTGGTCTCCTGGTTCTGTCTTCTCTTTCTCCAGTCCTGGAGAATGGCTTAAAGCAATCAATGAAATAAGTAGAACCAATGGAGTCATTTGAGGTACTAAAATAACTTCTGTACACTTACCTTTTTATCTCTGGAGGCTGTAAAACTACTTACAGAGCACTGCACGACCCCATTGTTCCTTTACACATTTTCCACATTTTAGAAGTATTTCCTTTGCTAAAGCCATTTGAATTACAACATTTGAGTTTGGATCCCTCTTACCAGACTTGACTGACAAAGATACTACGTAATAATTCCCATAACAAATGCATGCACTGGAGCCAAATAGGATAGTGATTAAAATGTGTGGTACTCAAGACTTGTGTGAGGGTGACCAACCTTCTGCCCTTGAATCACATGTATAATTTCAAACATCACATCTGACAAGCTGTGATTAAACGAAGGTAGAAATACGTATCTTTCTCATTAATTCTCTTAAATAATTTAAAAAAGCAATTGTATAAAACAATAATGTATATAATGTACCATTGTATTTAGAATATATAGAAATATGTGTTATACGGAGGTAGGTGGAAGGGAAATGTATTGGACTAAGGATATGGTATAGTAATATTTAAAATAATGCATTTTTTTTCCTTCCCCTCCCCCATGGGTTTCTGTTACGTTTCTCAGGATCCACATAAGAGTGAAACCATATGGTATCTGTCGAGGTTAGAGTGGGAGAGAGCCAAAGCATAAGAGACTGTTAAAAACTGAGAACAAACTGAGGGTTGATGGGGGGTGGGAGGGAGGGCAGGGTGGGTGATGGGTATTGAGGAGGGCACCTTTTGGGATGAGCACTGGGTGTTGTATGGAAACCAATTTGACAGTAAATTTCATATATTAAAAAATAAATAAAATAAAAAATAAATAAAAAATAAAATAAAATAATATAACAGGAATTAACCTATTACAAAAAAAATAAAATAAAATAAAATAATGCATTTTTGAAAAGTTTTTAATTCCAGTTAGCTAATATACAATGTTATATTTGTTTCAGGTGTACAATATAGTGACTCAATGATTCCATATATCACCTGGTGTTAATCATGCCAAATGCACTCCTTAATAATGGATTGTTGGATTGTAACATTAATAGTTATAATATGTATAGCAACAATACTACAAAAAGGGGGAAAGGGAATAGAGCTACATGAAAGTAATGTTTCTATATATCACTGAGATTATGCAAGTATGAATCAGAAACAGTTTCACTTAAAGATATGTGGTAAACCCAGAGCAAACATACCCACATACACTCTCTCTGTCTCTCTCTGCCTCTCTGTCTCTCTCTCCATCTTTCTCTTTCTCCTTCTCTCTCTCTCTCTCTCTCTCTCTCACACACACACACACATTAGAAAAATATTTTAATGTAAAAGAAAGCAGTAAAAAAATAATGGAACAATGAGAATGGCATAAGATATATATAGAAAACAAAAAGTAAAACACTAGACAAAAATTCAACTATATCAACAAAAACATAAAAAGTGAATGGATTGAATAATATAATCAAAAGATATTGCCAAACTGGATTAAAAACAAAACAAAACAAAACACCCGTGATCCAACTACATAATGTTTATAGAAGACATACTTTAAAAATTAAAATATATGGGGGTGCCTGGGTGGCTCATTTGGTTAAGCGTCTGAATCTTGATCTTGGCTCAGGTCATATCGTGGTTCATGAGTCTGAGTCCCACATTGAATTCTGCACAGATGGTGTGGAGCCTGTTTGGGATTCTGTGCTCCTTCTTTCTGCCCTTCCCCACCTTGTGCGTTCATTCTTCTCTCTCTCTCTTTCTCTCTCAAAATAAATAAATAAACATAAACAAATTAAAATATACAAATAAATTGAAAGTAAAAGGATGGAAAAAAAACACGCAAATCATAACCACAATAAAGCTGCAGTGGTAAAAATGATATCAGACAAATAGACTTTAAAATAACAACAAAAAAAGTCGCCAGAGCTAATGAAGAACACTTAATCACAATAAAAGTTTCAATCCATTAGAAATGTACAATGATTACCTGATTACGATGGAATGCAACTGGAAATTAACAGTAGGAAGATTTTAAGAAGTTTACAAATATGTAGAAATTAAAAAAACACATAAAAATAAATCAAATGGGAAACCATAAAATATTTCAAAATAAAGTGAATATACAATATACAAAAACCTCTGGGATGAAGCTAAAGCAGTGCTGGGAAAGAAACATATGCATATAAATGTGTATATTAAGAAACAATAAAGATGTGAAACAATATCTTCATCTTCCATCATAAGACACTGGAAAAAAGGAGGAAACTAAACCTAAAGTAAGCAGAAAGAAGGAAATATTGATGATTGTGTTGAAAATAAATAGGCAACTGAGAAAGAGAATTAAAGTAATAATAGAGAAAATCAATGGAAACAAAACCTGGTTCTTTGAAAAAATCAAGAAAATTGTCAAAACATAGCTAAATTAATTAAGACAAAAAGAGAGGAGACTAAAATTATTAGAATGAGAAATTACGGAGGGAACATTACTACTGATTACAGAAATAGAAAGAAATACAAAGGAATACTATGAATTATATGTCTACAAATTAAGTAATTTAGACAAAATTGGAAAAAGCCTAGAATGACACAAACTGCCAAAACTTATCCCTCAAAAGAGACAGTCTGAACAGACCTAAAATAATTGAAAAGATTAAAATAATAATCAAAACACTACTCATAAATAAAATCCCAGGACCAGATGATTTCACAGTTGAATTTGCTAACATTTAAAGAAGAATTAATACCAATTTTTCACAAATTCTCCCAAAAAAAACAGAAAAGAAGAAAATACTTCTCAACTTGTTCTATGAAGCCAGTATTTATTAGATACCAAAATCAGACAAAAGCCATCATGAAAAAAGAAAGCTATAAAGCAGTACTTCTTTTTTTTTTTTAATTAATCCTAAAGTCTTTAATGGACAGATGAAACAGAGTATTGAACAGAAATGACTCTATGGAATGCAGCATCACTATATTTTCTTGCATTTCATAAAGTACATAAAGAACAATTTTTTTTCATTGATAAACTTTGAAAGTGATCTAAATGTTCTCAGAATAATTTGTGATAACCTGCCCACTGAACCCATTTGTTGCTTCCTGAACTGACTCATTGCCTTCCTTTATTTTATTTTATTTTTTTTTTAATTTTTTTTTTAACATTTATTTATTTTTGAGACAGAGAGAGACAGAGCATGAACGGGGGAGGGTCCGAGAGAGGGAGACACAGAATCTGAAACAGGCTCCAGGCTCTGAGCTATCAGCACAGAGCCTGACGCGGGGCTCGAACTCACGGACCGCGAGATCATGACCTGAGCCGAAGTCGGCCGCTTAACCGACTGAGCCACCCAGGCGCCCCATGCCTTCCTTTATTTTAAATATGAAATTTATTGTCAAATTGCCTTCCATACAACACCCAGTGCTCATCCCAGCATGTTCCCTCCTCAATGCCCATCTCCCACTTTCCCCTCCCTCCCACCCTCCATCAACACTCAGTTTATTCTCAGTTTTTAAGAGTCTCTTATGGTTCGCCTGCTTCCTTCTCACACAGACTAATGGAACAGAATAGAGACTCCAGAATTGAACCCACAAAAGTATGGCCAACTAATCTTTGACAAAGCAGGAAAGAATATCCAATGGAAAAAAGACAGTCTCTTTCACAAATGGTGCTGGGAGAACTGGTCAGCAACATGCAGAAGGATGAAACTAGACCACTTTCTCACACCATTTACAAAAATAAACTCAAAATGGATGAAGGACCTGAATGTGAGACAGGAAACCATGAAAACTCTAGAGGAGAAAGCAGGAAAAGACCTCTCTGACCTCAGCACAGCAATTTCTTACTTGACACATCTCCAAAGGCAAGGGGATTGAAAGCAAAAATGAACTATTGGGATCTCATGAAGATAAAAAGCTTCTGCACAGCAAAGGAAACAATCAATGAAACTAAAAGGCAACCGATGGAATGGGAAAAGATACTTGCAAGTGACATATCAGACAAAGGGTTAGTATCCAAAATCTATAAATAACTCACCAAACTCCACACCCGTAAAACAAATAATCCAGTGAAGAAATGGGCAGAAGACATGAATAGACACTTTTCTGTAGAGCAATACTTCTTCTGTATATGGACACATTTACCTCAACAAAGTACTAGAAAACTGAATTCAACAACTTATATTAACAATTATACATGACCAAAAGAATTTGTCATAGGGATGCAAGGTTGGTGCAATATTGAAAAATCAATTAATATATCATATCAATATGATAAAAATAATTTGATAAAATCTAACACCCTTTAATAATAATACTCAATAAGCTAGGAATAGAAGGAAAGTTCTTACCAAAAAAAGGAAGTTCTTTAATCTGAAAAAAATATCTTTATGGAAAACATACTCAACATAATATTCATAATATTTAACACTGAGGTGTTGGCTACTTTCCTCTTGAAATCAGGAACAATGTAAGTATGCTCACTTTTGCCAGCTCTATCCAACATTGTACTGGATGTCCTAGCTAGGACTATTAGGCAAGAAAAAGAACAACAAGGGATATAATACTCTATAATATATGTATTGAGAATCTTCAGGAATCCATTAAAACAGCTATTAAAATTAATAAGTAATTATATTAAGGATGTAGGAAACAAAATAAATTTTAAAAATCAATTGTATATACACAACGGAATACTATGTGGCAATGAGAAAGAATGAAATATGACCTTTTGTAGCAACGTGGATGGAACTGGAGAGTGTGATGCTAAGTGAAATAAGCCATACAGAGGAAGACAGATACCATATGGTTTCACTCTTATGTGGATCCTGAGAAACTTAACAGAAACCCATGGGGGAGGGGAAGGAAAAAAAAAAAGAGGTTAGAGTGGGAGAGAGCCAAAGCATAAGAGACTGTTAAAAACTGAGAACAAACTGAGGGTTGATGGGGGGTGGGAGGGAGGGGAGGGTGGGGGATGGGTATTGAGGAGGCCACCTTTTGGGGTGAGCACTGGGTGTTGTATGGAAACCAATTTGACAATAAATTTCATATATTAAAAAAAATAAATAAAAAATAAAAATCAATTGTATTTCTACACAATTTCAAATTGCAATTGTTCAAATCCAAAAATAAATTTGGAAAATATCCAGTTATAATGTCATCATATAGAATAAATTATTAAAATAAATGTAACAAATGAAATGAAGGGGAAAACTTATTTTCTGCAAATTACAAAACATTGTTGAAAGAAGTGTAAAAAGTCTAAAAAATTGTAAAATCATTCCATGCTCATAGATCACAAGACTTAATATTGTTAAGATGGCAATACTTCCCAAATATAGGTACATAATGAATACAACTTCCATCAGAAACTCAGCTAACTTCTTTATACAAATTGACAATCTGATTCTATAATTCATATTGAATTGTAAATATGCTAGAATTGACAAAACAATCTTGAAAAAGAAAAACAAAATATAAGGAGTCTAATTTCAAATCTTACTACAAAACAACAGTAATCAAGAGAGTGGGGTACTGACACAATAATAGACATATAGACCAGCATAATATAAATGAGAGTCTAGAAATAAATCTACAAACTCTATGCTCAAGTGAGTTTTGACAAGGGCTCTAAGGCCCTCTAACAGGGAACGAATTGTTTTTTAAACAAATAGTACTGGAAAAACTGGAAAGCCACATGCAGAAAAATGAAGTTGGATCCTTACCACACTCTATATACAAAAATTAACTCAAAATGGACCAAAGACATAAGTACAAGAACTAAAATGACCAAAATCTTAGAAGAAAACATGACGGTAGAGATTCACAACCTTGGATTTCTCGAAGTATTCTTACATATGACATCAAAACTGTCAGCAGCAACAACAAAATAGACAAATTAAACTTCATCAAGATTAAAATCTGTGATTTTTAAAGGGTACCATCAAGAAACTGACAAGACAACCCAGAAAATGGAAGAAAATATTTGCAAATCATATATGTAACATGAGACTTGCATCTAAAATGAATGAACACTTACATCCTAATAATAAGACAATAACTTAATTTAAAATGAGCAAAGTATCTGAATAACCATTTCTCCAAAGAATATGTACAAATGCACAATAGGCATCTGGCAAAGTGCTCAATATCAGTAGTCATCAGGAAAATACTAATTAAAACCATAATTTGATATAAATTTATACCCAGAGTATGGCTAGAATAAAAAGCTGAGATAATAATAAATTCTGGGGAGGATATGGAGAAATTGGATCCATGAAAATTAATAAAAGGAATTCTCATTTACAATTAGTCTGGAGACACACAGAAGGAATTCTTAAGCCCTGCTACTCCAGGTCAGTTGAAGACCTAACAGGAAGAGATAGATGTGGATACTAATTTACTATGCCAGCAGCAAGAAGAATTTAATAATTTACTATGCCCTCAGCAACAGCCCTGCCAGAGACTGTCACAACTCAGCCAATGAGAAGCTTCTATACTTTGAACTGCTTTTACTTCAATGTTTACTTTGTTCATAACAGCCCATCCTAACTTCCCCTTTTCTTCTATGAAAGAACATCCCTCTCCTTTGTTCTGTGGGCTTGCCTATGGTTCTGTGATAGCATGCATGTCCTGAATTGCAATTCTCTGTTGTTCCCAAGTACAATCATTTTTGGCTGGTAAAATAACTGGCAATTTTATTTTTAAAGTTAACAGATCCTTCATACACTGTTAGTGGGAATGTAACATAGAACATCTGTTTTGGAAAACAGTCTTGTGGTTCCTCAATTGATTAAACATAGATTATAACCCAGAGATTCCACTCCTAGGTATATACCCATGAGAAATGAAAATATGCATCTACACAAAACTCATACACATATGTTTATAGCAGCATTCTCACAATAGCTAAAGGGTGGGTACAACTCAAATGTTTCATCAACTGAACTATGATATATTACTTCCATGAAATGTTATTTTGGCACAAGAAATGAAATGCTGTTACAGACTACAATGTGGTTGAACATTGAAAGTATTATACTGAGTACAAATAAAGCAGTCACCAAAGACCACATATTATGATTCTGTTCCTATGAAATGTCTGGTTTGGGGACATCTATAGAAACAGAGGAGATTAATGGCTGTTTAGGACTGTATGGTTATATATATCTGTGAATATACCAAAAAATGAATTGTATATTTTAAATACGTGAATTTTATGGTATGTGAATTATATTTCAATGAAGTTGTTTAAAGAAGTGAGATCATTATTTTCACAGTTGATTGTTATCTATTGTAAGCAATGTTTTCTGGTACTGTAATGCAGATACATGTGAGTGGCCTCTAAATATCCATAAACAGAGTGGAGCAGAAGATGGCAGCATAGGAGGACACTGGCCTCACCTCATCATGTTGATCACTTAGATTCCACAAATATCTGCCTAAATAACCCAGAAAACCACCAGAAGACTGGCAGAACAGACTATATGGAGCCAAGTGTAGACAAGAGGCCCATGAAATAGGGTAGGAAGGGTAGAGAGGCAGTGTGCACTACACAGACTGGTGGGAGAGAGCTGGGTTGATGGAGGAACAGCCCTCCCAGAAAGGCGGAATCCCCAAGTCTGCCTTGCAAAAGTGGAGGGGCCGGACTGCTTGAGTTCTGACAGCCAGCGGGACTTACCATCTGGAATGTAATAAGTAAACATCTCTGCTCAGAGAGTGATAGGACAAGAGGACACTGGGAGGGAGAGGTGTTGAGCCCTGGATGACAGAGCTCAGCTCTTCAGGGAACAAAGGCACAGGCCAGTGCCATCTCCTTCTCCCATCACCCAGCCGAAATCCCAAAGGGAACCAGTTCCCATCACTGAACTTGCTAGCACCACGCAAACACCCAATGCTGTGCTTCTGTGGATCTATCCCTCCAATAGGTCTGCTTCCGTCCCTGTGCTGCAGGACCCCTCCCGCAGGGGACCACCTACAGCAAAGAGAGCTAAGCCTGCCCCTCCCTACACTGTGCACCTTGCAGATCCACCCTGGCTAATATGCCAGAACCCATTAATGAAGCACCACAAGACTGGCAGTGTGCAAGTAGCCCAGACAGGGGCCACACCACTCCACAGTGAGTACTGCCCTGGGGAGAGGGGAAGATAAGGTACACACCAGTCTGACTAATGGCCCCAGCAATGGGCTGGGGACAGACATCAGGTCTGACTGCGGCACACCCACAAACACAAGTTACTCCGGACAGCAGAGGGGAAGTACCCTGCAGTTGGGTGCCACCCAGGGACTATCCAAAATGACAAAATGGAAGAATTCTCCTCAAAAGGAACTCCAGGAAGTAGCGTCAGCTAACAAATTGATCAAAAACTATATAAGCAATATAATGGAACAAGAATTTAAAATTATAGTCACAAAATTAATCCCTGGGGTGAAAAAAAGTATAGAGGACATCAGAAAATCTATTGCTACAGAGGTCAAGGGATTAAGAAATAGTCCAGAGGAGCTAAAAAATGCTATAAATGAGGTGCAAAATAAAATGGAGGCGACAACAGCTCAGATTGAAGAGGCAGAGGAGAGAATAGGTGAATTAGAAGATAAAATTATGGAAAAAGAGAAAGCAGAGAAAAAGAAAAAAATCAAGGAGTATGAGGGGAGAATTAGAGAACTAAGTGATGCAATCAACTGCAACAGTATCCATAGAATAGGAATTCCAGAAGAAGAAGAGGAGAGAGAGAAAGGGGCTGAAGGTGTATGTGAACAATCATAGCTGAGAACTTCCCTGATCTGGGGAAGGAAAAAGACATTGAAATCCAAAAGGAACAGAGAACTCCCTTCAGACATAACTTGAATCGATCTTCTGCACAACATATCATAGTGAAAACGGAAAATACAAGGATAAAGAGAATATTCTGAAAGCAGCTAGGGATAAACACACTCTAACATAAAAAGGGAGACCCATAAGACTAGCGGCAGACCTATCTACTGAAACTTGGCAGGCCAGAAAGGAATGGCAGGAAATCTTCAATGTGATGAACAGAAAAAAATATGCAGCCAAGAATCCTTTATCCAGTGAGTCTGTCATTCAGAATAGAAGGAGAGATAAAGGTCTTCCCAAACAAACAAAAACTGAAAGATTTCATCACCACTAA
Organism: Panthera onca; assembly: GCF_046562875.1. Lineage (NCBI taxonomy): Eukaryota > Metazoa > Chordata > Mammalia > Carnivora > Felidae > Panthera > Panthera onca. The sequence continues at coordinate 83,542,371 of NC_138348.1, read as the reverse complement.
ATCAGCCCTACAAGATATCCTAAGGAGGATTCTGTGAGTGAAATGTTGCAAGGACCACAAAGTACCAGAGACATCACAAGAATGAAACCTACAGACATCACAATGACTCTAAACCCATATCTTTCTATAATAACACTGAATGTAAATGGAATAAATGCTCCAACCAAAAGACATAGGGTATCATAATGGATAAAAAAAAAAAGACCCATCTAATTGCTTTCTACAAGACACTCATTTTAGAAATGAGTGAAGGGATGAGAGAACTCCCTATAATGCTACTGGAAGTCGAAAGAAAGCTGGAGTAGCCATATTATATCAGACAAACTAGACTTTATATTAAATGCTGTTATGAGAGATGAAGAAGGACATTATATAACAATTACAGGGTCTATCCAACAGGAAGAGCTAACAATTATAAATGTCTATGCGCTGAACATGAAGGCACCCAAATATATCAAAAAATTAATCACAAGCATAACCAACCTTATTGATAAGAATGTGGTAATTGCAAGGGACTTTAATACTCCACTTACAACAAAGGATATATCATTGAGACACAGGATTAATAAAGAAACAAGGGCCCTCAATGATACATTGGATCAGATGGACTTGACAGATATATTTGCAACTCTGCATCCCAAAGCAACAGAATATACTTTATTCTAGAGTACACATGGACCGTTCTCCAAGACAGATCACATAGTGGGTGACAAAATAGCCCTTTAGAAGTATAAAAGAATTGAGATCATACCATACACACTTTCAGACCACAATGCTATGAAATTTGAAATCAACCACAGGAAAAAGTCTGGAAAACCTCCAAAAGCATGGAGGTTAAAGAACACCCTACTAAAGAATGAATGGATCAACCAGGCAATCAGAGACAAAATTAAAAAAAAATGGAAACAAATGAAGATGAAAATACAACAATCCAAAAGCTTTGGGATGCAGCAAAGGCAGTCCTGAGAGGAAAATACATTGCAATCCAGGCCTATCTCAAAGAACAAGAAAAATCCCGAATACAAAACCTAACAGAACACCTGAAGGAAACGGATGCAGAACAGCAAAGACACCCCAAACCCAGCATAAGAAAAGAAATCATAAAGATCAGAGCAGAACAAAAAAAACAATATAGTATCTAAAAAATCTGTAGAGCAGATCAGTGAAACCAAGAGTTGTTTTTTTTTGAAAAAATAAACAAAATTGATAAACCTCTAGCCCTGGCCAGAGGTTCTTGTCTCACAGAGAAAATGGAGATGACCCAAATAGATACAATCATGAATGAAAATGGAATTATTACAACCAATGCCTCAGAAATACAAGGAATTATCAGGGAACACTATGAAAAATTATATGCCAACAAACTGGAGAACCTGGGAGAAATGGACAAATTCCTAAACACCTACACGCTTCCAAAATTCAAACAGGAAGAAATAGAAAACTTGAAGAGACCCATAACCAGCAAAAAAATTGAATCAGTTATCAAAAATCTCCCAACAAATAAGAGTCCAGGACCAGATGGCTTCCCAGGGGAATTCTAGCAGACATTAAAAGCAGAGATAATACCTATCCTTCTCAAGTTGTTCCAAAAAATAGAAACGGAAGGAAAACTTCTAGACTCATTCTCTGAAGCCAGGATTACTTTGATTCCTAAACCAGACAGAGATCCAGTAAAAAAAAGAGAACTAGAGGTCAATATCTGTAATGAATATGGATGCAAAAATTCTCAACAAGATACTAGCAAATCTAATTCAACACCATATAAAAAGAATTATTCACCATGATCAAGGGGGATCCATTCCTGGGCTGCAGGTCTGGTTCAACATTCGCAAATCCATCAATGTGATACATCACATTAATAAAAGAAAAGATAAGAACCATATGATCTTGTCAATCGATGCAGAGAAAGCATTTGTCAAAATTCAGCATCCTTTCTTAATAGAAACCCTCGAGAAAGTCTGGACAGAAAGAACACACGTAAACATCATAAAAGCCATTTATGAAAAGCCCACAGCTAATATCAATCTCAATGGGGATACACTGAAAGCTTTCCCCCTGAGATCAGGAATACGAAAGGATATCCACTCTCACTGCTGTTGTTTAACACGGTGTTGGAAGTTCTAGTATCAGCAATCAGACAACAAAAGGAAGTCAAAGGCATCAAAATTGGCAAAGATGAAGTCAAGCTTTCACTTTTTTCAGATGACATGATATTACACATGGAAAACCCGATAGACTCCACCAAAAGTTTGCTACAACTGATACATGAATTCAGCAAAGTTGCAGGATACAAAATTAATGGACAGAAATCAGTTGCATTTTTATACACTAATCATGAAGCAACAGAAGGACAAATAAAGAACCTTATCCCATTCACAATTGCACCAACAATCATAAAATACCTAGGAATAAATCTAACCAAAGATGTAAAAGATCTGTATGCTGAAAAATATAGAAAGTTTATAAAGGAAATTTAAGAAGATATAAGGAAATGGAAACATATTCCATGCTCATGGATTGGAAGAATAAATATTGTCAACATGTCAATACTACCCAAAGCTATCTACACATTCAATGCAATCCCAATCAAAATTGCACCAGCATTCTTATCAAGCTAGAGCAAGCAATCCTAAAATTTGCATGGAACCACAAAAGACCCCGAATAGCCAAAGTAATATTGAAGAAGAAGACCAAAGCGGGAGGCATCACAATCCCAGACTTTAGTCTCTACTACAAAGCTGAAATCATCAAGACAGTATGGTATTGGCACAAAAACAGACACATAGACCAATGAAATAGAATAGAGACTCCAGAATTGGACCCACAAAAGTATGGCCAACTAATCTTTGACAAAGCAGGAAAGAATATCCAATGGAAAAAAGACAGTCTCTTTAACAAATGGTGCTGGGAGAACTGGTCAGCAACATGCAGAAGGATGAAACTAGACCACTTTCTTACACCACTCAAAAAATAAACCGAAAATGGATAAAGGACCTCAATGTGAGACAGGAAACCATGACAACCTTTGAAGAGAAAGCAGGAAAAAACGTCTCTGACCTCAGCCGCAGCAATTTCTTACCTGACACATCTCCAAAGTCAAGGGAAGTAAAAGCAAAAATGAACTACTGGGACCTCATGAAATAAAAAGCTTCTGCACAGCAAAGGAAACAATCAACAACACTAAAAGGCAACCAACGGAATGGGAAAAGATATTTGCAAATGAAATATCAGACAAAGGGCTAGTATCCAAAATCTATAAAGAGCTCACCAAACTCCACACCCAAAAAACAAATAATCCAGTGAAGAAATGGGCAGAAAACATGAATAGACACTTCTCTAAAGAAGACATCCAGATGGCCAACAGGCACATGAAAAATGCTCAACGTCACTCCTCATCAGGAAAATACAAATCAAAACCGCACTCAGATATCACCTCACGCCAGTCAGAGTGGCTAAAATGAACAAATCAGGAGACTATAGATGCTGGAGAGGATGTGGAGAAACGGGAACCCTCTTGTACTATTGGTGGGAATGCCAACTGGTGCACCCATTCTGGGAAACAGTGTGGAGGTTCCTCAAAAAATTAAAAATAGATCTACCCAATGACCCAGCAATATCACTGCTAGGAATTACCCAAAGGATTCAGGAGTGTTGATGCATAGGGGCACTTGTACCCCACTGTTTATAGCAGCACTTTCAACAATAGCCAAAGTATGGAGAGAGCCTAAATGTCCATCAACTAATGAATGGATGAAGAAGCTGTGGTTTATATATACAATGGAATACTACTTGGCAATGAGAAAGAATTAAATATGGCCTTTTGTAGCAACATGGATGGCATTGGAGACTGTTACACTAAGTGAAATAAGTCATACAGAGAAAGACAAATACCATATGTTTTCACTCTTATGTGTATCCTGAGATACTTAAGAGAAGACCATGGAGGAGTGGAGGAAAAAAAAAAGTTAGAGACGGTGGGATCCAATACATAAGAGACTCTAAAACTGAGAACAAACTTAGGGTTGATGGGGGTTGGATGGAGGGGAACGTGGGTTTTGGGTATTGAGGAGAGCACCTGTTGGCATGAACACTGAATGTTGTATCGAAACCAATTTGACAATAAATTTCATATTATAAATAAAATATCCATAAACAGAAAAAATAAATTGTTGTTGACAGTTTGTGTTTCTCTTATCACTGGAGAATTATCATCCATGCCCTTCATCTTGTTTGCTATACTTAATCTAACTAGGAACAGAGACCCTGGAGTCAGACTGCTTAGATGGAATCCTACTTTGCCTGTTGCTAGCTGGGCAACCTTACTGAAGTTATATAACCTGCTCACTCTCTTAATACCACAGACCCTGAAGCACTTAGACAAGAAAAGAAATTCACCCTTGGTGGAGCTGTGTTTCCAGGCAAGGCAAAGTCTGCCAGTAGGGATGAAGAAGAAAGAAAGAAAGAAAGAAAGAAAGAAAGAAAGAAAGAAAGAAAGAAAGAAAGAAAGAAAGAAAGAAAAAGGGGGCATCCTTAGAAAGGGATTGGAAGTTTCCTAGAAGAGAAAGTGTAGTTTTTGGTGAACACCCAGGCTGCTGTAGGTGATGACAGATGCAACTGAATATTTCCAAGTCAATGACTTTCAGACAATCCTATAATAGAGACTGGGACTTGACTCTATTTCTCTCAGACCAGGTACCCTCTGACTATACATGGAAACTATACGCAAATGCTAAGTGTCTCTTAAAGAGAGAGTCACTGGGACATCAGTATTTGATTAAAAAATCTTATTTATCCATTAACTAGTGAACATACATTATAAACATCTGCAAAAGCCCAGCATTTTGTAAAGAGGCACAATGGAATCTCAAAAGAACAAGAACATCAGAAACTGGATACAAAGCTATAGAACCCTGGATTTTACTTCCAAAGCTTTTAAGAATATTAATTTGCTCGTTAAACTACGTTAACTTCTGAGTTTTCAAACCTTCAGCTATACTATAAAGGGGATAGTTTGTACAATCTCTAACCTTCTGTGACAGGAGATTCTAAAGTGAAGGAAGTATTGCTAAGATGGTCATTCAAAATAGGGTCAGGAGGATACTGAGAAGGCAGTGTCTATGCACTGATTCCCTTTTCAATTATTGGAGTACAAGGAACTTTAGACTGTTGTCAATTATGACTTGTTAATAGCAACTGGACTACCTCCTAGAACACATCCTTCTACTTTGAAATGAAATAGAGATAATGTAACATCTGTTATCTAAATAGCTAATCATGTATTAGTTTAACTCTGTCAGTGCCAACCATAATTCTTGCAAAACAAATTAGGTAACCTATGGTTTTTGCCTTTATAAGCCTGTACTCTGGGTTTGTAATTTGGAGCACAGTTTCAATTTTGGTTAACTCTGTGCCTCCTGAATTGCAATTCCTAAATGCCAAATAAATGTTTTTGGTTCTTTTACACCCTCAAGATCTTCTTGATGGAGGCTTCCCAAAGGGCTCTTGAGTTTAAGAAATTCACAATCTGGTGAAAACCCAAATCCTGTGAATTAAGTAACATTATCCTTTTCTGAGAGTCTCCATCTGTTTATCTAGTGGCAACATGTCACATTACCCCTGGATTGAATTGCCTCACCACTTTTGAGGCACCAGGCCTTGCTGGGATTTAGGTAAACCAGGTCTATCCTATCCATTCTCCAATTCTACTTGGCCTCATCCTCGGTTTGTGTAGTTGTGGATTAGCTGTTAGCAAGTCCTGAGCACCAGCTGCTGGTAATCAATCCTGCCCCCTCCCCATCCCCTACGCAGACTACTTCAGCAAGCTTTGGAGGACCTATAGGACCATCTGGGCAAAATGATTTCCCAATACTCTCTCACAAGCTGAGGGAGCTTGTGTTCCCTACCTGCAGGAAGCCTGGGAAACTTTGGTTCGAAGAAGTCAGTGTTCCTTCCTTCCACACCGGCTAATGAGGTCCCCAGCCACCTCAGCAGGTGGTTTGGGAAGCTCAGTCTCAATCAGCCAGCCTGTTTTCCTCCCAGCTGGTGGGTGGCTAGGATCTTGCAGCAGTCAGCAGCTCCTTCTCCTCTCCTTCTCCTGGCCCTCCCCTTACTCCTCTTCCTCCTCCTTTTCCTGTCCCCTACTAAGACAGCTGCACTCTGCTTCACTATGCCGTCAGCCCTGTTGCTGCCCTGGCAGCAGTGGACAGCAACCTTGACACTGTGGGCCCCAGGTGGGGGTGAAACCTTGCAGGACCCCAGCTTCTGGAAGCATGCAACATTATGGACTCTTGCAGAATCCCCAAGGCTTGACTCAGCATGCAAAGATGATGAGAATGACAGAAGAGGCAGGGGAGCATCTCCTGCTCTGTCTATACCTATACATATGCTCAGAGAGGATGAGCCTGGTGGCTTAGGCATCCCTGCCCCTCACTTCTGCCAACACCTGTCTTTCACTCGCACCTAAGAGCGTTCCAAGGACTTTATCCCATTAGCTATAGGTTCTCCATGGGGAAACTCATGCAGAGTAATGAGAGCTCATCATACTGAGTGTCCCCCACATTCAGTTATTAATACTGAATTATAAGAAAGAGGAGAACTCTCCAATGGTTTGCCCCTGAGACTTTTAATTCTTCTCCATGTGCAAGGGATTTGGAACAAATAGATGTGTTTCTCCCCAGCTGCAGGCAGTCCTCTTGGCAATCGTGCAAACTTGGCTCATTCTTTGCTCTGGCATCTCATCCCCAGCATACTTCCCAATGTATCTCTTTCCTCCTCCACCATAACAGAAGCAGAAATAGTCCTGGACTGACTATGAGAAGGACCCTCTACCCTCAGATCCCTTCCTCCCCAGGACCTTGGTTGGACTCTTATTTCTGGGCACAGTAGTATGAGTGATGAAAATAAATTCCTTGGGCCTGCATCAGGGAGACTGTCATTGCTGGGCAGAGACGCCATGGCAGTGGGATTAGTCTTACAGAGCTCAGCCCTATTGTCACCAGTGTCCCCATGCCTGCAGAGTCCAAAAGATACAACATGTCAGAAATCTGGTTAAGACCTGTTATCAATTCTAGGCCCAAAACCCTGGCATCACAGAGCTATATGCTTCCCTTGCCAAAGTGTTTCTTCCTCTCTAGCACCTTCCAAATCAAGACATATCAACATCAAGTACCACTGACTCATCGCACAAATGAGTGCCATACCCAGTAATATCTACAAGCACAACTGCACAGAGTATCACAGTGATTCACACAGAGCAGAACAAGTGTGGAGGCACTACCACATCTCCACTATGGCCACCAGTCAAGGCAGCTCTTAATTTTTTTTTTTAACGTTTATTTATTTTTGACACAGAGAGAGACAGAGCATGAACAGGGGAGGGGCAGAGAGAGAGGGAGACACAGAATCGGAAGCAGGCTCCAGGCTCTGAGCCATCAGCCCAGAGCCTGATGCGGGGCCCGAACCCACGGACCGCGAGATCGTGACCTGAGCTGAAGTCGGACGCTCAACCGACTGAGCCACCCAGGCGCCCCTCAAGGCAGCTCTTAGAGAACAGGTCCATGCACAGAAATGAGTGACAACCTGGTCACATAGGGACAAAGAAACATAACAAAATGTGGAGAAACAGTCTTAGGAACACCCAGAGTTATATGTACACAGAGTGAAACAAGCACCAAGCTAAGCTGCTGACACTAGATGACAGAACCCTCTATCATTACCAGCTGAGGCCACTTAACTAATTAGTGGGGGAGCTTGGATTTGTAGGCCAACTGTAGTAAATATGGAGCCCTTCTGTCCACAGTATCTCCTAATTGCCTTTGTCCCAGCTCTGGTCCCATTTCTTTCATACACCATCCATGCGCAGTCCTCTTTCTGCATATCTCTCCCTCCTTTCCTCCTGTGCATTGTTTGGACTCTGGTCTTTCACCCTTTTTGGAGTTTATATCTCTTGAGGCATCTCAATAATCTTTCAGCATCTTTGTATCTTAGCTTTGCTCTCAGTAGGTATTTATGAAAGAGTCTATAAAATTATGCCAATATGTAAGGTAGCCACTTCTCATAAGAATGCTCAGATGGAAAAAGTCCCCACTGGCTCATACAAGTAGCCAACAATGATTTTTCCCCATTTTGTAGGAATCAGATGTACAAAATTGGCAGTCCAGAGCTTTAGATGCTAGAATTCTATTTGACTATTTAGAAATCACTCAGGTAACTTCAAAAAGGTCAAACATACTCAGCTGTGTCTGTCAAATTAGGTTTCCAAAATCACCCTAACATTCCTACATGTCTGGGACCCTTCCCACAGGCCCCATCTTAGCCTTGAGATGCAAATTAAGACCTGGATAAACACCACTAGTCATCAGAATCTCATTAGCATGCACAGTGCTATCAAGTGACCTCTATTCCCATTTTGGCAATACTATTGGATCTGAGTATCCTTTTATTTTTATTTCAAAAGCCTCTGTTATATGAGCCTTCAATTTCTGGTAATGTGCTCATAAAACACAATTCCAGCACAAAGTGGTGACAATTAAATTAAAATTTAATGGGACTTGGAGAGCTGAGACGTTCCGAGGTGGGGGAGGGGAGAAACAGAACCCTTGTGGTCTTTCTGATCAAGTGACCAGCCCATCACAGAAGCTGGTTTCTCTATCAGTTTCTCTATCAGCCAGCTTTTCTGGCTGAAAAACCAATTAAAGAGGGAGAGGTTTGTGTTTGGAGAAAGGAAAGCAAGTTAGCCCAGAACTCCTGTCCTCCTTCTTGAGAAGTGACCACCATGGTGGTCTTGGTCTAGCCAGCACATGCCACCTCCTGTTTTCTCAGCTCTCACAATAACCTTTTGGGATGGGGGTTCCCTTCAGTGGCCTGGGCAGTGGGATGGGTATGCAGCTGGGCAGGCTTGGGTTTGCCCTTCCCCACAGCTGGGTTACCTTGGATGAATTCTGGGAATGCTCTAACCCTGCTCCCTCTTAGCAAGAGTATTGGAGTCATGATTAAATGATAAGATGGGCATAAAACTGAGCTACCTCACATGCTGTGTAGTCTCTGTGTTGTTATCATCACACAAGGAAACTGTGTCTCAGCGGGTGACCTTCCTCTGCACAATGGTCCCAAGACAGCCTCTTTCTCTGCATTAGAAGATGCTTAGTGCAACTGACAGCATTCCCAAGACAGACTGAAGGGGTAACATCAAATTTCTCAAAGGTTTGGATATGGCTGAGGCAGATTCAGAGGCCTGGTGTGAAGTCTCTGTTCTCAATAATCAGGTTAACAAAAGTCATACACAGTATGTTTCTAATGGCAGCTGGAGCCCAAGAGCCAAATAACACAAAAATTAACCCCAGTGGTAAAGGGCAACTCAAGGGAAATTATCAACAGACTTGGTGTTTTCAGGAATAGCCTCAGATTTTCAGCAAATCCCTTTATCCATTTCATTCTCTTCCCTACGCTTCTTTTCCTTGCCTTTTCACTGCCTTCAAAATTTGATATAAAGCTATTGTTTACTAAAACAACTCTGCCCAGACCTTTTCAGACCTTTTGTGGAAATGGCAATTTTTCACTGCAAAGTGTTTCCCATTATAAAAGTCCCTGGTATCATGCAGGGCTTTGAAGTAACAGCTTTGGGCCCTGGAGGTTTGGTTCAGCACAGATACATGGGGAGGACATAGCTTCACACAGAAGACATCCATATCCTTCCTGCCCAAGATTCTCTGCCACAGTGGGAAATAGAAAGGTTATGCATCTTAGAGATGAAAAGTGTGACTTTGGACTGTAGTGCTGTTATACACTACCTGTGCAATCATGGGTAATTGACTTCGCCAAGCCTTGGTTTCATCCTATGTAAAGTGGCCTCTACAGTCGGGGTGCAGATCAGGGAAGGTTTCAAGTACTTGCTGATTCACAGGTGTTCAATAATTCAGCTTCTCATATCATCTTTCTCTCTCATACACTACCTCCAATTGTAGCACCCTTAGAGCATTGTTCTTCACTAGCTATAGAGAAGAAACCTGAGGTGGTGGGGTCTAGGAAGTGGTGAAAGGTAGTCTAGATTTTCTATAGCTTGAAAATGTGTGGGAGCTTTGTGCCAGAGGCATAACCCCCCAGTTGGTGGAATGAAGAGGAGAAACTCTCTCAGCCCATACTCCTTGACCCCTGCAGCATGGATGACTGCATTCCTGAAACACCCACAGCAAGAGTCCTGGGCTGCCCCACTTGCACATGGTTCCTGGCCTAAGGGCTTAGAGACAGATCACTACAATTACTCTGTCCTTCCTCTGTCAAATCTCATCCCTGTGCCACATCACCATCACCCAGGAACTTGCCTTGAGTTCCTCAACCCCATCCCACATTTGTTCACAGTTTCCTCCACCCTCAAGGAACACACTTTCCTTCCACTGGCATTGAAAGAGAGATTTCCCAGGGAGCACTGTGGGAATGGACTTGGAAGTCAAAACCATGGGAGAAAGCTGGGCTGAGCAGGGCAGGGGCCCTTCAACTCCCAGCGACAAACATTTTATGGAAAATATGGAAGGTATTCACCCACAGCTCCAGGCTCCCATTCAGAAGTGACTTTCCACTACTAGCTTTCACTCTATCAAAGAAGACACATGGAGCTTCTTTTTTAGCTCCTCTGATTAGGTCTTGCAGTGCCCTGTTCTCCTTCCACCTGCTTTCCTTACTTGGGCATACTGGCTTCCTGCTTTGCGAGCTTTCGAGAATGGGAGACAAAAAGATTGTTTCTTCCCCTTTCCCCCTACCATACCCTGGATTTGAATTCAGGTAGAATGCAATGATTCACCTATAGCAGGTGCCCTGCAGGTGGGAGATGGTATCCTCTCTGCAGATACCGAGTCTTCCCTTGCCTATTAAATGTAAAACAGTAGTATTAATTCATATGGCTTATTGTCTAAGTTTGTCAAATTAATCCAATCCAAGCCCAATTTAAAAGGATAAATTTCAAAAGATAAATTAGAAACAAGTTACTACAACATACAGTCCACAAAGAGAGCAACATCTTATACATTTCTCAGTTTATACTCCATCCTACTGCTCCTCAGAACCCTCCATTATTGGTCCTCTGAGCCACCTTAGAGACAATCCTGCCTTACTGTGCTCTATCCGCTGTTCCCAGTCCCTGCATTATTAAAGAGACCGTTCCAATGAAAGCTTCACAGCCCCAGAGCTGGAGAAACTGTGGGTGGGGAGGGCAGTAGTGAACTCATGGCACATTATCAGAGACATTATGTCAGGGATGTTGAGTTGAGCTCTATTCTCACCAAGGACAGGAACACGTCACAGTGCAGCATTACCTCAGGATGGGGTTAGGTGAGATCAGTAATTCTCCATCCCAGCTATGCTTTTAGAGTCATCTGGAGATTTATACATTTATATCATTAGGGTTCATCCTGGAAAATTCTGATTCAGAAGGTCTGAGGTATAATTCAGATGTTTGTTTAAAAAAATCTTTGTTGATATTTCTGCAACTAAGTGTGAAAACCAAATTTTATTAAAACTAAAATGCATGTGTGTACTGAGGGTGGCCCAGGATTTGGAGTTACCTCATTGACCCATTTCATTTTTTTTTGAGCCATTTTAAAAACAGGATATTCAGCTATGTTTTTAGCTTTTTGTAGAAGAGAGGAATAGCCTGACTGATACCGGAGGGTTTTTATAGCTCAGAATTTCACTTGTATTATTGACATAATATTACTTGTATTATATATTATAATATATGTATCTATTCTATTCTATTCTATTCTATATTATTATTTGTATGAGGACAGGGACGAGGCATGCAACACGGTGACTCACTTGCTTCAATATGTGTTCTTTCAGCTAAAAAATCATGGCATCATAGGGGTGCCTAGGTGGCTCAGTAGGTTAAGCGGCTCAGGTCATGATCTCACAGTTCGTGACTTTGAGCCCCCGTGTCAGGCTCTGTGCTGACAGCTTGGAGCCTAGAACTTGCTTTGGATTCTGTGTTTCCCTCTCTCTCTGCCCCTCCCCCACTCGTGCTCTCTCTCTCTCTCTCTCTCTCTCTCTCTCTCTCTGTGTGTGTGTGTGTGTGTGTGTCTGTCTCTCAAAAATAAATAAACATTAAAAACTCATGCCATCATAGAATCTGAAGTGTGTAGGAAATCTAAAATCATTTTTGGCAGTTTCCTTCCATTTATTATCATTATGCTATCTATAATATCTTACTTGACTTGTTTTCTACTTGACATTTTTAATCTCTCCTATTTGTTACCAGTAACTTCTGGCTTTTTTGTGATCCAAACACAGACTCTTCAGGAGAATTAAAGTTCCCATCTTTGGCCATGAGAATCAGAATCTTCCATTTTTAGTACATTCTTCCAGCCTCCATCCTTTACATCTTTCTGGAGATTGTCCCTGTAACCTTTAGGGGGCAACCTAAAATTGGCCTATGTTTGCTCAGTTTGGTTAAGCGTGTCATGCACGTCCTCTCTTGTAACTGGTATAGCAGAGTGATTAAGCCAAGCTAGAGATGCATCACTTTCTCTGGTTTATAGAGCAGAAGCTACAATCACCCAGGAAACTCTTATAGAAATTTCTCTTCTCCCAGAGACAGTGTCTAAGGTGTGTAGAAGAAGTTATGAGGTGTTTCCTTGGTTCGTGAGTCATTGGGGAATCTTACAAAGAGCCCTTGGTTTCCATAGAAACTTTATGGAAAAGTTTAGCAAGAGTTCCCATCCTTTATTATCATAAGAAAGAGAAAATCAGCAACAGGGAGATAATTAATGGGAGTGCTGGACTCACTGCCTCTATTGTCCTGGAGCCTGTTAGGACGAGGCTCATAGGTGATCTCCATCCCGAGAATGAGATCAAGTCCTAGATCTATTTGGTCAGAGTCATGATCCAACTTGTATCTTTCCCTCCAATATAAGTCCAGCTTAGAATTTGTCGTTAACTTATAAGTTATTTCAAGTACTTTAGCAGAGGTAAAGTTGAAAACTTATACAAACAAATTAAAATAAACTATGTAAATAGTGAAAGTATTCTGCGTCTTCTGTTTGTTTTCTTCCTTTGTTTGTGAAATCCTTAGCCTAGGTGTAGACAACACATGCCCACTTATTCCTCCCCCCTACCTTTAGTAAAATTACTCTTTTCTATTTTTATTAATGTTTATTTAGTAGGAAACTTTATAAGCATCTCAATAATCTTCTCTAGGGCCTCACTCTCTTCTTATATAAGGTGACTTTTGTTTTCTGTTTAAACTATGTTTTTCTTGTTGAAATTTAAACTTGCTTTCTCTAGTTATATGAAATTAAAAATCAAACACACAAACAAAACCACAAAACTACAAAACTAGAGCATTGTTATTCCCTGCTGGGCACTCATAATCTTCCATATGCTTGAATCTCATCAGTCATTCTTAATCTCTCCTCCAGACTCATTATATAACTATTTTTTTTTTACCCTCAGATTTAAGTAGGTTTAAGAAAGAAGCTCCTAACACTTTTCAAATTTGAGGTCTCTGGGGCCTGGGACCAGAAAGAGAAGGAGACTCTTTTAAAATGGTGTAACTCTGTGTACTGTCTTTAAACACGTTTACATTTTTTCCAAATGATCCTAATTACAAAGGAATTGAGGAAGGCAGGTTTTATTCTTCACATTTCACTGTTAGGAAATCTAGTTCCAAGTGAGGTTGAGTCATTGCCCAAAGTCCCACAGATGGTGATCAATAGATTTGGGGCTTTGAATCTATGTGTTCTGGTTCTAAAGTGAGTCTCTCCTCTGCCACATAAAGGCTACCCCCTTTCTGTGAATTTAAGACATTACATTTGTCATTAGCAGTTACTATACATATATGTAGTTTTTAGCCCTTTGTCCCTCATGATTACAATATGGATAAAGAGGGCATTTTCTTTCTCCTCTCCCAGACTCCTAGGACTTGGAGAAGATATGCAGGAAGTCAGGGAAGAATGGGAAAAATTGTGTGTCCCTCCTCCTTACAATTCTCTCCTTGTCCCTCCTTAACTTCAGCTAATTTCAGGACTCTGAAATTTCAGGCCACTTTTGCCTCCCTTCAGTGTACTCTTTACATAAATTCTATTAAAACATAAGTCACACCAGTTATCTTCCCAAGATCTGCTCCCTCATATAAGTTCTGGGAGAAGCTCCTACAGGATTCCAGTGAGCCTATCTTACTAGAAAAAAACTTAAAACAGGAAGATGAATAAGAAGTATGGTCCCCATTGCCACAGTTGGTCTTGGGGTTACAGCATAAACTTGTCATATCTATGTCTACACTCCACTCTGATTGTCCTCATTCTTAGCCTGCACTTTGTGGCTCTCAGTAGCCTACCTAGTGGCATGACATAGGCCCTCATCCATGAAGGGTTTGAGCACCAGATCTCAGTGCACTTCTCAGACTGGAGTGACTACATTTTCCCCTTCCCATCAAAATTGGGCAAAGGAGTCCTGGGAGGTGTCTCTTCCCTCCATCAATTCTTATCCCTTTTCCCTTGACTCCTGCAGACCAGTTGTCATCTTCTAGTGTAGCATAATATTTACTTATTTATTTCATTTTTTGTCTGTCCTCAAATAAATGTTAACACTTGGGGGATGAGGATTTTCATAGATGAAGTTCACAGCTATATCCTAGCATAAAACAAATGGATGGTCAAAAACATCTGTTAAATATTGATTTAAGGGTGAATGAGTGTCCCCTCCATGGAGAGGTCACCCCTAACAGCTGCCACCTCCCTCTAACCAAAATAGATAAATAAGCAAGCAAACAAACAAACTAGGTCTGTCCTATGATTCTCTCTCAATGGCTGTTCTTTTTCATCACAACAGATGCCACAAATTCTGAATTATATATGTGTGTTTTTATTTGTTTCATGTCTTTTTCATGTCTAGTATATCCACACTAGGTGGTGAGCTCTTTGAGGTCAGCAAATGTGTCTTATTCTCTACTATATCATCACTACCCAGTTCAGTGTCTGGTTGATTATAAATATCCAATAAATAAGAGATAGATGAAAGAATGAGAAGAGAAATGAAATATGTAGTTGATATTATGTACCTTATCACATTCCAGATAGTTATACTTTTTTTTTTCCTGGAAAGTTAGCACCTGTATGTGGTTTGTCTACACACACACACACACACACACACACACACACACATAGTTGACTAGTCAAGAGCCTGAGGGAATTCTTAGCTCTCAGGGCTTTAGTTTGGTGATATGACTTGCACAGAGGAAACACTTTAAAGGTAACAACTGGGACTTTTTCGTCACTGCTTTGCTGTGAGAACATTACCTCTTAATGTCTCCTGCCTCTCCACACTCTGATTTCAGAACAGGTCCATCACATGTCCCTTCACTTCAGGGTCTTTGTGCCCATCTCTTTCCAATCCTAGCTGTCACAGCCAGGACAAAGGACAAACACTCCCTCCTTTTGCCATGTCTGGATTTATTTAAAAGGCTCATCCCTCAAATACAAATTTATAGACAACAGACAGTGGATGTGTGTGTTTGCAGGGTTGGGTGTGGATAAAACTTTCACACTTAATTTCTCAGGACTAGTCTGTTGATGTCACACAAGATAACATACTTGGGACAGTTCCTGTGTGCAACTGAAATACAGAAAACTAGGTAAAACTAGTAAAACTAGTAAATAAGGTTACTTTTATCCTTTAATAAAACAAAAACATTAAGGAACTAAGGCAGCCATGAGTTCCTTGAGGAAGGCCACGCTCTGATTTTTTTAGGTGTCTATCAGTGGGCTGCAATCTATAAAGAGATTTAAGATACATTTCTCTTGCCTTTGTTTACCTCTTCACTTTCCCACAGGGCTACTTGACAAAATAGTTCTGCTCAATGTAACCCTTAGCCTGTCCTTGCTCAGCTCTTGCTTGTTCCCACCCCAGCCAAGCAGTGCTTTGTGCTTTCTTAGATTCTGTATTTGTCTATTTGGCACCCTTTTGATTCATAACAGGGCCAGTTACATTAAGTATATTTTCATATTTTCTATATTCTTGAAGCTTTGGCCTTTTGGAGCTTTGCAGACCTGGAGAATGACTGTCCTCTCAGGACTAGCCAATTCTTAGAGCAAAGGACTTGGCTGAAATCAGACCTTTTATAAACAAACAAACAAAAAAAAACAAACAACAGCAATCCACAGTCTATACCCCCAACTGTTTTCTTTGTCTAACTCACACACAAGGAGCCAATATTCCCCTTCCCCTAAGTCACCCCAGGACAAGTACTAGATAACTAAAAACTACTCCCAGATCCCAGAGTCCACTGTAATTATTCAAAATAGCCACACCTTCAAAATAGCCACTCTGGTCTACACTTTCCCCTCCTTTCTACCTCTGTCTCCTGACTAAAACCTGAGGCTTCCCATGTGGCCCTGCATGACATGGTGTGCCCCCTTCTCTCCAGAAACGTAAGTGGTAAATTTATTTTTCAATGGCATTACCTCTCTGTGATATCACTTGGTCATAATGAAATCCTGCATATAATTTTAAAACAGGCAGTCCTAAGGGAAGCACATGAGAGATTGTGTTCTCTGCTTCTGACACGCAGCCCTTGTAACATGTGTTCCTCTCCATCTTCAGTCCAGAGTGTCTGTTAAAGAGCTGAGATATCCTGGCTGGAGAACTAACTGATTCTGAGGATAGCCTGGGCAGGAAGCTAGCACCTTCTCTCTGTTATCAGAGAGGCTTTATCATCAGGTACAAATACTCACATGTAACTCCCTTGACACTTTCCAGTGAGGATCTTCTGCCAGCCAGAGTGTTATACCTGTAAGACTCTCTTCCTCACTTTCTCTTCCTTCCTTCCCACTTCCCGCTCTCCCTTCCCCTATTTCTCCTCAGAGGTAGCAGAAAGTTTCCTCCAGGAGATGAACTGCTATGTTCCCAAATGCTTTCCAGTCCCTGAACAAATAGATCTGCAGGGTCATCAGTGCTTCCTCTAAAATTAGGACAATTCTTTAATTCCAGAGGAGCCTTGTGGAGATAGACCCACCTCCTCCTTCCCAGCCAAGGTACGGTCCCTCTGTTCAGAGAGGCTGCATTCAGAGCACACAGGAGATTCTATGAGCTGGTCCTTCAGCTACCAGAAAGGGTAGGGGTTGTTTATGAGGTCCACAGAATCCTGTGTCAATGTAGGCACTGACTGGACATTCCTTTAGGAAGATAACCAGCTTATATCAAAATGTGCATTTATTTATTTTTTTTATATGAAATTTATTGTTCAATTGGTTTCTATACAAACCCAGTGCTCATGACATATTGGACACAGCGCTAGTATCCAAAATCTATAAAGAACTCACCAAACTCCACACCCAAAAAACAAATAATCCAGTGAAGAAATGGGCAGAAAACATGAATTGACACTTCTCTAAAGAAGACATACAGATGGCCAACAGGCACATGAAAAGATGCCCAACATCACTCCTCACCAGGAAAATACAAATCAAAACCACACTCAGATATCACCTCACACCAGTCAGAGTGGCTAAAATGACCAAATTAGGAAACTATAGATGCTGGAGAGTATGTGGGGAAACGGGAACCCTCTCGCACTCTTGATGGGAATGCAAAATGTGCATATAGACTTTAGGGTTTGATCCAGTCATGCTTTGGTGAGAAGAGAAAGTGGAAAGGTAGTGATGGGCAGAACCAAGTGACATTGAACTTTAAAAGGAAGCTAGGAGAAAGAGCTCACTAAATGTGTGGTACACATGTAGACCCCACACACACCCAGGATGGTCACAGGAAGTCAAGATGTACATTATTGGTGAATAAAACCTATATTTTTAAGTTCCTTGTGTTTTATGTCGCAGTGCTCCCAGCCGAGAAGTAGAGTACTGGGGACTGGGGTTGGAAGGAGGGAAACAGGAGCCTAAAGGACCAGTGTGTGTGTGTGTGTGTGTGTGTGTGTGTGTGTGTCTATATGGGACATGCCTGGAAGGGAGGTTGGGAGGGCTGTGCTTGGCTTTTATCACAGCTCCAGGAACAGGCATCTGTCTCCTGCAACTCCAGCCCAGCTGTCATTGGAATGGAGTCCAGGCACAGAGACTTCCTGGTAGCCAGTGAGGAGGGGACAGTTCCACCCAGACTGTAGCTACTTGTACGGTCAAGGGGACCTGAAAGTACAGCAGCAACTAAAATGGCCACCAGAAGACTGGATTTTCACTTCATTTCCAATGAGAGGGAAATATTTTAAGTCCTGGCATTTACCTAGATGCATTTAATACAAACCATGGAAAACATTTTTATGTTGAACATAATAATAATATATTATATATAATATATAAATAGAATATAAAATTAAAATATAATGTGATATTAAAATTAAAGATATATGATAAAATTTTATATATATATATATATATATATATATATATATATATATATATATATATGTAAGCTTCCATCAGAGTGAAATCCCAGTCCCAGAAAAGCCCAGAGTTCTGGGTAGAACCCTGGATGGTAATTGGTCTTTTAAGGGGTCTATGTAGGCTACCAGTCTGTACTGACTGCTGGCTGGTGGTCTGCATGTATCAGACTGGGCACTCACAGAATCCCCCACTGCCAATGGTTCCCCACTATGCACAAGTATGTTCCTAAGGAAGTGCCTGCCTGGCACTCAAAGCTTCTGCTGCATCCCTTCCATGGCTCCCCAAGCTGACTTTATTGTAGCTACATTTGTCTGAGAGGAGAAGGGACACAAAACTGAGACCAACCACTTCTGTGAAGACTTAGCTACATACAGATCAATCTAGCCAAAGAGCAAATCCATCTCTGCTTTTACTTCCATCTTTTGTACTTGCTATGATGTGGCCATAGGGTAAAGCCATGAGGGTCTCTTGTCTCAGCTCATTATTACCTTCTCTTTTAGTTTGCCTCATCTTATTCTCCCTTAGTATCTTTCCCAGATCTTAATACATGCTGATTCCTAATTCTTTTCCTTTCTACCCACCCCTCACCCCCACTGTCTCTCTCAGCACTAGCCCTCCCCTCTGTCTGTGCCCTGGAACCTGGGAAATGAGCCCACAAGTTGAGGATGAATCTTGCAGGGAAAAAGGCCTCAGGGAAGAGTCCCAGTTTCAGGAATATCTCTTTCCCAGCCCTTGTTTCATATAGCCCAGCTTCCCACCTGGACCAGTGAGGAACCTGTCACAACAGCCCTGCTTCTCCACTGAGCTAAGAGCAATGGGGCAGTGAATTGCCAGGTCTCCCTCTCTGCAGACAGTCCCCTATAGTGAATCAGCACAGAACTGGGCACAAGGGGAAGACACAGGCTGGCCCCACACATGTGATGCCTTGGTGGTATTTGTGGGCTGCAATGTTCTGTAATGTTGGGATTGGGATCACAGGACCCTCACCTTCCTGTTCCACAATCCTGAGACTTATCATTCCTGGGGGGTTGCTCATTTAGCACACTTAGGATTGTTAGAGCAGGACTGAAAGCCTAATTTCTACAGAATGAAGCAAGTTTACTTAGCTTTGTGTATGGACTTTAATTAGAAATTAGTCTTAGCCACATAACAAAATAAAATTGATGATTCAGCAACAGCTAATCACTTGCTGGAAATGAAAGATGCCTTTACAATGAAGATTTATTTCATGTTATTTTTTTCCCCAAGCACTCTTAACTGACTGAATAATGTTATAATGATCACTCTGATATTACCACATATGCTTTTAAGATTTATAAAGTAATCTGTCTTCTGAGGCTTCCAGAGAGATACTTGAATGGTACAGTTAAAATAGGAGAGAGCAGAAGTCCATACCCCTCCCAGGCCTTCAGATAGGTCAAATGGAAAACAGTCTTTGGGGGTTGGGGACTTGAGGAGCAGGCATAGGAGGATGGATTCACAATGCAGAAGTAACCCCTAAGTGGCGAAAACAGTGATAGGTTCCTGGAACTGGGGGGAAAGGTAGACTAGGCATTAAACGTCTCCCATGAGGCTGAAACAAGAAGCCTCTGACAGGGGCTACAGGGAATTGAATGAAACAGGAAGAAGTCCCATTAGGGTATGGAGATAAGATCATGGTCCAGGCAGCCAGAGAAGTCTCTGAAAAGGGCTGAGGATGTTAGCGAGGGACCACCAAGGATAAAGCCCAGGTGATCACAGCAGCCTTTATAAGGACCAAGGAATGTGTGTGTGTGTGTGTGTGTGTGTGTGTGTGTGTGCAGGTGCATACTGCATATATGAACATATACTTGTGAGTGTGTGTGTGTGTGTGTGTGTGGAGCAAGGAAGGTATGGTATGTAAACTGAGGCACTAGCCCCCAAAGATCTTTCTTTGCACATAGGATTCAAACCTATAGACAAGTGATGAGAGAAGATGGCAGCGTAGGAGGACACTGGGATCACCCATCCTGCTGATCGCTTAGATTCCACCCACATCTGCCTAAATAACCCAGAAAACCGCCAGAAGACTAGCAGAACGGCCTCTCTGGAGCCAAGCATAGACAACAGGCCCATGGAAGAGGGTAGGAAGTGCAGAGAGGTGGTGTGTGTTACACGGACTGGTGGGAGGGAGCCAGGGGGGTGGAGGGGCAGCTCACCTGGCAAGGCAGAGCCCCCAAGTCTGGCTTGCAAAAGCTGAAGGGCCAGACTGTAAGTTCTGACAGCCAGTGGGACTTAACATCTGGAATGGAAAATGTGAACAGCTCTGCTCTCAGAGATTGGGGAGGGCAAGAGGATACCTGCAGGGAGAGTTGCTGAGCCCCAGAAGACAGAGCTCAGCTCAGTGGGGAACAAAGGTTCTGGCAAGCACCCTCTCCCTCTCCCATCCCCCAGCCGAAATTTCAAAGGGAACCAATTCCCATCACCAAACTTGCTAGCACCACGCAAACACACAACGCTGTGCTTCTGTAGATCCATACCTCCAATGGGTCTGCCTCAATCCCCCTGCTGCAGGGCCCCTCCCACAGGGGACCACTGACAGCTAGCTGAGACTGTCCCTCCCAACTCTGTGCACATTGCGGATCCACCGGCGCTAATACCCCAGATCCCATTGATGAAGCACCACAAGCCTGGCAGTGTGAAAATAGCCCAGACAGGGGCTACACCACTCCACAGTGAGTCCTGCCCCTGGGAGAGGGGAAGACAAGGTACACACAGTCTGACTGTGGCCCCAGTGGTGGCTGGGGGCAGATATCTGGTCGGACTGCAGCCCTGCCAACCAACACAAGTTACTCTGGACAGTATAGGGGAAGTGCCCTGAAGTTTGGAGCCACCCTAGGGACTACCCAAATGAAGAAATGGAAGAATTCTCCTCAAAAGAAACTCCACGAAGTAGCAACAGCAAACGAATTGATCCAAAACGATTTAAGAAATATAATGGAACAAGAATTTAGAATAATAGTCATAAAATTAATCTCTGCACTTGAAAAAAGTATAGATGCCAGTAAAGAATCTATTGCTACAGAGATCGGGGACTAAGAAATAGTCATGAAGAGTTATAAAACGCTATAAACGAGGTGCAAAATTGAATGGAGGCAACCACAGCACACATTAAAGAGGCAGAGGAGAGAATAGGTGAAAGAAAGAATAGGTGAAAGAATCAAGGGCCGTGAATGATACATTGGATCAGATAGACTTGGCAGATATACTTAGAACCCTGCATCCCAAACCAACAGAATATACTTTCTTCTAGAGTACACATGTAACATTCTCCAAGATATAACACATATTGGGTCACAAAACAGCCCTTCATAAGTGTAAAAGAATTGAGAGCATACCATGCACACTTTCAAACCACAATGTTATGAAAGCTGAAATCAACCACAGGAAAAAGTCTGGAAAACCTCCAAAAGCATGGGGGTTAAAGAACACTCTACTAAAGAATGAATGGGTCAACCAGGCAATTAGAGAAGAAATTTAAAAATATATGGAAACAAATGAAGATGAAAATACCACAATTCAAATGCTTTGGGATGCAGCAAAGGCAGTCCTGAGAGGAAAATACATTGCAATCCAGGCCTATCTCAAGAAACAAGAAAAATCCCGAATACAAAACCTAACAGCACACTTAAAAGAAATAGAAACAGAAGAGCAAAGAGACTCAAAACCCAGCAGGAAAAGAGAAATAATAAAGATCAGAGCAGAAATAAACAATATAGAATCTAAAAAAAAAAAAAAACAAAAAACTGTAGAGCAGATCAATGAAACCAAGAGTTGTTTTTTTTGAAAAAATAAACAAAATTGATAAACCTCTAGCCAGGATTCTCAAAAGGAAGAGGGAGATGGCACTAATAGATAAAATCATGCAATGAACATGGAATCATTACAACCAATGCCTCAGAAATACAAGCAATTATCAGGGAATACTATGAAAAATTATATACCAACAAACTGGACAAGATGGAAGAAATGGATAAATTCCTAAACACCCACACACTTCCAAAATTCAAACAAGAAGAAATAGAAAACTTGAGGAGACCCATAACCAGCGAAGAAATTGAATCAGTTATCAAAAATCTCCCAACAGATAAGAGTCCAATACCAGATGGCTTCCCAGGAGAATTATACCAGACGTTTAAAGCAGAAATAATACCTACCCTTCTCAAGCTGTTCCAAAAAATAGAAAGGGAAGGAAAACTTCCAGACTCATTCTCTGAAGCCAGCATTACTTTGATTCCTAAACCAGACAGAGACCCAGCAAAAAAAGAGAACTACAGGCCAATATCCCTGATGAATATGGATACAAAAATTCTCAATAAAATACTAGAAAATCGAATTCAACAACATATAAAAATAATTATTCACCATGATCAAGTGGGATTCATTCCTGGGCTACAGGTCTGGCTCAGCATCCACAAATCCATCAATGTGATACATCACATTAATAAAAGAAAAGATAAAGAACCATATGATCCTATCAATCGATGCAGAGAAAGAATTTGTTTAAATTCAGCATCCTTTTTCAGTGAAAACCCACAAGAAAGTTGGGATAGAAGGAACATACGTAAACATCATACAAGCGATTTATGAAAAGTCCACAGCTAATATCATACTCAACGGGGATACACTGAGAGCTTTCCCCCTGAGATCAGAAACATGACAGGGACGTCCACTCCCACCACTGTTGTTTAACACGGTGTTGGAGGTTCTAGCATCAGCAATCAGACAGGAAAGGAAATCAAAGTCATCAAAATTGGCAAAGACAAAGTCAAGCTTTCACTTTTTGCAGATGACATGATATTACACAAGGGAAACACGATACACTCCACCAAAAGTCTACTAGAACTGATACATGAATTCAGCAAAGTTGCAGGATACAAAATTAATGTACAGAAAAATGTTGAATTCTTATACACTAATTATGAAGCAACAGAAAGACAAATAAAGACACTTATCCCATTCACAACTGCACCAAGAAGCATAAAATACCTAGGAATAAACCTAATCACTGATGTAAAAGATCTGTATGCTAAAAACTATAGAAAGCTTATGAAGGAAATTGAAGAAGATATAAAGAAATGGAAAAACATTCCGTGCTCATGGATTGGAAGAATAAATATGGTTAAAATGTCAATACTACTCAAAGCTATCTACACATTCAATGCAATCCCAATCAAAATTGCACCAGCATTCTTCTCAAAGCTAGAATAAGCAATCCTAAAATTTGCATGAAGCCACAAAAGACCCTGAATAGCCAAAGTAATATTGAAGAAGACCAAAGCGGGAGGCATAACAATCCCAGACTTTAGCCTCTACTACAAAGCTGAAATCATCAAGATAGCATGGTATTGTCATAAAAACAGACACATAGACCAATGAAATAGAATAGAGACTCCAGAAGTGGACCCACAAACATATGGCCAACTAATCTTTGACAAAGCAGGAAAGAATATCCAATGGAAAAAAGACAGTCTCTTTAACAAATGGTGCTGGGAGAACTGGTCAGCAACATGCAGAAGGATGAAACCAGACCACTTTCTTACACCATTCAAAAAATAAACTGAAAATAGATAAAGGACCTCAATGTGAGACAGGAAACCATGAAAACCTTTGAGGAGAAAGCAGGAAAAAATGTCTCTGACATCAGCCATAGCAATTTCTTACTTGACACATCTCCAAAGGCAAGGGAAGTAAAAGCAAAAATGAACTGTTGGGACCTCATGAAGATAAAACGCTTCTGCACTGGAATGGAAACAATCAACAACATTAAAAGGCAACCAACGGAATGGGAAAAGATATTTGCAAATGACATATCAGACAAAGGACTAGTATCCAAAATCTACAAAGAACTCACCAAACTCCACACCTGAAAAACAAATAACCTAGTGAAGAAATGGGCAGAAAACATGAATAGACACTTCTCTAAAGAAGACATCTAGATGGCCAACAGGCACATGAACAGATGTTCAACGTCACTCCTCATCTGGGAAGTACAAATCAAAACCGCACTCAGATACCACCTCACGCCACTCAGAGTGGCTAAAATGAACAAATCAGGAGACTATAGATGCTGGAGAGGATTTGGGAACTGGAAACCTCTTGCACTGTTGGTGGGAATGCCAACTGGTGCAGCTTCTTTGGAAAACAGTGTGGAGGTTCCTCAAAAAATTAAAAATAGAACTACCCTATGACCCAGCAATAGCACTACTAGGAACTTTCCCAAGGGATACAGGAGTGCTGATGCATAGGGGCACTTGTACCCCAATGTTTATAGCAGCACTCTCAACAATAGCCAAATTATGGAAAGAGCCTAACTGTCCATCAACTGATGAATGGATAAAGAAGTGGTGGTTTATATACATAATGGAATACTATTTGACAATGAGGAGGAATGAAATATGGACTTCTGTAGCAACGTGGAAAGAACTGGAGAGTGTTATGCTAAATGAAATAAGTTATACAGAGAAAGACAGATGCCGTATGTTTTAACTCTTAGGTGGATCCTGAGAAACATAACAGAAGACCATGGGGGAGGGGAAGAAAAAAAAGTTATAGAGGGAGGGAGCCAAAGCATAAGAGACTGTTAAAAACTAAGAACAAACTGAGGGTTGATTGGGGGGTGGGAGGGAGTGGAGGATGGGTGATGGGCATTGAGGAGGGCACCTGTTGGCATGAGCACTGGGTGTTGTATGGAAACCAATTTGACAATAAATTTCATATTTAAAAAAATTTTCTCATATATGATAAGAAATATTAATACAGATAGTAGAAAAATAAACACAAATGGCAAAAAAGTGAAAAAAAATAGATGTAAGGGTGCCACAGAAACAGAAAAACTGTATTAGTGTCTACCTATAATTATACACAATTATTTTAGCGATCTAGAACATATGTAAGAAATTGGAAGCAAATGTTTCCCTGGACACATTTTTTGGATAGTTGTCTGTGTATGAGGCAAAGTGAGACAATTTTTTTTACTGCTTATAGTATCTACAAATGTCCTTATCTATCAGCTGCTGTATCTTAGAGAACACAAGCCCTTCTGACCATTATGTTAAGAGAGCCATGAGTTATTTTTCTAGCTTACTTACTTCTTAGTGGTACCTGCAAATGTAAATGTCTTTCTATATGTTGGAAATTTTATAAATTGGACATTTTATATTTTAATTTATTTTGTAATTAAGTAATCTATCACTGTATTATTTGTTCATAGAACTTATGACTATCTTAATTTATCACATTTAGCTTTATATCACTTATTTCCCAATTCTCACCATTGCTTACAGATTGTTACCCATATGAAAGTGGGAGATTTTCCTGCCATTTTTAATGTTTATTTATATTTGAGAGAGAGAGAGAGAGAGAATGTGAGCAGGGGATACTGAGAATCCTAAGGACCTTACGATTCTTAGGAATGAGAATCTTAAGCAGGGCTCAAACTTACAAACCATGAGATCATGTCCTGGGCCAAAATCAAGAGTCAGCCACTTAACCAACTGAGCCACCCAAGTGCCCCTGATCCTTTCCTGTCTTATGTATATCTGCATTCCCATCACTAGGAAGCAACCACATAGTAAGGTCTCAATAAATTATTTAGCATACGGTAGCTCAATTAATGAATAAATAAATGTGTCACAGTTTCTTAATTCGGGAAATAAAGGACTTGCTATAATTTACGTCCAAGTTCTCTTGTGGTTCAGAGTAAATACAACAATATAATGTCTTAGTTAACAGTAAAAAAGATTCACGAAAGGATTTGTATGGAATAGAAGCACAAACATAGAAGTGTTTCCCTTCTAGGGTCTGCATGCCATGTGATATGGACTGTGGTGGAAGGATGGATAAAAACAGTGAGAGTGGGATGCGATTTCTGTATCCTGGAAGTGTGTGGGAGGGGTGTGGGGAAAAGCTTCAAGCCAAGGTGACAGTCATGTTGTTCTTAAAAAATGAATTGAGATGCACTGAGTGGATGATGAAGGCAGGCAATTCAAGCTGATTTATCTGAAGAGCAAGGAGCAGATTAATAAAGGTGAAAAGAGTATTAGAGGAAGAGTCCAGAGAAGAAGGAAGAAGCCTGGGTTGAACTAAATTAACAAAGCTTCATGTTTTCTGCTTACAAGTTACACTGGATTCTGTAGGCAAGACAATCATCGAAGGCTCTTATAAGAGGATGATTTGTATTTTGTAGAGGTCAGGTTGCTAGTTGTGTAAAGGACGGTGTGAATGGGATGAGGCCAGAGGCAGGGATATTCCCCTGCAACTGACTGCAACCGTCCAGGTGAGAAATGATAAAGGCTTAAAATTTACAGAGGCAGTGAAAATAGGGAAAGGGATAGCCTTTTAAAGATGAACAGAGAAGTTTGACAGAAGACAGTAACCTGTTTCACCACTTGATTATAAATTCTAAATTCAGTCTCCAGGACAATGAACTATCAAAGTGCCCCACACAGTGCCTGACTCCAGGTCAATACCTGTTGGCTCAACTTGAGCATGCAGCAGTTCAAATGCAATTCCTTTGGTTTATTTCTCCAAAGATCCAGAAAGAGTTGGAACCAAAATTGCCATATGTTTAAAAGAAGATATTGAGTTGGCTCAGATTTCTCATCTGTAGGCCAAGATAAACTTTCAGAAGCAAAAACTCTTGAATTTATCTGGAATTGCTTCTTTACTATGAAAGATAAATTTCTAATACCTTGAAGGAGAGGAAGATGAAGTGGCTGGACCCCAAGCTGTACCCTGTGATTTAAATATCAAAGACCACCAGGTTGGCTGCATCCTCATCCTTAGCTGTCAAATGACAGAGTGACAAGTGCCTTGGCTGTCCCACCTTCCTGTGCTCCTGGGATTATCTAAAAATGAATACTTCAGGTGTGCTGGGGCTGTGACTTATCTTGGCTGTGTTGTGTATGGTTTGTGCTGGCATAACTGGAGGCTAGTAGATGTTTATCATTTTGAAGGTGATTAAATTGAAAATTGGAGAGATAGGTAACCATCTCAGGATTGTGTAATTAGTATGGAATGAAGATGAGCTAGAGCTGGGAGTGAGAACTAGACAGATCTGAGTCACAGAGTTTCAAAATCTGATATGGGACCAGTTGGTAATGAAAGAGATGAACTCATTCCCACGCCCCTCATGGGTTTGCCTCCAAGTGATCAAAGTGTCTTCTTTGAGATATATATAATTGTGCTGCAACTTGGGGGGATCTTTGATAAAGTTATGCTAATGAAGAGTTTTATTAATTGTTACATTAAAAATATTCTTGATGGAAAATTTTAGCACACACTAAAGAAAAAGTAATGGTCCATCTAATACCCACACATACTAATCAGTGACCAGTCTTGTATCATTTATTCATTGATCATTTTGAAAATTTGTTGCTATTCCTCTGGATCATCTTCCATGTACCTAACCATGTTATGCACAAATACACAACATTACAATTGAGTCCAGACACTCAGAAGTGATTGTCCTCAGTGTCTCAGGTGCCCTACCTTTTTGCTCAATCCTTTGGAGTCCTGGAGGAATCAATAACTGGGTCACCTGTGACCCATCCTCAGATAATAAGACACTTCCCACACCAGGTAGGAAGCCCCAAGTTAGGCTTTGGTATAATCTCCAAAGATGGGCAGCTGTACCTTGGAATGCAGCATCGGACCAGAAACTATGACAGCAACAGAAAATAAAACGTGTTTATTAAAGACCAAGGGTATCTCAGAAAATAGTTCTGCCTTTAAAAGATTATAATTTTGTGGGGGGGGGCGCCTGGGTGGCTGACTTGGTTAAGTGTCTGACTTTGGCTCAGGTCATAATTTATGGTTCATTAGTTTGAGGCCACACAGAGCTCTCTGCTCTTAGCACAGAGCCCACTTAGGATCCTCTCTCTCTGCCCCTCCCCCGCTATCACTTGCTCTCTCTCTCTCTTTCAAAAACTAAATTAAAAAAAAAACATTAAAATGATGATACATAGCATACATAAAATGATTATTTTTAAAGATGTTATTTTAAAGTAATGTCTATATGCAATGTGGGGCTCGAACTCAATCCCAAGATCAAGAACCAGACAAGCGCCCCAATGATGATAATTTTAAGTGGATTATCTTCTGATTAAAAAAACAAAACAAAGCAAAAAACTCTGTAATTAAAGTCAAAAAGCCCAAATTTGAGTATGTCCTATGGCATTTACTACTTTTAAACTCTTTGTACCTCAGTTTCCTCTCTTCCACGTATAAGTCCTTCAGTAAACTCTTACTGGACATCTATTATGTGCCAGACACTGTGCTGGGCACTGGAAATAAATAATGTTTTCATTAGATACTATGGAAAGTGAATAACCCCTACAATTTTTGTTTTATAATCTTATGGGGAGATTGTACATGTATATAGGCAATAATGATACACTGCTAGGAATAAAAGTTCCAAAGAAGAGTTATAATCAAAGTACAGTGGAGCCAAAAGGAAAGGAATACACTTCAAAATGAGGAAATATGTGCCAAGGAAGCTTCACTGAGGAGATAGCATTTGAATTGACCTGAGAAGACGGCATTTGAATCGACTCTTGAAGGTTTAGGAGAATTTTAACCAGGGAAAGGGGATCTGTGGTGAAGCGAACCTTCTGTTATGGACAGGATGAGACCACATAAATGGGCCAGCTTACCTCGCAGTGAAATCATGGAAAATCATCTGTGAAAAATCCGAAGGTGTGCTAACAGGAGCCAAGTCAAATGGTGCTTAAACTGTACATGTAATTACATGTCTGGATGTGAATTGTTTCCTGAAATCCCCAACACTGCCCTGTCGTGTAAAGACAATGGACTGGTCGTGTAAAGACAATGGACTGCTGGGACTCTCGGGAGATCAGGGGCCACAGCAGCAAGGAGCCATCCTAGGGAAGAAGACCCTTCATCTAGTACCTTGGTTGTTGACTCCTGCAATCTGCTTGCCCATGAGAATATCTGTGGACTCTCAGTTCAGGGCATTACTGGGAATATTTCAGAAATATTTCATCTACTCCTATCCAAAAGTGAGCATCTTCTCTGATGTATTTGACTCACTGAGGGAGCTGCAGAGCTGCTTAGTGGTGATCATGAGAAATTATCATGATAATTTCTGTGAGAGGCATTTGGGTATTATCATAACGAGGGTATTAACATTATTATTACTATAATACTAACATATAGTCTTGTACAAAGTCTCAAACTGCTTTCATTTTTATCATCTCAACTGAGCCCAACAATGACCACATAAATCTTTTTTAGACAGGAGAAAGCTGAGATTCAGACATGCTGATTAAGTGATCTACTCAAAGACATAATAAGTGACAGAATATTGACTTCAGAACAAGGTCATTTTGGGTTATGGGAACCAGGGGGGAAAGCTACAAGCCTGAAACTCACTTTCTGCACATTAAACAGTATATTTACCTGAAGTTGGGCTATCTACACCGGGGCTCAGATTGTTATTCTGCTTCAGGGACCTGTCTTGGCCAAGGATGAGTCTGGGGCCCTGTCTCAGATGGCTCAGCAGAACCATCAGACTGCAGCTTCCCTTCCATGGAAATGCTGTGTAGGAAACAGATGCACCAAATTCCACAAACACAGAAACTCTAACTTCAGGTGCCCGATGGAAAGCACCAAAGTATTTCCTGATCTCTGAAACAAAAATTGAGGTAAGCAATACTGCATTTACTGAAATGTTAGAATAAAAACGGTGTAAGGAAAGGGGAGCCTATAGGGCTCTTTCAGGGGCACAAAGAATGAAGAAGGGCTAAGTGAGGCTATGAATTTTACTTCCGAACTTAAAGCCCAAGCATAAGGACTTCATTTTCCTCCTCAAACTGACCTTTGTGCCCAATTAGCACATTTTCCTTCACAGTGAACACTGAGGTATGGGCACTGGTAGCATGGACCTTGGGGTTCCAGAGAAGGCTTTCTAGGTGCTCAGCAGGGCAACGCCCACCCTGCTTTGGCCGTCCATCTTCCTCCCTCCTGATGGCATCTTCCCCAATAGTGGGGCCATTTCTACTCACTCTTTCACCTGCCAGCTCTGGTTTATGCATTAATTAATTTATTCATAAATGGTTGCCTATGTGCACTGTGTGTGCCAAGTACTATAAGCCAGAGTTACCACCTACTACCATTGATGGTATTGAGTGAGTGAACAGATGCCATGTAAGGCACAGACATTCCTTCCTCTAATTTATGGGACTTTCTAAAAACACTAGGGTGGAGATGTTATTATAAAAGGAACTTAGTTTCAGAGAGGTTAAGAGACTTGCTCAAGGTGCTCCTGATTAAACCATAATTATTATCAGCCATCCATGGCTATTTGAGGTATACATACCTTCTTCCCCATTATACTTGAGTCTTTCAGAGTCAAGACTGAGTCTCCACTTTCTTTCTCGTTTCCTTTTAAGTTCCCTTGGTCTCCAGCCAATTTCTTCTATTTTTTTTTCCTATGTGGAAATGCACCACAGTCTCAGGTACAAAACTGCACAAGCTGAGGAAGTATTTCAGTGGAGGTATATGGTGAATGCTGGGGGACCAAAGTGAATTGAGCCAGCCTGTGATGGTATGGAAACGAAGCCCTTACACATATAGGAAACATCACCAGGTCTTCTTTCTCTCCATGGAAGAACAGCAGGATGCCCCCTACTGAGAAGTAAAATAAAATAAATTCCCTGGAGGGAAGACATAGCAATCTTTCAGATCATTTTCTGAGCAGCTATCACTTTGCTTGAATGCCATAGCACTGCTTCATGGGGTGGGAGACATTGGAGCTAGATCTTAGATGAGGTGGTCTGCAGAAGCCTCCTCGCTAAAGTCTTTGCCAATGGTCTTGCCTTCCTGATTTCCATTTGATGGTGCCAGGAAAGGGAGAGTCTTGGGGAATGTGGCTCAGTTGGGACATCCAAAATGATGCCCTAGTAAGAGCTGAGGTCTGCCCCACTGTGTCGGTTTTCTCTATGCTGTTTTCAAACAGCTATAATCTAAGTTCCCAACCTCCTCTGACACTTTAGTTTCAACCTTTTGAGGTATATCCATCCCCCTAGCAATTTCTATGAAAAGCTTGTATGATTTGGCAAGTGCAGTGAACAGATTTCAGATGGTGGCTGGGTGTTTGTGGTGATGATGGGTAAGGGGGTGAATATGACTTGTCCCATGGAGGTAGTTTCTACTTTGTACCCTGTCTCTGGGAACCTGGTTAAAGAGGCCTTTATGTTGCATCCAAAATATAATTTTCATGAATCTATTTTGGCTTTAGTTTTGCTTTTCTGGACAAAGGATCTACTTCTTCTTTTTTCTTTTAATTTTATTTATTTTTGAAGGAGAGAGAGAGAGAGAGAGAGAGAGAGAGAGAGAGAGAGAGAGGCGGAGAAAGAGGGAGACACAGAATCTGAAGCAGGCTCCAGGCTCTGAGCTGTCAGCACAGAGCCGGATGCAGGGCTCCAACTCACAAACTACAAGATTATGACCTGAGCCAAAGTCAGACGCTCAACTGACTGAACCACCCAGGTGCCCCAGAAGGATCTATTTCTTGTATTGATTTTAGATTAGTAACCGCCAAATGGATAAAAGCCATTGTATAAAGATATTTGAGGGGACTAATTCTGCCTTTTGTTTGCCTATCCATGTGTTTTGTTTTTTTAGATTTCACATAGGAGTGAAATCATATGGTATTTGTCTTTCTCAGTCTGTATTATTTCACTTAGTATAATACACTCCACGTGCATCCAGGCTGTAACAAACTGCTGGATCTCATCACTTTCTTGTTTGTTTTTTTTTTTTTAATATATGAAATTTATTGTCAAATTGGTTTCCATACAACACCCAGTGCTCATCCCAAAAGGTGCCCTCCTCAATACCCATCACCCACCCTCCCCTCACTCCTACCCCCAATGAACCCTCAGTTTGTTCTCAGTTTTTAAGAGTCTCTTATGCTTTGGCTCTCTCCCACTCTAACCTCTTTTTTTTTTTCTCCTTCCCCTCCTCCATGGGTTTCTGTTAAGTTTCTCAGGATCCACATAAGAGTGAAAACATATGGTATCTGTCTTTCTCTGTATGGCTCATTTCACTTAGCATCACACTCTCCAGTTCCATCCACGTTGCTACAAAGGGCCATATTTCGTTCTTTCTCATTGTCATGTAGTACTCCATTGTGTATATAAACCACAATTTCTTTATCCATTCATCAGTTGATGGACATTTAGGCTCTTTCCATAATTTGGCTATTGTTGAGAGTGCTGCTATAAACATTGGGGTACAAGTGCCCCTATGCATCAGTACTCCTGTATCCCTTGGGTAAATGCCTAGCAGTGCTATTGCTGGGTCATAGGGTAATTCTATTTTTAATTTTCTGAGGAAGCACCACACTATTTTCCAGAGTGGCTGCACCAGTTTGCATTCCCACCAACAGTGCAAGAGGGTTCCCGTTTCTCCACATCCTCTCCAGCATCTATAGTCTCCTGATTTGTTCATTTTGGCCACTCTGACTGGCGTGAGGTGATTTCTGAGTGTGGTTTTGATTTGTATTTCCCTGATAAGGAGAGACGTTGAACATCTTTTCATGTGCCTGTTGGCCATCCGGATGTCTTCTTTAGAGAAGTGTCTATTCATGTTTTCTGCCCATTTCTTCACTGGGTTATTTGTTTTTCGGGTGTGGAGTTTGGTGAGCTCTTTATAGATTTTGGATACTAGCCCTTTGTCCGATATGTCATTTGCAAATATCTTTTCCCATTCCGTTGGTTGCCTTTTCGTTTTGTTGGTTGTTTCCTTTGCTGTGCAGAAGCTTTTTATCTTCATAAGGTCCCAGTAGTTCATTTTTGCTTTTAATTCCCTTGCCTTTGGGGATGTGTCGAGTAAGAGATTCCTACAGCTGAGGTCAGAGAGGTCTTTTCCTGCTTTCTCCTCTAAGGTTTTGATGGTTTCCTGTCTCACATTCAGATCCTTGATCCATTTTGAGTTTATTTTTGTGAATGGTGTGAGAAAGTGGTCTAGTTTCGACCTTCTGCATGTTGCTGACCAGTTCTCCCAGCACCATTTGTTAAAGAGACTGTCTTTTTTCCATTGGATGTTCTTTCCTGCTTTGTCAAAGATGAGCTGGCCATACGTTTGTGGGTCTAGTTCTGGGGTTTCTATTCTATTCCATTGGTCTCTGTGTCTGTTTTTGTGCCAATACCATGCTGTCTTGATGATGACAGCTTTGTAGTAGAGGCTAAAGTCTGGGATTGTGATGCCTCCTGCTTTGGTCTTCTTCTTCAAAATTACTTTGGCTATTCGGGGCCTTTTGTGGTTCCATATGAATTTTAAGATGGCTTGTTCTAGTTTTGAGAAGAATGTTGATGCAATTTTGATTGGGATTGCATTGAATGTGTAGATAGCTTTGGGTAGTATTGACATTTTGACAATATTTATTCTTCCAACCCATGAGCAGGGAATGTCTTTCCATTTCTCTATATCTTCTTCAATTACCTTCATAAGCGTTCTATAGTTTTCAGCATACAGATCTTTTACATCTTTGGTTAGATTTATTCCTAGGTATTTTATGCTTCTTGGTGCAATTGTGAATGGGATCAGTTTCTTTATTTGTCTTTCTGTTGCTTCATTGTTAGTGTATAAGAATGCAACTGATTTCTGCACATTGATTTTGTATCCTGCAACTTTGCTGAATTCATGTATCAGTTCTAGCAGACTTTGGTGGAGTCTATAGGATTTTCCAAGTATAATATCATGTCATCTGCAAAAAGTGAAAGCTTGACTTCATCTTTGCCAATTTTGATGCCTTTGATTTCCTTTTGTTGTCTGATTGCTCATTCTAGAACTTCCAACACTATGTTAAACAACAGCGGTGAGAGTGGGCATCCCTGTCGAGTTCCTGATCTCAGGGAAAAAGCTCTCAGTTTTTCCCCATTGAGGATGATGTTAGCTGTGGGCTTTTCATAAATGGCTTTTATGATCTTTAAGTATGTTCCTTCTATCCCGACTTTCTCAAGGGTTTTTATTAGGAAAGGGTGCTGGATTTTGTCAAAGGCCTTTTCTGCATCGATTGACAGGATCATATGGTTCTTATCTTTTCTTTTATTAATGTGATGTATCACGTTGATTGATTTCTGAATGTTGAACCAGCCCTGCATCCCAGGAATGAATCCCATTTGATCATGGTGAATAATTCTTTTTATATGCTGTTGAATTCGATTTGCTAATATCTTCTAGAGAATTTTTGCATCCATATTCATCAGAGATATTGGCCTGTAGTTCTCTTTTTTTACTGGGTCTCTGTCTGGTTTAGGAATCAAAGTAATACAGGCTTCATAGAATGAGTCTGGAAATTTTCCTTCCCTTTCTATTTCTTGGAATAGCTTGAGAAGGATAGGTATTATCTCTGCTTTAAACATCTGGTAGAACTCCCCTGGGAAGCCATCTGGTCCTGGACTCTTATTTATTGGGAGATTTTTGATAACTGATTCAATTTCTTTTCTGGATATGGGTCTGTTCAAGCTTTCTATTTCCTCCTGATTGAGTTTTGGAAGAGTGTGGGTGTTTAGGAATTTGTCCATTTCTTCCAGGTTGTCCAATTCGTTGGCATATAATTTTTCATAGTATTCCCTGGTAATTGTTTGTATCTCTGAGGGATTGGTTGTAATAATTCGATTTTCATTCATGATTTTATCTATATGGGTCATCTCCCTTTTCTTTTTGAGAAGCCTCGCTAGAGGTTTCTGAATTTTGTTTATTTTTTCAAAAAACCAACTCTTGGTTTCGTTGATCTGCTCTACAGTTTTTTTAGATTCTATATTATTTGTTTCTGCTCTGATCTTTATTATTTCTCTTCTTCTGCTGGGTTTAGGCTGCCTTTGCTGTTCTGCTTCTATTTCCTTTAGGTGTGTTGTTAGATTTTGTATTCGGGATGTTTTTTGTTTCCATTGGATGTATTTTCCTCTCAGGACTGCCTTCGCTGCATCCCAAAGCGTTTGGACTGTTGTATTTTCATTTTCGTTTGTTTCCATATATGTTTTAATTTCTTCTCTAATTGCCTGGTTGACCCACTCATTCGTTAGTAGGGTGTTCTTTAACCTCCATGCTTTTGGAGGTTTTCCAGACTTTTTACTGTGGTTGATTTCAAGCTTCATAGCATTGTGGTCTGAAAGTATGCATGGTATAATTTCAATTCTTGTGAACCTATGAAGGGCTGTTTTGTGACCCAGTATATGATCTATCTTGGAGAATGTTCCATGCGCACTCGAGAAGAAAGTAGATTCTGTTGCTTTGGGATGCAGAGTTCTAAATATATCTGTCAAGTCCATTTGATCCAATGTATCATTCAGGGCCCTTGTTTCTTCTTTGACCGTGTGTCTAGATGATCTATCCATTTCTGTAAGTGGAGTATTAAAGTCCCCTACAATTACCACATTCTTATCAATAAGGTTGCTTATGTTTATGAGTAATTGTTTTATATATTTGGGGGCTCCAGTATTGGTGCATAGACATTTATAATTGTTAGCTCTTCCTGATGGATAGACCCTGTAATTATTATATAATGCCCTTCTTCATCTCTTGTTACAGCCTTCAATTTAAAGTCTAGTTTGTCTGATATAAGTAAGGCTACTCCAGCTTTCTTTTGGCTTCCAGTAGCATGATAAATAGTTCTCCATCCCCTCACTCTCAATCTGAAGGTGTCCTCAGGTCTAAAATGAGTCTCTTGTAGACAGCAAATAGATGGGTCTTGTTTTTTTATCCATTCTGATACCCTATGTCTTTTGGTTGGCGCATTTAATCCATTTACATTCAGTGTTATTATAGAAAGATACGGGTTTAGAGTCATTGTGATGTCTGTATGATTTATGCTTGTAGTGATGTCTCTGGTACTTTGTCTCACAGGATCCCCCTTAGGATTTCCTGTAGGGCTGGTTTAGTGGTGACAAATTCCTTCAGTTTTTGTTTGTTTGGGAAGATCTTTATCTCTCCTTCTATTCTAAATGACAGACTTGCTGGATAAAGGATTCTTGGCTGCATATTTTTTCTGTTCAGCACATTGAAGATCTTGTGCCAATCCTTTCTGGTCTGCCAAGTTTCCAAAGAGAGATCAGTCATGAGTCTTATAGGTCTCCCTTTATATGTGAGGGCACGTTTATCCCTTGCTGCTTTCAGAATTTTCTCTTTATCCTTGTATTTTGCCAGTTTCACTATGATATGTCGTGCAGAAGATCGATTCAGTTACGTCTGAAGGGAGTTCTCTGTGCCTCTTGGATTTCAATGCCTTTTTCCTTCCCTAGTTCAGGGAAGTTCTCAGGTATTATTTCTTCAAGTAACCCTTCAGCACCTTTCCCTCTCTCTTCCTCCTCTGGGATACCAATTATGTGTATATTATTTCTTTTTAGTGTATCACTTAGTTCTCTAATTTTCCACTCATACTCCTGGATTTTTTTATCTCTCTTTCTCTCAGCTTCCTCTTTTTCCATAACTTTATCTTCTAGTTCACCTATTCTCTCCTCTGCCTCTTCAATCCGAGCCGTCGTCGTTTCCATCTTCTTTTGCATCTCGTTTAAAACGTTTTTCAGCTCCTCGTGACTGTTCCTTAGTCCCTTGATCTCTGTAGCAAGAGATTCTCTGCTGTCCTCTATACTGTTTTCAAGCCCAGCGATTAATTTTATGACTATTATTCTAAATTCACTCTCTGTTATATTATTTAAATCCTTTTTGATCAGTTCATTAGCTGTCGTTATTTCCTGGAATTTATTTTAGGGGAATTCTTCTGTTTGGTCATTTTGTATAGTCCCTGGAGTGGTGCGGACCTACAGGGCACTTCCCCTGTGCTGTGGTGTATAACTGGAGTTGGTGGGCGGGGCCGCAGTCAGACCTGATATCTGCCCCCAGCCCCCCGCTGGGACCACAGTCAGACTGGTGTGTGCCTTCTCTTCCCCTCTCCTAGGGGCGGGATTCACTGTGGAGTGGCATGGCCCATCTGTGCTACTTGCACACTGCCAGGCTTGTGGTGCTGGGGATCTGGCGTATTAACTGGGGTGGGTAGGCAAGGTGCATGGGGGTAGGAGGGGCAGTCTTAGCTCACTTCTCCTTAGATGATCCACTTCAGGAGGGGCCCTGTGGCAGCGGGAGGGAGTCAGACCCGCTGCCAGAGGGGTGGCTCCGCAGAAGCACAGCGTTGGGTGTTTGCACAGAGCGAGCAATTTCCCTGGCAGGAACTGGTTCCCTTTGGGATTTTGGCTGGGAGTGGGTGAGGGAGATGGCACTGGCTAGCGCCTTTGTTCCCCACCAAACTGAGCTCTGTCATCCGGGGGCTCAGCAACTCTCCCTCCCTTTGTCCTCCAGCCTTCCCGCTTTCTGAGCAGAGCTGTTAACTTATGACCTCCCAGATGCTAAGTCCTGCTTGCTGTCGGAACACACTCCGTCCTGCCCCTCTGCCTTTGCAAGCCAAACTCGGGGGACTCTGCTTGGCCAGCAGGCTGCCCCTCTGCCCCGGCTCCCTCCCGCCAGTCCGTTCAGCACGCACCATCTCTCTGCCCTTACTACCCTCTTCCGTGGGCCTCTCGTCTGCGCTTGGCTCCGGAGACTCCATTCTGCTAGTCTGGTGGTTTTCTGGGTTATTTAGGCAGGTGTACGTGGAATCTAAGTGATCAGCAAGATGCGTGGTGAGCCCAGCGTCCTCCTATGCTGCCATCTTCCCCGTCCGGATCTCATCCCTTTGAATGGCTGCATAGTATTTCTTGTTTTTTTTTTATATGAAATTTATTGTCAAATTGTTTTCCATACAACACCCAGTGCTAATGCCAACAGGTGCCCTCCTTAATGCCCATCACCCATCCTCTCCTCCCTCCCAGCCCCCATCAACCCTCAGTTTGTTCTGTTTTTTTTTTTTTTTTTTTTTTTTTTTTTTTTAATTTTTTTTTTATTTATTTTTGGGACAGAGAGAGACAGAGCATGAACGGGGGAGGGACAGAGAAAGAGGGAGACACAGAATCGGAAACAGGCTCCAGGCTCTGAGCCATCAGCCCAGAGCCCGACGCGGGGCTCGAACTCACGGACCGTGAGATCGTGACCTGGCTGAAGTCGGACGCTCAACCGACTGCACCACCCAGGCGCCCCAGTTTGTTCTGTTTTTAACAGTCTCTTATGCTTTGGCTCCCTCCCTCTATAACTTTTTTTTCCTTCCCGTCCCCTATTGTCTTCCTTCCCCCTCCCCCAACTTTTTTCAGCATCCGCAGAAGAGTGAAAAACTATTGTATCTTTCTCTGTATGACTTATTTCACTTAGCATCACATGCTCCAGTTCCATTCACGTTGTTACAAAAGGCCATAATTCATTCTTTTCATTGCCAAGTAGTATTCCATTATGTATATAAACCACCACTTCTTTATCCATTCATCAGTTGATGGACAGTTAGGCTCTTTCCATAATTTGGCTATTGTTGAGAGTGCTGCTATAAACATTGGGGTACAAGTGCCCCTATGCATCAGCACTCCTGTATCCCTTGGGAAAGTTCCTAGTAGTGCTATTGCTGGGTCATAGGGTAGTTCTATTTTTAATTTTTTGAGGAACCTCCACACTGTTTTCCAAAGAAGCTGCACCAGTTGGCATTCCCACCAACAGTGCGAGAGGTTTCCAGTTTCCCAAATCCTCTCCAGCATCTATAGTCTCCTGATTTGTTCATTTTAGCCACTCTGAGTGGCGTGAGGTGGTATCTGAGTGCGGTTTTGATTTGTACTTCCCAGATGAGGAGTGACGTTGAACATCTTTTCATGTGCCTGTTGGCCATCTGGATGTCTTCTTTAGAGAAGTGTCTATTCATGTTTTCTGCCCATTTCTTCACTGGATTATTTGTTTTTTGAGTGCGGAGTTTGATGAGTTCTTTGTAGATTTTGGATACTAGCCCTTTGTCTGATATGTCATCCATTGTATATATACACACCACATCTTTATCCATTCATGGCATGGACATCTGGGATGGACCATTGATTTGCTTCCATATCTTGGCTATTGTAAATAATTCTACAATAAACATTGGGGTAGGGGTGCCTTGGTGGCTCAGTTGGTTAAGCAACTGATTTTGGCTCAGGTCATGATCTCATCCTTCATGAGTTCAAACCCCACGTCAGGCTCTGCACTGACAGTGTGGAGCCTACTTGGGATTTTCTCTCTCTCCCTATCTGTCTGCCCCTCTCTCACTTGCTCTTTCTCTCTCTCTCTCTCTCTCTCAAAATAAATACACTTAAAAATAAAAATAAATAAATATTGGGGTGTATATATGATTTCAAATTAGTGTTTTCATTTTCTTTGTGTAAATATGCAGTAGTGGAATTATTAGATCATATGGTATTTCTATTTTTAATTTTTTGAGGAACCTCTATACTGTTTTCTACAGTGGCTGCACCAAGTTATATTCTCCCCAACAGTGCCCAAGTGTTCTCTATTCTCCACATTCACCAACATTTGTTATTTCTTGTCTTTTTAATTTTTTCCAGAGGGGAGGTTGATGGAAATGAGAAACAATAGTGGAGGGGAATAGGAGAAACAGACTTCCAGTTATAAAATGAATAAGTCGTGGGAATAAAAGGTACATTACAGAGCATATAGTCAATGATACTGTGATAGTGTTGTATGGTAATGGATGGTGGCGACACTTGTGATGATGGCGACACTTGTGAGGTTGAATCATTATTTTTGTACACATGAAACTAATGTAACATTGGCATCAACTATACCTTAGTAAAAAAAAAAAGAAATTAAAAAGATACTCGAAGGTAAATTCCCCCAAGTCTACCGCTTGTTATCAATCCCATTCACAAGGTTATTTCTGAGGAGAGGAAAAAAAAAATCAAAACTAACACATCCCAGTGACTTCTCACTATGACTTGCAATGGAGAATTTATTTGGTTCTCTTCTTCTCTAGGTGAAAAAACCCGAGACAGCAAAGACCAGGGCTATTAAACTCAGCATCCACAGGCTGAGAAGGTATTCAATAAACTACTGAATGAAGATATGTGGTAAAGAGGGAAGGGCATCAATAGCTCAATGTCTCTATAGTTCTGCTGCCTAATGTAATCAATGCACCCTGAGTGCACCCAGTCCATTCCATGCTCCAGAAGAGCAGTCTCTTTGGGAGAGAGACCCTGGGAGTAGCCTCTGCTTTAAGCACCTCCAGGACCTATGTCTGCACTCTGAATGACCACTTGACAAACATGTAGTGTACTGTGTGCTGGGCCTAGCCTTAAATTGTCTCCAGGCCCACCTCACCATATCATGAAGCTGTCTTTTCTTCCTCTGGGCTATAGTCCCTATCTAGTCAATTCCCCATCAGACAATATCCATAAACTATCTCCTGCAAGCCCAAGAGGAAAGTGTTTTGGGAAACTGAAGAGTTCCATTCTCTTCTGTCCTTTCCCGGTGTCGTCATATTTTAGATTAGGAAGCTGTCTCTCTGTAAGGTTCCAAGAGTTCAAACCTGAAGAAAATAAGGTGAAGACCAAGAATATTCCACCTTCACTTCTTGTTTCTTTTAAGGATAATAGGTAAAGAAGCAGAGAGAGTGACAACACCAAGCAGCAGGGTAAACCTCAGAGACTCCTGAAGCAGCAGTGAGAGCCAAGCACCCTTATGGTTTTGAGCAGAATGTCAAAAGGGCTGCAGGCACTTCACATAACAGTGCCCAATGTTTTCAACAAAGACCTTTGAAGCCCTCTCCAAAGTCAATTTTCCATTACACGTTGACAAGGCTATACCTCTCCTATCTCTAAACAGATAGAAAGTTAGGAAATACAGCACAACTCATGATTGTCAGATGTTTACTTCTCAAGCAAAACTACACAAAATCATTTATTTGCCAATTTCTCTAAGACTCTGGCCAAACCTGATCGATGGCAACTCTTTTATTATGAGTGCCACTTTCCATTGGAACTCACACCGGCCTCAGTAAGTGTTTATAAAATTGACTTTACTGAGTTTCATAAAGGAGAAGTAAGGACCAGAAAATGTTATGTGCTTTCTTCCCTGACAGTAGCATGGAACTAGTGAAAAAAAAAAAGTCACATCTGAGATTCAACCCTGGACTTTCAGATAAATAAATACTACCTATGCTATAAGAGCATTGAGAGAATTCACCCTAAAAGAAACATGTGACACTTGTTCTAAGTCACTTTGCTGAGCGCTTGGGGTATAATGACAGATAAAACAAACACATATTTCCATTCAGTAAAAGGATAGAGACAAGTACAAGGCAATTCTAATATGTGAAAACAGGAAATAAACAAGTAAATGAATAAAATAATTTCAAGTGACAACCATAAAGAGACTTTAAAAAACAGCTAAAAATAGTGAATGGACTGGATGTGGACATTTTAATTATGAAAAGGAACCAAAAATGCAAAGTTATTTAGGAAGAATTTCTAAGAAGAGGGATTAGTAAGTAACAAAGCCCTGTAGTGAGAAAGAGCTGGCTATATTTTCCAGACAGAGAAATCAGTGCAGCTGGGACTTGGTGAACATGGAGGTGAATAATAGAACAGAGGCAAAAGCAAGGCAAGTGTTCTGCCATTTCAGCCCTATGTGTAAAGCTGAAGAGTTTGGATTTTATTTAAGTGCACAGGAAACCAGTGGAGGGTTTTTAGCCAGACATGGTTAGAATCAATGAGGGTGATGAAAAGAGAGATTTGAGCTAGAGGTGAGGAAGGAGATACTGAAATTGGAACCACTGAATGAACTATCATCTTACAACCATTCAGGGACTTATGGTAAAAGGGGACCCTATATCAGGCA
Source organism: Panthera onca (assembly GCF_046562875.1). Taxonomy (NCBI): domain Eukaryota; kingdom Metazoa; phylum Chordata; class Mammalia; order Carnivora; family Felidae; genus Panthera; species Panthera onca. The sequence goes on along the minus strand of NC_138348.1, from coordinate 83,500,213 downwards.
AGATTCTGGGTTGTATACCTTCCAATGTCTCCAATTGGAAGCATAAAATATTTTTTAGGTAAGCAGCCTCCTGGGTCAGACTCTTTGTTTTTATCATTTGCTAACATTGCAACATTGGGCAATTTGCTCAACCTTAGTTCCACTGTGTAATAAAATGGAGGTTAGAAGTTATATCTACTACACAAGGGTGTTGGGAGGATTTAACATGATGAGGAATGTAAGCTGTTTAGTATGGTGTCTGGAACACATTGAGGTTTAAGAACACATAAAGGCAGTCAACTTCTGGAATGGCTGATTGAGGAGCTTAGAAAATTCTCTCTATAAAAACAATAATAAACTAAAACCACAGTCTGTGAAAGAAATGATTCATAAGTTAGACATCATTAAAAGTCAAAACTTGGAAAGACACTGTTAAGAGCAAAAAAAAAGACAAACCACAGACTGGAAGAAAATATTTGTAGAACATGTATTTGTCAGTAAATTTCATATATTAAAAAATAAAAAATAAAAAAAAAATTAAAAAAAAAAGAACATGTATTTGTCAAAGAACTAGTATCCAAAATATACAAAGAACATTTAAAAATCAACAATTAAAAAAAAAAGCAATTTTTAAAATGTGCAAAATATCTGAGCAGACATCTTGCCAAACAAGAAATATGGATGGCAAATAAGCATGTAAAATGTTGTTCACCATCATGTGTCAACAGGAAAATACAAATTAAAACAATAAAGAGATATAGCTACATACCTACCAAAATGACCCAAATCCAGAGCATTGACAATACTAAATGCTTGTGAGGATATGAAGCAACAGGAATTCTAATTCTTTGCTTGTGGAAATACACAATACTATAGCCACTTTGGAAAACAGTTTGGCTGTTTCCTATAAAAGTAAACATTCTCTAACCAATGATCCAGCAAACATGCTGTTTTGTAATTACCCAAATGAGCTGAAAACTTATGTCCACACAAAAATTCTCACATGAATGTTTATAGCAGCTTTATTAATAATATCCAAAACTTGAAAACAACCAAAATGCCCTTCAATAGGTGAATAAACAATAGTACATCCAGACGATGGAATATTATTCACTGCCAAAAGAAATCAACTATCAAGCCATATAAAGACATAGAAGAGCCCTAAATAAGTTATTATAAGCAAAAGAAGTCATTCTAAAAACTAAATAATGCATTATTCCAATTATATGACATTATGTAAAAGGCAACACTATGAGTCAGTACAAAGATCAGTAGTTTCCAAGAGTTGGTAGAGGTTGAGGAGGGATGAATAGGCTGAGTATAGAGGATTTTTAGGGCAGTGAAACTATCCTCTATGATACCGTAACAGTGGATCTGTGTCATTATACATTTGTCAAACCCAACATGAGTGAACCCTAATGTAAACTGTGGACTTTAGTTAATGATATGTCAATATTGGCTAATCAGTTATAACAAATGTACCACATTAATGCAAGAAAACTGTGTGTAGGTGGGTAAGGAGGGAAAGGATGGGTATAGGAACACACACTGTGTGTTCTGTACTTTCCATTCAGTTTTTATGTAAATATAAAAATGCTATAAAATATAAAGTTTATTAATTAGAACAAAAAGAACCAGCAATAATAAAACTTGGCAGAACTATCAGAAACCATAACACTCTGGAAATTGACTACAAGCATGCAACAAATTGAGAAGCAATTATTCAAGAGAAAACAGTGAACCTTGGTAAGAACAATGGGATTTTATAGCATTTTAGCCTGAGGCTGCTTCCACCTCCCCTACCAACTCTAATTCCTTGGAACTATAGTCCTGGAAGGGCAGGGCAAGCCATGGGGAACGTAAGCCTTGGAACGTTAAAGAATCCAGACTCAAAAGGTGACATAATATATTCCATTCATATGATATTCTGCAAAACTCTAAGAAACAGGAACAGAAAGTAGACCATGGTTGCTGGGGCTGAAAGTGGGGAGGATATAGAACACTGGGATTACACTGCTTCACCAGTTTTTTTTCCCCCGCTTGGGGATCAATCACAGGGATTGATAAGACTAAAGTGAGTTGGGGCACCTGGATGGCTTAGTCGGTTAAGTGTCTGACTCCTGATTTCAGCTCAGGTCATGTTCTCACTGTTCATGGGATCAAGACCCACATTGGGCTCTGTGCTGACAGCATGGAGATTCTCTGTCTCCCTCTCTTTCTGCTCCTCTCCTGCTCTCTCTCTCTCTCTTAAAATACATAAATAAACTTAAAAAAAAAGGTTACAGGGGCACCTGGGTGGCTCAGTCAGTTACGTGTCTGACTTTGGCTCAGGTCATGATCTCTCAGTTTGTGCGTTCGAGCCCCACGTCAGGCTCTGTGCTAACAGCTCAGAGCCTGGAGCCTGCTTCAGATTCTGTGTCTCCCTCTCTCTCTGTCCCTTCTCTGCTCGTGCTTTGTCTCTCTCTGTCTCTCAATAATAAATAAACATTAAAAAAATTTTTAAAGACTACAGTTAATCAATGTTAAATGCTTAGGATATTATGTAACTAAAATGAGTATTAGATCTTTAAAACCTTCATGTGTATTGAAAAGTAAAAGTAATCTTATCTATCTTATTTTTACAAGGCATGATTGTCTAAGCAAAAATAAAGGCTAAGAAATATCAAAACAATATATAGAATTTTCAAATAAATTTAAAGGTATTACAGTATGCTATACCAATTTTTAAAAATTGTATTTTTGTATACTAGTAGTAAACTAGTTTTTGTGACCTTTTTCATATGTAAATTATCTTTATTCAAGTATAATTAAAACACAATAAAGTTCAACAATTCTGAGTGTACAATTTGATGAGTTTTAACAAATATACTCATGTAATCACCATGCACATTCATATTTCTTTCACTATAAAAATTTCTTCAGTAACCCTTTATCTTCTTTCCCTTCCCCACTGCCTCAGCTCCTGGCAAACATTGATCTGCTTTCCTCTATATAGTTTTTCTTTTTCTAGAAATTCAAAAAACATGAATCTAAAAAATGCCCAATCATGAATCTAGCTTTTCCTCTCACCTACAGGCCCTCTGGAAAAGGGAAAATTGTGTCTATCATCTATCTATCTATCTATCTATCTACCTATCTATTTATTATCTATCTATTCACCGATCTATCTTTCTATCATCTGCCTACCTACCTACCTATATATCATCTATCTATCATCTGTACATATATATGAAGACACTAAGTGCAGTGAAGATGTAAAAGAAGAGGAAATCACATGTATTGCTAGGGAAACAAACATAGGTATAGTTGGTTTGAAAAAGAGTATCATTCATTTTAAAATTTGAATTTGAATTATAATTGACATACAATATGTTAGTTTCAGCTGTACAACATAATGATATTTTGATAGGGTTTGCATTTGATCTGTAGATTGCTTTGGGTAGTATGGACATTTAAACAATATTAACTCTAACATCTGTGAGCATGGTACACTGTTCTGTTTATTGGTGTCATATTCTAATTTTTTTCATCAATGTCACATAGTTGTCTTTTTTTTTTTTTTTATAAAGTAGGATCCACATCCAACTTGGGGATGGAACTCACCACTCTGATGTCAAAAAAAGCATGTTCCAGCCAAGTACCACATGTCAATGTCTTGTAGTTTTTACAGTACAGGTCTTTCACTTCCTTGTTGAAAATGTATTCTTAGGGGGGCAGCTGGGTGGTTGAGTCAGTTAAGTGTTTGACTTCGACTCAGGTCATGATCTCGCAGTTCTTGATTTCGAGCCCCGTGTCGGGCTCAGTGCTGACAGCTCAGAGCCTGAATCCTGCTTCAGATTCTCTATCTCTCTCTCTCTCTCTCTCTCTCTCTCTGCCCCTCCTCTGCTCTATGTCTCTCAAAAATAAATAAAAATATCGAAAAATGTATTCCTAAGTATTTCATTATTTTTATGCAATTTAGATGAGAGTGTTTCCTTAATTTCTCTTTCTGATAATTTGTTATTAGACCATAGAAATGCAACACATTTCTGTAATTAATTTTTTTTCCTGAAATTTTACTGAGTTTATTTGTTAGTTCTAGTAGTTTTTGTTTTTTATATATAATTTGCTATAGGTAGAATCATACTATCTATAAATAGTAACCTCTCTCCTTCTTCATTTCCAGTTTGGAGGCCTTCTATTTCATTTGTATTGCAATGGCTACAGCTTCCAATACTAATTTCAATGAAAGAGGTGAGTTGTGCTTCCTTATCCTGATCTTAGAACTGAAAGCTTTTCACCATTTAGTATGATGTTAGCTATCGGTTTATCATTTGTCATCTTTTTATTTTCTTGAGGTATGTTCTCCCTGTAATCATTTTGTTGAGACATTTTATCATAAGTGGCTGTTAAATTTTGTCAAATGCTTTTTCTGCTTCTATTGAGATGCATATGATTTTTATCCTTTGTTTTGTTAATATGATTCATCATGATGATTAATTTGCAGATATTAAAACATCCTTGCATCAGTGGCATGAATCCCACTTGGTCATGTTGTATGTTCCTTTCAATGTGTTGTTGAGTTTAGTTGGTTAATATTTCAATGAGGACTTTTACATCTATGCTCATCAGAGATACTGCTCTTTAAGTTCTTCTCTCACTTCCTTCCTTCCTTACATCCACTCTTCCTTCCTTCCTTCACCACTGCCCCCCTTTTTTTGTAGTGTGTTTGGGTTCGGTATCAGTGTGATGCTGGCCTCATAAAATGAGTTTGGAATGGTTCTTTCAGCTTGAATTTTTTGGAATAATTTGAGCAAATGTGTATTAACTTTTTTAAATGTTTGGTAGAATTTGACAGTAAAACCATCTGATCCTGGATGTTTTTTTGTTGAGAGTTTTTGATTACTGATTCAATTTAATTACTAGTAATTGTTCTGTTCAGATTTTCTATTTTTTCATGATTTAGTCTTGGAAGATTTTGTTTTCAGGAATTTATCCATTTATTTTAGGTTCTCTAATTTTTTGGCCTATATTTTTATAAGCCAAATATTTTGTATTTTTTGTAATATTGAGTATAATTCCTCATCTTCTATTTCCAATTTTATTTGTTTTGTGGGTTCTCTCTTTTTTTTTTTTCCTGATGAGTCTGGTTCATTGATTTTATTTATCTTTTCTGAGAAACAGCTCTCAGTTTTATTGGTCTTTTTAAATTTCTTTTTTAGTTTCTATTTCATTTATTTCCTTTCTGATCTTTATGATTTCTTTCCTTCTGACTTTGGCATTTATTCTTTCTTTCTTTCTTTCTTTCTTTCTTTCTAGTTTCTTTAAATATAAAGTTAGATTGTTTATATTTAAGATTTTTCTTGTCTCTTGAAGTAGGCCTGTATTGCTATAGACATCCCTCTTAGAACTGCTTTTGCTGCATCCCATAGATTTTGGAATGTTGTGTTTCCTTTTTCATTTGTATCAAGATACTTATTTTCTCCTGATTTATTTATTGACCAATTGGTTATTCAATAGGATGTTGTTTAGTCTCCATGTATTTTTTCCCCCAATTTTCTTATTTTAATTGATTTCTAGTTTCTTTATGTGTGGTCAGAAAAGATGATTGATATGATTTCATTCTTTTTAAATGTATTGAGACTTGTTTTGTGGCTTAACATTATCTGTCCTAGAGAATGTTCTATGTTTACTTGAAAAAAAATGTGTATTCTGCTATTTTGGATGGAATATTCTTTATATTCTGGTCTAATGTGTTGCTCGAGACCACTGTTTCCTATTGATTTTCTTTCTGGATGATCTATTCATTGATGTAAATGGGCAATTAAAATCCACTGAATTTGACATTTTTAGATAGAGTTGAACATACACTTATGATACAGCAACCCTCTCATATTTATTTACTCACTAAAATTGAAACATATGTCCACAAAAAAATATGTACATGTAAATGGAAAAGAAGAAAAAGTAGAAAAGTGTTTGAGAACTAAATATAAGATAATATATTCATGACCTTAGGGTATTCATATAGTAAAAAAACTGATCATAAGCCATTTGCTTATCCACTAGCTAATGGATATAAAATTTGTGATAATATTATACAATGGAATATCACTTATGTAGTTATGTATAAATCAAATTGATACAAAAACATAAACAATATACTTAGTGGTGAAAAACTAAAAATTATCAACCAAGATAAGAAACTAGAAAGAGGATCTGCTACCACCACTTTTATTTAACATTGTACTGGTCATCCTAACCACTGCAAAAGAGATAAGTAAAAAATAAGATGAATGGGGACTGAAAAGGAAGAAATAGTGTTTATATTTATAGAAAAAATGATTAATACAAAAAAATTAAGAATATATGGAAAACCTTGAGGATAAATAAGTGAATAGAGGAAAATATTTTGGATACAAAGTCAGTATACAGATATATGCAATATATAGTATATTTTTATGTCATCAAAAATCAAGTAGAAAACGAAAATTTAATTATTTAACAACAGCACAAAAATTCAAATTTTTAGGAACAAAGCTGAAAAACATGTGCAAAATCTCTACTCAGAGAAATATAAATATTACTGATAAAAATTAAGAAGACAAAAAAATGGTGATATAGTCTCTCTATATTAAAAGTCTTGATATTGCTAAGATATCAATTTCCATACTGAAATGATATGTAGATTTAATACAATCCAGTCAGAACCCCAGTTCTGTGTTGTGTTGTGTGTGTGTGTGTGTGTGTGTGTATCTGTATGTGTGTGTGTGTGTGTGTGTGTGTGTGTGTGTATGTATTGACATTTTGATTCTGTAACTGAGATGAAAAAGCAAGGGCCAAGAATAGCAATACAATATTGATGGAGAACAATGGTAGTGGATGTCTACTGCCACATATTAAGATCTATTATAAAAGTATATTATTAAGAATACATAAATATATATTTAAACATCAAGAATAGGTAAATATATCAATGAAGCATGATACAGTCCAGAAAAAGACCCATACATAGACTTATGTGCTCAACTAAGTTATCACTGCAGTGTCATTTCAATACACATTTCTGGAACATTTAAATATCTATATGAAAGATGATAAATCCTTATTTCTACCTCATATCATATGGAAAATAAGTTCTTCCTAGGTAATAAAACCACATGTAAAATGAAAAAGTGATAAATCTCATAAAAGACAATGAAAACTAAACTTATGACCTTGGTGTAAGATCTTTCTTATTACCCAAAAAGCACTACTACTTATATGTAAGGAAAAACTACACATGATAAGCTGGATCACACTGAGATTAAAAATTCTTGCTGCTCAAAGATAACTTTGAGTTAAAATCCAAGAGAAGAAGAAAGTATTTGCATACATATATACAACAGAGGACTCACTGAAAATATATAAAGAACTTTTATGAATTAGAAATAAAAAGGCAGGCAATGCAATAGCTAAAGGCTAGAATAAAACTTCAGAAAGAATCTATGCAAATGACTAATATGGCCATGAAAAGATGCTCCACTTTCTTAGCCATAGGAGAATTATTAATTTAAAGCCACAGTAAGGTACTACTACACATCAAAATGGCCACAATAAAACAACAGCTAAATTAACAACACAGTTACTACTACTATTTTTTTATACTGAAACAGCATAATTTAAACCTTCATATATCCTTCATGGAAGGATTAATTTATAAAACCATTTTCTGCAACAGGTAACATTATCTATTAATGCTAAAGATACTATCATGACCTAAAATTCCACATATGCTTATATAAACAGACATACATATATGTATGTACTGAAAAACATGTGCAAGAAAATTCTCAGCAGCATTTTTAGTAATAGAATGGGAAAAAACAGCTAAAAAGGAAAAATAAATAAATAAATTTCTGTCAGCAAAAGAACTGGTAAGTAACGTGTGACATATTCATACAACAGAATATATCAGTAAGAATGAATGGATTACAAATACATCAGCGTGAAGTTATCTGTCAAAAATTAATATGAGGGGTGAAAAAAGTTAGACACAAAATGACACACACTACATTACATAAAATTCAGAAACAAGCAAATAGAAACAGATACACAATCTGTGTTTCTTTTTATGTTTCTTTATTTTGAGAACGAGAGTGAGAGAGAGTACAAGTGGGGTGGGGGCAAAGAGAGAAAGAGAGAGAGGGAGAGAGAGAGAATCCCAAGCAGGCTCCATGCTGTCAGAACAGAGTGAGACACAGGGCTCAATCCACAAACTGTGAGACAATGACATGAGCTGAAATCATGAACTGGATGGTCAACCAACTGAGCCACCCAGATGGCTGAATAATCTATGATTTTTACATTCAGGATGGTTGTTATCCTGGGTGGAGCCTTAATGGCTGAAAAGAGTACAAGGGTGACTTTTGTATTGCTAATAACATTGATTGCTTCTTGATCTGGATAGTGTGTATAAGGATGTGTTAATGTTGTCAAAAATAATCTAGATGTATACTTAAGATTTATGCACTTTTTAATATTTTAAACAAAACAAAACAAACCATTTAGTTATGTTCACACAGACAGATCTGAACTAATAATCGTCCAGCCTCACCAACAACCATCTTTAAAGTAACATTATCTGATTTGACCTAGAAGTTATGCTATTGTTTTCTTGGTTCTAGGCATTGTTCTTGGCTCCTCAGGGATGGGAGATGGAGCTAATGTTCTAATTATAATATAGAAAACACACTACCAACTAACTCAACTTGTGTTATATATCTTATTCCTCACTTTGTGAAACTGGAGGGTAGTCATTTACTTTGCCTTTACATCCCAACCCGCCCCCCACAACTCACACTTATTCCTTCCCCTTTATCTAATGCAGCAGAATGATCAACACTTTAAAAAACTATTCTGTTTTCAACTGGTGTCCATCATTTCTGATGAGAAGTTTCTGTGAATATGATATGCATTTTTTACCTTAAGCTTCTTCTACTTTGTTTATTTTTTGAAAGATTTTTAAAAATATTTATTCATTTTTGAAAAAGAGAGGGACGGCACAAGCAGAGGAGAGGCGGGGGGGGGGGCAGTGCAGAGAATCAAAGCAAACTCTGTGCTGACAGCAGAGAACCCAATGTAGGGCTCGATTTCATAAACTGTGAGATTGTGACCTGAGCCAAAGTTGGACGCTTAACCAACTGAACCACCCAAAGCACCCTTCCTTTAGGCTTATTTTATTTGAAAAAATATATATATATATAATATGAAAAATATAAATATTTATATTTACATATAAATATAAAATATTAAAAATAAAATAAATATGTATATATATTTAAATTTTTAGTGCTTATTTATTTTTGAGAGAGAGAGAGAGAGAGAGAAGAGAGAGAGAATGAGTGAGGAAGGGGCAGAGAGAGAGAGGGAGACACAGAATCTGAAGCAGGCTCCAGGCTCTGAGCTGTCAGCACAGAGCCCAATGTGGGGTTCAAACTCACGGACCACGAGATCATGACCTGAGCCAAAGTCAGACACTTAACCAACTGAGCCACTCAGGTGATCCAGGTTTCTTTTAATATATTCTCTTTTAGTTTTTAATAGTTTAACTTTGATATGCCAAGTTGTGTTCTTTGTATATATCTTACTTGTGGTTAAATGAACTTTCGGGATCACTAAATTATGAATCCCTGTGCAGATGTCTGAACCCCAAACCATGTACAGCTCTTGGTTTTTGAGCTCCCTGCCTCACAATTTCTAGTCACTTCAGTTGCCTGGAATTCTTATTTCATACTTCCACTGTCTTCCTCTTGAAATTTCTTTCATGTGCCAAAGCAGGAGAATGCCACCAGGGAGAAAGTCAGGATTATTCGTAAGTCTTCTTTCATGTGTCTCTCTTCTCTCAGGGATAACAGTCCCAGCTGCCTGTTGTTCCATATTTCTCTTCTATCATGTCCAGCTTACAAAGAGATGGTAAGTACCACACTATTTATTTCATCATGACACAAATCAGCCTTCACTCTTTGTTGATGTTTTATATACAGAGAGAGAGAGGGAAGCAAACCATAAGGGACTCTTAAATACTGAGAACAAACTGAGGGTTGATGAGGGGTGGGGGAGAGGGGAAAGTGGATGATGGACATTGAGGAGGGCACCTGTTGGGATGAGAACTGGATGTTGTATGGAAACCAATTTGACAATAAATTATATTTAATATAAAAATTATATATTTTGAAAAATAGAAATCTATGTGCTGTGATATGTCCCTATCCCTTTCCTTACTTTTGTGAAAATCTTTCATTTTCTTTTCTATAATTTCTTATGTTCTGTTCAATTAGATGTCTAGCTCCAGCTCAATTTGTTTTTGTTTTTGTTTTTCCTAGATTAGTCAGTTGTTTTGTTGTAAAAGTTCATATGACTTAAACTGGTTCACACCCTTTAGACCTTTCCATAGACTCCTCACAATAATCTACATATTGGTGCAGGCAAAGAACCGGCACTTCCCTGTTTCAATTACTGTTCTTAAATGGCCAAAAATGATTTCCAATAAGTCCCTGTTGGCTCTTTGAGGACTGTGCTTATCTCAGTTCTATAAAATACCCCTGATCCCTTATGCTTCCTTTCATACAGATGCTGGTATGATATACAACTTTTAGCAGTCAGAAGCTGGTCTCCACCTGTTAATATTTTGGGAGTCTTGGAAAGACATTGCCACTTGACTTCTTGTAGATGTGCATAGTTTTTTGGTTTTCCTATCCTATTTTTTTTTAAAAGTTAGTAGATTTAATGATATACAAAATTAAGTACAATTAAGTATAAGTATCTATAGTAATAGATAGGGAGCAGTTTATTATGGCAGCATAGGAATACTCTGAACTCACCTCTTCCCACAAACATATCAAATCTATAGCTACATAAGGGATAATTCTCGCTGAAAGAGATCTGAAATCTGGCTGAACAACTCCCTCAACAAAAAAGGATAAAAAGACTACATGGAGACATGTAGGAGAGCAGAACAATGGTCTCATCAAAAACCCCACCACTGGTGTGCTGACACACAATTTAGAAATCTCACAGGTCAGAAGATTCCCCAAAGACTGAGGTGTGTGTGCACCATATAGGGTACTTCAACCCTTGGAACATGCATTAGAAATATGAGGCCTCAAAAATATTTGGTTTAAAAAAAATGGGGATTATGTCCAGAGGACATGGGAGCTATTAGGGATTGGAGTTACTTCTTTTAAAGGGCTTGCACATAGACTAGCTTAACTCAGGACCCAGCACATAGGCAGCAATTTAAGAGGTGACTGGAGCTTGATATAAGATGTCAGGAAGGCCAGATGGTGGAGCAGCAAGGAAGTTCTCTGCTTCTTTTGTCCCTGAAATGCAACTAGATCAGCACCAAACCATTTTGCACACCAAAAAACTGATCTGATGATTAAGACAACAATCTGCTAAACTTGAGCCACAGAACTTGGCAGGTATGCAACAGAGAGAGGTGAACTGGGGGAGAGAGAAGCTACGAAGGGCAGGGAGCTGCTTTTGCAGAGAGAGGACAGAGAAAAGGGGGAGAGTATAAGAAAAGCACTCCCCCAGAAAGTAGCTGGAGAGAACTAGTGGGAACACCCATAAGTGACTGAACAAGAAAGGGAGAGAGGAGAAAGGAGAGATTTTCAATACCATTTTCACTCTATAAACAGGGGAGAACATTTGGAAATTCCACAGCTCAATATCTGTTGGTGCTCTGGTGGTAGGGCAAATCCCCAGGAGCAGCCAGCAAGGTCTGAGGGGTCCATGGGCCACACAGGGAAAAGTGTTTCACCTGCTAGGAGGACATTTGATAGAGGCCATATGGCCTCCCCATAAGCAAAGTTCCCAGTGGACCCCGGAAAATAACAATGTTTGCTGGCTATGAAACAAAGATGCCAGGGTGTGGTCAAACCTGGTGCCAGTTGTGTGTTGTGAGTTACCATAATCCCTGAACCTCTGCTGCCACATGATTGCACAATTTTTTTTTTCTGAGGCAAGCCAGCACCCGGCCATCGTTTAGTGAAACCCTCCCCACAGGGTTGGAGCAGGTCCAAGCCTCAGCGCCCTCAGATCTGAGGGGTTTGGAAACACAGTTCCATCTGAGATAAAATTCTGGAGGGAAGTGTCACCTGGCTGGCTGACAGCTTGGACGTGGACAGTATAGAAGCAGGGAGTGGACGGATACTGGAGACAAAAGAGGAGTGCTTAATTGCCTGTTGCTGAGAGTGCAGTGTTACTGTGCCAGAGACTGGGAAGCTGGGTGAAGCCATTTTCATCTCTCATCCACGTGCACATCCACACACATCCACACATAGGCCTCACCTAGTAAGCTAAGCAGTGTCACCTAGTGGAAAATGGAGCCATTACACCAAACCACATCCAACTGCACCAACCAAGCCCTAGAGGACCACCACATCTCTCCACCTGCTTAGTGTACACACTATGAAATTGTTCATAGTTTGACTTCTATGGGAAACTGGATGTAATTTTATTCGGATTTTATTCTGTTTGCAGGTCCAACTATTTAGGGTTTTTTTTTCCTTTCCCTTTTCTTAATCTTGAATACAGAAAAAAGGAACTTTATTTTTATTTTCCATTTTTATAAAAAAATTAACTTTTTTACTATATTTTTTATTTTTTGTAATATTTTTATTATTTAAAATTTTTAATTTCATTTTATTCTAATTTATTTTCTACATTTGTTTTAATTTTTAAATGTTTTCTTACCTTTCCATTCTTTTCATCTTTATCTCTATTCCATTAAGCTTCTTTCAACAACCAGACCAAAACACAACTAGGACATAACTTTCTTTATTTGATTTTTGGGCGTTGTTTTTAATTTTTTAATTTAATTTTTTTATTTTAGTGTTTCTATTTTCTTCCTCAAAAATGACAAAACAAAGGGATTCATCCCCAAAGAAAGAAAATAAGAAATGACATCCAAGTACTTAATAAACACAGATATAAGCAAGATGTCTGAACTAAAATTTGTCTATTTATTTTTTTTTATTTATTTATTTTTCAGAGTCAGTGACAGAGCATGAGCAGGGGAGGGGTAGAGAGAGGGAGATAAATCCAAAGGAAGCTCCAGGATCTGAGCTGTCAGCACAGAGCCCAACACAGGGCTCTAACCCGCAAACAGTGAGATCATAACCTGAGCTGAAGTTAGATGCTTAACTGATAGGCCCACCCAGGTGCTCCTGAACTGGAATTTAGAATCATGATAATAAGAATACTAGCTGGAATTAAAAAAAAAAAAAAACATAGAATCGATTTCTGTGGAGATAAAAGAAGTAAAATCTAGTCAGGACAAAATTAAAAATGTATCTGAGATGCAATCTTGAATGGATGCCACGGTGGCAAGGATGGATGAAACAGCAGCAAATCAGTGATATAGAAAACAAAATTATGGAAAATAATGCAGCATAAATAAAGAAGAAAACTAAGGCAGAAGAGATATTATAAGAAATAGAGAAATCAGTGACTCATTAAAAAGGAATAACATCTGAATCATAGGAGTCCCAGAAGAAGAAGAGAGACAAAACAATGGTAGAAGGTTTATGTGAACAAATCATAGCGGAAAACTTTCCTAACCTGGGTAAAGACACAACATCAAAATCTAAGAAGTGAACTACTATTAGATTCAACAAAAAGCGACCATCAACAACGCATATCTTAATCAAATACACAAAATACATGGATAAGGAAAGAATTATGAAAGCAGCAAGGGAAAACAGATCAGGTTCATAGCAGACCAATCCACAGAAACTTGGGAGGCGAGAAAGGAGTGGCAGGATATATTCAATTTGCTGAATCAGAAAAGAAAACACATGCAGTCAAGAATTATTTATCCAGCAAGGCTGTCATTCAAAATAGAAGGATAGGTAAAGAGTTTCCCAGACAAACAAAAACTAAAGGAAGTCGTGACCACTAAGCCAGCTCTGCAGGAAATTTTAAGAGGGACTCTCCAAGGGGAGAAACAACAAAAAAAGACAAAAAAAGACCAAAAGCAACAAAGACTAGAAAGGACCAGAGAACACGACCAGAAACTCCAACTCTACAGACAATCCAATGACAATAAATTCATAGCTTTTCATACACACTCTAAATGTCAATGGACTAAACGCTCTAATCAAAAGACATAGGGTAACAGAATGGATAAGAAAACAAGATCCATCTATATGTAGTTTACAAGAGAGCCATTTTAGACCTAAAGCCACCTTCATATTGAAAGTAAGGGATGGAGAACTACCCATCATGCTAATGGTCGCCAAAAGAAAACCAGAGTAGCCATACTTATCTCAGACAATCTAGATTTTAAAATAAAGACTATAACGAGAGATGAAGAAGGGCATTATATAATAATTAAGGATCTATCCACCAAGAAGATCTAACAATTGTAAATATTTATGCCCCCAACATGAAACCCCAAATATATAAACTAATTAATCACAAACATAAATAAACTCATTGATATTAATACCATAATAATAGGGAACTTCAGCACCCCACTTACAACAATGGACAGATCATCTAAGCAGAAAATCAACAAGGAAATAATGACTTTGAATGACACACTGGACTGGGTGGACCTAACAGATATATTCAGAACATTTCATCTTAAAGCAGCAGATTACACATTCTTCTTGTGCACATGAAATATTCTCCAGAATAGATCACATACTGGAACATAAATCAGCCCTCAACAAATACAAAAAAGATTGAGATCATACTGTGCATATTTTCAGATCACAATGCTATGAAACTTGAAATCAACCACAAGAAAAATATTGGAAAGACCGTAAATACTTGGAGTTTAAAGAATGAACAAGTTCACTAAGAAGTTAAAGAGGAAATTTAAAAAGTACATGGAAGCCAAAAAATGGCAACAATACAGCCAAAAATCTCTGGGATGCACCAAAGGTGGTCATAAGAGGGAAGTATATAGCAATCCAGGCCTTCCTAAAGAAGGAAGAAAGGTCTCAGATACACAACCTAACCTTATGCCTTAAAGAGCTGGAAAAACAACAACAAATAAAACCCCAAACCAGTAGAAGACAGGAAATAATAAATATTAGAGCAGAAATCAATGCTATCAGAAAAACAAAGAAAGAAAGAAAGAAAGAAAGAAAGAAAGAAAGAAAGCAGTAGAACAGCTCAATGAAACCAGGAACTGGATCTTTGAAAGAATGAACAAAATTGATAAACCCCTAGCCAGTATGATCAAAAAGAAAAATGAAAGGACTCAAATAAATAAAATCAAGAATGAAGAAGGAGAGATCGCAATCAACACTGCAGAAATACAAACAATATTTAAAGAATATTATGAACAATTATATGCCAGTAAATTGGGCCTGGCCTTCTGGAAAAAATGGACAAGTTGCTAGAAACATATAAACTACCAAAACTGAAACAGGTACAAATTTTGACCAGGACCATAACCAGTAAGAAATTGAATTAGTAATAAAAAAAAATCTCCCAAAATACAAGAGTCAAGCTCTGGATGGCTTTTCAGGAGATTTCTACCATATATTTAAATAAAAGTTAACACCTAGGGGCACCTGGGTGGCTCAGTCAGTGCAGTGTCCAACTTTGGCTCAGGTCATAATCTCATAGCACATGAGTTTGATTGAGCCCCATGACAGGCTCTGTGCTGACAGCTCAGATCCTGGAGCCTGCTTCAGATTCTATGTCTTCCTCTCTCTCACTGCCCCTGACCCACTCTCATTCTCTCTCCATGTCGGTCAAAAATGAATAAACATTTAAAAAAAATTAAAAAGGGTTAACACCTATTTTTTGAAACTTTTCCAAAAAATAGAAATGGAAAGAAAACTTCCAAACTCATTCTATGAGGCCATAATTTCCTTGATTCCAAAACCAGACGAAGACCCTACTAAAAAGAACGACAGAAAAATTTCCCTGATGAACATGAATACAAAAATTCTCAACAAGATACTAGCCAACTGAATCCAACAATATATTAAAACAATTATTCACCATAACTAAGTGGCATTTATACCTGGGATGCAGGGCTGGTTCAATATCCAGAAATCAACCAATGTGATACACCACATTAATAAAAGAAAGGACAAGAACCACATGATCCTCTTGATAGATGCAGAGAAAAGATTTGACAAAATACAACATTCTTTCTTGAAAAAAACTCTCAAGAAACTAAGGATAGAAGAATCATACCTCAACTTCATAAAAGCCATATACAAAAGACCCCCCCACACACACACTAATAAATTCTCAGTGGGGAAAAACTGAGAGCTTTTCCTCTAGGGTCAGGAACACGACAGAAATGTCCACTATTGCCACTGTTGTTCAACATAGTATTGGAAGTCCTAGCCTCAGTGATCAAACAACACAAAGAAATAAAAGGCATCCAAATTGGCAAGGAGGAAAAAACCTTTTCCTCTTTGCAGATGACATAATACTCTACATGGAAAACCCAAAGGGTTCCACCAAAAAAACCTGCTAGAACTGATCAATGAATTTAGCAAAGTCACAGGATATAACATCAATGTACAGAATTTGGTTGCATTTCTACATACCTATAATGAAGCAGAAGAAAGAGAAATCAAGAAATGGATCCCATTTACAATTGCACCAAAATCCATAAAATAACTAGGAATAAAGCCAACTAAGGAAGTGAAAAATCTATACTCTGAAAACTATAGAAAGCTTATAAAGAAATTGAAGAAGACACAAAAATTGAAAAAGTATTTCATGTTCATGGATTGGAGCAATAAAAATTGTTAAAATGTTAATACTACCCAAAGCAATCTACATATTCAATGCAATCACTATCAAAATAATACCAACATTCTTCACAGAGCTAGAACAAACAATCCTAAAATTTGTATGGAACCATGAAAGACCCTGAATAACCAAAACAATGCTGAAAAAGAAAAACCAAACCTGGAAGCATGACAATTCCAGACTTCAAGATGTATTACAAATCTGTAATCATCAAGACAGTATTGTGCTGGAACAAAAACAGACACACAGATCAATGGAACAGAATAGAGAACCCAGAAAGGGACCAATGGATGTATGGCCAACTAATCTTTTATAAAGTAGGAAATAATATCCAATGGAATACATACAGTCTCTTCAGAAAGTGGTGTTGGGAAAGTTGGACAGCGATATGCAGAAGATTGAACCTGGACCACTTTCTTATACCATACACAAAAATAAACTCAAAATGAATGAAAGACCTAAAGGTGAGATAGGAAACTACTGAAATCCTAGAGGAGAAAGCAGGCAAAAATCTCTTTCACCTTGGTCACAGCAACTTCTTACTCAACATGTCTCTAGAGGCAAGGGAAATAAAAGCAAAAAGAAACTATTGGGACTTCATCAAGATAAAAATCTTCTGCACAGGGAAGGAACAATCAGCAAAACTAAAAGGCAATTGATGGAATGGCAGAAGATATTTGCAAATGATGTATCAGATAGAGGGTTAGTATCCAATATCTATAAAAAAAATTATCAAACTCAACACCCAAAAACAAATAACCCAGTGAAGAAATGGGTGAAAAACATGAATAGACACATTTCCAATGAAGACATCGAGATGGCTTACAGAAACACACACACACACACACACACACACAAAAATGCTCAACATCACTCATCATCAGGGAAATACAAATCAAAACCACAATGAGAAACCACCTCACACCAGTCAGAATGGCTAAAATAAGCAACTCAGGCAATGACAGATGTTGGCAAGGATGTGGAGAAAGAAAACCCTTTTGCACTGCTGGTGGGAATGCAAACTGGTACAGCCACTCTGGAAAACAGTATGGAGGTTCCTCAAAAAATTAAAACCCTGTAACTGCACTACTATGTATTTATCCATGGATGTAGGTGTGCTGTTTCAAAGGGACACGTGCACTCCAATGTTTATAGCCGCACTATCAACAATAGCCAAGGTATGGAAAAAGCCAAAATATCTATCAACAGATGAATGGATAAAGAAGGTGTGGTATATATATTTAATGGAGTATCGCTTGACAATCAAAAAGAATGAAATCTTGCCATTTGCAACAAAAACATGGAACTAGAGTGTATTATGCTGAGCAAAATTAGAGAAATACAAATATCATATGAATTCACTCATATGTGGAATTTGTGATATAAAACAGATGAATATATGGGAAGGGAAGCAAAAATAATATAAAAGCAGGGTGGGGGAAAACATAAGTGACTCTTAAATATAAAGAACAAACTGAGGGTGCTGGAGGGATTGTTGGTTAGGATGGGCTAAGTGAGTAAAGGGCATTAAGGAAGACACTTGTTGGTACAAGTGTTACAAGTCTAGACATTTGTTGTGTCTAGATGTTACATGTAGTGGATTAATCATTGGATTCTACTCCTGAAATCATTATTGCATTATATGCTAACCAGCTTGGAAGTAAATTGAAAAAAAAAAAAACATATAAAATATGTCTTTAAAAATACCTTACACTCTGCTCTGATCACTTAAATTTACTGTCCTTCAAATATTTAGTTTAAAACTAAAAAAATTTATTCCCAAAATTTGTATTTTTGCTAATGTTAAACTTGCCAAATGAAATCAGGACATCTGCCTAAATTTGGATTTCAGATAAACAACAAATGTTTTTTTAGCATAAGTATGTCCCAAATATTGCATAATACATACTTAGACTAAAAATATTTTTGTTGTTTTTTGAAATTTCAAATTTCAACAGGTGTCCTGTATTTCTATTTGCTAAATCTGGCAAAATTAATTACAGTGGACTCCATACACTGGAATCACATTCTTCAGTTTTAAGGAAATTTGGTGGATATTTGGTCAGAAGACGTGGTCTTATCACTGAATCAATGTATTAAATTTCCCTGCTGATAAAAATATCTCTCTGTCTATAAGGCAGACAGTACCAATAAGTTAACCTCGATCTGATATGAATGAAAACCACTTCTAAATGGTTATAGTTTCTAAAACAGAACTCCATTTATAATAAATGTAATTATTTCACTAGAAAAAAAGAGATGACTGGATTAAAAATAAAATAAATATATTTGCTAATGTTAAGGTGTCTACCAAAGAGGCAGGGGCCAGTGGAAACATTCTTTGGGGACATTGGGGCTGATGAGCATCATTTTTGCACTCTCCCTCTACCTTGCTAGTGCATGTGGGCATGCACAGACACAGCCTCACTAAAGTTGTGAGTTTGCCACACCCCCAATGATCTTCTCTTATATCACTAAAGCCACAATGTACACCACCCCCAGTGATCTTTCCCAGCCTTGCTAAAGCTGCAGGCATGCACAGCCCCCAGCACTCTTCCGCTACATCTCTAAAGCTGAAGACATGCTTTTCACTCAGAACTCTCCCATAGTTTTTCTAAAGCCAGTGGGCAAATGCAGTCTTCATAAGGGATGCCTGTAGGTCACCAGGCTCTGGTGTCCAGAAGCCCTTGAATTCCTGGGCCCCACAGACTGTAAAAATCAGAACGATCGTTTAAGGCATGCTGCCAAACACAAGGTAGTACACCAAGAGCAGACTGAAACACAGCTGATCTCTCTGTGAAAAAGGCCTATTTGCTTTACCTGGAGCATCACCCTGAGAGACAGGTTTCAGGTTTGCCACATATCTAGAGGATACAGGGGTGTTTTCAGGAACCATAAGCAGAGAGACATTATGTTTGTGTTCTCCCTTGGCTTTACCACAGTTTACTGTACTTCCCAGAAAGGAGCTTATACTTTTGTCTTGAAGACACGATTTTTTCAGCTATCCCTCAGGGGACACTTCCAGATCTCCTGGACTAGATGTCAGCAGGGTCTACAATTTTGGTACCACAGGACTATATATATTTGCATATTTTCCTGCTGCCTGGGGATCTGGTTTCCAATTGGTCTGAAACTAAGTACTGACTTATCACTCCCTTTGGAACACTAACAGGTCTTACTACTTACCCAACAATTGGGACTTACCAAGAATAAATCAGGCTACTCAGGTATGAGTATACAAAGGTATGAGAGTCAACCAAAAACTAGGGCAAGGTTGATGACAAGACTCATCTCCTACACAAGACCACTCCTTCAGACTGGAAGAGGTATCTGTTTCACATAATACATAGAAAGAAATACAGAGAATCGAAGAAAATGAGAAAACAGAAGGATATATTCCAAATGAAAGAACAAAACAAAATCTCAGAAAATGACCTTAATGAAATGGAGATAAGTAATCAACTTGGTAAAGAGGTCGAAGTAATGGTCATAAAGATGCTCTGTAAAAAGAGTGGATGAGCACAGTGATAACTTGAACAAAGAGATAGAAAATATAAGAAAGTATCAGAAAGAAGTGATAGAGCTGAAGAATATAACAGCTCAACTGAGAAATACACTAGAGCAGTTCAACAACAAATGAGGTAAGGCAAAAGAAAGGATTATGACCTGTAGATTTGGCAGAGGAACTTGCTCAAACAAGAAGCAAAAATAAAATAAAAATAAAAAGTGAAGTAGAGGTTTTTATAATGCTAAATTTTTATTTTTATTTAAAAAAATGTTAATGTTTATTCAGTTTTTAGAGACAGAGACAGACCACAAGTGGGTGAGTGGCAGAGGGAGAAGGAGACACAGAATCTGAAGCAGGCTTCAGGCTCCAAGCTGTCAGCACACAGCCCGATGTGGGGCTCAAACCCACAAACTGCGAGATCATGACCTGAGGCAAAGTCGAATGCTCAACCGACTGAGACACCCAGGCGCCTCATATAATGTTTAATTTTAAAAATACACTGACATATATACTGACTGTTATATGTGACAAAATGGAAAGTAGCAAGCAAAAACCTATAGAAGATATACAGAAGATAATGAGAGAGTATTCTAAATATAACACTAAAGAAAGTCATCAAACTACAAGGGAAGAGAGCAAGAGAAAAATATAGAAGCACACAGAGGAACTAGAAAAACAGCCAGAAAGCAACGAACAAAATGGCAATAAGTACATACCTATAAAAATTACTTTAAGTATAAATGGACTAAAATATCCAATCAAAAAATATGGAGTGGCTGAATAAATTAAAAATACAAAACTAATCCATATATTGCCTAAAAAAGACTCACTTCAGATTTAAGAACATATAGACTGAAAGAGAAGGGATGAAAAAAGTTACTCTATGCAAATGGAAACAAAAAGAAAGTTATTGTAGCTATATTTATATCAGACAAAATAGACTTTTAAACAAAAACTATACTAAAAGACATGGCAGAGAAGGATTGAAGATACATGGGATGGCTGGGAGGCAAACCATAAGAGACTCTTAAATATAGAGAACAAACTGAGGGTTGATGAAGAAACGTGGGTGAGAGATGACCTATATGGGTGATGGGCATTAAGGAGGGAACTTGTGATGAACACTGGGTATTGTATGTAAGTGATAAATCATTAAATTGTACTCCTGACACTACTATTAAACTCCGTGTTAATTAAATATACTTTAAATAAAAAATGAAAAAAAAGGAAAAACAAAATATATAAAATATAAATTTCCTTTAATGGACAATTTCAAACAAACAAACAAACAAACAATAAATAAATAAATAAAAGACCATACTAAAAGAGAAAGGCCTCACACAATGATAAATGGGTCATTCCAATAAGAGGATATATTAAATATCTATGCACTCCACATAGGAGCACCTAAATATATAAAGCAATTATTAATAGACCTAAAATGAAAAATTGACAGTAATACAGTAATAGTAAGGGATATTAATACACTACTTATATCAATGGATAGATCACCCAGAGAGAAAGTCAATAAGGAAATATCAGCCTCAAATGACACATTAGATCAGATGGACTTAACAGATATATACAGAACATTTTACCCAAAAGCAGCAGACCATTCTTATATGTTCATATTCCCATAAAACATTGTCCATAATAGATCACATATTAAGCCACAAAACAAGTCACAATAAATTTAAGAAGATTAAAATTATATAAAGAACATTTTCTGACCACAATGGTATAAAACTAGGAACCAATTCAAGATGAAAACTTGAAAAATCATAAATAGGTGGAAGTCAACCAACACGCTACTGAACAACCAGTGGTCAATGAAATAACTAAAATGGATATCAGAAAATATCTTGAGGCAAATGAAAATGGAAATACAACAACCCCAAATTCATGAGATGCAGTGAAAATAATTTTGAGGAAATCTCATAATGATATTGGCATACCCCAAGAAACAAGAAAAATCTCAAGTAAAATTTAAACTTTACATTAAAGAAACTAGAAAAAGAACAAACAAAGCCCCCAATTAATGGAAAAAATAATAAAGATCAGAGCAGAATTAAATGAAGCTACAAAGGCAATAGAAAAGATCAATGAAACTAAGAACTGATTCTTTGAACAAATAAATAAAATAGACGAATCTTTAGCTAGAACTACCAAGAAAAAAGACCAAGAATTCAAATAAATAAAATTGGAAATGAAAGAGGAGACTTTATAACTCCTTTATAACTCCTTTATAACACAGACACAAAGTATTGTAAGAGAACTAAAAGGAACTATACACCAACAAATCGGACAGCCTAGAAGAAAAAGATAAATTCCCAAACATACAATCTTCTAAGACTGAATCATGATGAAATAGAAAATCTAAATAGACTGATTACTAGTATGGAGATTGAATCAGTACTCAAAACCCTTCCAAAAAACAAAAATTCTTAATCACACAGCTTCAGTGATCAATTTTTATTAAACATTTAAATATTATATATCTATCCTTCTCAAAGACTTCCAAAAATTGAAGAGGAGGTAATACTTCCTAACAAATTTTATGAGGCCATAATTGCCCTGATAAGAAAGCTAAACAAAGACATATGCAGACATACACAAAGAAAAAGAAAAGAAAAAAAAAAAGAAGAGAGGAGAGGAGAGGAGAGGAGAGGAGAGGGAAAGAGGGAAAGGGAAAGAAAGGAAAGGAAAGGAAAGAAGGAAAGGAAAGGAAAGGAAAGGAAAGGAAAGGGAAAGGGAAAGGGAAAGGGAAAGGGAAAAGGAAAGGGAAAGGGAAAGGGAAAGGGAAAGGGAAAGGGAAAGGGAAAGGGAAAGAGAAGGAAAAAAAAAAAAAAAAGAAAATTACAGGCTAATATCCCTGATGAGCAAGATGAAAAAATCCTCAATGAAATATTAGCAAATTGAATTCAACAATGCATTAAAAGAGTCATGCACCATGATAAGGTGAGATATATTATAAGGATGAAAGAATGGTTCAACATCCAGAAATCAATAACATGATATAACACATTAACACAATGAAGGATAAAAATGTCATCTCAATAGATGCAGAAAAAGCATTTGACAAAACCCAACATCCAATTATGATTAAAAAAAAACTCAACAAAATGAGTATAGAAGAAATATACCTCAATGTAATGCATGTTATATATGACAAACCCACAGCTAACATCATACTAAATAAGGAAAAGCTGAAAGATTTTCCTAGAGTCTAAGATCAGGAACAGACAAGGTTACCCACTCTTGTCATTTTTCTTCAACATTGTATTGAAAGGCTGTGCTACACAAATTAAGCAAGAAAAAGACATAAAAGGCACCCAGATTGGTTAGGAAAATATAAAACTGTCACTATTTGAGGATAAAATGATACTTCATAGAAAATCCTAAAGCCTCCACCAGAAAGCTATTAGATTTAATAAAAAATTCAGTAAAGTTGCAGGATACAAAGTCAGTACACAAAAATCTGTTGCATTTCTGTACAACAAAAACAAAGTATCACGATGACAAATTAAGAAAGCAATCTCATTTATGGTTACATCAAAAATAATAAAATATCTAGAAATAATTTTAACCAAGAAGTGAAAGAATTGTACATTGAAAGCTATCAGTTACGGATGAAAGAAATTGAAGAATATACACAATCAAAAAAGTGGATATTTCATGTTCATGGATTAGAAGAATTAATATTGTTAAAATATCAAAGCAATGTACAGATTCAATGTAATCCCTATTAAAATTCTAATGGTATTTTTCACAGAAATAGAACAAATAATTCCAAAATGTGTGTAGAGCACACACACAAAAAATATCCAAAGCAATTTTTGTTTTTTACTTTTCTTTTTTTTTTTAAATTCAAGTTAGTTAACATATAGTGTAGTATTGTAATATAGTGTAGTATATTGTAATATAGTGTAATATAGTGTAGTAATATAGTGTAGTATTGGTTTCAGGAGTAGAATTTAGTGATTGATCACTTACATGTAACACCCAGTGTTCATTCCAACAAGTGCCCTCCTTAATGCCATCACCTATTTAGCCCATCCCCTTCCACCCATCTCCCCTCTAGCAAGCTTCAGTTTGTTCTCTGTACTTAAGAGTCTCTTAAGGGAGCCCCTGGGTGGCTCAGTCAGTTAAACTTCCAACTTCAGCTCAGGTCATGATCTCACAGGTCGTGAAGTGGAGCCCTGTGTCATTGGGCTTTGTGCTGACAGCTCAGAGTCTAGAGCCTGCTTTGGATTCTGTGTCTCTGGCTTTCTCTCTGCACACACACCCCCAACTCTTGTACATGCTCTATCTATCAAAAATATATAAACATTTAAAAATTTTTAAAAGAGTCTCTTATGATTTGCTTCCCTCTTTGTTTTTATCTTATTTTTCCTTCACTCCCTCTACGTTCATTTGTTTTGTTTCTTAAATTCCACATGAGTGAAATCATATCATATATGTCTTTCTGTGACTTATTTCTCTTAGCATAATACGCTCTAGTTCTATCCACGTTGTTGTAAGTAATAAAACAATCTTGAGAAAGAAGAGGTATCATGCTCACTGGTTTCAAACTATATTACAAATCTATAACAATCAAAACAGTGTGGTATTGGCAAAAATACAGACACAAAAATCAATGCAACTGAATAGAGAGCCCAGAAATAATCCCACACATATATAGCCTACTACTTATGACAAAGTAGCCAAAAATATACGAGTATAAAAGAATAGTATTTTCAATATATGCTTTTGGTAAAACTGGACAGCCACATGAAGGAGAATCAATCTAGAGCACTATCTTACACCATGCACAAAATTAACTCAAAGTGGATTAAATACTTGGATGTAATGAAGCCATAAAACTCGTAGAAGAAAACATAGGTGCTAAGTTCCCTGACATTGGTCTTGGCACTGGTTTTTTGAATCCAACTTCAAAAGCAAAAACAACAAAAGCAAAAATAAACAAATGGGACTACATCAAACAAACAAACAAACAAACAAACAAAAACTGCACAGCAAAGGAATCCATCAACAAAATGAAAGGGGAATTTATTGAATCAGAGAAAATATTTGCAAATCATGTATCAAATAAGTCATTAATAACCACAATATATAAAAAATTGCTCAGTAGCATAAAACACAAATAGGTAGAAAATCTAAATAGACATTTTCCCAAAAAAGACATGCAGATGGCCAACAGGAACACAAAGAGAATTTCATCATCACTAATTATCAAAGAAAAGCAAATTAAAACCACAATGAGATATCACATCACACCTGTTAGAATGGCAATTATCAAAAAGAGAAGAAATAAGAAGTGTTAGAGAAGATGTGGAAAAAAAGAGTACCCTCATACACTGTTGGTGGGAGTGTAAATTGATGGATGAATGGGTAAAGAAGTTATGGTGTGTATGTATGTGTGTGTGTGTACACAATGCATATACAAAATGGAATAATACTCAGACATATAAAAGGAAATCTTACCATTCATGATGACATGAATGGACCTTGAGAGTATTGTGCCAAGTAAAATGAGGCAGACCAAGAAAGATAAATACTGTATGGTTTTGTTTACAAGTGGAATTTGAAAAACAAATCAAATAAACAAAGCAAAACCCATAGATTCAGAGAACATATTGGTGGTTATCACAGGGGAAGTTGGTAAGGAGATGAGAAAAAGGGATGAAGGAGGTCAATTGTAAGATGACAGATTATAAATAGATTTACTGTGGTGATAACTTTGTAGTGTATAAAAATATCAAATTATTATATTGCACACCTGAAACTAATACAATGTTATAAACCAGTTTTACCTCAATAAAAAAAAATTCACTGTTGAGATTATCATCTTCTCAGAATTCTCCTAGTAAAATCTAATATGCACTTCTTAAAGGCTTATAATTTGACTGACAGTCACTGTGAGATCTTCAAAATGAATGGGAAAAAATATGCATTCAGTCTGTTGTACTTTTTTTACCCAGTGAATATCCCAAACCATCTTCATCTCCACAAGTGATGTGGAAGTGGCAATTTACCTGATTATCTACTGACATCTTGGTTCAATAGGCAGTGCCTTGTAAATAAGAAAATAGTTTACTGAAAGAGCAAGTACATTAGCCTGTAGAATGTGGCTAATTGTCAACCAAAATGAAGTTCACTTTAGAAAATCCCAGAGTATGTAATAGACTTTATTTTTCTTGTGGATTCTCAGAAAATATAAAACTTAAATTCATGTTGGAAACAAAGTATAATTTTAGCTCCCAAGACCCTGGATGACACAGCTGTGTTGCAGAAGGTATAAGTTATGGAGTAAGAACAAAACCAGTCATAATGATAACAGATAAACCACCAGGAAGAGGATTAAATCTCAGAGATTCTTAATAAACTTTATTATCATTTATTTCCTATCCTGATGAAACTACAAATATTTTTGTGGGTTTAAAACTTCTTTCTTTTTAGATTTTTTAAATTTTGGGGCTTATTTCAGGGCAACAGTTTCTATTATGGAAGATCATCTTTCACCTTTTAAGAACCTCTTCCTATTAACCTCATGGAAGTAATAACATAAGTCTTCTTTCTTTAAAACCAACTTCTAGCTATTGAAAAGCATTAAAAACACATTTATTATGTGGCAAATACAGGATATATCAGTCAAGGCACATGCAGAAAAAAAGTGGGTTAGTTGAGGCAATATTCGCAAAAAGATTCTTTTACAAAGTTATGGATATAATTTAATAGATACCAGAGGAAAGCTAAAGTCTGTCCTACAGGAGAAGGGATAGAAGGAGTATGATCAGAGCACAGATACACATAGGTAACTACACTTTCCAACTGCCAACATCCTTCAGAGATACTCAGGTCAAATATATCCTAAAAGGGATCCACTGTGCCATCTTATGGGTCAAATTATGGTATACATATCAAATAGGAGAGTAGATATGATGGGAAGATTGAACTTTTCCAGCACACATAGGTGCCTGGGATATAGGAATAAACAAAATTATCAAAATACTGCCTCTCAAATGACTTATTTGCCAGTGGAGAAGACAGCCACTGAACAAATGAACATAATATATAAAGGTATATAGGTATATGTTATTAAACTAAACTAAAACCAAGTAAAGGAAGGGGATAGTGACAAGGAGGTCTCTAAAAGTTCTCTCCAAGAGAAGCATCTGAATGAAGTAAGGATGTAAGCAATGACAATACCTGGGAAGAAAGCAAACTGGAATAGAAATCAGTTGATGACCTCAAGGCCCAGAAGGGAAACTGTATGTATCTCTAGTTTGCCACAGAGCAAACCTCAAGGTTTTCCAGTAATTATCAACACCCACAAATAAATAAGAGGAAATACATTAAATATCTCAAGTGAGAATAAATCATCAGAAAAACAGATAAACGGAAGCAGGAAGAATTCAGTTTACAATAAGAATTCCTTTTCTTAATAAAATGTCTGAGATAGTTTAGATCAGTCATGCTTATCTTTCAACTTCCAGATAATTTTATGATGGTTAAAATTAGTTTTGCCTCATTATTTGGGGGAAATTAATAAAATCGGAAGCCTAGGGGGAAATAAAAAGATGAAAATCCTCTCTTGCAGGTTACTATGAGATGAAGAATAAATCAGGACTGGAATTCAGAATCCTGAGGAATCGAACTAATTAAATCCTATGGCTGGAATTCGTAGTTTCCTGGAAAGACCAGTGTTGACCGAAAATACCACGTTGGTGGAAAAAATAATTATGAGAATACTAATAAGATGAAGGAAGAGCAGGAGAAAAGGTGCAGAAGGAGAAGCCAAAATAACAACTAAGATTTATTGAGTTTTGAAGCATTGTTACATGCATTTTACGATGTATTAACCCACTCAATTCCAAATCTTAAGAATGTTATGTCTTTTTACATTTGATGAAATGGAGGCATGAATGGGTTAAATAACTTCTTCCACATTCACACAGCAAGTAAGTGGAGGCTTAAAAGAAAGAACTGCGCAGAGACTGCAAGAACTTCTGCTGCAATCAAAGGAAATGATGAAATCACTATCTCTGCTTCCTAATCTCCACAAATCCTTCATTCACCTCCTAGAGGTCTTTCTATATCTTCCAAACTGGTCTTTATTATGCACTTGACATTTTGCTTGGATCAAATGTCAGAGGAATTTAGGAAGAAGGGAAATGGCAAGGGCCATACATCATATGATTTTGCTTTTTACCCTCCCAGTGATCACCCTACCTTCAGGCCACAGAACCACAATACCTTCCACTGTGCCACCTCCAAAAGAGGCCATCGTTAGAGACTAACTAGGGTTTAGGCAAGAAAGATCTGTCACAATCTAGGAGTTTGAGAAGAGTATAAAAAAGGGACTATATAGAAGGTTTTGGCAGTAAACTCTAGTACCCACAGAGATAGTGTAGTATCCTGAGGATTAGTAATAGCTGAAATTTAGCACATAATTTCTGTATCTTGGCCTGAAGGGCCAAAGAGATGTAGCCTACTTTGGGAGAAAGACACATGCAGAGAGGGCTGCCCAACAGGATATACAATTTTTTAAGAAACAGCTAACTCATGGAAAGAAACATTTCTGGAAGGGGCCTGGAGAACAAGTGTTCTGGCCTCATTTTCCTGCTCTCTCCTTTAACCAGCGATCCATATTTGTGGAATTCAGTTGGAAGCCAGAGGGAGAAGCATCCTACTAATGCCATTTACACAGGTAAACCCCCAGGGTACAGAGCAAAGTGAAGAAAGTTAAAGGTTGGATCTGGGTGGGGGCGGGGGAGAGTGGTGGATGGAAGGACATCCTCCACATTCAAGTAATTCCTAGCAGAAAGGAAAATGGACTGCATAATAAAACCTAAGTATGAGAGAGCCAGTCATTTCACAGTCAAACCATTTTCCTGTGGCTTGGGACTTATGACCCTCTAAAGTCACATAGTATTAAGAGAAAATTAGTTACATTTTTCTATATCCTATAATGTTCTGCTGTCCTATGTCTTTTTTTTTTTTTCAGTATACCTTGATACGGAGTCCAGTATACCTCCTCTATATTTTATTGTATCCTGTGGGTTGCAGTGTAACCAACGTAAAGTAAATAAATTGTTTGACTTCCCTTTGAATCCACTAGGCTTCAAAATAACTGCAGAACAAGTGTACCAATTCAGAAGGGAGTCAACAAATGACAACATGGCAGGGAACTCCCCAGGAATGTTGACCAAACAAATTTCAGCTGTGGAGATACATCCTACATCCTTGAGAGACCCAATAGTCAGACAAGCCTTAGAAAAGGTCAAAATCACAATATAATGAAAATACTCCCCAGTTGATCTATGATTTCCAAGTGACAGACTGCTTCCATAAGTGTTATCTGGTAACAACAGCCAACAGCCATACAAAATAGGTATTATTTTTATTTACAGTTGATGGATATAAATAGTAAAAACAGGTCTTGAATGATAGCCTTCTGACTCTAATACCTAAAACATAACACAGAAAAATGAAGCATTATTTCCAGTACTGTGCCTATATACATATCCAGAGGAAATGAATCAAGTCAGCATTCAAGAATTCAAGTCAAATTTAAAAAAAATGTCTATGTTAGAAAGAGGATACTAGATTGTAGAATGGGATCCCCTGGGAGAATCTAAATTCTTCTACTGAAGTTTTAAAACAGGGAAAAGAGATCACTGCCTAGAACAAATATCTGCCATTTATAGATGAAAAACCCAATGATGTCAAGTGGCACAGTCAACTAAAGAGATAGCCATGAGTCATAGGGTAATTCTATTTTTAATTTTTTGAGGAACCTCCGTACTGTTTTCCAGAGTGGCGCACCAGCTTGCATTCCCACCAACAATGCAAAAGAGATCCTCTTCCTCCACATCCTTGCCAACATCTGTTTTTACCTGAGTTGTTAATTTTAGCTATTCTGACAGATGTAAGGTGGTATTTCATTGTGGTTTTGATTTGTATTTCCCTGATGATGAGTAATGTGGAACATTTTTTCATGTATCGGTTGGGCATCTGGATGTCTTCTTTGGAGAAGTGTCTATTCATGTCTTTTCCCCATTTCTCAATGAATTGTTTGTTTTTTGGGTGTTGAGTTTGATAAGTTCTTTATAGATTTTGGATACTAACTTTTTATCTGATATGTTGTTTGCATATATCTTCTCCCATTCTGTTGGTTGCCTTTTAGTTTTGCTGATTGTTTCCTTTGCTGTGCAGAAGGACTTTAAGAGACAAAACAGATGAACATAAGTGAAGGGAAACAAAAATAATGTAAAAACAAGGAGGGGGACAAAGCATAAGAGACTCTTAAATATGGAGAACAAACAGAGGGTTACTGGAGGGGTTGTGGGAGGGGGGATAGGCTAAATGGGTAAGGGGCATTAAGGAATCTACTCCTGAAATCATTGTTGCACTATATGCTAACTAATTTGGATGTAAATTTAAAAAAATTAAATTAAAGAAAAAAAAAGAGAAACAGCTATGGGCACAAAATTGGCTCTAAATGAACATATGAATTCTGAGAAGGAAAGCCTCATGAGTATTTCTTTTCATGTTCTGACAACTGTAAATATATCCTTTCCCCCCACAAGCCTACCCACAGCATTCTCACTGGCTTCATTCTACAACCTTCATCTACATTTCTCTATGCTATTTCCTCTAATCCTGAGTTTCTTGCTGATAGCTGAGATGTTAGTTGATAATAAATATTGATCCCTTGACAATTATTAGGGTATATACTTTATAGGAAACTCATCAGTAGAGAAATTTCCTGCCCCCCTTCAGGTGTTTGTATTCCCACATGCTTACCTTGATTTCCACTCCTGACCCTTAAGGAGTGAAGAAGCAAACACTTGGCATAGCATTTACCAGTGGTTTCTGATTCTAAACTAGGATATTAATAAAGAATTTGAGTAATCTAAGGTCCTGTGCTTATGACCAAATGAGACCTGTTCACCCTAAGAATCCACAGGGCAGTGAGAAATCTCCCATTAGAATCTTGAATAAAATCTGAATGTTGCATTTCAGACCAGTGTTGCATTACTGGTTTAATACTCCATATTTAGCGATGAGAAATCAAAATGGTAGCCATGATACCTCTAAGAGTTGGCATACACATTAGATAATGGCTGTCCAATCTCCTGAGAGCAATTCTGCTTCCTGTAGTGAACCATTCACAGTGCAATGTTTTCAAATTGTGGGAGACATTGGACCACAGATTGGGATGTTGCTGGCCCTGGGTATGGGAACCGAAGTTTCCCGGGAGATGGGATTTGACAGCAATGGCTTTCATTTTACTTGTTCAAAGAAAAGAAACAGGACATTGTGAATCTATAATACAGTAGTGGAGATGAAGACAGGGGCTGGGAGGAGGCTCATGAAGAAAGGAGAAAGGACTCTCACTGAACTGTCTTTACTGAAAAGACTTTTATAGAGTTAGGAATGAGGTGAGAAAAGGTTTTATTATGATGGGACAGTGACATTCCCTTGAACAGGATAAATTATTTGTTAGTCCATGACCAAAACTACAGTCCTTTGTTCTTCCTTGAGACTATAGGTTTTGGCTTTGTCCTAAGGGATCCTTAAAAACTGCTGTATTGGAGGGGCACCTGGGTGGCTTAGTCAGTTGAGCATCTGACTTTGACTCAGATCATGATCTTGCGGTCAGTGAGTTCGAGCCACGTGGTCTGTGAGTTAGAGCCCCGTGTCGGGCTCTGTACTGACAGCTCAGAGCCTGGAGCCTGCTTCAGATTCTGTGTCCCTCTCTCTCTCTGTCCCTCCCCCATTTATTCTCTGTCCCTCTCTCTCTGTCAAAAATAAATAAACATTAAAAAAAATTAAAAAACCTGCTATATTGGAAAAATCCTAGGGTTGGAGTCAAGAGACTTCAGATTTGGTCTTGGTTCTTTCATTAGCTAGTGGAGTGGCTTTCAGAAAGCCAACTTTATATCTATATAAAATGTAAGACCAACTTTAAGGTTGTTCCATATTTTAAATATTTAGAGAATTTTTGAAGGTGAAGTTCCAGCCTTGGACTACTTAACTACCTGCTATAGTAACATCTGTCACTCTCCATAGTAAGCTAATCTTTTTATTTGAAGATTTAATCATATACTCCATTTATTCATTTATACTCACTTGTTTGTCTGTGTTATCTCATTTAACTAATCTGATTGAAGCATATGCCATTCATTGAGATATTACCCATTTCCCTCTCAGTTTTGGTTTCTCTCTGAAACTTGACTCAGACCACTCATAAGGGAGCAAGGAGGCTCATCTTCGAAATGCTGTGACACCACAGGCAAGCCATACCCTTGTTGCTGTCTCTTAAGCAGTCATCCCTTTAGCCCCACAAATCAGCCACATCACTTCTCCAAGTGGTACCCAGAGATAAAATCAGTGCTGGGATTGCTTTTCTTTGTGTCACATTCACTTCCATTCTCATATAAATAAATAAATAAACAAAGAAACAAATAAATAAATGAAACTACAACAAAAAAAAACAAAAAACAAAACAAAACAAAACAAAACAACAACAACAACAAGAAAATCTCTACCAGACCGGGAATGTACAAGTTCCCTCTCTTGGAAGTTCACAGTAATTTCCATTTTAGCATCTGAGACTGCCTTCTCATGGTTAGTGCCCCAGGTCCTAATTCAAAGAAATCACTCAAGGTCCTCAGGACCATAGTCTCAGCCCTAGAACTCGTGAGCTTATCCTGAAAAGATTTCACCTTTCTGCCTCCTCTCGGGACTCTAAAACATCTCAGCGGGCTAAGCAAATATTCTCCTACCTGAAGTTTTTAGTTTCTTTTTTTCTTTTTTTCTTTTTTCTTCACACAATCAATTTGGTTTCCACACATCAATCTAATGTGAATTCCTGGTCAACTGGACTTTCTCAAACTAGTCATTCAGAGATCCAAGTGCCTTCCATTGTGTGACTTCAACATATTCAATATATAAGAAATTTAAGTGGGATGCTTGGGAAAACATAAGTAGAGTTTAGAATAAAGCACTTGGAGTAAATAAGTTGTACTAAAGATGTTAGCACCAATTGGTGGTAATGGTTTTCCTGGAGTGTTGCATTTAAAAGGTATCTGACTCAACAACCAGGAAGAAAAGATGACAGGAATCATTTAGTGTTGCCATCTGTCATGTTTGCAGTGAAAGAGCATGGGACTAGGTGTGTGAGGTATTAGCTATCCTTGATGTGGAACTAATGACTTGGCCATGTCTTTTAAATGTAATATTCTATTTAAAATTCATGATTTAATTTTTGAGCCTAGGGTAAATTAATATAGAAACTATCTGGTGGTGGGAGATAGTAAACTGAAACATCTTCTAAGACATCTGCAGAAAAAAAAAAAACAGACGAGTAAAGCTTGTAACCTACACTCTGTCTTCAAAGTCTCAGCTCTTCTGTTCTCCATTCCACCTTCCCAGCATTAACTGCACTAAGTCTTCAATATGGATTATAAAACCAGCTCTGCACTAGCATGTCATGGACAGTGTGCAGTCATCTGAGTGTTGTTTCTTCTGAAAATATGGAACACTCCATCTATCTTCACTTTTCACAAACAGTGAATTTTATTTTTCACTCATTATACCACTTTCTGGCTTATTTCAGCTGATGAATCTTTTTCTTACCTCTCATATTAAATGACCATTATTGTTGTTTATAGCTAAAATAAGTATGAAGACAAAAATAAAAGGTAAGTATTAGAAGGAATAAGGGAAGAAGAAAGAACATTATCACCTAGGGATATATTTCAACGTTTTCACCTTCTAGTTCTCAATTAACAGATCCAAAATTGAATTTCCAATCCATTTTTTTTCCTAGAAGATAAAGTTAAATAATTTTAGGTATTCAAATGTGTCTTGACTCAAAATTACAAAGTATTTCTCTCTCCGGACCTTTGCAGTTGCTCTTTGATGTAACATCCTCCTGAGCTCTTGTACAGCTGGGTCTTCTCATTCTTTATTCTCAGCACAGGCAGGCATAACTTCATTTTGAATATTTTACATAAAATACCTCTTCTTCTCTTACTTCCAGTCTATTTCATTAACCTTTTTATTTTCAACCTCACACCACTTAGCACAATCAATAATATATATAGTTATTTGTTTAGTTATTTACTAATTGTGTATGTCCTCCAGTAGCATGTAATATTCATGAGGTCAAGGAACCTGGCTGTGTTTTCCACTGTATTCTTAACACATAATATTATTAACACTCCCTTTTATGGATGGGAATTACTAAGGGCACATTTGAAATATTTGGTTTTCCTTCACTTATTAAGACACTTGAGCATGCTTTTCTTTCTTTTCTTTTTCCACAGCAACAATAATATAAAACATTTCTATCACAATGCACAATTCACAAAGAATTCCCTTATAATATCTCATTTAGTGCAGAGAAAAAGCCTGCAAAGTATGATTATCCCCATTGTACAGATGTTAGAACTGGGCTTAGGGGTGCTAGATGCATTGTTGATGGAAACATAAAGACAAGCATGGACCCAAAGAATGCAGAAAATTGACAGAACACCTGGGTTCCCTAACCCCTGAATGACAGTATGAGTTTTTACTGGTATTCCTGTGGTGATGTTCCTGGAATATTAACCACCAATAGAGAAAATATTGAGTCTTGGTCTTTCCAGAAAGGGACTGGCCCAGAAAAACAAAACAAAACAAACAAACAAACAAACAAATAATAAAAAACTTACCAGGCATGAGATACAGGGTACAAAGAGGAGAATATGCTCAGCAAAGGAGGAAGAGTAAAGGAATACTCAGAAGAAGAATTCCACTTCCAAAAAGATAAAACAGATATACCTCCTACGATTCTTCCCAATAAGTACAATTGTAAACCTGGGCAATATACATAAAACCACTATAAGGTGGAGAGAAGATTTCCCACACTGGTTGGGCAATCTCAAGATCAAGGAAAAATATAATGGTGAGTTTCAGTTTCCTTTTTATATATATATTAGAATTGGAGTTGAAGAAACAGACAATGTAAAAATGTCAAAAAGCATAGACCAAAAATAATAATAATAACCTAAAGCCTGCTACCTCATCCAAAGAACCAACAAAAGGAAAACCTTGGCATACAGAAAACTTTTAGATAATGACCATTCTCTTGCAGCCAAATGACACACAAAAAAAACTGGTTCCCCTCACACTCCTGTGCCTAGAAAGCCAGATGGGTACCCTAGAATTCTGCTCTTGCCAGGCTTTACTATGGCATTCTAGCACTCCCACCCATTCACCATGCTGGGGTGGTATCAGAGACACCTACATAGGGATTCTGGACTTCTCTCCTTGTCATGTAGTAATGACCATGTAGTAGAGACCATTTAGGGAGTTGAATTTCCACCTTCACTTGGCTCAAGAGGCATACCTCCCTCTCTCCACTGAGGTGATGTAAGAGAAGGTCTAGTAGAGGATCAGGACCTTCACCACCACTCAGCAGTAATGAGGCCATCCCCAAAGTGATGTTCAGCAAAGGTCACATGAGAAACAGTAACATACTCCTGCACCTCCCAGCCAGGGAGGTATCAGTGGAGGCTTACAGGAGAGCCAGAACAACCACCATTAACAAGCAATAACCAAGAGCCCACACTACCTTAGGTGTTAATAGAAGCCAACTATACAATGTAGACTCTTATCCCTACCTGGAAATAATGAGCCAGTGCTACTTTCTTCTTATGCTAGAGTAACTGCAAGGAAGCTACTTTAAATAAAAAGAGATCCAGAGTCTCATAGGATAATAACCAAAAGGTCTAGCTTTCAATCAAGCATAACTTTACATACCAAGAACCAGGGAAATCTATAAGTGAGTGTGTGTGTGTGTGTGTGTGTGTGTGTGTGTATATATATATATATATATATATATATATATATGTTGATAACACAGAAATAACAGAGACATTACAATAATCTGACAAATGTTGAAAAACAATCCTTATAAAATTATTGTAATGCCTGATTATGTACATGATTGAAACAAGTAAAAACAATAGACTTAGAAGTTCTCGACAAACAAATAAATGGAAAGTATCAGCAAATAAATAGAAGATATAAAGACTATAAAGAAGAATCCAAAGGTAATATAGAACTGAAAAATACAATAACAAAAACAAAAAACAAAAAATCTCAATGGATGGGCTAAACATAAGAATGGAGGTGACAGAGGAAATAATCAAGAAGCTTAAGACAGAACAATACAAATTACCTGACCTGAACAACAACAAAAACCCTAAAATATACTGAAAACTAAAAGCCTCAGTGACTTGTGAATCTTACAATAAAAAAATCTAATATTTATGTCATTGTAATCCCAGAAAGAGAAAGTAAGCTGAGACTGGAACGTACTCAGAAAAATAATGGATGAAAACTCCAAATGTGCAAAATCACATAATTTTGCAGATTGAAGAAGCTCAGCAAATTTCAAATAAGACAAATCTAATAAAGGTCAATGTCAAGATACATCATAGTCAAAGGTCTGAAAATTGAAGATGAAGGAAAAAAAACCTTGAAAACAACCAAAAATAAATGACATATTATCTGTAAGGAGAAAACAATTTGAATGGCAGCAGATTTCTCATAAAAAAAAAAAATTAAGGAGGCCAGAAATAAGAACTCTCAACCCAGATTTCTATATCCAGCAAAAAATAACCTTCAGGAATGAAAGGGAAATCAAGACATTTTAAATTGAAAGAAAACGGAACTCTACTAAATAAATTCCCTAAACAGAGAGAAAATTATAAAAGAAGGAACTTTTGAACATTAGGAAGGGAAAAAAAAATATGGCAAAAATATGGATAAATATACTGGACTCTCCTTTTCTTTTGCATCTTGTAAATTACATTTGGGAGAGAAATAAAAAAATTATAACACTGCCCAATGTGTTTCTAAATGTATGTAAAGGAAATGTTTAAACCAATTACATATAAATGGGGCAGGGAGAAGATATATAAATGGAGGTAAGGTTTCTTAATTTGAACTTAATTTCTTAATTTTAATTGGTTAAAGTGATGACATCACGTTGTGAAAGTCATGCAGATATAATACATAAAGTGACTATTAAGAAGTCTATACAAACATATACTAAAAACAATATAGATAAATAAAAATTCAATTCTAAAAAATTTTAAATAATCCTCAGAAAGTCATAAAAAAACAGAAAAATTAAAAACAGAAAAAATATATGCCAAATTTAAGTCCTAACATATCACTAATTACATTAAATATGAATAGTTGATATGCAGTTAAAACACAGAAGTTAACACACAGTGAATTAATGGCACTGCCAGACTATACACTGCCTATAAGAAATTTACTTCAAAATACAGAGATGTAGGCAGATTGAAAATGAAAGATGGAGAAAGATATATTATACAAACATTAATCACAAGAAACCAGGAAAGTTTATGTTAATATCAGATAAAATAGGCTTCAGAGAAAATTATTAGACACAAAAAGAGACATGACATAATGATAAAAGGGTCAATCTAAGACAAATTAACAATCCAAAATATGTATGAACCAACCAACAGTTGCAGAATATGTGAAGCAAAAATGGACAGAACTGAAAGAATTAAACAAATCTACCATTATAGTTGGAGGCTTCAATATTCCTCTTTTAGTAATTGATAAAACTAAACAAAAAATGAACAAGAATATAGAAGAACTCAACAAAACCATCAACCAACAGAGTGTAATACCATCTACAGACTACTTTTCCCAACACATTCTTTTTAAATTCTCAAAAAACTTGTACCAAAATAAACTGTATCTTGGGCACTAAAAGATATCTCAATAAATTCAAGATGATTAAAATCATACAGACTATTCTTCCCTACCACAATGGAATCAAATTAGAAATCAATAACAGAAAAATCTCCAAATACTTAGAAACTAAACACAGTTCAAAATAATGCATATAAAAAAAGGAACTCTTAAGGAAAATAAAATATATAAATGAAAATAAAAAGAGAACATATTAAAATTTGTGGTATGCAGCTAAATCAGTTTTGAAAAGGAAATTTATAGCATTAAATGCATACATTAGACAAGATGAAAAGTCTTCAGCCAATATCCATGTTCACACCTCAGTAAGTTTGAAAAAGAACAAAATGAACTCTAAGGAAGCAGAAGAAATGAAATACTAAAGAGCAGATTTTAAAATATTAAAAATAATAGAAAAAATAATGAAAATAAGAACAGGTTCTTTTAAAATAATACAATTGACAAACTTCTATCTAGAATGACAAAAACAGAAAAAAAGAGACATTTAACAATATCAGTCAATATTACTATAATATCACTACAGGCTGTGCAGATATCAAAATGATAAGGAAATTCTATAATGAAAGAATTCTATGAACAACTCTTTACATGTAAATTTGGTAGTTTAGATGAACTGGACAAAATCCTTCAAAATTACAGATTACCACAACTCACTCAATGCAGTATACATAATTTGAATAGCCCTTTAATGATTAAGGCAATTGAAATAGGTGATGTCTGGGTGGCTCAGTCAATTCAGCATCCAACTCTTGATCAGCTCAGGTCATGATCTCATGGCTCTTGAGATGGAGCCTGATGTTGGGCTCTGCACTGAAAGCATGGAGCTTGCTTTGGATTCTCTCTCTCCCTCTCTCTCTGCCCCTCCCTTTCTCCCCCTTCTCTTTAAAAATAAATAAATAAACATTAAAAAAAGACAATTGAAATAGTAATTTCAAAATCTCCCCAACCCCCCGTAAAAAAAAAAAAAAAAAAAAA
This sequence comes from Panthera onca, assembly GCF_046562875.1. NCBI lineage: Eukaryota > Metazoa > Chordata > Mammalia > Carnivora > Felidae > Panthera > Panthera onca. The sequence goes on along the minus strand of NC_138348.1, from coordinate 83,461,182 downwards.
AAAAAAAAAAACTACTCTATGACCAGGTAATTTCACTGGAGAATTCTACAAAATGCTTTAAAAAAAAATAACACGTATTCTATACAATCTCTTCCAGAAAATAGAAAAGGAAGGAACACTTCCACTATTACCCTGATACCAAAAATAGATAATACAATACCAAAAAAAATCACATACCAATATCTCTCATGAATATAATCTCATGAATATAATATAGCAAAATATTACTGACATTATTTAGTAATATGTAAGAATAATTATATACCATGACCAAATGAGCTCTGTTCTAGGATGCAAAGTTGGTTCAATATTTAAAAATTAATGATTATAACTCATTATATTAACATACTAAAGGTTAAAAAGTATACCATTATTTATGTTGCAAAATCAGCATTTAGCAAATCATAATACTTATTTATGTTAGAAAAAGGTCTCAGAAAAATAGAAATTTAAGGGCACTTCCCAACTTAATAAAGAGCATCTAAAAACTTACAACTAACATTATTATTAATGGTGAAAAATGTTTTCCCACTAAAATCAGGAAAAAGGCAAGGATGTTCACTTTTACCCTTTTATTCAACATAGTGCTAGCTCTTCTACTTATCACAACTAAAGCAAATAAAGGAAATAAAAAGTATACAAATAAGAGAGAAACAATTTGTTCTTATTTTTAAATGGCATGATTGTCTATGTGAAAAATCCTGAAAAAGGTACGAAAATCTCCTAGATTTAAATTCAGTGAAGTTGCAGGATACAAGATAATCATGCAAAAATCTACTGTATTTCTATATACTACCAATGAATTTGTGGACACTGAAAATGAATATAGCATCATTTACAATTTCTAAAATAATATACTTAGGTTTAAATCTAGCAAAGCACATCCAGGACTTGTATGTTGAAAACTGCTAACCAACTGATATACAAAATCAAAGAACATCTAAACAAATGGGGAAATAATAGTGTTCATGGATTGGAAGACAAAATAGTAAAGATGTTGATTTTCCTTGAATTGACATATAGGTTTAATACAATTATTATCAAAATCCTATCAAGGTTTTTTTTGAGATATAGATGAGATTGTTCTAAAACTTATATGGAAAGGCACAGGCACTGTAATAGCTAAAACAATTTTGAAATCGAAGAATAAAGTCAGTGTACTCAGAAGACTTATCATGTAGCTACAGCAATAAAGACTAATAGTATTTGTGGAGGAATAGAGACATGAGTAAATGAATAGGACAAAGAATCTAGAATTAGGCCCACATATTAGCCCAACTGATTTTGACAAAGGTACAAAGGCAATTCAAAGATAGAAAGAACCTTTCAACAAATGATGCTGGAACAATTAAACATTCCCAAACAAACAAACAAAACCCTAAACTTCTCGCTTATACTAAATTAACCCTGGATGCAGGGTAATTCTGGGGTGGTCAGGCAACTAAATTATGATGTCTGGGAGTGCCAACAGTCAACCTTTCTGTGCTGCTATCCACAGAGGCTAGAGATTTCTCCATTCGTGTTTGTAGTTCCATGCCCACATCCAGGAAGGAAGAGAGTCATTTCTGTTCCGGCAACTTTTCATGGAGGAGTACACACCTCGGAATTCCCTGTTAAACTTTTTCCTCAGTTTCTATTGGCCAGCATGAAGTGCTGTCCCAGAGACTTATTTGTAAGAGGGTCTTGGAATGGAATTTTTGGCATTTGCTACCTCTATAATAAGAGATAGGTTTACCCACCAAGGAAGAAGGATGAGGTTTTGTGGGGAGATGGTGGTTTATGGAAAGCCACCAGCACTATATGCCACATCCCTCCTACTGAGGGGTTCAATGTCTCCAATCATGGCAGATTTTCAGTCACCTCTGTGCCTTTGTTCCTATGTTCTGTTCACTTCCCCAATCCCACTCATTTCTTTCCTTGGCAAACTCCTTCTCCTCAGTCTAGAAAGTTCATTCACTCCCCCTGTTGACTTCCTCCATCCCTCAGTTATAGTAAGTTCTTGTCTTAGGTAAAGCTTATCACAATGTATTTCATTAGTGTACATATAGTTTACAATATCATGAACTTCTTGATTTATGTCTTTATCACTTTATTTCCCCATCTTTTCTCCTTCCATAGCACCTAGTACAGTACTACTAGACAGTACTTGGCTTATTGTCGATGCTTCTTACATTTTGACAACTAAATAATGAATGAATGAATTAGCAAGGAAACAGTTGAATGTGTTGAATATGTTGAAATATTCAAATAGTTGGATAAGTAGTGCTTACTTTCTTTGGGACTTTTTGAAATGTATGATAAAACAGCACATAAGGATGGCCTTCTCTAAATCAACACCACTATGGCTTTTTATTGTCATGTCCACTTTATCTGTTCAGAAGAAGAAAGTGGTGTAGATTGGCTACTGCTTTCCAGCATCTGGGCCATATTTAATGTAGTGAGATGTAAGAGGTCCTGTTTGTTAATATATCACATGATATTCTCAAACTTTGTACTGACTGTATTTTCACTTCCACTTTCTCATTTGAGGCAAAGAGATAGAAAATCATTAGGCCTCTATATTAGACACTGAAATTTGATGCTTAGTTTAAGAAACTCACCCCATATCACATACTTGACCAAGTGACAGAGGAGTCTAGTACACCACAGCCTTGGATACAAAGTCATGTGCTGCAGGGGAGTTCTTCCTGCCAACAGGTTCCATTATTGAAGCTTAAAGGAGGTGTGGACATTGTTCTCCCCAGAGACTGAAAAGGAAACAGAGATGCACAGGATGAAAAAGACTCACCTAAAGGCTGCCACTAGTATGAAGGGCAGAAACTACTTTGCTCCACAGCCTGTCCTGGCAGTGTAGATGATTTTAGACCACACCACACCAAAGAGCTGAAAGGAGTCTCTGCAGGCTAGAGAAGTGGCTGGGGAGACCCTGTCAGCATTTGCTACCCTGTGAGTCTCTGCATAAAGGTATTAATTTAATTTCAGCATTCAGCTTCATTGCACTCCCAATCCTGTTGGTTTGTGCTCATAGGAACCATATCTCCAGGGAGAAGGAGGCTTTTGTGTTGCATTTCTGTGGCAGACACTGCTGCTATGTGCCATGTTTTAAGCTAATTATTAATAATTAATGAAATTGAGTGTAAAAGGAATTAAAAATGTAAATGCTTAAATTCTTATATCTTCGGAGAATGTGTGCAATAATCTTGTTATTGGGGAATGTGTTAGATTTTCTATTTATCTATTTATTGGTTTATCATTATTAATGGTCTTAATGCAGTGTTGTATGAATTAATATGAGGAAATTGGTATTGTGGGTTTTTTTCTCCTTATGTTTGCATTTTGACAGAAATTTCTTCCAACTCTGAATATTAAAAGAGACTGGATTTCTTTGGAAGACATAGTCACTACTAACCTGTCAGGATTATTTACTTCTCTTAGTTTTAGTGGTGATTTGTTTTGGACTACAGTGTTGTGTTGGGATGTGTGAAGGGATCAAAGGGGTAGTCTGGAAGTTGTATGTGGGTTGCTGATAAGGAAACAGCCAACCTCATTATCACTTCTTCCTTTTAGAATTTGCTTTTTTATGTAAATTATAAACATTTATTTCTCACAGTTCTGGAGGCTGGGAAATTCAAGATCCAGGTGCTGGCTGATTAGGTTTCTGATGGGGACACTTCCTGGTTTGCAGATAGATGCCTCCTTGCTGTGTCCTCACACAAAGAGGCAAAGAGAGGGTTACCTGCGTCTCAGTCAGTTAAAAGTGTGACTTTCGCTCAGGTCATAATCTAATGGTTTCTGAGTTTGAGCTCTATGTCAGAGTCCGTGCTGACCACTCAGAGTTTGGAGCCTGCTTCAGATTCCGTGTTTCCCTCTCTCTCTCTCTGCCCCTCCCCCACTCACAGTCTGTCTCTATCTCTCAAAAAATGAATAAAACATTTTAAAAAATTTAAAAAATAACAAAGAGGCAGAGAGAAAGGAGGGAACTCTCTTCGGTCTCTTCTCATAAAGACACTATTTCCATCATGAAGACTGCACTCTCATAGCCTAATTACCTCCTAAAGGCCCCACCTCCAAATACCATCCCTGGGGATTAGGGTTTTTAATATATGAATTTTAGGTCCATAATAAATATGTTAACTGTTAGTGATGATTTTAATCAACTGATGCTTATGCTTTTATAATATGCACATATATCAACTGATGACTACATGATTACAACTGATAGTGATGATTTTATAATATGTACATAGATCAAACCATCAAATTGTATACATTAAATATGTTTAAGAAAGAAGACAATTGAGGAAAAAATACAAATTCTTTTTGAAAACTTAAAGAGCGATAAACTGACAAGAAAAAAAAAAGGAAACAAAGAACATTTAAGCCCTCAGACCTAGTGCTATGGACTGAATATTTGTGTCCCCTATGTTGAGGGAGCATAAGACAAGTTGACAGGTCACAAACCCACCCCCAGGTGTGATATGTGTGATATTCCTCAGGCACTCCTTGCTGCCCAAAGACAAAGGAAAGAAAAGAAAAGAAAATGGTTAGTTAATAGAGATCACAGTCCTGCAGGACATGGGTCTTCATCAGTTTACAAATATCTTAGTAAATGACAAGAAAAAGGCAATCTTATAGCCTAATCTCCAAAAACCTACAGACTCAGTTTTCTGGAGCCCCAACATCACCCCTCCATACTGATATGGGGAACAAAGGCAAGAAGGAAATGGCAGATAGAATAAAGTTTCATTATAACCTGCAGTCCATTGGCAAAAATATTTGAGTCTGGCAGAGTAAAATGCTTATCCAAGAACTCCCTACTGTTTTAATGTTATTGTTTGCCAGAGGAAAAAACAACCTTAGCTTGACAATACCTAGGCCTCCAGTATCCTGTAAATCTTCTTTAGCATATGAAATTCTCATTGAAAACTTCCCCTAGACTTTACCTCCCCAACTCCCAAATATATTACCAGTCTCTCTATAAGACTTGGAGCAGCTTTTCCTGCCCATGGATCCTGTCCCCATTCTTTAATAAAATCACCATTTTTGCACCAAAGGTGTCTCAAGAATTCTTTTTTGGCCATTGGCTCTGGGCCTCTTCCTCACCTCAAAAACCTCGTCACCCTAGAACTTGCTCCTCACTCTAGGTTGGTGGATTCATGGACTCTAATGGGAATAGTCTAGGAGAAAGAATGAGAGGAAATAAGAAATTAGGCAATTTGCATCCTAGAATGTGTTTGAGAAAAGAATAATAAAGACTGAATTTCTGGTTGTATTTCACCACTCTCAGTAGAGATCAGTTCTCATAGAAACTTCTCATTCCTAATCCACTAAGGCTGAATGCATGTCTATGGGCACAGCATTATTTCCAGGATTTTATGGATCCCTGCAGACATAGAACTCTGGAAATATCTCTGACCAGGAGTATGAAAAATTCTAACCAACAGTCACGTGGAAAACCCAAAGACGTGATTATGGACTAAAAACTATACAAGCACCCAAAACCACATATATAGACACACAATCAAATAGGCACAGACAGACACTGTTAATTTTCTTTACAGAACTCATCATTAAACTCAAATTATTGGAGGATTGGTCCGGAAGATGGCGGCGTAGGAGGACGCGGGGCTCACAGCGCGTCCTGCCGATCACTTAGATTCCACCTACACCTGCCTAAAGAACCCAGAAAACCGCCAGAGGATTAGCAGAAGGGAGTCTCCGGAGTCAAGCGCAGACGAGAGGCCCACGGAAGAGGGTAGAAAGGGCGGCGAGGCGGTGCGCGCTCCACGGACTGGCAGGAGGGAGCCGGGGCGGAGGGGCGGCTCGCCGGCCAAGCAGAGCCCCCGAGTCTGGCTGGCAAAAGAGGAGGGGCCGGACGGACTGTGTTCCGACAGCAAGCGCGACTTAGCGTCTGGGAGGTCATAAGTGAACAGCTCTGCTCGGAAAGCGGGAAGGCTGGAGGACAAAGGGAGGGAGAGCCGCTGAGCCCCCGGACGGCAGAGCTCAGCTTGGCGGGGAACAAAGGCGCACGCCAGCGCCATCTCCCCCGCCCATCCCCCAGCCAAAATCCCAAAGGGAACCAGTTCCTGCCAGGGAACTTGCTCGCTCCGCGCAAACACCCAACTCTGTGCTTCTGCGGAGCCAAACCTCCGGCAGCGGATCTGACTCCCTCCCGCTGCCACAGGGCTCCTCCTGAAGTGGATCACCTAAGGAGAAGCGAGCTAAGCCTGCCCCTCCACCCCCCGAGCACCTTGCCTACCCACCCCAGCTAATACGCCAGATCCCCAGCAACACAAGCCTGGCAGTGTGCAAGTAGCCCAGACGGGACACGCCACCCCACAGTGAATCCCGCCCCTAGGAGAGGGGAAGAGAAGGCACACGCCAGTCTGACTGTGGCCCCAGCGGTGGGCTCGGGGCAGACATCGGGTCGGACTGCGGCCCCGCCCACTAACTCCAGTTATACACCACAGCACAGGGGAAGTGCACTGCAGGTCCTCACCACGCCAGGGACTCTCCAAAATGACTAAACGGAAGAATTCCCCTCAGAAGAATCTCCAGGAAATAACAACAGCTAATGAACTGATCAAAAAGGATTTAAATAATATAACAGAAAGTGAATTTAGAATAATAGTCATAAAATTAATCGCTGGGCTTGAAAACAGTATACAGGACAGCAGAGAATCTCTTGCCACAAAGATCGAGGGACTAAGGAACAGTCACGAGGAGTTGAAAAACGCTTTAAACGAATTGCAAAACAAAATGGAATCCACGATGGCTCGGCTTGAAGAGGCAGAGGAGAGAATAGGTGAACTAGAAGATAAAGTTATGGAGAAAGAGGAAGCTGAAAGAAAGAGAGATAAAAAAATCCAGGAGTATGAGGGGAAAATTAGAGAACTAAGTGATACACTAAAAAAAAATAATATACGCATAACTGGTATCCCAGAGGAGGAAGAGAGAGGGAAGGGTGCTGAAGGGGTACTTGAACAAATTATAGCTGAGAACTTCCCTGAACTGGGGAAGGAAAAAGGCATTGAAATCCAAGAGGCACAGAGAACTCCCTTCAGACGTAACTTGAATCGATCTTCTGCACGACATATCATAGTGAAACTGGCAAAATACAAGGATAAAGAGAAAATTCTGAAAGCAGCAAGGGATAAACGTGCCCTCACATATAAAGGGAGACCTATAAGACTCGTGACTGATCTCTCCTTTGAAACTTGGCAGGCCAGAAAGGCTTGGCACGATATCTACAGTGTGCTAAACAGAAAAAATATGCAGCCGAGAATCCTTTATCCAGCAAGTCTGTCATTTAGAATAGAAGGAGAGATAAAGGTCTTCCCAAACAAACAAAAACTGAAGGAATTTGTCACCACGAAACCAGCCCTACAAGAGATCCTAAGGGGGATCCTGTGAGACAAAGTACCAGAGACATCACTACAAGCATAAAACATACAGACATCACAATGACTCTAAACCCATATCTTTCTATAATAACACTGAATGTAAATGGATTAAATGCGCCAACTAAAAGACATAGGGTATCAGAATGGATAAAAAAACAAGACCCATCTATTTGCTGTCTACAAGAGACACATTTCAGATCTGAGGACACCTTTAGATTGAGAGTGAGGGGATGGAGAACTATTTATCATGCTCCTGGAAGCCAAAAGAAAGCTGGAGTAGCCATACTTATATCAGACAAACTAGACTTTAAATTAAAGGCTGTAACAAGAGATGAAGAAGGGCATTATATAATAATCACAGGGTCTATCCACCAGGAAGAGCTAACTATTATAAATGTCTATGCGCCAAATACCCGAGCCCCCAGATATATAAAACAATTACTCATAAACATAAGCAACCTTATTGATAAGAATGTGGTCATTGCAGGGGACTTTAACACCCCACTTACAGAAATGGATAGATCATCTAGACACACAGTCAATAAAGAAACAAGGGCCCTGAATGATACATTGGATCAGATGGACTTGACAGATATATTTAGAACTCTGCATCCCAAAGCAACAGAATATACTTTCTTCTCGAGTGCACATGGAACATTCTCCAAGATAGATCATATACTGGGTCACAAAACAGCCCTTCATAAGTTTACAAGAATTGAAATTATACCATGCATACTTTCAGACCACAATGCTATGAAGCTTGAAATCAACCACAGTAAAAAGTCTGGAAAACCTCCAAAAGCATGGAGGTTAAAGAACACCCTACTAACGAATGAGTGGGTCAACCAGGCAATTAGAGAAGAAATTAAAACATATATGGAAACAAACGAAAATGAAAATACAACAATCCAAACGCTTTGGGATGCAGCGAAGGCAGTCCTGAGAGGAAAATACATTGCAATCCAGGCCTATCTCAAGAAACAAGAAAAATCCCAAATACAAAATCTAACAGCACACCTAAAGGAAATAGAAGCAGAACAGCAAAGGCAGCCTAAACCCAGCAGAAGAAGAGAAATCATAAAGATCAGAGCAGAAATAAACAATATAGAATCTAAAAAAACTGTAGAGCAGATCAACGAAACCAAGAGTTGGTTTTTTGAAAAAATAAACAAAATTGACAAACCTCTAGCCAGGCTTCTCAAAAAGAAAAGGGAGATGACCCAAAGAGATAAAATCATGAATGAAAATGGAATGATTACAACCAATCCCTCAGAGATACAAACAATTATCAGGGAATACTATGAAAAATTATATGCCAGCAAATTGGACAACCTGGAAGAAATGGACAAATTTCTAAACACCCACACTCTTCCAAAACTCAATCAGGAGGAACTAGAAAGCTTGAACAGACCCATAACCAGCGAAGAAATTGAATCGGTTATCAAAAATCTCCCAACAAATAAGAGTCCAGGACCAGATGGCTTCCCAGGGGAGTTCTACCAGACATTTAAAGCAGAGATAATACCTATCCTTCTCAAGCTATTCCAAGAAATAGAAAGGGAAGGAAAACTTCCAGACTCATTCTATGAAGCCAGTATTACTTTGATTCCTAAACCAGACAGAGACCCAGTAAAAAAAGAGAACTACAGGCCAATATCCCTGATGAATATGGATGCAAAAATTCTTAATAAGATACTAGCTAATCGAATTCAACAGCATATAAAAAGAATTATTCACCATGATCAAGTGGGATTCATTCCTGGGATGCAGGGCTGGTTCAACATTCGCAAATCGATCAACGTGATACATCACATTAACAAAAAAAAAGAGAAGAACCATATGATCCTGTCAATCGATGCAGAAAAGGCCTTTGACAAAATCCAGCACCCTTTCTTAATAAAAACCCTTGAGAAAGTCGGGATAGAAGGAACATACTTAAAGATCATAAAGGCCATTTATGAAAAGCCCACAGCTAACATCATCCTCAACGGGGAAAAACTGAGAGCTTTTTCCCTGAGATCAGGAACACGACAGGGATGCCCACTGTCACCGCTGCTGTTTAACATAGTGCTGGAAGTTCTAGCCTCAGCAATCAGACAACAAAAGGAAATCAAAGGCATCAAAATTGGCAAAGATGAAGTCAAGCTTTCGCTTTTTGCAGATGACATGATATTATACATGGAAAATCCGATAGACTCCACCAAAAGTCTGCTAGAACTGATACATGAATTCAGCAAAGTTGCAGGATACAAAATCAATGTGCAGAAATCAGTTGCATTCTTATACACTAACAATGAAGCAACAGAAAGACAAATGAAGAAACTGATCCCATTCACAATAGCACCAAGAAGCATAAAATACCTAGGAATAAATCTAACCAAAGATGTAAAAGATCTGTATGCTGAAAACTATAGAACGCTTATGAAGGTAATTGAAGAAGATATAAAGAAATGGAAAGACATTCCCTGCTCATGGATTGGAAGAATAAATATTGTCAAAATGTCAATACTACCCAAAGCTATCTACACATTCAATGCAATCCCAATCAAAATTGCACCAGCATTCTTCTCGAAACTAGAACAAGCAATCCTAAAATTCATATGGAACCACAAAAGGCCCCGAATAGCCAAAGTAATTTTGAAGAAGAAGACCAAAGCAGGAGGCATCACAATCCCAGACTTTAGCCTCTACTACAAAGCTGTCATCATCAAGACAGCATGGTATTGGCATAAAAACAGACACATAGACCAATGGAATAGAATAGAAACCCCAGAACTAGACCCACAAACGTATGGCCAACTCATCTTTGACAAAGCAGGAAAGAACATCCAATGGAGAAAAGACAGTCTCTTTAACAAATGGTGCTGGGAGAACTGGACAGCAACATGCAGAAGGTTGAAACTAGACCACTTTCTCACACCATTCACAAAAATAAACTCAAAATGGATAAAGGACCTGAATGTGAGACAGGAAACCATCAAAACCTTAGAGGAGAAAGCAGGAAAAGACCTCTCTGACCTCAGCCGTAGCAATCTCTTACTCGGCACATCCCCAAAGGCAAGGGAATTAAAAGCAAAAGTGAATTACTGGGACCTTATGAAGATAAAAAGCTTCTGCACAGCAAAGGAAACAACCAACAAAACTAAAAGGCAACCAACGGAATGGGAAAAGATATTTGCAAATGACACATCGGACAAAGGGCTAGTATCCAAAATCTATAAAGAGCTCATCAAACTCCACACCCGAAAAACAAATAACCCAGTGAAGAAATGGGCAGAAAACATGAATAGACACTTCTCTAAAGAAGACATCCGGATGGCCAACAGGCACATGAAAAGATGTTCAACGTCGCTCCTTATCAGGGAAATACAAATCAAAACCACACTCAGATACCACCTCACGCCAGTCAGAGTGGCCAAAATGAAGAAATCAGGAGACTATAGATGCTGGAGAGGATGTGGAGAAACAGGAACCCTCTTGCACTGTTGGTGGGAATGCAAATTGGTGCAGCCGCTCTGGAAAGCAGTGTGGAGGTTCCTCAGAAAATTAAAAATAGACCTACCCTATGACCCAGCAATAGCACTGCTAGGAATTTATCCAAGGGATACAGGAGTACTGATGCATAGGGGCACCTGTACCCCAATGTTTATAGCAGCACTCTCAACAATAGCCAAATTATGGAAAGAGCCTAAATGTCCATCAACTGATGAATGGATAAAGAAATTGTGGTTTATATACACAATGGAATACTACGTGGCAATGAGAAAAAATGAAATATGGCCTTTTGTAGCAACATGGATGGAACTGGAGAGTGTGATGCTAAGTGAAATAAGCCATACAGAGAAAGACAGATACCATATGGTTTCACTCTTATGTGGATCCTGAGAAACATAACAGAAACCCATGGGGGAGGGGAAGGAAAAAAAAAAAAAAAGAGGTTAGAGTGGGAGAGAGCCAAAGCATAAGAGACTGTTAAAAACTGAGAACAAACTGAGGGTTGATGGGGGGTGGGAGGGAGGGCAGGGTGGGTGATGGGTATTGAGGAGGGCACCTTTTGGGATGAGCACTGGGTGTTGTATGGAAACCAATTTGACAGTAAATTTCATATATAAAAAAAAAATAAATAAATAAATAAATAAAATAATAAAATAAACTCAAATTATTTTGTAAATTGATTGTTTTTTAAAATAGTCTTGGTCTCCCTACCCCATAGACTGGCTAGCTACTCACCAAGTCAGTGGTTTCTTCATTCTGGACCCAGACTTGGATGACATGCCCTAGCCTCCTGCACAGTTCAGGTGTGTTCATAGGACAGGTCAAATGTGAGTGTGAGTGGTATGCACCATTGCCTGGCCTGAGCCATACAACACCCCCCCCCCCATGAATGAACCTCCATGCTCTTTTTCTTTTTCTGCCAGTTTTATGGACTACAATAAACAAGAAAAAGAATACACATTTAAAGATTGAAAATGAGGAGTAAAACAGCCTTTATTCATAGGCATGATATTTGTTAATGCAGGAAATTCTTATATTCATAAAAACTGCTAGAACTAATAAGTGAGTTGAGCAAAGTTTCAGAACACAAAAATCTATTGTATTGTACTGTAAAAGTTGAAAATGATATTTTAAATGTTGTTTAGTATCATAAAAATATAAAATACTTATAAATTTCATTCAAATACAAATGATCTTTACACTAAAATCTGCAAAATTTTACTTAAATTAAATACAGATAAGATGTAGAGATAATAACATGCCTATGAGTTGGAAGAAACAATATTATTAAGAGTTAAGTCTCCTCAAATCAACGTGAATTTGGATGCCATCTCAATCAAAATGGAAATGGCATTTTTTGTTAGAGAAATATAGAAGCTTAGTTTTAAATTTATAGAGGAGTGCAGATGTAGCATATTTAGATCTAGGAGAGCCAAAGCAAAACTTCAGTTGGCTGAATTATGCTACTTGATTTTAAAACTTTACTTGATTTTAAGAGACTACAATAATTAGTACATGGAATTAGAATAGATAAATGGGCCACTGGAATAGAATAATGCACCCAGAAACAGACCTACATGTGGGTGCCAAAGTAATTTAATAGGAAACAAACATTCTTTCAAGAAATGGTACTGGATTAAATTAAGATCCACATAGGAAAACGTGAATGTCTCTCCTTATCTCACAGCAGCACAGACAAGTAATTTAAGATGGGTCATATACCTAAATATGAAGAAAAATTCCATAAAACTTTTAGAATAAACTCTAGCGAAATATTTCTGAGTCATTTGGATAGGCAAATATTTTTTTACCCAAGAATAACAATAACAACAACAATAATGAATTAATAATAAAAACTTCTGTCTTCAAAAGACAGTGTTAAGAAGGTAAAAAGGCAAGCCACACATTAGAGAACTATTTCTAATATCTGACAAAGAGCTTGAATATAAAATCCTTCTACCAACTCAATAATAAACACACAAAACATTTTAAGTTAAATTGTCCAAAGATTTATATATCACTTACAACCTTTAAAAGACAAGATATTAATGTCCAGTAAGCACATAAAAGTGTGCTTACTATCAGTGGTTTAGGGAAATTCAAATTGAAGCCAATGAGATACCACTTCAAACATACTACAATGGCAAACTTTTAAAAGAAATGAGGAATGAAAATAACCAGTGTGATGAGAATACAGGGTAACTGGAACTCTCATACTTTGTTAGTTACAATTGTCACAATCCCTTTTGTTCTTAACTGGCATTTTCTTAAACAGTTACACATTATCCTATGGTCCGCTAATTTCCCTCCCACATACTTACCCAAAAGAAACAAAATCCTATTTCCACAAAAACACTTACTCAAGAATTGTCATGGCAGCTTTATTTAATAATATCCCTCAGAAAATTACCTAAGTTTCAATAAACATGTGAAGAATTAAAAAAAATTATATTTATGAAAGAATTCCTACTCAGAAATAAAAGGAATAGAATCATAGGTAAGTGTGAAAACATGAATAAATCTAAAAAACAAGATACTGAGCAAAATATCCCAAGGTATAAAAAGTACATGCAGTATCATGTAAACAATTGGGAAAAAAGATGATTTTCAGACATTGGATAATAGATAACACAGGACAGTGGTCCCTGAAAGGGAGGAAACAAATGAGGGAGTCTTATGAATATGGTAGTTTGGAGAAATTTCCAGGGTCAGCACAGGCAGCAAAATCCAAAAACAGCCTGGAGATCTTTCTGTACTAAGGAGATAGAACTGGGAATTCATGGAGGCCAAGTGACTGAAATCCACAAGGAATAAGAAGAGAGAGCTTCAGAGGGCTAGAGAAAGAGGGAGGAAGGGAGAGAGAGGGAGAGAGAAAGAGAGAGGGAGAAGAGAAGGAGGTGTCAGGGAAACAACCAATAGAAATGTAAGAACTAGATAATAGTTAAGTGACCCTTACTGACACCATACACAAAAATTAACTAAAAATGAATCATGGATCTAAATATAGGAACTAAAGCTGTAACATTTCTATGATGAAAAAGAAGAAAGAGGGAAAGGAGGAAGGAGAAAAAGAAAATCTTAGTGACCTTGGGTTTGGCAAAGTTTTCTTGGATATATAGAAACCAAAAATTAAGAATTATAAGAGGAAAAAAAGCAATAAATCAGGTTTCATCAAAATTAAACTTTCATTATTCAAAAAGACACTTAAGAAATTGACAGGATGCAAAGAGAAAATACTTGCCAAATCTATATTTGACAAAGAGTTTGTGTATGAAACAATATTAAAAAAAAACAACTCTTACAATTCTGTAATAATAAAATTGAGCTAGTGCTCAATGAAACATGGGTAAAAGATTTGAATAGGCACTTCAGAAAAAAAAAGGTACCATATGGTTGACAAATGATCTTCTGAAAAGATGTTCCACATCACTCATGATTATGTAAGTGCGAATAGAACCAAAATAAAATATCACTATGTATGCTCTAGAATGGCTGAAATTAAAAGTGTTGATGAGGTGCGACTGGTCTATTCGTATGCTGTTTGTGAGAATTTAAAGCGGTATGCATAACCACCTTGGAAAACAATTTGGCAGTTTCTTTAAAAAGTTGAACATATACCTACCATTCAACCCAACCATTCTAATTTTAGGTATTTACACAAGAGAAATGAAAGGGTATGTACACACACACACACACACAGTCACACACACACACACACACACACACACAAATTGTAGGCAGATGTGTTTCACAGTTTTATTTGTATAAAATTAAAGCTGGAAGTAACCTAAATGTGTATAAACAGGTAGAATGAAAAAAAATAAATTTTGATATATTCATGCAGCGGAATGCATTCCATTTGACAATAAAAAGGGATAAATTACTAATCAATGGGAAAACATGGATGAATCTCAAAATAGTTGTACTAAGTAAAAAGTTACATCAAAAAATGCATTCTGCATGATGGCATGCATAATTTTGCTAAGAGGAAATTCTAGAAAATGCAAATTAATCTATGGTGATGGAAAGTAGATCAGTGGTTGCAGAGGACTAGGAGATGGAAGGATGGATTACAAAGGTGTTTGAGGAAATTTTTGGGTTCACTATCTTGATTGTGGAGACAATTTCATGAGTGTATAGGTATGTCAAAATCATCAAATTACATACATATTGTGCTGTTTATTGTGTGTCAGTTGCCCCTCAATAAGGCTATAAAAGAAGGCAGACCAAACATAGAACTAAGGTGTGTAATTTTCAGTCCTTTGCTGTTTTCTTTCCTCTAGTTTCCCCACTTTCTTTCCTCTAGTTTCCCCCCTTTGATCTCTAGGATCTTAAAATATCAACCACAAGTCCTAGATTTTCCGGAAATTTCAGTGTCTTTAGTATTCCAGAATTTATCAGATCATGGGCATCGATTTTGGATTAGAAGAACATAGAATCCACTTTTCTAAGCCTTTGTCAATGAGATAAGGCCTAACCACTGCATTTTCTGATTATTTCCACTGCACACTTGCCAAGCTTTTTGTTTCCTACTCTTCAATACCCCATTATCCACTGCACAGGTTCTCCAGCCCCCAGAACACAAGAGTATAAAGATGAACTCTAAGATTCATTCTGACTTCTGGATTGGCTCTCCATCCCTAGAAAGACGTCAAGAGGCCTCCTGGGAGAGATTTCCTTTACTTCTGGTCTTATAGACTTCTAAAGCCTAGCTTGCAAGAAGCTGGAAGAAGAAAGCAGAGCTGGCAAATGTGAAGCTTATCATGAAATGTCCTTTGAAATATCTAAGCACATAACTGATCTCTGCATCTGGGAGAGTGGTGAGTAAAAGGCATGACCACTGTAGTGAACATCAGAGGGGTATCATTACATACAGATTAATCGCCATTATATATGAAGGTGAATAATAATCATGAAGACAAAGGAAAACAATTAACTTAATAGATTCCCAAAACTCATCATGGACCTTTCCTCCTTCCTTTACTGTATGGAAAATATAATGCTTCTCCATCCCTGATTAGTCTGTTCTCTTCTCTTCCTGCTCAGAGCTTGAAGTATCCTCTGCAATGGGCTACACTTTGTCCCAGAATGGAAGCAGCTCCTCTTCATTCCATAGTTCTAAGTTTGTAAACCCTTCTTGCTTCTGTAAAGGGAATTTTTGGATGCTTTGGAACCTAGCAGAGACCAGCCAAATCTCCTGTTATTTTCCTGAAGTTTACCTTAGAGAAGGTGATGAGAGCATTATCCACAATCTCCATCATACAGGCCATACTAAACACTTCTGTCATATTGGCATTTTCATAAGACTTTTGTCATTTAAATTTTATCATTTTATTATTCTAACAATATAAGTTCAACAACCAAAGGGAAGGAAAGCCAGGGTGTGTCTGCAGAGTGGATACTGTACATCTATGTGCCAATGTCAGTATACATGGGGTCTATATCTGGCTCTTCCAGGCTGCTAGTAACTCACTGAAAGACTTTGGGCAAGTTAATTACCCTTCTGAGTCTCAGTTTGCTCATATGTAAGTGATTACACTGGAAAACATGACCTGAAGGTCACAAATGGTTCTAAAGCCTGGGGATCCAATTTGAAGCACCAAGTGCGAATGGCTCCATAGAATTTAAGGAGCTTAAGATGTCACTGCCTGCTGCATGGATAGAGCCTTTTAAATACAGCAGTGAGGGGAAAAGGGAGATTTCCATACTTCCTTTCTCAATGGCCCTGGCTCACCAAATTCAGAGGACTAAAGAGCCAGCCCATCTCCAAGCATGTCTAACCTCATGCAAGCTGGTCTTCATGCCTTCTTTCCCCACTGACATCCCTTCATCACCACTGAAGTGGTGGTTTGCTGGGTCTTTGTGGTTATGTCCCTCAGTGTCCTCTCAGGGAACAACAGGTAGAGCAGAAGAGACCCAGAATCCCAGAATTATAGAGCTCAAGACAACCTTACCCAGTTGTAAGCCTACCCTGACAAGTTAGAGATAAGGAAACCAGGACCCAAGAGAAACATCATTTCCACCAGCTCTGACACTGCCAGCTTGTGGCTTTGAGAAAATTTCAGTGTCCTCAAAGAAGGGACATAATAGTGCCTAATTCCTCATGTTGTGATCACGTATGTTTAGCTCCCAATTTGGTAGATATAAAATGTGAACAATTTCAACACTCAAGTTTTAAAACTAAGGAAATGAACAGCAGGTCTACTGTTACCAATCTTATGATTTTCTATTATAGTACATTAATTTGGAAAAGAAAGAGCTTGTCCTAAAATACACACACACACACACACACACACACACACACACACACACATACACACACACACACTGAAGGAGATAAATAGGATAGGAATGAGGGCATCTTACTACCTAGATCTGAGTGAGGCAGGTCAGGATGCACTGCCCAGGTGTGCAAAAACCTGATTAGTCTCAACTCCACAAGGCAAACTAGCTCTGTGACATGGGGCAGGCACTTAAAACCATCTGTCCTTCTGCTCTCAACTATCCAACAAGAATAGGAATACTTTCCTTGCTGACTTCATGAAGATATTGTGAGGATAGAATATGATGGTATTTTTGAAAGAATAAAATATATACAGGACACTTGGGTGGCTCAGCCTGTTAAGCATCCGACTTTGGCTCATGTCACGATTTGTGATTTGTGTATTTGAGGCCCTCGTTGGGCTCTGTGCTGATGGCTCAGAGCCTGGTGCCTCTCTCTCTGTCCCTCCCCCGCTCATGCTCTGTCTTTATTTCTCAAAAATAAACATTTAAAAAAGTGTTTAATATATAAATTGTAAAATATACAAATTATATTTTATAGTATAAAGTCTTTTTTATTTTTTTACCAAGTTTATTTTTTTCACCAAATTCAGAGGACTGAAAAGCCACCCCATCTACAATTTTATTTTAAAGTCTAAAATATGTACAGATACTAATCTGTTGGAAATACCTGATAGTACAGATTTTTTAGCTGCTGCATTATTTGTGTATCAAAAAATGTATTTAAAAAATAGTTTAGTGGATGTTAAAATGCTGGGCAAATGCAGAGGGTCTTTTTTACTTCAAGAGAGGAGAGACTGAGCATAGAAGGAGGAGCTTACCATCCACAGCATGGGGTTATGGAGATGAGATCACAGAATTCTGACCCACTCCCTCAAGTGATTTTTTAAAATCTGTGTAGGGCAGTCATCATGCACAAAGGCTGGAGCCATGGGCAGTCTCCCAGCTGGGCTTGTCTGCCTGCTTTTTCTCCTATTACAAGCCCATTTGTCTAGGCAGCTTCCATTTACAGAAAGGGCAACTTTAAATAATCATAAATCACATTGCTTTAGTCAATGTTTTAATCATAAGATTAGTTTTAGTTTGCTTGGGTAAGACATTTTAATCATGAGTTTCAGTTTCTTCATCTGTGAAATGAAGATGGTTATCCCTCTCTGCCTACCTCATAGAACAGTTGTCAGACCTGATAAAATAACCACAGCGGCTTCTTACAGAGAAATTCCACATGGCAGGCACTGCGCCCAGGGCTCTACATGAATCATCTTTTTTATCTCTCAACAATCCTACCAAGAGGTATTATTACAGATGAGGAAATGAAGGTTCAGAAAACTTCAGTAGTTTGTCTGAAATCACACTTCTGGTAAGTGATGTAGCCAGGCCAGGAACATGCTCCAGAGAACAATGTGTGTGGAAGCAGTCAAAAGTGGAAATGCCCCATCTGATGAGGCTCCCTGTTGCAGTGGGGACAACACAGGTGTGTGTCTTTATGGGAGCCCTCACTGACCATTGATCCAACTTCAGGTGCCTCATTCTGCTCTTATGGAGAAGAAGTCAGGGTGGCTCAAGGCTCAGTGGGAGAGGGGCTCAGACCCTACCCTGGGTCATTCTGCTCAGTTCCCTTCTGTCTGTGCAGGTCATTCAGAGGGAGGCTCACTGCCTCTGAAAATTCCCACTGGAAGAGTTCACCAAACCACCTCTGCACTCTCAGCCTTCATAATTACTATAATTTATGAACTCAGAGCATTTCCATCACTTGTCCACATGAATGGCTCTGTTACTAAACTATCAGCTTCTTGAGCTTGAAGTCTGTTTGGCCTTCCCAGTTAGGCCCTTGACCATGCCTGAATCACTAATGGGTATTATATTGCATTAACCTCCCTTCAAGAAAACAAACAGACACACTTTATAGAAGCCAAACTAACTGTGTCCTTGGGAGAGGAGATGAATAACAGGGAAAAGGAGAGACTGAGGTTCTCTCCCTGTCAAGGGCTCCTCTGTCTTGTGGGCTAATTAGTCCTGAGATAGTGGGCATTGGAAACCCCCAGAATCTTCTATTAAAGCAAAGGGCTACATCACTGGGGTCAGGTAACAAAATGAGATGCAGGAGTTCAGGTTCCTCACCCACTGGGGGTGTGTTCTGCCTTGGGGTTCAAACTGCTTGGTCCATGATAACCTTGACCAGCTGGGACAAGGCTTGAGACTCAGTTTTTCTAATTGTAGAGTGGACTTCGATATCTCAGAGATAGTGCATCTAGAGGGCACTAATGAGGGCTGAGGGATAGGCTAAGGGAGCTCCAATCTTCTGTTGCAAGTTGTTTCTGGCCCACCTTTGCCTTTCTCTTTCTGGTATGAACCTTGGAGCAAGGACATGGCTAGCCATTAGAGTGCTATGCACTGTATCTGACAGCAGGCATAGCAGCGCACTGACCCATCAAAGCAAAAGCAGGAAGTAGCCATAGAAGGGTCCTTTAGCCCTTCCTCTGCCTGCAGCTACTTCCCAGGAATGGTGAGTTCTGTGGAGTCCAGAAGGTTGGGTTGATTGGTAACACAGGTGTGTGTGTGTGTGCATGCACATGCTCAGTATAGCAGCTATTTTACAAATGTAGCACTTATTGTAGCACAATATTTTAATGAACAATATAGCCACTCTAGGTGTGTGTTATCTGAGTAACCACCTTGCACCTGAAGGGGGCAGAGGAGGGAATGATCCGGATGCTGCTCCAAGGCTCTTCCTGTGTCCCCCTCAAATAACTACAGTGGGAAATGGTGATGATTTTGTCCCAATCCTGTCAGCAGTTCCTGGGGCTGAGTGTTTGCAAGGGGAAGGGCTCTATAGCTCTAGAACAGACATGACTGGCTGTGTCTGCATCCTGACTTCAGCCTCACCCTCTCAGATCTGGATTCTGAACTTAGGGGCAAAGAATTCTGGAAAGTCCATTTTCTGGCTGGTTAAGATGTGTTCAGCCTTCCATCCCATCACTCTCTCCTGGCTTACCTGAGCACACCTCAGTGTGAGACAGGATGGATGAGCATTGGTCAAAGGGTAAAGAGCCCCAGCTGCTCCATATCTTCAAATAGGCTTAACACAAGACTCTCTGAAAATCATCTCCTAAAAGCATGACCTGGGGCTGGATCCCAGCACCTCCTGTGTTGTTCATGACCACAGGGGACAGACTGGGGGCTAGTCAATCAAGAACAACCTCACTGCTCAGAGGAGGGGTCCAGATTTCATAAACCTTGTTTTCTTATAGGCCACAAGGAGTTCTCCTTTGTGCTTTGTTGAAGAGTCCAAACCTGAAGATGTGGCTTAGTAATGCTATCTTGATCCAAAAGCATTCTTGCTTTATTTCTGGTTTTACTCTAAATGCAAGGAGGAAACAGTTTTGTTTGGTTGCTGTGGCTATGTAATTGCTAAGCAATGCTAACAACTGTTATGCTCTAAAGATGAATGCAACTTCCAACTTTACATGTGCTCTCATGTTTTCAAATCACATTACTCAACACTAGTTTATTTATTCCTGATAACCACTCTGAGAAATACACAATCCTATTTTCTTAATTTCTCAATTGAAGAAACTAAGGCTCATGGAGGCTAACAACTTGTTATAAGGTAGAAAATAGAAGAATTCAGACTCAAGTCTAAGATTTTTCACTTAAAATTCCATGTCTACCAGATTCTAGCACCCTAACCAGTAATTAATCTTTCCTTTTCAGGGCTGTAAAAAGGCCCAGAAAACAGAGGTTTCTGGAGGCTAAAAAGTGAGTGTAAGGGGGTGCCTGGGTGCTCAGTTGGTTAAGCATCAGACTTCGGCTCAGGTCATGATCTCAGGGTTCATGGGTTTGAGCCCCATGTCAGACTCTGTGCTGACAGTGTGGAGGCTGGAGCCTGCTTCAAGTTCTCTGCCCCTACCATGTTCATTCTCTCTCTCTCTCTCTCTCTCTCTCTCTCTCTCTCAGAAATAAATAAAATATTTTTTTAATTTGTTTAAAAAGTGAGCATAAGAATCAGAGCTGAAGCACCTGGGAGGACTGTATTTCTTGGACTGACACGTGCTCAGCTGTAGTACTCTCCTCCCCGTCCCAGAGTATTCACCCCCACTCAGCTATATGACCACCCAGAGTGTTCACAGAGCTTCTTGAGCCCATGCCATGAAAGTACTATATTAACTATGAAATTCTCCAGATACTTATGGGCTTCTGGAATTATTGTTCATGCACACCTAGCGAAAAGAATCTTTCTTTCTTCAAGACATGGAGACCAGTCATGATTGGAAAATACCAGTGTCCTATAAGTTTTCCTTCCCTTCAGAATTGAGAGAAAATTCAAAGCCTGCAAAACTATTGAACTACCAGTTTTTGTAGCATATCTTCTCATTGCCAGCCCAAAGCTTTCATATTAACATTGTTATAAATGTTCCGTATTTGTATTATTTGTGCTAAACTACCTTACTTCTCCACACATGCATCTTTCAAACACAAATGGAACTGAAATATATTTGTAAGGTTACTTAACAAGAACAACAAATTAGGCATTAATTCAATGACTCTTACAGAAACTGGAAGGTGGGTTTCTCCCTTCTGGAAGCAGACATGACCTTCATTTAGAAAACTCATACCCACTTGGAGTTGAAGATAAGGACATATCCCCACTAGCATTTTGTCTCTGTTGTGGTTCCAGTCACCATCTTTTCAAACTCAATCTGAACATTCATTCTTTAACCAGTTCTTCTAGTGGTAATCAATCACCTCTATGTCCCTGGCACTGCTAGGGAGAAAATAATCTGTCAACTCAAAACTACCACAGACACTTGGCAGCTAAAACAATTATGATACAGCAATGGTATTCAACTGGGGTTTATTTTTCATCTCAGGGACATAGGCAGTGTATATAAACTTTTTTGGTTTTTGTAATTCAGGGGGGTGCTGCTGGCATCTAGTGGGCAGATGCTGCTAAGCATCCTGCAATGCACTGGATAGCTCCCACCAGAGAGAATTGCCTGATATTTTCAATTGTGCAGAGATTGACAACTTCTGCAATGCTGTGGGGTCAGTGCTATAGCAGAGAGAGAGAGAGAGAGAGAGAGAGAGAGAGAGAGAGAGAGCGCAAAGGGGAGGGGCAGAGAGAGAAGGTGAGAAAGAATCCTACGCATGCTCTGCACCATTAGCGCAGAGCCCAATGCAGAGCTTGATCCCACAAACCATGAGACCATGACCTCAGCCAAAGTCAAGAATCAGATGCTCAACTGATGAGCCATCCAGGTGGCCCAATTTTTTTTAAATAATAGCCATTCTAGTGAGCCTGAAATAGTATCTCATAGAAGTTTTGATTTCCATTTCCCTAATGATTTGTGATATTGAATAACTTTCACATGCTTCCTGACCATATATATGTATACTTTCTTTGGAGATATGTCTATTCAAGTCCTGTGTCCATTTCTTGAACTGGGTTACTGACTTTTGTTGTTGATGTGTAAGAGTTCTTTACATATTTCGGGTCATATCTCTTATCAGATATATGCTGTGCAAATATTTTCTCCCATTTTGCCTCTTCCCTCTTTTGATAATGTCTTGTGATATATAAAAGTTCTAAGTCTTGATGAAGTGCAGTTTGTTTCCTTTTTTTCTTTTGTTGTGCTTTGTTTTCTAAGAGTTTTATAGCTTTTTCTCTTTTATGTAGGTCTTTTATACCATTCCAACTTTAAGAAACTCATGGGGGAGTGATAGAAGCAGTCATGTAAAATCATATCAATAGAGAATCAGAAGGTGGTTTCATAGTGGCTAGTAACATAGGCTATGGAGTCCCATAGATTCTGACCAATTTAATTAATCTGAACCTCAGTTTACTTATCTTAAATTGTGAATATTTTTTCTTGGCTTCATAATAATGGATACGGATGAAGGAACACAGGACTGAGAAGAACAAGAAGGGGAGTCTCCTGATGTAGTGATCTCTCCAAAACATACCCATAAAAATGTGAGAAAAGATTGCTCACTAGGGAGCACAGAATAGGGTGCATGTGTTATTAGTCCCATTTTACAGAGGAGAAAACTGATGAATAAGTATGAGGGTAGTTTTAAAAGTCCTGGACCCCTTCTGTCACCCCTGATACCCTAAGAACTATGGGAGACCAGCAGAATTGCTGTGTATTTGGAGGGTGGTAAATAATCTGAGCCTGGATCAAGCCTGACCTTGAGCCAAAGGTTGTATTTGGCTTAAAGGATTATAGGTTAATATGGTTGCCCTGTTATAGGGGAGAAGGGAAAGGTGACCTGGGACAGCACAGAGACTCAGAGGGGAAGAAGGAAGAAAACAGAGTCCCAAGGAAGCTGGACAACAGGGTCTAGTGAGAAAGCAGGGCAGAAGCTTCCAGGAAGGAGGGTGCTCCAGGTGAAGCCTCTCTCTGAAGAGAAAAGCCCAAGACCACACATCTGGGCACAGCCTTGGACCCACTAATCTCACTAGCAGTAAAGAGCTTTGTCAAGATTTCCATCCATTCACCCAACAAGCATTCATGAGGTGCCCCCTCTGGCCAAGCAAAGACCGTCCTGGGGGCTGAGGCCAGTGACAGATGCCAACCCAAGGGAAGGAGAATGTTGTGATCCTGGACACAATGGGCCCAGTTGACCCTAGCCCCACAAGGCTGGCAGTGAAGGCAGTGATCCTGGAAGAAGTGTGCTAGCCAGTCTAAAACCTCCCAAGAGGTACAGAAGGGCATCTGCGGGGATGCAGCAGCTGAGCATGTACCTTAGCCTTCCTAACCTGTTAGTCACTTATAGCTGGACCATGACTGGGCCCTGATGACACAGAGGACATGAGCCCTTCCCAGGCCTGCCCTGGGCTTGGCCCTGTCAACACTCACAGGCTGCTGCACTGAAGAGAAATGAAAACCCAAAACAATTTTTTTTAATAAACAAGAGGAGAGGAAGTTAAAAAAAAATGTATATATATATATATATATATATATATATATATATATACATATATGGCAGTGAATAATGAGGGATCCACTCAAATTCTCTCTAAGGTAATGAATAAATAAACCCTTGACAATTTCTTCCAACTGCAGTTGACAGGATAATTGGACCTAATAACTTTTGATACTTTTGACTTTGGTTAATGAGATGTAAATATGCATTGCAGGATTGTGGGTTTGTTTGTTGCAGAGAAACTAAATTGTGATTGGCCAAAAGGTTAGTCTTTCATTTATTTTTATTGGTATATTGCCCTTTAGACCAAAGAAAATAAAGCTGGGTAGGAGTTATTTAGTTTGATTTGGTTTGGTGTTATTGTTTACTCTTGTTTTCCTCATTGCCTTTGGGGAAGAAAAAGGAAAATCTGGTACTTTCAGTAAGATGGGAGGTCATGGGGTGTGGGAAAGTGGGGCAGAGCTCAGGGCTTCCAGAAGTTTCTAATACCAGCGTAGTATACTGCTGCATTCCTCATTTACCAGCCAATGTGAAAAATTTCTCCCGTCACCCTGAAAGCAGGAGGAATTGCATCTCGACCAGCTGTCTGTCTAGTTAGGAGGATGGGCTTGGATCAGTGGCTGGTGGGAAGATAATGACAGAATGAGGGATGGGTTCTCTGTGCAGCAGCCCATGCAGAAGAATAGCTTGGTCCCAGGAGAGTAGCAGAGGGAGGTGGGATGAGAGTGTCCAATGTTCCCCATCTCTTCAGGCACACAACAAGGGTCTAGGGTCTGCAGAGGGGTCAGAGGTAGTAGAAAAAGCCCCAATCTCAAGTTTGGGTCAGAGACTGTGGCCCCAGTCAGGTGACCTTCCTGGCTCTGGCTTCCTGGTCTGCAAGGTAATCTAAGACTGCCTAAGTTGCTGTGAAGGTCAAATAGTTCATGTCTGTGGAGTATAAACTTATGATGTCAGTGTTGCCTAATGGGGGTGACGGACATTCTCTTTGAAAAGGAGACCTGTCACTGTTTAGTGCAGAGGATTCTGGGTCCAGGCATTCTCCAGGTCTCAGTGATGGGAGGACCCACGGGGAGGACCCATGTCTTCTGACATGGTTACCCACCAGGAAAGGGGGATTCAGGATCCTGGGGATTAGGTATCTCTCACCCACAAAAGCTCTCTGCTCTGTCATGGAAGCCGCAGGTTGAAGAGAATAACAATGAGGATGTATTTCAATCCTGAGCCCACATGTTACCTGAGTGGGCAGCCTCTCTCTTCCTCCTATGTGGCTCCTGTACTCACATGACTGCCACATTCACAACACTCTGACACCAGATGTGTGTGTTTGGTGGTCCAACACCAAGCAATTTTGTGACAACAGCTGGGTGTCTTCCAATTTAACTTCATTCTAACACTATGTTCCCAGAGAGAGCATCAGATCCCACAGGTTAAGGGCTCAGTCCCGCAAGGCTGCCCACCACTTGTCTCCACTGCAGATGCCAATTGCAAATGAAGATTGTCACCTGTGCCTCTGACCAATTAGGTATAAATTGGAGGTTCCCACAACTCCTCTTTGGGTTGTATTATTTGCTGGAATGGCTCACAGAACTTAGGAAAATGTTTACTTACTGTTTACCAGTTTATTGTAAAAGAATATGGTAAAGGATATTGATGAGAGCCATGTGAAAAGATACAGAGGGCAAGGTCTGGGAGGGTCCCAAGCATAGGAACCTTTATCCCCATGGAGCTGGGATGCATCTCCCTTCTGATGTGCAGATGTGCTCACCAACCTGGAAGCTCCCCAAACTTTGTACTATTGGGATTTTGTGGGGGCTTCATCACATAGGCATGATCAATGATCAACTCAATTTCCAGACCCTCTCTCCTCTTTGGAGGGTAGGGAGCAGGGCTGAAAACTCCAAACTTCTAGTCATGAAAATTCCAAGCTTCTAAGCTTTGTCTTTCTAGTGACCAGATCCCATCCATCCCCCATCCAGGAACATATTCAGAGTCGCCTCACTAGCACAAAAGCTACTGCTGTCAGCCAGTAAACTCCAAGGGATTTAGGAGCTCTCTGGCAGGCTATGATTTCACATTATCCAATGTAAGAAAATTTGTGTGTGTTACTCTTGGCTCTGTGCTCAGTAGAGGTTTGAGTTGAAGCTCATAGCATAGCAGCATGCCCATGCTGGGCCACAATCCCCTGAGAACTCCTGACCAGGCTGAGAACAGAGCAGGCCCAGACACGTCTCAGACACAAAGTCATCTCCAATGAGAGACAAGGATCCCTAGCTTTTGCCATGCTAACCACTCAAACTCCTGTTCCTTGTGGACAGAACCCAAAATGGCCTCAGCATTTCAGAATGGCTTACAAATACATTTGGAATAGGGACTACTCTCCAGAGTTATATAAGACTGGGGAGTAATAAAATAACATAATGTAGATGACTTCAATATTTTGATATAAACTTTTTATTGAAGTGTCACAAACATAGAGAGCACCACCCAAATCATAAGTGCACAGAATTTTCAGATCTCAATTCAAAAAGAAAAGTATCACCACTGCCCTAGAGGGTCTCCTCATGCCCTAATCCTAAGACCCACTGAAGATAATTCACTTCTGATTTCTAACAGCATGGATAGACACTGGTGGTTTTCAGACTTAATATATATGAAACCATACATTGTGTACTTTTTTCAGGGAAAAATGTACATGCGGTGAAATACACAAATCTTAACTGTATGAATGATTGTAGACAAATGCATACACCATGAAACCCACATTTGTACTAAGATATAAAACACCTGCTTCTTCACAGAAAGTTATCTAGTGCCTCTTCCCAGAGAGCCACTTTTCTAACTATTTAATTCCATATATTAACTCTGTGTGATCTGCATCTTCATATACA
Organism: Panthera onca; assembly: GCF_046562875.1. Classification (NCBI taxonomy): domain Eukaryota; kingdom Metazoa; phylum Chordata; class Mammalia; order Carnivora; family Felidae; genus Panthera; species Panthera onca. The sequence goes on along the minus strand of NC_138348.1, from coordinate 83,434,187 downwards.
CAGGAGCACACAGTGTGCATTTTTTAATTGAGTCTTTTCACTTAGCATGCCATCTCTGTGCATCATCCATATCATTTTATGTATTAGTTTGTTGAATTCTATTGCTAAATAGTTTTCCGTTGTATGCCTATAACCACAATTTAATGATTGTATGTCTATACCACATTGCCTGCTCCACCTCACTAACACTTAATTCAGTTGTATTGCAGAGTCTGAACAAATACAGAGAAATAACAGGCTCTCTGACTGTTTTGTGGTAGGGTCCCCTTCCTAAGGTATGTGATAAAAATAAATGTTCAAGGCAACCTGGCTATAAGCACACATGAAGCCCCTCACGACCTTGTAACATGAGACCACTTAATCAGACTGCGTGTTTGCATGTTACCATATATGGGAGACAAAGAAATAGAAAATGTATTAAAAAACTATGCCATGTGGCATTCGGGTCTCAGTTCTTGGGGTATGAACACAACTGAGACTTGCTGGCACGAATAAAGTTGTTTCCTGGAAAGAAAACCTTCAGTGTCACAACTCTCTGTGTGAGAATCCTGCTATAATTTGGCTTTGACCTGTGTAAATTCCTACAGGACCCATATCTCTACACTGTAGCACTTTTGATTGAATTAGAAAGTTATTTCTGTGTGTCCAGATTAGGAAAAATTGTCTTCCCTGGGCCTGTTATCTCCATGAAATTTCAGCTTACCAAGCAGAGCTAACTGTGATGCTTCTCCCATGCCTCCTCAGCCTGGTGATGCCTGCAGAGTATACCCAATTTCACAACCCCTTCTGGGCCTGCCCAGGACTCACAAGGTTCTAGTCAGAGACTCTGGGCCCCTGGGAAAGTCTGGGGCCTGTGTGTGAGGTGACCATTGGGCTCTGGAAGCCCTGCTGAGTTTGCCTTCCAGCTCTGCCATCTGCTGGCTATGTGACCTTGGGCAGGCCACCTGGTCCTCTGAGACCCTCCTTATGTGTGAGAAGTAAAGCTGGGCTCAGGGGAGAGGTCCATGAGATAACATGTGAGGGCATTCTATAAATTATAAAGCTCTAAATAAATGTAAAGGGCCATGAGGGATCTTGGTAAGATTGTGTCTCTGCAAATATAATTTGAGCTCCCTGGGCAGCAGCCAACTTAGCTCAATTTACCTGTGTGGAAACTCCCTATGATACCAAATAAAATACATATTCTTCTCAGACCCCACGAGCCCTAAGTGATGGGAGTAAGGGAAATGTAACTATGAGGATTTGGCATGTTCTCCATAAGTCCTTAGTGCCACATACAGCTTTCATCATCTTAATCATCTTGAATAATCATCAAACTCTCCCACTGAAAATAGCTTGGAAGAGATGGCAATGGGAGAGCAGTTGGGAATTTATGCAACGCTGCTTTCCCTTCAAAATGGAAATGCGGTAGCTATCATTAAAACTATGCATGACACTTGAGTGCAGATGGGTGGGGTAAGTGTGGGGGAGGAGGGCACTGATTGCTTGTCTGGGTCAGGAGAGGCAATAATGCAAGCAGTGTTAGTCCCCTAAGTCTCCTGCTCATTGCTTACCTGTGGAGGTCAAGTGAAGGTTTGATGTCCTCACCACCTGCAGCTCCTTGCAGAGGGAATTAAATGGCTATGCCTGGCCCCAAATGAACTCATGACAATAACTGCTTGGGAGGCTGAAGTCAGCACAGGCAGCTATTCAAAGCTCCTCAGAAAGTTTTGGGGACCCACCCATGCACAGCACCTCCTGCTGTGCCTCTGGAGCCACATCTGCAGAAATGAGGGTGGGAGTTCTATCTACAGGCATTAAGATTGGTGTCAGTGAGTCCTGCAGTTCCAAGGGCCCAGTGACAGTGTTGCCTCCTTGCCTTACTATGACGGTTCCCCTGAACCCTGCCCTGCCCTGGATCCCAGAGAACAAAAGACAAGGGATTTCTCTTTTATATACTGATGCACCCTTGAGATCCTCCTATGTCTCCTTATGCCCTGAGAAGTATTTCATTCACCCACATCTGTGCAGGGGCACACAGCTGGGAGATGGAACCTCAGGCTTTCCTGGAGCATAGAATCTTTATTCATCTGTCTTCCTATGTATTCTCATCTTTTGCAGGGAGCTCTTGAGGAAGTGGCTGGGAGCCTCCTTAGTGGACTGGTTGGCAGTGGATATATCTGAGACACAGGCTTTGCTCTGGGTTTCTTCATTCTGTCCTCTATCCCCATATCCTCCACCCTCTGGGAAGAAGGTTGTATAGAATCAGTTCCCAGCTAATGGCAGCAGTGACCTGTGGGGAGGGGGTACAGCCTGGCACCCACACCCTGACAGGTCACCCTAGAAGAGGATCAGTTGGTAAGTATGTGGGAATCCCCAGCCTTCAAGGATAGAAGCCCATTTTGCATGGGGTCATCATTGCTCTAAAGCTGGGGAGCCCTGCACTGCCTTCAGCCTCACCTGCAGGGTTCAAGAGCAAAGTCCTGGCCTGCCTCAGTCCCAGGCAGTAGGCTTTTGGGGTGAGGCTGAGGATGTGGCTGGTTTGGCCCCAAATGTGGCCTAGGTGGGGTAATACAGGGTGAGAAATTTTAAATCCGGGTGCAGCTTGGCAGAAGATTGTGTTTCTTTCTCCTTACCCCTCCCCATCCTTCTTCTTGGGTCCCCATCCCTCTATGATTTGTAAGTGCTCTTTACACAGTAGGCTAGGAGTGATATCGGTGCTTAACACCTCATATAGGTTTCAAATAGTCCCTTAATCAGTTGTTTTCCTTTTTTTCTAATTATTCTAATGTCACACATAAAAAAAAATATTTCCTTCCATTTGTAAACATTTTAATTATTCACTAATATTTTCAAAATGTTTATTAAATCTAACATTGACTTTAGTAAATAGTACTTCTATTTTATATGGTATATATATATGTGTATATATATATGTATACATATATATATGTATACATATATATACATATATATATTATAAGTGTATATATATATTATATACATATATATGTATTACATATACATACATATATATATACATATACATATACATACATATATATGTATTACATATACATATACATATATATTACATTTATAATAAGAAAATTGTGTTATTTTTACTCAAAGTAATGAAAGGAACATTTTTAAAAATCTGGCAAACAAACTAAAAACCTCAGGCTCGGGGTACATGATTTCTTTTAAGACCTAGTTGAAACTAACTTCTAAGGAGCTGAGCCTTCAGGGTGGATTTTGGTAAAACGACTTTTAATGCAGGAGTAGAGAGGGGAGGCTGCCATCTGCTGATGGGGTGTCTTTCCCCCCGCTTCTCTGAAGTCTACCCACTCTGTGGGTATTTTATGTCAGGTAAAAGGCAAGATGCCTAGTTAAATATGAATCTTAAGTAAACAAACATTTTTTAGTCTGTCTCAAATATTTCATGAGACATACTTATGCTAAAAGATGATCTGTTGTTTATTTGGAATTCAAATTTAACCAAGAGCCTTGTATTATTTAATAATATTTTTACTTTATAAGTGTTCTACATTTAAAGACAAATTGTAAATATAGTACAGAGAGTTCCCGTATTCTCCACACCTGGTTTCCTATACTATTAGATTCTTTAATTAGTATAGTACATTTGTCACAGTTAATGAACACTTTAACATATTGTTATTAACAGTAACAGTGTTATTTTTTTTAACGTTTATTTATTTTTGAGACAGAGAGAGACAGAGCATGAACGGGGGAGGGGCAGAGAGAGAGAGGGAGACACAGAATCAGAAGCAGGCTCCAGGCTCTGAGCCATCAGCCCAGAGCCCGACGCAGGGCTCGAACTCACGGACCGTGAGATCGTGACCTGGGCCGAAGTCGGACGCCTAACCGACTGAGCCACCCAGGTGCCCCCAGTGTTATTTTTAAGTTTATTTACCGAGAGAGAGAGAGAGAGAGAGAGAGAGAGAGAACAAGGGGGTGAGGGGCAGAGAAAGAGAGAGGGAGAGAGAGAGAGAATGAATATTCCAAGCAAGCTCCTCATTGTTGGTGTGGAGCCTGATGTGGAGCTCAAGCTCAGGAACTGCGAGATCATGACCCTAGCCTAAAACCAAGTGTCAGATGCATAAACGAGCCACCCAGGTGCCCCAACAATGACAGTATTATTGTAAATGCTTACTTTATTCAGATTTCCTTAGTTTTTCCCTGTCCTGTTCCTTTTCCAGAATCCCACATGACATTTGGTCATCATGTCTACTCAGGCTCCTCTTGGAAATCATACATTCTCAGGCTTTTCTTCTTTTTGATAACCTAAATAGTTTGTTGTTGTTGTTGTTGTTGTTGTTGTTGTTTTGAAGTCAGGTGTTTAGTAAACTGTCCCTCAGTCAGGATTTGTCTGATATGTTCCTCATATTTAGACAGAAGTTATGGGATTTTTTGGAACAAGATCACAGAGATGAAGTGCCATGCTTATCACACCATCTCAAGTATACATATTATCAACATGACTTACCTCTTCTGATGCTGGCCTTGCTTATCTGGCTGAATGGTATATCCACTTTAAAGTTATTCTTTTACTTCCTTTTCCATATTGCATACTTTTTAAAGAAAGTCAGTATGCCCAGCCCACAATTAAGGAACTATGTTTCACCTATGTTGAAATGCCTCATGTTTCTATTTGCTAAAAGGCAATCCTATCCATGGTCAGTGGCCAATCAACTGCCCTCTGCCCCCATGCTGTCCTTATTCACTCCTGCCCAGGGTGAATTCTCCTTCCAATATCTGGGGTACTGGGAGTATACAAATCAGCATATCACCCTCCAACATCCCATATTATTGCTCTCCGCTTATCATGTCTATCCCCTTCCCCCACAGCAAGACTGTCAGCTTAAGAGGGCAAAATCTGGATCCTATCTGATTGCTTTGTTCCCCAGTGCCTGGACCACAGCTGGCTAATACATGCTTGTTGGTCTAACCTGATGGATATCTTAACCCCAGGCCTCTTTTTTCTGGGGGTATAGCAAATGTTCAAGAATGAGTCCTGCTGGGCCAGGAGGTCCCAGATACAGTGCAGACAGCCTCTGTGAGGGTCAGTGTTACCTTGGATTCTATAGATACTGCTGGGCAGGGGAGTTTGGTGGACTGATTTGTATCTGTTCCAGAGTGAAGAAGAAAGTCTGATCACAGACACCCTGTCATTCTCCTTGTACTTCAGGAGGCCAGTTAAGCATCAAGAGGTGTCACTCGCTGTAGGACCTGGCTGCTCTGGTGAATCTCTGCTCAGAATTCTCAGTGTCTGACCAATGCCAGCACCCCTCTGGATGAAACCCATCCTGACTAAACCTCCAAACACGAAGGTATTTTTAATCCAGGAGACTGAGGTGCTGCAGTGTAGTCCTCAAGGTTCCTGACTTTCCCAACCCTCCCTTTTAGGAAGGACTTCCTATTTACAGAAGATTTTTTTTTTATCCTGGAGCATGCTTCTACTGGTGTGCTGGCAGACCCTCACCCACTCATCCTGAGAAAAATGTTATCTAACCTTGTACCTCTCTCAGGGTGCAGGGACGCCTCTGAGACAGAACAGTCCTGGAGGCAAGAACAGAAACTTTGCAGAGATCAGATCTGCTCAGTTATTCCAGGTGGCCAGGAAACCTGGAACTGAGTTGAGTGGCCAATAGTGACACCTGGATGGGAAGGGAGCCCAGTCCTTCAGATCCTAAAAGTAGACATGAGTTGATTCTAAGGCAGAAAAGCCCACCAAAGTCCCAGGGCTTGGCATCACAGCAGATACCATCTCTATCTGGCCTCACAAAAACTTTAGGGGCTGGGGCACCAAAGGTTCTGGGCAGGGGCAGATGGTGAATTGGGGTGTTTGGCCAGGGCTATTCACTTGATGATATAGGTCCTGCACTTTGGTGGAGTTGAATATTCACCTGGAGCTGGCAGGTGGTGAGGCTGCTTTTCCCCCTACTAACTCACCCCCAGGAGAAGCCAGTCCCATGGGAAGATTTCATCCTGCAATGGGTCAGATAGGTCATTGCACTTGCTGAAGATCATGGGTAGGCAAGAGTATGGGGACTGAAGGTCCCTCTGAGCCCTCTGAGCATTTGTACCTAGCAATCAAGGAGTCAGAGCCTGGCACCCACTAGGTAGAACACAACATCCTGGAAAGTCATGGCAAAATCCCATTGTGCCCACCAGCTTGCTGTGTGGCTTTGGCAGAGTAACCTGACCCCTCTTAGCTCCCTTTTATGCATGGAAATGTCAGGTGACAATCTATCCTCAACTGCCTCCTGAGTAGTCGTGTTCAGTGTTCCTGTGGGGAGGTCCTGTTGCCCCAGGCTACTGTGACACTAAGCCCTGACCTGGAGGCAGAGGTGCTCCCAGGACACAGAGTGGGGGGATGCTTGGTGAAGCCTTGCCTTAACCCTAAGACCTGACTCTGACAGGTGTAGGGGGAACAGTATGGGCCCCCATCGATTACTACTCTTATTGAGAAATCAGAGGCACTTACCCAGGCATGTACTTGAAGTAAGTTCAGCCCGGGCATAAGCTGAGAATTGTGGAGAGAGTAGCCTGTGTCTCTCCCCTTCTCCCTCTGAAAGGGCTTGGGCTGATGGCTTCAAAAGAAAAGCAGTGAAGTCTCCCCAGGCCCTGGATCACTAGAACTTCACAGGGGCCTGGGAGTGCAGAGGATGGAGGCAACCATCCCACTTGCTGGCAAGTGGTGTTGAGACACAGAGTGGGAACTGTCCACTGCCACATGGTGAGTTAGCAACTGTACTGATTCCTGAGCAGGGCACTACCTCCTAGGCCATGTTTGCTGCTCACTTCCTTGCTCTCCTCAGTGATGCAGTCTTCTGGGAGCACAGCCCAGAGGTGGGTATGAGAGGGAGGCTCCCAACTTCTCAGTCCCCATTTTCCTTTCTGTAAATCAGATATCATAACAACACCTCCCACAGGCACACTGTGAGGACTAAATACTATAGTTCCCAGGGTGACAAGGCTCTGTGCAGCACCAAGCACATGGCAAGACTCAGGGAGCACTAGCCTTGCCATCACCACCACCATACCCAGGGAGGTGAAACTTTCAGGTTGCCCTTCACTTCAGCCTAACATTTGCTGTCCTTGAATGGCATATGCTTCCCAGCTCCTGCTGCACCTGGAAAAATTGCTACTTCTGCTATGCCCACAAGATTAGCTCCCTCAGGTTTTAGTGGGGAGTTTGCAAGAGAAAGTGACATATACCTAGAATGGGCGACACTGAACAATGATCCAGGGTCACTAGTAGGTAGGATAAAAGGGTGCAGAAGAAAGGTTTACCTTTAAAAGATCATTTGGTCTGTATAGGTACTTTGTGGCAGGTTCAGACAGAGCCAACCCAAGAGAAAGGAATCTCCCTCTCACCTTAATCAAATAAGGGCTGGTTGAGGTGAGCTGGGCCTTGACTTATCCAAGGGAGTCCATGGAACCCAGGTTGAAGTGGGCAGTGGGACTACTGGCTGTCTACTCATAGTCTACACACATTGGTCAGCAAGAATGATCCCCCTACCATGTCTCCAAAGTCTCAGCCTGCCCAGGGATGACCCCGTGGTCTCCATGCTCCATCTCTTCCTGACACATGAGGGTTTAAGTCATCAATGTGGAGGGTGTTACCTGACTGCCCTTTCTGTCTGTGAGTCCTGGAAATCTTCAGAATGTCCTTGTGGGCATACAGGAATTATCCTGTCACTCAAGAAGCTGGGAAAACCAAATGACAGAGTTGTTAAGGAGAGACACCACAGGTTGATGGAGACCTCTCAGCCAAGAGAAGCAACCTCCTCAGCAGGAATGGAACCAAAGCCATGCACAGTAGGTCTGGGGTGCAAACTTCTGGAGATCTTACCACTCTGAGCCCAGACTAATATTCTCCCTGTCTTGACCAACTTTGAAGATCCTGGGTGAAAAAGTAGATAATTCAAACTGGGACAAGTTAGAGCTGCTGCTCTTACAAAACGCCCACATGGGCCTGGCCTTGAGTGTCAGTGCAGGCTCCCAAGGCAAGTCTGACACTCAATTTTTGACCTGGGAGTGAGGAAGAAGGAGTTTGGAACCTAGGGAAATGGGTGGGAGCTATAGAGCCATAGGATGAAACATGGAATCCTTCACCCAGTTTGGGCAGGGACCACAGAAGTGGGAAAAAAAAGCTGAGTGTGGAGAAGACATCCCTCAAGAGCAGTCATCTGACCACTAGCCATGCTTCACAGGTAAGAGCCCAGGACACAAGACATTTGACAGGCAAAGCCCCTGCCTAGTGACACTCACTGCTCTACCCGCGATGTGATTGACATCATAAGTCTCAGACATCATCCTTGGCAGACCCTAGAGACTCAGGCCACAAAACTCACAGGGTCTTGTAACCAAACTCAAAGTAGTACTCTTCTCCCTGGAATCTCATATCACTCTGTCATCATGGAAGTGACCCAAACAGGCTGTCCCCTGCAAGACCTTTCCCCAGAAACAGAAATCCCCACTATTTCCCCAACCCCTCCTTGGGATAGTAGTGTGGAGTTTCCCTTATTTACCAGAATCCATTGGGGCGCTCAGCTATAAAGTGAAGGCCTGGCAGGCAGGTGGTGGGGCAGAGACTATGGCTATGTATACTACTGTGGGCAGAGAGCAGTTTTCTCTGTGAGGAACAGAGAGAAGTGGATGAGGTTAGGCTGAGGTAGAATGAGAACGCTGCCCCTTTCAGTTCTGTGAAAGTACCTCTGAGCTGAGTCCTTTCTGTTTCCAATGGTAATTATCATCACAAAATAATTCCATGTTCTTTGTTACATTGATGTTATTGACAAACTGTAATAACAATCACGTCTACATAGAGGTGGGATACCTTGGCTGCTGGTGGGGGATGGCTGTTCTGGACATAGACAGTAGCAGAGAAGGAAAGAGAATAGCACAAACATCATGTAAGGGACCACAGCTTGGCTGATAGGCTTTTGGCCCCCAGAAATTTGATGTCCATGGCTTTGTTTTCACATCCTCCAATTTTCAAGGCTCAGAATGCAAGTCACCCTGGTGACTGACCAGAGTCAACCTGGTGCCACCCTGGTGTCAGGGTCATAATGCGGGGAAGGGACTATACTGCTTGACCTCATAGGTATCTTGACCTCACATCTGCAGCCCTCAGCCCAGTCCTTATACAGAGGTCTTGGGTCTCTGTTCTCTTTTGTAACTTGCCTGGTATATTCTCATCAGTTCAGCAACCTGGTGTCTGATTTCTGCCTCCTCAACTCAGAAAAGAGGAATGGCTCTGGCTGAGACAGGCCCTCCCTGTATCACACTGAGAAAGTGCCATCAATCAAGGATCCAGGTGAACATGAGGCCACCTGCTATGCTTTCATATGTTTTCTTTTTCCCAGGGTATGGAGTTCTGCCCAGCCTGTTTCCCAATGCCTGAAGCACTTGCTTCATACATTATATCCAGTTTTATATTCATCTATCATGAGGGGGCAGGTCCAATACCATTGATTCTACTATTTTTGGGGATAGGAGTCTGCGTTTCACCCACTGCACGGCACTCGGGATCAGACTCAGGTTAATCATACTCAGCACATCCATGGTGTGTGCAATCCACCTCATGTCACATTATGCTTTATTGTTCCCTCCCATTCCAACCATCTTCTCGTAGGAACCATATACCCAATGGGTTTGATATATGGGTTTGAATATAACAATTCTTTGGATATGGATGGAACTAAATAAAATGTCATTCTGCTTTGGATTATGTTTTCTCTCTCACTTGTTTCCTTTATTCAAGACGATCTATGTTGCTATGTGTGCACATTAGTTTTCTTTCTATATAACATTCCTTAATGTACTTCAACTGTATCTTTTGTATTCATTGTTCCAGTGGTGGGCTCCAAGATTGCTGCTGGCTCCTACCGCCATCAGGATCAACATTTCTCTTGCATCCCCACACATATCCTTTCAGACATTCGAAAAAAAATATACTGAATTTTGGACTTATTGAATCCAGGGATGCCTGGGTGGCTCAGTCGATTAAACACTCAACTTTTGGTTTGGATTCAGGTCGTGATTTCACAGTTCATGAGTTTGAGCCCCGAGTGCAACACTGCACTAACAGTGTGGAGCTTGCTTGATTCTCTCTCTTTCTCTCTCTGCCCCTCCCCCACTTGTGTACATGCTCTCTTTCTCTCTCTCTCTCTCTCTTAAAATAAATACATAAACTTTTTAAAAACACTTATTTACTTTTGAGACAAATACAGAGACAGATAGAAACAGAGTGTGAATGGGGAAGGGGCAGAGAGTGATAGGGAGACAGAATGCAAAGCAGGCTCCAGGCTCTGAACTGTCAGCAAAGAGCCCGACGCAGGGCTGAAACCCACAAACTGCGAGATCATGACCTGAGTCGAAGTCGGATGCTTAGCTGACTGAGCCACCTACGTGCTCTAATAAACAGACTTAAAAAAAAAGAATCAAAATGCCAGGTTTGTACACATCAGAAAGGACCATTGAGGGAAGTGTGGGATTGTCATCCCTAGAGATCCCTAGGGCTGACATGAGTATAACAGTTACTGTTAACCCTTTCCCTTATTCTCACCCAAGCACACAGAAAATAATAAGCTACTTTCCCTGCATATATGTATCCTAATTTTCCTTTGTATACTTTTTTTTATCTTTCTAGAAAGGCAAACATTTGATTTGACAGGAACATATCATTTAGTTCTGATGACTGTGGATACTCACCTCCAGCTTTCTCTCTTGGGAGGGTTACCCCCCTGTGGGGTTCCCTCTATCCTTCCTTTTACTCTAAAACCTTTAATCACTTGCCAATCTGGACAGGTACCTGTTATCATTAATTTATGAATCCAAAATTTTATGACAGGCAGGAAAGGCTGTTGAGTTTTGGATGTCTTTTTCTTCTATCTTGATAACTGCCCCTGAGTTGAGGAATTGAAAGCATAAAAGGATTTAATTACTTGCCTGAAATGAAGATTGAGTAAGAGAAAATATCAGGAGAACAAACACAAAGTAATTGATATTTATATAAATTATAATTTTTCTTTAACTACTAATTATGCAAAGCAGAATTGTGAAAGGGAAATGCCTGATTGTCCAATTTAGAGAAATCTGAATTTATATGCTGACATGGTATGCCCATGGGCCTGTTACTGAACCCCCTTTGACCCTCCATTTTTATATAAAATAATAGTTTCTATAGGCTTAGGACTGTTGTGAAGATTAAACGAGATGGGGTATCTTGAGCTACCTAGCGTTGTTAAGGTCCATATTAGGTCATTCCATCTTTATTAGTCATTCTTATGTTACAGAGCATGCTGGTGAAAAATCAGTGTGAACAAGCCTGAAAGCTCTTGGTGCATTTGTATGAATCTCAATTATGACTGGGGCCATTGTCATTCCTGGCACCTGAACTGAGGATGAATTTCTTTGATGCCCCTTGCCAGACCATGAATTCAAGCACCCAGCTTCTCACTCTTGCTTTGCACTCACTCTGTGAGCTCCAGGCAGCTCTGTACTGAATAGACCTAGAGACTCAGAGAGATTTCCTAAAATAATCCCACAATTATACTTTATTCATGGAAATTCCTGGGAAATGAATCTGGACACTGTCTCTCTACTACAGCCATCCAGGTGTCCCTATGACCGTGCTGCTTTGGAAGGGGTGTTGTGCTCAGACCAGTCATTAATGAGGGCCCTGGAATTCTCTTCCAGGTTAGATTTGCTGAGACCCAGAGCTGGTGCCAGAGGAGATGGGAAAACTATCTGGTGGTGAATGCTAACTTCTCTAGCTTCTGTGGTATCATTATTTAATTACAGTCTGAGGGAGGAGAATGTGTTATATGTATGTAATAAATGTGTTGTATGATTTGTTCCAATATTTATGGATGGAAATATAATGAGGAATGTTGATGTATGTGATATAGTTTGGTGCTTCTGTGTAATGACTGGATTTGAAACTCATGGCTCAGAGCTGACTTTGGGAAATGAACCCTAGGGAATAATTGAGGATGGAGGAGAGCATCCTTGTCCCTCTGATGCCAGGTTTTCAGATTCTGGGAAGGCTGAGAGACAGAGAGAAAACTCTGAGGGATGGGATGGATCTGCATCAGAAGGAATCTGACCCCATTATTTCTGGATTGACCTTTACCTTCTGCCTCATCCTGAAGGATGAATACCACAGGATTATGTCTCCAAAGCTCCAAAGGCCAATACTGGCAGTTTATGTGGACACAGAGGCAGAACTCCTGTGAGAGCCACTGGCCAGTATCATCATGAACAGTTAACCATGAAGAGACAAGATATGTGCCGATGGGCTGACGCAAATGAAAGTGTGTGGGGAAGATGAAGATCAGGAAGGGACTGGAGAGAGAGTCCATGGGCAAACCTGATATCCAGCCAACTGGCTGGCATTCGTTGTGTATGACTTGGCTAGACGCAGTGTGGAGTGTGCTAAAGAAAAGGAAATGGAGGGAAAGTCTCTGCACTTGGGGAAAATAAGACCTATGCTGTAAAATCAATGGATTTGAGATTTAAGCAGAGGGTGAGTGTGAGTTTCAGAGTCCAGCAAACGTGTGTTCTAAGTGCTTGGACCCTTGGCTGACTGACTGACTGACTGACTCAGAGAGGGCAGCTGAGAGTAAGATGTATTAAATGACACATCTAAGATGAGAATCACGGTACCCCATAGCATTACTCTTGGTAGCGACCTTATGAACCACCAATTCTCTGAAGCTAAAATACTCTTTAAAAGCGTATTTTCAATATAAAACATAGATGTATTCATTCATACAGATGGCTTTTATTTTATCACCTGGCTCTATGAATGTGTGTGTGTGTGTGTGTGTGTGTGTGTGTGTGTGTGTGTGTGCATGCACCTGTACGCACCGATGTATATGCACCTGTGTGAAAGGAAGGGTACAATATGTTTCTTACCCTTCTTACTGCTTCCAAGTTTTGGCAACTTAACAGAGGTGGTGCTTGATCTGTCACAGAACCTGAGACTGTAGGATGGATATAGTGGTGATACCTTTAATTAGAACCCAAGAGATCTGAATTCTCATTATACTTTTGCTCAATCATCTGTGTGGTCTTGAAAAAACTCATTGACTCAAGCCTCAGTTTTCTTTTGTTTGGCATGAAGGGTTTGGGATAGTAGCTGTACCATGATTATAAAGTCTCCTCAAATTTTAACATATTATGGTTAAAACATGCCATTTACAACATTGAGATTATAAACTGTTTTGATAGAAGCTAAAGTTTCAAGTTTAAAGCATAATTTAGATAAATAAAATATTCAGGGAAATATATGCTAGGTTCACATTTGGAGATGGTCACAGTTTGTAGGCCGGTAGATGAATCAGAAAGTCATCTCTGAGAACCAAGAAGATGCAAAACATGCAGAAGAAAAAGCTCAGAGGGCAAGTAGGTATAGAGAAAGGAGAGGCGGGTCTGCTCCACAGAGCACAAGCAAATTATCACCTGATCTCTTCTGGAGCTGCCAGGTATTTGTTTTCCTGTAGCTATTTGGACTGGAATATTCAAAGGAGAGGAGTGTTGTCGTATCCCTTTTTTCTCTTCCACCAGCATGTGCACATGCTCACATGCACATATACACACACAACAGGGTGTATGTATCATGAGCTGACATTAATGAGAAGGAACAATGGAAAGGACATGAGTGTTTATATGGATCTAGGTCTTCTTGCCATCTTCCTGAAGATCTGCAGGACTCTGAGAGATGGGAGAAGCTGCATTTTATACTTTGAGGCTTAGCAGGCACAAGAGGAACTGACATTGGACTTGTTTAAATGAGAAATTAAAAATCATTATTGCTTAGGACGGAAAAGCCTGAAGCATAAACACATCAAAGATTCTGCAGCTGTGCACCCTGCTCCCTGCTAATGATGGATTCACCCTGAGTTAAATCCCTTGGCAACTGTTCATGTGCAAGTACATGAACCACCTCCTCTGATTGTGGGTGACATTTTCACAGAGAATATTCAGTCTTGAATCCGGTAGTATTAGGCCTTCAAGTTTGGTCTTTGCATGTCCTTACAAATTTTTTAAATTATTTTGTCAATTTCTAAAACAATACTCCTGGGACTTTGGAATTGCACTTAATCTGTAGATAAATTTGAGGAGATTTGGTAATAATATTAAGTCATGACCCCTATACAGGTATATTTCCTCCCTTATATAGGTCCTTTTTCTCTTGTCAAAGCCTTGTAGTTTACAAAAGATGCCTGATTTATTGTTAAATATTTCATATTTTTGTCTTATTCTACTAAATAGTATTTTTAAATTCTTAAGCTACAAAATATCCTTTATTAGTATTACAAAATTCATCTGTTGTCAAGGATATATATTTTTAAGTGGATTTTATTTTTTAGAACAGTTTTAGATTTACAAAAAAGGTTGAGAAGAGAGTACAGAGAGTTCCCATATATCAGCACCCAATTTCCCTCACTGTAAATATCTTATATCAGTATGGTACATTTTTCACAATTAACGGACCTACAAAGATCCATTATTAATGACTATAGTCCATAGTTTATTCACATGCCCTTAGTTCCACCCCCCCCCTTATCTTATTCCTCTTCCAGGATCCCATCCAGAAAACCACATCACATTTTAGCAGCATGTCTTCTTGGTCTCTTCCTGGCTCTGAGTAGTACTGGTCGCTTTGTAGAATGTCTTTCAAGTGAAATGTCTCTGATGTTTTTTCTCCTGATTAGACTGGGTTTATAATTTTGTTTTTTGTTTTTTTTTTGGGGGGGGGAGGATAGATGATCACAGAAGGAAAGGGCCATCCTCATCACACCATATCAAAGATCCATCCTATCAACGTGATATGACACTGTTATTATTCACCTTGATCACCTGACTAGGACAGAGTTTGTCAGGTTTCTTCATTGTAAAGTTACTCTTTATTCCTCCCCTTCCCATAATGAACTTTTTAGAAGGAAGTCACTATGTGCAGACCACACTTAAGGACTGGGGAGTTATGCTATCCTTGCTTGAGGGCAGAGTATCTACATAAATTTTTTGGAATTCGTCTGCATGGGGATTGTCTCATCTTACCAGTGTATTTGTTTATGCAACCATTTATTTATATTGTGTGCATTCATGGATATATATTTTATGCTTAACTTTGGCTATTAGGTATACTTTCAGTTGGCTCCCACGTCTCATTGACATCCTCTCATCAATGTGGGTTTGTTGTTCTTGTTAGCACTTTCTTGCGTTCTGGCACTATAGCGTGCTCAATGATTCTCTAGTCTCTTTCTTGTCTAATCTTAGAATCAGCCATTTCTCCAGGAATCCCTGGCTCCTTTTATTGGAGAATGATATTAGAAAGCATAATATGAGTGATATGTATAATTGATTTTTGTACAAGGATTTTGTATCCTGCAAACTTGCTAAACACATTCATCATTTCTACTATGTGGTTTTCTTTTGTTTTTCGACTTTCTTTCTTTTTTAACTTAAGTAAACACATCATCTGTGGAGAAAAATATTTTCAGTTATTTCTGTTCAATCTGGATATCTGTTATTTAATTTTCTTGTTAAACTGTTTGAAGGTTCTAAACCAATGTTCAAAATAAGGACCATATGTCTTTTTCTTGTTAGTAATTTTGAGGGAAGTATTGAATCTTCGCTGCTAAGTATGACATTAACTATAGTAGGTTTTTCATTGATATTTTTTTACCAGGTTGATAGCTGAGAGTTTTCATTATAAATGGATGTTGGATTTTATCAACTTTTTTTTTCTGCATCAGTTGAGATAATCACATGGTTTCTCTATTTTAGACTGTTAATATGGTGAATTACACTGACTGATTTTTCTAATATATTCTGACACTAATTACCTCTAAGCTAAAGTCTGTTCTCCACAACACTGCCTTCACTTGAGATACCAGTCAAACTTTGGGGTCCCTAGGCCACCTTCACTCTGACCAATTGGCTACAAACCCAGAAGGCCCCCACAACCTTCTTCAAGTTCAGTAATTCATGAGAATGGCACATAAAACTCACGAAAACACTGTATTATGAGTATTACTTTACTATAAAGCATATAGATCAGGGGCAGCCAAATAAAGAGACACAGAGTGAGCTATAGAAGAGTCCTAAATGCAGAGCTTCCATATTCTCTCCCTCTGAAATCAGGCCATCAAGTCCTATCTTCAATTTATTTTGGGTTTAATGTTGTATTTTAATTTCTTCCAGCCAAAGTATATTTTTGAATTTCAGTGTTGATTTCTTCTTTGATTTGAGTGCTTGTTTATAAGTGTGTTATTTATTTTCCAGATAATTGGAACTTTTTAAGAGATATTTCTATTATTGATCTCTAATATAATTCCATTGTGGGCAGGGAACATATTTTATGTATTAGTTTGATTCTTTTAAATTGATTCATATTTTTTGGGCCCAATAACCTGGTCTAATCTTGGAAAATATTCTGTGCACAGTTGAAAAGAAATGATTACTGTGCTTTCTTGGGCATAATATTCAATAAATGCCAATTAGGTCAAGTTGGTTGACAGTATTTTTCAAATCTTCTCTATCTACATTGATTCTCTCTATGCTTGTCCCATGAATTATTGAGAAATGGTTATTAAAAACAATGATTAAACTTGTGGATTTTTTAATTTCTCCTTGCAATTCTAAGAGTTGTTGCTTGAATATTTTATTGTATTTTATATGTTTGATATTTGTAATAACTGTGTTATTAGGTCTAACTCTTATTCATTTGATATTTTAAAACTGTGTTTAGAATTGTTATGTGCTCCTGATGAACTTATCATTATTATTGTAGACACATTTCCTCCCAATATTCTTTGTTCTGAAATCTACCTTGTCTCATATTGATATAGTCACTACGGCCTTCTTTTGACAAGTTCTCGAACGGTATGTTTTTTAGCACTTTTGCTTTTAATTTATCTGTGTCTTGATTTCTATTTCCCTGACAAGGAGTGACATTGAGCATCTTTTCATGTGCCTCTTGGCCATATATCACCTCACACCAGTCAGAGTGGCTAAAATGAACAAATCAGGAGACTATAGGTGCTGGAGAGGATGTGGAGAAACAGGAACCCTCTTGCACTGTTGGTGGGAATGCAAACTGGTGCAGCCGCTCTGGAAAACAATGTGGAGGCTCCTCAAAAAATTAAAAGTAGATCTACCCTATAACCCAGCAATAGCACTGCTAGGAATTTTCCCAAGGGATACAGGGGTGCTGATGCATAGGGACATTTGTACCCCAATGTTTATAGGAGCACTTTCAACAATTGCCAAATTATGGAAAGAGCCTAAATGTCCATCAGTTGATGGATGGATAAAGAAGTCGTGGTTTATATATACAATGGAATACTATGTGGCAGTGAGAAAGAAAGAAATATGGTCTTTTGTAGCAACATGGATGGAACTGGAGAGTGTTATGCTAAGTGAAATAAGTCACACAGAGAAAGACAGATACCATATGTTTTCACTTTTATGTGGATCCTGAGAAACTTAACAGAAGACCATGGGGTGGGGGAAGAGAAAAAATGTTAGAGAGAGAGGGAGGCAAACCATAAGAGACTCTTAAAAACTGAGAATAAACTGAGGGTTGATGGGGTGTGAGAGGGAAGGGAGGGTGGGTGATGGATATTGAGGAGGGCAACTGTTGGGATGACCACTGGGTGTTGTATGGAAACCAGTTTGACAATCAATTTCATATTTTTAAAAAAAGTTAAAAAATTTATCTGTATCTTTATTTTTAAAATGGGTTTCTGCTAGGCAGCATACTAGTGGGTCTTGATATTTTTATCCAATTTAGCAATCTCTGCCAGGGATTTTAATTCGTTTATTTCTATATTAAATTTTTTATTTATTTGTTTAGATTTATTTATTTAGATGCCAGCAAGTATCATTTTTTATTTTGCCAATATTTAATTTCTTTATACATTTATTTATTTTTGAGAGAGAGAGAGAGAGAGAGGACGCACAAGTGGGGGAGGGGCAGAGGGAAAAGGAGACACAGAATCCAAAGCAGGCTCCAGACTCTGACCTGTCAGCACAGAGCCCGACTCAGGGCTTGGATGCACAAACTGTGAGATCATGACCTGAGCCGAAGTAGGATGCTTAACAGACTGAGGCACCCAGGCTCAATATTTTGCCAATATTTAATTTTTCTTATAATGCAAGTCAGTAATTCAACTGAATTATTACTACTATTGCTGCTACTACTATTATTATTATTAGATATTTTAATGTTCATTTATTTATTTTGAGAGAGAGAGAGAGAGAGACCTCATTCAAGGGAGAAGCAGGTGGAGGGGAAGAGAGAGAGAGAAACCCAAGCAGCCGCTGCACTGTCAGCACAGAGCCTGACTTGGTTTGATCTCATGAAGCCAGGAGATCATGACCTGAGGCAAAATCAAGAGTTGGATGCTTAACCAACTGAGCCACGCAGGCACCCCCTCTATTATTAGATTTAACACATTGTTTTGCCTTTTTCTCAGAAAGTTATTTTCACTGGATATAGTATTCAAAGTTGACAAACTTGACATTTCAGTACTTTTAAGATGTTGACCCACGTTTCCTCACAAGCTTTATGTCTGACCAGAAATCTGTCGTCATTCTATATTTGTTCCATTGCATATAAACTTTTTTCTTTAGCTGCTTTTGATATTTTCTCTTCATCACCGGTTTTGAGCAATATGACGATGTTGCACCTTGGTGCATTTTTAGTCTTGTTGTTGTTCTTGGGTTTTATTGAATTTGGATGTGTGACTTTATAGTTTTCATCAAATTTGAAAACAAATTTTCATCATTTATTCAAATATTGTCTTTGTTCCCCTCTTATCTCTCATATCTGTAAAGGACTTAAACTACACATACAATAGAATAGTTGAAGTTGTCTCAAACCTCATGATATTCTGTTCCATATGAATACAATATTATATACAATTTAAATATATATGATTTCTCTTTTTTCTCTTTGCAATTTTTATGTACACTAATCTTTACTTCTGTGATACCTATTTGCTATTATTCATAATCCAGTATGTTTTGCATTTTATACAATTTTTTATTTTCACAAGTTTGATTTGAGTCTTTTTATCTTTTATGTCTCTATATACATTTTTTAAAAATATAGAATACAGATGCAATAGTTGTTTCAGTGGTCATGTTTACTAATTCTAACACCTATTGCAGTTTTTGGTTGATTTCAATGGATTTTTCTCATCTTGGATCATATATTCCTGCTTCTTTGTATACCAGGTAACTTTTTGCTTGATGCCATTGTTAATTTTACCTTGTTAGGTGCTGGATTATTTTTACATTCCTGTATATATTAATTGGCTTTGTTCTGGGATACTGTTATATTACTTGGAATCAGTCTGGTCCTTTGTGTCCTACTTTTAACTTTTCTTAGTCTGTACTGAACCTCTGTTCAGTCTAGAGATAATTATTTTCTGCTACTGAGACAAGACCTTCCTGTACACTATAGCAAATGTCCCATGAATTATGAGACTTTCCAGTCTGTCTGGTGAAAGCAGGTACTATTCCTATTCTGTGTGAGTGCTGGGCACTGTTACCTCTAATCCTTTTGGGTAGTTATGTTCCTGACCTTGGTTGACATTGTTACAGCCATACCCTGATTCATGCTCAATTACCCAGATTTCCTTGTTAATACTACAATGTGTAGTAAAGATAATCTCCTGGGAGGAATTTTACTTGTTTTTCCAAAGTCAAATGCAAACAGATTAATTCTTCCCCTTTTGGGAAACCCTGTGCCTTGATTCATTTTCCTCTGTAATACAGGTACTTAGAACTAGTGGAGTGTGTGAATGGAATTTATTTTTCCTCCTGTAGGTGACTGGAAAGGAGGATAGTAGCCTTAGACCTTAATACCATCTTTGGTACTTGATCTGGCTAGGGTATGTGACATGTGCCTCTGTATTCCAAGCTAATCTCAGGCAGGAATTCCTCTTCCCAGGAGGATAAGCGTCTCCCGGGACTTATTAATACTAGATTCCAGTAGTCTCTTTAATAGATCTTCTTCTGTATTAAAACAATAAGATATTCCTTAAAAAGAGCTTACTTCTTAATTTCTAACCTATAATCTTGTATTTATCTTATTTGACCTAAAGGACAGGGTAGGATTTCAGTAACATGTTAATAAATGTTTAAAAGAAGAGGTAGAGGTTACATTCTTGCCTTTTTCCCCAGTCATAGGTTTTCACAGATAAGTAGGATATCAGATACAGGGGTTTGTTGTTGTTGTTTGTTTGTTTGTTTGTTTGTTTCCTTGTTCTACCCTTTATCAATTTTAGAAAACTCTCTTTTATACATAGTTATCTAAGAATTTTATCATGAATAGATGTAGAAATTTGTGAAATTCTTTTATTTTTTTTTCCATTGGGATAGCTGTTTTTTCTTTTACTTGGTTAATGTGGTGAATTATATTGATTGATTAATGAATGTTAAACCACATTGACATTGCTTAGATAAATTCAAATTTTACATAATTAATTACATTTCTTTGTATATTTATGCATGTGTATCTACTGTATTTAATTCACTAATATTTTGTTAGACTTTCATGTTAATTTCATGAAGGATATCTTTTTATATTTTTCTTGTTTATAATAACTTTATTTGGTTGTAATATTATTGTAATGCTGGCTTCATATAATGAGTTGGGGAAATGTTCCCTTCCTCTATTTTAAGAAAGAATTTGAATAGTATTGGTATTATTTTGTACTCCCATATTGATGAAATTAATCAGTGAAGCTATCTGTATAATTTCTCCTCTGATAGTACTAACATCTGTTTCATATCTCAGTCTCTAAATATAACTTTGATTTTTTTCTTTTCTTTTTCTTTCTTTTTTTTTTTTTTTTGAGAGAGAGAGAGAGCATGTGCACATGAGTAGAGGAGGGGCAGAGGGAGAGAAAGACAGAGAGGGAGAGAGAGAATCCCAAGCAGACTCCCTGCTGTCAGCACAGAGACCTACTGGGGCTCTATACGATGAACCATGAGATCATGACCTGAGCTGAAATCAAGACAGAGGCTTAACCAACTGAGCCACTCCAGTGTCCCTAATTTGATTCTTAAAAAATGTATTTTTGCTTGTTGTTCCATCTTCCCTGTGGTGTTCTTGTGGAAGCTATGCATCTTGTATAGCACAGTAGATACTTAAAATTAAATAAATAAATAAATAAATAGTTCTATACATGAAAGTTGGCACACCATTTTTCCTACTAGGCAAATGTTTGAGTAAATCTAATTTTGTGATGAAATGGATTTGAAGTTTGTTGTTTCTATGGTTACCCTCAGAGCATAACAATATTAAATTCTTCTAGAGATATCTGGAGTTTAAGGTAAGGGTTAGATTGGATATTTTTTCCTAGTGACTGCTGCATCCATATCCATAAATATTCCCTTTGCATCAGTCACAAAGAGGATCTGTCTCTTGGAATTCACCATGATTCTTATGTGTAGTTATCATCTTAACAAATAACCTTTCTACGAAATTTTGCCTGGGTTTGCATACCCAGTATTTGTATACCTGTGTACATTTACTATTAGTTTTAAAATTCTTTATGAGCATGTGCCTTTCCTTTTCAATTTTTTATACAATCCTAGAACGTCTTACAGTGTTTGGATCATAGTAGAAGATCAGTGAACATTCAAGATTTGAACTGAGTTTATGCTAAGTAGAGTGTGTGTGTGTGTGTGTGTGTGTGTGTGTGTGTGTGTGGAGGGGGGGGTGTGGTGAACAGAGAACAGCATCTACAGCAACCTGTGAATGACAAAATGAAAGAGGGCCTTTTAAGCCTAGGGATATGTTTCAGATAACACACTGCCGTTATTTCCACCAAATTGGGCATTGACAGTTAAAACTGACATGACTGATTTCCTCTAAACGGATTTTTAAAAAAATATTTAATTTCTTCACTGATGGTGACTACCTGCCACCACTGATCTATTTCTATCTTTAAATCACCACTGGATCCACCCCTTTTCTTGTTAATCTGATTGAATGCAAATCAACCCTTCAATAGAAACTTTGCTGATGCACATGATGACATTGATATCATGGTTTCCTAAGCAAAAATGAATCTGATTTGCAAAAGTTCTAAGGAAAAAAGACATTAGAAATATTGTATTGTGTGCCTGAACACACATACACACAAGTGTCCATGCACACCTAATTGTCACTTGTTTTTTGTTGTTTTTTTTTTTTTCCGGAAGATATCAATAAATTCCACAGCAGTATCAGTGACATGACTCCCAGATGATGAAATGGTTTCCATGGAAATGATTTAGCAAGTTTGCAAAAATAACTTGTCCTGTACATGAGAAAAAGTGATATAATAGGTTGAATCCCGTGGGATCTCAACCCCACTGTTAATTTAGCCTATGAGTATCTGGAACACAGCTTGGGTAGTAGCAGGAGTTTAGGAAAAAGATCTATTACAGACATGTTCTGTGGGAGAGCCAAGAAATCTGCATTCTTAAAGCTGTGAGCTTTCTGGGTCTAGACATTTCACCTTAACAGTCATGATTATTATCATTTTTTGTACTTATTACGCACTATATAGCAGCTTCAAATACATTAACTCATCTAAATCTCACAAGAACTTTAAGCATGAGGTAAGTGTTATTAGGTCCTTTCTATAGTTAAAGAAGCTTTGGCTCATATTGATTGTGTGATTTAGCTAAGATCTTTCACAATCAACATAGTAGTTACAAGTAGAAACCAAGTCAATAAACCATGCTTTATTGACTCAGGGCCTTGCACAGTGCATTATTTCTGACAGATATTCAGATGAATGAATGGATCTAGCAATAAATAAGTGAGGATAGAAAGATGTTGATTAAAGGCTTGTTAACTGTCAAGTGTCTTCTTAAGGCTGGGGCAGATTATGGGACTCACACCATAGCTTTATCAGACATTCATGCTAAAAGTCTTACTAAGTAAATTTCTTAACCAAATCTCTCTAGTACCTACATAGGATATTAGTTGACAGCCCTGGGAGAACAATCTACTTAGGTCAGGAAATGCTGAACCATTCAACCTTAATTCAGAAGCACATGGAGACATAGTTTCCCCCCACCAGAAGCTCCATACAAGGACCCTGGATTTTTTTGGCCACTGGATCTAATTTAACTCAGTCCCCTTTTCTGGCTCCAGCTCAGCCTCAGCCAGATAGAAGATATTTCTGAACATGTAGGATGGTTTAGGGGCTGTTAACTTCTAGATAACAGAAGTGCTGAGTGGGTCTTCAAATACTATACTAGAAGGACTAATGGGAAGATAAATTTTCAGCAACTATGAGTTCTTCCTGGGAGATTAGGATTTTTTAAAAAGTCCTCTTTGCTTTGTCTAGATGTTAGTAAACATTTATTTTTCTCAGCCATGGTCTTTCAGTCAAATCACTATGCCCAAGGATATCAAAGAGACCTATCACCCAGACTAGACATAGTCTTGCCGAATAGGATGTACAGGGCTCTCTGACTATTTCTCTTCTTCAGCCACAGGAGGTACAAATTTATGTTCCTTATGGAAAAAAGACCAGGGGCCCAGTTACAGAAGTACAAAACAGAGGGGAAGACCTGGCGTCCACCCATCAGAGCAGTGGATGAGCATCTTTCCAGCTTCTCTCTGTGACTCCTGTCACTACAATTTACTCTAGACAGCCACAACTCACAGTCATCACCCAAGATGTGACAAAGAGGACTGGGAACAGCTCTAAAGAAGGGCAGCTGCAAGGCCCAGGAGGGCTGGTACCTGCCTTTTGAAAGAATACTAGAGAAAAGCCTCAGGATGCAGGGGGCACATAGACTGGCTCCAATGTGGTCTACTCTTTCATCTCTGGCACAGCTGTTGGTTTATGGATCCTAGGTGGAAGAGAAACAGAACCATTATTTCTGATATTTCATAGTATAAAAATCAGGGAAGAATTTTCACCTGTGCTATGTGCAAAGTTCTGATGAGGTTCTTTTTATCAAGTCTCTCCCCTAGAGACTCTTATAAACTCTGTGGTGGATGGACTTATAAAAACTGAATATTTTTAAAGACCTAAATATAAGACTTGAAACCACAAAATTCCTAAAAGAAAACCTAGACAGTAATCTCTTGGACATTGGCCTTACCAACAATTTTCTGACTATGTTTCCTCAGGCAAGGGGGAAAAAACAAAAATAAACTATTGAAACTATATCAAACAAAAAACGTTTTTCACAGCAAAGGAAACTGTCTATAACAAAAAGACAACCTACTGAACGGGAAAGGGTATTTACAAATAATATATCTCATAAGGGATTAATATCTAAAACATGTAAAGAATGCATACAACTCAAAATCAAAACCAACACACACACACACACACACACACACACACACACACACACACATGAAAACATTCTCAACATCACTAATTGTCAGGGGAGCACAAATCAAAACCACAATGACATATAACCTCATATATGTAGGACGGGGGGCCTGGGATATGACAACTCACCACGTCCACACAGAAAAAGGTTTAGTTCTTTGTGGAAGCAGGGTGGGCAGGACTTTCTTTTTTTTTAAGACTTTATTTAATTTACTATATTAATTATAGATCTAGTAATGACATTTCAGACATAGAACTGTGCCTTAGGGATAAAATAGTTCCCTATTTGAAACACTTCATTGTATTTCTAAAGGGAAACAAAGTTGGACTCCAAACAACTTACAGAGTGTCTTAAAAAATAGAATTCTCTCTTGGAGCAGCACAAACAGTGGTGAAAACATGGTGCTGAAATTTCCAGGTCCTAAAAGAACTCTTGGAAAGATGGCTGAGGGAGAGCCAGCACCATCTTCCAACTATGGCTACATTCTTAGGCCAGACCTGGGAAAAGTAGTTATTTTCTGTAGACTTTTTTGTCCCAAATTTGCAACCTTAAGTGCTGATAAATTTTTGAAGTGTCAGGATATCTGTGAATCACTAGATCTTGAAAATAGTCTTCATTTTTCACACCATCCTTAGGTACCTACCTGGCAAAATAAGCTAATGAGGAAGGTTGGCCATGCTTCCTATAGGATTTAAGACATATGCTCATTTCTAAGAGTGAGGGAAAGATGATCTTGTGATGGCTTTATGTAAAGATTAAATAAATCTATCAGCCTACAAGGCCTGAATCATGAATCCTTATAGGGGAAAAATGTCTTTTCTGTTTATAATTGTCCTGGAAATGACCTTTGCTATATTATGCCTTGAAAATTCCCAACCTTGCTAAATTTCTGACTCAGGGAGCATTTTTAAGTGTGTTCCAATCATGTTGATTTTATTTCATGGCAGGAACCAGGTCTTCTCTAAGGTACTGAGTGGGATGAGTTTGGGCAAGGATTCAGGTGAATAAAATAACTGATATTTGGAATGTGAATGAATCTTCATCCCAGAAGAGGGTTTTTTGTTTGTATTTGTTTTAGCTTTTTTGGGAAACCTGGTATTCAAGATGGACACCTGACAGGAAGTGCCTGGCACAGGCTGATGTTCAGAGGAGAGGAAGGAGAGAGGCAGACAAAGATGAAATCAGGAGGATATGAGACAAAGACAGGTATGGGGTGATGAGAAAGGTAAAATGAAAAATGAAGATAAGAATGGGGAAGACAAGAAGTGGAAGAACAAAGAGGGAAAATAAAAGAGAAAAAGGAATAAAAGGATTAAAAAGTATATGTGCATGGAGGAGTGGAGGGGAATTAGGGAGAGAAAAGGGACACAAAGTATATTGCAGTGAGAGAAGGGAAAGAAAAAACACAGTGCAAGAGAGAGCCTGCAAAACACAGAGAAAAGTGAGTATAAAGACAGAGAGCAAGGGAGTCATACCTGAGAGCTTAGTGGAAGAAAAGCAGCTAGCACATGAAAGAGACCTCAGTGAGCAGAGATGGAAGGATGTTGACTGGGCCAGAGAGAACTGTGTCTTCTCTTCCCTCTGATGCCCCCCACACTTATCCCATCTCAGGACTCCATAGCTGAGTTTGATGGTGAGGTGAAAATAAATGCTAATTCCTCCTATTTCTGGTCTAGTGCCAGCCCCAGCCCCAAGCTTTATGCTAGGTGGCCAGACTGCAGTGTGATTAACAAACCTAGAGGCTGTTATTCCAACTTTGATGTTTCTCTAGCATAGGTTAAAAAAAAGTTAATCCCTTCATGAAATTGAATTGTGACTACCTTGTTGAGATGACTGTGCCCTCCTTGTACGCTGAGGCTCTGAGCCTGGGCACACCGTGTTAGAAGTACACTTGAATAGCAAAGACACTTTGTTCTTGGAAAGGTTCACTTTGGTTTCCTCTCTTAACCTGCCTGTTAGGGCTAAATGTTTAGCATTATAGGAAGATGTTGGCTGTGACAGTAACATTGCCCTTAGAGCCAGAGCTCATGATAAGGACAAAGGCCTTAGGAGAGGTACCGGGGGAACCATGATGTAAGACAATGTGCTCCAAGTGCTTCCACACCAGAAGCTCCAGATCTACAAAGCCACTGGGACTCAGCATTAATCATGGTGCATGAGTAGAAAGGGTCATGAATAAGACGGGATAAGCCTGATTATCAACTCAGACAGGCATGAAAATTCTTGTTTGAAACTCACCAAAGTTTTCTGTCATTAGCATTGTGCTTCTTGAGGAGAACTGCAGTCTGATAATACAAATTGGCAGGGACCAGACTCTGTCTAAAAAGGAGAACCTCAGGCTGGGGTTGGAGATTCTAGAGGTCATCAGATCCAGTCTACTGCCTCCAACTGGATCCCATGCCCCTGGGCTGGGAAAGTGAAGTGGGGAGGCTGGAGCTCCCAGAAAGAAATCCCTCTGTTGCAAGCTCACAAGGCCATTTTGTCCCATGAAATAACAATCTTGGTTATAATTACAGAGATCTAAATATTAGGAGAATTTCAGAGGTCAGTTCTTTCTGGATGTGTCTTCAGAAAACCCATATAATGGGGCACTTGGGTGGCTCAGTCGGTTAAGCGGCCGACTTCAGCTCAGGTCATGATCTCGCGGTCCGTGAGTTCGAGCCCCGCGTCAGGCTCTGTACTGACAGCTCAGAGCCTGGAGCCTGTTTCAGATTCTGTGTCTCCCTCTCTCTGACCCTCCCCTGTTCATGCTCTGTCTCTCCCTGTCTTAGAAATAAATGAAACGTTAAGAAAAATTTAGAAAACCCATATTTCAGGTTAAGTTCTTCCTTTCACCAGTGGGATAAGTTTTTAAAATAATTCAATCTCTCTGAGCCTCAGTTTTTTCACCTGTAAAATAACATGTTGATGCTCACCCTATAAACTCACTGTGTAAATTAAGGGCAACATAGGGACAATGTCAACACCCTTCTGGTATATAATTGGCCACAATACATAAACACTTTACCATTACTATCTGTAAAGAACCTGATAGTCTGAAAAAAAATCATCAAAAAACACATTCCATTAGCTCAGATAATCAGGAAGGAATAATTCTTTCATAAAGAACTACTGTTTTGGATTATGTTGAATTTACAGGTACCCTTCCATCCCCACCCCCAGTGTTTCCACATAATCTGTAGCTCAACCTGCCTCAGGCAGGACCTAAGTAAACTATGTGGTCAGGAAGAGGTCCTTAGTCATAAGGCTGCAGAGGCAGCCTACAAAGGCAGAAGAGCTCATTCTTCCACCCCCTCCCCACTTGAGTGACTAAAATTGAGTCAGCAGAATTCAACAGATCAGGACCAGTAGTGTCATCCTGCAACTTCATTACCTAAGAGATAATGGCAACTCCAGATCCCAGAGGCAATTACCAAACTATAACACATCATTCATGAAAAACCACA
Source organism: Panthera onca (assembly GCF_046562875.1). NCBI lineage: Eukaryota > Metazoa > Chordata > Mammalia > Carnivora > Felidae > Panthera > Panthera onca. The sequence continues at coordinate 83,406,354 of NC_138348.1, read as the reverse complement.
CATATCCTCCCCCTTCCTAAGCTGACCCTCTGCCACCTTCCCTCAGTGCAGAACATACCCCTTTAGAGAGAGGCTTTCAGCCCAGGAGTACAGTGAACCTCCCTTCTCAGCCACTTCTTTAATTTTTTAATGTTTATTTATTTTTGAGAGAGATATAGAGTGCAAGTAGGGGAGGGGCAGAGAGAGAGAGGGAGACACAGAATTTAAAGCAGGCTCCAGGCTCTGAGCTGTCAACACAGAGTCCAATGCGGGGCTCAAACTCATGGACTACAAGATCATGACCTGAGCTGAAGCCAGATGCTTAACCAACTGAGACATCTAGGTGCCCCCTTTTTCAGCCACTTCTTAATCACCAACAGGCATAGCTGCTGTCTCTGTCATAGAGTGTGAAAAATCATTTAGAGCATAATTTCATGTCAAGGGCCTACCCAATAATGAGATATTACTTTGCAAAATAATGTAATTTATTGTCTTAAGGATGTAAACTACAATAAGGGCTGGGATGCAGCTATGCCTCATGAATAACTAAATCTCAGACATTGTCAGGGATCAGGACTATTTCCCTTTCATGTATGCTTCTTGTAGATTGGCTTCTGTCCCTCAGACATACATCTCCCACATGGCTGAATTCAACCTGGCCCTTGGATATGTGCCACTAGGTGTGACAAAAACTTTTTTCACCAGTGAGGTACGGAGGCTGACTCTTTTATGTCTCAAGTTGAAAGAAGAAAGAAAGAAAGAAAGAAAGAAAGAAAGAAAGAAAAGAAAAGAAAAGAAAAGAAAAGAAAAGAAAAGGTCTCCAACCTATCCGGCTTAGGTCAAGGGTCTGCTTTTAAACCAATGACTGTGTCCAGGGAAGCTGGGTCAATAAAAGTATGACAGCTCTCTTGGAAACCAGTGTTGGAGTGATGGGAGAGAGAGATTTACTGCAAGTAGGAGGGAGGAAGGTAAAGTGCACTTTTCTGGATACACAAAGACAAAGCAAAAGATATCTATTGTGATAGTGCAGTGATTTTCAGAAACTGATCTAATGAAGATAGTTGCCCTTAAAGTCAGACCACACTAAATAGGATTTTTTTTTCTTCTTTGTCTGTCCTCTCTATTTCTCCATTGCAATCACAGAAGCTTAATTTCTATGTATTCACTCAGTGTTGATATTGGGTAAATTGGAAGAAAGTGATACTAAGTAACTCACCAACTGAATACAGAGCCACTCTGACTTTGCAAGTTCATCCTCTCCTATTTAAACCTTAATGACTGAGGCTCTTCAAAGCTGAACTCTAGGCCCCCTTTTTTTCTCACTTGTCTAAACCCTTTATTGAAAATATCATTCAAGTCATTATATTTCATTATAAATATATGTAAATGACACACATATATTTTTTTTGGTACACAATTTTTTTTCTGAGCTCTAGACATATATTCAAGCACGTTCCTGATCTCCCTCCATGAATGTTGCTAAAGTGCATCAAACTCATCATGTAGAAACTTCCTGATCTTCACCAAATTCTCTAATTCTGGTCATCCTTCACTGTGACCTAACAAATTAAATATAATTATTTTTAATACAATGACATGAAACTGAAGACTTCTTCTCCTTTAGCACCCATGTCTAATTCATTACCAAGACATTTACTAATTAAACATTTCTTGAAGATATTAATTTCTCTATGTATCAAACACAATTTTAGTCCAAGCTAGAATTGTCTTCCCGAAATGCTAAAATAGCCTTTATTTCATCTAATGTCCAACATTCCCACCTGCAGCAAAAGTGATCTGTTCAAAACTAAATAAAATTGGGGCGCCTGGGGGCTCAGTCGGTTGAGCGTCCGACTTTGGCTCAGGTCATGATCTCTCGGTCTGTGAGTTCAAGCCCCGCGTAGGGCTCTCTGCTGACAGCTCAGAGCCTGGAGCCTGTTTCAGATTCTGTGTCTCCCTCTCTCTCTGCCCCTCCCCCGCTCATGCTCTGTCTCTCTCTCTCTCTCTCTCTCTCTCTCTGTCAAAAATAAATAAACATAAAAAAATTTTAAAAAACTAAATAAAATTACTTTACTTACATTGTTAAAAACTTAAATTCTCCCATTAATCTGAGGAAAAGGCTAAAAATGTTTTATGTTGCCTCTGAAGCAGGTAAAGGTATAGATGGAGCCTCATATAGATTCAACTGCATTGAGTCCTGAATGACCCTCAATGACAATGTTAGCATCAAGGCAGCAGAAAACATTTGGGATATACGACATTTGTCTTACTTGGCCTATATTCAGAGGATATGGGAGGTTTTGATTTTTGTGCATCTACCCATTAATCAGTAGTACTACATAAAATATGTAAAGCATGGTTTCAGGTTAATCGTAAGAACAACAGATCCTCAAAAACTGACAAACATGAAATGATCATAATAATAAGATTTTCAGAGGTAAATAAAAAATAACTCAGAGACCTAGAATAAACTGTGCCATGATGAAATATATTTCTGTATGTTGTAGAGGTTGTGTATATGCATGTGAACACTGAGGAGGAATATTCAATGATAGCAAGAAGCTCATATGAATTTCAAACCTCTTAAAACTAATTTTGTTGTTAAAGTCTCAGATTAGCAAATATTGTTTAACAAGATATTTAATATAATGGTTTAAAACATGGATCCAGGAGTACACACCTCAAATCCTGGCTGTGCTAGCATTTACTGCTACACTATGATCAAGTTACTTAACCTACCTGTGCCTCAGTTTCCTCAACTAGGAGAAGAAGAATAATAGTACCCACCTCATTAGGAATATTCAATTAATTTATTAAGAAAAGCATTTAAAACAGTACCTTGTACATTACAAACACTATATAAAATTTTAATATTATCTGTACTACTCTATGGGATGTAGTAGGCAGAATAATGCTATCTTAAAGGGCATTCCATGCTTTATTCCTTGGATCCATCAATGTGTTACCTTACAGCAAAAGGACTTTGCAGATAAGATTATGATTAAGGTACTTGAGTTGGGAAAACATGAAGTACTGCATTTGAAGTAGACCTTGACAATGAAAGCTTTTAGAGCAGGGATGGAAAATACATATATGCTTCTGCTGCCCATTAACAACTGCTTATAGTCTCCTTCCTACCCCATCTCCAGCCATCTACCCTGAGTTGAGACAGTAACACTAAAGGTTTCTCCACTTATCCCTCAGCTAGCCACCACCAGCTAGTTGGTACTGGAATACAAAACTAAACTAATTTTCCTTATCTGAGTTTAATGTGGGTAAAATACATTTCAGGGAGAAAGAACTACATGGGTAAGGCAGCAAAGGCTCAGCTATGAGGAAGACTGAGAAGAATAGAGTAACAATAATATTGATAATACTAATAATAATAGATAAATAGCATTCATTTAATGCTTGCTATATAATAACTACAAGGCATCTCAATTCCTACAACTCCATGAGCTAGGTACTATAATTTCTTCTGTAATATGGATGGAGAAACTAAGCTATGGAGCAATAAGTATCATGCACAAAGATGAATGCCTGGTAAGCAGTAGATTTGATAGATCTGAGATTCAAATTTTAGTGGTCTGGCTCCAGAGCCTACTGTCTTAGCCTTTGCCCTACTGTGGAGATAAACCTGGGTTAGTCTGTGGGACCTATTCTATAGACAATGGATAATTACAAGAAGTTTTTGAATGGGATGTGATCATGTCAGAGATGTGCACCAGGAAGACTGATACGGCATTACTTTCTGGATGAACTCAGTGGATCACAAGAAAGAGAGAAGAACTAGGAGGATGATCCCTGGTAAAGAAAAGGAATGAAGAGCCAAGAAGGAAAATTTGGGAGGGAGCAGCAGTACTCAAGTTGGAAAACGTGCTTGAACTGCTTAGCTGGGAATCACTTTAGAAAATTATTGAGCCAAGTTTCGAGTTAAGCACTGGAAAAATAAATTTTTGTAACTATAAAAGACCAATGCAAGTGGCTGAGATGGTTGTTTTGATAGCTTCTAAACTGAATAATACCATGCTAGAGAAGAGGAGGCAAAAAAAGTCTCAGCCAAAGAATTTATCTTCAGTGTCCTCTTCGGGATGTAAATATATTTGTGTTAGCTTCATGCATATATGCATAAAGAATGAGATAATCAGAGAAAAAATAACCTCATTTTCTAGTATAGATCACTAGGATGCCAGGGTATCGGGGCATGTTAAGATGATTTAATTCAGCATCTCTTCCTTCTCTGCTGATGGCTACTCTAGACATGGCCAGTAGAGGCCAGCCTAGTTATTTTAAAATATGATATTTTTCGTCAAAAGAATATTTACTCTTTACTTAAATCTATAGAAAGATTAAACTTCTCTCTGTAGTATCATAGCCCTAACAGTCAAACATTTGTTTTCTCAGTATAGCTTACCTCTTTGAAGGTACAATGCATTAGGCATTGGGAAGGCAGTGAAAAGAAGGCTATGTTTGGATTTACAAGTTTTGAGAGCCAGTTAAACTTTCTTAAAGGCTTCTGAGTCTCAGTTTCCTCATCTGTAAGATAGGAACAAGCACTTACTTTCCATTATCAAAAGATCAAATGAAAGAATGGCTGTGAAAGTGTCTTGTAAACTGTCGAGCACCCACACAAATGTTAATGCTGCTCTCATTTTTGTTGCTGTCATTGTCCCCATAAGCCTCACATAGAAAGGGTATTCTACATGGATAGAACATTGTGTATAAATGCATAGATCTTGAAACAGATGACAGTGAATTTTCCAAAGTTGTTTGAAACCATGGTGTATGCACTCACTGGGGGAAAGAATGGAGGTCAGTGTGAATCAATCAAGGACTGTGTGTGCTCTGCCAGGGAGCCACCAGATACTGACCTGAATATTGAGTGTTGTAAAGCATGTAATATCCTGGCCATCCCAGCTTGACATGCCTCTACCCCTCTATGATGATTTTATCTATTTCAGCTCAACTTTGGGCTCTAACCAAGATCATTTTTGTCTTCTGGGCTAGCTAAAGACTGAGGGTCAAAGATTATCTTTTCTACTATGGAAGGATGAGGTCCTCTTCTGCTGGGTTGAAGTTCCTGTCCCTGAACTGAATTCAGTACATCAACATGTGTTAATCTCCTTCAGGTCAGGAAGAGGTGTGGAAACAGTTGGGAAAGAGAAGATGATCAGGAAGGCTTGTCTTTTATTACCTCATGGAGAGAAGTGAAAAGTTATTCGATTTCAAATATGCTTCACAAATACTTTATTTAATATGATTACAACTATAAGTCTCTATTATTTTAATTTTTATAGATGAAAAACTAAGGCTGAAAGATGCCATACAACCTTCCAAAGCCACAAATAAGAGTGTGTGGGATAAGACAGTATATAAGTGAATATCAGAGAGTAACCCCCAACTCAAGTCTTCTTCTTCATTTTGCTCCATGGCAATAAAGACTGTCACACAGGAATAACATCTTCTGGGATCTGTAAGGAGAAGGGAAATAAATGACACTTGTGGGTAATGAGGAGACAGGGATTCACAACACTAGTGACAAGGTCCCATACATGCTACTTCCCTCTTGGCCTCTTCACTCTCTCTCATATTCCAGTTTACCTTTTCAGTGGATTCTTTACCCTGGAAACAGAGAGAAGTCAAAGTACTTTGTCTCAAGCCCAACACAAAGCAAAGACTCAATAGTCACTAGCTATTATTTTCTAAATAAGAGTGAAAAGCAGGCTGATGTTTGTCCTCTCTTAAACCCCTTTTATTACTTTCTATTCTTATTCATAAGAAATTCCTCATTTTCTGGCCATTCTCACTTGTGCACCCTTTCCCCTTTGTTCAGGGTGAATGATTGCACTTCAACATCATGCCCAAATTCTCACTCCCATGTCTTAGCCTTATGCTGCTTAGTCTGTGAATTGACTCATTCCCTTGTTCACCTGACCAACTTTTCAGCCACATGGTCTTTCAGCTGTCACTTCCTCAAGGAAGCCTTCCCAGACTCTTAGTCTGGTTGTTCATTCTGTATACTTTGTTTTCCTTCCATCCTAACGCCCCCAGTACTTTACAGCCATCATTTGTGTGTATAACTCCCTGGAATATAGTGACTTTCCTCAGTCAGAGATTATGTCTTATTGACATTTTAAACCCAGTGTCTAGCACAGTAAGATCTACAGTGGATGTGCAGGATGTGTTTGAAGATACAAGCTTATCCCCTATACCACGATTTCTTCAAGGCTAGGGTTAGTTTTACAAATCTTCTACGAAGTTTTCCTCACTTTTCTTTCCTTCCTATGAGGACAAATTCATGTTTTCCCCTGAGTTCCTGCTTTCTTATGTCACCATTCATCTTGCTTTATTGCAAATTGTCATCTCCCTGCTGTGCTCAGAGTTTCTGAAGGTCAGGGACTATCTTATTTGTCTTTGCAAACTCAGCACAGAGCCTGGCAAATAGTAGGCACTTGGCAAATGTTTGCTGATTAAATCACTAATCGATTGGATGAATGAAAAGAGTGTCTGAACTTGTAGCTGAAATATGCCTCAGTAAGTGTAAGAAGTAAGGAAAGCCATTATTTTTCTGTTCAAAATTAAGACCAAGCAAACTTAATGACGGCACTTGTATCACCATGAATTAGCTTTTAATAAGACAAGCTTCTGGAAGAGGTATAGAAGTGCAAGAGTGCCATAGTTATCCAGACTCACACATTTCCTTTTCACTGGAAATACTTTGAGTATATGCTAATAGGAAATTGTGTGCTCATGAGTAATGCAGAATTATGTCAGAATTCTATAATAGGAAAGTACACTAATTTTAGCACATTGGCTTCCTCAGGGAAGGTGAAGCCTAAAGAAATTCAGAGATTGTCCTCAATTAGATTTTAGAAGGAGTTCCCTAAGGAAGAGACACCTCTGAAAAGTGTTGCATACTGAACAAGTGGAATATATCTATGAAACTATCTTGGCCTGCTCAAAAGTTGCTAAGATGGTTTAAAAGAGTGCTAGTGGTGACTATTCCCTAAAATGAAAACTGATTGTTCTCACTGCTGCTTTGAATTTAGAATGCATAATGTGTCTTAGCCATGGGCAGCTCTCCAGGGCCTGACAGGAGAACTTCCCACCACCTGGATCACCTGCCCTTCACTCTTACCTAAGCTAGAAACAAATTTCTGCTCAGCCATTGCCAGTTACATCTGCTGGTGATTGTAGTTTAGCCTCCCCTAACACACATGTTTCCACAACCAACTGCTTTGGGACTTAACCACAAACTGCCTTTCAGTGTTCTATAATGGAGGTGTGCACATGTATGATAGTTGCACCTCAACTCTAAGGCCTTTGAGAGCAGGATCTTGATTTTTCCTTTTATATTTAGAATTGCATTTGCATTTTCCCTCTGGGCTATTTTTTGAAACTTTTGTGTAAGTTTTATGTTACTTCCTTCAATGATTGGAAGAATTAACAACTGGTGAAGACTTGTAGGTCTAAATGTGTGTGTGTTTGTGTGTGTGTGTGTGTGTGTGTGTGTGTAGGTTTTAAATCATGTACTTAACATCTTTAATACTTATTAGAAGTAATCTGATTTTTCTCATGATTTTGTGTGGCTTTAGTTGTACTTTTTTAGGAATCAGTCGGTATCATTTAATTTCTCAAATTTACTAGTATAATGTTCAAATATTGTTTTTTAGAGTTTTATTATCTGTATTGATGTTATCTTTTTCAAACCTGATAGCAGGAAATTGTATTTTTCTTTTTTTTTAAACAGTCTCTAGAGGGCTTATCCATTTTATTAATCTGTTTTAGAAAACAACTTTTGACTTTCTTGATTATGTTTACTAAACAGTTGTTTCTATTTCAGTAATTTAATCTTTTATGTTTAGTATTTCCTTCTAATTTTTGCATTTAAGCACTTAGGGCAGTATCAGGCACATAACAACCATTAAATACTTGCTGGTTTTATTAATGTAAAGTATGTTACTAAAGACTCAACTCCAGGTGTGTGTCATTAGAGTTTATTAAAAACTGAAACTTTTACCATTTTCTACATAAGAAGACCTTAGAATGTTGTTAATCTAATTGGCTACATCCAGGCTTTCATTCTTATATTTATTATATGGATATAAATATAAACAAATATAAATATAAATAAATATAAATTCTTTCCATTGTTATTCATTCCTTCTGAAATCTTTGTGTGAAAATGACCTGGAGTAATTTTCTTTCTGCTGAAAAATCTTAAGTATTTCATTTATTGTGGATCTTCTAGTAATAAATTCTTTCCATTTATCTATAACTAAAGTGTTTTACTTTCATCTTTGTATCTGAAACATTGGAGGTGATTTTCTTTTACTACTTAAAAGTTGTCATCGTGTTGTCCTCCAATTTCTATTGTTTCTGTTGAAACATTAGCTGATAGTGCTATTTCACTATTTAGTAAAATGTTCCTTTTTTTCTGGAAGAAAATTTCCATTTTTTTTCTTTCTGCTATTTAAGAATGTTTTCCTGTAAGAAGAATCCAATATGGTGGAGAATTAGGGGGACCCAAAGTTTTCTCATCCCTCAAACACAGCAGTGTTGACTTCAAGACTTTGAACTCCAAGAATCTGGGCCACAAAGTGACAGAAACACCTCCAGGGATCCAGTGGGACAACTTGGCGGGCCATAGTGCATGATTACAAACTGGGGGAGGTAAAAGAGTTGATGTAGGCATGGAGGGGAGGGATCCCCTTCTACAGATAGACAAAAGGAAGAGAAATAAAGGCTGTGGAAGTGTAAGACTGTATTTGGACAAGAGAAAAACCACAGACCAGGGATCAGAAAAAAAAGTGGAGAAAGATCCAATTTCTAACTGTGGTGCTTTCTCTGGACTGGGTCTGGCTGCCCTGTTTGCATACCTAGGGACAAGGGGAGCCATCCCAGGGCTCAGTAACTAGCTCAGAGGCACAGTACACAGTTGGAGAAAGCAATACCGTCCCTGAAGTGCTGTGGGAAGAAGGTATATAGCCTTTACAGGGACAAAGATCCCTGCCTGCACCCACCATCTAGAGGCCTTTATAGGCATGATAGAACAGCACTTCCCCAGTACTGAGGAATGCAGAGCAGGATCCTTTAAAACATCAATCAAGGCTTGTTTGTTTTTTAATGTTTACTTATTTTCAAGAGAGGGAGAGAGAAAGAGAAAGAGAGAGAGAGAGAGGGAGAGCAAGAGGAGGAGAGGCAGAGAGAGAGGGAAACACAGAATCTGAAGCAGGCTTCAGCCTCTGAGTTGTCATCACAAACCCCAATGGAGGACTCAAACCCACAAACTGTGAGATCATGACCTGAGCTGAAGCTAGATGCTTAACCAACTGAGACACCCAGGTGCCCCTAGACATCAGTATTTGAATCCCAGATGAGCACTACAGAGGCACAGGAGACTTTGGAGTGGAAAACAAAAACAAAAACAAACAAGCAAACAAACAAAACCATCCACTCACACTCACATGGCACTGTGAGGATGGCCTGAACATAGTGGTTTGGGACACCCAGTCCAGGGAGGAGAGGCTGGGGTGTTGCCATTTTTCTCCCCATAATGAGCAAGTTGGGGCTTCAAGGAATGCACAAGAGGTCACAGTGGAGGCGGGATCTGCCTAAACCAAACCACACCACTCCTCGCCTGGTAACTGTATATCTACTGGAGTAAGATTGATGCTGACCAACCAGACAGTCCTTCATCCAGACCAGCACTGCTGCTGCCACTGGTTCCTAAGCACCCAGCAGTTTTGCATTTTCTGATTTAATTCTCAGACAATTCTTATTGTGTGTGTGTGTGTGTGTGTGTGTGTGTGTGTATTCTGCTTATTGGTTTGTTTGATTTGTTTAAGCAGTCATATTTAATCTATTCTCTTTATACCTGTTCTATATCTCCTTCTTTATTTTCCCCTCTCTCTCTGGATTAAGCCATATGTAGTTCCTCTGCCTGGTCAATTTTCTTTTCTTTTCTCTTTCCATGCTCCTATAATTTCTCTCTTTGCATGGGATAAGACCTCTTTTTTAATTTTTTTCCAGGGTTACTTCAATGAACAAATCAAATCACACCTTGTGGAGGGTCCAAACCATCACTACAAGTACAGAGATAAAGCAACCAGATTCACAACAAAAGATAGCATGTAACACACTCCAAAAAACACTTCCTGAAGGGTCAGGCCCTGGACAGTGTATGACCACTCTTTAATATAGTAGTCCTTGCAGGTGCAGGACACATAAGAAGTTTTCGAAACACATAAGGAACAGAAAACTAGCCAAAATGATGAAACAGAAGAATTGTCTTCAAAAGAAATTCCAGGAAGAAATGACAGCTAAAGAATTGCTAAAAGCAGATATATATGATCAGCAATTTAGTATAAGAGTCTTAAGATTAACTGCAGGGCTTCAAAAAACCATAGAAGACAGCAGAGAATCTATTACTGCAGAGATCAAGGAACTAAAAAATATTCATTGTGAATTAAGAAATGTTGTAAATGAGGTGCAAAATAAACTAGATGTGACAGCGAGGATGGAAGAGGCAAAGGGGAGAATAAGTGAAATAAAAGATAAAATTATGGAAAAAGATGAAGCTGAGAAAAAGACAGATAAAAAATTCTCGAACATGAGGGGAGAATTAGAGAACTAAGTAATCCAAAGAAATGGAACAATATCCTTTTCATAGGAGTTCCAGAAGAAGAAGAAAGAGTGAGAAAGGGGCTGAAGGTGTATTTGAGCAAATCATAGCTGAGAACTTCCCCAATCTGGGGAAGGAAGCAAACACTGAAATCCAGGAGGAACAGTAAACTCCCTTCAGATGTAGCAGGATTTGATCTTCTTCATGACCTATTATAGTGAAACTGGCAAAATACAAAGATAAAGAGAGAATTCTGAAAGCACAGCCAGGGACAAATGGTCCTTAACCTGCAAGGATAGACACATAAAGGTAGTAGCAGATCTGTCCACTGAAACATGGCAGGCCAGAAGAGCATGGCAGGAAATACTCAATGTGCCAAGTAGGAAAAATATGGATCCAAGAATCCTTTATCCAGCAAGCCTGTCATTCACAATAGAAGGAGAAATAAAGGTATTCCCAGACAAACAAAAACTGAAGGAGCTCGTGACCACTAAACCAGCTCTGCAAGAGATCCTAAGGGGAACTCTGTGAGTGGAATGTTGCAAAGACTACAAAAGACCAGACATCACCACAAGCATGAAACCTACAAATAACGCAATGGCACTAAATCCATATCTTTCAATAATAACACTGAATGTAAATGGACTATATGTTCCAATCAAAAGACAGAGAGTATCTGTGGATGGATAAAAAAAAAAAAAACACCCATTTATTTGATGTATACAAGAGACCCATTTTAGACTTGATGACACATTCACATTAAAAGTGAAGGGATGGAGAACCATCTATCATGCTACTAGAAGTCAAAATAAAGCTGAAATAGCCATGCTTATATCAGACAAACAAAATTTTAAACTAAAGGCTGTAACAAGAGATGAAAACGGGCATTAAATCATAATTCCAGGGTCTATCCATCAAAAAAGCTAAGAATTATAAATGTTTATGCACCCAACTTGAAGCACCCACATATATAAAACAATTAATCACAAACATAAGGAATCATATTGAGAAGAATAAAGTAATTTCAGGTAATTAATACCCCACTTACAACAATGGACAGATAATCTAGGCAGAAAATAAATAAATAAATAAATAAATAATGACCCTGAATGATACACAGACCAGATGGACTTGACAGATATATACAGAACTTGTCATCGTAATGCAGCATAATACACATTTTTCTCCAGTGCACATGAAACATTCTCCAAGATAGATCACATACGGGATCACAAAACAGCCCTCAATAAATATAGTAGAACTGAGATCATACCATGCATATTTGGGGATAACAATGCTATAAAACTTGAAATCAACTACAGGAAAAAGTTTGGGAAACCTCCAAATGCATGGAAGTTAAAGAACATCCTACTAAAGAATGAATGGGTCATTCAGGTAATTAAAGAAGAAATTAAAAAATATATGGAAGCAAATTAAAATGAAAAAAAAAATGACAGTCCTAACCTTTTGGATGCAGCAAAGGCAGTCCTAAGAGGAAAATACATTGCAATCTAGTCCTATTTCAAGAAACAAGAAAAATACAAAATACAAAATCTAACTGCACACCTAAAAGAACTAGAAGCAGAACACAAAGAAACCCCAAGGCCAGCAGAAGAGAAATAAAGATCAGACCAGAAATAAGCAATATAGAATCAAACCAACAAACAAAACAGTGGAAGAGATCAATGAAACTAGGATCTGTTTTATTGAAAAAATAAACAAAATTGATAAACCCCTAGCCAGATTACTCAAAAAGAAAAGAGAGATGACCCAAATACATAAAATAACAAATGAAATTGGACATATCACAACCAACCCCTCAGAAATATAAACAATTATCAGCGAATACTATGAAAAATTTTATGCCAACATACTGGACAACTTGGAAGAAATGGAAAAATGCCCACACACCCAAACACTACCAAAACTCAAACAGGAATCAATAGAAAATTTGAACAGACCCATAACCAGCAAAGAAATTGAATCAGGTATTGAAAATATCCCAACAAATAAGAGTACTAGGCCAGATGGTCTTCCAGGAGAATTCTACCAAACATTTAAAGCAGAGTTAATACCTATACTTCTCAAGTTGTTCCAAAAAAATTCAAGTGGAAGGAAAGCTTCCAGACTCAATCTATGAATCCAGCATTATATTGATTCCCAAACCAGTCAGAAACCCCACAGAAAAGGAGAACTACAGGCCAATATCCTGAGGAACATGGATGCAAACATTCTCAACAAGATACTAGCAAATCGAATTCAACAGCAAATAAATAAAATTATTCACCATCATTGAGTGGGATTCATTCCTGGCCTGCAGGGCTGGTTCAATATCTGTAAATCAATCAATGTAATATATCACATTAATAAAAGAAAGGGTAAGAACCATATGATCCTGTCAATCGATGCAGAAAAAGCATTTTACAAAATTCAGCATCCTTTCTTGAAAAAAGCCCTCAAGAAAGTCGGGATAGAAGGAACATACTTAAACATCATAAAAGCCATATTAAAAAAAACACAGGTAATATCATCATCAATGGGGAAAAATTTAGACCTTTCCCCCCTGAGATCAGGAAGACAACAGAGATGTCCACTCTACCACTGTCATTTAACATAGTGTTGGAAGTCCTAGCATCAGCAATCAGACAACAAAAGGAAATCAAAGGCACCAAACTTGGCAAAGATGAAGGCAAACTTTTACTTTTCACAGATGACATGATACTCTACATGGAAAACCTGAAAGATTCCACCAAAAGCTGCTAGAACCATGAATTCAGCAAAGTCGCAGGATCCAAAATCAATGTACAGAAATTGGTTGCATTTCTATCCACCAATAATGAAGCAACAGAAAGAGAAATCAAGAAATCAATCCCATTTACAATTGTACCAAGAACCATAAAATACCTAGGAATACACCTAACCAAAGATGTGAAAGATCTGTAAGCTGAAAGCTCTAGAAAACTTATGAAGGTAATTGAAGAAGACAGAAATAAATGGAAAAACATTCAATATTCAAGAATTGGAAGAATAAATATTGTTAAAATGTCAATATTACCCAAAACAGTCTATACATTCAATGCAATCCCAATCAAAATTGCACCAGCATTCTTTTCAAAGCTAGAACAAACAATCCTAAAATTTGTATGGAACCACAAAAGACCCCAAATAGCCAAAGTAATGTTGAAAAAGAAAACCAAAGTGGGAGGCATCACGATCCCAGACTTTTGCCTCTACTACAAAGCTGTAATCATCAAGACAATATGATATTAGCACAAAAACAGACATATAGACCAATTGAATATAATAAAGAAATCAGAATTGGACCCACAAATATATGACCAACTAATCTTTGACAAAACAGGAAAGAGTATCCAGTGGAAAAAAGACAGTCTCTTTGGCAAATGGCCCTGAGAGAACTGGACAGCAACATGCAGAAGAATGAACCTGGACCACTTTATTACAGCATACACAAAAATAAACTCAAAACGGATGAAAGACTTAAATGTGAGACAGGAAATCATCAAAACCCTAGAGGAGAAAGCAGGCAACAACCTCTTTGACCTCAGCCACAGCAATTTCTTGCTCAATACATCTCCAAAGGCAAGGGAATTAAAAGCAAAAATGAACTATTGGGACTTCATCACGATAAAAAGCTTCTGTCCTGCAAAGGAAACAGCCAAGAAAACCAAAAGGCAACTGATGGAATGGGAGAAGATATTTGCAAATGACATATTGGATAAAGGGTTAGTATTCAAAATCTATAAAAAAGTACCAAACTCAACCCCTGAAAAACAAATAATCCAGTGAAGCAATGGGCAGAAGATATGAATACACACTTTCCCAAAGAAGACATCCAGATGGCCAACAGACACATGAGAAGATGCTCAACGTCACTCATCATCAGGGAAATACAAATCAAAACCACACTGATGGGGTGCCTGGTTGGCTCAGTCGGTTAAGCATCCAAGACTTGGTTTTATTGAAAAAATAAACAATAGAAGGCTTGGTTTTGGCTTAGGTCATGATCTTGGGGTTTCATGAGTTCAAGCCCTATGTCAGCCTCTGCTCTGACAGTACAGATCCTGCTTGAGCTTCTCTCTCCCCCCACCCCTGTCTCTCTGCCCCTCTCCTGCTCACACTGTCTCTATCTCTCTCAAAATAAATAAATAAATTGAGATCCTGGGAAGATGGCGGCATAGGAGGACACTGGGCTCACCGAGCATCCTGCTGAACACTTAGATTCCACCTACACCTCCCTAAATAACCCAGAAAACCGCCAGAAGACTAACAGAATGGAGTCTCTGGAGCCAAGCGCAGATGAGAGGCCCACAGAAGAGGGTAGGAGGGGCAGCAAGGCCATGCACGTTCCGTGGACTGGCAGGAGGGAGCCAGTGCAGAGGGGCGGCCCGCCGGTAAAGCAGAGCCCCCGGGTCTGGCTTGCAAAAGCGGAGGGGCCGAACGGAGTGTGTTCTGACAGCAAGCGGGACTAGACATCTGGAAGGTTATAAGCTAACAGCTGGGCTCTGAGAACGAGAGGGCTGGAGGACAACCGGAGGGAGAGTTGTTGAGCCCTGGACGACAGAGCTCAGCTTGGCGGGGAACAAAGGAGCTCACCAGCGCCATCTCCCTCACCCATCCCCCAGCCAAAATACCAAAGGGAACCAGTTCCTGCCAGGGAACTTGCGTGCACCCTGCAAACACCCAACACTGTCCTTCTGTGGATCCATCCCTCCAGCAGGTCTGACTCCCTCCCAGTGACACAAGGCCCCTCCTGAAGCAGATCACTGAAGGAAAAGTAAGCTTAGCCTGCCCCTCCCGCCCCAGTGCACCTTGCCTATCCACCCCAGCTAATATGTCAGATCCCCAGCACCACAAGTCTGGCAGTGTGCATGTAGCCCAGATGGGCCATGCCACCCCACAGTGAATCCTACCCCTAGGAGAGGGGAAGAAAAGGCACACACCAATCTGACTGTGGCCCCAGTGGTGGGCTGGGGGCAGACATCAGGTCTGACCGCGGCCCCGCCCACCAACGCAAGTAATTCAACAGGGGAAATGCTCGCAGTCCCACACCACACCAGGGACTATCTAAAATGACGAAATGGAAGAATTCCCCTCAAAAAAACGTCCAGGAAATAACAACAGCGAACGAACTGATCAAAAACCATTTAAACAATATAACAGAAAATGAATTTAAAATAATAGTCATAAAATTAATCCCTCGGCTTGAAAACAGTATAAAGTACAGCAGAGAATCTATTGCTACAGAGATCAAGGGACTAAGGAACATCCAGGAAGAGCTAAAAAAATGTTATCAATGAGCTGCAAAATAAAATGGAGACAACCACGGTTCGGACTGAAGAGGCAGAGGAGAGAATAGGTGAATTAGAAGATAAAATTATGGAAAAAGAAGCTGAGAAAAAGAGAGATAAAAACAATCCAGGAGTATGAGGGGAGTATTAGAGAACTAAGTGATGCACTAAAGAGAAATAATCTTTGCATAATTGGTATTCCAGAGGAGGAAGAGAGAGGGAAACGTGCTGAAGGTGTACTTCAAGCAATAATAGGTGAGTAATTCCATGATCTGGGGAAGGAAAAAGGCGTTGAAATCCAAGAGGCACAGAACTCCCTTCAGACGTAACTTCAATCGATCTTCTGCACTACATATCATAGTGAAACTGGCAAAATACAAGGATAAAGAGAAAATTCCGAAAGCAGCTAGAGATAAACGTGCTCTAACATAAAGGGAGACCTATAAGACTCGTGACCGATCTCTTACTGAAACTTGGCATGCCAGAAAGGAATGGCAGGAGATCTTCAATGTGAAGAACAGAAAAAAAAATATACAACCGAGAATCCTTTATCCAGCAAGTCTGTCATTTAGAATAGAAGGAGAGATAAAGGTCTTCCCAAACAAACAAAAATTGAAGGAATCCGTCACCACTAAACCAGCTCTACAAGAGGTCCTAAGGGGGATCCTGTGAGACAAAGTTCCAGAGACATCACTACAAGCATGAAACCTACAGACATCACAATGACTCTAAACCCATATCTTTCTACAATAACACTGAATGTAAATGGACTAAATGCGCCAACCAAAAGACATAGGGTATCAGAATGGATAAAAAAACAAGACCCATCTATTTTCTGTCTACAAGAGACTCATTTTAGACCTGAGGACACCTTCACATTGGGAGTGAGGGGATGGAGAATTATTTATCATGCCACTGGAAGTCAAAAGAAAGCTGGAGTAGCCATACTTATATCAGACAAACTAAAGGCTGTAACAAAAGATGAAGGCTTTAAATTAAAGGCTGTAACAAGAGATGAAGAAGTGCATTAGATAATAATCACAGGGTCTATCCATCAGGAAGAGCTAACAATTATAAATGTTTATGCGCCAAATACAGGAGCCCCCAAATATATAAAACAATTACTCACAAACATAAGCAACCTTATTGACAAGAAGGTGGTAATTGCAGGGGACTTTAACAGTCCACTTACAGAAATGGATAGAGCATCTAGACACACGGTCAATGAAGAAACAAGGACCCTGAATGATACATTGGATCAGATGGACTTGACAGATATATTTAGAACTCTGTATCCCAAAGCAACAGAATATACTTTCTTCTCGAGTGCACATGGAACATTCTCCAAGATAGATCATGTATTGGGTCACAAAAGAGCCCATCATAATTATACAAGAATTGAGATCATACATGCATACTTTCAGACCACAATGCTATGAAGCTTGAAATCAACCACAGGAAAAAGTCTGGAAAACCTCCAAAAGCATGGAGGTTAAAGAACACCATACTAAAGAATGAGTGGGTCAACCAGGCAATTAGAGAAGAAATTTAAAAATACATGGAAACAAACGAAAATGAAAATACAACAACCAAAAGCTTTGGGATGCAGCGAAGGCAGTCCTGAGAGGAAAATACATTGCAATTCATGCCTATCTCAAGAAACAAGAAAAATCCCAAATACAAAATCTAACAGCACACCTAAAGGAAATAGAAGCAGAACAGCAAAGACAGCCTACACCCAGCAGAAGAAGAGAAATAATAAAGATCAGAGCAGAAATAAACAATATAGAATCTAAAAAAATGGTAGAGCAGATCAACAAAACCAAGAGTTGGTTTTTTGAAAAAATAAACAAAATTGATAAAACTCTAGCCAGGCTTCTCAAAAAGAAAAGGGAGATGACCCAAATAGATAAAATCATGAATGAAAATGGAATTTTTACAACCAATCCCTCAGAGATACAAGCAATTATCAGGGAATACTATGAAAAATTATATGCCAACAAATTGGACAACCTGGAAGAAATGGACAAATTCCTAAACACCCACACTCTTCCAAAACTCAATCAGGAGGAAATAGAAAGCTTGAACAGACCCATAACCAGCAAAGAAATTGAATCAGTTACCAAAAATCTCCCAACAAATAAGAGTCCAGGACCAGATGGCTTTCCAGAGGAGTTCTATCAGATGTTTAAAGCAGAGATAATACCTATCCTTCTCAAGCTATTCCAAGAAATAGAAAGGGAAGGAAAACTTACAGACTCATTCTCTGAAGCCAGCATTACTTTGATTCCTAAACCAGACAGAGACCCAGTAAAAAAAGAGAACTACAGGCCAATATCTCTGATGAATATGGATGCAAAAATTCTCAATAAGATACTAGCAAATCGAATTCAACAGCATATAAAAAGAATTTTTCACCATGATCAAATGGGATTCATTCCTGGGATGCAGGGCTGGTTCAACATTGGCAAATCAATCAACATGATACATCACATTAATAAAAGAAAAGATAAGAACTGTATGATCCTGTCAATCGATGCAGAAAAAGCATTTGACAAAATTCAGCAAGTTTTTTAATAAAAACCCTCGAGAAAGTCGGGATAGAAGGAACATACTTAAAGATCATAAAAGCTATTTATGAAAAGCCCAGAGCTAATATCATCCTCAATGAGGAAAACCTGAGAGCTTTTTCCCTGAGATCAGGAACACGACAGGGGATGTCCACTCTCACCGCTGTTGTTTAACATAGAGTTGGAAGTTCTAACATCAGCAATCAGACAACAAAAGGAAATCAAAGGCATCAAAATGGGCAAAGATGAAGTCAAGCTTTCACTTTTTGCAGATGACATGATATCATACACAGGAAATCCGATACACTCCACCAAAAGTCTGCTAGAACTGATACATGACTTTAGGAAAGTTGCAGAATACAAAATCAATGTACAGAAATCAGTTACATTCTTAAACACTAATAATGAAGTAACAAAGACAAATAAAGAAACTGATCCCATTCACAATTGGACCAAGAAGCATAAAATACTTAGGAATAAATCTAACCAAAGATGTAAAAGATCTGTATGCTGAAAACTATAGAAAGCTTATGAAGAAAATTGAGGAAGGTATAAAGAAATGGAAAAATATTCCATGCTCATGGATTGGAAGAATAAATATTGTCAACATGTCAATACTACCCAAAGCTATCTACACATTCAATGCAATCCCAATCAAAATTGCACCAGCATTCTTCTCGAAGCTAGAACAAGCAATCCTAAAATTCATATGGAATCACAAAAGGCCCTGAATAGCCAAAGTAATTTGGAAGAAGAAGACCAAAGCAGGAGGCATCACAATCCCAGACTTTAGCCTCTATTACAAAGCTGTAATCATCAAGACAGCATGGTATTGGCACAAAAACAGACACATAGACCAATGGAATAGAATAGGAACCCCGGAACTAGACTCACAAAAATATGGCCTACTCATCTTTGTCAAAGCAGGAAAGAATATCCAATGGAAAAAAGACAGTCTCTTTAACAAATGGTGCTGGGAGAACTGGACAGCAACATGCAGAATAGTGAAACTAGACCACTTTCTCACACCATTCACAAAAATAAACTCAAAATGGATAAAGGACCTGAATGTGAGACAGGAAACCATCAAAACCCTAGAGGAGAAAGCAGGAAAAAACCTCTCTGACCTCAGCTGTAGCAATTTCTTACTGGACATATCCCCAAAGGCAAGGAAATTAAAAGCAAAAATGAACTACTGGGACCTTATCTTCTGCACAGCAAAGGAAACAACCAACAAAACTAAAAGGCAACCAACGGAATGGGAAGAGATATTTGCAAATGACATATTGGACAAAGGGCTAGTATCCAAAATCTATAAAGAGCTCACCAAACTCCACACCCGAAAAACAAATAACCCAGTGAAGAAATGGGCAGAAAACATGAATAAACACTTCTCTAAAGAATACATCCTGATGGCCAACAGGCACATGAAAATATGCTCAACGTCGCTCCTCATCAGGGAAATACAAATCAAAACCACACTCAGATACCACCTCACCCCAGTCAGAGTGGCCAAAATGAACAAACCAGGAGACTATAGATGCTGGAGAGGATGTGGAGAAACGGGAACCATCTTGCACTCTTGGTGGGAATGCAAACTGGTGCAGCCACTCTGTAAAACAGTGTGGAGGTTCCTCAAAAAATTAAAAATAGACCTACCCTATGACCCAACAATAGCACTGCTAGGAATTTACCCAAGGGATACACGAGTACTGATGCATAGGCGCACTTGTACCCCAATGTTTATAGCAGCACTCTCAACAATAGCCAAATTATGGAAAGAGCCTAAATGTCCATCAACTGATGAATGGATAAAGAAATTGTGGTTTATATACACAATGGAGTACTACGTGCAACGAGAAAGAATGAAATATGGCCCTTTGTAGCAACATGGATGGAACTGGAGAGTGTGATGCTAAGTGAAATGAGCCATACAGAGAAAGACAGATACCATATGTTTTCACTCTTATGTGGATCCTGAGAAACTTAACAGAAACCCATGGGGGAGGGGAAGAAAAAAAAAAGGAGGTTAGAGTGGAGAGAGCCAAAGCATAAGAGACTCTTAAAAACTGAGAACAAACTGAGGGTTGATGGGGGGTGGGAGGGCAGGGAGTTTGGGCGATGAGTATTGAGGAGGGCACCTTTTGGGATGAGCACTGGGTGTTGTATGTCATACACTTACATACTTGTATGTACCAATTTGACAATAAATTTCATATATTGAAAAAAATAGAAAAATAAATGCATAAATTAATTAATTAATTAATTAAAAAATCAAAACCACCCTGATACCACCTCATGCCAGTCAGAGTGATTAAAATAACAACAGATACTGGTGACGATGTGGAGAAATGGTAACCCCAATTCACTGTTCCAAGAATGCAAACCAGTGCAGCCACTCTGGAAAACTGTGTGCAGGTTTCTCAAAAAGTTAAAAATAGAACTACCCTACAACCCAGAAAAACACTAGGAATTTATCCAAAGGATACAAAAGTGCTGATTCCTAGGGGCACATATACCCCAATTTTATGGCAGTACTTTCAACTATAGACAAATTATGGAAAGAGCCTAAATGTCCATTAACTGATGAATGGATAAAGATGTGGTTTATACCAATGGAATACTACTTGCCAATGAGTAAGAGTCAAATCCTGCCATTTGGAGCAACATGGATGGAAGACATGTCAGAGAAAGACAGATATCATATGTCTTCACTCATATGTGGAACTTGAGAAACTTAACAGAAGATAATGGGGGAAAGAAAAGGGAAAAAATAGTTACAAATGGAGAGGGATGGAGGCAAACCATAAGAGACTGTTAAATACAGAGAACACACTGAGCGTTCATGTGGGGGGGAAGAGGGGAAAATGGGTGATGGCCATTGACGAGGGCACTTGTTGGGATGAGCACTGGGTATTGTATGTAAGCGATGAATCACAAGAATTTACCCACAAAACCAAGAGTACACTGTATACACTGTATGTTAGTCAATTTGATAATAACATATTTAAAACAATAAAAATAAATTAATATTAAAATTTAAAAAATAATGTTTTCCTTTAGTTTTTAGCAATTTATTTTTGATGTAACTGTGTGGATTTTCCTTTAATTCTTCTTGAAGTTTCCATACATCTTAAACCTGTGTATAATGACTTTTAGTTATTTTATAAAATTTTCCAAAGATATTTCCTCATATAATATTTATACCCTATTCTGTCACTGAATATCTATCTGTTTCTCTCTTTCTCTCCTTTTACACACACAGGCACACACACACACGCACACACACACATATACATACACATACACACATGTTGCACAACATGCATATATGTGTATGAACATGCATTCACTCTTTCTTACATATCTCCTAAGGTAGTTTCTATATCTATATCTTTTTATCTATATTTAAATCAAGATATAGTCAATTCAGTAATCATTAATGCTGTCTTCAATTCTGGTTAATCTGCTATTAAACCAATTTAGTTTGAATTTCTTAATTCCACTTATTGTCTTTACTTTTATAATTGGCTTTTAATAAGACTGATTCTTTTTTACTTTACTTTATACTTTGTTTCTTTTATAAATTCTACATATCATATAAAAATCTGTACCTTGTTATCTAATTTTTTGAATATATTCATTATATTTGTTTTAAATTCCATGTCTGACACAAACCAGCATCTATTCATCCAATGGGTCTGTTTCCAATGTCGGTTGGCTTTTTGATTGTTTCTGTGTTTTCAGTCACATGGTATTTTCTCCTGGTATACCTGATAAACATTCATTGACTAACAAATATGTGTATGAAAAATTGTAAAGATCATTCTAATTCTGGCTGATGTTCTGTTTCTCTAGAGTGAAATCATACTTGCCTATGGCAGATAAACAGGACACAGAAAGATAACCTTAATTTAATCAGAAAGTAAGATCATTTGAAGCAGGGCTTCAGACTTTCTGAGGGTCTTTTATTTCTAATTCACCTTAACTCTGAATGCATAGCCCTCTGTGCATTCCAATATGATATATGGGATGATGGACTTTCTTCCTTGGCAAGTTATGAACTCCCACTTTGTTTCCCTATCTCCATTAGACTTACAGAGCTCTAATTGTGTTCTAAGCTTCTCATTTTCCACACTTCTACTTACTTTTGCAGGCATTCAATAACCACTTGGGGATGGAAAATGTTAGGGTACAATCAGCACTACATGTTGTTTCAAATCTTTGTTTGTTTGTTTCTCTCCAGGATTTTGTTTTCTCAAATATTTCCTGACTTGGAGCCCTCTAATGCTTTCATATTTTTCTCCTACATTTGACAAGCTTTTCTAGTCATCCTCAGTTGATGGAATTTTCTACTAATACTTGTTATTGTTACCAGAAGCACAGATTTTATTTTTTTAGTCTATAAAGTGAAAAATCATAGGAAATTTGGTATTCTGGAGATAATGTGATAAAAAGAATTGCATCATGAATTTTAATTTGGTATTAGTATGGAGGGTCATTTGATAGAAATACTGGGTGAAAAATTAAATTAATAGGAGATGACCATAGATATAGTAAACAAAAGTTTTTTATTGGGGCACCTGGGTGTCTCAGTTAGTTAAGTGCCCAAATTCAGCTCAGGTCATGATATCACAGCTCATGAGTTTGAGCTCCACATTGGGCTCTGGGCAGATAGCTAGGAGCCTGGAGCCTGCTATGGCCTCTCTCTCTCTCTCTGCCCCTCCCCCACATGTGCTTTGTCTATCTCTCTCTCAAAAAATAAACATTTAAAAATTTAAAAAAAGAGTTTTTATTAAGTATTGAGGATATACTAAGTGTTTAGTGTGTTTTCCTTCTTGCTTTCAGTATTTCCATATTTTCAGTAAAATTAATTCAAATAAATACAAATTTATTTTGGTCCTCAATTAGGTGTAAAATAGGAAATATTGACTAAAAAGTAGCTAAACACTAACATTCCTGAACTATGCATGTGAACAAAAAATATTATGGTAAATTATATAGTTTTTGTGTTTCTGCTCAATGTTAGTGTCATATTGAATAGTGACTGGAAAGAAAAAAAAAAACCTCTAAGTAGAATGAACATTTAAATAAAGACAGATAGATAGATGATGATGATGACGATAGATAGATAGAGATAATAGATGGATGATAGGCAATAGAGATGGATATAGATGTAGGTGTAGATATATAGATATATAGAGATATGCAGAAACACACATGCACACACACAAACCTGCAGCAAGAAAAGCAGTTGAAAGATTCTGAGGAAATTCAAAAGGAGCTGAGTTTTAGAGGATGAGTAGGAGTTAGAAATATAAAGAATGAGAAAAAGCTTTCTATTTTTTGTATTGAAAAATCTGTCAAACTCTCTTGCCAGATACAAGTTTTGCAAATTTTAAATTTTCATTTAAAAGCTCAGATTTCTCAACAATACATAATATCACTTCAGTTACTTTCCTTGAGTTTCATTAATATTTAGAAAATGCCCATTCCATGAAAAAAAATGGCTTGGTCAATACTTGTGTATGTGGTTTTCCTCAAGATAACCATTATGCTTCAGCATACATCAGAAGAGTTCGAGATGTATTCCCCATTTCACCTTACAGAACGTTAAAAAGATGAAATTAAAAGAGATTAAATTTAATAACATTTATAATTTTTACTGTTTAATCAAGGACATTTTGAAGGATAACTGACATGTTTTATTTTTGGGCCTGTTTTATTACTGTGGACATGTGGCACTGAAGAATACTATGACTATAGTTAGGTAGCACCATCTTGATTCATAGCAAGACACCTGGAGTTGTCTCCATCTTTGATTTTGTGCCATCAGTGCAAATGTCAGAGCAATTGTATTATGAAAACTCGAGAACTGCTGATGTTAGGACTTAAAATGTAGGACTTAAAATCCTCTCCTCTTCATCCTCCTTTTCCTGCTGTTCTTGTTTTCCTTCTCCTGTGTCACTCTCTGCTCCCTGAGTGTTACAGATGCCTTTCCTATAAGTAGGAAGTGATGAATGCTAAACTACCTCTAGATTGGTGAGAGTTCTGTCTCACCACTGGTTCTGGATCCTTTTATAAGTTGCCTTCTCTGCATTGAGTCATCCAACCCTCCCACTGTCAAGACAAATAAAATATGAGAACGCCATTGTTAAAATTTTTCCAGGGATTAATCTAGAAATGTTTTATTCCCTAATGTTTCTTGTGCACAGGTGAAAACTTTAGGGATCTTTTCAAAAACTTCCTTATACATTTTTTCACTTCATATCATAATAACCTTGAGAAGAAAGTAAATACATACATTTATTGTCATTTTACTAATGAAGAAACCAAGGCTCAGAGATACTAAAGGGAATGGCAAAAATATAACCTTAGCTACACCTTAATTTTCTCCCTCTGAACATTCCAGTTCTCAGGGTAGAGAAACAGTGTCTCTTCCTGTGGTCCAAAACAATCATATCCAGATCCCTGTGCAGTCAACAGAAGAATATCCTTAGCCACTGCAAAATTTCTGAGAGCTTGGTTTGGACTTGAAACAGTAGCCTAGCTGTGGTGAGTGTGGAAAGAGAAGATATAGGCTCCAGGATCTTGGGGTGGAATGTCCACTCTTCTTGCTTTCCTCCCTCCCTCTCTTTATCCTCTCCCACCCCCCACCCCCCAAGCTGTCAGAGCCAGGTCAAGTTTCTGGCATGCTTTGCTCCCAGAGCTGTTTAAGAATGGCAAATAAGTGGGTTATAAACAAGTAACTTCTCTGCTGTGTCAGTCACCTCTCCAGTGGAGACAGCAGAGAGGCCTGACTGCCAAACAATCCTCCTAACAAGATGCTCCTCGACATGTAGACACTTTAATGAACCTGCCCAGATTTGTGGCCTCATACCAGGGCAGACAGAGTGAGAATAATTACATGCCCCTGTCAAAGGGATAGGGATAAATAATGTGCATGGTCAGAGGGCAGCTGGCTCAACAAGACCATAAACCTTTCATTGGAAATCAATCTCTGCTTTGTGATCAATTACTCTCTGGAGATGTCAATGTGATTGGCAGGTCCTGGGAGTGGGTATCAGAAGGAAAAGAGCAAGAGATGTTTGTGTGCAGCTGCAGAGAGGGGCATCCACATACTGCTGCATTCCTGGAACAGAACCTCGGAATTCCTCAGTGGCTTTTCCTTCAGAACCTTTAGCGACAATAGATACCAGATGTGAACTGGCTTTTAGGATTTGGTGAATTTATCCCTTTAACTTCAATATTGGAGTTATCATGGTAGAGATAGGAGTTGAACCAAGTTTTCCAGTTTTAATAAATATTTTGAATGAAGGAGACTCCATGGAGAAAAAATCCTAATGATTCTGAAAGGACCTAAATCCTTGTCAGGGTCTCAATGTCTCCATCATCAAAAGCAGACTGTATTCAGAATAGATAGCAGAAGAGTTTCCTAAACCTTGAGATAGGTTACTATCCACCTTTATTCAGAGGAAGCTAATTTTTCAGGGTATAGTAACAACAACCACAACAACAACAACCACAACAAAAACAAAACATGAGTTCACAAAATTAGCACAAAATTCATATGTAAAATGTCTGGTTCTCATACTCAATGAAGTTCAGCTTATTCAAGAAAAACTTGGGGAGGAGCAGCCCGCCTGGCAAGGCAGAGCCACTGAAGTCTGGCTTACAAAAGCAGAGGGGCCAGACTGCGAGACTTCTGACAGCCAGTGGGACTTAACATATGGAATGTTAAAAGTCAACAGCTCTGCTCTCTGAGAGCAGTGAGGGTGAGAGGACACTAGGAGGGAGAGTTGTTGAGCCCTGGAAGGACATAGCTCAGTGGGGGAACAAAGGCACTGGCAAGCGCCATTGCCATCTCCCATCCCCCAGCTGAATTTCCAAAGGGAACCAGTTCCCATTACTAAACTTGCTTGCACTGTGCAAATGCCCAATGCTGTGTTTCTGTGGATCCATCCCTCAGACGGGCCTACCTCCCTCCCAGTGCCGCAGGGCCCCTACCACAGGGGACCATGAATGGCAAAGCTAGCTAAGCCTGCCCCTTCTGCTTCTGTGAACCTTTCAGATCCAACCCGTCTAATATGCCATTGGCCAGATCCCATGGAAGCAGCACCACAAGCCTGGCAGTGTGCAACCAGCCCAGACAGGGGCCACACCACTCCACAGTGAGTTTTTCCCTGGGAGAGGGGAAGATAAGGTACACACCAGTCTGACTGTGGCCCCAGCAGTGGGCTGGGGGCAGGCATCAAGTCTAACTGTGACCTCCCCCAACACAAGTTTCTCCAGACAGCACAGGGGAGGTGCCCTGAAGTTTGGAGTCACCACAGGGACTACCCAAAATGACGAAATGGAAGAATTCTTCTCAAAAGAAACTCCAGGAAGTAGTGACAGCTAATAAATTGTTAAAAAATGATTTAAGCAATATAATGGAACAAGAATTTAGAATAACAGTCATAAAATTAATCGCTGGGCTTGAAAAAAAGCATAGAGGACAGCAGAAAATCTATTGCTAAGGAGATCAAGGGACTACAAATTAGTCATGAGGAATTTAAAAAAATTCTATAAATGAGGTGCAAATTAAAATGGAGGCTGTCACAGCACAGATTGAAGAGGCAGAGGAGAGAATAGGTGAATTAGAAGATAAAATTATGGGAAAAAAAGTACTCTGAGAAAAAGAGAGATAAAAAATCCAGGAGTATGATGGGAGAATTAGAGAACTAAGTGATGCAATCAAATGAAACAATATCCGTATCATAGGACTTCAAGACATAAAAGAAAGAAAGGGGCTGAAGGGGTACTTGAACAAATCATAGCTGAGAACTTCCCTAATATGGGGAAGGAAAGAGGAATTGAAACCCAAGAGGCACAGAGAACTCCCTTCAGATGTAACTTGAATCTGTCTTCTGCATGACATATTACAGTGAAACTGGCAAAATACAAGGATAAAGAGAAAATTCTGAAAGCAGCTAAGGATAATCAGGCCCTAAAAAACAAAGGTAGACACATGAGGGTAGTAGCAGACCTATCTACTGAAACATGGCAGGCCAGAAAGGAATGGAAGGAAATCTTCAATATGATGAACAAAAAAATATGCAGCCGAGAATCCTTTATCCAGCAAGTCTGTCATTCACAATAGAGAGATAAAGGTCGTCCCAAACAAACAAAAACTGAAGACATTCATCACCACTAAACCAGACCTACAAGACATTCTAAGGGAGATTCTGTGAGTGAAATGTTGCAAGGACATTTCAAAAATTATGAAGATAATACAGAGACTTATTTTATAACCCTCACCCAGCTTCCTCTGTTATTAATATCTTACATTAGTATGGCATATTTGTTACAATTAATGGACCAATATTGGTACATTATTACTAACTCAAGTCCATGCTTTATTAAGACATCTTTAGTTTTTCCCTAATATCCTTTTTTTTTTCTGCTCCAGGATCCCATTTAGTATACTACATTGCATTTAGCTCTCATTAGTTGTCTCCTTGGCTTCTTTTGTCTGTGACGTTTTCTCTGACTTTCCTTGTTGTTGATGGCCTTGACAGTTTTGAGGAGCACTAGGTAGGCATTTTGTAGAATGTTCCTTTATTGAATATTTTATAATTTTTTTCTCATGGTTAGACTGCAGGTATAGATTTTGAGGATGAAAACCACAGAGATAAAATGCCATGCTCTTGGCATTATATAAAGGGTACATATTATCACCATGCCTTTTCTTTGTTGATTTTGACATTGATTTCCTGGCTGAAAGAGTGTCTGTCAGTTTTCTCCACTGTAAAGTTGTCCTCCCCACTTCTGTACTGTACTATTTGGAACAGAGTCACTATAAGCTGCTCAAATTTAAAGGCTGAGAAATTATATTCTACCTTATTGAGGGCAGAGTGTCTTCATAAATTATTTGGAATTCTTCCACATAGGATAGTCATCTCCTTTTCTCTCCTTATTTATTTATTCAATCATTTATTTCTATCAGTATGGACTCATGATTTTATATTTTGTTATATAATCCAATATCACCTTATCCACTTTTTTTTTTTGCTCAAAATGTTCCAACTTTGGTCACTTGGAGCTCCTTCAGTTGTCTCATGTGATTCATGTATGTGTGTAGCACTTTCTTTCTTTCTGACATTACAGTATGCTTCATGGTCTTCTTTTATATTTCTTGTGTTAGTTATGCAATCCACCATTTCTACAAGAAGTCCTGGTTCCTTTTATTGAAGAATGGTATTAGAAACCAAGATTGAGGTTCTAAGTGTGCTTTTTACTACTAGATGGTCATTTCTTGTAGGTCTTCTCAGCTGACAGAGCAAGAGAACGTACAGGTATATAGCAAATTCTGTGTAAACATGTAACTTCAAAAAACTTCTATATGAAACTATATGTATCTGTGTTAAACTAAACATGAGTCCATACTATGTCTCCATCTAATTCAGTATCACACAAATCAGTCTAGCCTCCTCTACTTGCTTATCTGTGTCTCCTACTCCAACAGGGAGACAACTGTCTTCCAGCACCTGCCATCCATTTACTTAATTGTTCAGTTCCAGTGTGTTTGTATGTGTTTGCTATTTTAACAGGAGAAATACTGTTTTATTAAATAGGAGGAAATAAAAAATTGATAAAATGTGGAAAAGTTAATCCCTCCTCTCCTCTGGGACACAAAGGGAATTCTTATTTCATGACTTAAGTTTTCTCAATAAGGGTAAGACATTAGTTAGTGCTCACAATAGGAATGGGAAAGTGGATATTTGAATAAATCTTGAATAAAATGGAGAATATAAGAGTTACTTAAGGAAAATAGATGAGTGAGCTTATTTGAGAAACAAGTAAGATTGTCAACTAGTGTTGAGATGGGTGGTCATAAATTTACTGACCAATCCCTTTTTCTGATTTCTGTCTTCAGCAATTCACCTGTGTCAAGATGAAGAAAGCTTGTTTCAGATTTTCTGTGGCAAAGGATTAGTAGCTATGATGGAGTGAAAGTTGTACCAGAAGTTTGAGATTAATTTAAACTAAGTGACTATAAATAGAGATAATTGATTTAAGATAAATTATGAAGAAAATTAATTATCTGTATTTATAACAAATTAAGTACCTATAACATAGATATAGATAATTGGAAAGTCATAAGATCAGTGATACAAGGTCTTGATGAGGTTACAACAATAAGTAGACCAAAAGCATGAGAGTTTGTCATGAGAGTGGGAAATTGGAATTCATTTTGGCAGTGAGTTATTGGTGAATACAAGGCCCTGGCTATGAGCCTGGAAGTGGGTAAATACTAACTACTTTCCAGTAGAGGAAAAGATATTAGTGATGTGGTAATTAAGGCATTGTGAATCCAGATGTTGAGTGGTCACATGAACAGTGAGCTCCCAAGAATAATGCCAGGAGATGGGAGTGAGGTGTTAGATATGGAGTAATGACATCTGTTGGAAACAATGAATGAATTAAGCATACATACATATGTACACACAATCAAACATAAACCAGGACAAAAGCAACTAAGCAGCTTATGGGTATATTAGAGGTCTTTATTGCTACTTAGTTCTTTCTTTTCTGCTGAATTTAAGCCTAACCCAGAATAGAACAGCTCAGTTGGCTCATGCCCAGACTGAAATTAATACTGGGTAGGAGGGAAACAATTATCTCATTAGAAGCAATTGCAACCATCCTTTCTTCTCTAGCCACTGCTTTTCTCAGTCAGCTATTTTGAACACATGATTATTGCACTAAATATTCAAGTTTCATAGTAATTTCAGGAAGCAATTTCCATTAATAATATGAAAATGTATGCATCTTGGTGTCTCATTTACAAATAAATTTCCTACTGATGTTTATTTTGTTTTTATATTTCTACAAGGTTAAAAAGGTACTATCTCAAATATTACCTATTAACTTTTCTAGACACAGCCAACTAACTTGCTGAATAGACTTGAACTTTATAACTTTTTCATTGTTTGGAAGCAAACTTCCACTGAGCAAAGGATCAGAATTTTTCCAGCTCAAAATCCTTTTAAAGTGGAAGGAATGGTAGTGATTATTTTATTTTATTTTATTATTTTATTTTATTTTTTAAATATTCTATTATTTGTTTTGAGAGAGAGAGAGAGAGAGAGAGGATGCAAGATGGGTAGGGTCAGAGAGAGATGGAGAGAGAGAATCCTAAGCAGGCTCTGTGCACAAGCCACCCAGGTACCCCTGGTGGTATTATTTTAAAGATCCTTGTGTTCCTTATAACACAAGAGTTCCTGCATGTGCTTTGTAAAGTCAATCAAAGAAAATGTTTTCCTGCTGCAAAAGTGTTTAGAAACCCAGAGTACAATTCTCATGATTGCTATTTTACAGCTACCTTGGCACTATCTCACTAGATTGAAGTTTGCAGAAGCCTTAGCCTTAGTGCCATATCTATTTTACATAGCATTAAAATGCAAGCTCTTAGAATGGAATGGACAGTGACTATTTTTAATCTTTGCATCTCAGGGTTATATGGTGTAGTAATTACAACAGTATATAAAATTAATTAACTATTTGTTAAGTGAAAGGCATTGTTTAAGCATTTAACATGTATTCAGAGTTAAACTACAACATAATCTTTTATAGTAGGTATTACAGTTGTCCTTACTTTGGAAACACAGATATTGAAGTATGCTGAGGGTAACAAATATGCTCAGAAACATAGCCCTCAGAGTGGCAGCACCAGGATTTCAATGAAATTGTCTGACTTCAGAAATGGAGAAACATGGCTGGAACCTAGTTCTACAGGCCAGAAAACTGATATTCTTTCTATTCTACATTTAATAATGATCAATTTGTAAGAGATTTTAAGAAAAATAAAGACACAGTGACCCCTACCATACTCTTTTTACAGTCTGCTGGCTTATGGACAGTCCTGCTTGGGAGGAGAAAACAGCTTCTTAAGGCCTGTAACTTGGTTGTCTATTGAAGAGAGGATGTAGGTCTCTTAGCAGTGAGACCATCCTAGTTCTGGAAAGTTTATTATTTCTCAGACCTTTCTACTCCACATTGCTCCCAAAGGAATGAGTTTATTGCACCAAGTTGATCCCTCCAATATTGAAATGATATCTTGGGGTCCTGTTTCAATCCATATCTTCACTCTGATCCTAAGACAATAAAAAAGAATTGTGTTTGGCTGAAAACACAATGTGCATCATGCCCTGAATGTTATGAAAAGTCTGGCCTCACCTTAGACCTGTGAATTAATAGGCTCATTTATTAAGGCAGATAAGGGCATCTGTGTTTCCTCCTGAAATAACTGAAGTGATGTTTCCCCGAACCTGAGTGAATCTCACATTGCAATGAAGTCCGCAATGAAAGGGGTCTTTCAAGACCCTCTGCGTTCTTTGTCCCTGTATCTCAACTGTGTTTTAGCCTGAAACCATTCTTTGGTCCCATGGAACATATTCTCCCTTTTGGAAAACATTTGCAAATTTCTTCTCTCTTCAACATCAGAATACTAAAATATTCCTGAGGGGTGGTCTACATGTCTCTTTTCCCAATGGCACTTGGTCTGAAAATGAAACACCTGCATTCCTCTGGTCTCCTTTCAACTCCACTGCTCCCTCTGCTCCTCCCCAGGAGAGGTCCTGGGGACAGGTCCTCCCCCACTGGAGAACAGCAATGGTCTCCATTTCTTACCACTTCTAATCCACCAGTAATGCCTCTGCCAAATGATCCCTCTAACCTTTGCTGCTTATCTGTGAATTAAAAAAAAACAACTATAATTATCATAACTAAGAAATATAGACAATACTCACTAGAACAGAAGGGCATTTTCCTTGCATAATACTTGATGCTCACACAATCTGGGGAAGTAGGTGCTACTATGGTTTCCACTTAAAGGTGAAGAAATTGAGGCTCAGAAAGGTAAATGTTTTGCTTAAATTCACACCTGAAGGTAGACTGGATATAAATCTAAGCAGTCTGGCAAAGTCTGCCATCTTAACCACATTTCTGTATGACTTCATTGTATGGATCTCAATGTAGTGGTATGGCTGGGTTCCACAAAATTCATTGTTGAAAAAAGACTACATTTGTTTCCATATCTATATTTATACCTATATTTGATTTGATACCTATATTTAATCATGGACTTACATTTGGATATTTATAGGAAAAGTATGAAAGGATAAATAACAAATATTAGCAGAGATAGCACTGGGTAATGCTAGAAAATTGTACTATCAATGGTATGATGAAGCCAGATCATTTTTTAGGTCTTCATTTTACATAAATTAAACAAAAATGGAATTTTATTAGCTTAAGAAACTAAAAAGCCCAAGGATGCTTGGGTGGCTCAGTCAGTTAAGCATCTGACTCTTGATCTCTGTTCAGGTCATGATCTCTTGGTCCTTGGTTCATGAGTTTGAGCCCTGCATTGGGATCTGCTCTGATTCCATGGAGCCTGCTTGGGATTCTATCTCTCCCTTTCTGCCCCTCCCCTGCTCATGCTCCTGTGCTCTCTCTATTTCTCAAAATAAATTAACTTTAAAAAAGAAACTAAAAAGCTCAGAGATAAAATTAACTAAGCACATTTTGACCAAAGAACAATGAAAATATTTCCCCTTATTTCCTCTGTATCTCTTGCTCTGCTGTACTCTGTGTCAAGGTTATTCTTCATGGGACAGAAAAGCCAGCAGTACCCGGCTCAACCGGCCCTCAAAGCTCATATTCGAGGTCAGTAGAAGAAAGACCTGTGTTTTCCTGTGTCCTATAGTCTATCTTGTGGAGGACTTCCTTGCTTGGTTCACATGCTCATACTGAGCCCTTCACTGTGTCCTGGAAGAGGGAGTACTTTCATTGGCCAAACTGGAGCCACATGACAAAGCACAGCTGGGTATTAGTTTCTTAGTTACATGTCAAGGGGATTTGGGGTATCTCAATGCAAGGGATTCTATATTAATTTGCTCAGGCTTCCATACCAAAATACCATAGACTGGGTAGCTTAAACAACAAAAATTAATTTTCTTATAAAGTTTTTTCATGAATTATGGAAGTCCTAGATCAAAGAGCCAGAAGAATTGTTTTCCCCTGAGGCCTCTTGCTGTTTCTTCACTTGTTCTTTCTTTGTGCACACAAGTCCCTGCTATCTCTCCATGTGCCCAAATTTCCTCTCCTCATCAGGACACTAGTCAGATTGGATCAGAGCCTATTCTAATGGCTTCATTTGAACTTATTCACCTATCTCCAAAATACAGACACATTTAAGGGCCCTATCTCCAAATACAGACACATTCTGTGGTACTGAGGGTGAGAGCTTCAACATGTGAATTTTATTGAATACAATTCAACCCCAAACAGAAACTAAAGGTAGAAATATCATATGATATTTTTACTAAACACACTTCAGCCACTTTCCCTACACATGTGCTTCCATCAATTCTGCCCCAGTAGCCTGTCCTACCTCCTCTGCCATCTCTTACATGACTGATTCTATACCTTTGTTGATTATTATCTCTCTTTACCCTGTTCCCACTCAAATTTAATATGTGTTTTCAAACATGTCTCAGATACCATCTTCACTGGAAGTCCTTCCATTCCTTCATCTGTGTATTCAATAAATATCACTTCTTAAGTGCCTGCACTAGAAGTTCTAGACCCTGATGGGGAGAGGATCTAGCAAGGAACCAAAGTGACTCAGTCCCTGATGTCACCAAGCTCTTATTCCAATAGTTGTAGATAATAGAAAGAAAAAAGGAGACAAATAGAAGTGATAATACCAGCTGGAATAAATTATACGGACATTGTAAACTAGAGGTACTAGCCTGAGGCATGTTCCTTTACAAAGCATGAAATGCCTCGAAATGGATGTCCAAGTTTACATTTGAGCCTAGATATAAAGGATGAGAAAGGTATGACTCTCAGAGTCTGGCACAGCAATGGTCCAACATGTGAAAGTGTTGGCGTGACTGAGAAGTCATGAGTCTAGGGAGGCTGGAGTCTGGTAAGGCAAGAGAGAACAGTAGGAAGTGAGATGAGAGAGATCATGAGGCCAGACAATTTAAGGCCTTACAGCTCCTCTCAGGATGAGGGATGCATTCAGTGGAAAGGCACTGAGGGATCAAAATAGTAATGCAATATAGCTTGACCTGTGTTTTAATGGTATGTGTCTGGCTGCTTTGTGGAAGATAGAATAGGACAGAGAAGGGAGACAAGTGAGGGTGATGCTGCCATACTTCAGGAGACAGAGGACTGCTTGGACTAGGGAAAAGTAAATACAGAAAATAGAGAGACTGAGATCCTCTTTGAAGCACAAACTAAGATTTATGGACTGAATGTGGGCTTTAAGACAGAAACAGAAAACAAAACCAAGGATGTGTTTGACCTCAGCAAATAGGAAGTAGGTGGTGCTATTTACTGAGAGAATAAAACCAAGATGAGGTAATAGGTACAAGGATTCTGCCTTTCCTGGCACGATGGCCATTCCAGTCCAAAAGTCAATTATGTAGGGTGAGTCCCAGAGCCTGCTTTCTTTCTGAGAATGCTTTAGTTAGTTCTCACTCTGTTTCCAGGTGCCTATTGCCCTGTAACTTTCCACCGAATGCATCCCTCACCCTGAGAGGACCTGTAAGGCCATAAATGGTCTGGCTTCATGATCTCTCTCATCTCACTTCCTACTGTTCTCCCCTCCCTTACCAGACCCCAGCATCCCAAAACTCATGACTTCTCAGACATGCCAACATTTTCACATGTTGGGCCATTGCTTTGCCAGAGTCTGAGAGTCCGATCTTTCTCATCCTCTATATCTAGGCTCAAATGTAAATTTGGTTATTAAAACTAAACCTCAGTAAGACACAAGCAGCATGTTTTTTTTTTCTGTAGATTTCTAAAGATAGTAACAATTGTAACAGCAAAGGAAACAGCATGGAATAGAGAATAGAGAAACTCTCTGTTTGCAAGAATCCCACTATCAACAACTAAGACCTCTGTGGAAGGAGTGGAGCAGTAAGGGCATTGTGTACCCCCTTTTCATTTTTCTGGTTTGTTCCTGTGTTATAATTGTTAGAAAACGTGTTATATCCTATTATATGTAAGGTCATCAGCTCTAGACAGTTGCAAGGTGAAAGTCTTTTGCTAATTATCAACAGCAAAATTTGATGACATAAACAAGTCCAACTGAAATTTGTCAAATGGCAATTCTTGTTTCCTAAGCTCGGTATTGAAGTTCTAAGAAACAACAGAGGTCTATTTTTCAATTTGTAATAGTTTTTCAAAATATGGATATACCACAATTAGATACATTTTTAGGTTCATATTTCAACAATTGATTTGGGTTTTGAATGTTTAGAGTTACATTTTAAGTTTACCATGTAATTTTTTAAAATATTTATTCATTTTTGAATGACAGAGCATGAGTTGGGGAGGGGCAGAGAGAGAGGGAGACATAGAATACAAGCAGGCTCCAGGCTCTGAACTGTCATCACAGAGCCCAACGAGGGGCTCAAACTCATGGACCACAAGATCCTGACCTGAAGTTGGATGCTCAACAAACTGAGCCACCTAGGCATCCCTAAGTTAGTTATCTTATTAATAAAATTTAATAAAACTTATGTATGACTTAATGTGGATTATCTATATTTTGAATATTGGAGATAGGTCTTCTGACAAAACAAATAATTGAAGTTAAATTTGCATTGTCCCGCTATTTTATCACCTATTAATATCCTACAAGGGACAAATCCATAGATGTAATGATCTAATGCACTATACTTATAGTGGGAAACTATTATTTTAGAGACAAGGCTTTGATTTGCCCTGTGAATCCTAGGATCACAATGTTTATTTGATTCCAGGTGTTTCATGGCTTTGGAAAAACTAATTACTATTAATAATGTATAATACTTTATGTCCAGGATTTTTTTGGGCTTAAGAAGTGCTGTTTGCCCCAGGAAGCATTTCCTTGTTCTGATTCTATCTGTCTGGATATTGTAGGGTATCTTTAGGTTGCTCTTTCTGTCCCAGCTTGCTTGCTTACTCACTCACTCTCATTCTCTCTCTCGCTGTCTCTGAGGTTGGGGAGCAGTTCTGACCTTCTTTCCCATTCTCATGACTTTATTCCCTCTATGATCTCAACAAAGCAAAAAATCCCTAAGGATATACAGACCTACCTTAACAGGATCCACTCAGCTTCTAAATGGATCAGTAAGCCCTCTTGTTGGCTGCCTGGCTGGGCAGAGGACAGGGATAGACTTCTCAGCAAGTAATTCTTTTGTCTAAACATTTTTCTCAGTAGTTTGGTATTCTATCATTAATTTCATCATGTATTCATTCATTCAGAAATCTATGCTGCAAATACATATTATGTGACTATTATTTTCCAATCATTATGCTAGATGCTCAGTTAATTGTTTGAGGAAAAATAAAAAGGGAAATAATAAAACTTAACAATAAACTTAATAATAAAACAAACTAAAATAATAAAACTTAACTAATGGAGCTTAGAATATTTATATATGTAATCTTATTTCTTACTCAAACAGCACTATGCAGTAAGCAATATTATCATCCCCATTTAAAAGATAAGAGGACTAAGGTCTGCATTTATACAGAGAACATCCAGTGAGTGTGGATGTATGTCTCTGACTCCAAAAGCCATTAACCTTCTGGTGTGCTTTGTAGAAGCCATAGATAACCCTTGAAATGTGTGTTCCTATTAGGACTGTTTCCTACCAGTTAAAATGTGGGAATTTTTTAATGCAATCCATCAGTTATTAAGAAGTTTTTGAAAAATAATTCCAAGAGTCTTCGTCTCTGTTTCTATTTATTCCTTCACAGTCTCCTGCCCCCAACTTCCCTTCTCCCATAATATCAGCAGTGATGCCTGCCTCCTCTTAACACAGAACAGGGAAGGAAGCTGCAGAGAGTTCCACAGTTCAGTAAGTAAACCTTGTTGATTATTCGTCTAAGCCTTCTTTCTCCTTCTCCCCATGGTTTCCATGTCAGATACATCTTGACATTTCAACATCCCCCCAACCAGGAAAGCCACTTTGACTAAAATTGAAGAGATGGTAACACAAATAAAGAGACACCTCCAGTGTGGGAGAGGAGAAGGAAACAGGAAACTCAGCTGACAGTTGATCATAAGCAGAATGATCCTGTAGTCTCATTTCAACAAGGAATTTGGCAGATAGGCAGGAGGGGAGAATGAATCCTAGAATTCTAAACAATCTTTTGTTTGGGAAAATAGGAGTACTCTCAAAGTGTTAAAGTGAAAAGAAAAATATATAGTCTCATACCCCCTACTTAATACCTTACTAACTATGAGATAAAAATGTGTGAGATCCTCTCTGGAGCTGTCTTGGAGGGTGTAGTCAATGATACTGAGATAAACCCAGACTTCTAGCATGGGAAGGGGCTCCATCTGTCCTGGTGCAGCCTTTAAAAAGGCTTTTCACTGAATTCCACTACCTCCTCCTCTCTGCTAAGCAATCATGTTGACTGCTTAAGCTGAAAATCTAGGGCTTCCTATTCACTGGATAAGAAAATGTCTCAGCCAAGGCTCTGTAACAATAACTGACTTTACAATAACAATAGCTGATGACTTTCCTTAATCTGGTTCTTTCCATTGCCACTTTGTCCATACTGACCTTTCTTAGGCCAAATCTATCTAATACCAAGTGCACTGGAGAACATTACTCTGCCTGTGCTTATCCTCACCCTTATCATGAAGACAACTGAACTCTGCTGCCCCTGTCATTAACCTGCACATCATTTGAGAGAACACCCCTACATAAAAGCCATGCAGGAGAGAAGGTTTTATGGTAGGAGTAGGCTTTAGGGACATCAGGCATGGGGGAAAAGGACTGAATGCCAGCCTTACTTTTATCTGCTGGGACCATCACCATTCATTTTTGAAAGATCAAACTTCACCAAAAAAATCATTTAAAAAATTATTAGGGAGGGGCATCTGGGTGGCTCAGTAGGTTAAGTGTCCGACTTCAGCTCAGGTCATGATCTCACAGTTTGTGAGTTCAGGCCCCAGGTCGAGCTCTGTGCTGACAGCTTACAACCTGGAGCCTGCTTTGGGTTCAGTGTGTGTCTCCCTCTCTGCCTCTCCCCTGATCATGCTCTGTCTCTCAAAAATAGATAAACATTAAAAAAATAAAAATAAATATTTGAGGAATTGATAATTCTGAGATTAGTTACAAATAGCTGCTAAATGGATATCTTCAGCCTGGACCTCTGTCCTGAGCCTATTTAAAGATGTATTTCCTGGAAATTGGTGTGAAAGATGGTGGCATAGGAGGGCCCTGGGCTCACCTCATCCTGCTGATCACTTAGACTCCACCTATACCTGCCTAAATAACCCAGAAAACCGCTAGAAGACTAGCAGAATAGACTCTGGAGCCAAGCTTACACAAGAGGCCCACGGAGGAGGGTAGGAAGGGTAGAGAGGCGGTGCATGCTACATGAACTGGTGGGAGGGAGCCAGGGCGATTGAGGGGCAGCCCCTCCAGCAAGGCAGAATCCCCAAGTCTGGCTTGCAAAAGCAGAGTGGCTGGACTCCGTGATTTCTGACAGCCAGCAGGACGTGACATCTGGAATGTTAAAAGTCAACAGCTCTGCTCAGAGAGTGGGAGAGCGAGAGGACACTGGGAGGGAGAATTGTTGAACCCCAGAAGACAGAGCTCAGCTCATCAGGGAAAAAAGGCACTGGCAAGTGCCATCTCTCTTTCCCATTCCCCACCCATAATCCCAAAGGGTACCAGAACCCATCACCAAACTTGCTTGCACCACGCAAGCACCCAATGCTGTGTTTCAGTGGATCTATCCCTCCGACAGGTCTGCCTCCCTACCAGAGCTGCAAGGCCCCTCCAACAGAGGACCACTGACAGCAAAGTGAGCTAAGCCTGCCCTTCCCGCCCCTGTGCACCTTGTGGATACACTGCAGCTAATAAACCAGGTCCCATCAAAACAGCACCACAAGCCTGGCAGTGTGCAAGTAGCCTGGACAGGAGCCACACCACTCCACAATGAGTCTTGCTCCTGGGAGAGGGGAAGATAAGATACACACCAGTCTGACTGAGGCCCCACCCAACAACACAAGTTACTCCAGACAGCACAGGGGAAGTGCCCTGCAGTTCCATGCCACCCCAGAGACTACCCAAAATGACGAAACGGAAGAACTCTCTTCAAAAGAAATTCTGGGAAGTAGTGACAGCTAACAAATTGATCAAAACGATTTAAGCAATATAACGGAAAAAGAATTTAGAATAATAGTCTTAAAATTAATCGCTAGACCTGAAAAAGGTATAGAGGACAGCAGAAAATTTATTGCTACAAAGATCAAGGGACTAAGGAATAGTCATGAGGAGGTAAAAAATGCTATAAATGAGGTGCAAATTAAAATGGAGGCAACCACAGCTGGTATTGAAGAGGCAGAAGAGAAAATAGGTGAATTAGAAGATAAATTTATGGAAAAAGAGGAAGCTGAGAAAGAGAGCTAAAAAAATTCAGGAGTATGAGGGGAGAATTAGAGAACTAAAATATGCAATTAAACAGAACAATATCCGTATAATAGGAATTCCAGAAGGAGAGAGAGAGAGAGAAAAGGGCTGAAGGTGTACTTGAATAAATCATAGTTGAGAACTTCCCTGATCTAGGGAAGAAAAAAGGCATTGAAATCCAAGAGGCACAGAGAAGTCCCTTCAGATGAAACTTGAATCTATCTTCTGCATGGCATATAGTGAAACAGGAAAAATACAAGGAAAAGAGAAAATTCTGAAAACAGCTAGGAATAAACATGTATAAAGGGAGACCAATGTATAAAGGGAGACCAATAAGACTAGTGACAGACCTATTCACTGAAACTTGGCAGGCCAGAAAGGAATGGTAGGAAATCTTCAATGTGATAAACAGAAAAAATATGCAGCCTAGAATCCTTTATCCAGCAAGTCTGTCATTCACAAAAGAAGGAGAGATGGTCTTCCCCAACAAACAAAAACTGAAGGCATTCATCACCACTAAACCATCCCTACAAGATATCCTAAGGGAGATTCTGTGAGTGAAATGTTGCAAGGACCAAAAAGTACCAGAGACATCACTACAAGCATGAAACCTACAGACATCACAATGACTCTAAACCCATAACTTTCTATAAGAACACTGAATGTATATGGACTAAATGCTCCAACCAAAAGACATAGGGTATCAGAATGGAATAAAAAACAAGACCCATCTATTTGCTGTCTACAAGAGACTCATTTTAGACCTGGGGACAACTTCAGATTGAAAGTGAGGGCATGGAGAGCAAAGGAAACAACCAAAAAAACTAAAAGGCAACCAACAGAATGGGAAAAGATATTTGCAAATGACATATCAGACAAAGGGCTAGTATCCAAAATCTATAAAGAGCTCACCAAACTCCACACCCGAAAAACAAATAACCCAGTGAAGAAATAGAAAACATGAATAGACACTTCTCTAAAGAAGACATCTGGATGGCCAACAGGCACATGAAAAGATGCTCAAAGTCACTCCTCATCAGGGAAATACAAATCAAAACCACACTCAGATACCACCTCATGCCAGTCAGAGTGGCCAAAATGAACAACAGGAGACTATAGATGCTGGAGAGGACGTGGAGAAACAGGAACCC
The DNA here is from genome assembly GCF_046562875.1 of Panthera onca. Lineage (NCBI taxonomy): Eukaryota > Metazoa > Chordata > Mammalia > Carnivora > Felidae > Panthera > Panthera onca. Next base: position 83,365,239 of record NC_138348.1, on the reverse strand, counting down.
TCTTGCACTGTCGGTGGGATGCAAATTGGTGCAGCCGCTCTGGAAAACAGTGTGGAGGTTCCTCAGAAAATTAAAAATAGACCTACCCTATGACCCAACAATAGCACTGCTAGGAATTTACCCAAGGGATACACGAGTACTGATGCATAGGCGCACTTGTACCCCAATGTTTATAGCAGCACTCTCAACAATAGCCAAATTATGGAAAGAGCCTAAATGTCCATCAACTGATGAATGGATAAAGAAATTGTGGTTTATATACACAATGGAGTACTACGTGGCAATGAGAAAGAATGAAATATGGCCCTTTGTACCAACATGGATGGAACTGGAGAGTGTGATGCTAAGTGAAATAAGCCATACAGAGAAAGACAGATATCATATGTTTTCACTCTTATGTGGATCCTGAGAAATTTAACAGAAATCCATGGGGGAGGGGAAGGAAAAAAAAAGAGGTTAGAGAGGGAGAGAGACAAAGCATAAGAGACTGTTAAAAACTGAGAACAAACTGAGGGTTGATGGGGGGTGGGAGGGAGGGGAGGGTGGGTGATGGGTATTGAGGAGGGCACCTTTTGGGATGAGCACTGGGTGTCGTATGGAAACCAATTTGACAATAAGTTTCATATATTGAAAAAAATAAAAAATTAAAAAATTAAAAAAATCCAGTTATTATTCTTATTTCCCCCAACTGTCTTACACAGACAACATGTAGATATATTTAGTCTATGTGTTTAATCAGCAGGCAAATAAATTCCAAATATTATAATTAAAAAAAGAAAGAAAGTGAGGGCATGGAGAACTATTTATCATGCTATCAGAGTCAAAAGAAAGCTGGAGTAGCCATACTTATATCAGACTAGACTACTCTAGACAAACTAGACTTTAAATTAAATGCTGTAACAAGAGAGGAAGAAAAGCATTATATAATAATTACAGGGTCTATCCATGAGGAAGAGCTAACAATTATAAATATCTCTGCACTGGATACGGGAGCCCCCAAATATATAAAACAACTAATCACAAACATAAGCAACATTACTGATAAGAATGTGGTAATTGCCAGAGATTTTAATACTCCACTTACAACAATTGATAGATCATCTAGACACAGGATAAATAAAGACACAGGGTCCCTGAATGATACATTGGATCAGATGGACTTGACAGATATATTTAGAACTCTGCATCCCAAAGCAACAGAATATATTTTATTCTCGAGTGCACATGGAACATTCTCCAAGATAAATCACATACTGGGTCACAAAACAGCCCTTCATAAGTATAAAAGATTGAGAGCATACCATGCACTTTCAGACCACAATGCCATGAAACTTGAAATCACAGGAAAAAGTCTGGAAAACCTCCAAAATCATGGAATTTAAAGAACACTCTATTAAAGAATGAATGGTTCAACCAGACAATTAGAGAAGAAATTTAAAAATATATGGAAACAAATGAAGATGAAAATACAACAATCCAAATGCTTTGGGATGCACCAAAGGCAGTCCTGAGAGGAAAATACATTGCAATCCAGGTCTATCTCAAGAAACAAGAAAATTCCCAAATACAAAATCTAACAGCACACCTAAAGGAAACAGAAGCAGAACAGCAAAGACACACCAAACCCAGCAGAACAGAAATAATAACCATCAAGAAATAAACAATATAGAATCTAAAAAAATAGTACAGCATATCAATGAAACCAAGGGTTGGTTTTTTGTTTTTTTTTTTTTGTCTTCCCATTATTCTTTTTTTTTTATTTTTTATTTTTTAATATATGAAATTTACTGTCAAATTGGTTTCCATACAACACCCAGTGCTCATCCCAAAAGGTGCCCTCCTCAATACCCATCACCCACCCTCCCCTCCCTCCCACCCCCCATCAACCCTCAGTTTGTTCTCAGTTTTTAACAGTCTCTTATGCTTTGGCTCTCTCCCACTCTAACCTCTTTTTTTTTTTTCTTCCCCTCCCCCATGGGTTTCTGTTAAGTTTCTCAGGATCCACATAAGAGTGAAACCATATGGTATCTGTCTTTCTCTGTATGGCTTATTTCACTTAGCATCACACTCTCCAGTTCCATCCACTTGCTACAAAGGGCCATATTTCATTCTTTCTCATTGCCACATAGTACTCCATTGTGTATATAAACCACAATTTCTTTATCCATTCATCAATTGATGGAAATTTAGGCTCTTTCCATAATTTGGCTATTGTTGAGAGTGCTGCTATAAACATTGGGGTACAAGTGCGCCTATGCATCAGGACTCGTGTATCCCTTGGATAAATTCCTAGCAGTGCTATTGTTGGGTCATAGGGTAGGTCTATTTTTAATTTTCTGAGGAACCTCCACACTGCTTTCCAGAGTGGCTGCACCAATTTGCATTCCCACCAACAGTGCAAGAGGGTTCCCGTTTCTCCACATCCTCTCCAGCATCTATAGTCTCCTGATTTGTTCATTTTGGCCACTCTGACTGGCGTGAGGTGATATCTGAGTGTGGTTTTGATTTGTATTACCCTGATAAGGAGAGACGTTGAACATCTTTTCATGTGCCTGTTGGCCATCCGGATGTCTTCTTTAGAGAAGTGTCTATTCATGTTTTCTGCCCATTTCTTCACTGGGTTATTTGTTTTTCGGGTGTGGAGTTTGGTGAGCTCTTTATAGATTTTGGATACTAGCCCTTCGTCCGATGTGTCATTTGCAAATATCTTTTCCCATTCCGTTGGTTGCCTTTTCGTTTTGTTGGTTGTTTCCTTTGCTGTGCAGAAGCTTTTTATCTTCATAAGGTCCCAGTAATTCACTTTTGCTTTTAATTCCCTTGCCTTTGGGGATGTGTCGAGTAAGAGATTGCTACGGCTGAGGTCAGAGAGGTCTTTTCCTGCTTTCTCCTCTAAGGTTTTGATGGTTTCCTGTCTCACATTCAGGTCCTTTATCCATTTTGAGTTTATTTTTGTGAATGGTGTGAGAAAGTGGTCTAGTTTCAACCTTCTGCATGTTGCTGTCCAGTTCTCCCAGCACCATTTGTTAAAAAGACTGTCTTTTCTCCATTGGATGTTCTTTCCTGCTTTGTCAAAGATGAGTTGGCCGTACGTTTGTGGGTCTAGTTCTGGGGTTTCTATTCTATTCCATTGGTCTATGTGTCTGTTTTTGTGCCAATACCATGCTGTCTTGATGATGACAGCTTTGTAGTAGAGGCTAAAGTCTGGGATTGTGATGCCTCCTGCTTTGGTCTTCTTCTTCCAAATTACTTTGGCTATTCAGGGCCTTTTGTGGTTCCATATGAATTTTAGGATTGCTTCTTCTAGTTTCGAGAAGAATGCTGGTGCAATTTTGATTGGGATTGCATTGAATGTGTAGATAGCTTTGGGTAGTATTGACATTTTGACAATATTTATTCTTCCAATCCATGAGCAGGGAATGTCTTTCCATTTCTTTATATCTTCTTCAATTACCTGCATAAGCTTTCTATAGTTTTCTATAGATCTATATATACAGATCTTTTACATCTTTGGTTAGATTTATTCCTAGGTATTTTATGCTTCTTGGTGCAATTGTGAAAGGGATCAGTTTCTTTATTTGTCTTTCTGTTGCTTCATTGTTAGTGTATAAGAATGCAACTGATTTCTGTACTTTGATTTTGTATCCTGCAACTTTGCTGAATTCATGTATCAGTTCTAGCAGACTTTTGGTGGAGTCTATCGGATTTTCCATGTATAATATCATGTCATCTGCAAAAAGCGAAAGCTTGACTTCATCTTTGCCAATTTTGATGCCTTTGATTTCCTTTTGTTGTCTGATTGCTGAGGCTAGAACTTCCAGCACTATGTTAAACAACAGCGGTGAGAGTGGGCATCCCTGTCGTGTTCCTGATCTCAGGGAAAAAGCTCTCAGTTTTTCCCCGTTGAGGATGATGTTAGCTGTGGGCTTTTCATAAATGGCTTTTATGATCTTTATGTTCCTTCTATCCCGACTTTCTCAAGGGTTTTTATTAAGAAAGGGTGCTGGATTTTGTCAAAGGCCTTTTCTGCATCGATTGACAGGATCATATGGTTCTTCTCTTTTTTTTTGTTAATGTGATGTATCACGTTGATCGATTTGCGAATGTTGAACCAGCCCTGCATCCCAGGAATGAATCCCACTTGATCATGGTGAATAATTCTTTTTATATGCTGTTGAATTCGATTTGCTAGTATCTTATTAAGAATTTTTGCATCCATATTCATCAGAGATATTGGCCTGTAGTTCTCTTTTTTTACTGGGTCTCTGTCTGGTTTAGGAATCAAAGTAATACTGGCTTCATAGAATGAGTCTGGAAGTTTTCCTTCCCTTTCTATTTCTTGGAATAGCTTGAGAAGGATAGGTATTATCTCTGCTTTAAACGTCTGGTAGAACTCCCCTGGGAAGCCATCTGGTCCTGGACTCTTATTTGTTGGGAGACTTTTGATAACCGATTCAATTTCTTCGCTGGTTATGGGTCTGTTCAAGCTTTCTATTTCCTCCTGATTGAGTTTTGGAAGCGTGTGGGTGTTTAGGAATTTGTCCATTTCTTCCAGGTTGCCCAGTTTGTTGGCATATAATTTCTCATAGTATTCCCTGATAATTGTTTGTATCTCTGAGGGATTGGTTGTAATAATTCCATTTTCATTCATGATTTATCTATTTGGCTCATCTCCCTTTTCTTTTTGAGAAGCCTGGCTAGAGGTTTGTCAATTTTGTTTATTTTTTCAAAAAACCAACTCTTGGTTTCGTTGATCTGCTCTACAGTTTTTTTAGATTCTATATTGTTTATTTCTGCTCCGATCTTTATGATTTCTCTTCTTCTGCTGGGTTTAGGCTGCCTTTGCTGTTCTGCTTCTATTTCCTTTAGGTGTGCTGTTAGATTTTGCATTTGGGATTTTTCTTGTTTCTTGAGATAGGCCTGGATTGCAATGTATTTTCCTCTCAGGACTGCCTTCGCTGCATCCCAAAGCGTTTGGATTGTTGTATTTTCATTTTCGTTTGTTTCCATATATTTTTTAATTTCTTCTCTAATTGCCTGGTTGACCCACTCATTCGTTAGTAGGGTGTTCTTTAACCTCCATGCTTTTGGAGGTTTTCCAGACTTTTTCCTGTGGTTTTCAAGCTTCATAGCATTGTGGTCTGAAAGTATGCATGGTATAATTTCAAGTCTTGTAAACTTATGAAGGGCTGTTTTGTGACCCAGTATATGATCTATCTTGGAGAATGTTCCATGTGCACTCGAGAAGAAAGTATATTCTGTTGCTTTGGGATGCAGAGTTCTAAATATATCTGTCAAGTCCATCTGATCCAATGTATCATTCAGGGCCCTTGTTTCTTTATTGACTGTGTGTCTAGATTATCTATCCATTTCTGTAAGTGGGGTGTTAGAGTCCCCTGCAATGACCACATTCTTATCAATAAGGTTGCTTATGTTTATGAGTAATTGTTTTATATATCTGGGGGCTCGGGTATTTGGCGCATAGACATTTATAATTGTTAGCTCTTCCTGATGGATAGACCCTGTAATTATTATATAATGCCCTTCTTCATCTCTTGTTACGGCCTTTAATTTAAAGTCTAGTTTGTCTGATATAAGTATGGCTACTCCAGCTTTCTTTTGGCTTCCAGTAGCATGATAAATAGTTCTCCATCCCCTCACTCTCAATCTAAAGGTGTCCTCAGATCTAAAATGAGTCTCTTGTAGACAGCAAATAGATGGGTCTTGTTTTTTTATCCATTCTGATACCCTATGTCTTTTGGTTGGCTCCTTTAATCCATTTACATTCAGTGTTATTATAGAAAGATACGGGTTTAGAGTCATTGTGATGTCTGTAGGTTTCATGCTTGTAGTGATGTCTCTGGTACTTTGTCTCACAGGATCCCCCTTAGGATCTCTTGTAGGGCTGGTTTCGTGGTGACAAATTCCTTCAGTTTTTGTTTGTTTGGGAAGACCTTTATCTCTCCTTCTATTCTAAATGACAGACTTGCTGGATAAAGGATTCTCAGCTGCATATTTTTTTCTGTTTAGCACACTGAAGATATCGTGCCAAGCCTTTCTGGCCTGCCAAGTTTCAAAAGAGAGATCAGTCACGAGTCTTATAGGTCTCCCTTTATATGTGAGGGCACGTTTATCCCTTGCTGCTTTCAGAATTTTCTCTTTATCCTTGTATTTTCCCAGTTTCATTATGATATGTCATGCAGAAGATCGATTCAAGTTACGTCTGAAGGGAGTTCTCTGTGCCTCTTGGATTTCAATGCCTTTTTCCTTCCCCAGTTCAGGGAAGTTCTCAGCTATAATTTCTTCAAGTACCCCTTCAGCACCTTTCCCTCTCTCTTCCTCCTCTGGGATACCAATTATGCGTATATTATTTCTTTTTAGTGTATCACTTAGTTCTCTAATTTTTCCCTCATACTCCTGGATTTTTTTATCTCTCTTTCTCTCAGCTTCCTCTTTTTCCATAACTTTATCTTCTAGTTCACCTATTCTCTCCTCTGCCTCTTCAATCCGAGCTGTTGTCGTTTCCATTTTGTTTTGCATTTCGTTTAAAGCTCTTTTCAGCTCCTCGTGACTGTTCCTTAGCCCCTTGATCTCTGTAGCAAGAGATTCTCTGCTGTCTTGTATACTGTTTTCAAGCCTAGCGATTAATTTGATGACTATTATTCTAAATTCACTTTCTGTTGTATTATTTAAATCCTTTTTGATCATTTCATTAGCTGTTGTTATTTCCTGGAGATTCTTCTGAGGGGAATTCTTCCGTTTGGTCATTTGGTATAGTCCCTGGAGTGGTGAGGACCTGCAGGGCACTTCCCCTGTGCTGTGGTGTATAACTGGAGTTGGTGGGCGGGGCCGCAGTCCGAGCTGATGTCTGCCCCCAGCCCACTGCTGGGGCCACAGTCAGACTGGTGTGTGCCTTCTCTTCCCCTCTCCTAGGGGTGGGATTCACTGTGGGGTGTCGTGGCCCATCTGGGCTACTTGCACACTGCCAGGCTTGTGGTCCTGGGGATCTGGTGTATTAGCTGGGGTGGGTAGGCAAGGTGCATGGGGGCAGGAGGGGCAGGCTTAGCTCACTTCTCCTTAGGTGATCCACTTCAGGAGGGGCCCTGTGGCAGCGGGAGGGAGTCAGATCCGCTGCCAGAGGTTTGGCTCTGCAGAAGCACAGAGTTGGGTGTTTGCATGGAGCAAGCAAGTTCCCTGGCAGGAACTGGTTCTCTTTGGGATTTTGGCTGGGGGATGGGTGTGGGAGATAGCGCTGGTGAGCACCTTTGTTCCCCACCAAACTGAGCTCTGTCGTCCGGGGGCTCAGCAGCTCTCCCTCCCTTTGTCCTCCAGCCTTTCCGCTTTCTGAGCAGAGCTGTTAACTTATGACCTCCCAGACGCTAAGTCGCGCTTGCTCTTGGAACACAGACCGTCCGGTCCCTCCGCTTTTGCCAGCCAGACTCGGGGGCTCTGCTTGGCCATGAGCCGCCCCTCCACCCCGGCTCCCTCCCGCCAGTCCGTGGAGCGCGCACCGCCTCGCCGCCCTTCCTACCCTCTTCTGTGGGCCTCTCGTCTGCGCTTGGTTCTGGAGACTCCATTCTGCTAATCCTCTGGCAGTTTTCTGGGTTCTTTAGGCAGGTGTAGGTGGAATCTAAGTGATCAGCAGGACGTGCGGTGAGCCCAGCGTCCTCCTACGCCGCCATCTTCCCGTGAACTCCTAAGGGTTGGTTTTTTGAAGAAATAAACTAAATTGATAAACCTCTAACCAGACTTCTCAAAAAAAAAAAAAGGGGAGATAACCCAAATAGATAAAATCATGAATGAAAATGGAATTATTACAACGAATCCCTCAGAAATACAAGCAATTATCAGGGAATACTATGAAAAATTATATGCCAACAAACTGGGCAACCTGGAAGAAATGGACAAATTCCTAAGCACCCACACTTCCCAAACTCAAACAGGAAGAAATGAAAAACTGGAACAGACCCATAACCAGTGAAAAAATTGAATCAGTTATCAAAAATCTCCCAACAAATAAGAATTCAGGACCAGATGGCTTCCCAGGGGAATTCTACCAGACATTTAAAGCAGAGATAATACCTATCCTTCTCTAGCTGGTTCAAAAAATAAAAAGGGAAGGAAAACTTCCAGACTCATTCTATAAAGCCAGCGTTACTTTGATTCCTAAACTGGACAGAGACCCAGTAAGAGAACTACAGGCCAATATCCCTGATGAATATGGATACAAAACTTCTCAACAAGATACTAGCATATAAAAAGAATTATTCACCATGATCAAGTGGGATTCATTCCTAGGATGCAGGGCTGGTTTGACATTCACAAATCAATCAATGTGATACATTACATTAATAAAAGAAAACATAAAAACCATATGATATTTTCAATCGATGCAGAAAAGCATTTGACAAAATTCAGTATCCTTTCTTAATAACACCCTTGAGAAAGTTGGGATAGAAGGAACATACTTAAACATCATAGAAGCCATTTATGAAAAACCCACAGCTAACATCATCCTTAATGGGGAAAACCTGAGAGCTTTCCCCCTGAGATCAGGAACATGACAGGGATGTCCACTCTCACCACTGTTGTTTAACATAGTGTTGGAAGTGCTGCCATCAGCAATCAGACAACAAAAGGAAATCAAAGGCATCAAAATTGGCAAAGATGAAGTCAAGCTTTCACTTTTTACAGATAGATGACATGATATTATATATGGAAAACTCGATAGACTCCACCAAAAGTCTGCCAGAATTGATACATGAATTCAACAAAGTTGCAGAATACAAAATCAATGTACAGAAATCAGTTGCATTCTTATGCAGTAACAATGAAGCAACAGAAAGACAAATAAAGAAATTGATCCCATTCACAATTGCACCAAGAAGCATAAAATACTAACCAAAGATGTAAAAGAGCTGTATGCTGAAAACTATAGAAAGCTTATGAAGGAAATTGAAGAAGATATAAAGAAATAGAAAAACATTCCGTGCTCATGGATTGGAAGAAAAAAATATGGTTAAAATGTCAATACTACCCAAAGCAATCTATTCAATGCAATCCCAATGAAAATTGCACCAGCATTCTTCTCGAAGCTAGAACAAGCAATCCTAAAATTTTTATGGAACCACAAAAGGCCCCGAATAGCCAAAGTAATTTTGAAGAAGAAGACCAAAGAATGAAGCATCACAGTCCAAGACTTTAGCCTCCATTACAAAGCTGTGATCATCAAGACAGCATGGTACTGGCACAAAAACAGACACATAGACCAATGGAATAGAATAAAGACTCCAGACCTGGATCCACAAAAGTATGGCCAACTAATCTTTGACAAATCAGGAAAGAACATCCAATGGAGAAAAGACAGTCTCTTTCACAAATGGTGCTGGGAGAACTGGACAGAAACATGCAGAAGACTAAAACTAGACCACTTTCTTACACCATTCACAAAAATAAACTCAACATGGATGAAGGACCTGAATGTGAGACAAGAAACCATTAAAACCCTAAAGAAGAAAGCAAGAAAAAACTTCTCTGACCTCAGCCACAGCAATTTCTTACTTGACACATCTCCAAAGGCAAGGGAAGTAAAAGCAAAAATGAACTATTGGGACCTCATGAAGACAAAAATCTTCTGTGGTGCAAAGGAAACAATCAACAAAACTAAAAGGCAACCAACAGAATGGGAAAAGATATTTGCAAATGACATATCAGACAAAGGGCTAGTATCCAAAATCTATAAAGAGCTCACCAAACTCCACACCCGAAAAACAAATAACCCAGTGAAGAAATGGGCAGAAAACATGAATAGACACTTCTCTAAAGAAGACATCCAGATGGCCAACAGGCACATGAAAAGATGCTCAATGCCGCTCCTCATCACGGAAATACAAATCAAAACCACATTCAGATACCACCTCATGCCAGTCAGAGTGGCTAAAATCAGGAGACTATAGATGCTGGTGAGGATGTGGAGAAACGGGAACCCTCTTCACTCTTGGTGTGATGCAAACTGGTGCAGCCACTCTGGAAAACAGTGTGGAAGTTCCTCAAAAAATTAAAAATAGATCTACCCTATGACCCAGCAGTAGCACTGTTAGGAATTTTCTCAAGGGATACAGGAGTTCTGATGCATAGGGGCACATGTGCCCCCAATGTTTATAGCAGCATTTTCAATAATAGCCAAATTATGGAAAGAGCCTAAATGTCCATCAACTGATGAATAGATGAAGAAATTGTGGTTTATATACACAACGGAATACTACGTGGTAATGAGAAAGAATGAAATATGGCCTTTTGTAGCAACGTGGATGGAACTGGAGCATGTGATGCTAAGTGAAATAAGTCATACAGAGAAAGGCTGATACCATATATTTTCATTCTTATGTGTATCTTGAGAAACGTAACTGAAGACCATGGGGGAGGGGAAGAAAAAACAAAAGGTTAGAGACGGAGGAGGCAAACCATAAGAGACTCTTAAAAACTGAGAACAAACTGAGGGTTTATGGGGTGGTGGGAGGGATGGGATGGTGGGTGATGGGTATTGAGGAAGGCACCTATTGGGATAAGCACTGGGTGTTGTATAGAAACCAATTTGATAATAAATTTTGTATTAAAAAAAAAGAAAACAGTATGGAAGTTCCTCAAAAAGTATAAAGAGAACTACCTTATGACCCAGCAATTGCACTACTAGGTATTTATCCAAGGGATACAGGTGTGCTGTTTCGAAGAAACACATGCACCCCAATGTTTATAGTAGCACTATCAACAATGGCCAAAGTATGGAAAGAGCCCAAATGTACATCGATGTATGAATGGATAAAGAAGATGTGGGTGGATATATATATATATATATATATATATATATATTCCATTATATATATATATATATTCCATTATAGATACATTATATATATATATATATATATATATATATATATATATATATATAATGGAGTATTACTTCGCAATCAAAAAGAAGGAAATCTTGCCATTTGCAACTGGGTGAATGGAACTGGAGGGCATCATGCTAAGTGAAATTAGAGAAAGACAAAAATCATGTGACTTCACTCATGAGGGCTTTAAGAGACAAAACAGTTGATCATAAGGGAAGGGAAACAAAAATAATATAAAAATAGGGAGGGGAACAAAACATAAGAGACTCAATATGGAGAACAAACAGAGGGTTACTGGAGGGGTTGTGGGAGGGGGGGTGGGCTAAATGGTTAAGGGGAACTAGGGAATCTACTCCTGAAAATATGTTGTCCTATATGCTAACTAATTTGGATGTAAATTAAAAAAAATAAAAATTAACCCCCCCCCAAAAAAAATGTATTTCCTGAGCCTATTCCTTCTCCATCCAGGAGACTGTGTGATTAAAAAAATATCTAGGATCCATATTGGATCCTTGTTCAGTTTGAAAAAGTTAAGGGAAAGTGCTGCCTCAAATTAGCAGCTGGTTTAAACCATTTAAACCTATGAATTGATCTTTTCCGAAGTGGGAGTTGGTGGTGTGTAGGTCAGAATTCTTGCTCATGATTATTATGTTCCCCAGACACACATAGTGATTTGGACTTTTTTGACAATTTAACCATTCTTATCATCTTGATGCCCTTGTTACAACTCTAAGAGAGTTCGTTTTGTTTTGTTGTTTTTTTAATCATTTAACAACACTCATGTATACCAGTCTCTCTTTGCCTGTTTTCTTTATATTGGCCCCATTCTTTTTCCTCCTGCTTCCTCAACCCTTTAGAATGGAGGGGTTCAGTTAAGCCACCAGTGTCCCTGCAGTGGAGACAGAAGAATAAAAAACTAGCAGGGTCAACATCAGGGTTGAAGAGCCACGAGTTCTTCCAGGCTAAGTTTTGTGATCGAAAAAATGAAGGAGATGAGTTTTTAGATTATGTAAAAGAGGCTGGGTTCATATTTTTGCAGGGATTAGCACAAGAAAATGTACCTATTGTCCAGTAGAGATACTGGATAGAGAAAGTATGATGGGGGGAGGGCAGGAAGGGGGATGGGGAAAGAAAAGGAAGGGAAGGGAAGGAAAAGGAAAGGGAAGGGAAGGGAAGAAGAAGGGAGTGAAGGGGAGGGGAGGGAAGTAAGAAGGGATGAAGGTGGGGTGATGGTAGGAGAGACTTGAGAGACTTGTGAAAATTGTCCACTGAGGCAAGCAGACAGGTATTGGGGTCAGTGCTGTAGGGACACTGGACAAGAAGTACTGGCCCAGAAAATGTTAGGGAGATGGATAAGGGCTTCGGTAACTTAGTTCCAGAGGGTCTTTTGTCACAGCCTTTGCTTTAATTCCACAGTGACAATCAAAATCAGTTCCAGGCCACACTGAAAGAAGCCCCCCTCTGGCCAAGTGTGTGTGGGTTGTGTGGAGTGGGTCCAGGAGAAAGCCCTCACTGGCATCATTTACTCACAGGCAATCTAGTGTCCATTTCTTTCTTTCCACAGACCTATCATCTTTGAGAGGCAGAGTCTGTGATTTACTGGGCTTGGTGTGACCTCACTTAGCAGGTGTGAAAATGAATAGTCTACACTAAAAAGTAAGTGAGGGTTAAAGCAATTATGTTTCAGTTAGAACGAAAAACCCTAATACTTTGGTTATCTGGACATTTTGGGTTAATTTTCTGGGCAATTGCTCAGTCTTCTCTCAATGTGCCATGGAAACTTTGTGTTTAGAAAATTAATATTTTAGCTTCACTTCAAAAATAAATATTTGCCTTAAATTAGTAGAAAGCAAGAATTTCAGATGCTACAGTAGGAAAACATTTTTTTAGTGTAGCTCTTTGAAAGGAAATACATATATTTTCTAAATTATCCTAGTCCTTTAGATACATTACTCATGTTTTTGTAGAGATCTTGGTGTGATTAAAACCAAGCACAAGTTTTGAAAGTGTTTTATATGTACACAATGCAAATTGTTCACATCAAGAGAAACTAAATGAATGATTTTGTTGCTGTCATCTCCTTGAACAGAGAAGATTGGGGCCAGGGCAACAATTCTTTCTCAGTTCTCAGCCTGGCTTCACTATCCAATATTCACAAAAGACTCCTCAAGGGAAACCTTCACTTGAAAGTTAAAAGAACATCTACCCATCCAGATTCATGGAGTACAGGTTCTTCTCAGCATCCAGTCACAAAGAACCTTGACATTCCCTTGTATAAAGAGTAACTTTTCTACTTCTATTGTCCACTTACATTAATTTATTCTGGTTTGTGAAAAAGTACTATCTTATCTTATAAAACACATGTCAGCCATGAACACCAGTCTTTGAGGCCTCATTTACATATGAAGCTTATCAGATTTATAAGAATCCATAGAAGAGTCTTTAAAAGACCCACCAGAAGATGGCGGAATGAGTGAAACCATCGGGATGATTGTTATGAACATCAAAAATGTCACTGTGAGTTGCAGCTTCAGAAACAGCTCATTAGTTAGGTACATAGGTAGGTAGGCAGTTGGTGGTGGAGGACAGGACTGGGAGAAGGGCCTGATCCAGCTAGACATGGGGAGCTTGATGGACACTGACCCCAAGACAGGATCGCATGTGAAGAGGGGAGTCAGCAGGGTGTGGTGGGAAAGCTCAGGCTTGACCCAGACACACCTGAATTTGAGCAACCTTCCTTCTACCAGACCCCAGGAGGCCCTAGGGCCAAAGTGATAGCTAGAAACTTGTGGTAAAGATCACTGTTTAGTATGTCTGTCCGTTGCATGCCGTGTGCCTTTCCTGGAATGATGGCCAGAGTTGTTGTGAGTAAGAGGAGGTTGTGCAAAGGGAAAAATCCAGATTCCCCAGTCAACCATGTCATTCTTTCCTCATGCCCTTGCAAAGATGGCAGGAGGGTGCCAAAGGAAGGGGGTGGGGAAGAGAAGAAGACCATTATTTCAGGTATGTACAAAACATCATCAGCTAATTCTCACAACTATCCAGGGAGGTAGTACTTGCATATTCTGTATGTCCATGTTACTGATTAGGAAAAAATTAAGAAAAAAAAAAAAACTTGCCCAAGGTGACACACCAAGTAAGTGTTGAGACTAGAACCCCTATCCAAATCCTATCCATCTCTAAGTCTTCCTGCCTCCCAGTGTTTGCCCTGTGACCTGCAACTATCCTGCCTTCTCTGAGCTCCTTCAGTATGTTTGATGGCACCACAGCACTCACTGTTTAATTACATGTGATTTTTCATGGTGTCTTATTGTTTATACCTGGACCTGGAGCTTCCTGAGGTCAGTACAAGACTATAGATGTATGGAAAACACAACTATGAGTTTTTATTCCTGTCGTGAGTATGAAAGGATCTGTTTTCCCAGAAAGTCTTGAGGACTCTATTGAAGGGAGACTCAGGAGGCAACAGAGTATCTTTGGCCCTTGGCCTATAGGCCTTAGTCAGCATTAGGGAAACTGTAACTCATCTTGGCCATCCCCATCAGGGCTTATAGTTTTCCAGCTCTAGGCTGAGTCCCTGAAAGATTCTGGGAGAAGAGCTGGCTAAATAGGAAGAGGGGAAAGGGTTGGAGAGTAAGTTGTTAGGGGAGAAGAAGGGACAAGCAAGGGGGAGACAGGCAGAAGGAAAGAAGAGAAAGAGAAGTATTCTCTGTGACAGGAGCTAGGGAGATTGCCAGAGTGGACCTCTGCTCTCACAGAGCTCAGGGAAGAGTACAGGTGTCTGGGGGCTGGGAGCTGCATAGAAAACTAAACAAATACACACATATCATGTAATGAGACAAGTGCAGTTACTAAGAAAACAAAGGAGGGGCGCCTGGGTGGCGCAGTCGGTTAAGCGTCCGACTTCAGCCAGGTCACGATCTCGCGGTCCGTGAGTTCGAGCCCCACGTCGGGCTCTGGGCTGATGGCTCGGAGCCTGGAGCCTGTTTCCGATTCTGTGTCTCCCTCTCTCTCTGCCCCTCCCCCGTTCATGCTCTGTCTCTCTCTGTCCCAAAAATAAATAAAAAAAAAAAAAAAAAAGAAAAAAAAAACGTTGAGAAAAAAAAAAAAGAAAACAAAGGATTCCAAGGGATACCTAGGAGGACTTGTGACCTAGATAGAGGAAGAAAACTGGCTTGTTGCGGTGACCAACCTGAGGGCACTTAGATCTGGCAGGGATTTGGACTTCGGGAGAATGAGGATGAAATCATATTTTAGAGATAATGGCAGCAGCCAGTGCTGAGGTATGAGAAGCCTCTTTTGGTAGTGACAGAGACCAAAGTGCAACCAGCTTAGGCAAAATAATAGACATTTGCTGACTGAAATACCTGAAAAGTCAGGGCTCAGCCAATAACCTGATCTTGAAGTGAAGTCAGCAGGTGCTGTAGGGTCAGCACCACCCCTGTCACTGTGCTCAGAGTGAGGGGAGAGCTGGCTTCTCAAAGGAGGAAGGGTGGGAGATAGAGGTTGGGCACACAAACAACACAGGTTATCCACAGCAGAGTATGTGGGGAAAATAAAAGCAGGAAGGAAAGAAAAAATGGAGACACAAGTGCAAGAAAGCTGAAATAGAAAAAAGAGCAGGAGGAATGAGGAAAAATAGGAAACAAGAGAAGCAGGGAAGGAGATGAAAGATAGGTGACTGGAAGTTTGGGAAGGAGCCACCATTTCCAGGTGATCTTCAGTCTTTTTCATAAACTTGGCAAGAATCCCAAGAAACCAAGGACAGAGAATGTGTAGGGGGGTTCTTGGTGGTGGTCCATTTATTGCAATGTCTTCATGCTGACTGTAGGAAAAGTGTATCCCACCACCCACATTATGCTACCCTCTAAGCCTGACACTTAGTTGAGAGAGGTGAAAAGCAGCCAGGTCTCAGTCACTCTCAACTCAGACATCTACTCATCTCAAACTCTCATCCTGTTATGGGCCTGCCTCTGGGATTCCTCTAAGAGTTCTGAGCACCTTTTACCTGCTTTTACAGGTTAGGTCCCAAAGTGGGACAGCTAAATGCATGATGACGTGGTGTTGAACACAACCATGGGATTCTTCACTGCTAGACTGAGAACTTCTCTTCTCCCATTCATTCTGGGAAAATCCTTGCCGCCTACATGAGTACTTGTCCTCAGCTGACCACTGACTCCATGACATAGCTGGGCTTAGGCCATGCCCAAATTCCTGGCTCCTAAACCTTTGCTTAGACAGGCCTGGTTTCATACCAAGGCCTTGGGTCTCTGAAGATGCAAACAAGGGGCACCTGAGTCACTCAGGTGGTTAAGCATCTGACTCTTGGTTTTGGCTCAGGTCAAGTCTCGCAGTTTGTGAGTTCTAACCCCATGTCGGGATCTGTGCTGACAGCTGTAGGGCCCACATGGGATTTTCTGTCTCCCTCTGTCTGCCACTCCCTTGCTTACTCTCTATCTCTCTCTCTCAAAATAAATAAAATTTTTTTAAAGATACAAAAAAATCTTATCTACTTTGTTTTGTTGTAACCTCTCTACTTATTCTTTCAAAAGAATACCATTTAAAATACCATTTAAAAAAAATCAGGGCACCTGGGTGGCTCTCAGTTTGTTAAGCACCCAACTTCAGCTCAGGTCATGATCTCATGGTTCCTGAGTTCTAGCCCTGCATCAAGGTCTGCACTGACAGGTTCTCTGCCTGGGATTCTGGGATTCTCTCTCTCCCTCTCTCTCTGCCCCTCCCCCCCTCTTAAAATAAATAAACTTTAAAAATAAATAAAATTAAAAAAATAAAGTAGGAGCATCTGGTGGCTCAGTTCGTTGAGCTTCCAACTTCATCTTAGGTCATCATGTCACAATTCAAGGGTTTGAGCTCTGCCTTGGATTCTGTGCTGATAGTTTGGAGCCTGTAGGCTGCTTTGGATTCTGTGTCTCACTCCCTCTCTGCCCTTCTCCCACTCATGCTCTGTCTCTCAAAAATAAACATTAAAATATGTTTTTAAATAAACTAAGTAGTATCTAACATTTAGATATTCGCCATGTGCTGTGCTCTTTTCAGATAATCACTTTCTAATACCTTTTTGATTTTTAGTGTTTGCCATTTTTCAAGTTAACTATTATTTTGTGTAAGACAAACTAATTTAATTTAGAAGGCCCTCTTTCCTCGATAGTTTTGGTTGTGGAATCATGCTGGGTTGATTCAGACTTGAAGTGGTTATTCTTCTTTTCCCCAGTGAAGACTCTAGGGCTCAGAGACCTGAAATACCTTGGCCAAGGCCACTGAGCAGAAAGGAAGTAGGATCACAATTCAAACCTAGGCTTTTTTCAAACCTGCAAAGCCAGCACGACATTTGAACTGTGCTGTCATAAAGAAAAAAGAAAGCAAACAAAAAAACACAAATATAAACAAATACACCACTTGTAAAAATGGATTAAAAGTATTTTTTCTTTCTGTTGCAAATAACTCAGAGTCAGATTTCAAATTCAAAAAAGTTTACATATATTTACTCTTTCTATGAGGAGTACCTTCTATGAAGAACCATCAGAGCATTCTAAGGGGGGAAAAAGAGTGAAAATTGTCATTGATATGTAGAGTAAAAGAGTGGGAAGGACAGGAAGCTGGGGTGAGTAGGAAAGAAAGTTGTGTGTGAAAGTGTGTACTCATTCCATCCCCAACAGGAAAAAAATGACTTGAGAGGAGATGTGGACAGGAGGTGTGGGATGGAGTAAGCCTCTGAGTATCCTCGAGAGATTACATCACTTGTACCTTGGGCTGTACCCTGTACAGACCCTAATGCCCTGTAACTCAGCCAGACCCAGGGACACCTGAGAGGGGAGATAACTGACTCTTATTCTTATTCTGAGTAGGTTTGACTGAGGCAAGAGCTCTGAGAATGGTCAGTGAACAACACCATTGCAAAGAGCCAGTAGGGTAACTTTTGAGCAGGGTTGTCTTTCAAACATTAGAAAATCTTGAAACCTTAATGTTGAGCAAGTAATGCTATCTTAATAATATCTATAAGACATAATATACTAGAGTAAATATATGTAAATTCATAACTGATGTGTGAAAGGTGTTGGACATAACAGCATGAATGCATTAAAATATTTAAGATGGAGGTAGAAATTGTGGAAATCTTAATAATATTTCTTTCATTTTTATGATTTAAACAATCATTATCAAAGTAATGAAAGCTTTTTTCTCTGTAAAACCTTAGCATTCCTAAGCAGGATCTAAAATCCCAATTCAACTTAATATTGTTCTGAGTCTTCCTCTCAGGCTAGTATCATTTTGGTAGAAATAGATTCAATTCTATTTAAGCTGCTTTTCCTTCCACTACTTAATAAGATGCAAATGTATGTAATTAATTTGGTTATTTGCATAACAAATATTCTTATAAAGTATCTTTGCTACATGATCCCAAATGTTTTTTTTATTAATCATGTTTTTCAAAATTGGAGAGAAGAAAATAAATTCTATCAAGCACTCAAAAAATAAAAATAAAAAATTTTCCATTCCTGTTTGTTTATATAAATTTGGTTATGCATTAGTTGCCTTTAGCAATGGATTAAAAACTTCCAATGAACTAAAAACTTCCAATGAACTACCAGCTGCAGAGATAGGTTTGAGAAGCTTGGCTACTGAACCCAGGAAATGCCTTTTGGTTAAGAGGAATTGTGGGGAGCAGAGATCCTGAACTCCTCCTTGGCCACCTCTGCTGAGAGCTCCTTGTCCTGAAAGAAATTGGAATGCACAGGGAGGGGCTGAGGAAGGAGAGCCAAGCATTTTTTACATGTGCTGTGCTCCAGCCCCAGCCCCCATCTTTTCACTCAAAACATCAGGACAAGACCTGTCTAGTTCCAGCCTCAGCATCCCTACTCTTCAAGGAGGAAACACTCTTTTCCCACTTTTGGACTTAGCCCACTGTCCCCAGGATCTAGCTTTACGTGAGGCAGAAAAGAGTTTTCATTTTATTAAAATATGTTCCTTCACTACAAAGGCAGTATGTACTCATTATAAAAAATATACAATATACAGACAAGCAAACAGAAAAATATATATAAATCAGCCATAATCCTACCAGAGAAAATAATTTTAGCATCTTGAGATTATTATCAATTTTTTTAAGTTTCCCTGAGAATAAAAATCCTATGGGTGGATTTTTCCTATGGTCAAATAATTTTGGGAAATCTATATGCTGAAGATCCCCACAACAAAGAAACCTGATTTTTCCTCATTTCACAACTTATTTGACTATAGACATTTTTTTGGTGAAATTTCTATAATAAAACTTATTCTGTGAGACATACTTTGAGAAATTCTGGCACAGAACATGCTTGTTTCTGGCAGCTCTCTCCAAATGCTGTCCCTGTCGGGTTAGTAAACTGACAGACCCTGTGGAGGTAGAGAACACATCTGTCCTGAAAGGCCTGCATCACTGTGTCTGCCCTATGTGGTCTCTAGTTCTGCCTCCTGATTATTGCCTCTTTATTTGCAATTGCCACTTACCTTCATGACATCAATGTCCTTGCCAATCTTTGGGCACAGTTTTATTAGAGGAGAATTATCACCCTTTAAATGGGATATGCAACCAATGTGAAATACAAGGAGACTATCTGAATCTTTATTTAAAATTTCTTACAAACCTGAGATACACATCTGAAAGAGGCACCTTGGAGTTCAGTTCTCCTCATTTATCAAGTCACCTAATGACTTCCAAATGGATAGCTGTCCTCACAAGGAAATTGTTCAGATCTTTATAATATGGGACTGGGTTCACTTGTAGGAAGTCCCCATGTGTATGATTCAAGAAATTTGAGGAATTTCTCTCTTAAAAACATCCCTTCTACCAATGCTATTAGAGTTCTCATGAGATGCTAGTATAATGGTATTTTGGCTAGGAAGTGCAGTTGTACACAAATCTCTCTCTCCTCCACATGAGATATCTAAAGAAAATAAATGCATCAGTCAAACTAGCAAAAGAGAGTAAAGTAATATCTTATTATTAATTGGCACTTTGTTTCCAAGCCTCAAAACAGAAGTCCAGTAAACTAATTTGTACCTTATGGGGAATTATTTGTGAGTTAGCACCATAGGGGCAGCATAGAGCTTAGAATCCAAATGCTGGTTTCCATACACTCACAGTGTCACCACTTCTAAGTCACCACCACCATAACCCAGAGAATCTCCACCATAGCCAGAAGAAATGGAGTAACAAAACAAGTCACAAAATGCCCAGTGCAAAACAGGTCAAGCCTGATTGTTATTTAAAATAGGACCATGGATTTCATTCTTTCTCATGGCCATTTGCAGCAATGTGGATGGAACTGGAGAGTGTGATGCTAAGTGAAATAAGTCAGTCAGTGAAAGATAGATACCATATGTTTTCACTCATATGTGGATCTTGAGAAACTTAACATAAGACCATGGGGGAGGGGAAGCGGAAGAAAAAGTTACAGAGAGGGTGGGAAGCAAACCATAAGAGACTCTTAAATACTGAGAACAAACTGAGGGTTGATGGGGGGTGGGGGAGAGGGGAAAGTGGGTGATGGGCATTGAGGAGGGCACTTATTGGGATGAGCACTGGATGTTGTATGGAAACCAATTTGACAATGAATTATATTAAAAATAAATAAATAAAAATAAAATTATATCCTATTCAAAAAAAAAAAAAAAAAATAGGACCATGGACTCCAAATGGAGTCACTTATGCTAAGCCCAAACTGAGACAACTCTATTACAGTTTCATCTCTCACAGAAATGAAATTTTAAGTCAGTCAATTAAGAATTGCTTGATCAGCACTAGTGAGGTAATCTGCCTGATAGACCCCTTCCATCCCCTAAAGGAAAGTGACCTTGCCATAATCAGTCTGCTTTGTGGTCTGACACAGCTTTCTTGTTCTCACTCCTTTCTGCCTATAAAAAAAAAAAAAGTCTTATTGTATAGCTCCATAGAGCTCTTTTTGTAGGAGTGTTGACAATAGTGACTCCATCTTTGGCCCTCCATTTTGTTCATGTTTGCTCAATGACCTCTCTTGGGGATATGTGTTCTAGGCCCCTTGGAGATTAATATACATACCTAAGAAATGCCCTCCAAGGCTAGGATGGGAGGAGGCTTGCTTTGGCTTCCCATGAATCTTTTAGAGATACCATAGTCTTCCCCCTTCCTGATGCATGGGAGGTTCCAAAGATCTAATTAAAGGTTAGTTGTCAATAAGGTGCATGCAAGCCATTTGAGGTATATGTGAATCCTTTGATCTCACTATAGTGCCCATCTGCACATCCCTCGCTGTATAAAATCTGTGGAGTAAGGACCAGACTTTGCAGAGAATAGCTATGCAGCTACTGTGGATCATCCTCTGTGTGATCCTTCCAACAGTAAGTTATCCTGAATTAAACTCTGTAAACTGTATGGAATCACCTGCTTCATTTTCTTTTTTTTTAATTTTTTTAAAGTTTATTCATTTTTTGAGAGGGAGACAGACAGAGCACGAGTGGGGGAGGGGCAGAGAGAGAGGGAGATGCAGAATCTGAAGCAGGCTCCAGGCTCTGAGCTGTCAGAACAAGCCCAACATGGGGATGAACCCAAGAACTGTGAGATCATGACCTGAGCCGAAATCGGACACTAAACCAACTGAGCCTCCCAGGTACCCCACCTGCTTCATTTTCTAACCTCTAATTCTCTAATCGTCTTAGTTTGGGAGATACTTTACTATTCCTTCCCCACCTTCTAAGTTGTTTCTATCTGCTGGATTGGATGCTACCGGATTTGTGAATTGTTGAATACATTCAATAGGATGTTTAAAATTTACTCAGTTGAGTTTCATATTTTTAACAGTTTAGGGGCAGCAGTGAGATCTAAAGAACACTTCTGGAGTGCCTGGGTGGCTCAGTCAGTTGAGCATCCAACTCTTGATTTCAGCTCAGGTCATGATCCCAGGGTTGTGTGGTCAAGCCCCACATTGGGCTCTGTGCTGAGTGTGGGTCCTCCTTGAGATTCTCTCCTTCCTCCTCTGCCCCTCCACTTCATGTGCACTCTCTAAAAAAAAAAAAAAAAAAACACTTCTGGCAGCTTTGAGGGCAACAAGAAACAAAGACATTGGTACCTGTGAACTCTTTAAATTCTCTGTATTTCTTGTCATTTATGAGGACCATGGGTAATTCCCTCTTGGATTTGAGCTCCTGATCTAATTGGCTTCACAGTCCAGAGCTTAGCAGGTCAGACTGAGCTGGCAGACAGTTCCACTTGGAACCCAAGTCCCTAGTCCTTGGTTAATCTGCAGTCCGCATTTGTTGGGGTCTGCTAGATTAGTTCATAGATCCACTTTGGGTGGATGCTGGTGGTATTCACCTAAAGCCTTCCTTTGGTCAGCCCATGGTACCATTTCTTTGGTTACTGCTGGTGTCCATACTTTTGTTACTTTGGTTACTGTTGGTTTCTATTAATGTGCACATGAGATAAAGGAATTAATATATATATATTATATATATATTATATATATATATATATATAATGATAATCTCAAAATTCACAGCCACAAAATTGGTGGGCACAGGTTGAACACTTAAAAACTGTTAGAGTACTTTCCACCTAGCTTTAATACTATTGTGTTAGAATATGTTGGTTACAGAATGGGTTAGATGAACACTAGGTCACCCACCAACCTCAAGAAAATTTCTGTGCAAAGTACACTGTAAAACACCACACATGGCATATCCCTCTCAGGTATTAATCTGTCTCTGAGAGAGCTAAGGCTTACCTAAAAAAAGAAAATGGGATCCTTAAGTTCCAAAGTAACTTGGATATTTTGAAAATTTTCCAAATTCTTTGGAAATTTTGAGCATGCCACACATTCTTGTTCAACTCATTATTTTATATCTAAGAACCGTGGTCTTGAAAACATCTACGAAGATGGCAAAATCTCACTAAGACAACCTAGAATTAGGACAGCCATTATAAGAAATGATCCAAGTATATAAGACCACTCATTTAAGAAGTGTACTTGACGATGTCCAAATAGTTCATTTTTGCTTTTAATTCCCTTGCCTTTGGAGATGTGTCAAGTAGGAAATTGCTGCGGCTGAAGTCAAAGAGGTTTTTCTTGCTTTCTCCTCTACGGTCTTGATGGTTTCATGTCTCACATTCAGGTCCTTCATCCATTTTGAGTTTGTTTATTTATTTATTTATTTATTTATTTATTTATTTATTGTGAATGGTGTAATAAAGTGGTCTAGTTTCATTCTTCTGCATGTTGCTGTCCAGTTCTCCCAGCACCATTTGTTAAAGAGACTGTCTTTTTTCCATTGAATATTCTTTCCTACTTTGTCAGATTAGTTGGCCATGTTTTGTGGGTCCAGTTCTGGAGTCTGTATTCTGTTACATTGGTCTCTGTGTCTGTTTTTGTGCCAATACCATACTGTCTTGCTGATCACAGCTTTGTAATGGAGGCTAAAGTCTGGGATTGTGATGCTTCACGCTTTGGTCTTCTTCTTCAAAATTACTTTGGCTATTCAGGGTCTTTTGTGGTTCCATACAAATTTTGGGATTGCTTGTTCTAGCTTCAAGAAGAATGCTGGTGCAATTTTGATTGGGATTGCATTGAATGTGTAGATGGCTTTGGGTAGTATTGATATTTTACCATATTTTTTTCTTCCTATCCATGAGCACGGAATGTTTTTCCATTTCTTTTTTTTTTTTCTTCAATATATGAAGTTTATTGTCAAATTGGTTTCCATATAACACCCAGTGCTTATCCCAAAAGGTGCCCTCCTCAATACCCATCACCCACCCTCCCCTCCCTCCCACCCCACATCAACCCTGAGTTTGTTCTCAGTTTTTTTTTTTTGTTTTTTGTTTTTTTTTATTTTTTATTTTTTATTTTTTTAATATATGAAATTTACTGTCCAATTGGTTTCCATACAATACCCAGTGCTCATCCCAAAAGGTGCCCTCCTCAATACCCATCACCCACCCTGCCCTCCCTCCCACCCTGCCCTCCCTCCCACCCCCCATCAACCCTCAGTTTGTTCTCAGTTTTTTAACAGTCTCTTATGCTTTGGCTCTCTCCCACTCTAACCTCTTTTTTTTTTTTTTTCCTTCTCCTCCCCCATGGGTTTCTGTTATGTTTCTCAGGATCCACATAAGAGTGAAACCATATGGTATCTGTCTTTCTCTGTATGGCTTATTTCACTTAGCATCACACTCTCCAGTTCCATCCATGTTGCTACAAAAGGCCATATTTCATTTTTTCTCATTGCCACGTAGTATTCCATTGTGTATATAAACCACAATTTCTTTATCCATTCATCAGTTGATGGACATTTAGGCTCTTTCCATAATTTGGCTATTGTTGAGAGTGCCGCTATAAACATTGGGGTACAGGTGCCCCTATGCATCAGTACTCCTGTATCCCTTGGATAAATTCCTAGCAGTGCTATTGCTGGGTCATAGGGTAGGTCTATTTTTAATTTTCTGAGGAACCTCCACACTGCTTTCCAGAGCGGCTGCACCAATTTGCATTCCCACCAACAGTGCAAGAGGGTTCCCGTTTCTCCACATCCTCTCCAGCATCTATAGTCTCCTGATTTCTTCATTTTGGCCACTCTGACTGGCGTGAGGTGATATCTGAGTGTGCTTTTGATTTGTATTTCCCTGATAAGGAGAGACGTTGAACATCTTTTCATGTGCCTGTTGGCCATCCGGATGTCTTCTTTAGAGAAGTGTCTATTCATGTTTTCTGCCCATTTCTTCACTGGGTTATTTGTTTTTCGGGTGTGGAGTTTGGTGAGCTCTTTATAGATTTTGGATACTAGCCCTTTGTCCGATGTGTCATTTGCAAATATCTTTTCCCATTCCGTTGGTTGCCTTTTCGTTTTGTTGGTTGTTTCCTTTGCTGTGCAGAAGCTTTTTATCTTCATAAGGTCCCAGTAATTCACTTTTGCTTTTAATTCCCTTGCCTTTGGGGATGTGCCGAGTAAGAGATTGCTACGGCTGAGGTCAGAGAGGTCTTTTCCTGCTTTCTCCTCTAAGGTTTTGATGGTTTCCTGTCTCACATTCAGGTCCTTTATCCATTTTGAGTTTATTTTTGTGAATGGTGTGAGAAAGTGGTCTAGTTTCAACCTTCTGCATGTTGCTGTCCAGTTCTCCCAGCACCATTTGTTAAAGAGACTGTCTTTTTTCCATTGGATGTTCTTTCCTGCTTTGTCAAAGATGAGTTGGCCTGTACGTTTGTGGGTCTAGTTCTGGGGTTTCTATTCTATTCCATTGGTCTATGTGTCTGTTTTTATGCCAATACCATGCTGTCTTGATGATGACAGCTTTGTAGTAGAGGCTAAAGTCTGGGATTGTGATGCCTCCTGCTTTGGTCTTCTTCTTCAAAATTACTTTGGCTATTCAGGGCCTTTTGTGGTTCCATATGAATTTTAGGATTGCTTGTTCTAGTTTCGAGAAGAATGCTGGTGCAATTTTGATTGGGATTGCATTGAATGTGTAGATAGCTTTGGGTAGTATTGACATTTTGACAATATTTATTCTTCCAATCCATGAGCAGGGAATGTCTTTCCATTTCTTTATATCTTCTTCAATTACCTGCATAAGCTTTCTATAGTTTTCAGCATACAGATCTTTTACATCTTTGGTTAGATTTATTCCTAGGTATTTTATGCTTCTTGGTGCAATTGTGAATGGGATCAGTTTCTTCATTTGTCTTTCTGTTGCTTCATTGTTAGTGTATAAGAATGCAACTGATTTCTGTACTTTGATTTTGTATCCTGCAACTTTGCTGAATTCATGTATCAGTTCTAGCAGACTTTTGGTGGAGTCTATCGGATTTTCCATGTATAATATCATGTCATCTGCAAAAAGCGAAAGCTTGACTTCATCTTTGCCAATTTTGATGCCTTTGATTTCCTTTTGTTGTCTGATTGCTGATGCTAGAACTTCCAGCACTATATTAAACAGCAGCGGTGACAGTGGGCATCCCTGTCGTGTTCCTGATCTCAGGGAAAAAGCTCTCAGTTTTTCCCCGTTGAGGATGATGTTAGCTGTGGGCTTTTCATAAATGGCCTTTATGATCTTTAAGTATGTTCCTTCTATCCCGACTTTCTCAAGGGTTTTTATTAAGAAAGGGTGCTGGATTTTGTCAAAGGCCTTTTCTGCATCGATTGACAGGATCATATGGTTCTTCTCTTTTTTTTTGTTAATGTGATGTATCACGTTGATCGATTTGCGAATGTTGAACCAGCCCTGCATCCCAGGAATGAATCCCACTTGATCATGGTGAATAATTCTTTTTATATGCTGTTGAATTCGATTTGCTAGTATCTTATTAAGAATTTTTGCATCCATATTCATCAGAGATATTGGCCTGTAGTTCTCTTTTTTTACTGGGTCTCTGTCTGGTTTAGGAATCAAAGTAATACTGGCTTCATAGAATGAGTCTGGAAGTTTTCCTTCCCTTTCTATTTCTTGGAATAGCTTGAGAAGGATAGGTATTATCTCTGCTTTAAATGTCTGGTAGAACTCCCCTGGGAAGCCATCTGGTCCTGGACTCTTATTTGTTGGGAGATTTTTGATAACCGATTCAATTTCTTCGCTGGTTATGGGTCTGTTCAAGCTTTCTATTTCCTCCTGATTGAGTTTTGGAAGAGTGTGGGTGTTTAGAAATTTGTCCATTTCTTCCAGGTTGTCCAATTTGCTGGCATATAATTTTTCATAGTATTCCCTGATAATTGTTTGTATCTCTGAGGGATTGGTTGTAATCATTCCATTTTCATTCATGATTTTATTTATTTGGGTCATCTCCCTTTTCTTTTTGAGAAGCCTGGCTAGAGGTTTGTCAATTTTGTTTATTTTTTCAAAAAACCAACTCTTGGTTTCGTTGATCTGCTCTACAGTTTTTTTAGATTCTATATTGTTTATTTCTGCTCTGATCTTTATGATTTCTCTTCTTCTGCTGGGTTTAGGCTGCCTTTGCTGTTCTGCTTCTATTTCCTTTAGGTGTGCTGTTAGATTTTGTATTTGGGATTTTTCTTGTTTCTTGAGATAGGCCTGGATTGCAATGTATTTTCCTCTCAGGACTGCCTTCGCTGCATCCCAAAGCGTTTGGATTGTTGTATTTTCATTTTCGTTTGTTTCCATATATGTTTTAATTTCTTCTCTAATTGCCTGGTTGACCCACTCATTCGTCAGTAGGGTGTTCTTTAACCTCCATGCTTTTGGAGGTTTTCCAGACTTTTTCCCGTGGTTGATTTCAAGCTTCATAGCATTGTGGTCTGAAAGTATGCATGGTATAATTTCAATTCTTGTAAACTTATGAAGGGCTGTTTTGTGACCCAGTATATGATCTATCTTGGAGAATGTTCCATGTGCACTCGAGAAGAAAGTATATTCTGTTGCTTTGGGATGCAGAGTTCTAAATATATCTGTCAAGTCCATCTGATCCAATGTATCATTCAGGGCCCTTGTTTCTTTATTGACTGTGTGTCTAGATGATCTATCCATTTCTGTAAGTGGGGTGTTAAAGTCCCCTGCAATGACCACATTCTTATCAATAAGGTTGCTTATGTTTATGAGTAATTGTTTTATATATCTGGGGGCTCGGGTATTTGGCGCATAGACATTTATAATAGTTAGCTCTTCCTGGTGGATAGACCCTGTGATTATTATATAATGCCCTTCTTCATCTCTTGTTACAGCCTTTAATTTAAAGTCTAGTTTGTCTGATATAAGTATGGCTACTCCAGCTTTCTTTTGGCTTCCAGTAGCATGATAAATAGTTCTCCATCCCCTCACTCTCAATCTAAAGGTGTCCTCAGATCTAAAATGAGTCTCTTGTAGACAGCAAATAGATGGGTCTTGTTTTTTTATCCATTCTGATACCCTATGTCTTTTAGTTGGCGCATTTAATCCATTTACATTCAGTGTTATTATAGAAAGATATGGGTTTAGAGTCATTGTGATGTCTGTATGTTTTATGCTTGTAGTGATGTCTCTGGTACTTTGTCTCACAGGATCCCCCTTAGGATCTCTTGTAGGGCTGGTTTCGTGGTGACAAATTCCTTCAGTTTTTGTTTGTTTGGGAAGACCTTTATCTCTCCTTCTATTCTAAATGACAGACTTGCTGGATAAAGGATTCTCGGCTGCATATTTTTTCTGTTTAGCACACTGTAGATATCGTGCCAAGCCTTTCTGGCCTGCCAAGTTTCAAAGGAGAGATCAGTCACGAGTCTTATAGGTCTCCCTTTATATGTGAGGGCACGTTTATCCCTTGCTGCTTTCAGAATTTTCTCTTTATCCTTCTATTTTGCCAGTTTCACTATGATATGTCGTGCAGAAGATCGATTCAAGTTACGTCTGAAGGGAGTTCTCTGTGCCTCTTGGATTTCAATGCCTTTTTCCTTCCCCAGTTCAGGGAAGTTCTCAGCTATAATTTGTTCAAGTACCCCTTCAGCACCCTTCCCTCTCTCTTCCTCCTCTGGGATACCAATTATGCGTATATTATTTTTTTTTAGTGTATCACTTAGTTCTCTAATTTTCCCCTCATACTCCTGGATTTTTTTATCCCTCTTTCTTTCAGCTTCCTCTTTCTCCATAACTTTATCTTCTAGTTCACCTATTCTCTCCTCTGCCTCTTCAAGCCGAGCCATCGTGGATTCCATTTTGTTTTGCAATTCGTTTAAAGCGTTTTTCAACTCCTCGTGACTGTTCCTTAGTCCCTCGATCTTTGTGGCAAGAGATTCTCTGCTGTCCTGTATACTGTTTTCAAGCCCAGCGATTAATTTTATGACTATTATTCTAAATTCACTTTCTGTTATATTATTTAAATCCTTTTTGATCAGTTCATTAGCTGTTGTTATTTCCTGGAGATTCTTCTGAGGGGAATTCTTCCGTTTGGTCATTTTGGAGAGTCCCTGGCATGGTGAGGACCTGCAGGGCACTTCCCCTGTGCTGTGGTGTATAACTGGAGTTAGTGGGCAGGGCCGCAGTCCGACCCGATGTCTGTCCCCAGCCCACTGCTGGGGCCACAGTCAGACTGGTGTGTGCCTTCTCTTCCCCTCTCCTAGGGGCGGGATTCACTGTGGGGTGGCGTGTCCCGTCTGGGCTACTTGCACACTGCCAGGCTTGTGTTGCTGGGGATCTGGCGTATTAGCTGGGGTGAGTAGGCAAGGTGCCCGGGGGCTGGAGGGGCAGGCTTAGCTCGCTTCTCCTTAGGTGATCCACTTCAGGAGGAGCCCTGTGGCAGCGGGAGGGAGTCAGATCCGCTGCCGGAGGTTTGGCTCCGCAGAAGCACAGAGTTGGGTGTTTGCGCGGAGCGAGCAAGTTCCCTGGCAGGAACTGGTTCCCTTTGGGAATTTTGGCTGGGAGATGGGCGGGGGAGATGGCGCTGGCGCCTTTGTTCCCCGCCAAGCTGAGCTCTGCCGTCCGGGGGCTCAGCAGCTCTCCCTCCCTTTGTCCTCCAGCCTTCCCGCTTTCCGCGCAGAGCTGTTAACTTATGACCTCCCAGACGCTAAGTCGCGCTTGCTGTCGGAACACAGTCTGTCCGGCCCCTCCGCTTTTGCCAGCCAGACTCGGGGGCTCCGCTTGACCGGCGAGCCGCCCCTCCGCCCCAGCTCCCTCCCGCCAGTCCGTGGAGCGCGCACCGCCTCGCCGCCCTTCCTACCCTCTTCCGTGGGCCTCTAGTCTGCGCTTGACTCCGGAGACTCCGTTCTGCTAATCCTCTGGCGGTTTTCTGGGTTCTTTAGGCAGGTGTAGGTGGAATCTAAGTGATCGGCAGGACGCGCTGTGAGCCCCGCGTCCTCCTACGCCGCCATCTTCCGGAACCCCCCCCCCCCCCCCCCGGTTCATATCTTTAAAAGAATTACTTGAATTTACATTTGCATCATTTCTTGTAGAGGAAGTGGTGATTGTAGCTGATGTGAGAGCTAAACTAGAGCTCAGAGATTCTGGATCTGAGACCAACTCTGCCATTTACCAGCTGACGTGGACTCTAGATTCCTTGTCTTTAAAGTGGGTAGGTCAAGATGGTCAACAGATGCATGAAAAAATTCTCAATATCACTCATCAGCAGACAAATACAAATCAAAACTGCAATGAAAAAACACCTCACAACCTGTCAGAATGGCTAAAGTTAACAACACAATAAACAACAGGTGTTGGTAAGGATATGGAGAAAGGGGAACTTTCTTGCATTTTTGGAGGGAATGCAAACTGGTGCAGCCACTCTGAAGAACAATAAGAACATTCCTCAAAAAGTCAAAAATAGAAATACCAGCAATTGCACTACTAGGTATCACCCAAAGGATACAAAAACAATAATTCAAAAGGATACATGTTCCCTGGTGTTTACAGCAGCATTATCAACAACAGTGAAATTATGGAAAGAGCCCAAGTGTCCATTGACTGATGAATGGATAAAGATTATATATATATATATATATATATACACACATTATATACACACACACACACACAAATGGAATATTACTCACATAAATAAAAAATAATTAATTCCTGTCATTTGTAATGACGTGAATGGAGCTAGAGAGTATTATGCTAAGCAAAATAAATCAGAGAAAAACAAATACCGTGTAATTTCATTCATATGTGAAATTTAAGAAACAAAACAAACAGGGAGAAAAAAAAGAGGCAAACAAAAAACAGACTCTTAACTGTTAGAGAACAAACAGGGTCACCAGAGTGGAGGTGGTTGGGAGACTTGGTTAAATAGGTGTTGGGGGTTAAGGAGGGCATTTTTGATGAGTACTAGGTTTTATATGCAAGTGTTGAATCACTAAATTCTATACCTGAAACTAATATTATACTGTATGTTAACTAACTGGAATTCAAATAAAAGCTTTAAAAAATGGGTAGATCAAAAATAGCTCCTGGAATGCCCATTCAGGCATTATTTCTCTCATTCATCAAGCATATGTTGAGCATTGATTCTGTATCAGGTACTCTTCTAGGCACTGAGACTCAGGATTAAGTTCTCAGTTAGAGCTCCTGACCCCATGTCATTTACATTTTAGTGGTGAATAGATAGACAGTAAATACATAAGTGTACTGGTCTCCTTAGGGTGCCATAACAAAATACTACAGAAAGGGTGGCTTAAACAGCAGACATTTACTTCCCACAGTTCTGCAGTTAAGAAGTCCAAGATCAAGGTTGTGGATAATTCAGTTCCTGGCAAGTGTCCTCTTCATGGCTTAATAGACAGCTACTTTCTCACTATGTCCTCTCCAAGTCCTTTTCTTGGTGCACGAATGTATGAGGGGAAAGAGAGGGAGAGATCACTGTCTCTCTTACTCTTCTGATTAGTCCATTAATCCTATTAGGTTAGCATCCCACACTTATGATCTCATTTAAACTTAAATGCCAGCAAAAATCTTATTTCTAAATATAGAAGATATGAGCTTCAACATATGAATTTTGAAGGGACACAATTGAGTCTATAGCAATAAGCAACTCAATGAATAAAATAATTTGAGATAATGACAAGTGTTATAAAAATTGCCAAAAAATAAAAGTTAAGTGGGAGAATATGATGCACCTTCTAAGTGGCATTATTTAAAAGGGTGTATCTCAGCCAAAGTCCAAGTGATACGATAGTGATAGGATAGGTCAGCCTTGAAATAATGGGAGAAAGGACTCTAGGCAGAGGAACAACAAGTACAAGGTCCTGATATTGGGCACAATATGGTAAGTGCAAACACATCAAGAGAGCTAGAGTGACTACAATGGAGTGAGAGAGTTAGGAGATGAGTCAAGAGCAAGTCAAAGAATTCCACACTGTATCCTAAGGGGAATGCCTTTGAAGTTTGTAAGCAGTGAAATGTCATGATATGACCTAAACTTTATAAAGATCATTCTACCATTGAGTGAATATGTTTATTTTATAGGTGGAGTGGAGGCAAGGGCAAAGTGCTTGGAGCCACAGTCTCATCTAAGCCAGAGATAATGGTGGATTAGCTTGAACTGGAGTAGTAAAGGTGGAGGGAAATGGGTGGATTCATGATGGATTTTAGAGACAGTGTGAAAAGAATGTGTAATGAACTAAATGTGGGATATGAAGGAAAATAAAGAATCAAGGATGACTCTTATAATTTTAATCTCAGTTACTTCAAATTATTTTTGACTCATTTCTTTTAGAGAGATGAGGAAGAGCTGAGAAGGACAGATTTCATGGGGTCACCAACAGTTCTGTTTGGATATGTTCAGTTTTATATGTCTGCTACACATCTGCATGGATATAAAGGGGAGGCGGATGCACAAAAGAATCTTGAGCTAATGGGGAAAAGTCAGGGCTGAGGACACAGATGGGGCAGTTATCCAAGGTATGGTCTTTAAGCCATGGTACTCAATGTTCATACCCAAATAAACAGAGGGGAATGGGGAAGGGAGAGGAAGGAAAATAGACCCTGAGATTATCCAACACAAAAGTAAATGGAAGGGAATGGGAAGCCAATATAAAAGAGGAGTTGGCTATGAAGTAGAAGGTGTCAGGGAAGAAGGGCACATAATACTGACTGCTATTAGAATTCAATGAGGTAAAAAAAATGGGAACGTTTTGCATAAAGTCTAAAGCATTACTCAACTGCTAAGTCATTGTGGGCCCCTGGGCATGGGCCCAGAAAATGGGTGGCTACAACAATGAAGCAGAGGAGGCAAAAAACTATCTGAGCCACCAGTTCAGTTATTTGCTTCAGAAAGAAGCTCAGTGAGAATCTGAATAGGAAGAAAAGGGCAAGTGTCTCCCTTAGTGACCACTATAGTCCTATTTTCCTTACTTGCTGAGCACCTTCATCCTTCTATTCTGATGGCCCTCACCTCTGTGAGGTGTTTGTTTACTTACTTACTCTTTCATCCTTGTGTCAAGATCCTGAGATGAGTACTAAGTATAGTGATAAAAGCAGAGTCAGATTCCATGATGTTGGTTGTTTACAACCTCTCCCAAACATGTCATGATATATGGCCATGAAACTCTTGAAGAGAAGTCAAGCACCCTTCACAGTCACACATCAGTGAGTACACGTAGATACAAGCCTAAGTGGACCCTTCAGAACTAAAAGAATGCCACACAAATACACCGTCAGAGAGAGTAAGTTCATCCATGGCTTATATTTATGTTGTCTTATTTATGCCATTAGATACTTGCTTTGCTTGAGATTTCTCAAGTGGTGCTTTGTTTTGATGTGTTAAAAACATATCCAGGCCAATAAATGTTTGTTCAACCAGTGATGTTTTTGAAGATAGGACAGCATTTTTTAATGTATTTTTACTGATTTTAATCCCTTGGGGCCAGGAATGAGACATGAAACTGTGTGGAAGTTAGACGTGGCAGGGCAAAAAGACATTTGAGGGGACTTGGGAAGGTTGTCTTGAGCCATTTCCTAAATGAGACAAAGCACCTGACCATGCTTAGATAATTTACCAGAAGATGGCAGGGGCCCTACTCAAGAATGTAAGATGGCTTAACTCATAGTGGACTAGACTAAGATGCCTCCAGTTTCTCTGAAAGCCCAGCTCCTTCTTGCTCAGGATTATTTTCTTTATAAAGGGTCAGGAAAGGAAGACTCATCTGCCTGACCTGTGAGTGAGAATTTTCAAACAAGTGTTTGCTGCTGGAATATGCATGGGACAATGCCAAGGAAAGCTCATCTTTCTCCTGTGGTTTGACTTCTTAGGCAGCTTCCTAACTTCTTAGGAAAAAACAAACAACGTCTGTCACTTCAATGGCAAGAGAAAGTGTGTCTTTCTATAGTGAGAGGGGAACTATCTTTCTTAAAGTAAGATAGAATTAGTTTGGGAAAACTCATGATCTTGCACTATTTGAATGTCTCTGCTGAAAGAGGAGAACAGAATGCCAAGCTGTGAGTGAGTGGGAAATGCTTCCACATGTCAACTGTCTCCAGAACCCTAAGCTAAGGAAATGCATAATGGTGGCTATAGCTTTGTATACCACCCCCTGTTTGTTGCTAGTGGTGATACGTGTCCCTGATCCAAATGTCAGAGGAGTTGGAGACTGAGTGAGCCTCTCTTCCTCTCCAATACAACTGCAGGAAGGAGTCAAGATCCTTACATCCAAGGAGTCAAGATCACACCCCTACAGTTCAAAAGACCCAGAATGAATAACTCCATAATATCCCATTTATTTATTTATTTATTTATTTATACCAAAATCCAGGGAGAGGCCAAAGTTTCAAGGATAAAGTTGAGGGACAGGTAAAAACTAATTTCATTGAACACCTACTCTACAGCAGGCATTTGGAACTTCTTTAACCATCCAACAATTGCAGTACCCATTTTGCAGAAGAGAAAACTGAGATCAAGAGCAGCACTGTCCAATGGAGGAGGTGGGAGATGGGGTTTCTCCTCTCCACCATCACCATCACACCAACACTGTCTGAACATTGATATTCTTCTCCACTCCACAATCTCTACATTATCAGTTCTGTCTCCTACTTCATTCCCATAAACCAACTCCTACTCACCAAGCCCTCTCCCATTGGCCACCTCTACCAACATCATCATGCTAACTATGACTCTACCTTTCCATGACCACCATCACAACAACCTAGAATTCCACCTTCTCTCCTCTACAAACCTCATCACATCAATACTGTCTCCCCCTTCCTCTCTACCACTGCTTTCATCAAATAATGCACTTCTTACCACCTCCCCTTCATTAATGTCATAACCCCAAACATTACTCCTTACTCTACTACCTCCATCTTACCAATACTGGCTCCCACCTACACCCCTCTACCACTTCCAGCCATCCCATCTTGCCTTCCATGTCCTCCCCTCCAAACTGCCAACATTCTAAATCAGATTCCTAATCCATCTCTTCCATACCCTTATCACACCAAAACTGAAGGCCACTGTCTCCCCTAAATGGCCTTTATTACACAAATCCCACATTCCACAGCTCATCATTCCACCTGTCTATCACATCAATTCTTACTCCTACCCCCTGCATTCCATGGCTTCCATCAAATCAGCAATCCTCCATCTCTTCTTGTGGTCTACCTCCATCATGCTCACTCTGATTCACACCTCCTAATCCAGGTTTAGAGTGATAGTAATGGTGCAGTGGAGCAGACAGCTGATGTTTGTATTTAGGAGGGCAGAAAGAGAAGAAATGGGAAACAGTGTTCTTATAATGAATTGGTGGAGGGCATAAGATAGAAGGTAGGTTGTTTGTGTATGTAGAAGAGATTAGATGTAAATCAATGTTGGTGTGATGGGAGTGGTAGTAGGGAGAGGTGAGTATGATGAATGTGAAGCACCTGGCTGTCTCTGTTGGCAGAGAATGAAACTCTTGATCTCAGGGTCATGAGTTCAAGCCCCACATTGGGTGTAAAGCTTATTTTAAAATAAGTCTAGTGTAATGGATGTTGGAAGGAAGAAAAAGGCAAGTAGTTTGGTATGATAGAGGATGTGGAAGTGAGATGATTGGAGCTAGATTTGGTGTGATAGATGTGGAGGGTGAGAAATGAAAGCCTGTTTTGATGTGATGGATATGGCATAAGGTAGGAAATGGGATGCAAGATTGGTATGATGGTATCTTTAGAGGGGGAGGTTGGAGTCAGTGTTGGTGTGATAATGATGGTGGAAGAAAGGAGGTGAGAAGCTGGTTAGGCATGATGCAATAGTACAGGGGAGAAAGTAGGAAGCAGGCTGCTATGATGGAGGTTGTGAAGAGAGGGAGGTGAAAATCGGGTTTTGTGTGGTAGAAATAGTGGACAAGAGGTGGCAGTAGAAGGTATATTTGGAATATTGGAAGTGGAGAAGGGGAGGATGTGGAGATGGGGTGGTGTGGTGATGTTCAGATAGACTGGTCTTGGTCTGAAAGAGGAAAGGATGTGAAATTGAGAGTTGAGGTGCTTACAATAATGAAGGTATAGCAGTAAGAGGTGTATTAGTGTGATGGAAGTAGTGGAGGGGAGAAGGGGAGAGGAAGTATTAGCGGATGGTGCTACTCAAGGGGAGGAGACGGGAGTCTAAGTTGGTGTGATGATAATGTTAGGGATGAAGGTGGAAGCTATGGTGGTGTGATGAGGAGGAGACATGAATGCAGGGTTGTGATAGACATAGAAGAACGTGAGGCTGGACTATTAAAGGTGGTGAAGTGGAAGAGGTGGCGGAGTAGTGGCATGATGGAAGTGATGCATGGAAAGAAGTGGGAGTCTTAGTAGATGGAGGTGTTTGAAGGGAGGCTGTGGGAAATGAGTTTGATGTAATGATTTGGTGGAACAGAGGAGATGATGGGCAGGTTTATGGTGATAGTGGTAGAGGGTAGTATGTGGGATGTGGGGCTATGTTGATGGGGTTTTGGAAGTGAGGTGGTGTTTGTCAGTGTTGGGGTGATGGAGGTGGTTGAGGAGTGAAGATGGGAGTCCTTGTGGTGTTTTAGAGGTGGTGAAGAGAAGGGTGGGAGGCAGTGTTGGGATGATGGAGGAGATGGAAGAGGAATTTTAAGTCTTCAGGTGACAAATTTCTTTCCCTACTTTTCTTAAAACTTCACTTTGATTTTACTGGATTGATTCTGAAGCTACACATGTTGTTCTTTATAAGTGTATTCTCTCACAGATGATTTCATATTTTATATCTGCCTGCTGCAATCTTATCATCTAATTCATTTCTCCAGGAAAACCACATTACATCGGGAATTTATAGATGTAGGTCCTAGTGCTGACTTGATCACAGATATCAACTCAAATATAATGGAAATAATTATATTTATTTCTTCCAACCACACTAAATATTATGTGATATCCTCAAAGTGATTTAGAATGGAATCATACTAATAATATCATGAACTGCCACACCCCACATTTAATGTCACATCATAGTTTAAATATCATTTTCATATACAGTATCCTTATGTAATTAAACAACTGTCAGATTGTCATCTTGGAATTAGTTTCATGTCATCAAACCAAATTTCCATAAATTTTGTTCACAGGTTCGTAGATGTATCTGCAACATTTTATCCACTTTTAAAGAAGAAAAGCAGATGGGAACAAAAATATCAACTATTTTAGGAAGAAAAACAATCCTTCCCAGAATCCCATTTACATTTCACCACTGCACCATATGTTCACACTTGGGGCCAGAGAAGTAGAATTCTAGGAGATATAAGTAAATATTCAAGTTGGTAGTTTTATGTACACTTATGTACATATATATGTATATATATGTACATATATATATGCTGTGCTATATATATATATATATATATATATATATCAACCTGTGTCTCTTGCCTGACTTCCATATACACTATAGTTTTGTACATTCCAAAAATAAATAAATAAATAAATCCAACAAACAAAAAACTACAGGCAATATCTCAGATGAACATAGATCCAAAAATCCTCAACAAAGTACTAGCAAGCCAAACCCAGCAATACATTTAAAAAATTCATTCACCACAATCATGTGGGATTTATCACTGAGATTCAAGAGTGGTTCAATATTCACAAGTCATTCAATGTGATAGATCACATCAATAAAAGAAGGGATAAAATTTGTATGACCATTTCAATAGATGTATAAAAACCATTTGACAACAAAGTAGGATTAGAGGGAACATACCTCAATATAATAAAGGCCATCTGTGAAAAACCTACAGTTAACACCATACTCAATGGTAAAAAGCTGAGAGAATTTCCTCTAAGGTTGAGAATAAGACAGGGATGTCCACTCTCACCACTATTATTTAACATAGTACTGGAATTCCCAGCCACAGAAATCAGACAAGAAGAAGGAATAAAATGCATCCATATTGGTAAAGAATAAGTCATACTTTCACTATTTGCAGATGACATGATACTATGTAGAACAATTCTAAAGACTTCACTGAAAAACTATTAGAACTGATAAATGAATACAGTAAGGGTGCAGAATACAAAATCTATGTACATAAATCTATGGCATTTTTATACACTAATAATAAAGCAACATAAATAGAAATTAAGAAATAAATCCTATTCATAATTGTGCCAAAGATATTAAGATAGCTAGGGATAAACTTAACCAAAGATATGAAAGACTGGTACTCTGAAAACTATAAAATATTGAGGAAAGACACTGAAGAGGACACAAATAAATGGAAAGACATTTCATGCTAATGGATTGGAAAAACAAATATTGTTCAAATGTCCATAATACCCCAGACAATCTACACATTTAATGTAATCTCTCTCAAAATACCAGCAGTTTTTCAGAGAACTAGAACAAATAATCTCAAAATGTATGTGAAACCACAAGAGATTCTGAATAGCCAAAATAATCTTGTGAAAGAAAAACAAAGCTGGAGGTATCACACTCAATTTCACATTACACTACAACAATGTAGTCATCAAAACAGTATGATACTAGCACAGAAATAGGCACATAGATCAATGGAACATAATGGAAAGCCCAGCAACAAATCCACATTTATATGGTCAATTCATTTTTGAGAAAGAAGTAAAGGATATGCATTGGAAAAAAGACAGCCTATTCAACAAATGGTGTTTAGAGAACTGGATGGTTACATGCAAAAAATGGGAGTGCCTGGGTAGCTCAATTATTAAGTTTCCAACATTCAATTTTGGCTCAGGTCATGATCTCACAATCTGAGGGATCAAGCCCAGTATCAGACTCTGCACTGACAGCACAGAGACTTCTTGGGATTCTCACTCTCCCTCTCTCTCTGTCCCTCCCCAGCTTGTGTGTGTGTGCTTTCTCTCTCTCAAAATATATAAATAAGCATTAAAGCAATGAAACTGAGGTGCCTGGGTGACTCAGTCAGTTAAGGGTCTGACTTTCACTCATGTAATGAAGTCATGGTTCATGAGTTCAAGCCCTGCATCAGGCTCTGTACTGACAGTTCAGAGCCTGGAGCCTGCCTCAGATCCTGTGTCTCCCTCTTTCTGCCCCTTCCCTGATTGCACTCTGTCTCTTTCAAAGTAAAGAGAAAATAAATGAAAACATTATTTTTTAAAAGAAACTGGGCCACTGGCTTCCACAATACACAAAGATAAATTCAAAATAAATTGAGGACCTAAATTTGAGACCTGAAACTATATAAATCCTAGAAGAGAGCACAGGCACTTTTTTTTTTCTTCAACATCAGACATAGCAACTTTTTTTCTATCTATGTCCCCTGAGACAAGGAAAGTGAAAGCAAAAATAAACTATTATGACTACATCAAAACAAAAAGCTTCTGCACAGTGAAAGGAACAATCAATGAAACTCAAAGACAATCTACAGAATGGGAGAAGATATTTGTAAATGACATAGCCAATGGGGGTTAGTATCCAAAATATATAAAGGACCTATACAGCTCAACACCCAAAAAACAAATAAAAAAATACAAATAAAAAATAAAAATACAAATAAAAAATTGACAAAAGACATGAACAGATGTTTCTCCAATGAAGACATCCAGAAGGCCAAGAGGCACATGTAAAGATGCTGGGCATCACTCATCATCAGCGAAATGCAAATCAAAACCACAATGAGATCTCATCTCAGACCTGTCAGATAAGCTAAAATAAAAACCACAAGAAACATCAAATGTAGAGGAAGTGGAGAAATAGGAACCCTAGTGCACTGTTGATGGGAATACAAATTGGTGCAGAAACTGTGGAAAATGCATGGAGTTTCCTCAAAAATTTTAAAAAGGAACAGCATATGATCCAGTAATTTACATAAAAAATATTTACATAAAAATTACTTTTACATAAAAAATACAAAAACACTAATTCTAAGGGATAGATTCACCCCTATGTTTACTCTATCATCATTTACAATAACCAAATTATGGAAGCAGCCCAAGTATCCATTAATAGATGAATAGACAAAGAACAAGCAGTACATATATTCAATGGAATACTATTTACCCATAAAAATAAAAAAATCTTGCCATTTGCAATAACATAGATGGAGCTAGAAAACATAATACTAATCAAATTAAGTCAGTCAGAGAAACACAAATATCATATAATTTCACTCATATGTGGAATTTAGAAAAAAAACAAAACACAAAGAGGGGGAAAAAGGAGAGAATATCAAACCAAAAACCAGAAGCTTAATCATAGAGAACAAACTGATGGTTACCAGAGGGGAAGCCGTGGAGGGATGGGTTAAATAAGTGATGGGGATTAAGGAGTGCACTCGGCAAGATGAGCACTGAATGACATATAGAATTGTATATCTGAAACTAAGATTACACTGTATGTTAACTATACTGGAGTTAAACTCTAAAATTAATTTTAAAAATATGAAAATGGTAGCTGGCAGGGCAGAATGAGACGGCATGCACACATATGCACACACCCTTGGAAGAACAAGAAATAAATGTTCCCTGAACTAGGAGTTGCACTTATCCTCATCACTCTCATGGAAGAGCCCCTGTGGAACACGCCCAGTTTTCCACAGCCTGCAGGGTCATGCACACCATAAAAGAAGGTATCTCAGTGTGACACCATTTTAGGTTGCTGGCTGTAATTTTGTTTTTACTTCAGGATCACTCTTCTTCAAGGACTGTGGAAAATCTGTGGGCAGATGGCCTCTTCTACTAGCTGCCACCCAGTGCTTTCCCTGCTACAGGTTAACTTAATTATGGGAGAAAAACAAAGCAAAACAAAATACAAGAAAGTGACTAACTTGAAAGCTTTTCAAACTGGGATGGCTATTTCATAACAGAAGTTCACTGCATTGAGGACCAGAGTCCTCCTACTTGGCTGGGATGGGCCACCCAGCTCTGAGGGGCAGCATTCAGTCACCTGGCACTTGAAGAGAGGCTGTTTACTCCTCTCAATCCTCAAATTTCAAACAAAAACAGGGACTGATGATAGGGGTCTGTGTAGAGAATTAACCTTACCCAAAGAGAAGAAGTATGGCCTTTGTTCTCAGCTACTAGGAGGTGACCTCAGGCCCCTGGATTATCCTGCTTGATAGGACATTGTGTTTACCTGAGGGCTTTGTCCATTAACAGTCTAACAATGCGATTTGTGATGGGACTGTTCACACAGCATGACTATGATTTAGCACATGGTATTGGTGCCACCCCTCCAGAGGAACTAGAAAACTAATGTCAGCCTGACCTCTGAGAGGGCAAGAGACTAAAGATCAGCCACACAGGCAGCATGTAACTTAGCCCTAATGAAACTCTGAACACAAAGACTCTGGTGAGTTTCCCTGGTCAGCATCATACTGTGTATATTATCTACATCATGCTGGTAGTTGACAATGCCAGCCCAGAGTCCACAGGGAAAGGAAGACTGGAACTGCTCCTGAACAATGTCCTATATGGCTCTTCCCTTTGCTGCTTTTAATTTATGTCCTAACCCTGAGATAAACGATCTTTATAACTATAGGAATTTTCACTGAGTTCCTTCTAGCAAAATATCAAAAATGAGGGTGGTTTGGGGAACCTCCCAAACTTGTAATTCATGCCAGAAGTAGATGTAATTCGGTCAGGACTGTCCCCTCAGAACCTGAAGCTTGGATAACCTTGGGTAGTGTCCATATGCAAGAGAGTAAGAACTGGACAGGATGCAAGGGCATCTGCCCTGGAGAATGGTGAGAATGTGCACTTAAGTCCAGTGGTCTCATGGTGTCATTTCAAGGATGGGGACTGGGATGGAAAGAGGGTGGAGCAGCTCAAATCACAGGGACATTTAAAGAGGTATAAATAAATAATAATAAATGAATTAATTAATTAATCTAGAAGAAGTGGTGCACACACATTCACATATACATACACTCACAGGCACACATTCACACATGCGTATACATGTGCGTGGAGCAGCATACCTGCACACACCCATACTGGACCCTTGAAGGACTGGAGAAAGAGAGTTACACACTTACTCCTATTCTGTGCATACAAAATTGTGTTTTTAGGTTCCTCATAGTTGTATGGCAACTCCTCAGAGGATAGATATAGTGATTCAGTTGGAGC
Organism: Panthera onca; assembly: GCF_046562875.1. Classification (NCBI taxonomy): domain Eukaryota; kingdom Metazoa; phylum Chordata; class Mammalia; order Carnivora; family Felidae; genus Panthera; species Panthera onca. The sequence continues at coordinate 83,323,386 of NC_138348.1, read as the reverse complement.
AGGAAAGTAGAGGACATTTGGAGGGCAGAGGTTACACAGGGCAACACAGGCCTGAAAGGGAGGATCAGTGGGCCATGTTTAGGTTTTGTCACAGCACCAGGAACAGGAGTCCCTATCTACTGCAGACCCAGCCAGTTGCATTGGAAATCCAGTCAAGGAGGCTTCTCAGCAGCCAGTGAGGAGGGGGGCGTTCTGTCCAGATGGAGTCACTTCTATGATCAGGGATCCAGGAGAACCTTAAAATATAGCAATAACTGAGAAAAGCAGCCAAAATGGAGTTAATTACTCCCCAAAGATGCCAAAAAGACAAAGGTGTTTGCTTTGCTAATCTTGAGTTTTGCTCAGAAGTACTTAATAAAAAGTGAGGGAAATCATGATAGTAATATATTTTTATTTTTAAAGCCTTCCTCTAGGGGGATTGGGTCAGTATAAGTCCAGGACCCCTGAGAGACCAGGCCTGTCTGATGAGGGGAGCCTGGGAAGTATGAGAGGAGTGTGTGCACTGACGGCAAGATGATGATGTCTGACAAAGACGATGCCTAGGCTGTACACACTGCACTGGGTTTCTACTGCCCACAGACTAGCTCCTGCCTGAAGTCCCCAGCATAGCTTGCAGCTAGCTCCTCTGGAAACCAAAAGCTAACTTTCTGCCTTCAGCACCCACCACTGCTCCCAGACATCTTTGGTTGCAACAGCACTGGCTCCTCCTGGTGTGATCATGTCATTTTTATGTCCCCTTTCCCGATGTTGAGGCCTCAGAGTCCATGCCAGCCCTCCCTGACACAGCATTCAGATGGTCCAGCCCCACACAATGACAGATCCTCCCACTGCCTTCTCTGATTGATCTCTGCTTACTCCTGGCAGGCTATTAAATACTTCAGGTTGCATCTTCATCCAGAGTCCTTGAAAAACAGTGCTAAAGGAGAATCTTATATGCTACCAATGTATTAATGAATGCACCCTAAGAGAAGTAGGAATAATGAACAAAAGTCCAGTGAGACAGGAAAGCAGGGTGAGCAGATGCAGTATTTAGTGAGCTACTGCTTGGTAGCAGTTTTCATTAATGTGGATTTCTGCATGTCAGGACAGTAGAGTGGGAAAGGAGAAGAACCTAAATGCTGACCTCTTTATCTCTGCCCCTCACTAGTTAACACTCACCTCAGGGAGCATTAGCTGCCCACACCTATGTAGTGCATGCTTTCCATCCCACACAGGAGAAAACCAACCCCCACCCACCCAGAGCCAGTTGTACTGGGTGTGGGCCCTTGTCTGTGGGATCAGAAGCTTCCTGGCTACAAGATCACAGGAGAGCACAGACCATTGCTAGGGGAGCTCTGGTAAGAATGCCATGGAGAGCTTGGACCTGGAGGGTGGGCACAAAACTGAGTAGGCTACTAGTTGACACCTGTTTCTTCTATACCTTGTTTGCAACTAGACTAGAGATAAACAACTAGAACTGCAGAACCTTAATTCAGACTTATTTTGTGTTCATATCAAGTTCCTCCAACTCTCAAGCACAAAGAAAGAAGAAAGAAAGAAAGAAAGAAAGAAAGAAAGAAAGAAAAGAGAAAAGAAAAGAAAAGAGAAAAGAAAAATACAGAAAATTAAGTCCAAAGGGCTCTATACACACTATTTAATGTATCCACACTATTTAATGTTAGCCTTATAACAATCCTATGAAGGGGGTATTACTCTTTCAATATTTCAATTGTATGAATGAACTACTTGTCCAAGGTCATTCCACTTTGACTTTTATTCCCCAAGGATAGAATCTCTCTTTCTCAGTCTTTATCTCTTGTTCCCCCCACCTCTCTCTCTCTCTCTCTCTCTCTCTCTCTCACACACACACACACACACACTTGCAACCGCGTGAAATTCTTTTGAACTAAAATATTAACCTTTGTTAAATCACTGAAAATTTTAAGAACCCGCCTTTTGCTTTAACAGGCTCCTTAATTTACTGAACGCTTGTGCCAGGGAATGTCCTGGACTGTCTGGAAAGGGTGAGTAATTAACAAGTAAAAGGATATCTGATTAACATGGCTGTTTATACAGGGATTAGGGAATTAAGGTCCTAGGATGAATTACAAAGAGGAAGAAATGTCCTGGAGGGGGTGTGATGGGGGATGGAGTGGGATGTCAGCTTACAGCCCTGAGAAGTGGGCAATCACTTAGGGAAAAGGAACTGTAACAGTCAGAAAGGAACTTGGAGTTTGAGAGGAGACAGATCAGGGCCAATCCATTCATATGAAAAATTAAGTTTCAGAGTAACCCTGTGTAAAGTATAAATCCATTTCAGTTTTTATTTCCTGCCATTTGCACTTGATGTAGCCACAAAGCCATAAACCCTCAGTTGGTAACTCACCTTCTCTCTCAGTTCACCTCCTCTGATTCTCTCTCGTTACTGATCTCTCCACACAGTGGTCCTTAATAAATGCTGGCACCTATCTCCTCTTCCCTTGCTCCCCCACAAGCCTACCCCTCACCCCCACTGTCTCTCTTAGCACTACCCCCCCCCCCCCCCCCCGTCTTTGCCTTGGGACCTGGGAGATGAGCCCAACAATTGAGAATGAATCTCTCAAGGAAACAGACCTCAAGGAGGATTCCCAGTTTTAGGAGCTGCCTCTTTCCCACCCCTTGTTTCCTGCAGCCCCAGCTTCCCACCTGGACCAGCTTCTTGGGAAACTGTTGCAGGTCCTTGGGTCTTCTCTGGCTGACTGAACCAGCAACAGTGGGACAGTCAGCTGCCAGTGTTCCTTCTCTATAAGCAGTGGTGAATCAGCATGGCCCCAGGCAGGAGAGAACAGGGGATGGACTTTTGCATTTGATGCCTTGGTCGGTGGTCCTAGTGGGCTACAGTGTTCCTGAAAGAACAGCTTTGATCCCACTGCCTCACAAACCCACTCCTCCCAGATATATCTTATAACATCTGGGGGAATTACTTACCCACCAAAGTTAGGATCATTACACTTAGCAGGACTGAAATTTCCATTTTATACATAAGGCACGCTTGTTTAGCTGCAGGCATGGCCTTTAATTAGAATAAATAGTCTCAGCCACACAAAAAACAAAATTTCTGATTCACTAACAAATAACAGCTTCCAAGGAACAACAGATGTACTCAAAATGATATACTTTGCTTTTTTCTCCAAAAGCACTTGTGACTGATTGAATAATACATTATAATGATTAAGTTACTACTTCCCAAAATTTTCTTAAGAGTTTATGTAGCAATCTTTCTCTGAGCTGCCCAGGGAGGATCTGAAGAGGCAGAGAAGTTGAGGAAAGTGGGCAGAGTCTTGTAGCCCAAGGGCTTCTGGTGGCTTAAAGAATGAGAGCCTGGGAGTTTCCAAGACTGGAGAGCAGGTTCTATAGTGAAGCTGGGCTGGGGTCCCAGGGTAGGCCTTAAACTAAACACTCATCAAAGCAGTAACCAGTGAGGGGAGCTTGCTGCTCTCTAACACACTAAACCAGAACCAGAGGCCACTGGCCTTGGCTGCAGCTGTGGGGACCTGGAGTAGACCTCAAGGAGGACTCCCAACTTCATCCCAGGCCTAGAGTTGGGCTTGTGGTCCTGAGAAGCTGAGGCCAGCAATGATCAAATGATCAAGGCCTGGGCTTTGTCAGTGAGGTCTGTCCCGAAGAAAATATGCACTAGATGATCCCGGAGTCCCTACAAGAACAAAGAAGTGTGTGTGGTGAAGGGAAAAAGGAGTAGGTGGATGGTAGGTGGGGTGGGAGGAATATGGGACAGAAGGGCTCCCTTGAAGGCATTTAGTTAAATTAATGCCTCTATTCCTTCTCTCATCCAAAACACAAATTATTTTGAGCCCAGGTCTTCTCTGATGATGTGATTTCATTCCTGTAAGAAAGCTGAGGATTTGGAGAGAGGGCAGGATGGACAATGTGGAATCAGGAATTCTGTGGGTCAGCCAGCTGCACTCTTCATGTCCTGCAATTTATCTTATCTTCAACACCCCAAAAGCTCTGAGGCCCTTCCCATAGCCTCCTCCAACTTTACCTTCCTTTCTGTGTGATCTAGAAGGGGTAGCTCAACTTCCCATTAATGGAGCCAAAGTTGAGTCTTCTTAAAACAGAGTATAATGTCCAAATCCTAGTGGGTTTCCATGTGAGAGAAATAGTGGGCCAGAGTGGGAATGGTGGGGAAGATGATTACTAGATGCAAGGAACAGGAATGCATATTTTACATGCAGTGTCTTCTAAATACAAGGAGACCAGGAACCTGGTTCTATTTCTAGAATTGTTACTGTCTGGTGTGTAATCTTGGGCAAGTCATGTTTCTTCTCTGGACCTGTTTGCCTCACTGAAAACTGGAACACCTCCAAGAATCAACACCTCCATTGCTAAAAGTTAATACTGAGTTGCTTTTTTGGGTGATGCTCACTCAGAAAAGCACCCCACCCCACCCCCCCGCCCATCACTAAAGACAATTGAATGTCAGGTTATTAGAGCAAAACTAGGGTCTCCTAGGCAGTGCTCCCCAAATTTAACCTTAGAGAAAATTTCCAGGAATGCTGATGTAAATACAGATTCTTGGGCCAGTGTAGCTCTACTAAATCCTCATATTCTGGAGCAGGGTGGGCAAGTCTGTATTTGCCAATAACCCTCCAGGTGATTCTGATACCATCAGCTCAGCACCAGTACATATACCCATATTTGGGAACCACTGATTCGGCCCAAGTTCCTTATGTTAGAGAAAGCTGGGACCCCCAAGGACATCACCTCACAACCCTCAGTCCAAGTCGGCCCTGCTGCCTCCCAAGAAACTGCACTATCAATTATACCCATTAGAGGGCTCCCTCCTCAGCAGAGTGTACCAGTCTTTGCTGGTCTCAGTTGTCTTCACAAATTTCCACAGGTAATGTCCTAGTGCCTCCCTTCCATTAACTTCCTTATCCTAGACAAAGGGATATTTTTTAAAAGATAAATTTTATCATGTCAGCCTTTTGCTCAGAATACTTTTATGGCAATTTATCCTTTTTTCTTGATTAACAACAACAACAACAACAACAACCTAGCGGACATATCCTCGAATGTTTTGTTCCCCTTTACCTATGAGGAAAGTCATTCTTTCATACAGTGCCTTTTTACTTGATGTTCACTCTGCCTAAAATTCTGCTTCCCTGGATCTTCATCTGGCTGGCTCCTTTTCCTCATTCATTTCTGTGCTCCATGTCACCTCCTCAGAGGTTTCTCCTTGATTATAGCCCCAGTCACTAATTCACTAGTGTCTTAGTTTATTCATTACATTTAACACTATTTGAAGTTCTCACTCTCTCTGTCACACACACACACACACACACACACACATACACACAGTCACACACATTGTTTTAGTTGTGTTGTTATCCACCCCCTGTTGGAGAATTCCATGAAGACAGGAACTTTGCTGTCATAGTCAAGCCTATGTCCCCAGAACCCAGAACCCAATACATGGCAAGGCTCAATAAAGAACAATAAGAAAATAAAAAACATGGGTGTAGTGTAGGCCATGAGCACAAAGATGCATTCAACCTGTCACTGAGGCTTTCAAAATCTGGTGGGGAAGATAGTCCCATAAACAGTCGATTGTCCAGCCTTGAAATAAGTGATTGAAAAGAGAGATGAAAGCTACTTTAAGGGAACATACTTGGGACATCTACCTGGATATTAGGGAAGACTTCATGCAGGAGGAATAGCTAAGCTCATCTTCAAGGGTGAGTGGGAATTCACTAGGTGGAGGATGAAGGGAGTCATTTCAACAGTCACTTCTGAAGAAAAAGTCAGAAGTGACTTTGATTTGAAGGTAAATGACTAAAGTGTAAGTGTAAAATAAGGGATAGACTGATAAAGCTGAAAAAAGTAATGTTGGATGGGAAACCTAGGGACAAAAGACATGGCCTGTATTTTGAAAGCTCTGCATTCCCCTAGGATTTTCAAAGTGATTCTGAAAGCACTGGGAAGCCAACACAAACCTTGATATACAGACTAAATTGCTTTTGTAATTTGTTTTGTTGTTTTGTTTTCTTTAAACAGAGGAATGGTTTTATTTTATAAAGAGTATAATAGTAGCTATGTAAAGGATGGATGAGGGAGGTGAGACCAAAGTCAGAAGGCATCTAAGAGGGTGTTGTAATAGTCCAGGTAAGAAATGATGAATGGTTCAAACTCACAAAGATTATGTTGAATGAAGTGAATTGGACAAAGTTAATAATTTATCAGTAAAATTTGACAGAATATGGTGTATTAGTCAGGGCTCACCAGGGAAAAAGAAATGATGGATGGATAGATGATATGTAGGTAGATAGATAGATAGATACATAAGATAGATGGTAGATAGATAATTAGGTAGATAAGTAGAGATAGGTAGATATAGGGACTTATTGTAAGCAACTGACTCATGCAGTTGTGGAGGCTGAGAAGTCTTACCATCTGCCATTTGTAATCTGGAGACCCAGGGTTGCTGGTGATGTGATTCCAGTGTGAATCCTAAGGTCTGAGGACCAGAAGGGTCAATGGTATAAGTTCCAGTATGAGAGAATGAGAAGACTGTTCTGCCAGCTCAAGCAATTTAATTAGGCAGAGAGTGAATTCTCTCTTCCTCCATCTTTTGTTTCATTCAGGCCCTCAATGGATTAGATGATACTCACCCACATTGTGGAAGGAAATCTGCCTTATTCAGTATACTGATTCTAATGCTAATCTCACCAGGAAACACCTTCACAGATACATGTAGAAATAATGTTTAGTGAAATATCCGGGAACCCTGTGACCCAGTCAAATTGATACATAAAATTAACCATAGTTGGTTGTGGGGAATAAGCTTAGGAATCCCCTGAGGTTGTACCCATGGGTTAATAAGGCCTAAAGAATTACAAAGCCATAGGATGTAAGCACCCAAGTTTGCGTAAACAAGATTAGGTAAATAAAATTAGATAAGGTGGGGCAAAGACCCCAGTATAGGACAAAGGTATATGAATAGGGAATCTCAGGATGAAAACATCCAAGATGAGGTAAATAAGATTAGGTATTCAGGGAGGAAACGTCCCCCCAACTTAGTGGAATAGCAGAAAGCTGCTTTCACAAGAAGGAAGGACCATATTAGGTAAACAGGTAAATCAAATCAGGCAATAGACTGTTGAAGGGTGAAGTTGCCATAAACAGAGCTAATTAGAAAAAGAAATGTGCCTTGTTGACCCTGAGGTAGCATGCTCTGTGTTTCTTGTCCCCTAAACCAGTTTAGGTAAACAGAGGTAGTGCTTCACTTCTGCTATAAACAACCTTTCACTGGTGCCAGGATTTTGTTTTGTATTAACCCAAACCCCTAACACTGCATATCTTCAAAACCCCCTTTTCCTCATGCCCATGAGTTAATGTTCATGATTTCATTGTCTTTTTGTGCAGCCCAGCACCACATTTGGAAGCCTCCTGATCCTAACAGAAATGGAGCAAGGACTCTTACTTGGGGCTCTTGTCTTCTCCCAAACATTAGCTTCTCTCACATTTTTAGCACTGTATCCCACTTTCTTGATGGACAAGAAAGAACTCTAGACTCTGAGTCTATGACAGTTGGTGACTTGTTTCATCTATTTGTTAATTCTGAAATCTTAACTTAATCTCTACCAAACTCCTAAATTCCACACTTGTGGTTGAAGTTAGATCTACCACAGGTCAAATGCTTGTCCTTGGTTCATTTCTCTCTGGAGCTGGACATACCTGGTAAACAAACAACAAACAAAAAAAAAACAAACAAAAAAATCTCTTGACATTAAAATTTGTATACATTTAAGGAAGATATTCTTAAATTAGCTCAGAATTCTTATTTCTAAACCAAGTTTAAAATTTCAGAGCCAAGAACTTTTGAGAACTTGTGAAAATTCTTCTTAACAGCAAAAGGTATGTTTTTAATATCCTGAAGTGCAGGAAGAAGGAAGTGACTGAATTCAAAGACAGTCTCTGTGGTTGTGATGAAGGACCCTAAGGCGAGCTGAGGGCCAAGCACAAGGTAGCACAACCACCACCCCCTACTCCACACCACAGGTGGGATATGTATAATATTCCTCAGGCACTTCTGGCTGCCCAAGAACAAAGGAAATGACAGAAAACAAATGGTTAAACTGATAAAGTCTCCATCAGTTTACAAATATCTTATCAATAGCCTAATATCCAGGAGTTCCATACTATCTTAATGATAATGCTTGGCCAGAGGGGAAAACAACCTTAGTTTGACAATAGCTAGGCTTCCAGTAATCTGTAAATACTCTTTAGCATATGGAAGTCCTTTTAAGAAACTTTCTCTTGACTTAATTTCCCCCAACTACACAGTATATAAGCAGTTACTCTGCACAATCTCAGTGAAGCTCTTTCTGCCCATGAGTCCTGTCCCCATGCTTTAATAAAGTCACCTTTTTGCACCAAAGAGGTCTTCAAGAATTCTTTCTTGGCAGTCAGCTCCGAAACCCCACCAACACCCTAAAACTCCATCAGCTGTAATACCAAAAATGACAACCTCTGACTCATCCATATTTTTTGCACTCTGTTTATAGAATCAAAGGAAGTGCTTTGACTTCCTTATCTTCTAGTACTGTCTATTTTATATGAATAAGGGCATGTTGAAAGAAATGGAGGAGAAAAGGCATTATAATATTTACTGATGTATGTATTTACTCAGTATGTGCAAAACCCAACCTTACAAGTTTAATGTTAACATCATTCTGATTTTTGGGATGAGGAAACTGAGCCTCAGAGCAATGATGTCACTTGCACAGCTAGTACATGGGGCACGCACACGAGTTAGGCTGGATGTGGAGAATTGTATAGGCCGAGTTCAGAATTTAAAAGAACTGTTTATGGAATGAGTATATTTTTACTTTGAAATAATTTCAATTTTACTGAAAATTTTAAAGAATTATAAAAGGCAATTTGTGCCTTTAACAAGATTCCCCAATGTTAGCATCTAATTATATTTCCCTTATTTTATCCCTCTTGACAGTTATGCATATTTTTTAAATTAATTACATTTTATTGTAATAACTCATTCTTGTGGAAAAAGCAGAAAAGCGGAAAATGAAAAACATAGACAAACTACTACTACTACCCTTTTTTCATATGCCTTTTTGGTCTCTATATACAAATTTATGCCGCTGTTTACTAATAAAAATATATTATAGACATTTCTTTGTACCTTTCTTTTTATACTTAGAAAAATAGCTTAGGGAGAATTCCCAATTTGAATACATAATTCTTTATTTTTGACATCTGTATCCAATTATATAATTGAACTTTAATTTAACTGGCCTCAACATTCACATGTACTGTTATTTCCAGTCTTTGATCATTACAAACAGTACTATAATGAACATTTATGTACATACATTTGTGTCTACTTATACAAGTGTATGTAAGAGAAATACTGAAAAGGAAAATATGACTTTCCACCAATTTTCATACCAAAGATGAGGAGACACAAGTTTGTCATTTATAAACCATAATCTAGAGGACAAATCCTCAAATGAATAACTATAAAGATGGCTAATTAAGAAGGAAAGGATAAATATTGGTCTGACTCTGTCCTTCTGGCAATTCCATCTAGTGTCCTTGTTCCTCTTTCCTTCTGGTGAGTACAACCAAATGATATTACCACAGATTATCCATTTATTATTTGCAAAGTAATTAAAGTTATGTAGGGTGCTTGTAAATAATCCTTATCATTTCAAATAGGAAATTAAAATGATGTCACATAGAGCAGAATAAATACAGGGTGATTTTACAATTAAAAAATAAAAGTAGTTTGAAAAAATGTTTAGTTTTGTAAGTTTTCCTAAGTATGATCTCTCATTATTATAATTTTATTTAGCTTAAAATAATTCATGAGTCTTTTGTGAAGCATCATAAAGCATTGAAAGTTATTTCATCTGCTTACTTTGTGTTTACTTTGGACTTTTTAAAATTTTCTTCAAATCAGAAATAAGGGTCCTTGATTCTAGTTCCTTCTTTTCTGATGTAGTTTTTTGGTGCTATCAATCTCTAGGTAAGTGCTGTTTTAGTTACATCCCACACATTTTGATTACTTTCATTTTTATTTAGTTCAAAACAGTTTCTAATTTCACTTTCTTTTTCTTCTTTGAAGTGTGTTCTTTCTTTTCTTGATTTGCATTTGTATAGAATTGATCTCCAGGTAATATTGGCCAGTGTTTTTATGATAGGGAAATTGTAGGATAAAATAGGCAGAGAAGGAAAGGTTAGGACCTGGGCGGGGAAAAACACATATTTTGGAAAAATACTGAAAGTGTCTGACCACAGCAAAGCCCCTTAGGCATAAGGTTCCTCTGAAGAATGTAACAGACACCACCTACTCCCCCCCAGGTTACCCTCAGGAATTTGACAAAAGACCTAACTAAAAATAAGTAGTAGAACATAAAACGTATGACCCACAAAGAATGGTATGGCCAGAGACCACCCCTCATAAAATAGAAACCATAAGGGAATGACTAAGCATTTACAATTACCTATCCAATAAGGGTAGAACCTGAGAAGAAATAATGCAGAAGGAAAGGGGGCCAACTAAAACCCTGTAAAACAAAGACCCTTGTCTGTAGTTGTGGGTATTCACTTTCAAATGCCCCCTTTCTGTAAAGAAATCTTTCACACTATTCTTACTTTCTGATCTTACACTCTAACGCTTGCCTGCTGGTCATTTTATTTTGTGTCCACCTCTTCATTCTTTCAAGTGGCAAGACAACAAACCCCAGGAATTGAGGTAAAAAACAAAAACAAAACAAAACAAAACAAAAACAAAAAAACTGCAACATCTTTTCCTGCTCTATTTTTTCAGAGTTTGTGTCAGATTGATATGAAGGTTTCATATAATTGAAGAGTAGCCAGAATATGCTACTTCAAAACATGCCTTTTTTTTTTTTAAAGTAGGCTTCACACCCAACATGGGGCTTAAACTCATAACATTAAGATTAACATGCTCTACTGACTGAACCAACCAGGAGCCCAGTCTCTATGATATAAGGATTATTATCTTGAACTGATTATTTAACTGTTTATTATTTATTTTGGGGAGAGAGAGCAGAGGAAGAGTAGAAAGTGAGACAAGAGACAGAGAATCCCAAGCAGGTTCTGTGCTGTCAGTACAGAGCCCAGTGCTGGGCTCGATCATGACCTCAGCAGAAAGCAAAAAGCTGACCACTTAACCAACTGAGCCACTAGGGCACCCCTGAACGGATTATTTTTTTTTTAATTTTTTAAAGTGTTTATTTTTGAGAGAGACAGAGACAGAGCTTGAGCGGTGGAGGGGCAGAGAGAGGGAGACACAGAATCTGAAGCAGGCTCCAGGCTCTGAGCTGTCAGCACGAGCCAAATGCTGGGCTCAAACTTGGGGACCTTGAGATCATGGCCTGAACTGAAGTTGGATGCCCGCCACAGGCGCCCCATTGAACTGATTATTTTTAGGAAACAGCAGACAAAAAGCTCAGAAAACAGTAGAAATTACCTTTTTGTAAGAAACATTTGCATTTATAAAGAAAACCACAATTTGTGAGGGTGCCCTCTTCTCAGTAACAGGAAGAAAATGATGACAAAATCTCAAGAAACACTTACCAAAGGAGACAACAGACTTAAATCTACATAATAATTATTCCTTGTTTACTATGCTTTGTCTGAAAACCTCCCATGCCTGCCCTTCCCCCACAGGTTTTATCTTTAGCTGGAGATATTATCAGAGGTGATTACTTGGGCCATTTTAGGAAGTTTCTGTTTTTCTGGTTCTCTCCACATGCACAGAAGGTATGCATGGTTATTATAGTTCCATTTGTTGTTGTTGTTGTTGTTGTTGTTGTTGTTAACCTATTATTATTATTATTGGGGTGTCTCAACTATGAGCATAGATTAGAAAAAAAAACTATTTTTTTACGCTACAGTTTGGTGATCTGAAGTGGGACATGCTGAGACACCACACTTGGTCTGGAGATTGTAGATGTGATCCTGGAAAACTGACAGAAGCTGGTGTAAACTAAGAATTCTTAGAAAGGTCAGCTCTCCAGGATCTCTCTCTGTAGTGCTCAGTCAAGAGAGGAAGGTAAAAATTTCACCTTGTTCTTTCCTTTTTGAATTTAGATTAGCAGGAGGAAAAAAAAAAACAATGTGTGAACTAGTTCCTTGGGTGTATCAATTATGGTAAAGATTTTTTTTATGAGTACTTTTCTATTGATCCCTTTCCTTTCAGAGATGGTCATTGTTTTCTTTGCTTCTGTCTTTTGTAACATTTGTTGTAAGGTGGAGAACCACAGGCCAGATGAAGTTTTCCTTTCATTGTGTTCTGTCTTGAGAGTTTGGTTTTGTGACAGAATATTCTCTCTGGTCTCTGCCAGTCAGAAGATGGAAGTATTAGTATGCATCTGGTGACCCTCTGCATAGGTTGTGGATCTGAGAAGCAGCACTCCATTTGTATGACTGTGCCAGCTCTCTGAGGAGTTTGCCACAGAGGTCCTGGTCCATAAAGGGCCTTTGTCATCTCAATGTTCATTGTCTAAATAGTGCTGGAAGTCTTATTCCAGACTGATGTCACGGGTTACTGAGTCTGTGACAAGGCATCTCACATTTTTGTGTGAAACAGAAAACACAAATTTCACTACACCATTCTCACAGCTTGTGTTAACAAAGGTCTTTGTTTTCTGAGGGTAGCTCTGTGAGTAAACTTTCTAGATTTTATGAGGACTGCATCTTTGGTACACTCTTTTATATGCTTCTTGTATTCATGGCTAACCCATAAAAAAGCTTATTGGTATCTATTGAGAGAAATATGTTTATACTTGTCAGTGACCAGATGATGGATCCTTTGAATTGGAAAAACTATATTTGACAATTTTTTAGAGAGCTCTCACTTTGAATAATTGTCTTATTGGTACCTATGGAAAGATTAAATTGAAAGAGATCACAAAGGAGTATGGCATCTAGCCTTAGAGACTCCCTTAGCAAGATGAAATTATAAAAATGATTTTGCCTCCACTTAAAGAAGATCCTCACAAATTTGGAAAGCACTTAGAAAGATCAGTGGCTATTCACAACCTCACTCATAGGAACCTTGATTGGCTGCTAAGGGGTGGGTATTCTTTTCACTCATGATTATACTGTAATTATAAGACAAGCCAGATATCCCCCTGGGGAGAACCCCTCTCACAGAGAAAAGAGATGACCAGGTTTCTTCCAGGCCCTCCCACAAATGATCAGGAAATGAATCAGCTGAGGGCTAATGTCTCCCTTAAACATATAGTACACACGATAGCAAAGGTTTTTCCCTCTAAAGTGAATTGATCCAAGGTTCAATTGTAAATAGGGGGTGGGGGGGGAATAGAGCACTTTTATTCTTTATACATAATTTTCAAAGGCATACTGCATTATAACCTAAAGCTCCAAAAGATGAGAATCTTTTGATTTCCATCTTGGTTGGAATGGAAATCTTCTACCTGACATAGAGAAACTAAAGTTACTGTAGTTGGATGGGTGGGCCAGTCCCTTGATCACTCAGGCTACAATCCAGTTCTTGGGGGAATTGAAAATAAATGTCTTTGTCTTTGTCTTCCAAATCTTCGCAAAACCAGCAATGAAACACTTAGAAACAATTCAAAGCTGCCTTATCTTTTTTTTTTTTTTTTACCAATTCCAAAACTTCCCTGTGTCTCTTAAAATGCTTGTAGATATTGTACAAGATCAGACATTAGTAACAGTGTGGTAGAGCCCCTTCCTAAGGAATGTGGTTGAGGTCTCCTCAGAACAAAGGAAGGAAGGTATTAGCTGTGGGCTTTTCATAAATGGCTTCTATGATGTTTAAGTATGTTCCTTCTATCCCCACTTTCTCAAGGGTTTTTATTAAGAAAGGATGCTGAATTTTGATAAATGCTTTTCTGCATCGATTGACAGGATCATATGGTTCTTATGTTTTCTTTTATTAATGTGATGTATCACATTGATTGATTTGCGACTGTTGAACCAGACCTGCAGCCCAGGAATGAATCACACTTGATCATGGTGAATAATTCTCTTTATATGCTAGTATCTTGAAAATTTTTGTATCCATATTCATCAGGGATATTGGCCTGTAGTTCTGGCTTTTTTGCTGGGTCTCTGTCTGGTTTAGGAATCAAAGTAATGCTGGCTTCATAGAATGAGTCTGGAAGTTTTCTTTCCCTCTCTATTTTTTGGAACAGCTTGAGAAGGATAGGTAATATCTCTGCTTTCAATGTCTGGTAGAATTCCACTGAGAAGCCATCTGGTCCTGGACTCTTATTTGTTGGGAGATTTTTGATAACTGATTCAATTTCTTCGCTGGTTATGGGTCTGTTCAAGTTTTCCATTTCTTCCTGTTTGAGTTTTGGAAGTGTGTGGGTGCTTAGGAATTTGTCCATTTCTTCCAGGTTGTCCAGTTTCTTGGCATATAATTTTTCATAGTATTCTCTGATAATTGCTTGTATTTCTGAGGGATTGGTTGTAATAATTCCATTTTCATTCATGATTTTATCTATTTGGGTTATCTCCCTTTTCTTTTTGAGAAGTATGGTTAGAGGTTTATCAATTTTGTTTATTTTTTTCAAAAAAACCAACCCTTGGTTTCATTGATCTGCTGTACTATTTTTTTAGATTCTATATTGTTTATTTCTGTTCTGATCTTTATTATTTCTCTTTTTCTGCTGGGTTTGGTGTGTCTTTGCTGTTCTGCTTCCATTTCCTTCAGGTGTGCTGTTAGGTTTTGTATTTGGAATTTTTCCTGTTTGTTGAGATAGGCCTGGATTACAATGTATTTTCCTTTTGGGACTGCCTTTGCTGCATCCCAAAGCATTTGGATTGTTGTATTTTCATCTTCATTTGTTTCCATATATTTTTTTAACTTCTTCTATAATTGCCTGGTCAACCCATTCATTCTTTAGTAGGGTGTTCTTTAAATTCCATGCTTTTGGAGGTTTTCCAGACTTTTTCCTGTGGTTGATTTCAAGCTTCCTAGCATTGTGGTCTGCAAGTGTGCATGGTATGATTTCAATGCTTTACACTTATGAAGGGTTGTTTTGTGACCCAGTACATGATCTATCTTGGAGAATGTTCTATGTGCACTCAAGAAGAAAGTATGTTCTGTTACTTTGGGATGCAGAGTTCTAAATATATCTGTTAAGTCTGTCTGATCCAATGTATCATTCAGTCCCTGTTTCTTTATTGATCCTGTGTCTAGATGATCTATCCATTGTTGTAAGTGGAGTATTAAAGTCCCCTGCAATTACCACACTCTTATCAATAAGTTTGCTTATCTTTGTGATGAATTGTTTTCTATATTTGAGAGCTCCTGTATTCAGCGCATAGACATTTATACTTTTTAGCTCTTCCTGATGGATAGACCCTGTAATTATTATATAATGCCCTTTCTCACAGCGTCCTCAATAGGCAAAAACTGAGAGCTTTCCTCCTGAGATCCGGAACACGACAGGGATGTCCACTCTCACCGCTGTTAACATAGTGTTGGAAGTGCTAGCATCAGCAATCAGACAACAAAAGGAAATCAAAGGCATCAAAATTGGCAGAGATGAAGTAAAGCTTTCACTTTTTGCAGATGGCATGATATTATACATGGAAAACCCGATAGACTCCACCAAAAGTCTGCTAGAACTGATACATGAATTCAGCAAAGTCGCAGGATACAAAATCAATGTACAGAAATCAGTTGCATTCTTATACAGTAACAATGAAGCAACAGGATAACAAATAAAGAAACTGATCCCATTCACAATTGCACCAAGAATCATAAAATACCTAGGAATAAACCTGACCAAAGATGTAAAAGATCTGTATGCTGAAACCTATAGAAAGCGTGTGAAAGAAATTGAAGAAGATATAAAGAAATGGAAAAACATTCCATGCTCATGGATTGGAAGAATAAATATGGTTAAAATGTCAATACTAACCAAAGCAATCTACACATTCAATGCAATCCCAATCAAAATTGCACCAGCATTCTTCGCGAAGCTAGTACAAGAAATACTAAAATTTGGGGGCACCTGGGTGGCTCAGTCGGTTGAGCGTCCGACTTCAGCTCAGGTCACGATCTCGCGGTCCGTGAGTTCGAGCCCCATGTCAGGCTCTTGGCTGATGGCTCAGAGCCTGGAGCCTGCTTCCGATTCTGTGTCTCCCTCTCTCTCTGCCCCTCCCCCGTTCATGCTCTGTCTCTCTCTGTCTCAAAAAAAAAAAAAAAAAGTTAAAAAAAAAAAAAAGAAATACTAAAATTTGTATGGAACCACAAAAGGCCCTGAATAGGCAAAGTAATCTTGAAGAAGAAGACCAAAGCAGGAGGCATCACAATCCCAGACTTTAGCCTCTACTACAAACCTGTAATCATCAAGACAGCATGGTATTGGGACAAAAACAGACACATAGACCAATGGAATCAAATAGAAACTCCAGAATTAGACCCACAAAAGCATGGCCAACTAATCTTTGACAAAGCAGGAAAGAATATCCAATGGGAAAAAGACAGTCTCTTTAACAAATGGTGGTGGGGGAAATAGATAGCAACATGCAGAAGAGTGAAACTAGGTCACTTTCTTACACCATTCGCAAAAGTAAACTCAAAATGGATGAAGGTCCTGAATGTGAGACAGTAAACCATCAAAACCCTAGAGGAGAAAGCAAGAAAAACCTCTCTGACCTCAGCCGCAGCAATTTCTTACTTGACACATCCCCAAAGGTAAAGGAATTAAAAGCGAAAATGAACTATTGGGACCTCATGAATATAAAAAGTTTCTGCACTGCAAAGGAAACAATCAACAAAACTAAAAGGCAACCAATGGAATGGGAAAAGATATTTGCAAATGACATATCAGACAAAGGGCTAGTATCCAAATCTATAAAGAACTCACCAAACTCCACACCCAAAAAATAAATAATCCAGTGAATAAATGGGCAGAAGACATGAATAGACAGTTCTCTAAAGAAGACATCCAGATAGCCAACAAGCACTTGAAAAATGCTTAACATCACTCCTCATCAGGGAAATACATATCAAAACCACACTCAGATACCACCTCACGCCAGAGTGGCCAAAATGAACAAATCAGGAGCTATAGATGCTGGAGAGGATGTGGAGAAACAGGAACCCTTTTACAGTGTTGGTAGGAATGCAAACTGGTGCAGCCACTCTAGAAAACAGTGTAGATGTTCCTCAAGAAATTAAAAATAGGTCTACCCTATGACCCAGCAATAGCACTGCTAGGAATTTACCCAAGGGATACAGGACTGCTGATGCATAGTGACACTTGTTCCCCAATGTTTATAGTAACACTTTCAACAATAGCCAAATTATTGAAAGAGATTACATGTCCATCAACTGATGAATGGATAAAGAAATTGTGGTTTCTATACACAATAGAATACTACGTGGCAATGAGAAAGAATGAAATATGGCCTTTTGTAGCAATTTGGATGGAACTGGAGAGTGTAATGCTAAGTGAAATAAGCCATACAGTGAAAGACAGATACCATATGTTTTCACTCTTATGTGGATCCTGAAAAATTTAACTGAAGACCATGGGGACAGGGAAGGAAAAAAAAAAAAAGGTTAGAGAGGGAGGGAGCCAAAGCATAAGAGACTCTTAAAAACTGAGAATAATCTGAGGGTTGATGGGGGGTGGGAGGGAGGGGAGGATGTGTGATGGGTATTGAGGAGGGTACCTGTTGGAATGAACACTGGGTGTTGTATGGAAACCAATTTGACAATAAATTTCGTATCAAAAAAAAAAAAAAAAAAAAGGAAGGCAACGTGACCCAATAACCCCCTATACACTTATGGATAGCTCTGACACAACTTTGTACTTTGGACTGTTTCCAATCAGACTATATGTCAGCATATATGGCACACAGAGAAGTAGAAACTCCATAATAAAAGTCTATACTCCACTGTGCTCAGGGCTCAGTTTTTCGGATACAAACCCACTGATACCCTGCTGGTATGATGAAAGTTGCTTCCTGGACAGAAAACCTCAGTGTCCAGTCTCTTTGTGCAAGAATCTTGATACAACAGAACTGTCTTGAACTTAAGAAAAAAGAAGGATAAGGGGCACCTGGGTGGCTTAGTCAGTTAGGCATAGGACTTAGGCTCATGTCGTGATCTTATGGTTCATTGGTTTGAGCCTCACATGGGGCTCTAAACTGACAATGCAGATTCTCTCTCTCTCTCTCTCTCTCTCTCTCTGCCCCTTCACACTTACACTCTCTCTGTCAAAATAAAGAAATAAACTTTCACAAAAAAAGGGAAAAATTAAATAGTGATTAACCTAGACCTCTCATAATAGAGAAATAGACCTCAAAACTCCATGGAGAAAACTTGGATATTTTCTTTGAGTCTTTTGTGATATAGACTTCCTATTCCATCATCTGTAGGACCTAGGAGCCATTCTTGAAATGCATGGAGATAACTCCGTCAGGAGTGTGAGAAATTAGTTATTAGAGGTTGGAATAATGAAAAATCTTTAAGTATTTTATTTACAAATATTACTAGTAAAAAGCTTTAACCAGTGGGTAAAGTGGGTAAACTTAATTTATTTCAAATGCCAGAAGTACAGTTTGGATCCAACTGTTATGTTGTAAACTAGTAAGTTTTGTATGTACCTGACCCATAATTAAAATTTTAGAACCAAAGCTGTCAGGTCTCTGTTTGCCTGTGTGTGTGTGTGTGTGATGTATTATAGGTGTGTATTATTTTTCTACCTCTGGATAATATTGCAAAAGTTATTTAGCAAAATAATTCTATATAACTGGCCTGATGAAAAATAAGTGCATAAATTATTTTTAGAGGCTCAGAAATATAGAAACTAACCCAAATGTTTTCCAAGTTAATATGATCTGGACTAATCTTCAATAAATAAAAGCTAGATACTTTTGTTGGTTTAATTAAAGTCAACATGTCTTGGGAATTTTCAGTATATCGTCTATAACATAGACATGAAACTTTTATGCTATCTGGATGTTGTAGTCAAATGAGTTCATGTTAGCTCTGTTACAAACTTGTTACAGCAAATACTCAGCACCCAGGAAGAGACAAGTGACATGCACTAGGGGAATCAGAAAATACTGCACTAGTGCTGGCCCAGCAGAGTCATCTCCAAAGGCTCAGCTCTGAACCTTGGCGTTTATCTCCTTTTATGACTGGGATTGTGCAGGCTCAAGAGGAAGAAAAAAAGAGGAGGGGGGCACTTATCAGTGATGCAACATGGGCAGTTGGTGGATGCTGGAGGCAAGCAAGATTACAGAAGCCAAAAGTATGCAAGGGGAGTATCCAATCTTGGACACCTGGCTCACTTCCTTTTTTTATCTGCCCTTACCAGATTTCCTTCTCACTTTTGCCAGCTTCCCTTCCCAAAGCAATTATCAGCAAGAATAGTAATTTAGGATGATGGGTAACTTTAACATCTTATGAATTTATGTTGAGTAATCAAAACATAGTTGTCAAAAACAAGTGAATTACATAGATGTAGGAAGGACAAAAGTTTATAAGATAATTTTCCTAATAATAATTTTGTTCATATTTTGTGTACTTACAAAAAAGCTTCCAAAACCTTTTGGTAACTTGTACCATTAGAGTATTACTAAGTTAAATGATAGAACTTCACTGAATATCTAGATCTTTTCCAAATAAAACAAATAATGAAAATTGCTAAACATGTCTATCTACTTCTGACTTCTTATTACAGAAGAACTAAAGATATTTGTATCTTTGAGTAAACACATCTTATGCCACATTGAAATATTGTATTATGAAGAAGCATGTGCTTCTAGAAATTATAAAATATATGCATAAGTTTACCAATCTAAATAACACTGGTGTATTGCTGGTTATTTCTTACTAGAAATTAAGGTTGCTAAGGGTTAGGTATTCTAATTGATATATGCTATTAAAACTACTAGAAATAATAAGAGAAACAACTCTATATGCAAGGAAAATAGGATGTGTTTTTGTGGGGAATAAGTTTAAGAATTTCCTGAGTTTGCACCAATGGATTAACAACACTTAGGACAAAAGCATCCAATAAACAGGATGAAAGCTCCCCAGGACAGAAGAAAAGTGAAGAGTGGAAAGCTGCTTCCACAAGACGAAAATGTCCAGAATAGGTAAACCGGACAATAGACCACCGCAGCAGTGTGAAATTACCAAATTACCTGGAGCTAATTAGCGAAAAACAAAAACTAAAACTAAAACAAAAAAAGTGCCTTGTTGACTCTGAGGTAGCATCTGCCTTATCCCCTAGGCAAGTTAAGATAAACCAATATGGCAACTGGTGCCTGCTGTAAATAGCCATCTGCTCAGGGAGGGGATTTTGTTTTGTATTGACCCAAACCCCTAACACTGCATATCTTTGAAACCCCTTTATCTCACACACTTGTGTTAATAATCACTATTTCATTGTCTTTTCTGCACGTCCATCACGTTTTTAAGGGTTCTGATCCTAATAAATACGGAGCAAGGACCCTTACTTGGGGCTCTTGTCTCCTCCTGGACATTAGCCTCTCTCATATTCAATTATGCATCCACTCTCTTGCTGGACAAGAGAGAACTCCAGACTCAAAGTCTGCGACATGTTTTTAGCTAAAAAAAAATGTTTGAGGTATGGTGATGAATTTTTGTTAAAAGAAATAAAAGTACCTTTATCATAAAGTAAAGCTGGTCATTTCAAACTAAAAAAGAGGAGAAAAAAAGGACAACCAAACTATATATAAAAAATTGGAGAGAGAGAGAGAGAGAGAAAGAGAGAGAGAGAGAGAGAGATTTTTACCTTGTGTGTTCAAGCTAGCTAAAATGGAAGGAATTTTAAAAATAGGCTTTAATATCAATCGTGTACTTATATAAAACTATAATTTAAAAATTTCTATCTGTTAAAAGGACATTTTTTTCCTGAACTATTATTCTGTTCAGATAATAAGAGATTGTGAACTTGTAAAAGGTTTTTATTTATACTTTAAGTAATCTGCATAGACAACAATGATTTTGTATCTTCCCAAAATAACTTCATGTTGTCTTTTTTACCAGGTCTTTGGTTACTTAAGAATGCTGAGTCTTCTCAATATTAAAACAGGCAAATTTTCCTTACAACTATGTAACTTCTATTTTCTTTTAAAATCTTTAGTCACTTTTTAGATGGATAATTAAGTATTATTTCATACTTATCTGTGACCTTATTTAGTAAGTGTCCAAACTTTACCAAATCAAATATTAAGTGAAGACTTTTTCACCTGGAATTAACTTTAGGATTTTTCAGAGGATTTCTAGAACATCCCAAAACATTTGTTCTCTCTCCTTATAAAAAGAGAGATATTAAACCTAATTAGTCTGATTTGATATGTCAAAGTAAGGGGAATAATTGTCAAGTAAGAAGTAATACTAAGCCTTTTTTTATGTTGTATGAGTATAGGTATATGTTATAAGTGTTCCAGAAATTGTAAAAAATTTCTAAAATTCTGACATCCTGATATAATGTTATCAGTCATAATTCCAGTTATCTGCATATTCTAGTTATTTTATTATCTAGTTATGATCTTAATCATATATTCTAGTGCCACAGAAATAACCAAATATCCTTATAAATTGCATTGTAATGTAATAAACTCTAATCAAATATTTAATCATGACCATTTTTACTTTTACATAACTGCCATGCGTGTTGCTAAGTGGGCCTCTCAGAAAGTTTACGTGAACACTCAATGACATTATCAGAGACATTGAAACTGGAAAAGATGCTTTGACCCTGACATCTAGAAATTTCATCTGGCTGCTCTCAGAACTTAGACTGGGTTTATTATCCACTCTCATCATTAACTTTTGTTTATCTTTTGTTACCATAGAAATGCATTTTGCTTGTGTAATATAGACCTAACTTTGGAAGCTCACTACATAACTGCCTTCTGAAATGAGACACACTGTTTAACTTAACCGACTTATTATTCTCAGGGCTGAGAGTGGTTCAATGAGCACTTATGGTTATGGAGCAAACTACCAACTTAGCTTCTGGCCTATGAAAATTTGAGGGGAAATTTTAAGGCAGGATTGAAGGGGAGAAGAATATGCCATGGAAGCTATTCCTCTTTGGTTATAAAGATTATCTTAATCTGGTTATTTTTGTGAAAAATCTGACACAAGAGAAGCTCTAAAAACTGAGTAGAAGTTATCCTTTATAAAATATATTTACATTTATAAAGATAATCCCCATTTGAAAGGGTGTCTCCTTCTCTGTATTAGGGAGAGGAGGGTGACTAAATCTCTAGAAACTCATCAGTGGAGAAGACAACTGACTTAACTCTGCATAACAACCATACTCTTGTTTACTGTGCTTTTCCTGAAAAATATGCCATAACTGCTGCATACCCAACATCTTTTGTTTTTATCTGGAGATGGTATTTAAGGTGATGGGTTGGGCCATTTTGGGGAGTTGGTCATATTTCCTGCATCTATCCTGTCTACGTAAGAGATAGATAGATAGATAGATAGATATAGATAGATAGATATAGATGATAGATATAGATATAGATATAGATATAGATATAGATATAGATATAGATATAGATATAGATTACATATAGATATGGCTTCTGTTTTTCCTGTTAATCTGTTGTTTATTACAGGGAGAACTCAGCCCAGAGCCTAGAAGAGCAGAGGAAAAATTATCTTTCTTCCCCTACACAATTTTAGGTGAAGGCATCTGTGCCTTGAGTGTGTGTGTGTGCATGTGTGTGTGTGCATGTGAAGTTTGAAATATAAATTAAATTTACTATTTGGTATAGATCTACTCACACTTTCTGTTTTTAAACTTTATTTATTTTGAGAGAGGAGAGAGCACAAGCAAGGAAGGGGCAGAGAGAGGAGAGAGAAAATTCCAAGCAGGCTCCATGCTCTTTGTCAGCACAGAGCCAGACAAATGGCTCAAACTCTTGAAAAGTGAGATCATGACCTGAGCCCAAACCAAGAGTCATATGCTTAACCAACTGAGACACCCAGAAACCTCAACATTTTCCATTTTTTTTTAAAGTCAGTTCTGGTGATTTATTTTTTCTCCTTTCTTAATTATCTTATTTCACATATATTGTTGACTTTATAAACATGAAGCTGTTCATAAAATTCCTTTATAATATTTGTAGTTTTGAGGGATCTCTTATGATGTCAACTCTTTCATGTTTGATTTAGGAAGTTTGTGTTCTCTCTTTTTTCTATGTATTATTTTAGTCAAATTGCATTTTTCTTGATATTTAAACAGTTCTTGATTGGAGGGAAGATGGTGGCGTAGGAGGCCGCTGGGCTCACCGCGCGTCCTGCTGATCACTTATTTTCACCCTACACCTGCCTAAATAACCCAGAAAACTGCCAGAGGATTAGCAGAACGGAGTCTCTGGAGCCAAGTGCAGACAAGAGGCCCACGGAAGAGGGTAGGAAGGGCAGCAAGGTGGTGCGCGCTCCACGGACTGGCGGGAGGGAGCCAGGGTGGAGGGACGGCTCACCGGCCAAGCAGAGCCCCCGATTCTGGCTGGCAAAAGCGGAGGGGCCGGATGGCCTGTGTTCCGACAGCAAGTGCGACTTAGCATCTGGGAGGTCGTAAGTTAACAGCTCTGCTCAGAAAGCAGGAAGGCTGGAGGACAAAGGGAGGGAGAGCTGCTGAGCCCCCGGATGACAGAGCTCAGTTTGGTGGGGAACAAAGGTGCTCACCAGCGACATCTCCCACGCCCATCCCCCAGCCAAAATCCCAAAGGGAACCAGTTCCTGCCAGGGAAATTTCTCGCTCCACGCAAACAGCCAACTCTGTGCTTCTGCAGAGCCACCCCTCCGGCAGTGGATCTGACTCCCTCCTGCTGCCACAGGGCCCCTCCTGAAGTGGATCACCTAAGGAGAAGCGAGCTAAGCCTGCCCCTGCTGCCCCCGTGCACCTTGCCTACCCACCCCAGCTAATACGCCAGATCCCCAGCACCACAAGCCTAGCAGTGTGCAAGTAGCCCAGACAGGCCAGGCCACACCACCCCACAGTGAATCCTGCCCCTAGGAGAGGGGAAGAGAAGGCACACACCAGTCTGACTGTGGCCCCAGCGGTGGGCTGGGGGCAGACATCGGCTCGGACTGCGGCCCCGCCCACCAACTCCAGTTATACACCACAGCACAGGGGAAGTGCCCTGCAGGTCCTCACCACTCCAGGGACTATCCAAAATGACCAAACAGAAGAATTCCCCTCAGAAGAATCTCCAGGAAATAACAACAGCTAATGAAATGATCAAAAAGGATTTATATAATATAACAGAAAGTGAATTTAGAATAATAGTCATAAAATTAATCGCTGGGCTTGAAAACAGTATAGAGGACAGCAGAGAATCTCTTGCTACAGAGATCAAGGGACTAAGGAACAGTCACGAGGAGCTGAAAAGCGCTTTAAATGAAATGCAAAACAAAATGGAAACCATGACGGCTCGGATTGAAGAGGCAGAGGGGAGAATAGGTGAACTAGAAGATAAAGTTATGGAAAAAGAGGAAGCTGAGAGAAAGAGAGATAAAAAAATCCAGGAGTATGAGGGAAAAATTAGAGAACTAAGTGATACACTAAAAAGAAATAATATACGCATAATTGGTATCCCAGAGGAGGAAGAGAGAGGGAAAGGTGCTGAAGGGGTACTTGAACAAATTATAGCTGAGAACTTCCCTGAACTGGGGAAGGAAAAAGGCATTGAAATCCAAGAGGCACAGAGAACTCCCTTCAGACGTAACTTGAATCGATCTTCTGCACGACATATCATAGTGAAACTGGCAAAATACAAGGATAAAGAGAAAATTCTGAAAGCAGCAAGGGATAAACGTGCCCTCACATATAAAGGGAGACCTATAAGACTCGTGACTGATCTCTCTTTGGAAACTTGGCAGGCCAGAAAGGCTTGGCACGATATCTACAGTGTGCTAAACAGAAAAAAATATGCAGCCAAGAATCCTTTATCCAGCAAGTCTGTCATTTAGAATAGAAGGAGAGATAAAGGTCTTCCCAAACAAACAAAAACTGAAGGAATTTGTCACCACGAAACCAGCCCTACAAGAGATCCTAAGGGGGATCCTGTGAGACAAAGTACCAGAGACATGACCACAAGCATAAAACATACAGACATCACAATGACTCTAAACCCGTATCTTTCTATAATAACACTGAATGTAAATGGATTAAATGCACCAACCAAAAGACACAGGGTATCAGAAAGGATAAAAAAACAAGACCCATCTATTTGCTGTCTACAAGAGACTCATTTTAGATCTGAGGACACCTTTAGATTGAGAGTGAGGGGATGGAGAACTATTTATCATGCTACTGGAAACCAAAAGAAAGCTGGAGTAGCCATACTTATATCAGACAAACTAGACTTTAAATTAAAGGCTGTAACAAGAGACGAAGAAGGGCATTATATAATAATTACAGGGGCTATCCATCAGGAAGAGCTAACAATTATAAATGTCTATGCGCTGAATACTGGAGCCCCCAAATATATAAAACAATTACTCACAAACATAAGCAACCTTATTGATAAGAATGTGGTAATTGCAGGGGACTTTAACACCCCACTTACAGAAATGGATAGATCATCTAGACACATGGTCAATAAAGAAACAAGGGCCGTGAATGATACATTGGATCAGATGGACTTGACAGATATATTTAGAACTCTGCATCCCAAAGCAACAGAATATGCTTTCTTCTCGAGTGCACATGGAACATTCTCCAAGATAGATCATATACTGGGTCACAAAACAGCCCTTCATAAGTTTACAAGAATTGAAATTATACCATTCATACTTTCAGACCACAATGCTATGAAGCTTGAAATCAACCACAGGAAAAAGTCTGGAAAACCTCCAAAAGCATGGAGGTTAAAGAACACCCTACTGACGAATGAGTGGGTCAACCAGGAAATTAGAGAAGAAATTAAAAAATATATGGAAACAAATGAAAATGAACATACAACAATCCAAATGCTTTGGGATGTAGCGAAGGCAGTCCTGAGAGGAAAATACATTGCAATCCAGGCCTATCTCAAGAAACAAGAAAAATCCCAAATACAAAATCTAACAGCACACCTAAAGGAAATAGAAGCAGAACAGCAAAGGCAGCCTAAACCCACCAGAAGAAGAGAAATAATAAAGATCAGAGCAGAAATAAACAATATAGAATCTAAAAAAACTGTAGAGCAGATCAACGAAACCAAGAGTTGGTTTTTTGAAAAAATAAACAAAATTGACAAACCTCTAGCCAGGCTTCTCAAAAACAAATGGGAGATGAGCCAAATAGATAAAATCATGAATGAAAATGGAATTATTACAACCAATCCCTCAGAGATACAGACAATTATCAGGGAATACTATGAAAAATTATATGCCAGCAAATTGGACAACCTGGAAGAAATGGACAAATTCCTAAACACCCACACGCTTCCAAAACTAAATCAGGAGGAAATAGAAAGCTTGAACAGATCCATACCCGGCAAAGAAATTGAATCGGTTATCAAAAATCTCCCAACAAATAAGAGTCCAGGACCAGATGGCTTCCCAGGGGAGTTCTACCAGACGTTTAAAGCAGAGATAATACCTATCCTTCTCAAGCTACTCCAAGAAATAGAAAGGGAAGGAAAACTTCCAGACTCAGTCTATGAAGCCAGTATTACTTTGATTCCTAAACCAGACAGAGACCCAGTAAAAAAAGAGAACTACAGGCCAATATCCCTGATGAATATGGATGCAGAAATTCTCAATAAGATACTAGCAAATCGAATTCAACGGCATGTAAAAAGAATTATTCACCATGATCAAGTGGGATTCATTCCTGGGATGCAGGGCTGGTTCAACATTCGCAAATCAATCAACGTGATACATCACATTAACAAAAAAAAAGAGAAGAACCATATGATCCTGTCAATCGATGCAGAAAAGGCCTTTGACAAAATCCAGCAACTTTCTTAATAAAAACCCTTGAGAAAGTCGGGATAGAAGGAACATACTTAAAGATCATAAAAGCCATTTATGAAAAGCCCACAGCTAACATCATCCTCAACGGGGAAAAACTGAGAGCTTTTTCCCTGAGATCAGGAACACGACAGGGATGTCCACTCTCACTGCAGTTGTTTAACATAGTGCTGGAAGTTCTAGCATCAGCAATCAGACAACAAAAGGAAATCAAAGGCATCAAAATTGGCAAAGATGAAGTCAAGCTTTCGCTTTTTGCAGATGACATGATCTTATACATGGAAAATCCGATAGACTCCACCAAAAGTCTGCTAGAACTGATACATGAATTCAGCAAAGTTGCAGGATACAAAATCAATGTACAGAAATCAGTTGCATTCTTATACACTAACAATGAAGCAACAGAAAGACAATTAGAGAAACTGATCCCATTCACAATTGCACCAAGAAGCATAAAATACCTAGGAATAAATCTAACCAAAGATGTAACAGATCTGTATGCTGAAAACTGTAGAAAGCTTATGAAGGAAATTGAAGAAGATATAAAGAAATGGAAAGACATTCCCTGCTCATGGATTGGAAGAATAAATATTGTCAAAATGTCAATACTACCCAAAGCTATCTACACATTCAATGCAATCCCAATCAAAATTGCACCAGCATTCTTCTCGAAACTAGAACAAGCAATCCTAAAATTCATATGGAACCACAAAAGGCCCTGAATAGCCAAAGTAATTTTGAAGAAGAAGACCAAAGCAGGAGGCATCACAATCCCAGACTTTAGCCTCTACTACAAAGCTGTCATCATCAAGACAGCATGGTATTGGCACAAAAACAGACACATAGACCAATGGAATAGAATAGAAACCCCAGAACTAGACCCACAAACGTACGGCCAACTCATCTTTGACAAAGCAGGAAAGAACATCCAATGGAGAAAAGACAGTCTCTTTAACAAATGGTGCTGGGAGAACTGGACAGCAACATGCAGAAGGTTGAAACTAGACCACTTTCTCACACCATTCACAAAAATAAACTCAAAATGGATAAAGGACCTGAATGTGAGACAGGAAACCATCAAAACCTTAGAGGAGAAAGCAGGAAAAGACCTCTCTGACCTCAGCCGTAGCAATCTCTTACTCGACACATCCCCAAAGGCAAGGGAATTAAAAGCAAAAGTGAATTACTGGGACCTTATGAAGATAAAAAGCTTCTGCACAGCAAAGGAAACAACCAACAAAACGAAAAGGCAACCAACGGAATGGGAAAAGATATTTGCAAATGACATATCGGACGAAGGGCTAGTATCCAAAATCTATAAAGAGCTCACCAAACTCCACACCCGAAAAACAAATAACCCAGTGAAGAAATGGGCAGAAAACATGAATAGACACTTCTCTAAAGAAGACATCCGGATGGCCAACAGGCACATGAAAAGATGTTCAATGTCTCTCCTTATCAGGGTAATACAAATCAAAACCACACTCAGATATCACCTCACGCCAGTCAGAGTGGCCAAAATGAACAAATCAGGAGACTATAGATGCTGGAGAGGATGTGGAGAAACGGGAACCCTCTTGCACTGTTGGTGGGAATGCAAATTGGTGCAGCCACTCTGGAAAGCAGTGTGGAGGTTCCTCAGAAAATTAAAAATAGACCTACCCTATGACCCAGCAATAGCACTGCTAGGAATTTACCCAAGGGATACAGGAGTACTGATGCATAGGCGCCCTTGTACCCCAATGTTTATAACAGCACTCTCAACAATAGCCAAATTATGGAAAGAGCCTAAATGTCCATCAACTGATGAATGCATAAAGAAATTGTGGTTTATATACACAATGGAATACTACGTGGCAATGAGAAAGAATGAAATATGGCCTTTTGTAGCAACGTGGATGGAACTGGAGAGTGTGATGCTAAGTGAAATAAGCCATACAGAGAAAGACAGATACCATATGGTTTCACTCTTATGTGGATCCTGAGAAACTTAACAGAAACCCATGGGGGAGGGGAAGAAAAAAAAAAAAGAGGTTAGAGTGGGAGAGAACCAAAGCATAAGAGACTGTTAAAAACTGAGAACAAACTGAGGGTTGATGGGGGGTGGGAGGGAGGGGAGGGTGGGTGATGGGTATTGGGGAGGGCACCTTTTGGGATGAGCACTGGGTGTTGTATGGAAACCAATTTGACAATAAAATTCATATATTAAAAAAATAATAAAAAAAATAAACAGTTCTTTATTATTTATTGTTTTTTTAAATCTCTTCTTAATGCCTTAGATTTTGATTCTGTTCTATAATTTCCCTTATTCTACTTACTTTGAATTTGGTTATCTCTGCTCTTTCTAGCCTCTTGAAGTAGATGATTAGATTGCTAACTTTTGATCTTTCTTCTTTTCTGATGTAAGTGTTTGAAATTATAAATTTCCTTCTAAGCATTGCTTTAGCTTTAACTATTGTAACTTAATTTTAATTCATTTCAAGATATTATCTAACATTCTTCATGATTTCTTCTTTGACCTATGGGTTATTTAGAACTGTGTTTAATTGTCACATATTTGGGAGTATCTCTTATTTCTTCTCATTGAATTTTATGCTAATTCCAGTGCTAGTCATAAACATATTTCATGTTTTCAATCATTTTGAATACATTTATACTTATTTCACATATGAACACATAGTTTACCCCGGTAAATGTTATGTGCTTGAGAAAAATGTTTATTCTCTTATTATTTGATTGGATGTTCTCATTTATGCTCATTATTACAATTTTTTTGATTATATTTTCAAATATATATCTACTGATATTCTTTCTACTTTTTCTATTAACTACTGAGTGAAGAATATTCACATCTCCTACTATATTTGTTGAATCATGTTGTCCAAAGTCTTCCATCCAGAATCTGATTTTCCATCCTGAGTGAAGGTTTTACACACTCTCTCAAGATAAATAAACTTTAAAAAATAATGTAATAATATGAAATTATGTGTAATAATTTTATCTAATAATATGAGGCCTTAACATGTATGACTGCTAGCTATGAGATGGACAGTATACTGTGTCCTTCACAGGTACTATCTACTAAATGCTAAAGTTATACTATCAAATTCACACTATTTTAAAAATAATAAAACTGTGGCTTCCAGAAGTTAAGTAACATTATCAGCTCTGGTATGTGGAATTTTCTCCCAGGAGTGAGACAAAGGGACATTGTCTAGGGCAATCTGGATAATTCCCCATTAACCTTAAGATATCAGAAGGAATGAGATAGACTTTGGCTTCCAGAGGCCCAGCCTAGGTATGCTGAGTGTAATGGAACATCTCAAGATAACACAAACACTGAGTTTCCTGAAAACATAACTATCATTCTCTAGTCCCCAATTTCCCCCGTTATGGGTCTGGTGAAGAGAGATAACTTTGGCTGATCCATATATATCATATTACACAGCAAATTTTGGTGAATAAATGACAGAGTTCTTCATTTTATGAATGTCAAAATAAAACCCAGAGATGAGGTGTGACTTGCTCCTGATCAGAAAGCTTGTGGTGCATTCTATACCATGCTGACTGTGGGATTTGCCACATTTGTCAGGTGCAGCAGACCTGCCTCTTCTGCCTTAAAACATTAAAAAAAGACAACATTTTCTCAGCTACAAAGTATCAGGAATCACATTTCTTCAAAATTAAATAAAATTAATATGTCTAAGGGAGTATATATTCAACAAAATTTGTCTGTTTTCTAAATTATTAATAATCCCAACACTGAAAACACTTGGTTAGGCAGCCTAAAGGCAACAGAAAGCAGACTTTAGTTCAGGGCATTTTTTGAGCATCTGTAATACAGATAGGGATGGAAGAGAGGGAAGATAAGCCTTGGAGGAAACGATCTGTTGAAGACCCCTTTCCAAAGCCTTCCTGGGTCCTAGTTGGCAATGTTGGAATAAAAATAGCACTCAGAAAAAAGATTCAACAAAGGCCTTTTACAATGGTGCCCTGGTCAGAGTTGGGGAGTCCCCTCCCTCCTTTACAGTTGTGTCCATTCTATATCTAAGCAACATACTTATCTAATATGAATTCAGTCCCTTATGATTTTTTTTTTAGTTTTAGTGGATTTGTACTTGGGCCAATTTAAGTTGAGGTTGGTAATTTTCTGGTAGAGGCAAACAAATCTGATTTTGCACTCTGATGCTATGATATGGGCATGGGGTAAGAAGTGTGAGTTTGTGTCTAAAATTATATGCATTTCTTCTCTTGGAGAATGGCTTTGCTGGCTTATTTCTGAAGAAGAGAAAATCAGTGAACAAATACCTTCATTATTAGTCTTCAAATATGCACATGCCATGGCTTTTCCATTATAACCTCTACCAAACGTGACTGTCTTTATGTGTCTTTCTTCTTCTCTAGATGAACCCCTGGAGGACAAAACTATGGCTGAAGAGTTCTGTATCTTCAGAGTCCAGCAAACGCTTAACAAATAGTGTTGATTGGATTAATATATTGACTTTACTATGCTGATAAGAATAGTGTGCAGTGGTTTTCTATCTGCACTGAATTCACAGGGAGAAAACAAGACATGAAGTCAAAGATAAGATTCATGTCAGCAAATATAGGCTGGGCTATTCCTAAAAAGTGTCTACTTATAAATCACAAACGCAGAGAGACCACTTGCTTGCTTGTACCACTAATAATAGAATCAATTTTGCTCCAATTTTGTTGTCTAAAGCAACCAAACTAACTTGAGTTAGAAGGACTAATGACACCCCTGAACAGAAGCCCTTCAGAGAAGAGAACCTGGTGCCTGGCTGTGTTAATATCACCTCTGATTCTAGGTCTGGGTACTCCTTCTTGGTTGATTACACAACAAACATATAATGTACATATATTAGGTACCTACTGTGTTAGGCATGGGTCTTAACTCCAAACTCATGCTAAATATTGGTCAAACAAAACGCAGCAAAGGGATGACTTTAGAGAACTTCTATAATATGCCTGTCTCAAATTATCCCCCATCCTCACACAATCCTGCCCTGTCATGGTGTTGCCCTCAACTCCTTATCTATTCTGATATGTTTACTACTTACAGCCCTCTATTATGGGACAATATCCAAATGCTATTTCCAGGAGTGCCCAGAAGGTAATGAGAAAGACTTTTTTTGCAAACTTGAACAAGTGGGTGATCTCTTTTCCACCACACCTCAAATATCACTCAAGATTTCAAATTACATTTCTATTTGTTTGGAAATCTCTAGGAGTTCAAGACTGACAAGAATACCCCTTCCTATTCCCTTGCCAGGTAGAAGAGAAGGGGACAGAAGAGAGAGATAAGCACATGCTAGGCTCCCATGGCCCAAACTGAAGGACACATGGCTATGGAGATAAGAAAACTTTGATTCTGGCCCCCTTAAAGGAAAAGTTTTGGTCAGTGATTGGGTTCAGTGGGGCAGCCTCATATGAGGTACACAATATCTCCAAGGAACATTCTTCAAACCTTCCCTGCCCCATTTATAGAGTTTTAGAGAATATAAAATGCATAAAAAATATAATTGCAGTATCATCTATTTAATATTGGGATTTATTTCATTGACTAGATTTATTTTCATGCATAAAATACAAGACAAGATGGATGGACAATATTTGGCAAAAGAGCCTCAACTGCGCTGGGTAAAAACTAAGGCTATGAACAAATGCAACCATGTCAGATAATGTTTTTCCTAACAGAAGAATAGAAGATCATATCATTCTTAGCAGAATTTCCCCTGAAGCAGGACTATGACTCTTCTCATCCCTGGGCAAGAAATGGTCAAAACCCACTCTACCTGTGAACACTAGACACAGAGCATGCAACCATCAGTGGATCATGTCTTCTGTCCTTCATTATTGCTGAAACTCCTTGTAGCAGATACTGTGGTGAACACAGAGCTTACCACATTGTTCAGTCTGCAGAGTCTCCCTCATGGTGCTGACAAGGTCTAGAGGTAAGTGAATGTAATGAGCAAAGCTGATGGCATAACTAGGTTAAGGCATAATCTAGTTTAAAATAGGAATGTTGCTTTGCTTTACTTTTTGCTTTTAAGCAGAGAATTAGTAGTAAAAGGTAGCTGAGAGGAATTGAAGACTGATGAGATGCAGGGTAATGACAGAGTAGTTAAAAATTTTTTTTCCATTCACAGAAGCTAAGGGGATACCAGTGAAAAGGGTGGACACTCAAATTCTTACCTTAGAGTGCACACAGCCTCAAGAAGAAAAAAAAAAGCCACATGAGCTACTGAAATTTCATGGCATAAAGCAACCTACAAAATCCAATAAATTGAGAGGCTGCAACCTGAATGCTTAATGATGAGAAGATAGTATTGATATAATCATCTGAACAGCACATCAACCCAGGTTCTAGGAAAATGGTTCTAGGGAGCAATGGTGCACTACTTAGGAAATATTTGGTTATATCTAGAGTTTGGTTGTCACAACTATAGTCAGGAGGAGTGCACTGGCAACTAGTGGATAGAGGCCAGGATGCTGCTAAATATCATAATGCACAAGATAGCCCTCTGCAAAAAAAGGAATTATTGAGCCCAAAATGTTAAGATGAGAAACCTATGTAAGAGATAGTAGAACTCCATAAGTAGAAACTACTCTTATTTTTTTTCTATCAGTCTTATTTCTTCTTGATAACAGACATAGTATCAGCCATAGTTTTAAAAAAGACTCTGCAGACCACACCCCATGTCATTTACCATTACAAGGCAATATAGCCGGCCCATTATATCTTCCAGAAATTTGGGAACAGGAGCACAACTTATGTGGGTCCAAGTTAACCCGTGAAACCAAACCACTACAAACCTGATGTTTGTCAATCTGTCTAGGAATACTACCATATGTGGCTTGTGACTATTATCTTATTTCCATTTCTAGCTTCTATGGATTTTGTGCCATATATCTGTATTCTTATTTGCGTTGGTAAGATATGATAAAGGAAATGTGGGAACAACAAAGCTTTAAGTGCTGTCCTCATTGAATGAACAGCATGGGGCTGATCAAAAGGTCTGAACCACAAAATCAGACACACATGACTTTTACCTTGACCCTACAAACAAACAAACAAACAAAAAAAAACAACATCATAAACAATAAAACAAAACAAATAAAAAATAAAACAAAAACGTCTATAAGGATGTCAGAAATATGAAGGGACAGGCAGCTCAAAGTACCATACCTCCACATAAACTTTGAGGAAAAAAAAATAGAATAAAAAAAAAAAAAGAATAGTCTGTATTAGAGTTCTCCAGAGAAACAAAATCTACAGGAAGGGATTTATTATGATAAATTACCTCACATGATTATGAAGGCTGAGAAGTCTCAGTTTGTCATCAGCAACCTGGAGATCCAGCAAAGCCAATGATATAATACAAACTAAGTCTGAAAGCCTGAGAAACAGAAAAGCCCATGGTGTAAACTCAGTCAGAGAGCAGGAAAAAATCCAGGTCCCAACTCAATCAATTAGAGAAAAAGAATAAATTATCTCTTCTTCCACTTTTCTGTTCTATTTAGTCCCAGTAACATCACAGAGCAAGTACAGCCCACAACAGGCAGAGTCAGTGCAGACAGCTCCACTGAAAGGAAAAAGTGACTCAGACACAATAGCAGAGCATGAGCAACACACACAGGATACTCTCCTAAAGTCCCAGTTTCTAGTAAAGAGGGGACACTACAATGCAGGGCATTCCATGACCTCTTCTTCATAAAGTTACTACTTTCAAGAGACGAAGGCATAGAAGATATATTAACATACAGAAACAGTCACCACAGAAAGGCAGGCAACATAAGAAGACAGAGGAATTAATCCCAAATAAAAGAACAGGAAAAGGCAACAGCCAGACATATAAATGAAATAGATATAACTAACATGCCTAATACAGAAGTTAAAGCAATGATCATAAAAATACTCAGTGGATTTGATAAAAGAATGGAAGACATACATGAGACCATTAACACAGAGATAAGGAACAATAAAACAGATATAAAGCTCAATAAACAAAATGAGAAATATGCTTGGTGGAATTAACAGCAGACTGGAATAAGCAGAGGAATGAATTAGTGACCTAGAACACAGAGTAATGGAAAGTAATCAAACTGAACAAATGAGAGAAAAAAGAATTATGCCAAATGAGAGTAGACTTAAGGAACTCATTGACTCCATTAAACACAATACCATTCATGTTATAGGGGTCCCTGAAGAAAAAGGGAGAGAAAATGGGGCAGAAATTTATTTGAAGAAGTAATAGCTGAGAATTTCCAAAATCTGGAGGAAAAACCTGGCATCTAGATTCAGGAGGCACAACGAACCTGCATCAAAATCAAAATCATATCCACACCAAGATATAATTAAATTGGAAAAATATGGTGATCAAGAAAAAAAATAAAAGCATCAATACAAAAGAAGACAGTAACATATAAGAGAAAATCCATAACAGAATTTTTAAGGAAAAGCTTTCTAAGCCTGAAGGGGCAGGTATGATATATACAAAGTGCTGAATGTGAAAAATCTGCAGCCAAGAATACTCTATCCAGCAAGGATCTCATTCAGAATAGGATACATAGAGTTTCCCAGACAAACAAAAACTAAAGGAGTTCATGACCACTAAACCAACACTGCAAGAAATATTAAAGGGGGCTCTTTGAGTGGAAAGTAGAAAACAAATATGGCAGCATAAAGGTACAAAACACAAAAGCAGTAAAATGAATATTTCTGTAAAAAATTCAGTCAAGAAACTCACAAAATAAAAGGATGTAAAATATCACAACATACATGTAAGATATGGGGAAAAGAGGAGTAAAGATTGGGTACAAACTTAAATGACAATCAATTAAGTATAGACTGCTATATGCAGAAAAGGTTATATAAAACCTAATGGTAACCACATATCAAAAACCACTAATAAATATGCAAGGAATGAAGATAGAAATCCAAATATCACTAAAGAAAATCAGCAAACCATAAAAGAAAGACAAGAAAGGATTAGACAAAGCCTTCAGAAAACAAAACAAAACAAATAATAAAATGACAACAAATACTTATCTATCAATAATTGCTTTAGATATAAATAGATTAAATGTTCCAATCAAAAGACATAGGCTGAGAGAATGGATAAAATAATAATACCCATTTTTATGCTGTCTATAAGAGACTCCTTTTAAACCTAAAATCATCTACAGATTGAAAATGAGGGGATGGTGAAACATCTATCAAATAAATGGATGTCCAAAAAAAAAGCTAGAATAACAATACTCACATCAGACAAAAGAGACATTTTTTTTTTAAGTAGGCTTCACGCCAAGAGTGGAGCCTGATGCAGGGCTTGAACTCACAACCCTGAGACCAAGACCTGGCTGATATCAAGGGTTGGATGCTTGGGCCCCTGGGTGGCTCATCTGTTAAGCATCTGACTTCAGCTCAGGTCATTATCTCACAGTTTGTGAGTTTCAGTCCCACATCGCGTGAGCTCGAGCACCACTTTGGGTGAGGTTGTGCCCCACTTTGGGTGAGCACAAGCCCCACTTTGGGTGAGCATTAGCTCTGGTTTGGGTAAAAACATGAGACCTGGGTGAGCTCACTTCTCTCTCTCTCTCTCTGACTCTCACTCACTTGCACCCTCTTTCTCTTAAAAAAAAAGAGAGAGTTGGATGCTTAATGTATGGAGCCACACATATAAGGTGCTCAGGTGCTCCTATGTCAGATAAAATAGACGTTAAAGCAAATACTGTAACAAGACACAAAAATACTATATACTATCAGAGGGGACAATACAACAAGAAGATATAACAATTGTAAACATTTATGCATCCAACATAGAAGCATCCAAATACATAAAATAGTTAATAACAAACATGAAGGAACTAATTGATTTTTTTAACTTTTTGAGAAACAGAGAGAGACAGCATGAGTGCGGAATGGGAAGAGAGAGAGGGAGACACAGAATCCAAAGCAAGCTCTAGGCTCTGAACTGACAACACAGAGCCCAACACAGGGCTCTAACTCACAAACCGTGAGGTCATGACCTGAAACGAAATCAGACACTTAGCGGACTGAGCCACCCACAAGCTCCAAGGAACTAATTGATAATAATACAATAATAGTAGTGGACTTTCACTCCATTTATCAATGGACAGATAATCTAAACAGAAAATCCCAAATAAACAACCTAAACTTACACCTAAAGGACCTAGAAAATGAAACCTAAAATCAGCAGAAGGAAGGAAATAATATAGATTAGAGCAAAAATAAACTATAGAAACAGAGAAATAAAAATAGAACAGAATAAAGAAACTAGAACTTGTTCCTTGAAAAAATTAATAAAACTGATAAAAAGGTAGCCAGACTTGGCAAGAAAAAAAAAAAGTCCTCAAATAAATAAAATCACAAATGAGAGAGGAGAAATAACAATCAACACCACAGACATCCAAAAAATTATAAGAGAATATTATGAAAAAACTACATACCAACAAATTTGACAACCTAGAAGAAATGGACATATTCTTAAAAATATATAACCTGCAAAACTGAAACAGAAAGAAATAGAAATTTCAAATAGCAAAGTATTTGAATCAGAAAAAAAAAAAAAAACAAAAAAAAAAAACCTCCCATCAAAGCAAAGCCCAAGGCCAGATAGATTCAGAGGTGAATTCTACCAAAAATTTAAAGAGTTAGTACAAGTCAAGAAAAAGACTCTTAATTATAGAGGACATACAAATGGTTCCCAGAGAGGAGGGAGATGAGGGGATGGGTAAAAGGGTGATGGGGATAAGAAGTGTTCTTGTGATGAAAACAGGATGATGAATGGAAATGTTGAATTACTATATTGTACACCTAAAATTAATATAACACTGTATGTTAAGTAACTGGAATTAAACTAAAAACTTAAAAGTTAAAAACAATACAGATTTAATACCTATTGTTCTCAAACTATTCCAAATATCAGAAAAGGAAGAAAAAATTCCAAATTCATTCCATGAGGCCAACATTACCCTGATATCAAAATGAGATAAAGACACCATTAAAAAAGAGAACTGAAGGTCAATATCCCTGATGAACATAGATGCAAAAATCCTCAGGAGAATATTAGAAAACTGAATCTAACAATATGTTTAACAAAAATTCTCCATGATCAAATAGGATTTACTCCTGGATTTATTCCCAAATCAATGAAGATGATACATCACATCAATAATAGAAAGGATAAAAACCATACAATCATTTCAATAGATACTAAAAAAAGCATTTGACAACGTACCACATCCGTTCATGGTAAAAACTCTCAACAAAATAGTTAGAGGGAACATATCTCAACATAATAAAGGCCATTGTGAAAATTTCACAGCTAACATCCTCCTTAATGGGGGAAAAGTCTAAGCATTTCCCCTAAGATCTGAAACAAGACAAGGATGTCCACTCTTAGTCACTTTTACTTGAAGTTATAGCCACAGCAATCACACAACAAAAAGACATTAAAGGTATCCATATCCATAAGGAAGAAGTAAAACTTTCACTGTTTGCACATGACATGATACTATGTAGAGAAAACCCAAAACACCCCACCAAAAAACTACTAAAACTGCTGAATTTAGTAAAGTCATAGGATACCAAATCATTGTACAGAAAATTATTTTATTTCTATACACTAACAATAAAGCAGCAGAAAAGGAATTCAAGAAAACAATTTCATTTATTTAGTAATATTTTAATTTTATTTTTTATTTTTTAAAATTTATATCCAAATTAGCATATAGTGCAACAATGATTTCAGGAGTAGATTCTTAGTGCGCATTACCCATTTAGCCCATCCCTTCTACCACAACCCCTCCAGTAACCCTGAGTTAATTCTCCATATTTATGAGTCTCTTCTGTTTTGTCCCCTTCCCTGTTTTCATATTATTGTTGTTTCCCTTCCCTTATGTTCATCTGTTTTGTTTCTTAAAGTCCTCATATGAGTGAAGTCATATGATTTTTGTCTTCTCTGACTGACTAGTTTCACTTAGCATAATACCCTGCAGTTCCATCCATGTAGTTGCAAATGGCAAGATTTCATTCTTTTTGATTGCTGAGTAATACTCCATTGTGTATATATATATATATATATATATATATATATATACCGCTTCTTCTTTATCCATTAATCTATCCATGGACAGTTGGGCTCTTCCCATACTTTGGCTATAAACCATGGGGGTGCATGTGTCCCTGTGTCATAGGGTAGTTCTATTTTTAGCTTTTTGAAGAACCTTCATACTGTTTTCCAGAGTGGCTGCACCAGCTTGCATTCCCACTAGCAGTGCAAGAGATCCTCTTTCTCTGTATCCTCACCAACATCTGTTGTTGCCTGAGTTGTTAATGTTAGCCATTCTGACAGGTGTAAGGTGGTATCTCATTGTGGTTTTGATTTGTATTTCCCTGGTGATGAGTGATGTGGAGCATTTTTTTCATGTGTCAGTTGGCCATCTGGATGTCTTCTTTGGAGAAGTGTCTATTCATGTCTTTTGCCCATTTCTTCACTGGATTATTTGTTTTTTGGATGTTGAGTTTGAAAAGTTCTTTATAGATTTTAGATACTAGCCCTTTATCTGATCTGTCGTTTGCAAATATCTTCTCCCATTCTGTAGGTTGCCTTTTAGTTTTGCTGATTGTTTCCTTCGCTGTACAGAAGACTTTTATTTTGATGAGGTTCCAGTAGTTCATTTTTGCTTTTGTTTGCCTTGCCTCCAGAGACATGTTGAGTAAGAAGTTGTTGTGGCCAGGATCAAAGAGGTTTTTGTCTGCTTTCTCCTCGAGGATTTTGATGGCTTCTTGTCTGACATTTAGGTCTTTCATCCATTTTGGGTTTATCTTTGTGTATGGTGTAAGAAAGCGGTCCAGGTTCATTCTTCTGCATATCGCTGTCCAGTTTTCCCAGCACCAGTTGCTGAAGAGACTGTCTGTATTCCATTGGATATTCTTTCCTGCTTTGTCAAAGATTATTTGCCCATAGGTTTGTGGGTCCATTTCTGGGTTCTCTATTCTGTTCCATTGATCTGAATATCTGTTCTTGTGCCAGTACCATACTGTCTTGATGGTTACAGCTTTGTAGTATAGCTTGAAGTCTGGGATCGTGATGCCTCCTGCTTTGTTTTTTTTTTTTTTTTTTTTTGTTTGTTTGTTTGTTTTGTTCAAGATTGCTTTGGCTATTCGGGGTCTTTTCTGCTTCCATACAAATTTTAGGATTATTTGTTCTAGCTCTGTGAAGAATTCTGGTGTTATTTTGATACGGATTACAATGAATATGTAGATTGTTTTGTGTAGTATCGACACTTTAACAATATTTGTTCTTCCTATCCAGGAGAATGGAATCTTTTTCCATTTTTTTGTGTCTTCTTCAATTTCTTTTATAAGCTTTCTAAGTTTATGTTTATGTCTAGCTTTCAGAGTACAGATTTTTCACCTCTTTGGTGAGATTTATTCCCTAACCACCTATTTGGTTAGATTTTTTGTGCAACTGTAAATGGGATCAATTCCTTGATTTCTCTTTCTGTTGATTCCTTGTTGGTGTATAGGAATGCAACTGATTTCTGTGCATTGATTTTTTATCCTGTAACTTTGCTGAATTCATGAATGAATTCTAGCAGTTTTTTGGTGGAATCTTTTGGGTTTTCCAAATAGAGTATCATGTCATCTGTGAAGAGTGAACGTTTGACCTCCTCCTGGCCTATTTGAATGCCTTTTATTTCTTTGTGTTGTCTGATTGCAGAGGCTAAGACATGATACTATGTAGAGAAAACCCATGTAGAAGAACAGTGGCAAGAGGGGACATCCCTGTCTTGTTCCTGACCTTACGGGGGAAAGGTCTCAGTTTTTCCCCATTGAGGATGATATTAGCATTGGGTCGTTCATATATGGCTTTTATGATCTTGAGGTATGCTCCTTCTATCCCTAGTTTCCTGAGGGTTTTTATCAAATAAGGATGCATTTTGTCAAATGCTTTCTCTGCATCTGTTGAGAGGATCATGTGGTTCTTGTCCTTTCTTTTGTTGATGTGATAAATTACATTAATTGTTTTGCAGATATTGAACCAGCCCTGTATCCCAGGTATAAATCTCACTTTGTCGTGGTAAAAAAAAAAATTATTTTTTAATCTTTGTTGGATCCGGTTGGCTAATATCTTGTTGAGGATTTTTGCATCCATGTTCATCAGGGAAATTGGTCTATAATTCTCCTTTTTAGTGGAGTCTGCATCTGGTTTTGGAATCAAGGTAATTCTGGCTTTATAGCAAGAGTTTGGAAGTTTTCCTTCCATTTCTTTCTTTCTTTTTTTTTTTTTTTTTTTTTTGAACAGCTTCAAGAGAATAGGTGTTAACTCTTCCTTAAATGTTTGGTAGAATTCCCCTGGGAAGCCTCTGGCCTTGGACTCTTGTTTTTTGACAGATTTTTGATTACTAATTTGATTTCCTTACTGGTTGTGAGTCTGTTCAAATTTTCTATTTCTTCCTGTTTCAGTTTTGGTAGTGCATATGTTTCTAGGAATTTGTCCATTTCTTCCAGATTGCCCATTTTATTGGTGTATAATTGCTTATAATATTCTCTTATTATTGTTTTTATTTCTGCTGTGTTGGTTGTGATCTCTCCTCTTTCATTCTTGATTTTATTTATTTGGGTCCTTTCCTTTTTCTTTTTGATCAAACTGGCTAGTGGTTTATCAATTTTGTTAATTCTCTCAAAGAACCAGCTTCTGGTTACATTGATCTGTTCTACTGTGTTTGTTTGTTTGTTTGTTTGTTTTTGGTTTTGATAGCATTAATTTCTGCTCTAATCTTTATTATTTCCTGTCTTCTGCTTGTTTTGGGTTTTCTTTGCTGTTCTCTTTCCAGATCCTTAAGGTGTAAGGTTAGGTTGTGTATCTGAGATCTTTCTTTCTTTTTTAGGAAGGCCTAGATTGCTAGATACTTTCCTCTTCTGCCCACTTTTGCTGTGTCCCAGAGGTTTTGGGTTGTGGTGTTATCATTTTCATTGACTTCCATATACTTTTTAATTCCCTCTTTAACTGCTTGGTTAGCCCATTCATTCTTTACTAAGATGTTCTTCATTCTCCAAGTATTTAACTTTCCAATTTTTTTTCTTGTGGTTGATTTCTAGTTTCATAGCGTTTTGGTCTGAAGATATGCATGGTATGCTTTCGATCCTTTTGTACTTACTTAGGGGTGATTTGTTTTTCAGCATATGGCTTATTCTGGAGAACGTTCCATGTGCACTGGAGAAGAATGTATATTCTGCTGCTTTAGGATGAAATGTTCTGAATATATCTGTTAAGTACATCTGGTACAGTGTGTCATTCAAAGCCATTGTTTTCTTGTTGGTTTTTTGATTAGATGATCTGTCCATTGCTGTGGGGTTTTGAAGTCTCCTACTATTACAGTATTACTATCAATGAGTTTCTTTATGTTTGTGATTGATTTATATATTTGGGTGCTGCCACATTTGGCGCGAAATGTTTACAATTGTTAGGTCTTCTTTGTGGATAGACCCCTTGATTTTGATATAATGCCTTTCTGCATCTCTTGATACAGTCTTTATTTTAAAGTATAGATTGTCTAAGTATGGCTACTCTAGTTTTCTTTTATTGACCATTAGCATGATAGATTTTTTTCCATCCCCTTATTTTCAATCTGAAGGTGTCTTTAGGTCTCAAGTAGGTCTCTTGTAAACAGCATATAGATGGATCTTGTTTTCTTATCCATTCTGTTATCTTGTTATGTTATGTCTTTTGATTGGAGCATTGAGTCCACTGATGTTTAGAGTGAGTACTAAAAGATATGAATTTATTGCCATTATGATGCTTGAATGATGCTTGTATATATATATATATATATACATATATATATATTTACTTTAAGTAAATATACTTAAAATATACATATACATATATATGTATATATGTATATATGTGTATATATGTATATATATACATGTATATATATATATATATATATATATATATGTTTTTTTTTCTTCTTTTCTCCTCTCAACAGTCCCCTTTAAAAATTTCTTGCAGGGCTGTTTTACTGGTCACAAACTCCTTTGATTTTTGTTTGCTGGGAAATTTTTATCTCTCCTTCTATTTTGAATGAGAGCTTTGCTGGATAAAGAATTCTTGTCTGCATATTTTTCTGATTCAGCACACGGAATATATCCTGCCACTCCTTTCTGGCCTGCCAAGTTTCTGTGGATAGGTCTGCTGCAAACCTGATCTGTCTTTCCTTGTAGGTTAGGGACTTTTTTTCCCTTGCTGTTTTCATGATTCTCTCCTTGCCTGAGTATTTTATGAATTTGACTATGATATGACTTGTTGATGGTCAGTTTTTGTTAAATCTAATGGGGGTCCTCTGTGCTTCCGAGATTTTGATGTCTGTGTCTTTCCCAGGTTAGGAAAGTTTTCTGCTATGATTTGCTCACATAACTCTTCTACCCCTATTTCTCTCTCTTCCTCTTCTGGGACCCCTACGATTCTGATGTTGTTCCTTTCTAATGAGTCACTGATTTCTCTAATTCTTAAATCGTGTTCTTTTGCCTTCATCTCCCTCTTTTCTTTCTGCTTCATTATTCTCTATAAATTTGTCCTCTATATTGCTGATTCTTTTTTCTGCCTCATCCATCCTTGCCGCTGTTGCATCCATCAGTGACTGCAGCTCAGTTATAGCATTTTATTTCATTCTGGCTATTTTTTACTTCTTTTATCTCTTCAGAAGGGGATTCTAATCTATTTTTGACTCCAGCTAGTATTCTTATATCGTGATTCTAAATTCTGGTTCAGACATCTTGCTTGTATTTGTGTTGGTTAAATCCCTGGCTGTCGTTTCTCCGTGCTCTTTCTTTTAAGGTGAATTCGTTCGTTTTGTCATTTTGAAGGGAGAAAGGGAATTAATGAGGTAGAAAAATTAAAATTAAAAAATTAAAATTAAAAAAATTAAAATTAAAAAATTAAACACACACACACACACAAATATAATAAATGATGCTACATCCTAGGTGTGTTTTGGTCTGGGTGTTGGAAGTGGTTTGACAGATTAGAGGAAAAAAAAGGGGTGGGGGAAGAAAAAAATTGAAATCGTTTGAGAATTTGAACAAATGAATACACTTAAGTAGACTAAAATGATATGACAGGAGAAAATAGAATTTGAAAAAAATACACAAAAGTAAAGAATATAGTAGAAAAATTAAAGGAAAATATTTTAATAAAAATTAAAAATTAAAATGATTTTTTTCTGTATTAAAGAAAAAGAAACAAAAAAGAGAAAAAACATTAAAGAAAAGAAAAAGAATGAAATCATTTGAAAATTTGAAAAAGTGAATACACCATAGTAGACTAAAGTAAAATGATGGAAGCAAATAGAATTTGAAAAACTTTACATAAAAGCAAAAAGTATCATACAAAGTTAAAGAAAAATATATTTAATAGAAATTGAAAGTAAAAATGAAGTGTTTATCTTTCTACATTCAAGAAAAAGAAAATAAATGTAAACGAAAAAAAAGAAAATCATTTGAAAATTTGAAAAGGTGGGTACACTGAAGTAGACTAAAATAAAATGATGGAAGTAAAATAGAATTTGAAAAAAAAATTACACAAAAGTAAAAAATATAGTAATAAAAATTACAGAAAATATTTTAATGAAAATTAAAAATAAAAATGAAATTTTCTCTTTCTGTATTCAAGAAAAAGAAAAGAAGTATAGAAAATTTAAAAAATAAAAGAAAATTGAATAGATGGACCTGTTGATAGATTGAAGTAGAACTGAAATTACTTTGTTTTCCCCTAGAAGTAAAACTATGTAACA
The DNA here is from genome assembly GCF_046562875.1 of Panthera onca. Lineage (NCBI taxonomy): Eukaryota > Metazoa > Chordata > Mammalia > Carnivora > Felidae > Panthera > Panthera onca. Next base: position 83,278,529 of record NC_138348.1, on the reverse strand, counting down.
CTTTATAGTCCATAAACTAAGCCGGTGGTGAGACTTGTGTTCTTGAAGAGCAAAGTTGCCCTAGTTGGGCGGGTCTCAGTGTAAAGTCTCTGCTCTCCACTAGATGGCGCTGCTAGCTTACTGGGGTGGAATGTTGTGGTGCTTGTAGGTGCGTATAAGCATGCGTGGGAGTGGTGAAAATGATGCCACCCAGCTACCCAGTCTGTTCTCCTGGATCAGCAATCACTCACCCATCCTCTGTCTTCAGCTTTCGTCTATTCCCCACTTTTTTACTCTCCCCGACCAGGCAGTACCTCTCTCCTGAGTTTTGTCTCAGATGTGGCTGTTTTCCCCAGCCCCTTCTGAAGGACTGCGACTTTGACCCATTCTGCCCCTCTGCAAAAGGGTCTCACTGAGCAATGGCCAAATGAGCAATGGCTGAATGTCCGCTGCACCCAGGAATGCTTGCTGGACACTGCTGCTGCTGGTTCCCCAAGACTACAACCAGGTGCCAGCCCACCCCAAAAAAAGTTCGGGAGATAGTGTAGCAGCAGCATTTCAGGGATTATGGAAAGTCACAACACACATCTGGCACCAGGCTTCACCCTTAATGACCTTGTTCCATCACCAGCGAATGTAGCCATTTTCTGGGGTCTGCTGGGACCAGGTGGCTTCAACAGTCTCTACCAAATGTCCTTCTGGCAGTGGAATGGCTTTCTCTGTGTGGCCTGAGAACCTCCCTGACCCCACTGTGTTTCTGAGGATTCACCCTTCCCACCAGAGCACTGCCAGGTATCAAGCTGTGGAGTTGCAGACTTTGCACTCCCCTTGTTTACAGTCTTAATGGAATTTAAACCCTCTCCTTTTTCCTTTCTCCTTTCTCCTTTTTTAGTTCAGTCCCTGTGACTGTGTCCAATTTTCCACTTTCTTTCCAGCTGCTTTTTGGGAGGGGTGCTTTTCCCATATTCTCCCCCCACCCCCAGTCTCTGTCCTCTCATCCCCTGCAAAAGCACCTCCCTTCCTGCACCTTCTTGCTCCCCAAGTTCACCTCTCCATGCTGTGTAACTGCTGAATTCTGAGGTTCAGATTGTGCAGATTGTTGTGTTAATCCTCCAATCTGTTTTCTTGGTGTGTAGGATGGTTTAGTGTTGGTCTGGCTGTAATTCATGGACACAAGACACACAAAAAACTTCCATGCTGTTCCACCATCCAACAATTCCATTTATAATTGCATCTAAAATAAGATTCCTAGGAATAAACTTAACTAAAGAAGTGAAAGACCTGTACTCTTAAAACTATAAAACACTTATGAACGAAATTGAAGAGGGCAAAAAGAAGTGGAAAGATATTCCATGCTCATGAACTGGAACAGCAAATATGGTTAAAATGTCTACTTAACCAAAGCAATCTACACACTTAATGCAATCCCTATCTTTTTTTAAATTTTTATTCATTTTTTGAGAGAGAGAGCATGACTGGGGGAGGGTCAGAGAGAGAGGGAGACACCAAATCTGAAGCAGACTCCAGGCTCTGAGCAGTCAGCACAGAGCCTCATGTGGGGTTTGAACTCACAAACCATGAGATCATGACCGGGCCAAAGTGAGACGCTTAACCAACTGAGCCACCCTGGCTCCCCTAATGCAATCCCTATGAAAATACCAACAGCATTTTTCACAGAGCTGAACGAACAATCTTAAAACTTGAATGGAACCACACACACACACACACACACACCAAAAAAAAAAAAAAAATAGTCAAAGCAACCTTGAAAAGGAATACCAAAGCTGGAAGTATCAAAATTGTGGACTAAAAGTTATATTATAAAGTATATTCATCAAGACAGTATGGTACTGGGAGAAAACAGACATATAGATCAATGGAACAGAACAGAAAGCCGAGAAATGGACCCACAGCTATATGGTCAACTAATCTTGGATAAAGCATGAAAAAATATTCAATGGAAAAAAAATACACACCCTTCAACCAATAGTTTTGGGAAAATTGGACAGTGATATGGAGAAAAATGAGATTGGAGCACTTTCTTACACCAAACACAAAAATAAATTCAAAATGGATGAAAAATCTATATGTGAGACCTGAAATCATCAAAATCCTAGAGGAGAACACAGGCAGCACATTTAACATCAACTGTAACAACTTCTTACTAGACATGTCTCCTGAGGCAAGGGAAACAAAAGCAAGAGTAACCTATTGAGACTTCATCAAAATACAAAGTTTTGCACAGCAAAAGATACAATCAACAAAACTAAAAGGCAATCTATGGAATTGGAGAATATATTTACAAATGACATTTCTGATTAAGGGTTAGTATCCAAAATATATAAAGATCTTATAAAACTAAACACCAGAAAATAAAATCATCTCATTAAAAATGGGCAGAAGACATGAACAGACATTTCTCTAAAGAGGAAGATGGCCAACAGATACATGAAAAAATGCTCATCATCACTTACCTTCAGGGAAATGCAAACCAAAACTACAATGAGATTATCACCTCACACTTATCAGAATATAAAATAGAATAAAAAATGGAAGAAACAGCAGGTGTTGGCAAAGATGTTCAGAAAAAGGAACACTCATGGACTATTGGCATGAATGCAACCTGGTGCAGCCACTGTGGAAATCTTTATTTTATCTTCAGAAAGTTAAAAATAGAACTACCCAATAATCCCACATTCACACTACTGGGTATTTACCCAAAGAATACAGGAACACATCAAAAGGACACATGCATCCTTATGTTTATAGCAGTATTATTTACAATAGCCAGTCTATGGAAAGAGCATAAGTGTCCCTCAATAGATGAATGGATAAAGAAGAAATTCAGCCATAAAAAGGAATGAAATCTTGCCATTTGTAGTGTCATGTATGGAGCTAAGTGTATAATGATAAGCAAAGCAAAATAAGTCAGAGAAAGACAAATACCATATAATTTCACTCATATGTGGAATTTAAGAGGCAATAAAAGAAGCAAAGGGGAAAAAAGAGACATGATCAAGAAACAGTCTCTTAGTTAAAGAGACCAAACTGATGGTTAGCAGAGGGGAAGTGGGTGCAGGAATAGCTCAAATAGGTGATGGGGATTAATGAGTACATATGTGATGAGCACTTGGTGAAGTATGGAATTGTAGAATCACTATATTGTACATGTGAAACTATTTTGTTTCTCCTGCTAATCTGTCAATTTAATTATTAGGCCATCCAAAGAGCCTAGAAGAAAAAAAGAAAATAAGTTTTCCACTCCTACACTGAATAGCAGTAAACCCTTCTGTGAAGGGGAATCTAGCAGCACACTTCTATTTTTGTCACACTTCCAAATAATCCTTTTTCCTCAAGATCAGGGTCAACTGCTTTTGCCAAAATGGTGACTTTTCCTATTGCCTGCCGGTCCCTGGATGCAAAGTACCCAAACTCCCCAGCCAGAAGCCACCATAGTTTATAATCTAATGGAATTCTTCCTGTGTCACCTGGAAAAACTGAATCTTTGAGGAACAGAACCTCTAACTATACAAGGACCAGAGTTGCATGAAAGGAATATACAAAGTCCTGTAGTGGGCATTAAGGGTACTCCTGGTTTCATCCTCTGATTTTTGGATTGGGATCATAATGTTACATAAAGGTCTTTGATTCAATGTGTATAGTACATCTTGGAGGATGGTGCCAAATCTTGGTAGGATATTACTTTTGAGATGTGCAATAGCAATGCTTTCAGCAAGCTCTTATAGTGTTCTATCAGACTGGCAGCTTTTGAGTGGCTCTGAATGTGACATCACCAGTGGATCCCATGGTCACTGGCCTAATTTTACACTTTCCTTTGTTGTATTATTTCCTTTGTTATGTTTTTATGTGGGGATCCTATGTTGGCTTGTTAAAGGTTCTGTAAAGTCCCCAAATATTAATATTGGAAGAGGACTTCAGGGCAGAAAAAGTGAATTCACTCTCAGAATCCTAGACTATTTTTATGAAAACAAATGGTTGTTTCTTCCACGATGAAATGCACTTCAATGTAGTCAACAAATGACTTATCAAGTTCTTTGAAATGATGTCATTTTATGATCTCAGTGTTTGTCTTTGTTGCCAGCAACTTGGACATTTAGCAACAATAGAAGAAGATCACTACTGGTCCATGATGACCAGAATAGTCTGGTGGCCCATGAATAGTCTACATCTGTGATACTATGGCCACTCCATTCCTGTGCCTATTTGCCAGCAATAGAGTAGCCAGAGACAGACTAGCTAATGTCAACTGACTAGTGACTTTTTTCTACCTTTAGTCAAGTGATTTTTCCATTGTATATACTCTCTTATAGGCATTAATATATCATAAACAGATCTTCACACTTCATGTTCACTGCTATACACTCATTAGCATGCCTCTACCCCAGACATCTCAATCTATAATCTTTCAATATTTGTTTTTTGTTTGTTTGTTTGTTTCAGGTTTCTGACTGGCTGGTCTGATCATTTGTTGCAGCCTAAATTCATATGTATTTTGACTTCAGTCTATTCTTTTTTTATACAAGATAGAAAAGCATGTTCATAAGCAGAAGCTCTACCTTTGGGAGAATTTTCCCTCACCTCTCTGTTTCAAGACTGCCTCTGAATGAAGCTGCAGTGTAGATGCTGTTTTTATCTTGTTCCCACATACTATGGTGATCCTTCTATAGGCCCAGGTTGAGATTCTTTTTCCTCCTTCAGCTGGTTGTAGGATATCTTTACACAGACACAGGTATAAGCTGATGGAGGCAGGTTAGCTCTAATAATGCTCAGTCCCAGATACATCACTTTCATCTTATGATGAACTTTTGCTGGGCCCTCCTGATGTCATTATTAGATGGTTCTGACAACCAACCATCATGTCCCTGGGGTGGCTCTGGGAGGTGTGATTAAGTATTGTCTCCGAGCTGGTGTCTATGATCTGCCAGGTGATGTTTTGGGGGGCGTGGGGACTCCCGGCAGCATGAGCAATGACAAGCAGAGTTAACAGAGTTACCAATATTAGGTGGGTCAAATGCGCTGTAGCTTGAGCTTGAGTGGGTTGTGTTGGTCCTGACTGATGGCCCATCGCGTGACAAAGTCCTTCCGGATCGAGGAGGGGTCCGCTGGCCGAACGTGGGTGTGATGGACCCAGGTCGCGATGCCGTCTACTTTGAGAGCGGTGGGGGTTGTCAACACCATGATGTAGGGTCCCTTCCAGCGCGCCTCAGGGGTCTCTCAGTGGTGCCTCTTGACGTAGACCCAGTCTCCTGGCCTGTACTGATGAGGTGTCGGGGTCGGGCCAGCCTTGTAGATGGCACGGAGGCGCGGCCAAATGTCCTCGTGTGCCCTCTGGAGCCCTCTCAAGGAAAGAAAAAGTTCTTGATCTTTAAACTCAGCAATAAATTTAGCTCAAAGGCTGGGAATAACAGGGGGTGGCCTGCCAAACATTATCTCATAGGGAGTAAAACCCAGAGTGTAAGGAGTGTTTCTAACCCGGTAAAGGGCATACGGTAGGAGAGTCACCCAGTCCCCGCCAGTCTCCATGGTTAATTTGGTAAGGGTCTCTTTTAGGGTTCTATTCATTCTTTCTACCTGTCCTGAGCTCTGGGGCCTATAAGCACAATGTAATTTCCAGTTTGCCCCCACCGCCTTGGCTACTGCCTGTGTTACCTGCGAGATAGAAGCTGGTCCATTGTCTGATCCTACCATGGCAGGAAAACCATACCTGGGTAAGATGTCTTCTAGTAGCTTCTTAGCCACCATCTGAGCCATTTCATACTTGGTTGGGTATGCCTCCACCCAGCCAGAGAGGGTGTCTGTAAATAATAAAAGATATTTATAACCATATTTTCCTGGTTTGACTTCAGTGAAGTCGACTTCCCATTGGGCTCCCAGTCTGGTGCCTCTGAGCCTGGTTCCTTTTTTATTTGATGTGGCTCTCGCGTTGGTGAGTTGGCAGGTCTTGCAGGCAGATACAACTTGCTCTATTTTGGTGTCCTGTTGGTGAATCTTGATTCCGGCATGTCGGATTAAGTCTTTTAATTTTTGGGCCCCCATGTGAGTAGACCGATGCATGTGCTCTAATATTGAGACTCTGAGCCGGTCTGGCAGCATGAGCTCCTTGTTAGGTGTATACCACCATCCCTTTATCTCCTGGCCATGGGGAGTTTCTTGATCCGCTGTAACTCCTCCCTCCTGGGAGTATTTGGGCTGGTCTGGTAAAACTGGGTCTCCCGGGTCCGGTAGTTGTATGGTCATGGTGGGGACTGAAGTAAGGGCTACTGCCTTGGCTGCCTGTCCAGCCTTTCGATTACCTCTAGCTACTGGGTTATCAGCTTTTTGGTGCCCTTGGCAGTGGATAATGGCTAGCTTGGCAGGAAGCCATAAGGCTGTAAGCAGGTTAAGTATCTCCTGCTTATTTTTTATAGTCCGTCCTTCTGCTGTCAGTAACCCCCTCTCCTGATAAATTGCCCCATGAATATGAGCTGTGGCAAATGCATAACGGCTGTCTGTGTAGATGTTAAGCCGTTTTCCAGCTCCCAGCATCAGCGCCTTGGTGAGGGCTATGAGCTCTGCTCGCTGGGCTGACGTTCCGGAGGGTAGAGCCTCCGCCCATACAGTGTCCGTTTCGGTGACCACCGCTGCACCCGCATACCTGTGTCCGTCTCGCACAAAGCTGCTGCCATCAGTGAACCAAGTAGCCTCGGCATCGGGGAGGGGCCCGTCGGTCAGGTCCGTCCAGAATCCATGTACTTGTTCCAGGATTCCCATACAGTCATGTAGTGGAGCACCTAGGTCAGGGTCAGGCAGCAGGGTTGCAGGATTGAGGGCTGTACTGGGGTGGAACCACACTCATGGAGGGTTGAGTAGGAGGCTCCAGTAATGAGTCACACGTGTGTTGCTCATCCATCTATCAGGAGGCTGTTTCAGGACCCCTTCAATGGCGTGTGGAGTCGTGATCCAGATCTCCTGTTCTAGGGTCAGTTTTTCTGTGTCCTTGACTAGGAGTGCTGTTGCCGCAATAATTCTTAGGCATGGCAGCCAGCCAGCAGCCACCGGGTCTAGTTTCTTGGACAGGTAAGCCACTGGGCGGTTCCAGGGGCCTAAGGCTTGAGTTAGAACCCCTCTTGCTATTCCCTTATGTTCGTCTACAAACAGGTGGAAGGACTTCGTAATGTCTGGTAGGCCCAGGGCTGGGGCACTTAGGAGGGCCTTTTTTAACTGATTAAAGGCAGTTTCTTCTTTTTCAGCCCATTTAAATGTTTTCCCCTCTTTGGTAGCTTCATATAGGGGCCTGGCGATCTCAGCAAAATCTGGAACCCAGAGGCGGCAGTAGCCGGCTGATCCTAGGAATTCCCTCACTTCTCTTCGGGAGGTGGGAATAGGGATCTTTAGGACAGTTTCTTTTCTGGCATCTTATAACCGCCGCTGTCCGCCCTCCAGGATATATCCCAGGTAACTTACCCTTTCCCTGCATATCTGAGCCTTCTTCGTGGATGCCCGGTACACTAAGGCCCCCAGGGTAGCCAGCAGGTCCTGGATACCTCGTTCACAGTCTTTGGCCGTGTTGGCAGCAATCAGGATGTCATCTACGTACTGTAGAAGGGTGAGGCCAAGGGTGCTCCCCTCTGTATACACTGTATACTGTATATACTGTATACAGTATACCACACCCTGGAGGGCGCCAAGGAGCTCAAGAGAGTATATGGGTTCCATGACCCTCTTATTTACTTCCCTGAGGTCTTGTACCAGTCGGTAGTCATTTGTGTGAGGCTTTTTGACCAGCAGTAGGGGGGTGTTCCAGGCAGACTGGCAAGGAACTAGTACCCCTAGGCTTCGTAGTCTCCGGATGTGTGGCTGGATCCCCTTCCGGACCTCCTGAGACATGGGGTATTGTTTGATCCTTACCAGACTCTCTCCTGGCTTGAGCTCTACCAGCTCTACCAGGACTGGGGTCCCATCCCCCCCATCTCTGCCCAAACCGAGGGGAATTCTTGTAGCCATCTGTCTATATTATCCTCTCTCGGGAACACCACCTGGTGGAGGCGGTATTCATCCTCCAGTTTCATGGTCAGGACCTGGATGGGGTGGCCCTTGCCATCAGTGACCTGAGGCCCCCCTTGTCTGAAAGTTATCTGAGCTCCAATCTTGGTCAGTAAGTCCCATCCTAACAGCGGGTAGGGGCATTCTGGTATTACCATAAAGGAGTGGGATACCCGGCCCGTTCCCAAATCTACTGTTCTTCAGGTAGTCCATGAATACTGGCTCATACCAGTTGCCTCTTGTACCCAGGACTTCTTGCTGGCTAGTTTTCCTTGTGGGGTGCAGAGGACCGAATGTTGTGCTCCGGTGTCAACAAGGAAGTCAACAGGGGTCCCCTCCACTTTAAGAGTTACCCTGGGTTCAGGGAGAGGGTCCGAACCCCGACTCCCCTAATCACTTAGTTCATCTAGCTCTAGGACTTTTACTCGATCAGTCTTCCTTCCCTTCCCGCCGGCCCTTTTTGGACAATCTTGGGCCCAATGCCCTATCTCCTTGCAGTATGTGCACTGATCCTTCTGCAGCCTCTGCTTCCCCCCCTTGGTGGTTCCTTTGCCTTTTCTCGCGTCGTCTGCCAGCTGCTGGAGACGGCGGTCTTGTTCCTCGGGGAAGTCAGCAGTGGTAGCTAGTAGTATTCTGGCCAGGTCTCGAGTCTGCTTACTGCTGGCAGCCGCCATGGCGTGAGCCTGCTTGTCCTCAGGAGGCTCCTGGTTATTATATACCTTTTCAGCTACCACCAGTAAGTCCTGCAGACTTTTTTCTCCTAGTCTATCTATTTTCTGTAATTTTCTCCTAATGTCTATGGCCGATTGGTTTACAAAGGCCATGATAACAGCTGCCTTGCTTTCCGGAGCCTCTGGATCCATGGGGGTGTAGGTATGGAATGACTCCATGATCCATTCTAAAAAGGCAGCCGGAGATTCATTTTTTCCCTGTTGCACATTCCCTACCTTGGCCAAATTGGTTGGCTTTCTAGCAGCCATTCGGAGACCCCCCATTAGAGTCTGGCGGTAGACCCGGAGCCTCTCCTTACCTTCCGCCATGTTGAAATCCAACTGGGGCCAAGTTAAGGGGAAGGAGGCATCTATCTGAGCCTGGTTGGTGGTGGGATTCCCGTCTACACCCGGAACTAGTTTTCGTGCCCCATTGAGGATTCTTTCTCTTTCTTCAGTCGTGAACAGGACCTGCAAAAGCTGCTGGCAATCATCCCACGTGGGCTGATGGGTAAAAAGAACAGAGTCTAATAAATCAATAATCCCTGCCAGTTTCTCGGAAAACTTAGGATTCTGAGCTTTCCAATTGTAGAGGTCACTAGTGGCGAAAGGCCAATAGTGATGGGGCTGATTCCCCTCCGCGTCTGGGGGTCCGGTGGCTCGCAGGGGCAGAATAGTGGAATTGGCGGTGGAGGCAGATTGCTCCCTCTGAGCGCTTTGTCTGGTAAAGGGCAGGCTTCCCACTGGAGCGTTTCCGCCTCCCGCTCTCAGAGCAGCATCTGCCTCCCCCGGAGGGGGAGGATGGTGTTCTTCTGGCATCCTAGAGGGGTTATATGAGGGAGGAAAAATTAATTCTTCTTCAGTACCCCCCTGTAGGACAGGGTAGAGGGGTGCTGAAGGCTGAGTAAGACTTTTCTTCTTCTTTGTCCCCTGCAAAGCAAGAATGGGTTTTGGCTCCGGAGGGAGTGGGGCTAGGAAGGGCTTAACCCAAGAGGGTGGGTCTTCTACGAGGTCCTGCCAAGTGATAATGTAAGGGAGCTGATCAAGATAGCCTGTCTTAGGCCGAGAGATGATATTCCTGACTCGGTGGATGGTAGGGAGGTCGAAGGTCCCCTCTGGTGGCCATCCGACATTGAAAGTTGGCCACTCGCTAGAACAAAAAAACTGCCACCGACCCTTTCGGACTTACACACTGAGGTTGTTAGCTCTTCCCCTCACATCCTTAAAGTGATCAATCATAATACTTAGAGGAGTAGTCTGAGTCTGTCCATAACGTCCATCCAGTAAGTCCACAGAACAAAACAGAGAAACACAAAAACAGACAAACAGAGGGCCCCTAGAAAGTCTTCCAACTCCATGGAAGCAAAACTGAAAGCTAGCTTAGACCTTTGAGGGGATTCCACGTCCCTCCAAAGACAACGGCCTCATGCCGACCAGCGGGAGCGACCCGCCTCATCTCAGACCTTTCAGGGGGTTCCACGTCCCTCCAAAACAGATGAGGGGATTCCACGTCCCTCCAGAAGGGAGGATCGGAACATCTTCCGAAACTCCCGGCCCATGGTCCTCCTGTGCGTCCACTTAGACCGCATCGGGCACTACCAGAATTCCAGAAATGAGCTCACACAGAAAAGACAGAACAAACAGACACTAACCATGGCCAGTCAGGCTCTCCGGGTCGGGGGTCCCTCGGGGGTCTTGGGGATCCCAGGCCGAGCCCCCAAATGTTATGCCCAGAATTCGTGATCCCCAAATACCGCCAGGGAGCCGAGTCCGATGCAAAAGCAAAAGAGCCTTTATTCGAGCTAGCTCAAGCTCAGTCCCCTGCCTGCACTGATGCAGAGGTGAGATACCTGGGAGAGAGAGCAAGTTTCAAAAGTACAAAGGTTTTATAGGGGTCTAGGGGCAGTTGGTGAGGTAATGGCTGTGGCCTCAGCTGATTGGCTGGGGAAGGGTCGGAGTCCTGTTTTGCAGGTTGCTGGGCGTGTTTTGATCAGGAAGTTTGAATGGGTGAGTGGGAGGTTACTCAAGGGGAAGCGACATGGTCTAGGTGAAGGACACAGAAGAAGATGGAGTCGGCCCGCGTAGGCCCGCCCTTTCGATCACCAGATATAAGGATTTTAGAGCCAAGAAGCCTATCTAAATAAATCTTGTTATTTCTTCACCAATTCAAGCCCATGCCTTTTTGGCTTGTCAGTTCTTCAAAAATTTATTTCTTGTCTAAGAGATATAAAAGCTATCTGCTTTAATCACTTTATGAGTTTCATATTTTTATGGGGCTCTCATATGTATGAAATTAAATTTTGTTTCTCCTGTTACTCTGTCGATTTAATTATTAGGCCATTCAAGGAACTTAGAAGGAAAGAAGAAAATAAGTTTTCCACTCCTACACCACATAGCAGTAAACCCTTCTGTGAAGGGGGATCTAGCAGCACACTTCTATTTTTGCCAAGCATCCAAATAACCCTTATCTCCCAACCAAATTGGCCTTCACCATCCCCAAGGCAAACCTTGAAGGATAATGGTTCAATTTGTGAGAAAGAAAGATCATAAACATAGAAAGCAGACAAAGCATAGTCTTAAGATTTTGTCTTTTCATCTCTATACTTATTTCTCTGCCTAGAAGCCCCACCCATACTGATATGGGGGTGTGGAAAGCTAAGAATCTGGAGAGCAGGTGGGGGTCAGATTGCAAAGATCATGAGCTACCATGTCATAGGTGACTTTTCCTGTCACCAGTGAAGAATGATACATTTGTGTGCATGGGTATAATCAGGAACTGAGGCTTCAGCTCCTCTGGGACACCTCAAATCTCGTTGAAATCCTCATTTCTGAAGTTAAATTTCATTTACATTCTTGGTGCTACATGGCTTGTTATATGTCACCTTCACACAGATGAGGAATTGAATGATTTTGAAACATTGGGTTCAAATAAGCTTCTGAGTTTTCTGTTTCATTTTGTTTTTTTTAACTAGCTATTGGTTAACAACAGTATTGAATTGATTTTTCTCCAATTTTTCCTTCCTGTTCAGCTAATCTGTGATCTTTCTGGTAGCAGAAATAGGTTTTTAATGGAGTCTGGAAGGAGCCTTGCATCTTCCAAGTACCACTCACTACTTCCTCCCCACTAAAGTTCTAGAACTTAAAATCACCTATGTCTAAATTAGTAATTAGCTAAGTGGGTTTAACAGCAAACTTGACAAACAAAAGAAAGGATTAGTATGCTTAAACCATGCCAATATAAATTGTATAAGTTGAAACACTTGGAGGGGAAAAATGATAATTATTACAGAATAAGTCCTCAAGGGAAAACATCAGATGGTCCAATTATATGTAATTAGAGTCTCAGAAGGAGTGAAGAGGCAGAATAAAGGATTATTTAAAGAGATACAATAAACTCAGCCAATTTCAAACAAAGAAAGTCACATGTAGACTCAACATAGCCAATATGCTGAAAACAATATTAGCGATAGCTAGGAAAAAGACATTCTGTTAAGTAGAAAAACAATAAGAATGATGGCTGACTTCAAATTAGAAATATTAGATGCCAAATGACAATAAAATATCTTCAAAATACTGAAAGAAAAATATATCTGTTAGCCTAGAATTCTATACTCAAAAAGATTCTTTACAAATAAAGGCAAAATAAAAATATTTTCATATAACAAAAATGAAAAGAATTTATCAGTAATAGACCATCACTAAAAGAAATAATGAAGTAATTTCCTTCTGGCTTAAGTGAAATTATCTCAAATGAAGCCCCAAATTTTAGAGAAAATTAATGAGCATAAGTAAATATGTAAATATGTAAATAAATGTAAATTCAGTTTTATAAATTAATTAAAATATAATATTCAAAGAAATTATAATAACATATTGTGGAATTTTTAGTAACGAGGAAATAAAATATATCACAATAATAGAATCAAACACAGCAGGGAGTAAATGAAATTATATTACTGCAATATGATTATGATATGTGTAAACTGTTGTAACATTAATTTGAGTGGAGTGTAACTAGTTAATGATATATATTGAAATACCTATAGCTGCTGAAAGAACCAAGAGTTAAAGTTAAAACGTAAATAGAGGGAATAAAAATAATTGGTGAATCCAAAAGCTAGAGATGATGAAAAAGGGAATAAGAAACAATTCAAATATAAAACAAATAACGAGGCATTAGGGAGGGCTAAGCTCAACATTCTGTGATCATATGAAGTGTCAATGGGCTTAACCACTTTATTATTTTTTTATTTATTTAAAAAAATTTTATTTAGTGTTTATTTTTTGAGGGAGAAAAAGAGAGACAAAAGATGAGCAGTGGAAGGGCAGAGAGAGAGGGAGACACAGAATCTGAAGCAGGCTACAGGCTCTGTGCTGACAGCTCAGAGCCTGACCTGGGGCTTAAACTCACAAACTGCAAGAGCATGACCTGAGCCGAAGTTGGATGCTTAACCTACTGAGTCACCCATGTGCCCCTTCACCACTCTATTTAAAAGACAGAGATTGTCTTCTTTAGAGAAGTGTCTATTCACGTTTTCTGCCCATTTCTTCACTGGATTGTTTCTCAGGTGTGGAGTTTGGTGAGTTCTTTATAGATTTTGGATACTAGCCCTTTGTCCGATATGTCATTTGCAAATATCTTTTCCCATTCCGTTGGTTGCCTTTTAGTTCTGTTGATTGTTTCCTTTGCAGTGCAGAAGATTTTTTATCTTCATGAGGTCCCAATAATACATTTTTGCTTTGCCAACAGGCACATGAAAAGATGCTCAATGTCGCTCCTCATCAGGGAAATACAAATCAAAAAAAAAACACACTCAGATACCACCTCATGCCAGTCAGGGTGGCTAAAATGAACAAATCAGGAGACTATAGATGCTGGAGAGGATGTGGAGAAATGGGAACCCTCTTGCAGTGTTGGTGGGAATGCAAACTGGTGCAGCCACTCTGTAAAACAGCTTGGAGGTTCCTCAAAAAATTAAAAATAGATCTACCCTGTGCTATAGTGCTATAGAACCAGAAATAGCACTGCTAGGAATTTTCTCAAGGGATACAGGAGTTCTGATGCATAGGGGCACTTGTACCCCAATGTTTATAACAGCATTTTCAAAAATAGCCAAATTATGGAAACAGCCTGAATGTCCATCAACTGATGAATGGATAAAGAAATTGTGGTTTATATACACAATGGAATACTATGTGGCAATGACAAAGAATGAAATATGGCCTTTTATAACAACGTGGGTGGAACTGGAGAATGTTATGCTAAGTGAAATAAGTCATACAGAGAAAGACAGATACCATATGTTTTCACTCTTATGTGGATCCTGAGAAACTTAACAGAAGACCATAGCGGAGGGGAAAGGAAAAAAAAATAGAGAGGGAGGGAGCCAAACCATAAGAGACTCTTAAAAACTGAGAAAAATCTGAGGGTTGAGGGGGGTTAGAGGGAGGGGAGGGTGGGTGATGGGCATTGAGGAGGGCACCTGTTGGGTTGACCACTGGGTGTTGTATGGAAACCAATTTGACAATAAATTCATATTAAAAATAAATAAATAAATAGCCTAAATTAATTAACTAATTACTAAAAGACAGAGATTGTTAGAGTGGGCTAACAACAGCAACAGTGACAACATATTAATTATTCTTTATAAGCACATATATCAAATATCAACTATAAAGACATATATCAACTGACATAAAAAAAAAATGTAAAAGCAGGGGCGCCTTGGTGTCTCAGTCCATCGAGCTTCTGACTTTGGCTCAGGTCATGATCTCGAAGATTGTGAGTTTGAACCTCCCATCTGGCTCTGTGCTGACAGCTCAGAGCCTGGAACCTGCTTTGGATTCTGTGTCCCTCTCTTGCTCTGCCCCTCCCCCACTCATGCTCTGTCTCTGTCTCTGTCTCTGTCCCTCAAGAATAAATAAAACATTATTTTTTTAAATGTAAAAGCATACAATAAGACACCAGTCATAATTAAATAAGTAAATTATTGTGATTCTATTGATTGCAAAATAGATTTCAAGATAAAGAGTTTCACCAGAGATGGAGAAGGATATTTCAGAATGATAAAAGTATTAAGTTATCAAGAATAAATAACAATCAAATTATGTAGAAACCAATAACATAATATAGAAACATAGTTTCAAGCTACTTGAATCAAAAACTGAGTAAATTAAATGTAGAAACTGTCAAATCCATACTTGAGTTGATAATTAGAACACTCCTTTCAAGAATTGATAGAACATCCTGATAATAAGTCAATAGATGGCCAACCTTAATTGGCATGCTTCTAAAATCAGGGATGAAAAATCTTGTTTGTTCATAAATTGTAATTACAGAAAAAAAAAATTCCCAGGTTGACCCAGGGAGTGACTTCTACAACCATGATGGCCACTCTTGGCCGACAGAACCACAACTCCTAGTCCTCTTAGTTTCACATGATAGCTACTGCAAAGTCCTAAGCGCTGCCCTTTTCCCACCATCTCATTATCTGGAGTTTTCTTGTCATCTCATCCTCATCATGCCTGAATATTAGTCAAGGATAAAACTTCTGGTATTTCTCCCTTTTAGTACAAGCTGATACAATGTTTGTAAAAGTTTGTGAATTCCTAAGTATCAAGTATATTACACACCAATAAACAAAATCCACACTCAATTATATTTGATATCAACCTTTACCTACTTTGGTTTCCTTGAGAGACCACTGTGAAACCGTATTCTTAAGATTCTTAACTCTTTCATCTGAAAGGGTTTATAAAGCCTCACCTTAAAATAAGTTAAGTCTTAACAAAGCGTTTTACAGTCACATACGTATTAGGGAGGAAGCTAGGAATGAGCAATAGGAGGATGGACCTTAGATGTCCTGAGTGCCCCAACCAAGGACTGCCCAGGGACCACTCCATTCCATCCATCCAGCTGTTGGTCTGTGATTACAATATCTCCACAAAAGGAA
Organism: Panthera onca; assembly: GCF_046562875.1. Classification (NCBI taxonomy): domain Eukaryota; kingdom Metazoa; phylum Chordata; class Mammalia; order Carnivora; family Felidae; genus Panthera; species Panthera onca. The sequence goes on along the minus strand of NC_138348.1, from coordinate 83,262,844 downwards.
GAGTTAAGTTTGTTGTGCCTGTTGCACTTGTGCAGAAAGCTGATGCCTGCCCTTATTTGACCTATGTCTCTGGAATAGAAATAATGTTGCAGCTTCCCACCCAGTGCAGGTATTTTTAATGCATCTTTTCTTTTTATTCATTTATTTATTTATTTATTTATTTTTAATTTTTTTTTAACATTTATTCATTTTTGAGACAGAGAGAGACAGAGCATGAATGGGGGAGGGTCAGAGAGAGGGAGACACAGAATCCGAAACAGGCTCCAGGCTGTCAACACAGAGCCCGACGTGGGGCTCGAACTCACGGACCGCAAGATCGTGACCTGAGCCGAAGTCAGCCACTCAACCGACTGAGCTACCCAGGTGCCCCTAATTTATTTATTTAAATTCAAGTTAGTTACAGTGTAGTACAGTGTAGTAATGGTTTCGGGAGTATAGTCCAGTGATTCATCACTTACATGTAACACCTAGTGCTCATCCCAAAAGTGTCCTCTTTAATGCCCATCACCCATTTAGCCCATACCCCCACCCACCTTCCCTCCAGCAACCCTCAGTTTTTTCTCTGTACTCAAGAGTCTCTTATGGTTTGCCTCCTTCCCTGTTTGTAAATTATTTTTCCTTCCCATCCCCTATACTCATTTGCTGTGTTTCTTAAATTCCACGTATGAGTTAAATCATATGATATTTGTCTTTATCTGAATGACTTATTTCATTTAGCATAATACACCCTAGTTCCATCTACATTCTTAAAAATGGCAAAATTTCATTCATTTTCATCGCTAATATTCCAATATATATATATATGGATATGTATTCCAATATACATATATGTATATGTATATGTATATGTATATGTATATGTATATGTATATATATATATATATGCCACTCTTCTTTCTCCATTCAATGGACATTTGGGCTCTGTCCATAATTTGGCTATTATTGATAGCACTGCTATAAACATTAGGGTGCATTTGGCCCTTCAAATCAGAATTTTTGTAGACTTTGAATAAATTCCTAGCAGTACAATTTCTGGGTCGTAGAGTAGTTCTATTTTTAATTTTTGGAGGAACCTCCATACTGTTTTCCAGAGTGGCTGCACACTGCAGTCACCACCAGCAGTAGAAAAGTGTTCCCCTTTCTCTGCATCCTTGCTATCATCTGTTATTGCCTGAGTTAATCTTAGCCATTCTGACAAGTGTGAGGCAGTACCTCATTGTGGCTTTGATTTGTATTTCTTTGATGACGAGTGATGTTGAGCATCTTTTCATGTGTCTGGAAGTATCTGGATGTCTTCCTTGGAAAAAAATGTCTATTCACGTCTTCTACCCATTTATTCACTGGACTATTTGATTTTTTGGATTTTGAGTTTGATAAGTTCTTTAGAGATTTTGGAAACTAACCCTTTATTTGAGATGTCATTTACAAATATCTTTTCCAATTCCATCAGTTGCCTTTTTAGATTTGTTGATTATTTTCTTCACTGTGAAGATTTTATCTTGATTAGGTTCCAAAGTTCATTTTTGGTTTTATTTCCCTTGCTTCTGGAGACATGTGTAGTAAGAAGTTGCTGCAGCTGAGGTCAAAGATATTGCTGCCTGTGTACTCCTCTAGGATTGTCATGGTTTCATGTCTCACATTTAGATCTTTAATCCATTTTGAATTTATTTTTGTTCACAGTGTGAGAAAGTGGTCCTGTTTTATTCTTTTGTATGTCACTGTTCAGTTGGCCCAGCACCATTTGCTGGACAGACTGTCTTTTTTCCATTGGGTACGCTTTCCTGCTTTGTCAAAGATTAATTGATCATACATTTGTGGTCCATTTCTGGGTTCTTTATTATGTTCCATTGATCATAGGGTCTGTTTTTGTGCCAGTACCACACTGTCTTAATTATTACAGCTTTGTAATACAGCTTAGTCCAGAATTGTGATGCTTCCAGTTTTGGTTTCCTTTTTTCAACATCACTTTGGTTATTCAGAGTCTTTTGTGGTTCCATACAAATTTAGGATTGTTGTTTTCTAGCTCTGTGAAGAATACCGTTGTTACTTTGATAGGGATTGCATTGAATGTGTAGATTGATTTATGTAGTATTGACATTTTAACAATATTTGTTCTTCCAATCCAGGAACATGAAATATTTTTTCCATTTTTTTGTGTGTCTTCTTCAATTTCTTTCATAAGTTTTCTATAGTTTTCAGCATACAGATTTTTTACCTCTTTGGTTAGGTTTATTCCTAGGTATCTTATGGTGTTTGATGCAATTGTAAATGGGATTAATTCCCTGATTTCCTTTTTCTGCTGCTTAATTATTGGTGTATAGAAATGCAACCTATTTCTGTATACTTTTTTATGTCCTAGTCCATTTTTTTAATTTTTTAAATGTGAAATTTGTTGTCAAATTGGTTTCCATACAACATCCAGTGCTCATCTCAACAGGTGCCCTCCTCAGTGCCCATCACCCACTTTCTCCTCCCTCTCACCTCCCATCAACCCTCAGTTTATTCTCAGTTTTTAAGAGTCTCTTATGGTTTGGATCCCTCCCTCTCTTTTTTTTATCCTTCCCCTCCCCCATGGTCTTCTGTTAAGTTTCTCAGGATCCACATAAGAGTGAAAACATATGGTATCTGTCTTTCTCTGTATGACTTATTTCACTTAACATTACACTCTCCAGTTCCATCCCATGTTGCTACAAAAGGACATATTTCATTCTTTATCGGAGTGCTGATGAATAGGGCCACTTGTACCCCAAAGTTTATAGCGGCACTCTCAACAATAGCCAAATTATGGAAAGAGCCTAAATGTCCATCAACTGATGAATGGATAAAGAAATTGTGGTTTATATATACACAATAGAATACTACTTGTCAATGAGAAAGAATGAAATATGGCCGATTTATTTGCATTGATTTTATATCCTGCGACTTTGCTGAATTTACATATCAGCTCTAGCAGGGGTTTTTTTGGTGGAGGCTTTCAGGTTTTCCACGTAGAGCATCATGTCATCTACAAAGAGTGAAAATTTGACTTCTTTGCCAATTTGGATGTCTTTTATTTCTTTTTGTCTGAATGCTAAGGCTAGGACTTCCAGTATTATGTTTAACAACATTGGTGAGAGTGGTCATCCCTGTTGTGTTCCTGACCTTAGAGGGAAATTTCAGATTTTCCCCATTGAGGATGATATTAGCTGTGGGCTTTTCAAATATGGCTTTTATGATGTTGAGGTATGTTCCTTCTATCCCTACTTGAGGGTTTTTATCAAGACAGAATGCTGTATTTTGTTAAATGTTTTTTTCTGCATCTATTAAAAGGATAATAGGGTGATTATTCTTTATTTTGTTAATGTGGTATATCACATTGATTGATTTGTAAATATTGAACCAGCTCTGAAACCCAGGAATATATCCCACTTGACCATAGTGAATAATTCTTTTAATGTCCTTGATCTGCTACAATATTGTTGTAAAATTTTGCATCCAGTTTCATCAGGGACATTAGTTTGTAATTCTCCTTTTCAGTGGGATATTTGTCTGGTTTTGGAATCAAAGTAATGATGGCTTCATAAAATGAGTTTGGAAGTTTTCCTTCCATTTCTATTTTTTGGAACAACTTCAAAAAAAAAAAAAGGAGGGAACTGAGTGCATAGGGTGGTGTAGTGATCTCCAGTGTGCACTGGGAAATAGTCCCCTTCCTGGAGTGTTTTTGGAAGAGGGTTTATTGCCTCACCAAAGACAAAAATCCTGCAGGGGTCAGCCAAAGACCTTTAATCAGCAGGGTGGAGAGGCTCCACTCCGGAGTAGGGGAGTGAATCCACACCTTGACGGGTCCTTTAAGACTTTGGGTTTTGAATTTCAGCCATTCATCAAAGAAAAAAACTCAAGAGAGTTTTGGTGCAGGGTGAGATGACATCCCTCGTATTCTGTCAGGGCTTCCTGAATAGCGGGAGTTGAGATCCCTGGTCTGGGGATTAGAATTGGGGTGGTACCACTTTTCCTCCCAACATCAACATGGTAGGACCTCAGAGAGCAACATAGCAGCCCCCAGTGGAGGTAGGACCACTTACACCAAATCCTGCCTCTCTATACCTGGCAACCGCTTATTTACTGTGGCAAGACTGACTGTAAGCCCACACCGCTGGCCTCACCTCTAGACCAGCACATGAAGCAACCCTGAGACACCAACAGACAACCATTTTTTCCCCTTTTTTTCCTCCTTTTTGTTCTTGTGGAATGGGCTCTGATTTCATCATATGAAGAACACTCTCTGACAAATAAGTTTTTTTCTGAGCTGCCTCCCAATCATAATTATTGCAGTGTAGCTATGACTTACTTGTCAATATAGGCAATTTTTCCTGGTCCTTGAGTAAATACACACATACTTTCTCACCTGAAGGGTATAAGAGCTTTTACGATAACAAGTGGTCAGAAATCCAAACAAAGGAATTTTAATATTTTTCAGAAAAGAGAACAGCTTAAATAAAATAAAATCTTGGAATGCTTTGTGATCTATGCTATTTCTACTCACTTTAATGGACTTGATGTGTCAACACAATTCCTAGAAAAACGGAAATGGACTGAAGTTGAGCCTACAACAAGCTTCACTACAATCAATCCACTGGCAAATCAAATTGAACAGCCAATCATTTTTTTCTCAAGGTATTTATGGTTTTTGCACTTACAAGATACTTCCCTTAAATATTGCTAATATCTTTAGAAGAGTGAATGTTCAGTGCTATAAACTTCTTCCCTATGAGAAAAATGTTGGATGGTTAACGTGAGGATACTATCCCATAGAACTTAAGCATCTCTGTTGGATTTTCCTGATTTGTATTAATCTGAATTTTCAACATTTCTTACAGTCATTATTTTTCCTTTATTATTATCAAATTGCAATTATTTTAAAAACTAGTAATAACAGATATGTGATAGTCAACATCTTTCCAATGATGGATACCCTAGATTCAGCCAAAAACAAAAATCCATAGATATTAAATAACACAAAGATTATGTAACCCAGGGCATAGATTGGCAAATGCAAGCACTCAAAGCTTCCAGAAAATGACTGTGTAGAAGGGACTACAATGACATTGCCATCACCCTTTTGAGTTTCCAAGAGCTGAGTGCTCTGCAGCAAACGTTATAGCCCCTCAGAGCTGCAAGATCATATGATCAATCATTTCATTTTGCATGTGGGAAAACTGCAGACGAAAAGGATCAGTTGCTAGTATCACTCAATAAGGTCTTTGTGGTAAAGTTGACTTGTGTGTTTTCATTCCTGGTACTTCAGGTGTCCCGATGTTCAGCTCATGTCTAGCACTCCTTACCATATAACCTTTACAGATTAAAACTTTTTGAGCACAATGGCAACCAGCTGAGGCCTTTGGGGTTGAAGATCCAGTGAAGGGTTGACTTGGATTTATCTTAAATCTAACTAGGAATACCTTAGGTGGTTGCCATGAGAGGTTCTGTGTTTTGATAAGAATATTATAAGGCTTTAGAGAGAAGAAGATTTGGTTCAATTCCCAAATCTTCTTCTTAAAATAAGTGTGATGTGGGTACAAATTATTAGTGTCTTACCTTTTGGTGTGAATCCAAATCCTTTGATGTAATTTATTAAAAATCCAGAGACCTTACCCTGTAAATATTTTATATATTTATTCTCAAAGGAAAAGCACCATGCAAGGTACAAGGGAGACATTGGTAAAGCAGCCAGTGGTCTCTGCCTCTTGGGGGAGAAGACAATAAAATATTTACATTTTATGCTCATGTGCTATACTAGTGGAAATAATAGGTGTTATGGAATTAAATATGTAAAATATAAAGCAACTGAAAATTTCAAACTACTCTATCTTGGGAAATGTAAATGAAGAAATAACTATTGTATGTTTGGGAGACTGTAGAAAGTAACATTTAGAAAGTAACATCTCCTTGGTGTGTTTCTCTGCTGTACAGACTAGAAAAAGTGATTTTATTTTTCTATGATTCAGTTTGTTCGTCTGTAAAATAAGGATAATAAGAGAAACCTAAGATTTTTATGATTATATAATAAGTTGATTTTTTTAAGGCACTTCAATAGTACCTGGCAGATGATAAGCATTCAGCAAATGCTAGATATTATACTTATTTTAAATTGTGTTGGTTTTGTCACCTGAAGAACAGTAACAAGGATGCTTTAGGGCCTAGGCATGGATGTAAGAAAACAGAGTGTTCAGGGAATGGAGAGTAGGCTAGTAAGAATCATAGCCAATATTTATTCGGTGTTTACAATGTGTCAAGTACAATGCTAAAAACTATACTATATTAACTCATTTAACATTATTTTATGATGAAAAAATGAAGGTCCATAGTATAGTGCGTATAGAAAAGTCAGTCATTTTTATGCTTCTTATAGCTTATGGAAAATATATCTGTGTATAGGGATTACAATGTTTTATCTTTCTGCCAAGGCAAATAACCTTCTGGCATGCCAATTTCATTTATGCCATGGTAAATGTGATTTCTGGTTTCTCAGAAATCCCTTTGCAGGGCTTAGATGAACAGTGAACATACAGCCAGGTGCCCCTTATGTGTCAGTCACATAGTCACATCCTGAAAGGTCTACAACCCATATATTACTGCTAGCTCACAAGCCTCTCTGATCCAGACATATCTCCTTCCTCACTAGAAAAACAGAGAATGGTGTCCCCATATATCCAGAATTCTGTGCAAAGCATCAGGTGTGGAAAAAGAAGAGCAGAGTCCTAAATTAGGCAAACCCCTTCATCTTTGAGGACTAATAAAGGAGATCAACTAGAGTAATGTCAAAGTGCTTTGTGAACAATACAACATGGTGGTAGGGTAGCACAAAGTGCTGTTGTCAAAGTTAATATGTCAGTGACAAATTACGCATTCAGCTGGGCAAGAGCTTCTTTATTGCATTGTTTCCACCAAGCACCCTAATTTTCTCTATGAGCTCCCTCACACTAGGCTTATGGAAATTCAGTATCTCATTTGCCAGTCATCAGCTTTCACAGGTCTCTGCAGAGATATCAGATGCCTCAGACCACGTGGCCTCCTTAGGTCTGGAATCAATGTGCCTAGTTAGGGTCAGGCTCTTTGTCAGATTGGGTAGGAGGCCTGATGCTGAAAGTTATGCCTTTGCTTTATTTTTCTTACCTATCTTGTGAACTGCTGGGTACTGCCAGAAAGCTCAGACTGAGGCCATCACTGCTTAATATCTCTCTTTCCAGCCTCAGTCCTGGCACATCTCTCCCCTTCTCTCTTTACTCTTCAACTCCTCCCCCCATTTCCTCTCCTTAATAATATCCTCTATGTGATGGACATGGGTTTTTACAATTGATAGAAATGATTCCTAACCTTAGGCTGTTTTTGATTTTTGCCTTGAGACAAATCCCTGGGTATTGGATCATAAATATGAAAGGGACTCACTGTGTTTGGAGTGGAAAAGAAAGAAACATATGAAGATAACAATACAAAATTAATATATCATCCTGTCACATATATAAGTAATCATATAAGCCAGAATATTGAAAGAAAAATACTTGTTGGGGTTAGAAATATCTGAGATCAAATCTTAGCAGTGTTTTATCACTTGCTGTGTGGCTTCAGATAAATTACTTAACCTTTCTGAATGTTTCTTCAGAACTCCATTTCAGCATGTGAAGTAAGGATTTATGGTGTATATGCCATAGAAATATTGTGATGATTAAATGAGATAATATGCAGAGTTCTAGGATATTTATTAGTTGCTTCATTTGAGTGTGTTCTCAATGAACTCGTTGTATTGGTAAAAGTTATTCATAGGTCAAAAAACCCTTCCTGTGTATTTTCAAGATTGAATTACTGACAGGCTTAAAGTAGATCTTAGCAGTTACAGGAAGAAAAAAAAAAAAGGATTTCGTAGTGCAGTAGGAGCACTGCTGGAGTACCCCCATGTAAGTAGACAGAAACCTCTTCTCGATTCTGGCGTTATCATACTGTGTCCATGAGTTGTGGCAGAGAATAAAATATGCTAAAACATTTTGCTAAGAAGCCTCGGAAGCATTAGTTGAGGCAATTATGTAATTTCATTCCTTAAAATTAATGGGAATTGCATTTTGGCAGTGCTGCTTTATACTGTCTTTATACTCTCTAATGGGATCCTTCAGATGCTCATCATCCCTGCCGCTTGGGGAGATACCAGACTCACACTAGACATTGATAGGGGAACTTTTCCAGGTCAGGCTTCCAAAGGCCAGAGACACCTGAACAGATTGGAAAACCAACCACCATCTTCTCAAGCTTCCTTTGTAATCTGTGAAGCCTAATAAGATAGAGAGGGAATTAATAAATGTGCTTACTTCAATGATAAAAAGTAAATAAATGCATATGTAATCAAGGATGTTGACCTCATGTAACAGCATTTGTTCCTATGGCAAAATGAATGGATTTATTAACTGGGTGACTCCTGGAATTAAACCCAGGAAAATTGAGAGTTTAGAAAAGCAGTTTTTTGTCTGCTGCTTGTCACTTTTTCCAGATTTTGGGAAGGCTGAGAGAGAGGCTATAAGAAATAGAGAAAGATCTGTATCAATGAACATGACTTGAGAGGCTCAGCACATTTCTTCCTAATTGTCTTTGATGTGTCCTTTCTCCTCCACTTCTGACCCACCCATTCTTCTGTACTATATGATAAAGATACCACTGGATTAGTACTGCTAATGCCAAGAAAGACTAATGCTGGCACCTGATACTGCTGCAGGTTTAGAGTTCCCAAAATAGAGCCACTAGCTAGAGTAGGCTGGCATCACTGTGAGATGGTAACACAACAGAAGCAAAACAGGTGTGTGTAGACTGGAGAATTTGAGGAGATAAAGATCAGGAGGGTCCTAAAGAGAGACATCATGGTCAGGCCCACAAGCCATCTATGCAGAGAACATTTAATGGGCACTAAGTCTTGCACTACACTAGGTGCAACCCAGAGTATAGGATGGGATTAAAAAAAAAAAAAAAAGTGAGGCAAAAATCTCTGCACCTGGGCAGAGTAATAGCTGTTCTAGGAGAATGGACCTGAAGCCCTTAATCAACAAAATATAAAAAATGTGTGTTTGGCCTCCTTGGATTTGGGGAGCTTGACTGTGACCTCCTAGACCACTCAGTGTGAGAAAACTCAAGGGGGATTTGTTAAAAGCTGCCCTTAGATAAGATAGAAATTAGAGCATATCAAATCTGAGTGCTCTAAGTGACTAATCTAGTGACCATGGATAAATTCCCTTTCTGTTATTTCTCAGATACAGAGGAGATGAGTTTTATTTCATCACCCAGAAAAGTGAACATTTGTGTCTGAGAGGAGGTACATGAAGGCAGCATATCCATGTGTGAGTCCAGTGTGAGGTCTACTCTGTTCTCTCCTTTAAGCAAGTTGGTCAAGGGAAGACCTGTTCTTCTCTATCTTAGACTCCTTGTCAACCATTATCCTAGACAAATATATAATGTGGTCCTCCTGTTCTCCCCTTGGATTCTGTCACCTGAAGACACCTGAAAAGTAGTTCTTCTGAAGGGGGATGTGGTGGAGAAAGACCCCAGGAGACCTGGTTCTAGCACTGGCTCAACCCCACTATGTTGTCTTTTTACTGACACCACCTCTGACACAAAATGTATAATTTTTGCATGCTGGGTGTCCCAGAGTTTAAACTTCTTCTGACACAAACTACCCAGAGTTAGCACTGCATTTATAGGTTGAAGGGCAAAGTCCCACAAGACTGCCCTCACTTCAGATGCCAACCACAAATGGAGTGCCCAGGCCACCCACACTTCTGTACCACTTGGCTGGAATTAGGAGTTCTTACAACTCCCTTCAGGTTTGGGCATTTATTATAACAATTTGGAGAACTCAGAGAAAAATTTTACTTACATTTCCCAGTATTATAAAGGATACAACTCAGGAACAGCCAAATGGAAGAAATAAATAAGGGAAGATATGAGGTGGGGAAATGGGCCATGAAAATTCCACACCCCATCCAGGCACTCCAACCTCTTACCAACCCAGGGATCTCCAAACCTTGATACTTGGGAGTTTTAATGGATGCTTCATTACATAGGTATGATTAATTAGATCATTTGCCTTTTCATGATTGGCTCATTCTCCAGCCCCTGTCCCCTTCTGGCAACAAGCCCCCAGCCAAAAGCTATCTGTTCCTTACTCTAACCCTGCACTACACACACACTCCACTGTGGCAAAGAGTCATCTTGGTGGCATACAAAATTCATTATTATCATTTGGGAAATTCCAAGTGTTTTAGGAAGTCAGTGACAGGAACTGGGGACTATATTTATTTTTTATCTTTATCCTTATCTTTATGTTTGTTTATGTTTATAATTTACTAATTATTCCACACCCACTGAGGTGTGAAATCTTGGGCAAGACAATTAAAACTTCAGGCTTTAGTTTATTTTGACAGAGGCCTGTGGCTTGAGGTGAACCATTCTATCTAAGTTATCTTCTAATTCTTCCTTCCAATTCTGACATTATTTAGATATATCATGCCAGTTCTACACTGAGGTGTTGTGCTGTGCCTAGGACCTCAAGGATGAAAGGGAAAAAATGGGGAGAATAAAATGTTGTAAATGTATGTTGGATACAGACAGCAGATGGATAAGATAGGTTACTTGTGGAGAGGTAAAGAGAAAAATTTAAGCTTTAGAATCTCAGTCCCATTGGAAAAATGTTAAAATATACTAAAAAGCTGACAGGAAAAAACTTACAGGAAGACAATAAGAAACCAAAAAAGAAGCAGGAAATGGAAGGAGCAGATCTGTTGACTGAACCCTAGAGCCTGGTCTTAACTGGCACCACAAGACTTTGGTGAAAATTGAACATTTTTCCATCTCTGACTTAAAATAAAAGGACAAAAGTGCCATATTCTCTCTCTCTCTCTCTCTCTCTCTCTCTCTCTCTCACACACGCACCAGGACTACAGCATGCAGTCTAATATAGCTAATATCAGTCACAAGGCTTGGTGCAGGCAGATCAAGGGCATATTGTTGTCTACATAAAGACTTCCCTCACCCACCTTCCCTTAGAGTCTGTAGGGCACTGAGGGCTGAAGGAAGCTGTGTTTTAACTTAGCTAAATAATAGGAGGCACCAGAGGAGCTGATAATGTGTTGTTTGGATGAAGAATTAGAACTAATTTGTTTAGAAAAGGATGAATGTTGAACACAGCACCCCACAAATTTCCTACAGCTATGTTCCTTGGTAATGATGTGTTTATCCTGGGCTACAACCCATAGTGAAATTTTGTATAAAATTTAAGATATAAAGCAAACACAGCTTCTATGACTATGGTTAGATATTATATGAAAATAGGGAAATATCTTAAATATCTTTTCTCAAATGCAAGCTTTCTTCACTCCTGCTTCAAATGTGCAGTAATTTTTTTTTATTCAAAAGTCAAATCTACCTGGCTTCACAATTGCCTCTTGACTCAAATATATACCACAACCTCTGTCTCCACCTACTTGCCATATAATCAAATTAGAACAGAGGCTTCTAAGCCTTGAGGGTTTATGGTGAGCCCAGTGAATCCCAGAATAGTTGTCCAAATGTCTTTCACTTGATGCACTCTAAGCTGAAATGGCTATCTCTCCAGGCACATATTGCCAGTTTCCCTTCTCTCACTATAAAAGCTAATACCCTTCTGGGTCTGGTGGAAGGAGAGATTGGATCTCTCAGCTTACATTCTAAATCTTCAAAAACAGATGAAAAACAGTACAGTTTAAATCTAGCTCTCGAAGGGTGTCAGCCACCATTTATTTATAGATAATTATCTATGGATTTCCACTCTTCTGAGGAATTTCTTTTCAAGTTTTTGTTTTGGGGAAAATTTTAAATTCTCTAAGCATGGCCCATTTCTAACTATGTTCATAAGGTTGGTGTGAAATTAGTAAAGCACTTCAGGAAAGCAAATCTGTTAGGAAGAGGTTGTGTTGTTCCTTCCAAAACCAAATAGAAGTGGTTGGACTCTCTGTCCTCATTAAGCTCCTGGCTCTGATTTCTCTCCTCTCCACTGTACACTGAGGGACAGCTGGATATGTGAAATAGATGCATATATACTTCCAAAAGTGACTGAGTAACAGAAGGAAACCTCTATTCTATTAAACAGTTACAAAATAGCTATTGAAATCTTGTTCTCTTGATTTGCAAAGTACAACACTGTTCTCCAACATAGTGGAGAGGTAACGAAAGTATATGAAAGAGCAACAATTGCAAATTAGTACATTCCAAATCTATTGTTTTGGGATTTAAAATTATTTACATAAGGCTGAGGTGGAAATGGCATAGTTGCCTGATGAAATTTGGTGGGATGCTCAGAGAAGTTTCCAAACTTTTGGAAGAGCCCAGCCCACTTTTCCTCTTTGACAAAATTTCACTTTGATAGCCCCTTGTTGGTCCAGTCCAGCTCATGATGTTAAGGAAATGTTTATCCTTTCAGGTCTTCAAATGGGGCTGTGAGGCTGGTGTTTTCAGCTGGTCTCTCCACGTCCCTTTCCAAGACTCAACAGCAACAGTCTCCTTCCCCCAAGAACTCTTCAGAGAGGATCCTTTCCAAAACATTTTCCCACCTAGAGTCTGGAAAAAGTAAATGGACAAACATAACTATTTACTTTGCGATGCAAGAGGCTTTACACATTTTGTTATTAATAAAATAGATCTGCTTGCTTCTGCAAGATCCTCCCTAAATAAGAGGATCCTTTTAGTTCTGGTTAGAGACCACTTCCCTACTTGTAAAGTGACACTTGAAGCCTTTCAGAGAAGAATATAGTGGTTTATACACTCAACCAAGGCAGGGATACCCTTGGCTAGACTTTGTCTCAGGCAGTCAATGAGACTCTGAGGATCCCACCATGTTCTTCTGGGGACAAAAAATAAAGACAACTAAGGATTTGGTCATACAAGTTCCAAAGTTTACACAAGTAAACAGTTTAAAGCTTCATATTCCTCACTACAAAACATTTATCTTACAGTGTATCTGTGAGGTCTAAATGCATATAACAGTGACCAACACATGCAAGGAACAAATAACATCTACTTTACCCAAATACCTTAAAAACATAGACAAAGTAGAAAACTATTAAACTTATTTTATGGGGTTATCATAAAGATAATCATAAAACCTGGCAACAATAAGAAGAAAAGAAGAGGAAGAAGAAGAAGGAGAAGGATAAAGAGAAGAAGAAAGAGAAGAAAGGAGAAAAAAGGAGAAGGAGAAGGAGGAGGAGGAGGGAATAAAGAAATACTATAAATGTAAAAGTATATATATTTTAAATTTGTATGTTAAAAATTTATAACATTTATAAAATCCTATAAAATTATAAAAGATTAATTATTAATTAGGCATAACATTTGAATAGACATTTCACCAAAGAAGATGTATAAATGGCCTACAAGCTTATTAAAAAGTGCTTGATGTCATTAGTCATCAGAGAAGCACAAATTGAAATGATTATAAATAAATACATACTGATTAGTATGACTATTTTTTTTAAGTTTTGCCAAATATTGGCAATAATGAGAATCAATTTTTATACACTTTTGATGGAAATGTAAACTGGTACAAAATTTCACCCATTTGATGGCTCAGCAATCCTATTCTCAGGTTTTTCTCTTTTATTCAAGAGAAATGAAAACCTGTCTACAAAGGGACTTGTACAAAGTTCATAGCAGCTTTATTCATAAGAACCCCAAAGTTGAAATCTATGTATCCATCATAGAATAATGAATAAACTCATTGTGATATGAATATATGATATATGATTATGAATACTATTTAGCACTAAAAATAGAATAAACTAGTGATATACACAGCAATATGAATGAGGTTCAAAAACCATATCTGAGGGAAAAAATCTTTATACACATAAAAAATGTGCTGTATTTCATTATACGAAGCTCTAGAAATAGTCACAATTAATCAATAGTGAATCAATCAAAATAGTGGTTTCATCTAGGATAGGGAGGTGGGAATTGACTGGAAAGTCACAGGAAGTATCTTTATGGGGTGTAGTGGGTTGAATTGTGTTCTCCCAAAACACGTTGAAATGTTAACATAAGGTAACTGAATGTAACCTTATTTGAAAATATGGTTTTTGTAGATGTATCGTTTTATTCCACACTGAAAAAGGGGGCCCCTAAATCCAATGCATAGTGTCTGATGTCCTTATAAGGAATAAGAAATTTGGAGACACACACACACACACACACACACACAAGGAAGAAAGCCATGTAAAGATGGAGACAGAAATGGATAAACCAAGAAACACCAAAGGTTGCCAGCAACCACCAGAAGTTAGGAAGAGACAAGGAAGGATTCTTCCTTAGAACTTTCAGATGGAGAATGGCCCTGAAAACATCTTGATTTAAGTCTTCTAGATTCCTGAACTGCATTCAGAAATAAGTAAGAAAGAGATTATGTTCCTGTTGCTTTAAGCCACCCAATTTGTGGTAATTTGTTATGGCATCCCTAGAATTAAAACATGATGTGATGACATTGTACAACTTAATAAAGATTTGGATTATGCATTTGTCAAAAATTATCTTATGGTTCACTAAAGATTTGTACATTTTGTTATATGTTCTAAAGACATAAAAAATAAATAGTAAAAGAAATGAACAAATGTTAATGATATATAAGAAGAAGTTCAGAAAAAGTCTACTGATATCTGAAATTTACCTTGAAATCCATAAAAAATATTTATTTTTAGACAGGCATTAATAGAGAAATACTAGAGAAACTAGCATAAAATGCTGATAACTTAGTGTGTAAAGGAGTTTTCAATGTCAAAAAATGTTAAATTTTTTGTATGTTTGAAAATTTCACAATAAAATATTGGAGGAAAAAGTGAAATAAGATCCTGTGCTTTCTGATTCTGGATCCAGTGTTCTTTGTCTCCCATGGCAGAGTTCCTTTAAGTCAGAATTTCTGGAAATTGAATTAGCTACAACACCAGTACCTTAGAGTTTGTGTCTTGCATTGACCTACTACTGATTTGTGTCCACTGTCATCCACACCAGCCTGAGGGAATCAGAAGCAGTTGCTATCATGAGGTGTCCTGATGCCTGAGACGTGAATTTGTGGGTTAAAGTATTGCCTAATCTCTGTAGAAGCTTCATTCATGCTTGTATGATTGGTTGGAAGGTTGGGACACATCAGAGAACCTCTTAACAACTGGTATAGCAGGATCATGCTCCTTTAGTTGAAGAATTTGACTATGGAAATAAAGTATGATTCAGGGGAGGAGATGTCAAAAGGTACATACAATGGGACGCTTCTTTCTGCTTTTTCTCAACTCAGAAGTCATTTTTCAAGGAACTGAAACACTTTAACACACTTGTATGTCAAGCCATTGTAGAAAAGGAAGGAAAGTCCAGAACATGCTGGGTAGATATTGCCTCCAATCTGGAATGAGGCAGAGAAGAGGGTGGTGATTTCAACACAACAGAACAAAAGCTCTATGTGTTATATTAAAAAATTCTCATGAACACAGTCAGTTGCAGGAAGTAATGATTTCTTGGGTCTCTTATCCAAAAGCACTGATGAAGTAGAGGCTACTGAAGAACACTTTAAAGTGATAAATGGTCTCCTGTTCTCAGTAACTAAGAGGACAGATTGAGGAATCAAAAATGATTGCCTCAAAGGAGGAAAGATTATGAATGAAGCAAAACCCTGGGAACTAAAATTCAGAGACTGACAAATTTAGAGCTCCAAAGGAGGAAATGTACTAAGGCCCTGGAACATAGCACAGACCTAGATTAGGACAGAGTTGAGAAGGATGGGAACCTTGAGTTTATGCAGGGCTCTGACACAGAAGAGCACTGGGCTATATCTGAGTCAGGCTTCTGGTCTTGGCTTGAAGGGCAACCTTTGTCAGTGACTTGTGACTTGTATAAGCCTTTCATTTTCATTAAGTTTCAGTTTTCTTAAATGCGAAATATCCTCATTCACAACATTAGATATAGGTGAACTTATTCTTTTAAAGAATATAAAGACTGTAAATATAAAGTAAGTTCATTGTTAATTGGTCTCAAGTGTAGCTGCTTGTACAATTTTCCTTTCTAAGGATGGTGGTGAAAAATAAGTAGTTGAGGGCCCCTAGAGAGTGTTTCTTTAGAAAAAACAGACTGGGATCTCTGGTCTTATATCCTGCTTCCTGTCAGAGGACCTGGATTGACATAGGGGCTGCTCCTGTGGTTCTTGCCTCTTTGAAAATCAGCGAAAGACGTGTGCTCTCTCTTGTCCTCACTTATCAGCTGAGGAAAATGCGACTATACCATTTGTGACAGTTGCCAGATAACTTACTTGGATAGTGATTTTTTTTCTAGTAAAATCAGGAATATCCCTAATCTATTCCTCTTGTTTTTTCACCAATAGTTTATGACTCATGGCAGATGAATGATAGCTACAAACTCTTTGTTACTTCTCCAGCTGAGAGATGAAGTCTAATTCTTCTCCCCTTGAATATGAGTGGGTCCCACAACTGCTCAGCCCAATACAATGTGGTAGACATTACTCTGTGCAAGTTTCCAGGCATAAGCCTTAAAATACTGGCAATTTATACTTCCTGTCTTTTAGAATGCTTGTTGGACTACACTGAGACCCCTATTAAGATGCCCAAGATAGTTACAGGGAGATGACATATAGAGAAAGAATTATTCCTGGCAAGTCCTATGTGTTTAAGTTAACAGAGTTCAGAACAAGTTTCCCCAGAATGTGCCACTTTGGCATGCATACTATTTTGAGTTGAAGACAAGTACCAAAAGTCTCAGAAAGAGATTTTGTTTGTTTTATCTCCCATTTAACTACCTAAAATAATTTAGATAGAAGGTTAGGTCCAGAAAGAGATCTATAAACAGAAATAACTGTATATTATGGGCTCAGTTTTTTTGGGGAGGGAAAATTCCTCTATCATTCAAAGTCCTTCTAGCTAGACTAAGAATCAAATTAATATGAGACAAATTAATAAGAGAAAATAAAATTTAATACCATACATATGGGGAATCCACATAGACATGGAAATTCCAAAGATAGGCAAATGATGCTTATATGAGCTAAGGAGCAGGTTAAGGGCCTGGGGACACAAATGGAAGAAACAGCATTAGTAGGAAAGTGAAAGGAGATGCTTGAAAAATATACCCCATTATGTAGATAATTATCTTAGGTAAAGAGGAATCTCTATTAATAGCTCTTTTCCTGGTACAAGAAGACTGTTGAAGGGGAAGTAAAGAGATTTTTCTGAATCTGGTGTATTTGGAGTGATTTTAACTCAAAATAATGTTTATATCAAAGTGGCCTATCTTGGAGCTGCCTGTGGCCCCTACAGTGTGGTAAGCTGGGTAGAGCTTAGCAGTCTTTTTGTTCAAATTCCTCTCTGTGTCCCATTGTCTCTGCTTATCATGACAAACATTTGTTAAGCGAACATTTGCTCACCAAATATTTGCTTTTTCCATCTTCCTATAAATTGTCTTTTTCCCCCTCTCTTTGAAGTCCTAGACCCTTACCCCCTTCTCCTTAGCACAAGATAGCATTTGAGCCTGAATTACAAGACTGTGTTTGAATCTACCATAACTATGGATGGCTCTGGTACATATGAAATTACTATTTTTTTCCCTATCAATCTGTTTTGTGCCACTTTAATTAACAGACCAGCCTACAGAAACTAGGAGGGTAGAGGGCAAAAAAAAAAAAAATACCTCCCATACACAGCCTTGCTATGTTGGAAGACAGATAAATAGAGAAACCTTCTTGGACATTCCATCCACAGTAAATGGCTCAAAAAGAAACAAGTCCAACCCACAGCAAGGATCAGATGGTGTCAGTTAAGTTACTCCAAGCATTTCAGCTTTTTCAACCACTTCACCTATTCCAGTCATCAAAGTCATGTTATCTCTGCTGTGCTGTGCCCAAGCTGTTGAAACAAAAATGTAAGCAGTAAAATGATTGGTGTTTGAGGTTACTAAATATTAGGGTTGGTTTGCTACACAACAGTATGTAAATGGAATGTGGCCCATTTCTGGCTTCTGCATGCAAACACATAGAATTTAATACATTAAACAACAACAAAAACACAAAAATGGGGAAGTCCTAGATCAGGTATTTTATCTACACCAGTAAACATCTTATCTGCTAGCTTCAACAGAAAGCAAACCATCCTGGTTTATTATGAAACTTCCATTGTCCAGAATATGATTTGTCACTTCACATAATGCTTATTTTTTTGTCACAATTCCCCAGTGCCCAGGAACAAGCCTAGCAAATACAGATTTGGCCTCAGAATTTCAAAAGTCAAAGAGTTTAGTACTTCTCCTGCTCAACATGGGTATAAAGGCATTAACACCCAAGTAATTTCCATACAGATATCTCTGAATCCACTAACATGGATAGTGTTCAGTAAGTCCATCCACTCAACATAGCATGAGGAAAACAACCAAGCTTTATCTTGCAAAAAGGGAGTGGCTTCCTGCCTTTTGTTTTGATTTCTCCCTGAAAACCAGACACTTTTTCAAGATGTCAAAGCATTGCTAAAGAAAGAACCTAACAATCCTACAGAGAAATTCTTTGTTGAAAAATACCTTCACATTTGTATGTTTCCTTCTTTGTTTTATAACCCATCTACTGTAGCTACCTGTTTGTTCATTTTTTTTTCTTCTAGTGTTCCTCTATGCCTTTCTTCTTTCCACTGTTTACTCAGATGTAACTAAGTTGGCAGTGTCTGTCTTTCAAAAGCCTGTGGCTCAATGAAAGCTTGACATTAGCTATTTATCATTGTAAGATTTCTTCCATTCCTACACCTCTTTTTTTTCTGATTTTGCTAAACAGGGTATGTTTGGCATTGCTGAAATTAATTTGTTATTTTTTAATAAATCAAGTCCTGAGTTAAAAACTAAACAATGAAATACATTTATTATTTTCCTCTCCTCTGTTTATTGTAGTGTGAAATTGTTTTCCAGGAAGTGATTTATTCTGGAAAGGCCCCTCTTGCTAGGTAATTGTGATATTTGGAAAGAAAATGCTAACTGGGCTTGCCTGTTATCAAAGATGTTATTATAGTGTGTCAAAAATTTTTTTCTGACAGAATATTGAGCCCATTGTCTCTTGTTGCATTTTCCATGGCTACTTTGCAATAAACCACCTCACTGAAATTGACTGTACTACTTTAAAGAAATGGAGCAGAGAGAGAGTGACAGGACAGAGGTCCAATGTTCCTGAAGTCACCACCACTGTCTACAGATACTTCTCTATTTCAGCAATCCTTTGCAGAAAAGAACTGATTGTCTTGAAGGACAAAACAAGGTCATGTCAAGTTACAGCTATTGGAATCATATGTAATGCATGGAATTACAAGAAAATTGTCCAATACTAAAAAAGTCAGGTTGACACTGCAATTGTCTTAATTGGTTAGTTCTTGGCTGACAATCACAAGGACTGATAAGCTAGAAATAGATCAAATAAAAGTTTAGATCAGATATTTTACTTAGACTCTCCCACCTAGCTGGAACAGGAATTAAATAAGATTGACCTGGCTGTTTATGTAAATGGAGAATCCCAACTTGCTGGCCAGGACCCACATCTTTGTAGATATGACAGTGTAGGAACAGGTATACAGTTAGGCCAAGTGACATTCCAGATAAAGTAGCAGACAATCCTCTAACACATGGGCAAGATTCAAAAACACAGGTAAAGATGACCTCATGGGAGCCCATGAGGTTCCATGGGCTTCCTGAACGCAGGGTTCCACTTGCCTTCCTGAAATATAAATCTTTGATTTGGGGGAGTAAAGTGCTGAGATTAAGGCAAAGCCTCAAGCCAATGAGAGCTCTGGGATAGTTTTACTACAGCAGAGAATAGGATAGAAATGTATTCACAAGAATTGGGGTTCAGAGTGGATTTACCAAAAGAAAGAGTTATGGTTGTAAATCCTGCACTCTGGATGAGGATTGGACTATTAACAAGAACTAGATTAGCCCTTTGGCCTGAGCTCCTGATATGGAGCTAGGTAATACTTGACATTCTACCTTTAGTCAAGGCTGGTTCTAAAGCCTAGGAGAGATGTTAGTACTTCCTTCAGGTGGAAGTCGCATATAATCAATAACAGATGGAGATGGGAACAAACCTGTGCCTAGCTGGTTAGAACACCTTCATGAAATCAAGGCTGGGTTTCACTTATGTGGGTATGAATGCTATTGAATAACAAAAGTTCAACTGAATATATTTCAAAAATTTAATTAGATATATTAATTGACTCATGAATTGGGCAACAATCCGTCTAGCAATTAGAAAGGAGCTCTGTTGAGCTGCAGAAAAGCGAAGGTTTTTAATGACAGAAAGTGAGTAGAAGAAAGTTATTAGCAAAGAATTCATTGTACTAGGCAAGGTTACTCTTTTAAGTAAAACAGAAGGGATCTATCAGTAAATTTCCCAATGCTGAGAAAGAAATTCTATGTTGACTGGTTAAAGGTCACATTTATGAAGGGAGGGGGGCTAAAGCTTCAATTAAGTTAGGCATTAAGTCTTGGTTTGCTGGTGTGGGTCCTAAACATAAATGAATCCATTTTGGACCTGTAGTGTTCTTTTTAACGATTCCCCACTTTTTATCAAACTCTAAGCTAAACTGAAAGATGTGATTAAAATTTAAATAATTAGCACTACTCTCAGCTATCACAACTGATGTTTTCATAGTTTTTGTTGTTTCTTTCATGTGGTACACATAGGTCATGAAATTTTTTGCTAAACTTGTGTGATATTTACAGGCAATGGCTTTAGGTTCATATTCTTTAAGTTGGTCATTTTCTACATTGCTTTTTTGACATTCTAGTCTTAGGGCGATCATTTTCTTTGTGGTGGTTATGAACATGCACTTAAAGCTTTTGCAAATATACAACTCAAAGGATATTATTATAATTATTATAAGTAGGATAATTTCCAGTGTCTAGAGTGCACTCTGAATCCATGGCCCCAAGACCCAAGCTAATCAAAATAAAATAAATCAAGGAAAGACCCTGCTAAAGTCTTTTTAAGCCAAGTGTCTTGCTGGGTGATCTTATTTTTATTTACATTTACTCCTAACCAGGGAAGGATAGCTCTGCCAAAGGAAGCAATTTCTGAGTCATGAATGCCTGGTGTAGGCCCTTTATAACTCAACAATGTAAATCCAGGGGTTTCAACCAGTGAGAAGTCTTAATTCATTTGTGAAAATTTAGGAGCACAGTTAGATAGCCTAAGAAGCATTGTCCAGATGTGCAGCAGCTTTCTAGGTATTCATAGGACTATAAAGAATGATAACCATCAGAGACATAGATAAACCCTGTAGGGCATAAGCTACTCCCATTAGGGTGGTACTCTTAATAAATTTATTCACAGGAACTGTTGTATTTATCTATTCAAAACCGGGGTCAGTCTGGTTTTTAGGGCATATGGGAAGAAAATATCTGGGTCTGAAATAAAAAATTATTTTAACTGCTTTTCAAGGATGGATACTGTTGGAGAGATCTCTTGGTGAGTGAGGCCAAATCACACATAATAATAGTAATTTGGGATTGTAAATGTGCTAAGATTATGTAGGTAATTGTTTCTAATTGGATACGTAGAACTATAATCAGAGAAATGGAAAAGCAAGGCACTAGATGTTCTGGCCATAAAAGTTGAGCTTAAAAAGAGACTCCTAAGGAGGGTGGGGGGGGGGGTTGAATGTGGTTTATAATGACATTGGAAATAGTAGAGAAATTGGTCACATGGAGGACCAGAAGGTCTATAGCATCATAAACAGATTGGAATCTTTGATGATTCAAATCTATGAATGTGAAAGATTACCCCCTTAGCCTGAAAGATATTGATGATAGCATTATCTTACCAGGCCAATGCCAGAGTGAAGAAGAAGAAGAAGAAGAAGAAGAAGAAGAAGAAGAAAAGGGTTTTGAGTATGAAATAATACAGTATCTTGTGCAGAAGTAGTCTACCTAATGTAACTGCTTCTCTTTGTCATCAATTAGTTTTGAAGTTTTCCAGTGTCTGTACAGAACCGACTCTCAGGTGTAGCCTTCTTTTGCTGTGTATGTATACACAAGGCTCAATGCCTTCTAGTTTTGCACCAGTGTCATAGTCAGAAGCACATGATAAGGTCTATTCTAATGGGGTTTAGAGTGGTCATCCTCTGAAGATATTTCCAGAATACCCGGTTGCTAGACTCCCGACTGTGACCTTTCATTTGGGATCCAGAAAACCTTATTTAACCTATTGATAATAGGTTTGAGCATCAGGCACTAAAGACTTACAGTGACTAGTCATACTAACATGGATAACAAGGGATCAACAGAAAGTTGTATACCAATAGACATTGGTCTATTGGTGACTGTCTTCTGTGGAGTAAGTTTATGTATCCCAAAGTGGGTACTGTGAGCAGTCAGCGAGACCTAAGGCGATATCTTAGGCCAGAGAAATACAATAGTTTTGGCAAGTTTAGAGGTTTTAAGGATCCCATTAGTTATTTTGACCTTGCCTAATGATTGAACATGGCAGGGACAGTGATAATTCCAAGAAGTCGTTTTTTGTTAAGATTCATAAGATTTTCCTAGTGAAGTGGGTGCACTGATCACTGGAGATTGGCAAGGTATAAATCAAGATGGAAGCACATTTACTACCAGTTTCTTTGTGCTACTATGGGGACATCAGCCTTTCAGGAAAGAAAATCTTCAATCCATCTGGAAAACATAATACAATATCAATAACACGTTGATAACCTTTAATAAGTGGAAGTTGAAGTCCAGTGGCAGGTGTTCAAAGGATCCAGATGGAAGAAGTCTGAGGACTTTGGGAATTAAAAAAAGTTTTTCTGGGACTATGGATCTGGTAAGTTAAATAGTAAGTTACTGTATAAGTAAGACACTTTCATAATTTTATAGATGTTATCTCACCAATGTCTGTAATTTTAGTTATCTTAAATGCATCTTGGTGGGCAAAGAAATGTAAAAACCAAAAAATGAGTTTTGCCGGGAGACAGGAAGAATTGAGCAGCTGTCTTGGAGTTCCCACAGCCTTGACTATTCGTTTACTTTAAAGCCATTGTTTACATATCTTAATTTCTCTGATTCAGGAGCAGGCTGTTGCCGTTTTGCAAGGACATCAGGATAGTAAAAATCTGGCACTAAGGGGCAATTTTTGCAGAAGCAGAATGGACTTTATCCAATGTACTACAATCTTTATATATATTCTGTTGCTATTGTTTTTGCATAAAAAGACTCAACTCAAATTCAGTCATTTTTGTGTAAGCCTCAATTTTGATGACATCAATTTTAGAAGGAAGAAAATAGAAGTAAGATTATTTCCTTGTCCATCTTTTATTAGGGTCCCAGAGGACATAAGAAAATAACTTAATTTCCATAAGATTTCCAGATCTTGGATGACCCCAAAGACGGGCTGTCAGTATGAATATGAACAGTTTTCTTTCTGATAATTGGCATGCTCTGGTAAGAGCACAGAGCTCTGCTTCTTGGGCTGAAGTAACTAATGGAAGATTTACTCTTTGAAGTAGTTCATATTAGGTAGTAATATCTTGGAAATTCCCTTTTCACGTTTACAGTTTGACCCACCACAAACAAGATTAGGTCAAGTTTAGATAAAGGGGTGTTTCATAAATCAGGATATGGTGTCACAAAATGGAGAGTTATTTCTTCAAAGTCATGGGGCTTGTTTTCATCAGATAGAGGTACTAATGTAGTACAGTTAAGGATGTTGCAATAT
Source organism: Panthera onca (assembly GCF_046562875.1). Taxonomy (NCBI): domain Eukaryota; kingdom Metazoa; phylum Chordata; class Mammalia; order Carnivora; family Felidae; genus Panthera; species Panthera onca. The sequence continues at coordinate 83,239,077 of NC_138348.1, read as the reverse complement.
GTAGGTTAGGTGGTAAAAGCAGAAAGATCTTGTGGGAAGTTAGTTGACTTGCAGGAAAACATTAAGTCAACTGAGGTAAGAAGATTCTGGACAGACGGAAGAGTTTATAAATAAACATTATTTAGTAGGGTTAAATCTGCTGAGGTTTCAACTAACTTTGCAGCTTTGACTATAACTTTAAGACGACTCAGATAGTCATGTACCACCAAAATAAGTAGTGTGCTATAATATGCAATAGTCCTATGCTTATTACCATATTCTTGCATGAGACAATCTCTGGGGTGGATTATCTCTTTCAAGCATATAAAGAAAAATATTTCAAATAGTTAAGCAGCCCCAATGCAGGAAGTTCTTGCGGCACTTATTTCAGGCTTATAAAAGTCTTTCTATGTTTATCGTCCTAAGACAGGGCTTCAGGGACTACAATTTCAATAAGTTCACAGACTGAGGAAGATAATAGAGAAAAATTAGAAACACATAGTCTACAATAACCAGGAATGCCTAGAAATTCATGAAGCTATAGCTTAGTTGTTCATCTAGAAAATTCCTAGGTTAGCTTGATTCTTTTTTGGAGATAGCTAAATTCCTTCAGTGCTTAGATTATGACTTAGGTAAGAAATTGTATTTAAAGATGATTTAGTTTTTTCCTTAGAGACTTTATGTCCTTTTCCATCTAACTGTTGTCGCAAATAAATGGAATCTTTTTTTGGATACCTCTTTGGTAACTGAGCATGGCAGAAGATCACCTATATATTGTAAAAGGGCCAATTTTCTTGGGGACTGGAGGGTATTTAAATCTTGGAGGAGCATTTGGGAGGAATAAGAAGGGAGAATAAGAAATACCTCAGTGAACTCTTGAGATATGACTATCCAGGTAGATTGTTTATTGTTCCAAGTAGAGGTAAATAGATACTGGATATCGGGGTCCACAGGAATGCTGAAAAAGGCTGAACAAAGTCTAGAGTATAAGTCATTTTGAGTCAGATGGAACATGTGACTAAAAGGTGTTTGGGTTTGGAAAAACTGGGAAACAGCAAATAAGTATCTTATTAATAGCTCTCAAATCCTGGACTCAAATTGTTATCCCCACCCATTAGGTTTCCTGACGGGCAATATCAGTGTATTACAGAGGCTGGTATAGCCTCTGTATACTCACTCAGTTCCTGAGTATACTCTGTATACACTCAGTTCCTGAGTGATTAAGACTTTCTATGGGTGTGATGCCTTGCATGGCATCAGGCTTTAATGGATATTGAATTAATTTAAGAAAGGTATAGTCATATCTATTTGAATTTGTATAGTTTCTTCACCTTTTTAAAATTTTTTAAAGTTTTTATTTTGACTTAAGTTAGTTAATATGCAGTGCTATATTCATTTCAGGAGCACAGTATAGTGATTTCATAATTCCCTACATCACCCAGTGATCATCGTGACAGGTGCACTCTATTATCCCCAAAACCTATTTTAGCCATCTCCCACCCATCTCCCCTCTGGTGACCATCAGTTTGTTCTCTATAGTTAAGAGTCTGTTTCTTGAATTTTTCTCTTTTTCCCCTTTGCTTATCTATTTTGTTTCTTAAATTCTTCATATAAGTGAAATCATATGGCATTTGTCTTTCTCTGACTTATTTTGCTTATTATTATACTCTCTAGCTTCATCCATGTCATTGAAAATGGCAAGATTTTTATTATTTTCTTATGAATAAGTAAATTTCCATTAATGGAAATTTACTTATTCATATATATGTATATGTATATGTATACATATATATGTATACATATACATATACATATACATATACATATACACATACATGAATGGATATATATATATATATATATATATATACATATTCATTCATCCATCAATGGACACATGAGCTGCTTCCATAATTTGGCTATTGTGAAAAAACAATCCCATTTACAATTGCCCCAAAACTAATAAAATACCTAGGAATAAACTTAGCTAAAGAAATGAAAGACCCATACTATGAATATTATAAAATATTGATGAGAGAAATTAAAGTTGATACAAACAAAAAGAAAGACATTTTATTCTCATGAATTGGAAGGGCACATATTGTTGGGATGCCTGGGTGGCTCAGTCAGTTAAGAGTCTGACTTTGGATTTTGGCACAAGTCTTAATCTCATAGTTCATGGGTTCAAATCCTCCATAGGGCTTTGCCCTGACAGCAAGGAGCCTTGTTGGGATTCTCTCTCTTCCTCTCTGTCTGCCACTACCTCGCTTGTGCACTCTCTCTCCCTCAAAACAAATAAACATTAAAAAGTATATTGTTAGCACTTCCATATTCCCAAAGCAATCTACAGATTTAATGCAATCCTTATCAAAATATCAACATTTTTCACAGAACTAGAACAATCCTAAAATGTGTATGGAACCACAAAAGATCCTGAATAGCAAAGCAATCTTGAAAAAGAAAAGCAAAGCTGGACACATCACAATTCTAGACTTCAAGTTATATTATACAGCTGTAGTAATCAAAACAGTATGGTACTGTCACAAAAATAGAAGTATCGATCAATAGAACAGAATAGAAAACCCATAAATAAACTCACAACTATATGGTCAATTAATCTTTGACAAAGCAGGAAAGAATATCTAGGGGGAGAAAGTCCCTTCAACAAATTGTGTTGGGAAAACCAGACAGCAACATTGAAGAGAATTAAACTGGACTACTTTCTTACACCATACACAATAATAGGTTCTGCACTTTTTATTTTCCCAATGTCAGTATTAGAATTAGCCCACAGATTTTTGGGCACCTCAGTTAAATTAGCGATTCATTGGAACTATTATTATTATCATTATTAAATTATTGGAATTATTTCTATGCTATGTTAAGGACAAATTGTAAGGAACATAACATAACAGTTCAGGTTGGTCAGGAAATTCAAAGGTGAGGTTTCTATTGGAAGAAAAATATCTCTATTTATTATATTGATTTGGCATGTATAACATAACAAGAAAGAATGTCTTTTAGTAAAATTCTTAAAATTACCTTTACTGGTTGAGATAAAAATTTTCTCTTAACTTTATTAGATATCCCCAATGTGGAAATCTTTTTACTCTGAGGAGTTTGTTGTTCTATGAGGTTGGGGTTTAAGGTATAAAGGATAGTTCTGGTGCCAAACAGAATTTGGCAGGAATTTCCCATTAATTTTAGTTTTAGTTTACCCTTTGTTGTTTAATTGAGTTACTTGTAATAATTTATCACAGAACCCTTCAGAATCCTGTAAGTCCTGTGAGAAGAGCCCATATAAGAGCTCTCCTTTAGAGGTAGATATAAAAAATTTCAAGATAAACTTGCCTAGGACCTTTGAGAACAATCTCTCTACTAGTGACCTAATTAATTAGAACTGGGACATTCCAGCATCTTGATGATGGATCCTCACATGGGTGCAATATGAAAGGCTCAGGTGTTATTTTCAGTCTCTGGCCTTGAAGTTGTAACCACAAAGTTTAATAGCTTGGCAGTTCTTTGGTTGTGGCCTTGCTCCAGAATTTTTTTTCAAAATGCTCAGATATGGGCAGGAGTTCAGTCAGGCCAGCGAACTCTCACACTGTTTTTTGCCATTTTATCAATCCACTAACTTCAGGACATAATCCATTTAGAAATAGGGCAGCTAGAGCAGGTGGGCTCAGCAAACCCTGAATTCAAGCAAGCCCTGAATGCCTTGGAAAGAAGGCTTCAAAATGGACTTAAAATCTTCCACAGATTCGTCTTTTGTTTATTTGCATGCTTATATAAGAGACCAGTCACTGGAGGCAAGGAGGACTCTAGAAATGTCTTATAAAACTTTAACTGCTGTTTTGTGACTTTTTCTCATCCCTGAGACAGTGAAGATCAAGGATTTTGAATAACATCCTCAGCGTTTGGCCACCTTGCTTCCTGCACCCATTAGGAGCTTTACCAGGTCCTACCAACATGTGTATAAGTTAATAAAGATCTGTCAGGTTGGATTTGTAGGACTCAATGACTTTAGATTATTCAATTAACTATTGGGCTTTCTCTCTGGATTTAGAATATTCTTTAACTATTGCCCTTAGTTCAGTCTTTGATCAAGTCGACCTAAAAAGGTTTAACTGCATTCTGAAGTAGTTTTATTTCAAATGGTAACTAATAGGCTTTTCAGAGTTATAAGGCAATTTATACAGAAAATTAGTAAAATGTGAGCACCCAGATAAAGAAGGAGAAAAAAGCAATAGGAGTCATGTCAGTGAATCTTTTAGGTACCTCTGTGTCTTTAATTTTTAATTAGAAATCTATAATGAATCTCTTAGTGAAGATATTTGAGAATCTTGGAGTCTTTTGGAGGCTTCTGCATATCAATTAAAAACTGGCATCTCATTTTATTTGTTTAATTTAGGGCCCATAGCCTTCAAGCACACTTCATAAATAAACAATCTTATCTAATTGAAACATTCCCTATTATGGCCATCTAGATTGTTTTCCTTAATATTTTGCCATTTTCCTAGATATCTACAGCTTTTGGGACTATAGATTTTAGACATGAAATAAGAAGGTGTGCCAGAAGGTGACATATTCTACTCTTTGTATTTAAAGTATCCCTTTTCTTTTAACTAGACCTGTGGATTTCTCAGAACCAAACTAATATTTAAGATAAATATTTCACAAGGTTTGAAATTGTGGAATGCTTTTCAATGTACCTATTGCATGGAAATTTTCTTGAGGTAGGCAGGTGACCTAGCGTCATATAAAATATTCTGTGACCAACTTATCATGGGAGTCTTGAAGTGGTGAGCACTGTAACAGCCATTACATGCTCAACCCATGCCCGCCAATGTTATTGGCTTTTTTTTTTCACCAAGATTCCTATAAGCAGCTAGTCTTTATTTAAGACAAAATTTTAGTCACCCAAGGCCTTTCACTGTACCCAATCCTGTTTAAATCAGACCCAGTTCAATCCAAGACCCAGTTTAGTTTTTAAGTCAGACCCTAGTCCAACTAAAGCCAGTAACTGTCAGCAGTTCCCAATATGGAATCTAAAGATTAGGGAAAATATTGGGGTTTTCAACTCAAAAAAGGGATCTATGCAAAGTCAATTAAAATCAGAAATTAGATTTAAGAGAATAGAGAATAGAGAAGAACCTAGAGAAATTTACCAATGGCCCTCATAAACAATGAGAAAGAGAACTCAAAAGGGTTAATGCGTACCACAACTGTCTTTGTCATTATCTCTGAAGCTACTAGAAGAAAACTTTGATCCCACCACTGATGCCAAAACTGTTAAATAACAAAAATTCACCCAAATATATGTAAAGATATAATTGGATTCATTAATTAATAAATGGATTAGGAAGCATCTTATCTAGCAATTAGAAAAGATCTCCACTGAGCTGCAGAAAAGGGAAGTTTTTAAAGGCTAAAAGGGAGTAGGGGAAAAGTAAATTTAGTAACAAATAATGCATTGTTTTGGGCAATGTTTCCCTCCTAAGAGGAACAGAATGAATATATCAGTAAATTTCCTAGTGCTAACTAGGAAATTCTATGTAGACTCAAAAAGTTACATAGGGTGGGGTGCTAAAACTACAGTTAGGTTACTTTTATGTCTTAATTCACTGATGTAGGGCCCTAAAGAGCTGACTCCACTTTGGGGCTGTGATTTCGTTTTAACATTAATAACCATATTCTGGATATGATATAATTGATAAAAATCATTCAGTGCCTTTACAGATGCCATGGGACTCAGGAATTAAAGGGTGGCTGTAACAGTGAGCCTGACACATGGCAATTCTCATTTCTTTATTATGGATAATGGATAAATAACACATAAAAAACCATCAATACCTTGACACAATCCCTTCCCTAACTGAGAGTAGGGAATTATTATGATTGGCATGGGTGAAGATGCAATAAGATGTACTAGTGTTGTCCAGAGGATACTAGGACTACAGATACACCAACTGTGGGAGGGTGGACTGAGAGACACTGGAAATATATAAAAAAAAAATAAAATAAAATGGTACCTCTTTAATGCTCCAAAAAAATATATAGGGTATCAGAATGGATAAAAAACAAGACCCATATATTTGCTGTCTACAAGAGACTCATTTTAGACCTGAGGACACCTTCAGATTGAAAGTGAGGGGATGGAGACCTATGTATCTTTTGACTACTGGAAGTCAAAAGAAAGCTGGAGTAGCCATACATATATAAGACAAACTAGAATTTAAATTAAAGGCTGTAACAAGAGATGAAGAAGGGCATTATATAATAATTACAGGGTCTATCCATCAGGAAGAGCTAACAATTATAACTTACTATGCACCGAATATGGAGGCCCACAAATATAAAACAATTAATCACAAATATAAGCAACCTTATTGATAAGAATGTGATAATTGCAGGGGACTTTAATACTCTACTTACAACAATGGATAAATCATCTAGACACAGGGTCAATAAAGAAACAGGGACTGAGTGATACATTAGATCAGATGGACTTGACATATATATTTAGAATTCTGCATCCAAAAGCAACAGAATATACTTTCTTCTCAAGTCCACACGGAACATTCTCCAAGATAGATCATATACTGGGTCACAAAACAGTCCTTAATAAGTACAAAAGCATTGAGATCATGCCATGCACACTTTCAGATCACAATGCTATGAAACTTGAAGTCAACCACAGGAAAAAGTCTGGAAAACTTCTAAAAGCATGGAGGTTAATAAGCATCTTACTAAAGAATTAATGGGTCAAACAGGCAATGAGAGAAGAAATTTTTAAAAAATATATGGATACAAATGAAATTACAACAATCCAAACACCTCGGGATGCAGCAAAGGAAGTCCTAAGAGGAAAATACATTGCAATACAGGCCTATCTCAAGAAACAAGAAAAATCCCAAATACAAAATCTAACAGCACACCTAAAGGAAATAAAAGCAGAACAGCAACGACACCCCAAACCCAGCAGAAGAAGAGAAATAATAAGATCAGAGCAGAAATAAATAATATAGAATAAAAAAAAAAACAGTAGAGCAGATCAATGAAAGCCAGAGTGAGTTTTTTTGAAAAAAATAAACAAAATTTGATAAACCTCTAGCCAGACTTCTCAAAAAGAAAAGAGGGGACCCAAATAGATAAAATCATGAATGAAAAGGGATGTATTACAACCAATCCCTGAGAAATACAAGCAATTGTCAGGGAATATTATGAAAAATTATATGCCAACAAAATGGACAACCTGGAACATGGGCAAATTCCTAAACACCCAACACTTCCAAAACTCAAACAGGAAGAAATAGAAAACTTGAATAGACCCATAACCAGCGAAGAAATTCAATCAGTTATCAAAAATCTCCCAATGAAGAAAAGTCCAGGAGCAGATGGCTTCCCTGGGGAATTCTACCAGACATTTAAAGCAGAAATAATACCTATCCTTTTCAAGCTGTTCCAAAAAATAGAAAGGTAAGGAAAACTTCCAGACTCATTCTATGAAGCCACCATACTTTGATTCCCAAACCAGACAGAGACCCAGCCAAAAAGAGAACTATAGGCCAATATTCCTGATGAATATAGATGCAAAAATTCTCAATAAGATACTAGCAAATCGAATTCAACAGCATATAAAAAGAATTATTCACCATGATCAAATGGGATTCATTCCTGGGCTGTAGGGCTGGTTCAACATTTGCAAATCAATCACTGTGTAAATAACATTAATAAAAGAAAAGATGAGAACCATATGATCCTGTCAATTGATGCAGAAAAGGCTTTTGACAAAATACAGCATACTTTCTTAATAAAAACGCTCAAGAAAGTTGGGATAGAAAGAACATACTTAAACATCGTAAAGGCCATTTATGAAAAGCCCAGAGCTAATATCATCCTCAATGAAGAAAAATTGAGAGCTTTCCCCCTGAGATCAGGAATATGACAGGGATAGCCACTCTCACCGCTGTTGTTTAACATAGGGTTGGAAGTGCTAGCATCAGCAATCAGACAACAAAAGGAAATCAAAGGCATCAAAATTGGGAAAGATGAAGTTAAGCTTTCGCTTTTTGCAGATGACATGATATTATACATGGAATATGCGATAGACTCCACCAAAAGTCTGCTAGAACTGATACTTGACTTCAGCAAAGTCACAGGACACAAAATCGATGTACAGAAATCAGTTGCATTTTTATACACCAATAATGAAGAAACAGAAGTAGACATAAAGAAACTAATCCCATTCATATTGCACCAAGCATCATAAAATACCTAGGAATAAACCTAACCAAAGATGTAAAAGATCTGTATGCTGAAAACTAGAAAGCTTATGAGGGAAATTGAAGAAGATATAAAAAAATGGAAAAACATTCCGTGCTCATGGATTGGAAGAATAAATGTGGTTAAAATGTCAATACTACCCAAGGCTAGCTACGCATTCAATGCAATCCCAATCAAAATTGCACCAGTATTATTCTTGAAGCTAGAACAAGCAATCCTAAAATTTGTATGGAACCACAAAAGACCCCGAATAGCCAAAGTAATATTGAAGAAGAAGACCAAAGCGGGAGGCATCACAATCCCAGACTTTAGCCTCTACTACAAAGCTGTGATCATCAAGACAGCATGGTTGGTATTGGCACAAAAACAGACACATAGACCAATGGAATAGAATAGAGACTCCAGAATTAGACCCACAAAAGCATGGCCAACTAATCTTTGAAAAAGCAGGAAGAATATTCAACGGAAAAAAAGACAGTTTCTTTAACAAATGGTTCTGGGAGAACTGGACAGCAACATGCAGAAGAATGAAACTAGACCACTTTCTTACACCATTCACAAAAATAAACTCAAAATGGATAAAGGACCTGAATGTGAGACAGGAAACAATCAAAACCCTAGAGAATAAAGTAGGAAAGAACCTCCTTGACCTCACCTGTAGCAATTTCTTACTCGACATATCTCCAAAGGCAAGGGAATAAAAGCAAAAATGAGCTATTGGGATCTAATCAAGATAAAAAGTTTCTACACTGTAAAGGAAACCATCAACAAAACTAAAAGGCAACCAACGGAATGGGAAAAGATATTTGCAAATGACATATTTGATACAGGGCCAGTATCCAAAATCTATAAAGAACTCACCAAACTCCACACCCACAAATAATCCAGTGAAGAAATGGGCAGAAGACATGAATAGACACTTTTCTAAAAAAGACATCCAAATGGGCAACAGGCACTTGAAAAGATGCTCAATGTCACTCCTCATCAGGGAAATACAAATCAAAACCACACTGAGATACCACCTCACGCCAGTCATTGTGGCTAAAATGAACAAGTCAGGAGACTACAGATGCTGGAGAGGATGTGGAGGACCATAACCCTCTTGTACTGTTGGTGGGAATGAAAACTGGTGAAGCTGCTCTGGAAAACAGTGTGGAGGTTCCTCAAAAAATTAAAAATAGATCTACCCTATGACCTAGCAATAGCACTGCTTGGAATTTACCCAAGGGATACAAGAGTGCTGATGCATAGGGGCACTTGTACCCCTAGGTTTATAGCAGCACTTTCAACAATAGCCAAATTATAGAAAGTGCCTAAATGTCCATCAACTGATGAATGGATAAAGAAGATGTGGTTTATATATACAATGGAATACTACTTGGCAATGAGAAAGAATGAAATCTGGCCATTTGTAGCAATGTAGATGGAACTGGAGAGTATTTTGCTAAGTGAAATAAGTCAGGCAGAGAAAGACAGATACCATATGTTTTCACTCATATGTGGATGTTGAGAAACCTAACAGAAGACCATGGGGGAGGGGAGGGGGGAAAAGTTACAGAGAGGGAGGGAGGAAAACCATAAGAGACTCTAAAATACTGAGAACAAACTAAGGGTTGATGGGGGTGGGGGAGTGGGGAATGTGGGTGATGGGCAATGAAGAGGGCACCTTTTGGAATGAGCACTGGGTGTTGTATGGAAACCAATTTGACAATAAATTATATAAAAATATATATATATATAAAATATAAAATGATACATCTTTTGCAATTTTTAGTGCTTTCTAACAAAGTATTCCATTTTATTTTTGTGAAAACCACTTTAAGTTTCCATTATTATTCACGTTTTATAGCCCAGAAAACAGACTCAAAGAGGCTAAATGACTAAAGAATTACACAGTTGATTGAGAAATTTAAATGTACAGTCAGACTGGAAAAAGGTAAAAAACTTAGAATGATTTTCTTTTTTACACCAAAGAATGGAGGCTCATTCTGTTGAAATAAGCTGGCAGCAAGGTGGGTCCAGGAAGTCAGCATCAATGACTGTGTTTAAGATTCTCACCCTCTTGAAATTCTGAGTAATGTTTGAACAAAGAGCTCATCTTTTCATTTTGCGTGTGTCCCACACATTATGTAGCAGACCCTGCTCATGGCTACTTGAAGGAAGTGAGAGAAGAAAGAACAGGAACACTGAAAATGCTACAAACAGGCAAGTGATGTCAATATTTCATAGTCAACTTTGTGGCAAATAATACATACTCCAAAAACATCACTCTCCTTAAGATAGAATTATTGGAAGACAGGATTTTTCTCCATGTATATTTCCTGGAAAGCATTATTAAAAAAAAAGCCCAAAATGTATTTACTTGTGCTAAGCTTCACATCAGCAAACTAAGGCTTAATATCTACCCTAATTACAAGTGCAGCCTCTTCCAGGATATGACCTTTAACCAATCTGCAATTACCTGATCAACACTAGTGACTTAATCTGCCTACAGACTCCCCTCTTCCACCTGAGAAAGATTATATTGCCTGAAACAATCCATTCTGTGCTAGAAACTTCCTTTTCTTGCTCCACCTTTTGTCTATAAAAGCCTTCCATTTTGTACAGCTACTCAAAACTCTTTTCTTTCTGCTAAAATGGAATGCTGCCTGATTCATAAATCATTAAAGCCAATCATATCCTTAAATTTACTTATTTGAATTTTTTAACAGCATGATGGCAAACTTTCTGATGTGCCACAAGATCAAGAAAGTCTAGAAATGAGGAAAGGGTAAGGAAGACAAACACTTCAAAGACCCAGGGCAGGAAAGGCCAGAAGACAGAATTAAATTGAGAATAAAAAAGAGGCAACAGATCCTCTGCCCCTAGTTTGTCCTTTAAAAAGACATGAATTCCTAGCCATGGCCTATAAAAGTAGTTGAAATTTTATGTTTTTGCTTCATGAATACTGTTAAAAGTTTGAAGAAACATGATTTAGCTTAGTATGTGAGAAAATATTTTCAAGTTACATAACTTAGAAAAACAGCATTTACAATATGCAAATATCTCTCAATATTTGATAGTAAACAACAACAAAACAAAAACAGAACTAAAATAAAGGAATTCAATCAGACAGGGAGGGAATTTTTGAAGATATTTCACGAAAGAGAATGTACAGATGGAAAATAAGCAAATAAAAAATGCTCAAGATGATTATTCTTGGAGAAACACAAATTAAAATCACAATGCGATATATATATGTATATATATATATCTCATATATATTTATCATATCTACATATATCTCATCTATCTATCTATCTATCTATCTAGATATCTAGATATGTAGTAACAACACGGACAATTTGTGGAGATACTGGATCACTAATACATTGTTTTGGGGAATAAAAAATGGTACAGCTCCTCTGAAAATCAGTTAGAGTTACTTTAAAAACTAAACATGTAACTGCCCTATGACCCAGAAATTGTATTCTTGGGGATTTATCACAGAGAGTATAAGACATATTTATATCGAACAAGAAGTCAGTGAAAATGGTGGAGTAGGAAGCTTCAGTCACCTGTCTTTCCATAGAAACAAAAAAAAGCAAGAAAAAACTATCAAATAACTTTCAGCACTCTGGAAAACAGTAAACAGTTATAGCAAATAAGTGAACACAGAATTAATAAAAAAGCAACAGTAAATGGTATAGAAGATTTATGACATTTCAACCTGCTTATGGCCCACCACTTCCTCAGTTCAACGTCAGTTTGGAAGATAGCAGCTGCATTTCAAATGTTGGGCCCTGGTTCCTGTTACTGAAAGAATCAGAGTAGATCTTGTTGAAAGGAGTTTTCTGTTTTAATTTGTCTCAGGGCTACTTGAAATAATTACACCAGGTTCTTATCTTTCTTTTGCCTAAATCAGAGCTAACTCAAGATGAAAAAGAAAAAGCAAATTTTCGAAAACACTGTAAGATAAATAAACCATCTACAGTCACTGGGAAAAACTATTATGATTGAGGCATACAATAGACCACAAAAACACAGCAGGAAGAGTTGGGGTGAAAGTTTCCCTGGGAAATTAAGGTATTCAAAAGGTTTCATGTTAGAAAGCCAGATGTATGGCCAGGATAGGATGAGAGATCAGAAAATACTTGAGGAGCGCGGGAATGGCATGGTCAGTTAAGCGTACTCTTGATCTCAGCTCAGATTTTGATCTCAGGGTCATGAGTTCAAGCCCCACTTTGGGCTCAGCTCTGGACATGAAGCTACTTTAAAAAAAAAAAGCATAAGTTTTTAATCACAGTTTCTAGGGTCAGTGTAAGCAGAAAGTTAAGGCTAAGTCAGAGTTAAAAAAGGTCAAGTGTTGAAAGAGAGCTCTAGTACAAAACCAATCTGCAAGGCTACCTGGCCAACTCAGTTGGAAGAGCGTGCAACTCTTGATCTCTGGGTAGTGAGTTTGAACCCCACGTTGGGTGTAGAGATTACTATAACAACTAAATAGACTTTAAAAATGCAAAGATTCAAAATGGTGTTTCTCTGTCTCTTTCTCTCTTTCGTTTTTGACTTTCACTTTTAAGAATATCTCTGTCCGAGCAATATCCGAACACAAATTAAGGAATAGAGACTTTACATGACAAAGAACACAAGCTTTACAAATAAAGTTATAAAAGTCACTAAGCAAAAAGCTAGAGCAGGAAAACAAGATGAAAACTTTCAGAGGAAAGACTAATTTACTGTTATTACATAAAAATATTCAAAACTCGTTTTAAAGAAAAAATTGTGAAGTGTGCAAAGAAACAAGAAATGGTCTCCTTGTTAAGAAAGTAAAATTTTTCTCTACCCTTCTAAATTCTTCTACCTGGACTAGGAAGTAAATTGACATGAGACAGAGTAAGAGGAGAAAAAACAATCTTTTAATTACATGTTCACAGAAGCCCAATAATAAAATTGAGACCTAAAGAAATGACCAAAGCAGTCAGCTTTTGTAATTTTTAGACAAATTTTTAGAAAAATTTTGTAATTGTTAGACAAAGAAACACTAAATCTGTGAGGAATAGGCAGGACAAAGAAAAGTTACGTTTGGAAACTTCAATTCGTAAGGAATTCTAAACAGATTTTGGTGGGGTAGTAAGTTAGTAAAAGTACAAGGTTTGTTTATATAGTCTTCTAGACTGAATTTCCTATCTTTGGTAGTAAGGATATCTTTTTATCTCCTGTTACAGGAAGGTTGCCTTTCACATGGAAGACTTATTTCCTGTTTTCTGGAGATAAAGTGGGGGGGGGGGGTGTTGGAGAATCAGAGTGTATATTTTTATTGTTTCTTAAGTAACATTTAGTCAGAATATTCTAAGTGTCACAATTTGGACAACATACCCTTGGCCTCTATAGTCCCTTTATAGAAAAAACTAACAGTAACTGTTACTGAGGAAGCATACACATTGACTTGCTCAACAAAGACTTTAAATCAACTATCTTAAATGTACTCAGTGAGTTAGGGGGAAATCAAGGACAAAAGAGAAAGAAAGAAAGAAAGGAAGAAAGAAAGAAAGAAAAAACTAAGAAAATGATCTAGAAACTAATAGAGAATGTCAATGAAGAGATAGAGATAATTAAAAATAGCCAAATTTTGAAACAGAAATGTGTGGAATGAAAAATACACTAGAAAGTTTATTATTTTTTTTTTCAACGTTTTTTATTTATTTTTGGGACAGAGAGAGACAGAGCATGAATGGGGGAGGGGCAGAGAGAGAGGGAGACACAGAATTGGAAACAGGCTCCAGGCTCCAAGCCATCAGCCCAGAGCCTGACGCGGGGCTCGAACTCACGGACCGCGAGATCGTGACCTTGCTGAAGTCGGACGCTTAACCGACTGCGCCACCCAGGCGCCCCTAGAAAGTTTAAATAGAAGATTTGACCAACCAGAAGAGAAAAAGTCTGAGAAGCTAAAGAGGAATCAATTGAAATTATCCAGTCTGAGTAGAAAGAAAAGAGAATAAAGAAAAAGAAAAAAAAATCTGTCTACAAGATCTGTGGGAAACCATAAAGTGTACCAAAGTGTCCATAATCATTGTCCTAGAAGAAGAGAGAGAAAGGAGCAGAAACAATATTTAAAGAAATAATAGTTTATTGACAATTTCTCAAATTTGATGAAATATGTAAACCTACATTCAAGAAGCTCAATGAAACCAAAGAAATATAAACACAAAGATATCTACAATGAGACATTTTATAATTAAATTGTTGAAAGCCAAGGAGAAAGAGAGAATCTTAAGGGCAACAAGAGAAAAGGAGCTTATCATGTACACACGTTCTTCAATAAGATTAACAACTGATTACTCATCCGAAACCAAACAGATCAGAAAGAATGTGATAAGATTTTGAAAGGGCCACAAAGAAAAGCTAACCTATAGTCTATGTTTTACTAAATTATACTTCAAAGCTGATAGGGAAATTAAGACATTCTCAGGGAAAAAAAAAAAACTCAGAGAATTTGTGTTTAGACCTGAATGACAAGAATGAAAGAGACAGGAATATTATCTAACTCATTCCATAATACTAGTTTACTCTGACACCAATGCCACACAAAGATATAAGAAAATGAAACTACAAAATAATATTCTTCATTAATATAGATGCAAATGTAGTTAACAACAGAGAAGCAAACCAAAACCAACAAAATCTTAAAAAGTTTATGCACAACGACCAAGTGGGATTTTTCCCAGGGATGTAAGAGTAGTTCAACAAAATAAATTAATCAGTGTTAGACATCGTATTAATAGAATAAGGGATAAAAATACATGATCTTCTCAATCGACAGAGAAAAAGCATTTGAAACCATCAAACACTGGTTTATGATAAAAATACTCTGAAAACTAGGAATAGAAGGACTTCCACTATATGAAAAGGCCATAATGCAAAAATCACAACTAAGATCATATTTAATATTGAAAGACTAAACCTTTCTTCTTAAGATCAAAACAAGGCAAGGTCACTTGTTTTCACCATTATTACTCAACATTTTACTAGAAATATTGACCACAGAAATTAGGCAAAAGAAATAAAAGGCACCCCGCCACACACATAAAAGAACAGAAAAATAAAGAAGTAACACTATCCATATTTGCAGATTGTAAATGAAGTTAGCAAAGTTTGATATCACAAGATCAACACACACATGTCTCTTGTGTTTTAATACATCAGCAATGGAAAATCCAAAAATTAAAATGAGTGTTTTTAAAATGCCATCCAAAATAGTATACATAGGAATAAATTTAACCAAGGAAATAAAACACTGAAAACTAGAAAATGTTGTCTAAAGAAATTAAAGAAAACTTAAATAAATGCAAAGGTATCCTATGTTTATGGATGGAAAAACTTACTATTATGAAAATGGTATACTGGTCTCCGGAGTCAAGCGCAGACTAGAGGCCCATGGAAGAGGGTAGGAAGGGCGGCGAGGCGGTGCGCGCTCCACGGACTGGCGGGAGGGAGCCGGGGCGGAGGGGCGGCTCGCCGGCCAAGCGGAGCCCCCGAGTCTGGCTGGCAAAAGCGGAGGGGCCGGACAGACTGTGTTCCGACAGCAAGCGCGACTTAGCGTCTGGGAGGTCATAAGTTAACAGCTCTGCTCGGAAAGCGGGAAGGCTGGAGGACAAAGGGAGGGAGAGCTGCTGAGCCCCCAGACGGCAGAGCTCAGCTTGGCGGGGAACAAAGGCGCCAGCGCCATCTCCCCCGCTCATCCCCCAGCCAAAATCCCAAAGGGAACCAGTTCCTGCCAGAGAACTTGCTCGCTCCACGCAAACACCCAACTCTGTGCTTCTGCGGAGCCAAACCTCCGGCAGCGGATCTGACTCCCTCCCGCTGCCACAGGGCTCCTCCTGAAGTGGATCACCTAAGGAGAAGCGAGCTAAGCCTGCCCCTCCAGCCCCCGTGCACCTTGCCTACCCACCCCAGCTAATACGCCAGATCCCCAGCAACACAAGCCTGGCAGTGTGCAAGTAGCCCAGGAAAAAGTCTGGAAAACCTCCAAAAGCATGGAGGTTAAAGAACACCCTACTAACGAATGAGTGGGTCAACCAGGCAATTAGAGAAGAAATTAAAAAATATATGGAAACAAACGAAAATGAAAATACAACAATCCAAACGCTTTGGGACACAGGGAAGGCA
Source organism: Panthera onca (assembly GCF_046562875.1). Classification (NCBI taxonomy): domain Eukaryota; kingdom Metazoa; phylum Chordata; class Mammalia; order Carnivora; family Felidae; genus Panthera; species Panthera onca. The sequence continues at coordinate 83,222,667 of NC_138348.1, read as the reverse complement.
GTCCTGAGAGGAAAATACATTGCAATCCAGGCCTATCTCAAGAAACAAGAAAAATCCCAAATACAAAATCTAACAGCACACCTAAAGGAAATAGAAGCAGAACAGCAAAGGCAGCCTAAACCCAGCAGAAGAAGAGAAATAATAAAGATCAGAGCAGAAATAAACAATATAGAATCTAAAAAAACTGTAGAGCAGATCAACGAAACCAAGAGTTGGTTTTTTGAAAAAATAAACAAAATTGACAAACCTCTAGCCAGGCTTCTCAAAAAGAAAAGGGAGATGACCCAAATAGATAAAATCATGAATGAAAATGGAATGATTACAGCCAATCCCTCAGAGATACAAACAATTATCAGGGAATACTATGAAAAATTATATGCCAGCAAATTGGACAACCTGGAAGAAATGGACAAATTTCTAAACACCCACACTCTTCCAAAACTCAATCAGGAGGAACTAGAAAGCTTGAACAGACCCATAACCAGCGAAGAAATTGAATCGGTTATCAAAAATCTCCCAACAAATAAGAGTCCAGGACCAGATGGCTTCCCAGGGGAGTTCTACCAGACATTTAAAGCAGAGATAATACCTATCCTTCTCAAGCTATTCCAAGAAATAGAAAGGGAAGGAAAACTTCCAGACTCATTCTATGAAGCCAGTATTACTTTGATTCCTAAACCAGACAGAGACCCAGTAAAAAAAGAGAACTACAGGCCAATATCCCTGATGAATATGGATGCAAAAATTCTCAATAAGATACTAGCAAATCGAATTCAACAGCATATAAAAAGAATTATTCACCATGATCAAGTGGGATTCATTCCTGGGATGCAGGGCTGGTTCAACATTCGCAAATCGATCAACGTGATACATCACATTAACAAAAAAAAAGAGAAGAACCATATGATCCTGTCAATCGATGCAGAAAAGGCCTTTGACAAAATCCAGCAACTTTCTTAATAAAAACCCTTGAGAAAGTCGGGATAGAAGGAACATACTTAAAGATCATAAAGGCCCTTTATGAAAAGCCCACAGCTAACATCATCCTCAACGGGGAAAAACTGAGAGCTTTTTCCCTGAGATCAGGAACACGACAGGGATGCCCACTGTCACCGCTGTTGTTTAATATAGTGCTGGAAGTTCTAGCATCAGCAATCAGACAACAAAAGGAAATCAAAGGCATCAAAATTGGCAAAGATGAAGTCAAGCTTTCGCTTTTTGCAGATGACATGATATTATACATGGAAAATCCGATAGACTCCACCAAAAGTCTGCTAGAACTGATACATGAATTCAGCAAAGTTGCAGGATACAAAATCAATGTGCAGAAATCAGTTGCATTCTTATACACTAACAATGAAGCAACAGAAAGACAAATGAAGAAACTGATCCCATTCACAATTGCACCAAGAAGCATAAAATACCTAGGAATAAATCTAACCAAAGATGTAAAAGATCTGTATGCTGAAAACTATAGAAAGCTTATGCAGGTAATTGAAGAAGATATAAAGAAATGGAAAGACATTCCCTGCTCATGGATTTGAAGAATAAATATTGTCAAAATGTCAATACTACCCAAAGCTATCTACACATTCAATGCAATCCCAATCAAAATTGCACCAGCATTCTTCTCGAAACTAGAACAAGCAATCCTAAAATTCATATGGAACAACAAAAGGCCCCGAATAGCCAAAGTAATTTTGAAGAAGAAGACCAAAGCAGGAGGCATCACAATCCCAGACTTTAGCCTGTACTACAAAGCTGTCATCATCAAGTCAGCATGGTATTGGCACAAAAACAGACACATAGACCAATGGAATAGAATAGAAACCCCAGAACTAGACCCACAAACGTATGGCCAACTCATCTTTGACAAAGCAGGAAAGAACATCCAATGGAGAAAAGACAGTCTCTTTAACAAATGGTGCTGGGAGAACTGGACAGCAACATGCAGAAGGTTGAAACTAAACCACTTTCTCACACCATTCACAAAAATAAACTCAAAATGGATAAAGGACCTGAATGTGAGACAGGAAACCATCAAAACCTTAGAGGAGAAAGCAGGAAAAGACCTCTCTGACCTCAGCCGTAGCAATCTCTTACTCGGCACATCCCCAAAGGCAAGGGAATTAAAGCAAAAGTGAATTACTGGGACCTTATGAACATAAAAAGCTTCTGCACAGCAAAGGAAACAACCAACAAAACTAAAAGGCAACCAACGGAATGGGAAAAGATATTTGCAAATGACACATCGGACGAAGGGCTAGTATCCAAAATCTATAAAGAGCTCATCAAACTCCACACCCGAAAAACAAATAACCCAGTGAAGAAATGGGCAGAAAACATGAATAGACACTTCTCTAAAGAAGACATCCGGATGGCCAACAGGCACATGAAAAGATGTTCAACGTCGCTCCTTATCAGGGAAATACAAATCAAAACCACACTCAGATATCACCTCACGCCAGTCAGAGTGGCCAAAATGAAGAAATCAGGAGACTATAGATGCTGGAGAGGATGTGGAGAAACAGGAACCCTCTTGCACTGTTGGTGGGAATGCAAATTGGTGCAGCCGCTCTGGAAAGCAGTGTGGAGGTTCCTCAGAAAATTAAAAATAGACCTACCCTATGACCCAGCAATAGCACTGCTAGGAATTTATCCAAGGGATACAGGAGTACTGATGCATAGGGGCACCTGTACCCCAATGTTTATAGCGGCACTCTCAACAATAGCCAAATTATGGAAAGAGCCTAAATGTCCATCAACTGATGAATGGATAAAGAAATTGTGGTTTATATACACAATGGAATACTACGTGGCAATGAGAAAAAATGAAATATGGCCTTTTGTAGCAACATGGATGGAACTGGAGAGTGTGATGCTAAGTGAAATAAGCCATACAGAGAAAGACAGATACCATATGGTTTCACTCTTATGTGGATCCTGAGAAACATAACAGAAACCCATGGGGGAGGGGAAGGAAAAAAAAAAAAAAAAAAAGAGGTTAGAGTGGGAGAGAGCCAAAGCATAAGAGACTGTTAAAAACTGAGAACAAACTGAAGGTTGATGGGGGGTGGGAGGGAGGGCAGGGTGGGTGATGGGTATTGAGGAGGGCACCTTTTGGGATGAGCACTGGGTGTTGTATGGAAACCAATTTGACAGTAAATTTCATATATTAAAAAATAAAAAAAATAAAAAAATAAAAAAAAAAAGAAAATGGTATACTATCCAAAATAGTTCAGAAACTCAATAAACACTATCAACATTTCAATAGCCTTGCTTTTTGGAAATGAAAATCCTCAAATTCATATGTAATTATAATGGGTTTCAAACAGCTAAAGTAATATTGAAAAAGAAAAGGAACACTGTTATAGTCCATAATACTCAGAAGAAAAAAACACCCCAGGAACAAATCTTTATGACTTTGGGTTTCACAATGGATTCTTTGATATTCTTTGACAAAAGCATGAACAACCACAAAACAGAAAATAAATAGATAAATAAATAAATATGGCTCCATAAAAATTTAAAGCTTTTGTGCATGAGAGATCTTTTAAAAAGTAAAAAGATAACCTATGGAATAAGATAAAGTATTTACAAATCATATATTTGATGAGGAAACAAAGGACTTATATCAAGTACATATAGAGAACTCCTACATTTCAGCAACAAAAAGACATACACCCACTTTAAAAAATGGAATGAAAATATTTTAATAACAACAACAAAAAGGTATACAAATGTCCAAAAACCACATGAATAAAGGTCACTATCATTAGTTGTTAGGGAGATGCAAATTAAAACCACATTGAGGCCTCACCTGACACCTATTAGGATGTCTATAATAAAATTAAAACAAGTTGTTTAATGTGTGAAGAAATTGTAGGAATTTAAATTGGTTCAGATGTTACTCAAAATATAATTTGATGGCTTCTCAAAAAATTATACATACAATTACTATATAATCCAGAAATTTGACTCGTAACCATAAACTCTACATAGTTGATAAGAGGTATCCAAACAAATTTATGTTTATGCATGTTTTCCCCAGCACTATCCACTACAGCTAAAAGGTAAAAACTGCCTAAATGCTTATCAATGGACAGACGGATCAAAAATCTTGTCATATACATGTACAGTCTAATATTATTCAGCCACAAAAAGGAATAAATTGTTAATACATGCTATGGCATGGACTAATCTTGAAAATGTTATGTTAAATGAAAAAAGTAAAAAAAAAATGAAAAAAGTCAGCCAACAAAAAACACATATTGCTTTCCATTTATATGGAATATCCAGAATAGGTAAATATGTAGAGACAATGTAAATTGATTGTCATTAGGGACTGTAGGAATGGGGAAATGGGAAATAATTGTTTGGTATATTAGGTTTCCTTTCAGGGTGATAAAAATATTTTGGAACTTGATAGAAGTGGTGGTTGCACAACACTTTGCATGTACTAAATGCTACTAAATCATTTACTTTGAAATGGGGTACCTGGGTGGCTCAGTTGGTTAAACATCCAACTTTAACCAACTTGCAGTCATGATCTTGCAGTTTGTGAGTTCAAGCCCCACATTGGGCTTGGTGTTGACAGCTCAGAGCCTGGAGCCTGCTTCAGATTCTATGACTGCCTCTCTCTCTGCCCTTCCCCTGCTCACGCTGTTTCTCTCTCAAAAATAAATAAACCTTAAAAAAAGGTTGATTTTTGTATTATGTGAATTTCACTTCAATTTTTAAAAAGTAAAAGAATAGTAAAAATAAAATAGTAAAATAGTAAAAGAATAGTAAAAATAAAATAGTAAAAAGAAAAAAAATAATCCTGTGCATATTCTGTATTTGTAATAGCCAAAATACCAGGTGAAAAAAAATCTTCTAAAACTGAATTTTTAAAGGGGAGCCTGAGTCACTCAGTCAGTTAAGCATCCAACTTTGGCTCAGGTCATGATCTTGCAGTCCTTGAGTTCAAGCCCCATATCGGGCTCTGTGCTGACAGCTAAGAGCCTGGAGCCTGCTCTAAATTCTGAATCTCTCTGTCTCTCTTTCCCTCCCTTTCTTGCTCTCTGTCTTTCTCTCAAAAGTAAATAAACATGAAAAAAAATTGAAGTGAATGGATAAAGACTATTGTGCATTCATTCTATGCCATACTGGTCAGTAATAAAAATGATTAAACTGATATACATACAGCAACCCAGACCAATCTTCAGAAAATTATGCTAAGTGAAAAAGCACAAAGTACATACTGCATAGTGCCACTCACTTCTTGAACTGTCAAAATTATATAAATGGAAAACATATAAGTGGTAGTCAGTTGCTAAAGAGAGCTGGGTTGAGAAGGAAATATGTGTAGCTATAAAAAGAATTTTTATGGTGATAAAATGTGGTATATTCTACTCTATCAATATAAACATCCTACAAGTCTGCAAGATGTTACCATTGGGTGATACTGGGAAAACAGTACAAATGATCTCTCTGTACTGTTTCTTGAAAATGCATATAAATCTACATTTGTCTCAAAATACAAAGTTTAACTTAAAACAAATAAACAAATATGTTATTTGCTTCCAGTTTTTTAAATACCGCTCTTACTTACAAGACTATAAAATTCATGAAAGAAGTTATGGCTGTGTCTTACAGTGTTACGGAACCAGGCTGGAACTCTGACAGAAAAACCAAGTGGCACTCGGAGATCTTGGTGGAGAGGAGATTTATTTAGCACCAGCGGGCTCAGAGGAGGCCATTTCTCCAAAGATCTGAGCCCCAAATGAAGGGGGGAAGGGTAATTTATAGTTGTCAGCTTCCATATCTGTGGTGGGTTTTCACACGCGTGGCAAACAGGGCAAGAAGAATCCAGAAGGGGGGTCTCTAAGATAGAGACCAGAGCTCGTTTTAGTCCCGTCGGCCATCTTATGGTGTAAAACTTTATACATTTTCCCAACGTCCCCCCTTTTCATGCCTTTTAAAAAATCTTTTATTAGGCATCACTTTTTAGCTCTAGGGGTTGGTACCCTTGGAGGGCTAAGATTCATGCTTCAGTTCAAAAAGCAACAGTGTTTTCAGTAAAACGTACCAAGGTATTTAGTATACAGGGGCCGATGGTCACAAGTAAAATAATGGAAAGGAAGGGCCCAGCCACAGCAGGGATCCAGGATGCCCAGTCTGTGAGATCCCATCCTCTCCATTGACTGATATTTTTCTGTTGTCTACGTTGAATTCTTTCCTTGAGTTCCTTAAACTTAGTCCTGACTATTCCTGATTGGTTTACAAAATAGCAACATTCCTCCCACAGAAAGATACAATTCTCCCCTTTTTCTGAAGTGAAGAGGTCAAGGTCTCACCTATTTTGGAGGGACACTGCTGCCAGGGAGTTTATTTGGCTTTGTAAGTTTACCAGGGTGTCTGCCATCTGTTCCATGTCCAATCTGTTGGTCTATTAGCCCAACAGCAAGAAGTAAGATCAGGGCTATGACACCAGCAAGAGACAAGGGCTGGCAGAGTTGCATCCGAACCCTGAGGCTTGATCCACACGTTGAATCCTCAAGCTTCTGCCATGCACAGGCCAGCCAACTTCTGGGGTGTGGCTGGAGCAGGGCTGGTGATCTCAGGGGCCAGTGTCTTTTTGAGGGTCAGTTTAAGTGGGCTGACTGGATCTGGATCACTTCACCAGGCTGAGGGTTCCTCTGAGTTGGCCTTCTTAACTCTGGAGTGATGGACCCATGGGGTGATATCTGAAACTGAATTGTCTATTTGGTTGTATATCTGTAAAGTCCACCTCCAAGTCTTTGAAAGGGGCGGGTTTCTGGTAACTGTCAGATAAGGTTTAGGGAAGATATGGTTTGCATATTTAGAAATCCATCCTGTTTTCCAGTTGTTTAAGTAATCATATGCCCATGGGGTCTTATTATCCCCACATAATAACAAGCACAGAAGATTGTCTATACATGAAATATTGTGACAATTTTTCTGAAGTTTACCTCAAGTTTTCTAGTTTAGGCAAACAACAAACATTTAAAGGAAATCAAAACTAGAATTTAACATCCATAATTGTGCATTGTTGAAACATAGTTTTTCTCTCTAAACCCACCCCCCGTTTCCAGAGATAGCCAAATTGAGACCAATGCATTTGTAAAACAAGTTCAGTCTTAACAAACATGACCTAATTATTTACATAAGTTCAGCAAAAATAGCTATTGATCATGAGGATCTTTTAAAGTTTGCTTTGCTGGAAACTTTTATAAGGAATCTCAGGGTTGAACTTTTAGTAGCCTCTCCAGGCCAGAAGCCAAGCCAAATACTTGCCATAGACAGGCCTGCAATACCTATAGAATTGGGCAAACTCCTCTTCATGAGGTCCCCAAGATATCCTGAGGTTCCTGCACCTGCCAGCAAGTGACCTTCTTTACTTACCTGGTGAACCTGCTGGGAACTCTGTAAGCAAGGCACAAGCCCAATATTTCCCAGGGACTTTATGGCTCCATGTTTTATAAAGTCAACCCTAATTCCTTAAAGCTGTCTGGTCATATCTGAGTCTATGAATGTCATTCTCAAATATGACATTCCAGTCAAAGCCTTGATAAAATAACCAGTATTTCCAACGGTGACCTGTTACAAGATGAACAGATTCTTACTGAACTTATTGCAAACAATTTTAATTTCCATGAAAGAAAGAATACTCACTGAGAGTTTTTGAATTTCAGGGGAGTTTTGTAGAGAGAAAAGATAAATGCTTCAGTTTACAAATGCATACTTTATGACATTTCTGCATATCATAGATATCTTAAGAGAAAGTTTCCTTAACCTGGAAGAGGAAACATTAGAGAACAAGCAATATTTTCAACAAGAATCACAAAACTATAATCTTCCTCAATTCATTTAATGCCATGTTCCTAATTCTTGTTCAGTTTGAATGCAGCTTTTTAATTCTGGAAATTCTTACCCATTTGAGAATGAATCTTAAAGAAGTCGAATACCTGTATTTGTCCCCAAAGTCCTTTTTGTAAATCTCCTTGAAGAAGAAACACGTTTTGTGAGAGAATAAGAACAACTATAAATGACAAAACTCAGAAATAGACATTGTTAAAGATCTGATGAGGGGCGCCTGAGTGGTTCAGTCAGTTAAGTGTCCAACTTCGGCTCAGGTAATGATCTCACAGTTTGGGAGTTAGAGCCCCACGTTGGGCTCTGTGCTGACAGCTCAGAACCTGGAGCCTGCTTTGGATTCTGTGTGTCCTTCTCTCTCTGTCCCTCCCCTGCTTGTGCTCCATCTCTCTCTGTCCCTCAAAAATAAATAAATGTAAAAAAAAAGATCGATGAGAGCTCATTATGATGCAATTGACAAAGAAATTCGGTTATTTCTGTGACACATAACACTTCAAATAATCAGAATATGAAGTGATGACCTTATACAAAAACAGTAAAACTCTAGGAATTGCATATATATTTGGGCAGTTACAGCACTTATCTGTGCAATATAATCTAAGGTTTACCATTGTATGACAGTGCTTTTCCAAGTAACTTAGCATCCCAAATAAAAGGGTCTAATTGGTCAAAAAGACTTCATTTACCATTTAAATCCTGGAAGTTTGTTCAAACCTTAGGAAGTTATAAGTACATCCTAAATAGGATTACAGATCATTACAAATCTTAAAACTTTATTTATTCAACCAAGGTGGCAATAAAAGATCCTAAAGGTGAATGCATAGCATTATATAGCTGTTACCAAAACTTAGCTCCTTTAACATTAAGAAGTTTTAACTAAGTAATTGAAGCCTTGATAAAGATGAAACCTAAAACTCTGGTTTTCCTGGAAGACAAACCTTTTTTTTTTTTTGCATTGTCTTATCAAGAGAAGATCAACAGTCCAAGCAATCTTTATCATTTGAGCAGAGAAAAAAGTAGAATTTCAACCTTATACCAGTGTACTTTTAAAATTCCATTCATCTCAAACTTAGTCCATCCTGAGCACACATAAAATTCCTTTCAAAAGATTTCTCTTGTGAACCTTCTACAACATTCCTTTGCCTTCAAACTTTGTCCCAAAGCCATTTTTCTCCAAATAACCAGTCTCATTTAGGACAAAATTTCTTTCTTCTACCCTCAACAAAAATGTGTTTCCATTCCTCATATCTTTCTTACATACCTCCTACTTTCCTACTTACAGGGTCGCTTTCCTTATTTCCATCTGTATTTTTTTAAATATATTTTATCTATTTCATTAATAGAATATTCCAAATGTAGAAAAGATAAGTTACATACATTATCCAAGTGACAAAAGTTACCTTAAATACATGACTATAATAGAAATATTGGCAACAATTTGGTGGAAAATGTTTTCCAATGAAATTCTATGTGTAAGTGAATATATATTTTCTATATAATAATTTCTGTATAATAATATTTTATATCCTGCTTTGCTTAATTATAGCGCATTTATTTTTTAATTTTATTATTATTTTTAATGCTTATTTATTTATTTTTTTATTATGAAATTTATTGTCAAATTGGTTTCCATACAACACCCAGTGCTCATCCCAACAGGTGGCCTCCTCAATACCCATCACCCATCCTTCCCTCCCTCCCACCCCCCCATCAACACTCAGATTGTTCTCAGTTTTTAAGAGTCTCTTATGGTTTACCTCCCTCCCTCTCTAACTTTTCTTTTCCCCTTCTCCTCCCCCATGGTCTTGAGTACGCTTAGAATTTTAACTCTTAGGAAACCTTAGTCTCCAATTGAGGACTTAGTAATGAACTGAGAGGCGTTTATGCCAGAATTTTTTTAGATGGTAAATTCATGAACCAATTAAGTACAAAGTATGTTTTCAAATAGGTCCAAATAGCCTTAATTTCTCTGCAATAAGAACTTAAAAACACAAACCTATGTTCGGTAATCAAAGCTTTAGCAATTCATTCTATTTGGAAAAGACCTAGATGTCCAAGGGGCTGCACTTTACTCCTTGACTTTGAGGATGGGAGGAGGAGCCAATCGTGCCTGAGGCACTGAGGAGGGTATAGGAACCAGTTGTGTAGACCACACCCAAGTTGGTGCAGAAACAGCAAGGGGAGGGGAAGGCAGAAGAGGCAAGGTGCCAGTAGAAGGCAGAGAAGGAAAACCTAACTCAAAACCTTAACTCATACAGAGGAGCAGATGCCATATTTTTTCCACAAAAGTGGAAATATGGAGTCCACATCAGGCCAGAAAAGATGGAATTTCCCCAAAACAAATGGAGTTTCAGCAACTGCTTGGGAACATTCCTTAAAGTCCCCATCCCGAGGTAGACTAATCACACTTGGCTCCAATTACAGCTGTTAACCTGGGAATGAGGGAAAATGTCTCACATCTGTTAGGCAGAGGAACAGGGAGAGAGAGTCAGTGTCCCCTTCAGTCTGATTCTATCTCAGCCAGACCAATAAGGTCCCCTTCTCGAGGTTCCTCCTGATATCAGTTGGGTTTCTGGGATGTTCCCTGGTTGGGACATTAATTCTTTTAATGTCCTTTCTCCTTGCAGTAGGCTCATTGACCCCTTGGTAAGGAGGTTCTGGGCTTCCCCCCTTTTGGCGGCTAGAGCTTCCCTTTCCTTTTGTCCTTTCTCTCTTTTGCCTCTGGAGCAAACAGGGTGTAAGCCCCACATAGCTTCTCATAATAATCCGTGGGGGAACCCCCTTGCTGCTGGGCATATTCATGGGCTTCTCAGCCCCTGCTCTGATCCCCTGGAGGAGAGCGTCTTGGTAACAGCAGATGTGGACCAGGATCTGCAGAACATCTGTGCCTGGCCGAGGGCACAATCTGGCCGCTGGTCCTTGTGGGGGAGGGTTCTCAGGGTCCAGGAGGTGAGGAGAGATGGGCGTCACATCCAGGGCCAGAGGAAAACAGAAGAGGTTGTAGTTTCAAGCTCAGGGGCAGGGGGAGGGAACTCAGTGAGTCATAAGGTGGCAGAAATGGGATCTTCCTCTGGGTCTCCTGCAAACACTAGGGGAGTGGTGCGTTGCTTCTTTGGTTTCCTGGGTGAGTCTCCAGACAAGGCAGCTAAAACCTCTGCCTGACTCTCCTTGCTATGGATGAACCGCACCCAAGGTGGAGGATTTCGGACAATTTCAAGTCAGGAGTCAATGTGTAGAAATTGATCAGGGTGACCTGGGTCTCTGGAGACAACATGCCAGATGCAGCAGACATTGGGACATCCATGGTTCCCTCAGAGGGCTTTCCTACACCAAAAGTGGGCCATTCTAACTCACATAGGGTCCTTAGCATACCAAGGGTTAATTCCATAGTCTCCCAAAAATCTCTTCTTTGTTCTGTCCTGACCCCATAATGTTCCCATGAGGTAGAATCGCAAAGACAGAGGGTGTCTAAGGGTGTCTGTAGACTCACAAAGACAGAGGGTGCCCCCTCCAATAAGGAGAGCTGTCAGATGCCCATGTGGCCATATCCCAAAGGAACTTAGGTGACACTTAGCCTTAACAGTCTCAGCTTTGTGACTTATGATCGGAAACTATTCTGATGCCTCCATAGACTGTATGCCATTCACCATGGAATCATAGATGGGCCCACTCAGACTCCATGGGCTTTTGGGGACCTTAAGGGTGCCCACCCGTAGAACCACAGAATCGAACTCAGTAGGCAAGCTAGACTGAATCACACATTCACACTCACATACACACAAGAGATTATTACATTCCTTCCCACAGAATTCCTACTTGTGAGACCTCTGAGGTCTCCAGGGAGTGATCATGTCCCCCTTCCACTCTTGCGAGTGGGCCTGACTAGATTGGGCCCCAGCTCTACCGGTTCCGACATCTTTGGTTTTTGACAGTCTGTAATATTCAGTGCTATAGTTTCTGTGTCCAACCTATAGGATCATAAATATCTGGAAAATTGAAATAATTTAATGAATTGAACTGAACACAAAGGAGTTAAGTGATTCCCCCAAAGTCACAAGCAGGTAATGTTGGAGCAAAAATTTTAACTCTTGATATAATTTCATATAATTTCTTTTGGGGGATAATTTGTAATAATGTATCTATTTTATATAATACATAATAATATAGATTATATGTCTTTTTTTTTTTTTGTCTTCTAAGCCTAGGAAACTATTTTGTACTTAATTGGTATTTTACTAACTCAATGAATGATGGAATGAGAAAGGGGAGTTTGTTTATATAAAGAATTTACTTTTACCTGAGATAAGTGTTATGGACACTTCCTGACCAGTCAACTGAATGCTGAGGGCTGTGTGTCACTCCTGAAACAAGACTTTTGTTCTGGGAGGATCAGGATGTTGCCGACTAACTCTTAAACAGAATTCTGTATTCTCTTTACCAAAGGGTTAATTTGTCTTTTCTCATAAACTAACCCATTTAAGGAAGGCTGAAGCCTATTCACTCAAGTCTCAACTCAGATGTATGTGTAGGTTAGATACTTCTTCAGAGTCTGTCTCCAACACAAGAGCCATGGACTCAGCAGCTAGCCCCTGGTTTGGTCAGCTGCTATTTCTGTTTCCATCCCATCCTCGGTCCAGCACAATTATTTTGTTATGAAAATCTGAATATGTATAAAGGTTAAGAAATAGGAAACCAGGATTCTGCTGACCTTAGATCTGCACCTGTGGCGACATTACTCAATACCCATAGTCTGTGAGTGGACCACTTCAGAGTCAGCCAAAAGTTGCTCAGTCATTGAACTGGCAAAGGTAGAGATCCACTATTGCTTCTATGCAGAGCATTTTCATTATATGCTTATATAATTATGCTTCTGTGTACGTTTCAGAAAGAAGTAAACACTTTAAAAAAACACCAGTAGTTCCAAGTCCCTTTACTCTTAAATCTTCAAGGGTAAATAAGCACTTAGAAAGTGCCAATGTCATCTTGGATGTATTTATTACAGTCCCTAGCATGAACCAGGAACAATTAAGTACTTGTAAATATTTGATAATGGAGCATACCATAAAGGAGCAATGGCTACATATTGGAAAATGCCAACATACTAAGAATTGCTTGGACAACTAAACTTTTATATTTTTCTCCAGATATTTGATTTCATGTGGGAATCACCCTGATATACTTACAATAGGATCAAGAATATTAGAAGTTAAAGGAATCTTAGCATTGTCTCATCTATTCCAGAGGTCATAATCTCAAATGTCATCAATGGTAGCATAGATTAAAAAAAAAAAATCATGGCAAATAACTTGAGAGATGTTGAGGGATAGAAAGTCGGAAGACAGTGGCAAACTAAATATTGCAGGCCATAGAAAAAACATTCAAATTCACAACTTACAAAATATTCTGTAGACCAACATTACACATTTGGAGTTCAGATATAGCTTTAGGTCACCAATTTGCAATATCTGTTGATTTAAATCCTTAGTTGTACATTAGTAAAAAGGAGTTCTAAGATTACAAGGCCAGAAAACAGTAAAATTGAATCTAGAAACTAGGCCTGCTGAGTTCCAATCTGGTGTTCTTTCCAGTACAAAATAGAAATAAAACAGATCTGAACATAATAGTCTCTACCCTGTGCTTGGAGAAGGTGTAAATACTTAATTTGGTAGAAGATGTTTATTTGACTCTAAATTTAGCTTTGGTATATACATCATATCAAAAACAAAACTAAAGTGTGAAATAAAGGGACTGTTCAAAACTGTGTGGATGGCCATCCCACTCCTACTAATGACAAGCACAGCTTGTGCTGGCTTTGATGCCTCTACAAAGAGAAGATCAGACTGGGAATGTGTGGCTGCTTTGAGAGATAATCAAAGCCAGTTAGGAAGAGAAGGGGAGGAGAGAACATGGAGACAAGGAAAGCCTCAGAGAACAAGGAGGGCAATGTGAAGATACTGAGGGGGAACAGAATATGCCACCGCAGAATGCAAATTGGTGCAGCCGCTCTGGAAAGCAGTGTGGAGGTTCCTCAGAAAATTAAAAATAGACCTACCCTATGACCCAGCAATAGCACTGCTAGGAATTTATCCAAGGGATACAGGAGTACTGATGCATAGGGGCACCTGTACCCCAATGTTTATAGCGGCACTCTCAACAATAGCCAAATTATGGAAAGAGCCTAAATGTCCATCAACTGATGAATGGATAAAGAAATTGTGGTTTATATACACAATGGAATACTACGTGGCAATGAGAAAAAATGAAATATGGCCTTTTGTAGCAACATGGATGGAACTGGAGAGTGTGATGCTAAGTGAAATAAGCCATACAGAGAAAGACAGATACCATATGGTTTCACTCTTATGTGGATCCTGAGAAACATAACAGAAACCTATGGGGGAGGGGAAGGAAAAAAAAAAAGAGGTTAGAGTGGGAGAGAGCCAAAGCATTAGAGACTGTTAAAAACTGAGAACAAACTGAGGGTTGATGGGGGGTGGGAGGGAGGGCAGGATGGGAGGGAGGGCAGGGTGGGTGATGGGTATTGAGGAGGGCACCTTTTGGGATGAGCACTGGGTGTTGTATGGAAACCAATTTGACAGTAAATTTCATATATTAAAAAATAAAAAAAATAAAAAAAATAAATAAAAAGTGAAAAAAAAAAAATAAAAAATAAATAAAAAAAAAAAGAATATGCCACCGCAGAACATGACACTTTGGCATGTGGATTATTTCAAGCTGAAGGCAATCAAAGTAAAACAGATTTAGGAAAAGTCTTCTGCCTAAAAGTATTTAGACAGGTGGCTATACTATAGGACAGCTATAGCTCTCTGTTTTATGTACAGACCACCTATCTAAATAAATCAGAAAGATTTCTCAGAATGGCATGACATATATTTATTTACCAAACATTTGCTCTTCTCATTTTCCTGTTATTATCTTCCTCCCCTTGGAAGCCCCACACTCCTATCCTATTTCTCTCTATTTCAGGATTATATATAAGCCTCAATTTCCTGCCTGATGGGGATTCTCATAGCTTTACAAGGCCTCCATACTTTTGACATTTGGTGTTCCCCTGTTAAACTGTCTTATGTTAATTTTCTTATTAGAGCAGCTGCAGAATGGAGAAAGCCCTCATTCTCACCTTCTCTCTGGAAAGAGGAAAAAGAAAAGAAAGGAGGGAGACAAAAATTATGAAAGAGGAGGAAAAAATAGAAATAGAAAGAATATAGAAAAAATGAGAAAGAAAAGGAGAGAGAAAAAAACAGAAAGAAGTAATATACTGAGGAAACCATGGAATAAATGGAACATGTTTTATAAAATTTCATGGTTTTCAAAGTGTATAGTGTTCTATTATCTGCAAGGATATGAGAGCAATATCTTTTTCACTATAGCTAGATAATTTCACACATATTAGCACACTGGAAATCAACTCAACAGGACCCCAAAGCCTACTCATTGTACAGTGTTATTTTAAACAGAAATTTATTCCAATACTACACCCTCCATATCACTACGCTCCTGGCTCCACTCCACTCCAGCATTCAGGCAGTCTCCTGATAGCCTCCCACCTGTCTTCCTTTTATTTTTTTATTTTATTATTATTTTTTTTTAATTTATTTTTGGACAGAGAGAGACAGAGCATGAACGGGGGAGGGGCAGAGAGAGAGGGAGACACAGAATCGGAAACAGGCTCCAGGCTCCGAGCCATCAGCCCAGAGCCTGACGCGGGGCTCGAACTCACGGACCGCGAGATCGTGACCTGGCTGAAGTCGGACGCTTAACCGACTGCGCCACCCAGGCGCCCCCACCTGTCTTCCTTTTAAAAGTTACCTACTTCCATCTTGTTTTCACAAAGACCCACCTAGTGGCTCAGGAATAAGTGCTTGATGAGGGAACAGTGGAAACTCTGGGACAACTGGCTGGGCGTAGGTCAGGCAAACTACTATCACATAATGTAATCCCAGTCCACACACTGTTGTTACTCTTACTTCTTAGCTGCCATTTATGGGATAAATATGGAGGCAACAAAAAGGGAATGGGATTCTATTGATTAAATAAGATGGTACTTGAAATCAAAATCTTCAAAAAAACAACCAAGACCAAATTCTATCTTGTACTTCTTCTTCCTTCCTTTGCACTTTGAAACTTCTGCTAATCAAAAGCAGCATTATGTCTCCATCCCATAAAGCTACTGCTATGTTTCCTTCTGTAGCAGAGTACTCTTTTTCTTAAAGGACTTGACATCTCTTATTTCACTTCTGTGACTCAGTTTACTGACTTTTCCACTTGTTACCTAGTTACTAGTAGGATCTCAGTAAATATGAGTCAAAAACTTACTATATAAAATTGATACGGTTAATCATACCTAATTTGTATGTATCTAGCTCTACTAACATATACCAGTGGTGGTCCTCCCTTTTTTTTATTTCACAACCAAGGCAAGGAACCTGATCCGATTAAATATTAATCCCAAGTAATCTCTCTTGTTTTTCGAGTACTTTGCCCTTTTGCTACCCTTGCCCTACTCTCTATGTCTCCAATCACTTTCAAGACCAGATTAACATTCCTGGTTAATAAAATAAAAACCACAAACACAACACTATATGTTCCTTATTTGGTTTCACATTTATTTATAGCTACAAGCCCATTTCTCTTCTTTATAGAACATTTTTTGAAAACTAACAATAGATGCTATCTTTATTTCCTCTCTTCTTATTCAACATCTTGATCCATTTCAAAGAAGGCTTCTGTCTTCTTTACTTAAATGTTAGTATCAAGGTGACCAATATTTCCTTGCCACAAAGTTAATTGTTTGGTTTTCTACTAAGTACACAAACCACACATAGCAGGTGCTTTGACACCAGGGGTTTCTCACAAAGGATTTTTCCAGGGACTTGGGGGAGGATTAGAGTAAATTCCCACCACATCCAAATACACATTCCTTGTTTATTGAACAAAGCTCTTTGTCCAAGTGCAAGTTGGATAATATTCCTGGAACTTGGAGGAGGCATAGAGGAATGCAAGAACAAGGACCATGGGTAGGATGGGAGTTCTAGTGAGATGAACATGGAGACTAGGGGGTGATCCTGTCATTGATGCATGGGCTGAAACACTTTCACTCATGATTATGTCCTTCCATGTTTATGTCACCAAATCTGGGGTCATTTTTTTTAAACTTTGTTTATTTTGAGAGAGAGAGAGAAATAAAAAGAGCAGGACAGGGGCAGAGAGTGAGGGAGAGAGAGAATCCCGAGCAGACACCTGAGACTGCACCAGCAGTACAGAGCCTGATGTGGGGCTTGAATTCACAAACTGTTAGATCATGACCTGAGCTTAAATCAAGAGTCAAATGCTTAACCTACTGAGCCATCCAGGTGCCCCTGTGTTCCTTTATGATCACACTTAAGATTTTTGTTTTTCCTCTAGATTCTGGGATATAAAACTCAGGAAGGTGAATTGGGTGCTACTAAGACACATGGCTTTAAGCTATAGGAGACTTATTTTGAGTTGAATTTCCCACAAACTGTGTAACTGCTGGGTGTATGAAATTCTTTAGAAATGCATCTCTCATTTTCTCCATCCACCTTTAAGGTGTATAGTAGCTCCCGCAGAATTCTGTGGAGAAGGAAATATACTTTTCCCTCTACTCTTCTAGTTATTGGCTAAGACACTCCTGTAACAAAAAAATAAAATAAAATAAAATGAAACAAATAAAACAAACAAAACACAAAAGCCAAATAAACAAACAAAAAACCCAAAACAAAACAAAAAGTTCTGGGAAAGATGGTGGAGTATGAGGACCCCAAGTTCAACTTGTCTAATGAGTATAACTAGATAACACACACATCAGTGTAAATAACACAGAAAAAAAAACTGGCAGAATGGACTCTCCATAGCTAAATGTAGACAAAAGTTCACATTGAAGAAGTTCCAAAGGGTAGAGACACAGTCAGGCGCTAAATGGACCTGCAGAACTGTCTGAATGGAGACAGAGATGCTGTGGGCATGGAAAGGGGAAAGAAAGACACTCATACCAGTCACCCTAGGCACAGAGAACCTGCATGGGAAAGATGATTCCCCATAACATTTGGCTTTGGAAACCACAGGGGCTAAATTTCATGAGTTCTTATAATCAGTGGGGCTTAAGATCTGGAACTTTAAAAATCAGGGAGCTAGCTCTGAGAAAGCTGGAAGGTTATAGGAAATTAAGTCTCTGCCCTTAAAGAGTTAGCACCCCACTGAGATACTGCATAGAAGTAGCAGTTTGAAAAAGGCCTGGGTTATACAGGAGGAAGATTGATTTACTAATCTGAGAGCATGTGCTAGAGGGACAGAGATCACTGAGGGACTTCTACAGGAAGAAAGGATCTGGAAGGAGCAATTTTTCTCCACCATTCTCCAGTACATTCAGATACCTGCAGCAATCAGGGCTGCAACAACATTTCCCATTTTACTTGTTAACAGTGTGACCCACCCCCACATTATCCTGTAGACACCTCCTTTCCAGCCAGGTCTCAGCTCCAGGTATCCTCTTATAGCAGACCTGTTCAAAACCTGCTAACACTACCGCCAATCTACCCCAATGTACTTATGCAGATCAAACTGGTCTGCATTGGTCCCTACAGCTGCAGGTACCCCCTTACAGTGGACTCATGTGGGCCTTGCTCTCACTAGGTGCCTTGCCCCCTCATTCTCCTGTGAACCTGCCCCATCCTATGTGTCCTTAGGAAGAGCACATCCGAAGCTGTGCCATAAGTATGACAGTGTGCAAACAACCCTGACAAGAGCCAGCAATACTCCAAAGTGACTCCTGTCCTGGGGAGAGGGAAAGATAAACACATACACCAGTCCAGTTGCACCTCAGCAGTGGGATGGGGGCAGATATTTGGTCTGACACCAGGTCCCACTCACCAATAAGAGTGGAGGATCTCAGTAAGACCCTTAACAAAGAGATAGAAAAAAATAAAAATAAAAATCAAATAAATAGTAGGAAAAAGAATGCAGAAGAAAATATTAGTGACCTGGAGGACAGAATGATGTAAAGCAATCAAGCTGAATAGGATAGAGAAAAAAAATAATAAAAAATGAAGATAGACATAAGGAAATCAGTGACACGATCAAATGTAATAAAATTTGCATTATAGGGAACCCAGAATGAGAATACAGAAAAGGGGGCAGAAAATTTATTTGAGGAAACAATATTTGAAAAATTCCCAAACATCAGTAAGGGAATAGATATCCAGATCCATACAGCAGAGAGATTTCTCAACAAAATCAATCCAAGGACATATGGTAATTAAAATGGAAAAATGAAGGGATAAAGACAGACTTTTAAAAGGGAGAAAACAGTAACATACAAGGGAAACCCTATAAAGTTATTAGCTGGTTTTTCAGCAGAAATGTTGCAGACTAGAAAGGAGAGACATAATATAATCAACGTGCTGAAAGGAAAAACCTGCAGCCAGAAAAACTCTGTCCAACAAGTATGTTATCCAGAGTAGAAAGAAAGAAAAAGTTTCCCAGAGAAACAGCTAAAGGAGTTTATGACCACTAAACCAGTCCTACAAGAAATATTAAAGGGGACTCATTGAGTGGAAAGGAAAGAGCATAAGTAGGAGTAAGAAAAGGAGGAATCACAAAACCAGTAAATATAAGTGTACCTATAAAAATAAGTCAAGGGATTCACATGTAAACTATGACATCACATACCTAAAACATAGTGAGGAATAAAGAATCAGTTCAAATTTAAGTGACCATAAATATAATATAGACTGCTATATGCATAAAATGTTATATACAAATCTAATGATACAACAAATCAGCAACCAATAATAAATACGCAAAAACAAAAAGAATGGAATAGAAGAATATCACTAAAGAAGCCAGAAATCTGTAAGAGAAGAGAGTCAAAAAAAACAAAAAGAGAGAAAAACTACAAATCAACCATAAAGCAAATCACAAAATAGCAATAAGTACATACTTATCAATAATTACTTTGAATGTAAATGGACTAAATACTGCAATAAAAAAACATAAGGTGATTTAATGGATAAAAAGTTTGTCTACAAGAGACTTATTTCAGACCTAAGGACACATGCAGATTGAAAATGGAGAGATGAAAAATTATATATTATGCAGAGTGGAAAGAAAGCCAAGGTAGCAATACTTATATTAGACAAAATCCACTTTAAAACAAAAACTATATAGCAAAAGACAAAGAAGGCCACTATATAATCATAAAGGGAGAGACCCAACAAGAAAACATAACAATTGTAAATATATATGCACCCCACATGAAAGCACCCAAATACATAAAGCAGCTAATAAACATAGTAACCCATAGTAATACAATAATACTAGGGAAGTTTAACACCCTGCTTACATCAGTGAATAGATCACCCAAACATAAAATCATCAGGGAAACTGGATTTGAATGCCACATTGGATCAAAGGGATCTAACAGATAAATTCAAAACATTTCATCCTAAAATAGCAAAATACACATTCTTTTCAAGTACTAATGAAACGTTCTCCAGAGTAGATCACACATTAAGTCAAGGGACACAAAACAAGTCTCAAAACAAGTCTCAAAAAATTCAAAAAGATTGAAGTTATACAATGCTTTTTTTCTGAACAAAATGTTACAAAACTAAAAATGAACCAGAAAAAATAAAAACAAAAAACAATTACCTGGAAAACACACAAATACATGGAAACTAAATAACATACTACTAAACATGAATTGGTTAACCAAGAAACCAAAATAGACATCAAAAATTGTATGAAGACAAATGAAAATGAAAATGCAATGGTCCAGAATCTTTGGGATGAAGCGAAAACTGTTCTAAGAGGGAAGTTTATAGCAGCAATACAGGCTTATCTCAAGAATCAAGAAAAATTTCACATAAACAGCATAACTTTATATCTAAAGAAGATAGAAAAAGAAAACAATACAACCAAAAACCCGTAGAAGGAAGGTAATAATATAAACTAGAGCATAAATAAATAAAATTGAAACAAAAGAAAAACAAACAAACAAACAAATTAAAAACCCCACAGTGGAACAGATCAATGAAACCAGCAACTGTTTCTATAAGAAGATAAACAAAATTGGTAGAAACATTTGCCAGATTCATAAGAAAGAAAGAAAGAAAGAAAGAGGAGAGGAAAGGAGAGGAGAGGAGGGAAAAGAAAAAAGAAGAGGAGAGGAGAGTAAGAGGGGAGGGGAGGGGAGGAGAAGAGAGGAGGGAAAAGAAAAGAGAAGAGGAGAGGAGAGGAGAGGAAGAGGGAAGAGGAGGGGAGAGGAGGAAAGGAGAGGAGAGGGGAAGAGAAGAAAAGAGAAGAGAAGAGAAAGAAAAAGGAAAGAAAAGGAAAGGAAAGAAAAGAAAAGAAAAAAAAGAAAAGAAAAGAAGAGAAAAGAAAAGAAAAAAGAGAAAAGAAAACGGGTGTTCGGGTGCCTCAGTCAGTTAAGCATCTGACTTTTCTCAGGTCATGATCTCACAGTTCAGGAGTTAGAGCTCTACATTGGGCTCTGTGAAGAAGCTCAGAACCTGGAGCCTTCTTCAGATTCTGTGTCTCCTTCTCTTTCTGCCCCTTCCCTGATCACACTCTGACTGTTTGTCTCTCTCTCTCTCAAAAAAAATAAACATTTAAAAAATTAAAAAAATAGAATAGAATAGACCCAAAATCAGAAATGAAAGAGGAGTAATAACAACTGTCATCACACAAATTCAAAACATTATGAGAATATCATGAAAAATGAAATGCCAACAAAGTGGACAAACTAGAAGAAATGGAAAAAAAAATTTTTTTCTAGAAAACATAACCTCCCAAAACTGAATCGGGAAGAAATAGAACATTTGAACAAACCAATTACCAGCAATAAAATTGAGTCAGTAATCAAAAATCTCCCAGCAAAGTCCAGAACCAAATGGTTTCATAGGTGAATTCTACCACACATTTAAAGAAGAGTTACTACCTATTCTACTCAAGGTATTAAGAATAAAATAGAAGAGGAAGAAAATCTTCCAAATTGATTCTAAGAAGCCAGTGCAACTTTGATACCAAAACCATATAAAGACAGTAAAAAAAGAGAACTACAGGGCAATATTTCTGATGAACATAGGTAAAAATGTCCTCAACAAAATATTAGCAAACTGAATCCAACAATACATTAAAGTCTCATTCACTATGATCAGGTGGGATTTATTCCTGGGTTGCAAGGGTGGTTTGATGTCTACAAATCCATCATTGTAATACATCAGATCAATAAAAGAAAGGATAAAATCATACGATCATTTCAATAGATGCAGAAAAAAAGAATATTTGACAAAGTAAAACATCCATTCATGATAAAAGCCCTCAACAAAGTAGGTTTAGAGGGAACATACCTCAACGTAACAAAGGCCAACTATGGAAACCTCACAGGTAACATCATAATCAATGGTGAAAAACTGAACACTATATCCTAGGGGCAGGAAAAAGACAAAGATGTCCATTCACCACTTTTATTCATCATAGTACTGGAAGCCTTAACCATAATAATCAGACAAGAAAAAGAAACAAAAAGTATCCAAATTAGTAAAGGAGAAGTAAAACTTTCACTATTTGCAGGTAACATAATATTATATATAGAAAACCCTAAGGCTTCCACCAAAAAATATTTCTGGAACTGATAAATGAATTCAGTAAGTTCTCAGGATACAGAGTCAATATACAGAAATATATTGTATTTCTATACAGTCATGAAGTAGCAGGCAAAGAAATTAAGAAAACAATAGCATTTAAAACTACACCACAAACATTAAAATAACTAGGAATAAAAAAAAAAAAAAACATTACCTAGAAACAAATTTAACCAAGGAGGTGAAACATTTGTACTCTAAATATTATAACAAACTGATGAAAGAAATTGAACACAACACAAACAATTGGAAAAATATTTCATGCTCATAGATTGGAAAAACAACTATTGTTAAAATTTTCATACTACCAAAAGCAATCTACACATTTAGTGCAATCCCTATCAAAATACTAACATTTTTTTTACAATCCTAAAATGTATGTCGAACTGCAAAAGACCCTGAATGAAAACGCTAAAAACCTTGTATAGCCAAAGCAATCTTGCAAAACAAAACAAAACAAAACAAAACAAAACTAGAGGTGTCACAATCATAGATTTGAAGATTTACTATAAAGTACAGAATACTATAAAGTATTCTTTAACAGAGGAGGCTAGAATATGCACTGAGAAAAAAAGACTGTCTCTTCAGCAAATGGTGTTGGGAAAACTGGACAGCTACATGCAAAAGAATAAAACTGCAACATTTTTTAAAAACATACCCCAAAATGAACTCAAGATAGATTAAGGACCTAAATGTGAGAACTAAATACTTGCAAATCCTACAATAGAGAACCGGCAGTAATTCCTCTGACTTCAGCCATAGCAACAGTTTTTTGTTTTTCTACATCAAAATAAAAAGCCCTGCACAGCAATGGAAACAATCAACAAAACTAAAAGATAACTTACTGAATAAGAGGAGATATTTGTAAGTGACATATTCGATAAAGGGTTAGTTTCCAAAATATATTAAGAACTTATTCAAGTGAACACCAAAGAAGCAAAATAATCCAATTAAAAAATGGTAGAATACATGAGCAGTCATTTATCCAAAAAGGACATACCAAAAGATGGCCAAAAAACACATCACAGGTTGCTCAACATCACTTATCAGGGAAATGCATATAAAAACCACATTGAGATATTCCCTCACACGTGTCAAAATGGTTAAATTAAAAAACACAGGAAACAACAAGTGTTGGTGAGGATATGGAGAAAAAGGAACCCTCCTGGATTGTTAATGGGAGTACAAAGTGGTGCAGTGACTATGGAAAACAGAATGGAGTTTTCTCAAAAAATTAAAAATAGAAATACCCTATGATCCAGTAATTCAGCTACTGAGTATTTACCTGAAGAATATGAAAACTCTAATTTGAAAAGATATATGCACCCTTATGTCCATTGCAGCTTTGTTTACAATAGCCAAATTATGGAAGCAGCCCATAATTGATAGATGAATGGATAAAGAAGATGTGCAATGTGTATACAATGGACTATTACTCAGCCAAAAAAAGGAATGAAATATTGCCATTTGTAACAACATGGATGGAGATAGAGAGTATAATGTAAATGAAATTGATTTCACTTATATGTGGAATTTAGGAAACAAAACAAACAAAGGGGAAAAAAGAAATAAACCAAAAAACTGACTCTTCACTACAGAAAAAAAAAAAAAAAACAGAGTTACTGGAAGGGAAGTAGTTTAGGGGTTGGTAAAATAGGTGATGGGGATTAAGAGTACACTTATCTTTTTTTTATTTTTTTTTAATTTTTTTTAACGTTTATTTATTTTTGAGACAGAGAGAGACAGAGCATGAATGGGGGAGGGGCAGAGAGAGAGGGAGACACAGAATCCGAAGCAGGCTCCAGGCTCCGAGCCATCAGCCCAGAGCCCGACGCGGGGCTCGAACTCACAGACCTCGAGATTGTGACCTGAGCTGAAGTCGGACGCCTAACCGACTGAGCCACCCAGGCGCCCCAAGAGTACACTTATCTTGATGAGCATTGAGGAATATATAGAATTGTTGATTAATGATAGTGTACAACTGAAACTAATATAACACTGTATATTAACTATACTGGAATTAAAATTAAAAAATTAAAAATAAATAAAAATTTTAAGAAGGCACATTAACAGGAGAAAAACAAATTTAATATAATTTAATATCATTTGTATACATGGGAGATACCCAGGAAAACTGAGTAACTCCTCCAAATGGCCCAAGTTATCCCCTTAAATAACATTTCTAGCTAAAGACAAAATAAGATTTTGGATGGGAGAGGAGGCTAGTCATGAAAGTCTATGAGGAAAACCCAGTAAACAAGAGTCAGTTTGTCATTCAGATTTTCATTATTGTCTACTCTATTGATAAGAATTTCTAGGGTTTTAGTCATCCTTTTCTTTCTGGCACACAGAGACACCCTTATAAATGGATATTTACCTTATAAATGTAAATGGACCGCACAAAGGGTAAGTTCTACTCAGTTTTCAGAGCTTTTCTTATGTTTGAAGTTTCTTAAAAATATTTGGCCTAAAGTAATCCTTATGCCAAAGAGGCATATTTTGGAGTGGCAAATTCTGCTCCCTTGGATTCCAATTCAGTTATTCTCTTCCTTTATCTTTAGCCAAATGTTATGCAGTATCTTCCACTTCCTACTCGTAAATATATAAATGCATACAACTGCCCATCCCAGTGACAGATTTTTATTTATTATCAAGTTGATTCTGCAATAAATTTTAATTATCATTAGTAACTGTCCTTTGGGGCAAATCTCTATGTCCCACTTATAGAAAAGAAGAGTTCTGACCCATATTTCTTTTTTTTTTTTTCTGACCCATATTTCATAGCTACCTAATATACATGTAGTGAGCTCTCACTTTGTGGCTTGGAACTCTGAGGAGAGAAGCTGGTCAACTACAGGTCTTGCCCATGAAGAGCCTGTAGCCCAGTTGGTAGATGGGACCAGTACAGAAATGGCATCTTGCTTATGTTAGAAGTGTTGTTTACATCTTAGAGATGAGAAGGAACATGGACTCCTGTCTATAAGCCAGATGGCCAAGTCAGCCATGTCAACACCTACTGTGAAAATGAGTAAAGGAAATCTCATTTAGAATGGAGTAAAAAAAAAAAAAACAACTGAAGAATGAGCTCTCTCATTCATGTACCACTTGTTGCAGGTGTGTAAGCAATAGAAATAAGGAAGATAAGAATTATCTTAAAAGGGAAGTTATTTTTCCCATAAGAATTTCTATCTCCTGTTTTTGAGAAAAAGAAGGGAGATGTCTTCCTGCCCCAGCAAGAACACACTAACCACCACTTAAAGCCAACGAGAAAAATAACACCTCAAACTCTTGTTCTTCTCAAATGAACTTTTGTTCAAAACAACCCTCCCAACTTCCTACTAAAACCTCATAAAAGCTGCACTTCCCTTTGTCTATTCAGACTTGCCTGTGGTATGCCACAGTTCACTTGTCTCAAATTGCAATTCCCCTGCTGTTCTAGAATAACCCTCTTTTGCTTATCAATAACTGGCTATTTCATTTTTAAGGTTGACACCACTAAATACAACATGACAGAACTGTAGTTCACTCACACACCTCAAGTAACTGCCACACAAGGCAGAGTAAGCTAAACTTAGTACAGTAAGAAATCTACATAAAGTCAAGGTTTCAGATAAAGGATTTTGGAATGATTCTAAGGGTTAGCCACAATCTGATGGGGGTCTTGAAGGATGACTACAGAAAAGCTCAGGGGTATGTTGAGAACATTCTTGGGTGTGTCATTGGGAAAACATGGTTTTCATTTCCACTAAGCATACATTTGGGAGTGGAGCTGCTGGTTTACACAGTCTGCATGAGTTCAGCTTTAGTAACTATGCAAGCAGCTTTAAAAAAAATATATTGTTTCAGTTTACACTCCTACACAAGTGCATTTCCTTCCATTTGTATGTCCACATGGCCAGGGGTCACTTATTCAGAAGGACATTCATCACAGGATGTGGCACTGCAGTGTCACCTTTTGTTGCATATTCAGAAACCCTATATGCCTGAATCTGTTCCTGGACTTTTTCTTTTTGGCTAGTTCATCTATTTTTGCATGAGTACAACACTATCTTAATTAGTCAGCTTTGTAATAGGCCTTGATATTTGGCTGTGTTAGCCTTTCACCTATGTTTTTCTTTTGAGAAATTTGTTCTTGTCCTTCTGCATTTTCATAAGAATTTTTGAATCAGCTTTTAAACTTGTACATATACCTACAACATAAAACCTGACAGGATTTGGATTGAGATGCTGTTTAATATAAAGATTTAAAAATGAACCTAGCTTTGAACAGTCCTATCTACTCTTTTCTGTAAAGGTTCACGTATGAGAAAGGATCAAATCTCTGCCTTCAGTCGATAAAGAATCTAAGATGAACAGGGATATAAAACTCAGTTTAGCATCAAGAAGCCACCAGTATTGTAATTTCCTTCTAACAGAATTGCAAAAGAAAGGCAGCTTAGGAAAAAATTCTGTGGAAGTAAAGCTGCCCAAGGAAGCCTGACAGCCCCATGTCCCCTAGAAAGGCTGGAGATGCACCTTTTTAAAGAAAAAAAATTCCTTCAATTTCAATTTGCTCACTTGATTGAATGGGCTGCTGTCCACCCAAAGGAAGTTTGCCCTGAGTATAATTAGGTCTGCACAAAGGGAGGCAGGAATATGGAGGTACAGAGCTGAGATCATTCCTCTCTTCATTCTTCAAACTTTTGCTTCAGGAAAGAGTTAGTGGGGAGAATGCTGCAGTCAGAGAGATCTACCCTCCTGTCTTCTGCATGACCAAACCTCTTCATAATACAATGTGATTTTTCCCAGTGTCTTCCTCAGTCACACAGCTGGCTATTGTCTCAGAGCAGCCTAAGCCCAGGGCCTGCTCAGGTGCTCCTTCATGTTCTTTCTTGCACAGACCATGGTGCTTAGGTGATTTTCAGCAGGAGGTCATTGCCTTTAGGAAGCAAATATTAGTTGTCCCGCACTATGTGGTTTTTACAGTAACATCCTGAGTTATAAGCATATTTCTTTCTTACTAGCTTTTTAAATGTATTCCAGGGGACCAGAGAGCACCTTTCTGGTTATCATATTTTATTCTTCCTACTCATAAGCACATACAATTGAGTGACCATGACTACTCTGAACACTTAATTCATATACAGATATACTTGAACCAGTAACATTTCTGGATTCCAAAACTCTGGAATTCAACAACTCTAATAACAAACTCTCCCCCTCTGAAGCCTCCTTTATGTTGGAAAAGGATCTGATAGGTCTCACCGTGAAATGTCACTTCTCCCTTGGAAGTCATTTGTGTTTTCCAGGTACTCACTACCAGTTATGATTGATTTAACTCAACTTTTTCTGCTTTTATTTTATCTTGCCCTGGCCAACATGTGACTGTGGTCATTTGGCTGCCTCCGCCCTGAGACCAGGAATTCTGGAAAGCTGAGTTCTACCCTGCCTGAGGGTAGAAAATGGTTCCCTGGAATCAATGAGACTAGGGAGGTGGGCAAAACCCATGGGAGGCCCTTTATTATTGTAACTAAACAAGGTGAATGCAGTCCTTGGTACCTTACAAATAAAGATTGTACCAGGTGGAGTTGTCACACAAAAGAAACTTTATTTGCAACAAATCAGAAGAAACCACTGGGAATAACTTCCAAAGCCATGATTCCCTGAGCAGGGTTTAGTGAGTTCATTTTATTTAGAGTCAGGATGAATATTCAGAAAGAGTAGATTTCTCATCACCTGTAAAGACAAGCATAAAATTGAACAGTCATATTTGGAAAATATGCCAATACATGTACTCTATGTTATGTTAATGAAGCATGTGCTTCTTCCAGGGCAGAGACTATAACATTATAAAGGAGTAGAGGTAACTGTTGAACAAGAAAGGGGCTATGG
Source organism: Panthera onca (assembly GCF_046562875.1). NCBI lineage: Eukaryota > Metazoa > Chordata > Mammalia > Carnivora > Felidae > Panthera > Panthera onca. The sequence goes on along the minus strand of NC_138348.1, from coordinate 83,194,234 downwards.
GCATGTTCTGCAAGCGGGTATCAACTGAATATGATCTTGCACTCATTATCTTGAGTAAGGAATGCAGAGTCGTGTTTCCTTTTGAAATAGCACAGGAAGTTTTTAACCACTGATTTATTGTCTCTGATATGGTTAGGCTAGAGATTGTTAGTTTTTGCATTTCCCTTTTCCTTTAAATTCTTTACCTACTGAGGCTTTTGCATTTGTTTGTAATACTGACACTTCTTAGGAAGTTCTGCAAGAAGTATGCTTGGAAAAGTAGGGAATAAATCACAGAAAACAGCTGGGGGCTTAAAATGACTTATTTTTTTTTTAAGATTAAAAAAATCTTTATTTATTTTTGGGAGAGACAGAGACAGGGCAAGAGAGGGGGAGGGGCAGTGAGAGAGGGAGACACAGAATCTGAAGCAGGCTCCAGGCTCTGAGCTGTCAGCACAGAGCCTGATGCGGGGCTCGAACTCACGGACTGTGAGATCATGACCTGAGACAAAGTCGGATGCTTAACCGACAGAGCCACCCAAGCACCCCAAAAATGACTTATTTTGTGTCACAAAAGCTATGTCTCTTCTTTCTTTTTCTGGGGACCCATAACTCTTTCTGCTTACACTTTCAGGAAAGCACATGTGCTACATAACCAATGAATGGTGGGATAGCTGTAATCAATGTCACTTGTGGTGTTAGAGTATCAGTCAGGCACTGTCCCAGGCAATACAGATTTTGGAATTAGGTAGCCTACATTTTTACACTAACTGCTTTTCTGATCATCAGTCTCTTGATTGCAAACTTGGTTCAGAAATGTTATGAGACAATGGGCTACTTATGGTGCCCAACACATTGCTTTCACTAAATGTTAGTTCCCCTTTCTTTCATCCTGCCTTTCCAAATTCTCCTTCATGATGCTTCTGAGTATTCTCAGGCAGGATTTTTGTCAGTCAGTATTAGAGGAAGTCAGCACTGGCTTCAAGTCTCTGTTAGCTACTGAACTATTATTTTGATGTTACCAATATACAAAAAGTCATCTAATTCTGTTACAAATTGTGGGGGCAGGAATGAAATTGCATCTCCCAGAGGCAGGGTCTGGGCCTTTCATGGCACTGTATTCATTTGTTATAGTAACATAGATCTTATTGTCTGTGTGAACAAGGTACACTGCAGACAGCCATGTGTATGTGGGATTTCAAAATATCCAAGTGCTTTGCCTCAAGTAGTCAGGATATCTGGGTTTGTGACTTCCTCAGCTTTGTTTCCATACAGCTTCACAGAATCTGGCTTCTTTGAACCACAGGAACCAAGTCAGAGAGCAGCAGACTCTGTCCATTAAGTAACTGAGGAAGATCAGAATATGCCACCCAAAATATGCCACTTTTGCAAATTAATTATTTTAAATTAAAGTTACTTAAGGGGCACCTGGTTGGTTCAGGCAACTGACTTGATTTTGGCTCAGGTCATGATCACGGTTTGTGGGATCGAGCTCTAGTTGGGTCCTTGGGCTCTCCAAGCAATATAAATTTACTAGTGGTCAAACTGTGTTCTAGGCAAGGCTTATGTATCAGCACAAGGGAGACAGCACAAAAGAAAAGGTTCTTTGGGTTGGCTCCCTGAACAAATGCAGGGAATTTTGCTGCTCAAAGTGAGGCTCTCCACTGTATAAATATTGCTTATTCCTGGGACCTCTGACTGAAACTGACAAAAGATAGAATTTTTTACTATGTCAATTTCCTGGACCTCTGTCTAAAGAGTCTTGTGGAAGCAAGAGTGGTGAAAATCCTTTTCTTTTTCTAAATTTAGATTAGAAGAAGAAAATATTTGTGTGAACCAGTTCCTTATATACAGCAACTCTGGTAAAGATTTGCTCTAAATACCCTTGATTGCTATTGATTCTCTTCCTCTCAAAGGTAGTCATTGTTTCCTTTTGTCTCTGTCTTTTGTGTCATTTTGTCATAAGAATGCAATCCATAGGGCAAGAGGCATAGGTTCTATAATAAGCTTATTTTTTGAGCTGGCCACACACTGGTGAGTTCAGGCTTCTCAGCAAACCAGTGTCCATTTAAACTAACTTTGATATAAGTCTGCTATGTAAAAATCAGATGAGGTTTCCTTTTATCTTGTTCTATGTCCTGACAGTTTATCTTTGTAACCAGTGAGAATATTTTCTCTGACCTTCACCATCCAGAAGGTGCATGCAAAATAAATTGGAATTTTGAGACATGGTGTCACAATCACCATTCCTTTTGTCTAACTGTGCCAGCTCACAAAGGAATTTGTCACAAGGGGTCTTCACCATCTCAACCTTCATAAGTCTTGCTAGTGGTGAAAGAGTTCCATTCTAGTAGTACCTGCCTGACATCACAGATTAGTGGGTCTGTGACTGCAAGTGCCTCATGATCTCATGGGAAACAGGAGACACTATTTTTATGACACCCTTCTTATAACCTGTGTGTGACAAAAAGGTCTTTACTTTCTTAGGCTAACTTTGAGAGTGAACTTTCTGGATCTTATAAGGACTACATCTTTTGTACCCTCTTGGGATCCTTCTTGTGTTCACGGTACTCTATAAAAAAAAAAAAAAAAGGTTTATTGGTTTGAGTCCCTATTAAGATTAATATAAGATCCTATTTGTCAATGACTAAACTGTAGACCCTTTGAACTGGAAAAGTTTCTATGTTTGAAAAAAAAAAAAAACACTTGAAGAGTTCTCATCCTAAACAATTGTTTTATTGATACCTATGGAAAGGCCAAATTTAAAACTGTATACAAAGGATTGTGACCACTAGCCTTAGGGACTCTCTTAACAAGATGAAAGAATGGAAATTAGTCATATCAACTATTGAAGTCTACATCCAATGCAAATTTCAAATCTGGCCCCAAATCTTCAGCAACTTTCTTTAGTTTCCCCAAATTTCTTTACCTTCTCCCCACAACATCTCCTAGACACCTTTTTGAATTCTCTTTCCATATAAGATTTACAGAGAGCACTCTAGCCTGATATTTAAAGCCAGAATATACAGATGATATATAAATGGCCAAAGTCAAGAAGTGCATTTAGCAGAATCACCTCGGACGGACATTAAGCCTCACTTTGTTGTCTCTTACAATTTATCTTACTTTCCAAGGCTCTATAATAAGTCTCCATAAGCTTTAAGTCTTCTTATGCAATGTTCTCATGGATATATTCTGGACCCACCACCACAAGTAATTTATTTGTCTCCTGGAAAGCAATAGATCTTTAAAATTGTAATGCACTTTTATTTCCACTTTCCAAAAATCCTACCAAATTTAGGGAGAAATTAGAAATACTAGAAAAAATTTACAACCCCATTCATAAAGACCTTGTTTCACTGTGTTAAAAGATAAACTCTGGCATATTAAACAATGTAAGAGTTTATGTGAACAAAAATCAGTTTGAACTGAGCAGCAACCAATCAAGTAGATAGAAAGGAGCACCAAGAAGCTGTACAAAATGAAAGACGTTAAAGGCAGAAGAGAACAGGAAGAAAGAAGTTATGCTGGCAAAAAAGTGGGTTGGTTATTGCAAAGTTTCATTCTAGGGATGATAAGGATGTTCTCAGGCAGATTACTTACATAATGTTGACCAGGTGATTCCTGATTGACTAGTTTATGATGTTATTTCTGAGAGAGCCAAAACTGTAAATAAGTCTTGGTTTGATTTTGTGGGTTTTAGCATAAAAGAATCCATTTAGGACCTGTCTTCATTTTTCTTAAATGCTGATGCCCAGGTCCCACCCAACAGATTCAGACTTAATTGGTGAGGCCTAGGCTTCAGTTTACTGTTTCTTCTTTTTTTTTTAAGTTTATTTAATTTGAAAGAGAGAGAGAGAGCATGAGCAGGGAAGGGGCAGAGAGGGAGGGAGAAAGAGAATCCCACGCAGGCTCCAAACTGACAGTGAGATGCAGGGCTGGAACCCACAAACTCTAAAGTCATGACCTGAGCTGAAATCAAGAGTTGGGCGCTTAACCAACTGAGTCACCCAAGCACCCTAGTTGTGATTTTTAACAGCTACTAAGTGGTATTAATTCCTCCCATGACTATACTACAGTTATGAGACAAGCCAGGTGTCCCCCCCACCCCCAGGGAACAGGGAAAAAGAAACTTACAGAAGGAACAAAAGAACATAATTTCTTCTAGGCTTTCTTATAAATGCGTCAGCTGGAGGTCAATGTTTAATGGGCTAATAGAAGCAATAATAGACGTTTTCTCCCTGAGAAAAATTGGTCCAGATTTGGATCATACACTCAGAAAAGATTGTATTCGAAGGCCTTTGTTAAACGCTTGATACAGACTTTACAAAGGCATTCTAAATTAAACTCTAGAATATAGAAATCTTTTGATTTTATTTTCATTGCTAATCTCCCTGGTATAAACAAATTAAGGAAAATAGTTGAATGGTGGATAAGTCTTTCGACTTTGAAAAATTAGAACCAGCTGGGGTTGTTTAAAAAATCATGTTATCATAGGACCAGAGGTGTGGCTCCAGAAACATTTCATAGTCCATCTTTTATTTATTTATTTATTTATTTATTCAATATACGAAATTTATTGTCAAATTGGTTTCCATACAACAACCAGTGCTCATTCCAAAAGGTGTCCTCCTCAATACCCATCACCCAGCCTCCCCTCCCTCCCACCCCCCATCAACCCTCAGTTTGTCCTCAGTTTTTCAGAGTCTCTTATGCTTTGGCTGTCTCCCACCGTAACCTCTTTTTTTTTTTCCTTCCCCTCCCCCATGGGTTTTTGTTAAGTTTCTCAGAATCCACATAAGAGTGAAACAATACGGTATCTGTCTTTCTCTGTATGGCTTATTTCACTTAGTATCACATGCTCCAGTTCCATCCACGTTGCTACAAAGGGCCATATTTCATTCTTTCTCATTGCCATGTAGTACTCCATTGGGTATATAAACCACAATTTCTTTATCCATTCATCAGTTGATGGACATTTAGGCTCTTTCCATAATTTGGCTATTGTTGAGAGTGCTGTTATAAACATTGGGGTACAAGTGCCCCTATGCATCAGTACTCCTGTATCCCTTGGGTAAATTCCTAGCAGTGCTATTGCTGGGTCATAGGATAGGTCTATTTTTAATTTTTTGAGGAACTTCCACACTGTTTTCCAGAGCGGCTGCACCAATTGCATTCCCACCAACAGTGCAAGATGGTTCCTGTTTCTCCACATCCTCTCCAGCATCTATAGTCTCCTGATTTGTTCATTTTGGCCACTCTGACTGGCGTGAGGTGATACCTGAGTGTGGTTTTGACTTGTATTTCCCTGATGAGGAGCGACGTTGAGCCTATTTTCATGTGCCTGTTGGCCATCCGGATGTCTTCTTTAGAGAAGTGTCTATTCATGTTTTCTGCCCAATTCTTCACTGGGTTATTTGGTTTTGGGTGTGGAGTTTGGTGAGCTCTTTATTTTTTTTTTCTTTTTTTTTTTTCAATTTTTGAGATTTATTGTCAAACTGGTTTCCATACAACACCCAGTGGTCATCCCAAAAGGTGCCCTCCTCAATACCCATCACCCACCCTCTCTTCCCTCCCACCCCCCATCAACCCTCAGTTTGTTTTCAGTTTTTAAGAGTCTCTTATGCCTTGGCTCTCTCCCACTCTAACCTCTTTTTTTTTCCTTCCCCTCCCCCATGGGTTTCTGTTAAGTTTCTCAGGATCCACATAAGAGTGAAACCATATGGTATCTGTCTTTCTCTGTATGGCTTATTTCACTTAGCATCACACTCTCCAGTTCCATCCACTTGCTACAAAGGGCCATATTTCATTCTTTCTCATTGCCACATAGTACTCCATTGTGTATATAAACCACAATTTCTTTATCTATTCATCAGTTGATGGACATTTAGGCTCTTTCCATAATTTGGCTATTGTTGAGAGTGCTGCTATAAACATTGAGGTACAAGTGCCCCTATGCATCAGTACTCCTGTATCCCTTGGATAAATTCCTAGCAGTGCTATTGCTGGGTCATAGGGTAGGTCTATTTTTAATTTTCTGAGGAACTTCCACACTGCTTTCCAGAGTGGCTGCAAAAATTTGCATTCCCACCAACAGTGCAAGAGGGTTCCTGTTTCTCCACATCCTCTCCAGCATCTATAGTCTCCTGATTTGTTCATTTTGGCCACTCTGACTGGCGTGAGGTGATATCTGAGTGTGGTTTTGATTTGTATTTCCCTGATGTGGAGCGACATTGAGCATCTTTTCATGTGCCTGTTGGCCATCCAGATGTCTTCTTTAGAGAAGTGTCTATTCATGTTTTCTGCCCATTTCTTCACTGGGTTATTTGTTTTTCGGGTGTGGAGTTTGGTGAGCTCTTTATAGGTTTTGGATAATAGCCCTTTGTCTGATATGTCATTTGCAAATATCTCTTCCCATTCCGTTGGTTGCCTTTTAGTTTTGTTGGTTGTTTCCTTTGCTGTGCAGAAGCTTTTTATCTTCATAAGGTCCCAGTAGTTCATTTTTGCTTTTAATTCCCTTGCCTTTGGGGATGTGTCAAGAGATTGCTACAGCTGAGGTCAGAAAGGTCTTTTCCTGCTTTCTCCTCTAGGGTTTTGATGGTTTCCTGTCTCACATTCAGGTCCTTTATCCATTTTGAGTTTATTTTTGTGAATGGTGTGAGAAAGTGGTCTAGTTCCAATCTTCTGCATGTTGCTGTCCAGTTCTTCCAGAAGCATTTGTTAAAGAGACTGTCTTTTTTCCATTGGATGTTCTTTCCTGCTTTGTCAAAGATTAGTTAGCCATACGTTTGTGGGTCTACTTCTGGGGTTTCTATTCTATTCCATTGGTCTCTGTGTCTGTTTTTGTGCCAATACCATACTGTCTTGATGATCACAGCTTTGTAATGGAGGCTAAAGTCTGGGATTGTGATGCTTCTTGCTTTGGTCTTCTTCTTCAAAATTACTTTGGCTATTCGGGGCCTTTTGTGGTTCCATATGAATTTTAGGATTACTTGTACTAGCTTCGAGAGGAATGTTGGTGCAATTTTGATTGGGATTGCATTAAATGTGTAGAGAGCCTTGAGTAGTATTGACATTTTGACAATATTTATTCTTCCAACCCATGAGCATGGAATGTTTTTCCATTTCTTTATATCTTCTTCAATTACCTTCATAAGCTTTCTATAGTTTCAGCATACAGATCTTTTACATCTTTGGTTAGATTTATTCCTAGGTATTTTATGCTTCTTAGTGCAATTTTGAATGGGATCAGTTTCTTTATTTCCCTTTCTGATGCTTCATTGTTACTGTATAAGAATGCAACTGATTTCTGTACATTGATTTTGTATCCTGCAACTTTGCTGAATTCAAGTATCATTTCTAGCAGACTTTTGGTGTAGTCTGTCGGGTTTTCCATATATAATATCATGTCATCTGCAAAAAGTGAAAACTTGACTTTATCTTTGCCAATTCTGATGCTTTTGATTTCCTTTTGTTGTCTGATTGCTGATGCTAGAACTTCCAGCACTATGTTAAACAACAGCGGTGAGAGTGGACATCCCTGTCGTGTTCCTGATCTCAGAGTGAAAGCTCTCACTTTTTCCCCATTGAGGACGATGTTAGCTGTGGGCTTTTCATAAATGGCTTCTATGATGTTTAATTACGTTCCTTCTATCCCGACTTTCTCAAGGGTTTTTATTAAGAAAGGGTGCTGAATTTTGTCAAAGGCCTTTTCTGCATCGATTGACAGGATCATATGGTTCTTATCTTTTCTTTTATTAATGTGATGTATCGCGTTGACTGATTTGTGAATGTTGAACCAGCCCTGCATCCAGGAATGAATCCCACTTGATCATGGTGAATAATTCTTTTTATATGCTGTTGAATTCGATTTGCTAGTATCTTGTTGAAAATTTTTGCATCCATATTCATCAGGGATATTGGCCTGTAGTTCTCTTTTTTTACTGGGTCTCTGTCTGGTTTAGGAATCAAAGTAATACTGGCTCCATAGACTGAGTCTGGAAGTTTTCCTTCCCTTTCTATTTTTTAGAATAGCTTGAGAAGGATAGGTATTATCTCTGCTTTAAACGTCTGATAGAACTCCCCTGGGAAGCCATCTGGTCCTGGACTCTTATTTGTTGGGAGATTTTTGATAACCGATTCAATTTCTTCGCTGGGTATGGGTCTGTTCAAGTTTTCTATTTCCTCCTGATTGAGTTTTGGAGGTGTGTGGGTGTTTAAGAATTTGTCCATTTCTTCCAGGTTGTCCAGTTTGTTGGCATATAATTTTTCATAATATTCCCTGATAATTGCTTGTATCTCTGAAGGATTGGTTGTAATAGTTCCATTTTCATTAATGATTTTATCTATTTGGCTCATCTCCCTTTTCTTTTTGAGAAGCCTGGCTAGAGGTTTATCAATTTTGTTTATTTTTTCAAAAAAAAAACCCTTGGTTTTGTTAATCTGCTCTAAAGTTTTTTTTTTTTTTAGATTCTATATTGTTTATTTCTGCTCTGATCTTTATTATTTCTCTTCTTCTGCTGGGTTTAGGCTGTCTTTGCTGTTCTGCTTCTATTTCCTTTAGGTGTGCTGTTAGATTTTGTATTTGGGATTTTTCTTGTTTCTTGAGATAGGCCTGGATTGCGATGTATTTTCCTCTCAGGACTGCCTTCACTGCATCCCAAAGCGGTTGGATTGTTGTATTCTCATTTTCGTTTGTTTCCATATATTTTTTAATTTCTTCTCTAATTTCCTGGTTGACCCACTCATTCGTTAGTAGGGTGTTCTTTAACCTCCATGCTTTTGGAGGTTTTCCAGACTTTTTCTTGTGGTTGATTTCAAGGTTCATAGCATTGTAGTCTGAAAGTATGCATGGTATGATTTGAATTCTTGTATACTTATGAAGGGCTGTTTTGTGACCCAGTATGTGATTTATCTTGGAGAATGTTCCATGTGCACTCGAGAAGAAAGTATATTCCGTTGCTTTGGGATGCAGAGTTCTAAATATATCTGTCAAGTCCATCTGATCCAATGTATCATTCAGAGCCTTTGTTTCTTTATTGACCGTGTGTCTAGATGATCTATCAATTTCTGTAAGTGGAGTGTTAAAGCCCTCTGCCATTACCACATTCTTATCAATATGGTTGCTTATGTTTGTGAGTAATTGTTTTATATATCGGGGGCTCCTGTATTTGGCGCATAGACATTTATAAGCGCTAGATCTTCCTGATGGATAAACCTGTAATTATTATATAATGCCCTTCTTCATCTCTTGTTACAGCCTTTAATTTAAAGTCTAGTTTGTCTGATATAAGTATGGCTACTCCAGCTTTCTTTTGACTTCCAGTCGCATGATAAATAGTTCTCCATCCCCTCACTTTCCATCTGAAGGTGTCCTCAGGTCTAAAATGAGTCTCTTGTAGACAGCAAATAGATGGGTCTTGTTTTTTTTATCCATTCTGATACCCTATGTCTTTTGGTTGGTGCATTTAATCCATTTACATTCAGTGTTATTATAGAAAGTTATGGGTTTAGCGTAATTGTGATGTCTGTATGTTTTATGCTTGTAGCGATGTCTCTGGTACTTGTCTCACAGGATCCCCTTTAGTATCTCTTGTAGGGCTGGTTTAGTGGTGACAAATTCCTTCAGTTTTTGTTTGGGAAGACCTTTATCTCTCCCTCTATTCTAAATGACAGACTTGCTGGATAAAGGATTCTCGGCTGCATATTTTTTCTCTTCATCACATGGAAGATCTCCTGCCATTCCTTTCTGGCCTGCCAAGTTTCAGAAGAGAGATCGGTCACGAGTCTTATAGGTCTCCCTTTATAGATTAGGGCACATTTATCCCTAGCTGCTTTCAGAATTTTCTCTTTATCCTTGTATTTTTTCCAGTTTCACTATGAAATGTCATGCAGAAGATCGATTCAAGTTAGTCTGAAGGTAGTTCTCTGTGCCCCTTGGATTTCAATGCCTTTTTCCTTCCCCAGATCATGGAAGTTCTTGGCTATTATTTCTTCAAGTATACCTTCAGCACCTTTCCTTCTCTCTTCCTCCTCTGGAATACCAATTACACGTAGACTATTTCTCTTTAGTGCATCACTTAGTTCTCAAATTCTCCCCTCATACTCCTGGATTTTTTTATCTCTCTTTTTCTCAGCTTCCTCTTTTTCCATAACTTTATCTTCTAGTTCACCTATTCTCTCCTCTGCCTCTTCAATCCGAGCCGTAGTTGTTTCCATTTTGTTTTGCAGCTCGTTTATATCATTCTTAGCTCCTCCTGACTGTTCTTTAGTCCCTTGATCTCTGTAGCAATAGATTCTCTGCTGTCCTCTATACTGTTTTCAAGCCCAGCGATTAATTTTATGACTATTTTTCTCAATTCACTTTCTGTTATATTGTTTAAATCCTTTTTGATCAGTTCGTTAGCTGTTGTTATTTCCTGGAGATTCTTTTGAAGGGAATTCTTCCTTTTGGTCATTTTGGATAGTCCCTGGAGTGGTGCAGACCTGCAGGGCACTTCCTCTGTGCTGTCTTGAATAACTTGTGCTGGTGGGCGGGGCCGCAGTCAGACCTGATGTCTGCCCCCAGCCCACTGCTGGGGCCACGGTCAGACTGGTGTGTACCTTCTCTTCCCCTCTCCTAGGGGCGGGATTCACTGTGGGGTGGCATGGCTTATCTGGGCTACTTGCACACTGCCAGGCTTGTGGTGCTAGGGATCTGGTGTATTAGCGGGGGTGGATAGGAAAGGTGCACAGGGGCGGGAGGGGCAGGCTTAGCTCTCTTCTCCTTTGGTGATCTGCTTCGGGAGGGGCCCTGTGGCATCAGGAGGGAGTCAGACCCGCCGTCTGAGGAATGGATCTTTAGAAGCACAGTGTTGGGTGTTTGGGTGGTGCAAGCAAGTTCCCTGGCAGGAACTGGTTCCCTTTGGGATTTTGGCTGGGGGTTGGGCAAGGGAGATGGCGCTAGTGAGAACCTTTGTTCCCCACCAAACTGAGATCTGTCCTCCCAGGGCTCAGTGACGCTCCTTCCCGTTGTCCTCCATCCTTCCTGCTCTCTGAGCAGAGCTGTTAACTTATAACCCTCCAGATGTCAAATCCCGCTTGCTGTCAGAACACACTCTGTCTGGCCCCTCCACTTTTGCCAGCCAGACTCGAGGTCTCTGCTTGGCGGGGGGGCTGCCCTTCTGTCCCGGCTCTCTCCCGCCAGTCTGTGTAGCGCGCACTGCCTCTCTGCCCTTCCTACCCTCTTCCATGGGCCTCTCGTCTGCACTTGGTTCCAGAGACTCCGTTCTGCTAGTCTTCTGGCAGGTTTCTGGGTTATTTAGGCAGGTGTAGGTGGAATCTAAGTGACCAGCAGGAGGCGGTGAGCCCAGTGTCCTCCTATGCCGCCATCTTCCCTCAGTCCATCTATCTTTTGCCAAGCCCTAAACTTTCCTTATTCATCTCATAATGCCTGTAGATATTGTAAATATATATATATATATATATATATATATATATATATACAGCAAATTGGAAATACAATTGTACTGCCTTTTAAAAAAAAGGAAATTTTAAAATAATAATTACCCTAGACTTCTGATAATCTAATATATTCTAAAACTCTTGGGAGAAAACTTATATTCTTCTTCCATCTCTTGAACAAATCTTCCCTTGTCTTTGAAATGTAAATATCCCAGGAGATACTAAGACACTGCCTACAATTAACCTGCCACTGAAGGGAGAGAAAAAAAAAACTTTTTAAATGCAAGCTGCTGTAAAAGCTCCCCCGTCCAAACTGTAGCCCAGGGTCTCCATAAAATTACTTGTCAAGGGCAAATACAAATCTTAAAAGTCTCCACAAGTGGTTAAAAAAAAATTAGCCACTTGAGTGGGTTAACTTAAATTATTCCAACTGCCAGAAATAAAATTTGGACCTAGTTGATATTTACAGAGTTTTGTATTATTGTGCCTGACTCACAGATCAAATTTTAGAATGTTAACTATAAGGTCTCTGTGTCTGTCTGAATGTTTGAGTGTGTGTGTGTGTGTGTGTGTGTATATATATATATATATATACTTGTAGATATGTGAAATTTTCTTCCTCCAGATGATATTATCAAAATTAATTTGTAAAAAAGCTCTATAATTAGCTTAAAGAAAAAGCATCACTTATCAAATTAAATATTTCTAAACTCATAAAAATAATAAAAATCAACTCAAATGTTTTTCAGGTTCACATGGTATGAGATAATTTTCAGAAAATAAAAGCTAGTTTAAGTTTGTTGTTTTAATTAAAATTGGCATGCCTTCTGAGTTACTAGCATTAAATATACTGCAAACACACATTTTTAAAAAATTCTTCCTGGGTTGACTAGTCAAGTAAACTCATTATCTCTATTACAAAATTTATCAGCAAGAAAATTACCTTGAGATGATAGCTGACTTTGCATGTCTCATAAAATATTCATGAGTAATGTAAACATAACAAGTGAATTAAAAGTTTTTAAGTAAAATTTTCAACAATAATTATGTTATATAATACGTTGACTTAGTTTCCTAAATCTCTTTGGTAACTTACATACTCCCTTAATGTTTTGCTAATCTAAGTGAAATGATGGAAATTCATTGAATATCTAGATAATTTCCAAGTAAGATAAAATACGGAAACATAATTTATTGAACAAAGGTTTATCCACTTTTGACTACTTATTACAGATAAACCAAAAATAAATCTTTCAGTAAATAAGTCTTGTGCCACATTGAAAAAATGTGTACTTTGAGATAGCTTACACTTTTAGAGGTTATTCTTATTCATAAATTTGTCAACCTAAAGAATGATATTACAACAGACAGTTCACAACTGTTTATACCTTAGTTTTCACTAGAAACTATGTTTTGCAAGAATTAAGAATTACAATATGCAATTAACTACTAGAAATAATAATAGGGAAATATTTCTGTATGCAGAGAAAATAGGATGTACTTTTGGCTAAGAAAAGGAAAGAGGTAAAATGTATTTTTGTTAAGAGAAAAATGTGGAAATCTTTTTCTAAAATAAAAAAAAACTGTTTCAAAAGAATAAATAAAAGAATAAATGACAACTAAATAGACATAGATATTAGGAAAAGAGAGACAGAAAAAGATGGAATTTTACTTGTGTGGTCAAATTAGCTAAAAATGAATTTATTATAAAGGGGCTTTAAAAATAAGGTTTAATATGTTTCAGGAACTTCTTACTCAACATGTCTCTGGAGGCAAGGGAAACAAAAGCAAAAATGAACTATTGAGACCTCATCAAAATAAAAAGCTTCTGCACAGTGAAGGAAACAATCAGCAAGACTAAAAGGCAACCAACAGAATGGGAGAAGATATTTGCAAACAACATATCAGATAAAGGGTTGGTATCCAAAATCTATAAATAACTTATCAAACTGAACACCCAAAAACAAACAATCCAGTGAAGAAATGGGCAAAAGACATGAATAAACATGTCTCCAAAGAAGATATCCAGATGGCCAACTAACACATGAAAAAATGTTGGACATCACTCATCATCAGGGAAATACAAATTAAAACCACCTCACACCAGTCAGAATGGTTAAAATTAACAACCCAAGCAACAACAGATGTTTGCAAGGATGCAAAGAAAGAGGATCTCTCTTGTACTGCTGGTGGGAATACAAGCTGGTGCAGCCACTCTGGAAAACAGTATGGAAGTTCTTCAAAAAATTAAAAATAAAACTACCCTATGACCCAGCAATTGCAGTACTAGGTATTTATCCAAGGGATACAGGTATGCTGTTTTAAAGGGACAGGTTCACCCCCAATGTTTACAGCAGCACTATCAACAATAGCAAAAGCATGGTAAGAGCCCAAATGTCCATCAATGAATGAATGGATAAAGAGGAAGTGAGATATATATATATATATATATATATATATATATATATAATGGAGTATTACTCAGCAGTCAAAAATAATGAAATCTTGCCATTTGCAACTATGTGGATGGAACTAGAGCATACTATGCTAAGTGAAATTAGTCAGTCAAAGAAAGAAAAATATTATATGACTTCAGTCATATGAGGAGTTTAAGACACAGAACAGATAAACATAAGGGAAAGGAGCAAAAATAATATAAAAACAGCGAGGGGGACAAAACATAAGAGACCCGTAAATATGGAGAACAAATAGAGGGTTACTAGAGAGGTTGTGGGAGGGGGAATGGGCTAAATGGGTAAGGGGCATTAAGGAATCTATCCTGAAATCATTGTTGCACTATATATGCTAATTAATTTGGGTGTAAATTAAAAAAAATTAAATTAAAAAAATTAAATAAGGCTTAAAATCAATTGTAAGCAAAAACTTAATTTTCTTCCTTGTGGCTTAAAAGAAGAAAGTTTTCTTGGTCTGTTCTTGATAAGATTATAAAAAGTGTTTCTTTATCTTTTAAGTAATGTGCCTAGAAAACAAAGATTGTATGTTTTATTGAAATGATTTCTCTGTTTCATATTGTCTTTATCAGGTCTTTGATTACTTAAGAAAACTGTTCTCTCTTTAAAAGAGCTATTGTCTCTATTATTTTCTGTATTTACCTGTGAAGTCTTTAATTGTCACTTTGACTAAATAGATAACTGAGTTATTTTTCAAAGTGACCTATAATCTTATTTAATTAAATGTGTTAAAACTTTTGATTATTTTTTAATGTTTATTTTTGAGAGACAGAGAGAAACAGAGCATGAGTGGGGAAGGGCAAAGAAAGAGGGAGACACAGAATCCTAAGCAGACTCTAAGCTCCGAGCTGTCAGCACAGAGGCCTGGGATCAAACTCACCACGAGATTATGACTTGAGCTGAGGTCAGTCATTTAACTGAGCCACCCAAGCACCCCTAAACTTGATTTTTGACAAACTTTCCAAAAATAAAATCCAAAATTTAGACTTTTTGACCTCAAAATAACTTTGGGAATTTTTAGATGGTCCCTAGAATGTCTCAGAAAATATGTTCTCTCTCATTATAATAATAGAGATGATGAACTAGTTGTATTTGATATGCTAAATTACATGGGAAGCATTATTAAATAAGGAGCCATACTAACTCTTCTTTAGATTGTGTGGTTATACCTTATCAGTGTAAGTGTTCCAGAAATTGCACAAAATTTCTAAAAATCAGATATATAATGTTCGTCATAATTCCAGTTATTATCTTAAAATGTTGTGTGTCATAGAAGTAATCAATTTGCCTTGTCAGTTGCATTACAATAAACACCTATTGGATCTTTAACCATGGTTTTTAATAGACAGGTGTTTTCCTCTGATGGTTTTGCAAAAGTGTTCCTGCAAAAGTGCTTTACCTTCAAAGAGATTCATGGAAAAGCCTAAGCAGTACAAGTTTCTGGTAACTTTCAGATCATTCTAATGAACTGGGTAAGAATTTAGAAAATTCTAGTGGAGAAACTGATAGCTTCATGAAACTATTAACAGAAGATTGAAGTTGATAAGAATTAATTACATGGGACTGAATAGACTGATGAGGATCATTATTAATTTTTATGACTTTTTGTTTGACATATTGCTGGTTCTTTGATACTTTTTCCAGATTTAAGAAAATTTATCCCTCTTTTCTCTTAAGCTATCAGTAATTTGGTAAAATATACCTTTGTGAACAAAGATGAAATGATGACTTTTTCTCCCTACCTAACCCTCCACATCCAGAATTCAGAAACTCCTAGTGAATATTATTATTTTCATCAGAATGTAGTTATTTATGTAAGTTCAATATGAATCTGTTCTCTTGTAACAGGAAACAACTAGAAACATTACCAAGGCTTGACTAGAGAGTTACATTTGAGAGAGATCTGCATAAACCAGACATATCAACCAGGAATTAAGGTCGACTTTATGAAGCCAATAAAATCCCTTAAAAAAAACTGTCTGATACCTTGCTTACAAGGTTCCTAACAGGCTCACCAGGTAAGGAAGGAAGGTCATCTCCTGGCAGGTCCAGGAACTTCGGATGATTTGGGGAACCTCGAGACGGGAAGATTTCACCGAAATCTGTAGGTATCTCAGGCAAAATCTGATAACAAGTTCCCGTCTTGGCTTCTTAGCCCCAAGAGGTTTTTTAAAAGTCCAATCTCAATTTCCAGCAAAGCAGACTTGTAAAAATGTCAATATGGTAAATCACTATTCTTATTGCACTAATGTAAATACTAAGGCCAAGTTTACTGAAACAAAACTTATTTTGTAAATATTAGCCTTACTTTATCTCTGATTGAAATGGGAGTAACTACAGAAAAAATATTTCAGTAATATGCCTTTGTGAATATCAGATTCTAGTGCTGTTAATTGTCTTTGAAGTTTTGTTTTTTACCTGTTACCTGGACTGGATCCTAAATTCTCATTTCCTCCAATATCTTTTTTTTTCCTCCAATATCTGACTACAACTCTATGAACTAAGGTTTCTAATTTTCTCCTACCCTTCTGATTTGGAATCATTAAGAACTAAACTTCCCTGTTTTCAAGGCCAAGCAAGCTAAAGCTGGGCAACTTAATATAAACTTCAGAGAAATCACAACAGCTGGTATATGAACAATCTTCATTCCTGTTGCTGTATGGGCCATTCAACAAAAGCACCAGAGACATTCAAACTGAAAACCAGGAAAGCTATCAGACTGCCACTGCCTGCCCTCATTTCATCTGAACATGCTTTGAGCCTGACCTCTAGAAATTTTCTAGACTGACTGAGTTCAGAACTCAGAAACTGGATTTACTGTCTGTTCTAATCATTAACCATTATTTTTGCTGTGCCTCTATAGAAATTCCTCTTATGAAATACCTTATTGTGCAATATAGGTCTTTGAGAGCACACCTTCATTGCCACCTCCTGGATAAGTTTAACTGAACTGACCTATTATCAGGACTAAGAGACTGGTTTAGTGAGAGAGCAATCTATCAACTCAGTTTCCAGACTACTAAAATTCTTAGGGAAATTTGAAAGGCAGAACTGAAGGGGAGCAGAATATATAAGCACAAAATGTGCCATTTTGACATATTAATTATTTTAAATTAAAGTTATTTAAGAAAGAGTATGAGAAGTATACTCCTACCCTCCTTTGTCCCCTTAAAATCAGGAAATAAATCTTCCATGTGAAAGGTACCTTCCCTGTACCAAGAAGATAAAAGGCATCCCTATCACAAGAAATAGGGAATTTGGGGCCAAGAAGTTTGTATAAACAAAACTTAACTACTTCTTCACTAATTTACTATCCCATCCCAAACTTCTATGCCTTTCCAGTTCTTCACAAATGCATTGTTTCCTTCTTTAAAAGGTATAAAAGCATGTTTCTTTGGTCGCTTCTTTAAATTTCATATTTTTATGGGGCTACCAATGTACAAAATTATTTTTATACTGTTAATTTGTCTTATGTCAAATGAATTATTAGGCCAGCCATAGTACCTAGAAGAAAGAAGGGAAAAGTTTTCTGCCCCAATATAACCAACATTACAGAGGATTTTTTCTCCACCTCCATGGGTGCACATGGAGGGCAGGTGGGCAGGATGGAGCAGTGGAGATAGCACGTGACTGAGACTCGAAGCCTTGTTTCTAGGGCCTGGTTCCTTCCTTTCTTGGCAAATTATTTAAACTTTCTGACCCCTAGTGCTCTTATCTGCAAAGTAAGAACAATAATACCTACCCAGAAGTATTTTTAAAAATAATGATTAGAATACTGCATGTTTGGGGGACCATACATTATAAAGCATTGGCATTTGAGTGTCTACAGAGCACATGTCTTGTGGGTGGCTGGATTATTGGATAGGTGAGATTCAGCCTCCCCAGACATGGCACATACTTCTTTGCAGTCCCACTAGCAGTTTATGAGATCAAGTCATTCATTGCTCCTGATATTCTTCATGGGTATTAGGACTATCCCTGCAAACCCTGTGCTGTGTGACCCACAGTTCTTCCCCCTGGAACATCTCCTCATGCCATTGCTGATAGGCTTGGCTCAAGATTATCTGACCCACAGAATTTCAGCAGTCATGACCCAAGCAGAAACTGAAAATGTGCTGTGTACTGTGGCTTGGCCTCTTGTACTTTTATGCCCCTCCACGAAAACAGCATGACCCATGTAGCCACCATTCCTTCAGTCTTCTGCAGAATAAGACCCATGGAGCAGAACTAAACCTAGCCAGAAGCCTAGAACCAGCCTGGCATAGTGGAGCCCAGCCTTGATAGAGTGCCTCACAACCCCCCAGTGGGCATCTGACACTCTTAAAGTTTGTTTGTTAGAAGACACACAAATGATGAAAACATTTGTTAAGGGAAAAACTGACATCTGCATGAGATAAATAATTTGTGGTATATTGATACAATGGAATACTATATGGCAATAGTAATGATATCACAAAAAATAAGTTAAAAAATTATAAAGAAATATTTACAAATGAGGTGCCTGGGTGGCTTAGTCGTGTAAACATCTGACTTCAGCTCAGGTCATGATCTCTGGTTCCTGAATTTGAGTCCCACATGGGATGAACCTCAGCCCCCCTTCAGGTGAGCTTGAGCCACACTTTTGGTGAGCACAAGCCCAGCTTTGGGTGAGCCCCTCTTCACTCTCTCTCTATGCCCTTCCTGGATTCAGTCTCTCTCTGACCTTTGCTCACTTATGCCACACACCCCCCATCTCTTTATAAAAAAAAATGCAATATGATGTTGTTTACACAAAGTTAAAATAAACACATATGATACAATGTATTACTTAGGCATAAACACATATGGTAAAATATTTTGGATATGTCAAGAAATCATGGTAGTTCCTATAGGAATGGATCTGGGACAGATGGATGATAAGGAATTTAAGTGGTTTTATTTCTTCTTCTTTTTTTTAAGTTTATTTATTTATTTTGAGAGATAGAGAGAGAACAAAAGGGGAAGGGGCAGAGACAAAGGGAGAGAATCCTAAGCAGGCCCTGCACCCTCAATACAGAGCCAGACATGGGGCTCAAATTCATGAACCATGAGATCAAGACCTGAGCTGAGATCAAGAGTCAGATGCTTTAACTGACTGAGCTACCCAGGAAACCCCAGTGGCTTTATTTCTTAAAGTGAATGGGAAATCTATGTGCTTAACCTTTAATTTATTTTTTAATTTATTTATTTTTACTTTTTTTAATTTAGGAATAGAATTTAGATTCATCACTTGCATATAACACCCAGTTCTCATCCCAACAAGTGCCCTCCTTAATGCCCATCACCCATTTAGCCCATCTAGCCCATCCCCTCATCCAACACCCCTCCAGTAACCCTCAGTTTGTTCTCTGTATTTAAGAGTCTCTTATGGTCTGTCCCCTTCTCTGTTTTCATATTATTTTTGCATCACTTCCCTTATGTTCATCTGTTTTGCATCTTAAATTTCACATATATGTAATATCATATGATATTTGTCTTTCTCTGACTATTTCACTTAGCATAATATATTCTAGTTCCATCCACATTGCTGCAAATGGCAAGATTTCATTCTTTTTGATCACCAAGTAATATTGCATTATATATATATATATACACACATATCCCACATCTTTTTTATCCATTCACCTGTTGATGAACATTTGGGGTCTTTCCTTACTTTGACTATTGTCAATAGTGCTGCTGTAAACATTGGGGTGCATGTGCCCCTTTGAAACAGGACTTGTATATCCTTTGGATAAATATCTAGTAGTGCAATTGCTGGGTAGCAGTTTCTGGTGGAGATTTTTGGGTTTTCCACACAGGTCATATGTGAAGAGTGAAAGTTTGACTTTCTCTTTGCAGATTTGGATGCCTTTTATTTCTTTGTGTTGCCTGATTGCTGAAGCTAGGACTTCCAATACTATGTTGAATAACAGTGGTTAGAGTGGACACCTTTGTCATGTTCTTGACATTAGGGGGAAAGTTCTCAGGTTATCCCCATTGAGGATAATTTTACTGGTGGGTCTTTTGTATGTAGTTTTTATGATATTGAGATATGATCCTCCTATCCCTACTTTCCTGAGTTTTTTTTTTCATCAAGAAATGTTGTTGTATTTTGTCAAATGCTTTCTCTGCATCTACTGAGAGAATCATTTGGTTCTCATCCTTTTTTATTATTATTATTGTGATATTTCATATTGATTAATTTGTGTATACTGAACCAGCCCTGCATCCCAGGAATAAATCCCACTCAATCATGGTGAATAATTCTTTTAATGTATAGTTGGCTCCAGTTGGCTAGTATCTTGGTGAGAATTTTTGCATCCATGTTCCTCAGGGAAATTGGTCTTTGGTTTTCCATTTAGTTGGGTCTTTGTCTGGTTTTGGAATCAAGGTAATTCCGGCCTCATAGAATGAGTTTGGAAGTTTTCCTTCCTTTTCTATTTTTTGGAATGGCTTCAAAAGAATAGGTGCTAAATCTTCTCTAAATATTTGGTAAAATTCCCCTGGAAAACCATCCAGCCCTGGACTCTCGTTTGTTGGGAGGTTTTTGATTACTTATTCAATTTCTTTACTGGTTATGGGTCTGTTCAAATTTTACTTCTTCCTGTTTCAGTTTTGGTAGTTTATGTGTTTCTAGGAATTTGTCCACATCTCCCAGATTGCCCAACTTTTTGGCATATAATTGCTCATAATATTCTCTTATTATTGTTTGTATTTTGTATTTTTGTATTTTGTATTTTGGTTGTGATCTCTCTTTCATTATTCTTTGATTTTATGTATTTGGGTCCTTTCCTTTTTCTTTTTTTTTTAATTAATTTTTAAATGCTTATTTATTTTTGAGAGAGAGAAAGAGATAGAGTGAGATCAGAGGAGGGGCATAGACAGAGGGAGACACAGAATCCGAAGCAGTCTCCCAGCTCTGAGCTGTCAGCACAGAGGTTGACACCGGGTTCAAACTCAGGAGCCATGAGATGATGACTTGAGTCAAAGTCCGATGTTTGACTGAGTTGCTCAGGTGCCCTGGTCTTTTCCTTTTTCTTTTTGATCAAACTGGCTAGGGGGTTATCAATTTTCTTAATTCTTTCAAAGAAACATTTCCTGGTTTCATTGATCTGTTCTACTGTTTTTATTATTATTATTATTATATCATTTATTTCTTCTTTAATTTTTATTATTTCCTGTATTCTTCTGTTTGGGGGCTTTATTTGCTGTTATTTTTCTTTTATATGTAAGGTTAGATTGTGTATTTGAGACCTTTCTTCCTTCTTTAAGAAGGCTTGGATTGCTATGCACTTCCAACTTATGACTGCCTTTGCTGCATCCCAGAGGTTTTGGATTGCCGTGTTTTCGTTTTCATTGGCTTCCATGTACTTTTTAATTTCCTTTAATTTCTTGGTTAACTCATTCATTCTTTAGTAGGATGTTCTTTAATCTCCAAGTATTCATAGTCTTTGAACAATTTTTCTTGTGGTTGATTTCAAGTTTCTTAGCATTGTGGTCTGAATATATGGAAGGTATGATCTTGATCTTTTTGTACTTGTTGAGTGCTGATATATAACCCAGTATGTGATCTATTCTGGAGAATATTCTGTGTGCATTTGAGAAGAATGTTTATTCTGTTGCTTTAGGATGAAATGTTCTGAACACATCTGTTAAGTCCACCCAGTCCAGTGTGTTATTCAAAGCCTTTGTTTCCTTGTTGATTTTCTGTTTAGATAATTTGCCCACTGTTGTAACTGGGGTATTAAAGTCTTCTACTATTATGGTATTATTATCAATGAGCTTCTTTGTGTTCATGGTTAATTGATTTATATATTTGGGTGCTTTCACGTTGGGGGAATAAATATTTACAATTGTTATATCTTCATGGATTGACCCATTAATTATGTTATAATGCTCTTCTTAATCTCTTGTTACAGTCTTTATTTTAAAATCTAGGTTGTCTGATACAAGTATGGCTACTCCTGGCTTTCTTTTGGTGACCATTAGCATGGTAGGTGGTTCTTCATCCCCTTACTTTCAATCTTAAGGTGTCTTTAGGTATAAAATGGGTGTCTTGTAAGCAACATATAGACGAGGCTTATTTTCTTATCCATTCTGATACCCTATGTCTTTTGATTGGGGCGTTTAGTCCATTGACACTTAGAGTGAATACTGAAAGATATGAATTTAGTGCCATTGTGTTGCCTTTAGAGTTGGTGTTTCTGGCGATGTTCTCTGGTCTTTTTACTCTTTGTTTCCTTTGGTCTTTTTTGTTTTGTTTCATATTTTCTCCACTCAAAGAGTCCCCCTTAAATTTTCTTGCAGGACTGATTTAGGGGTCATGAACTCCATTATTTTTTGTTTGTTTGCCTTGCTAGATGAAGAATACTTGGCTGCATATTTTTCGAACTCAGCACGTTGAATTTATCCTGTCACTCCTTTTTGTCCTCCCATTTCTGTGGATAGGTCTGTTGTGAACCTGATGTGTCTTTCTTTATAGGTTAAGGACTTTTTTCTCTTACTGCTTTCATGATTCTTTTCTTGTCTTATATTTTGTGAATTGGACTATGATATGCGTTGGTGATGGTTGGTTTTTTGTTGACTCTAATGGGAGTTTTTTGTGCTTTTTGGATTTTGATGCCTTGTCCTTCTTCAGATTGGGAAAGTTTTACAGTATAATTTGCTCAAATAAACTTTCTTCCCCCTTTTCTCTCTCTTCATCTTCTGGGACTCTGATGATTCAGAGGTTATTCCCTTTTGATAATTCACTGAGTTCTCTAAGTCTTTAAAAAGAATTTAATGTTTATTTTAGAGATAGAGAGACAGAGCACAAGCATGGAAGGGGCAGAGAGAGCCAAAGACAGAATCTGAAGCAGACTGTAGGCTCTGAGCTGTCAGCACAGAGCCCGAGGTGGGGCTCGAACCCACAAACCATGAGATCATGACCTGAGCTGAAGTCAGACACTCAACTGACTGAACCACCCAGGCACACTGAGTTCTCTGTCTTGTATTATGCTCTTTTGCCTTTATTCCTCTCCCTATTTCTGCTTTATTATTCTCTATAATTTTGTCTTCTACATTGCTGATTCGTTTCTCTGCTTCATCCATCCTTGCCATCATGGCATCCATTAAAGATTGCAGCTCAGTTATAGCATTTTTAATTTCATCCTGACTAGACTACATCTTTTATCTCTGCAGAAAGGGATTCCATGATTCCTTTCAATCCCAACTAGTATTCTTATTACCATGGTTCTATATGCTAGTTCAGACATCTTGTTTATATCTGTGTTGATTAAGTCCTTGACTGTCATTTCTTCCTGTTCTTTCTTTTGGGGTAATTTTTTGTTTTGTCATTTTTGATGAAGAAAGAAAATAAAATTTAAAAGTTTAAATTAAAAAAAAAATGAAACACAACAAAAAATCAAATAGGGGAAGCTAGATCGTAGGTGTGTGTTAGTTTGCTTTTTGAAACAATCTTGACAAAATAGAGAAAAAAAGAAGAAAGGAAAGAAAAGAAAAAAGTAAGAAAAAATTTTAAAAGGTAAAAAAATAGAATAAAATGAAAGAAGAAAATGAAATCGAGTAAAAATTAAATAATAGAAATAAAATAAAAATAATTTATTTTTTTAATTTTAAAAAGAAAATAAAAATATTCTTTCTCTTTATCCAAGAAAAAGAAAAAAAAGAAAAAAATTAAACAAAAACAGAAACAAAAAATGAAACTACTAAATGAACCAGCAAACAGAATGAAACCCAAATGAAGTTATATCCAATTTCTCCCAGAACTGAAGCTATGAAGCACTCTATAGTTCATATTCTAAGCAGGTGAAGGGACTTGTGCTGGTCTTGTAGGGTATGCTTGGAGGGTGCCTTTGGGCAGGACTTGGTGTAATGGCTCTCTTCTTCTCTAGGTGGCATTGCTTAGCTTACTGGAGTTGACCAGTGTGCCGCACATGGCGTGCACATGCATGCTTCTGCTCGGGAGAGCTGGAAATGGCTTCACCCAGCTCCCTAGTTTCTGGAATAGGAACTTTGCCCTCTCACCAACCCATAATCAAGCACCCCTCCTTTGTTTCAGGGCTCCATCCACTCCCCACCTGTACACTGTTGTGTCCAAGCCGCCCCCCTGCCAGGCAGCACCTCCCTCAGAGTTTTATCTC
Source organism: Panthera onca (assembly GCF_046562875.1). Classification (NCBI taxonomy): domain Eukaryota; kingdom Metazoa; phylum Chordata; class Mammalia; order Carnivora; family Felidae; genus Panthera; species Panthera onca. The sequence goes on along the minus strand of NC_138348.1, from coordinate 83,170,200 downwards.
AAATGGGGTAGTGTTTCAGAACCCCACACTTCAGAGACCCCAGTGGCTTGGACCCATGCTGTCTCTCTGGGTGAGGGTCTCACTGAGCAATGGCTGGGTGCCAGCATGCCAGAGGAAATGTTTATGCAATCATGTAGCAGTGGAGGTTCAGAGATTATGGCACATCACAACACACAGCTGGTGCCAGGCTTCACCACACTCTGGTGTCTTTGTTCCAATACAGCAAACATGGCTTCTCACCAGGGTTCACTGGGATCTTTTCTTGTGGGGAGGTCATATGGCTTCTACCAAATGCTCTCCAAGCAGGGGAACCACTTCTCCTTATATGGCACATGGACCCCTCACATCCATTTGCCTGCTTCTGGGGATTCACCCTTTTACCTCACCAGAATACCAACATGCAGTGAGCTCTGGAACTTCAGACTCTGCACTCTACTGTTTACAGAATCCTGGTGGTATTTAAACCATCTCCTTTCTACCCATCAGTGGTTTTGGGAACAGATTTCTTGTTCAGTCTCCTGCAAGTGTTTTCACTATTTCTCTTTCTCTGTAGCTACTTTCAGGGGAGTGTTTTTCCTACACTGTCCCGATGTGCCACACTCTCCCCCTGTCTCTACAAAAACAGCTCCCTACCCTCCATGGCTTTTCTCTATCCCAGATCACCTCTTCGCACAGAGTACCTGCCAAGTTATGTGGCTCAAGTTATGCAGATTGTTGTGTTAATCCTCATATCAATTTCCTAGGTGTGAAAAATGGTTTGGTGCTGATCTAGCAGCATTTCAGAGATGAGATAAGCTAAGGGTCTTCATGCTGCTCCACCATCTTAACTACAAGACCACCTAACTGTTACTTTTTATTCATAAAAATTTCTATTCATAATTTATGTAATTGAGCATCTACTTAAATGTAAAGTATTTGAAAGTTATCCTAAAAAATTGAAATCTCAAAATGTAAATTTTATCATTTTAAATATGCAAAGTTTGCTTGGTCCCATATTTGTGCCATGGTGGAAGAACCCAGGTATCCAGATCCTGTTGTAGACACTGTCTGCCTTCATCAAGACAGCAGTAGTTCTCTCTCCAAATAACTGGGGGACATGTAAACCCTTCCACCCAGGGCAAGAGGTTTGCCTCACTTTGAGTGAGCCATGTGGGGATAGAAACAGTCATGAAAAGCAGCAACATGACAACCAGAGCAGATTGTCAGAATGACCACAACCCTGTGCAATTTGTCCACATTATCCAGCCTGCTACCACTTGACAAAATATCATTTTCCGTTTTGGAGTAAAATTTTTTTCAAAAACAAAAATCCAATTTATACACAAGATTCCATGAAAGTTTGGCATGCTGCTCTCCCCAGAACTGAAAGTGGTGAAATAAATTTCTGGGAAGCTGCCACTGTTTTGAAAGGTGAGTAATGCCTGAGAAGGAAAGCATTCAGTGTGAAATTTTCCATGGTCTTACTAGGATACTCACACCACGATTGTGAACTGGCAATGTGGATGGCAAAACCAGGAGTCTTCAAACATTATTCATTCAGAACTTTTATTTCTCTCTTCCGCCTGAAATAATTGTCTCTTTATTCTCAAGCCTCCATCTAAATCCAAAGTTTCCTTTCATTCTTTTCTTAAATCTTTCATCTTTACTGAAGATTCTCAAGTCAAATTAAGTCTAAAATAACCATTCTTGGTTTTCATATCACCTATATGTGGACAAGAGTTTATCAAACATTCTTACAGTGCTTGCATGTACTAGGCACTAAGCTAAATCCTTAAGAAACTCTACCCCATTCAATTTTCATAACTGCCCTGTTATCTCTATTTTGCATGTAAGAAAACAAAGGCACAGAGAAATTGACATAACTTGTCCAAGGTCACACTTCCAGTAACTTGTTCAGCCAAGATGTGGCCCCAGGAAATCTAACCCCCAAATCTTTCCTAATCCATAGTCTCAGCCACAACAACCCAGCTAGACATAAGGAGTCTTTACACTGACCCTCAAGAGAGTTGACCCTGACATTGGAGTTGAAGACTACATGTTCCTTTCCCATTTGGCTGCCATCCTAGTAAGTAACTGTCTGTACAACAGGACTTATGCCTTCCCTGGCTTTCCTGGCTTGTTCTGGTCCTTCTGTGTACTTCCCCAGCACTGGTATACATTTCATCCCCAGCCTATTGTAGTTTTTATGTCCATATCCCCCGAAAGGCTATAGTTCTAAGATGACAGAACTTACTGCTAATCTTGTTCACCCTGAGTGCACTGTATGTCTCACCCTGAGCCTAACACAGGACTTGGGTTGGAGTACTGCTTATTCATAAAATAATATGATTAAATTAGACATCTGTAAAAATATTCCATGAATCCAGCATCTTTTTAAGTGTAAGTTACAATAAAATAAAATCTTATCAATTATCATTGCTAGCCTAAGAGCAAAGGGAAAGAAATTACTAGACATCTCTGCACTCTGTTTCACCATCTGCAAATTGAGTTACTGGGTTTCCTTGCAGCCCTACAATACTGCGCCCCTATTGTTCATTTGATTCAATCAGCAATGTAGCAAGATAAGAAGGAGAATTGCTAAATCTTTGTTTCAGAAAATAGAGATTAGAGAATTTTTTAAAGTGTATTAATTTTTTAAACATACAGTGTTATATTAGCTTCAGGTGTACAACATGGTAATTGAACAATTCCATACATCTTGTGCCCACCATGAGAAGTATACTCAATTCCCATTTCCTATTTAGACCATCCCCCAACCCTCCTCCCCTCTGTTAACCATCAGTTTGTTCTTTATAGTTTAAAGTCTTTTTCTTGATTTGTGTCTTTTTTTTCTCTTTGCTAATTTGTTTTGTTTCTTAAATTCTACATATGAATTAAATAATATTCTCTTTGTCTTCATTGATTGACTTATATAGTTTACTATAATAATCTCTAGCTTGATGTTACTGCAAATGGCAAGATTTCATTATTTTTTATGGCTGAATAACATTCCATTGTGTGTGTGTATATATATATATATATATACGTATGTGTGTACACACACACACATATATATACATATATATAATATGTAACATATACATTGTATGTGTGTGTATGTATATGTATGTGTGTGTGTGTGTGTATATATATATATATATAATCTTCTTTATCAGCTCACAATTGATGCACATCTGAACTACTTCCATAACTTGGCTATTGTAAATAATGCTGAAAATAAAAATTGGGTGCATGTATCCTTTTGACTTAGTGTTGTTGCATTTTGGGGTAACTACCCAGTAGTGCAATTGTGGTTTTTAGGGTAGTTCTAATTGTAACTTTTTTGAGGAGCCTTCAAAGTGTTTTCCAGAGTTGCTGCACCAGTTTGCATTTCCACCAACGGTGCAAGAGGCTTCCTTTTTCTCCACATCCTTGCCCATACCTGTTGTTTCTTGCGTTGTTGATTTTAGCCATTTTGACAGGTATGAGGTGATATCTCATTGTAGTTTTGTTTTGCATTTCCCTGATGGTAAGAGATGATATATTTTCATGTGTCTGTTAGATATGTGTATGTCTTTCTTTGGAGAAATGTCTGTTCATGCCTTCTGTCCTTTTTTTCATGAGATTATTTCCTTTTTGTATGTTGATTTTTATACATTCTTTATATATTTTGGATACTAACCCTTTATCAGAAATGCCATTTGCAAATATCTTTTCCTTTTCCATAAATTGCCTTTTAGTTTCATTGATTGTTTACTTGGCTGTGCAGAAGCTTTTTAGTTTGATGTAGTCCCAATAGTTTACTTTTGCTTTTGTTTCCCTTGTTTCAGAACATATATTTAGAAAAAAAGATTCTATGGCCTATGTCCAAGAAGTTAATGCCTGTGTTTCTTCTAGGATTCTGATCATTTCAGGTTTAACATTTAGGTCCTTAATCCATTTTGAATTCATTTTTGTGTATAGTTCAAGAAAGTGGTCCAGTTTCTTTACTTTGCATGTAGCTGTCCAGTTTTCCCAACATATGTTTAAGAGACCATCTTTTTTTCCTATTGGATATTCTTTCCTGCTTTGTTGACTATTAATTGATTATATAGTTATGGGTTTACATCTAGGCTTCTTATTATGTTCTATTCATCTACTTTTGTACCAGTACCATACTATTTTTCTAACTACAGCTTTGTAATACAACTTGAAGCCTTCAATTGTGATTCCTCAAGCTTTGCCTTTCTTTTTCAAGATTTCTTCAGCTATTCGGAGATTTTGTGGTTCCATAAATATTGTAGGATTGTTTTTTCTACCTATGTGAAAAATACTATTGGCATTTTGATAGGGATTGGATTAACTGTGTGGACTTCTTTGGGTAGTATAAACATTTGAACAATATTTGTTTTTCCAATCCCCGAACATGGAATATCTTTCCATTTCTTTGTGTCATCTTCAATTTCTTTCATCATTGTTTTATAGTTTTCAGAGTACAGTTTTTTCACCTCTTTGGTCAGATTTACTCCTAGGCATCTTATTATTTTTGGTGCAGCAATAAATGGGGTTATTTTCTCAATTTCTCTTCCTGCTGCTTCATTGTTGGTGTTTAGAAATGCAACAGATTTCTGGGTGGCTCAGTTGGTTAAAGTGACTCTTGATTTCAGCTCAGGTAATAATCTTAAATTTGTGAGATTGAGCCCCATGTTTGGCTCTGTGCTGACAGCGTGGAACCTGCTTGGGATTTTCTCTCTCCCTCTCTTTCTGTTTCTACCCCACTCACATGTGCATTGTCTCTCTTAATCCCTCTCAAAATAAATTAATAAACTTTAAAAAAATAAATGCTACAGATTTCTATACATTGATTTTTTATCCTGCAACTTTGCTGAATTTGTTTATCAGTTCTACCAGTCCTTGGTGGAGTCTTTTATGTTTTCCATATATAGTATCATGTCATCTGCAAATAGCAAATGTATTACTTCTTCTTTAACAATTTGGGCGCATTTTATTTCTTTTTTGCTCTGATTGCTTCAGTAACATGTTGAACAAAAGTGATGAGAGTGGACATCCTTGTCCTGTTTCTGATTTTAGGGGAAAAAAACCTCAGTTTTTACCCATTAAGGATGATGTTAGCTGTGGGTTTTTCATATATGTCTTTTATTATGTCGAGGTGTGTTCCTTCTAAACCTTCTTTGTTGAGAGTTTTTAATCATGAATTTATGTTGTACTTTGTCAAATTCTTTTTCTGCATTCATTGAAATTATCATATCGTTTTTATTCTTTCTCTTATTGATGTGATGCATCACATTGATTGATTTGGGAATATTGAACCACCCTTGCAACCTAGGAATAAATTCTATTAGGTCATAGTGAGTGATTTTTTTAATACATTGTTGGATTCAGTTTGCTAGTGTTTTGTTGAAGATTTTTGCATCTGTGTTCAACAGGATATTGACCTGGCTTGTAGTTCTCTTTTTTTGTGATGTCTTTGCATGCTTTTGTCATCAGGGTAATGTTGGCATCATAGAATAAATTTGGAAGTTTTCATTACTTTTCTTTTTTTTCTTTTTTTTTTTTTTTTTGCAGAAGAATAGATTTTTTTTTAGAAAAGTATCAACTCTTCTTTAAGTATAATTCATCTGTGAAGTCATCTGGTCATCTGGTTCTGGGGTTTTATTTGTTGGGAACTTTTTGATTACTGATTTAATTTCTTTCTTGGGTAGTGATCTTTTAAAATTTCCTATTTCTTACTGCTGCAGTTTTTGTAGGTTATATATTTCTAGGAATTTGTCAATTTCTTCTAGGTAATCCAATTTGTTGACATACAGTATTTAGTAATATTATCTTATAATTGTGTATAGTTCAATGTTTTGGTCCCTATTTCTATTCTCTCACTTATTATTTTATTTATTTGAGTTCTCTCTCTCTCTCTCTTTCTCACATCTGGCTAGAGGTTTATCAATTATTTTCAAAGAACCAGTCCCTGGTTTCATTGATCTGTTCTATTGTGTGTGTGTTTGTTTTAGTTTCTGTATCATTTATTTCTGCTCAAATCTTTATTATTTCCTTCCTTCTTCTGACTTTAGGGTTTTGTTGTTGTTGTTATTGTTGTTCGTTTTATATCTCCTTTAGGTGCAACATTAGGTTATTTTTTTTATATTTTTCTTTCTTCTTGAGGTAGGCCTGTATTGCTCTAAACTTCCCTCTTAGAACTGCTTTGTTACATCCCAAAGATTTCAGACCAGATTCAGAGAAATTAAGGTAAGTATCAAAGGTCCCATGACTTGCAGGGAAGCTTGGTAATTAGCATGTGCTAGCTTGTGAAATTCCTTCTAGCACAGTTTAATTCTTATAGTTTTTTGTTTGTTTGTTTTTTAACAGTGTGCTTATATCCATTTTCTCACCTGGATTGTCTAAATAGCTATATCTACATATATCTACTCCAATCTATGTATAGCTACATCATCTATATCTATATCTCAGTTAATCCCAATGAATGTCTGTTTGATCTAAACATCAACAGGACAACTTTAACTTAACACTATGAAAGGCCCTGTAAGTACTAATGTATCCCTAAGGTTTGCACAGGATCTTGTCCATGTTTCATGGTCAGGAGCTGTTGAAAGAATGCATGAATTAAGCCAGACTCTGAAAGCCTAGCACATACTTCACCCTGGAACCTGATTAATCACCGCAACATTTCCTTAATACAGGGGAATACCCTGTATTAAGGCACCCTGGATGCCCTAGGAGTGTCTACAGGGATTTGAATTAATTTTAAAAGTGAATTAAAAACACCATCTTAGGCAAAAGAAACATGTTGGTGATGAACCCTGGATGCCCCAGGAGTGTCTTCATGGATTTGAATTAATTTTAAAAGTGAATTAAAAACACCATCTTAGGCAAAAGAAACGTTGGTGATGAACTCAGTCAGTGGCTTTATGACCTTGTCCAATTATCTCCCATTCCTTTTTTCTTATTTAGGCACTCAAGGTTCTTGATGGTCAAGTTAAAGCCTAACTTTTTACTCCACACCACACTCCCTATATGTACAACACTACAGTCTGACTCTAATAGTGTGTATTCCCCCACACAAACAGTACATTCACCTTCTTGATTTTACTCATGTTATTTCCTATACTTCAAAATGTTGCCAGAGATTTGCTCAAGTTCTGTTGTAATGCAGAGTCTAAAAGTTTTTATTCGGTACTTCCAGACAGCTTCTAAGATAAGTATCCATGTCTACATTTTACAGATGAAAAAGCAATAGCACTAACAAGAAAGAGCTGTCTAAGAATGGATTTTCTACATGTTGATAAATTGGCAGAGCCAGCAGTTCTGCTTCCTGCTTTAAACACACTGACTCTCTGCAATTTTACCATGATTCAGTTTAATTATGAACACATCACCTTGTATTCCAGTTTTTCTGTCTACCTGTATACCTTCCCCATTGATTTTAGAACTCTTATAAAACAGATATTGCTTTATTCATCTTTGCTTCCCCTACAGGATTTCTCACAATGTTTCATTCGTGTGTGTGTATGTGTGTGTGTGTGTGTAATGCAGTTACTGCATAGAGTCTACCCTCACTGGGAGTGTATGACAGTATGTGTTTGTGTGTAGTGTGTGTAGTGTGTGTGTGTGTGTATGTGTGTGTGATGTGGTATGTGTGGTTTGAGGTAAGAATAGTAACAAGAGGTATGGTGGAGGGCATCACAATGTACAGTATATGTTCCTCAAGGCTTCCAGAAGCATTGTCCTATCACAATAGGCAATGGTGGCTAAAAACATGTTGTGCTGGTTGCTATGCCCCCTTTCTCATTGAGTTCCCCATTGATAACACCTGCCACCTGACCATTTCAACACCACTGGTCTTCACCTCTCTGCATTCCTATTATCCTTTCTCCAAGCAAATAAAGACCTTGATACAAATACAAACATCTCATTTGTCTACAGGGCCAGGAATCCCAAAGTTTCATATGCAGCAGTCAATAGGCATTGTTAAATGCTCCAAGAAAGACACATAAAAAGGAGTAGGTGTGTGTGTGTGTGTGTGTGTGTGTGTGGTATGTGTACATTCATGTGTATATATGGTGCTTGTTTTGTTCTGCAAGTGTGTGTGCATGTGCATGTGTATAGTGTATGTGTCTGTTTGTGTTTGTCTTTGTGTGTGTGTGTGTGCTTGCAATATACATGCATAAACTTACACACACTTCCACTTGTTAACTTGTCAAGATTTCCAAATATCAACACAAAATATTTTCCACTAAAGCATCAATAAGATAGGTCCACACTGACGAAGAAAATGCTTTGTTAGCTTTGTGAAAACAGCTTGAGGAAGAGAAGCAGCCTAGATTACAAAGGGTGCTATCCCCTGTACGTTTAGCCTGTAGGAGACTGGGGATGCCTTGGGTACAGGCAGGAGCTTAGAAAGTCAGATACTTATTTCTAAATCACTTTCTACTGCAAAATCCAGAGACATTGCTGCTTAACTCCTTTGTTCTATAGTCCCAGGAAGTTGCAAGCTCTCTGAGGACAGGAGTATGTCTTGAAAGCTCTGAATGTCATTATCTTTTTTTGCCCCTTCTTGATACTATTATGACTACTTTTTGACATATATTAATTCAATTAATCCTCCCCATAACCTTGGGCACAGGATAGGTGTCATTACATACTGCTCATAACTGAGCGAAAATAAGCTCAGAATGATCTTGTGATATAGCCAAGGTCACATATTAAGTTAGTTGTGCAACAAGGAGTGGAACATAGGGAGTGAGGCTTTGATAAATAATACTCTGTAGCTCAGGGCCTTACACCATGCCTGGTTTCTCATACATAGTCACATAAATGAATGCATGGGCACAGGGGAATGCCAGGAAGATGGCAGAGCATTTATTGTCAAGCCTTCACACCCATTCCATCAACTGACTACAGACTCATTCTGACAAAAGTCATTGTGGGGCCCTGCTAACTGACCTTCTCCCTCTCTGGGCATCTACTAATTTCTCCTAGGAGAACAACCCACTTGAGGTGGATGAAGCCTGAACACACAAGTCATGGTTTAGAGGCCTGTGTGGGATAAAGTCCTCTCCAGGGCCTTCTCTGGATCACTCTCAGCACCAGACCGCATACTCTGAGCTGCCAATCCTGCTCATGGCTTCTCTGTCTTCTGTCTGAAGCTCAGCATAAGTCCAGAAGAGCACTTTTAAACATGTACAGTGGTTGGTTTAGGAGTTATCTGGCTCCAGCTACAGAAAGAAGTGAATTAGGACACCTAGGTGGCCCAGTCAGTTAAGCCTCTGACTTCAGCTCAGGTCATGAGTTCACAAGTTCAAGCCCGGTGTTAGGCTCTGTGCTGACAGCTCAGAGCCTGGAGCCTGTTTCAGATTCTGTGTCTCCTTTTCTCTCTCTCGCTCTTTCTCTCTCCCAAAAATTAATAAACATTTCATGAAAGAAAGAAGGAAAACAAGCAGGCAAACAGTGAGTTGGTTTTCAAAGTAACCAGACCAGTGAGGCCAGTGGGGAGAAAAATTTTTGCAACTGTTTTTCCTGAGAATAAAAAGCAAGTGTGGGGCACTGTTGTGGCTCAGCCAGTTAAGCATCTGACTCTTGGTTTCAGCTACAGGTCATATCACAGTCATGAGTTCAAACCCCACATCGGGCTCTGTACTGACAGTGCAGAGCCTGCTTGGGATTCTCTCTCTCTTCCTCGACCTCCTTGATAACATCCTCTGACATTGAAACATGTGGAGTCTTATATTACCTTCCGCTCCATTCTCTTTGTGTCTTCATCTGTTGTGACTGACTGTGGCATCAGGAAACAGAATATATGGAAATTTTGGAATGAGAGGAGAAAGCCAAGCTCTCTATGACTGGGGCCAAGGGATCTATCCTAATGGCATTAGACACACTCCACTGAACATCTCCTATATAAAAAGAAAGAATATGCTTTCATGTCCTGAAAGACATTAATTCAACTCCTACACTAATTCTATCTTTAGTAATATTACTGACAGAATAATGATTTTGAGATAAACAGAAATCTATAAAGATGTGTTACTGACATCCCGCTTTCAATGAAAGCAGCAGTATACTTTGGATAAGTAACAGCATGTTTAAGACGAATTGCCATATATATCAGGGGTAACTATAAGGGACAGTGGGAGAAAGGCAAAAACCACTGAGTTTTCCAGAAAAGAAACAATGAAATCTGGGGAAAAGAACAAAGATAAAGCATGCTTGTCTTCTGATAATGGCATATCAAGTCTGGTATTCATGCCAGACTTGACCGTGGGGGTCCTTCTCCACAGCCTCATTCTCTTTCAACTCCTTTTTACACTAGTTGGCTTTTCTCAATATCATTGCCAAGATATTACATATCCTTTAGTTTCTGAAATGAAAAGTGTTTTCAATTTTCACCCTAGTCCTAGGGGATTGTCCTAGCAAAATTTGCCAAAGAAGAAAAGCTGACTTGTTTTATCTAGGAACATAATGGCTCATTACCAAGAATGAGAAGATGATCATGTAATGGTTCCAAATAAACACCAATGGATTGAGCCCAGCTGGTCCTAGAATCCCCAAAGAAGATTAACTTTTCCTCTGTTTGCAAGTATCCTGGCAGGAGCCTTTGCAGAAGCATGAAGTGAAAGACCTGAAGACACCCAGATCCTTGCCAAATCTCCTCCAAGGGAGACATTAGTTAAATGGGTCCCGTGTTCATGTTCTTTTCAGAGTAGTAAATCAGGTGTGATCAGAAGCACTGAAGATTCTGATGTGTAAAACTACTGGTTTGATTGTGAATGAATCCCTTTCTCTTTTCCTCTCATCTAGACTCCTCTTCCCAGGCAGTCATGGACTTCTTTAGGACCTGCTAAATGACCTCATATTTAGGATGATTATCTGACCAGACACATGGCTGCAGGCCAGTATTTAAATGTGAAAAGAGTGAGTCAAGAAAAGATGAAACCAGGAGATGAAGGCACAGAGAAAGAAAGAAGTACAGAGTTAAATAGGAAATGAAAGGTGAAAGTGAAATAGGAAATTACAGAAAATAATATAGAGAGAATACCAGTGAGGAAGAGTAAGAAAAAAGAATGAGGAAAGGAAGAGAAGATGGGACATTTGTACATGTGGGGATATTGATGGAGAGCAGGATAAGAGGAAGGAAAAAAAACATGAGCAATGATTTTAATGACAGAAAAAGTAGAAGAGAAAAAATATCTGCACAGGAGATGGAGGATAGTGAGACTAATAAAAAAGACTACAAGAGGGACAGAGGCAGGAGGATGCACCTTGGGGTAGTGATCAAGCCAAAGACTTAAAGACAATAGTGCTGGCTGGTTCAGAGGAAGATGGGCTCTGCACTGTCACCCAAAGTCCCCCATATAACTCTTGAAATGCAAACTGGTGCAGCCACTTTGGAAAATAGTATGGAGTTTCCTCAAAAAAATTAAAAATAGAAGTACCCTATGACTCAGGAATTGTACTACTAGATATTTGTCCAAAGGATATAAAAATGCTGAATTGAAGGGGCACATGCTCCTCAATGTTTATAGCAGCACTATCAACAATAGCCAACTTATGGAAAGAGCCCAAATGTCCATCAACTGAAGAAAGGATAAAGAATATGTGGTATATGTATATATTCCATTGAATATAACTAGGAATATTACTAGGCAATCAAAATAGAATGAAATCTTACCATTTTCAACAACATACATGGAACTAAAGGGTATATGCTATGCAAAAAGTCAGTCATAAAAAGATAAATATTGTATGATTTCACTCATATGTGGAATTTAAAAAACAAAACAGATGACATAAGAGAAGCAAAAATAAGATAAAAACAAAGAGGCAAGCCATAAGTGACTCTTAAATACAGAGAACAAATTGAGGGTTGCTGGAGGGGAGGTGGGTGGAGGGATGGGCTAAATGGGTGATGGGCATTAATGAGGACACTTGTTGGGATGAGCAGTGGGTGTTAAATGTAAGTGATAAAACATTAAATTCTACTCCTGAAATCACTATTACACTATATGTTAACTAACTTGGATTTACATTTTAAAAAATTTAAAAAAAAAGTCCCCCACATGACTCTTGGCTCAGAAAAGCCACCAGCTGAGTTATGTGGTCGGAGTGGAAATAAGTAGAGTCCCTGTCCCTCCTCTCCTAGGGCAGCCACATCCCTGGCTTCCTGTTGGGCAACTGGTTGTCACAGTAATTCTTAAACTAGAAGTTGATTTCCTACTTTGATGTGTTGCTGTCATAGCCATAATGTAGGGATGGCAATGCAACCCCTCCATGAAATTTAATTGCAGGTAGATCAGTGGTTTAGGGAAGCTCCATGGTGACAGTCTGTATGAGCAATCTGTGTAAGCCCACAAACGTGACATGAAAGGCATCCTGGACAGGCAGGAGCAGCCCTTCTCATATTAGAGACCCTTTTTAGTTTTCTGCCTCAACCTCTTATTCTGGCAAAGAGCTCAAAATTATAGATGTTGACTGCCACAAAGTCACCATTTCCAGAATCAAGGCCCAAGGAGGGCTAGGTGCCTCACAAAATAGACTACCAGGCCAAGATATAGAAGCATGTTCTAGAGCTGTGCATGAGAAATGAGGAGGTATGGGATTGATTACCTCCCTTAATCAAACATGCCAACTCCTGCTTGACAGTCCCAGTGTTTTCCTTCCTTCCATTCTGTTTCCCAAGGAAGCAATCAGCCAAAACATGCCAAGTGACATAGACCTCTTAACCTTGAGGTATTTCCAGTCAGGGTCCTCCAAGGACCATAAAATTCAGGCTTCTGGGCTGAGGCTAACAGTGGAGGTCAGAGAGAAGGTAAGTGGTGACACTGGAGCCACAACATAGATCAGTATTTCTCTTGCCTGCTAACTGTTATTTCAACTCATCAAATAAGAATCACTGATAGGATGACAGAATCATGTCTATGAGAAGTGACAGGACTATGAGTTCAGTTTCCTTGATCCTGATTTGGATACTGGTTCTCTTTCCAGGAAGGACTTTGCCTATGTCACCAGCCCCTCTGAGTCTATGTTTTCAACCATAAATTGAGGAGAGGGATGATGACCCTTCAGATTTGTTGAGAAGGTGAAAGGTGATGAGTGGCCAGTGTCAAGTGATGTCTCCAGGCATGCAGCTGGTGGCAAAATACATGATAGCTACTATATTTTTCTCTTTGACACAGAAAGTATTAATTAGACCAATAATTTACATAATAATCTCATATAACCAAAGGAAAATAATTTTATTAAAAGATTTTGTTCTAAATTACTCTGCTTTTATATATTGTACAACACACAGTCCTGCTCTGGCCCCAACATGCATTATGTGGATCCTAAGGAGGAATCCACAGTCAGAGAAAGCCTCCTGGCTATGAATCTCCTTTCCTTCTACCTAGAGGCATCTCCCTTTATCCCTCCACCTCAGAGACTCAGGCAGTTTTCTCCAGTGACTCCACAGAAATCAGCATAAGTACAGTGGTGTCTTCAAGGCTTCAGTACTTTGTAAGAGATAATGACACCTCCAGATCCAAGACACAAAATTCACAAAATATAACACATGTTATTCACAGTAAACCATATACATCTGACCCTTTCTGAGTTGATTCCTTCCACCCATCCTCAGTGCAGAACAGGGTCCCTTCAGTGAACAACTTACAGCCCACCTGTGTGATGGGCTCCTCACTCCTGAGAGTGAGTTCTCATCTTCTTCAACCACTTTACAGTCCCCATCAATGCCTCTTCATGGCCGGTAATGGCACTTTCTGGTCAAGAGATGATCATTGACAAAGATTCTCTCCCTGACCAAATTCTAAATAGCTTTCTCTGATTTTTTTTTCAACTAGGTCTCGGTTTTTGGACTTTTTTTGTTCATCTCTGAATTGTCTGAGTTTAAGAATTCTGCTAGGGGTTCCTGGGTGGCTCAGTCGGTTAAGCGTCCGACTTAAGCTCAGGTCATGATCTCACAGTCTGTGAGTTTGAGCCCCACATCATGCTCTGTGCGGATAGCTCAGAGCCTGGAGACTGCTTCGGATTCTGTGTCTCCCTCTCTGACCCTCCCCTATTCATGCTCTCTCTCTGTCTCAAAAATAAATAAACGTTAAAAAAAAAAAAAAAGAATTCTGCTAAGGCAGTTTAGCCACCCTCAATATCTTCTCACCCTGCATATATGATCGGAATCCTCATCCTCCACCATTCCCCAGATAATGTCTAAAAACCTTGATCTGCCTTAGCAAGAAAACTTTTAGGCCAGTTAAGCCAGAATACCCATTATCTTGATATTTCTCTTTGTAATTTTCCATCCATTGAGTCCCATTCTGCTTATTGGATGTAAATTCCTACTTTAACTTTTTGTATTTATAATTGATCCCAATCTCTCTCTCTCTCTCTCTCTCTCTCTCTCTCTCTCTCTCTCTCCCTGCAAGACCCCACTGAAGTGGTCCCTACACCTATCTTGATGGTTCCTGTTGAATATTCTGTCTTACTGTTTTTTAACAAGTAAATGAATATATTTTTCTTTAATATCATTTACTTAGCACATAGATAAATGTCTCTCAGACAACAACCACATGGCATTGTCCAGGCACATGCTCCACATTGAGCCCCAAAGAGGGACTGAAACAGCTTTTCACAGGGCTTATATTAAAGAAAAAGAAATAAGATCTATGATTGATCTAGGTTAAGCTAGGGAAACAGAATCTAAAATACCATGACTGTTTCTACTCCAGCCACATTCTTAAAGTGATGGGTAAAGTATCATTTTTCAGAAGGAAAATCTATCAAAGATCTTCCTCTGCATGTCGGGCCACCCTATCTGGTATTGTCTGTTTGCTCTCTTCCTTGACTAATTTCAACTGTAAAGGCTCAGTATGCTCAGTGTTGGCCTTGATGGAGATAGGGAGAAGACAGAAAATTAGTCCCTAAAAAATGCTCACTTCATTTTTTTTTGTAAGCTCATCCTTTTCTACCTGACCATGATATGTCAATCAAAGCTAGATATTAAGCTGACTTTTTTTTAAATCACTCAACATTTTTCCTAGGGTATCTCATCCAAAACTATGGATCCTATTACCCCTATAGGTAGATGGCACACAAGTGTTTATTTCCAGTGCAGAGCTTTGTTCTGACCTTCGGACTTATGTATCCAACTGCCTCCATGGTTTTTCTTCTGGAATGTCTCAACATACCTGAAAGAAAACATGTCCCAAGGAGAGTCTATGATCTTCTATCTCTCTGAAACTAGACCTCTTCTTTTAATGTGCCTTAACATTACAACTTAAAATAAATTGTCATCTAATAACATGTTAGAAAACTAGTACTTACCCTTGACTCTTCATTCTGCTTCACATCATAATCCAAACTATTACTACGTTTTTCTTCTTAAACATAATTTAAATTTATATTACTCTCTCCATCAAAATTCTTTCCCAAATAAATTTTATCTTCCGGCAGAATTTCTGAAAGAGTTGCCTATTTAGTCTAATCAACATTTCTATCAGAACAGGAATGCCCTTTCAAAAATTCAAACAAATCATGTTACCTACATTGCTTAAAACCCTCCAATTGCTATTCGGTGATATTTGGATAAAATATATATTCTTTGTGGGGCTCCTGGGTGTCTCAGTCAGTTGAGAATCTGACTTCAGCTCAGGTCATGATCTCACTGTTCCTGAGTTCGAGCCCCGCGTCAGGCTCTGTGCTGATAGCTCAGAGCCCAGAGCCTGCTTTGGATTCTGTGTCACCCTTTCTTTCTGCTCCTTCCCTGATCTCTCTCTCTCTCTCTCTTTCTCTCTCAAAAATAAATAAAAATTTTATATATACATATATATCCTTTGTGTGGTTTTTAAAACCTTTCCTGATAACACAGGTGGAAATGGATGTGGGGATGGAGCCTTGTGAAGACACACAGTGGTAATTGAATCATGAATGACCCCAGATGTTGGTTTTAGCACCAAGGTCAGCATAAAAGTCAACCCTCCTCATTTTCACAGTTATAGAGCAAAGAACCTGTGCTCAGCAAAGAACAAAGGTCTTTCATCTAATGAATCTGACCCTCAGATCAATAGTAGTAACATTTATAGCAGGCTGACTAGTGAGTAGTAGGGACAATGAATTTTCACATAAATTAGAAGGCTCAAGGGGCACCTGGGTGGTTGTTGATTAAGCATCCAAATCTTGATTTCGGCTCAGGTCATGACCTCATGGCTATGAGATCAAGTGCTGCATCAGGCTCCACGCTGAATGTTGGGCCTGCTTGTGATTCTCTCTTCCTTTCTCTCTGCCCCCCTCCCCCGCTTGCTCTCTCCCTCAAAATAAATAAACATTTTATAAAATTTAAAAAAAATGTAAAGTCTCTAATTATCCAAGCCTTGGGCTTCCCAGAGGTAAATTACTTATTATTCTGGAATATACAATAAACTAACCAAATGCACAAAGCATTTGTGTATAATGTGGCAAATATGTTTATAAACATAGATAGATGGAGGTAGCTCACAGATGATAAAAAAACCTCATATGAGTTTCCTAACCAATAAACCTGTTTTTTTTTTCCTACTAAACGATCAGCTTAGCAGATATTATTTATTTTTTTAACAGCTGTGAGAACAGGGACGTTATGAGGATATACTCTAGTTGCCTGGGTCAGTTCCTATCTCTGCCACTTATGATGTACAGGACATTGGGCAGATTACCTCATTTATGCCTCAACTTTGCCATCTATTGTCATTTCTGTTCCTGGTGACTTCCCTTCACTAGGATACCAAAGAACAGAGACATAGCTCTGTCAGTGACAGGGTAGATCCAGGTTGTGTGCCACTGTCTCCAGCCTTATCTGGTGACAGAGGGATGCATTTGCATACACAGGGACTGCACATCCTCAAACTGGCAACCTTGTCTCTTTACAGAGAGACTCACAACCCACCTTGTTTATAATCTATCTATGGGTGACAGGAGAACTGATGGTAGGGAACTTTGACAATAGCAAAGTGGACAACTTGTTCTCAAAGGGAGAAGAGATCATAGGAATGGTCATCCCCTCAAAGATATTCCTGAGTCAGCTCAACATTTCCAACAATACTACAGGGAAGAAACCCATCAGTAGCACTGAAAGCTGTGTTCTGAGGCTTGGAATTCAGCAATTTGAACCCAGAATTTATCCCTCTTGCACTCTTAATTCACTCATTTACTCAGTTATAAAACATCAGGACATTTGCTCTGAGCTGAGGTCCAGGCAAGGTGCCAAGGGCTCAGACATTAACAGGACATAGTCCCTGTCCTCCAAGACATTATAAAAGTCTTGGCAAAACATATGAGCAAATGAATGAAGTGAGAACAGAGTAAGTGTGTTAGAGTTGAGCCATGGGCATGTCTACTGAGGTACAGAGTGACCAGTGGTCACACTGCACCTGGAAATGAGGGAAGGTTGCATGAGATGATGACTTTCATGCTAAACATAAAGAATAAGAAAGTGTTCTCCAGGAAGACAAGGGGAAATGAATGAAAGGCAGTAAAAGTGCAAGTGCAGAAGGTGGAAGAATAAAATGATGTGTCCAGGAGAATTCAGGAGTTTGGTGAAAAATCAAGTCAGTTGCGAGAGAGGAAGTGGGCACAAGTGAGTATGAGGTAGGGAAAAGTCAGACCCAAAAGGTCATTAGAATGGGTATTCTGCCATTACACTGGGGAGATGACAAGGTTATGTGCTGGTGATATGGCCAGGCTCTGTATCTTATGTTTTTCTAAACAGTCATATTTGGGCATTTTGACCCAATGAGTCCAGCTCCCCAAGACCCATATGAGGGTTTTGCCCATTTCATTGCAACTTAGGCCAGGAATGGCCGGGGGCAGATCATGTTCATAGCCACCAGAACAGGGATGGCCTTTTTTCTCCCGAATTCATTCCAGTCTCCTCTTATGCCCAACCATTGACCATAGCAGCTGAAATTGCTCAGGTTTTCTCAGAGAAAGGTGATAGATCAATTCCTAGCTCCTGAGACTGGCACTACCAAACCAATCTCAGACCCACTTTCTCATTTTATAATCACAGTGGACTGCAGGGAAACAAATAAAACCTATACAGTATTAATAAAATGACTTCATTGATTCACTTTATTTTTAAACAAAATTAAGTATGGGCTAAAAGGAACTGAAGTGTGAAGTTTGGCAATGTGGATGAAGATGAGTGTACGCACAAATGATAAAGAAGGTGATATAAAATCCTTTAATTTGAAAGGACTTTTTTAAATGTACAAAGCCTAGAAGCCATCCATATAGTTCAATATGTAGTGTTGCCCAGAGATTTAATAATCGTTATAAATGATTATAGGAATCCCTGTGTTTGCTGTGTACTTTTCATAATTTATTTAATTAAATAATATTTCAAAAATTACTTGCATTACATTCATTTATGAAAAATATAATGAGAAAACAGAAACTTAGCCATGTAACATGGGATATGAGTTTCTATTATAGAATTCTGATGCCATCTAAGACCAAAAAAAAAAAAAAAAATGGGGGGGGGAAGAAAGAAAAGAAAAGAAAAAGACAGAGAAAATGACATACAGTGGAAAGGAAGGAAAAGAAACACAAGGTGAAGAAGAGAGGTAGAGATTGATGGATATTTGAAAAGAAGAGACCAAAGGTTTCAGGAAAAGGCGGGGAAGTGGTAAATTCACCCAGGCTCGGACCAGTCTGTCATGATGTTCTGTTTTATTAAATTGTACAGTGCCTGATGTGTAGTTTGTCCTAAGTGTATTTTTTGACTTGAATTGAGTCAGGAACTAAAGGAGAAAAGAACAGTACTAAATCTAGACATATAAATAGAAGAATGAAGAAGGGGAAACCCAATTATAAGATTCTAGAATTGAAGAATTGAGGAAAAGTAGAAAAAACACAAGTTTTAAGTGGTTCAAGAGAAGATCAATTAGGTGATGGAGATGAGGGAGGGTGAGGAAAGGAGAGAAGACAGAAGGGCACAAAAAGAGAATCAGAAGCTGTGTGCTTATAAAGTGTAAATCTTAAAATAGCCAATTATTTTACAAGCAGAATGAGTTTATTCAAGAATAGCAGGAGAATTGCAATTCAGTAAAGACAAACTCTAGAAAAACATGGGAAAATCTGAAGAGATAAAGGGATGGTCAGCTTTATTAAGTTTTAGGAGAAAATTTGGAATGTTTTTTTAAAACAAAGTTTATTGGAGAAAAACAAGAGTTCAAGTTTGTGGTGATTTCTTGGTGGCCAATGATACTTAGTGAATTGCTACTGGGTCAAAGAGGAATTTTTGTCACCTCCTTTTCCTCCCTCTCCCCTTCCCCCTCCCTTTCATCCTTCTCCTCCTCTTCCTCCTCCCTTCTTCTTCTTCTTCTTTCTTCATTTTCCTTCTTATCCTTCTAATTTTCCGTCTTCTTCTAAAGCAGGAGACAAAATTACCATTTAAAAATACACTTCCTATGTCCATGGAATATGGCTGAGTAGAAGCACACGAAGCTCACCTCATCCCACGGATACAACTAGACAGCACTTACATCAGTGGAAATAACCCAGAAATGACCTGAAGATTGGCAGAATAAACTTTTCAACTAAATGCAGAGAAGAGGCCACTTAGAAGAGGATAGGAAGAGCAGAGATGTGGTCAGGAGCTAAATAGACTCATGGGCTATTTGAAGGAGAGAATCATGGGCACAGAGAAGGGAGAGGAACAGACCCCCACACTGGGGAGTCTACATGGAGAAGGTGAGTTCACATAGAATTTGACTTTGAAAACCAGAGGGGACTTACTTCCTGAGTTCTTACTAGCAGTGGGACTTTAAGCCTAGATATTTAAAAATCAGCAGACTCAGCTCTGGGAGACAGAGCTCCGAGAGTAATAAGAAAGTAATTGCATGCCCTTAAAAGACAGCACAACAAAGAGCCTGTGAAAATACAGCATAGAAGCAGCAGTGTGAAAAACTCCTGGGACCTATGGGAGGGGGACTTATTTACTAATTGCAGATTGTGTCCCACAGGGACAGAGATTAGTTGGAGACTCTTACTATGGCGGACACCATTTCCTTTACCTAATTCCCAACATAAACACAGCCACCTGCAGGAACCAGCACAGCACCCAGCATTCACTACCTAAATTGCTTAAACCATGGCACATCCCTCCAGAGAGGCCTGCTACAGTCCTGGAACTGTGAGTCCTCTCCTCCAGAAGACTAGAACAAACCTTATCAACACTATGCCTCCAGACTGTGAACTTTGGGGGCCTCAGTCCTGACTGTCATGATGGCCTGTCACCTCCCACAGAGGAGGGACCCACTTTGTTAAAACTGTTTGGGCATACTTTGTAGAGCAGTCATAGCTGTTCCTGTCCTGTCAGTGTCTTTGCAGCCCCTGTGGAAGAAGACCAGGGTGCACAACTTGCTGGCACTACACATTCCAACCATGCACACTTTGCAGAGTGGCCCTGGCCAGGCCCCGTCACAGCAATAAAGTCATGTCTCCTATTGGAAAGAACGAGTGCCACCTTGCAAAAAGTGTATACTCTACCCACTACTTTCAAGATTAAGATACTTAACTTATCCTCCTAACACAGAGAAACATAAAAAACAGATGGAGAGAGTTAGACAAAATGAGGAGACAGAGGAATATGTCCCAATTTTTTTTAACAAGGACAAAACCACTGAAAAAGGCCTAAATAAAACAGATATAAGTAGCAAACCTGATTGATAACTTAAAGTAATGATCGTAAAGATACTCACTGGACTATGGAAAAGAGTGGAGGACATCAGTGAGACCTATAAAAAAGAGTTAGAAAACGTAAAAAAGAACCAATCAGAGATGAAGAGCACAATAAATAAAATAAAATAATACACTAAATTTAATAAATAGCAGACTAGAGGAAAGAGAATAACAAATTAGCAATATAGAGGAAAGAGTAATAGAAATTAATTAGGCTGAGGAAGTGATAGGGAAAAGCTATGCAGAGTGAAAATAGACTTAGAGAACTCAGTGACTCCAGCAAGTGTAATAACATTCATGTTATAGGGATCCCTGGAGAAAAATAGAGAAAGGGGGGCAGAAAATTTACTGAATACATAAAAGCCAAAACCTTTCAGAATCTGGGAAAGAACAGAGATTCTCTAAGAAAATCATCCCAAGGGGGTCCACACCAAGACATGTAGTAAATAATATGTTAAAATGTAGTAAGAAGGAAAGAATTTTGAAGCTATCAAGACAAAAAAGAAGAAGAAGAAGAAGAAGGAGGAGGAGGAAGAGGAGGAGGAGGAGGAGAAGTTGTTGCTGCATACATGGGAAACCTCACAAGGCTATAAGCAGATTTTTCAGCAGAAAATTTGTAACCAAGGAGGCAATGGTATGATATATTCAAAATACTAAAAGGAAAGAAAAAATCTTCAGCCCAAAAGCAAGGAGAAAGAGGGATATATCCCAAATGAAAAAAGCAGGACAAAATCACAGCAGGAGATATAGGCAAAACTCAAAAAGCAATATGCCTTACAGAAATTTAAAGTAATGATCATAACAATACTCAATAGAATTAAGAAAAATGTAGATGACATCAGGAAGACTATCAACAAATAGATAAAAAATAACATATCAGAGATGAAGAACTCAATAAATGGAGTTAAATACAATAGATGGAATAAATAGTATGCTACAGATAGCAGAGAGACATATCAGTGACCTGCGGGGTAGAATACTAGAAAGCAATCAAGCTGAACAACTGAGGGACCAACAAATACTGCATAATGAGAATAGAGTTAGAAAACACAGTGACATTATGAAGTGTAACAACATCCACATTGTAGGCATCCCAGAAGGAAAATAGAAAAGAAGTTAGAAAATGTATTTGCACAAATTGTAGCTGAAAGCTTCCCAAATCTCAGGAGGAAAACAGAGATCCAGATTCAGACACACAGAGATACCCCAATAAATTAAATTCAAGGAGGTCCACACCAAGGTACATAATAAATAACATGTCCAAAATTAGTGATAAAGATAAAATTTTAAGGGTTGCAAGAGAAAAGAAAACAGTAGCATACAACAGAAACCACAAAATGTTACCAGCTGATTTTTAATCAGAAAGGTTACAGGCCAGAAGGGAGTGGCACGATATATTCAAAGTGCTGTAAGGAAAAAAAACTGCAGCCAATAATCTATCCAGCAAAACTATCTTTTAGACTAGAAGAAGAGATAAAGATGTTCCCAGACCAACAAGTTAAAAGAATTCATGGCCACTAAACCACCACTACAAGTAATGTTAAGGGGGACTCTTAACTTCCCATTGAGTGGAAAAAAAAATTATAAGTTAGATCAAGAAAAATAGTACAAAAACAGAAAAAATATATACTAGTGAAATTCATTCAAAAGAAGCACAAAATAACATGATGATAACAAATATGTGAAACATGTAGGAGAGAGGATTTAATAACTTTAAAATTAAATGACCATCAGTTTAATATAAAGTACTATATGCAGAAGGTGTCATATATAAACCAAAAGGTAACCACAAATCAAAATACAGTAATATATATGCAAAAAATAAAAAGCAAGGAATCCAAGTATATCACTGAAGAAGAAATCCATTAAAGAGAGTAAGAGAAGAAAGTATCGAAGAAAAATTACAAAAATAACCATAGAAAAATAACACAATGGCAATGAATACATACCTACCAATAATTAGTTTGAATGTAAATGGACTAAGTGTTCCAATCAAAAGACATAGAATGAGAAAGTGAATAAAAAACAAGACCCATCTATGCTGCCTAAAAGTAAGTCATTTCTTACCTAAAGAAACCTGCCCATTGAAAGTGGAGGGATTGAGAAACAGATGGAGAAATATTTTTCATGCAAATGGATGTCAAAATACAATTGGAATAGCAATTTCATATCAGATAAAAGAGACTTTTTAAAGTTTATTTTTGAGAGAGAGAGCATTAGTGGAGGAGGTGCAGAGAGAGAGGGAGACACACAATCTGAAACAGGCTTCAGGCTTTGTCCTGTCAGTACAGAACCCAATGCAGGGCTCAAACCCAAAAACTGTGAGATCATGACGTGAACCAAAGTTGAACACTCAAAAAACTGAGCCACCCAGGAGCCCCTAAAATAGACTTTAAAACAAAGACTGTAAAAAGAGACAAAGAAAGACACTATATAATAATAAAGGGGACAATCCAGCAGGAAGATATAACAATTGTAAACATTTATGCACCCCACATGAGGGCAAACACTAAAATATATAAAATAGTTAATAACAAACATAAAGGAATGAATTGACAGTAATACAATGATAGTAAGGGATTTTAATACCATACTTTACACTGAAAGACAGATCATCCAAAAAAAATAAACAAAGAAACAATGACTTTGAATGACACACTTTACCGGATTGATTTAATAGATATATTCAAAACATTCCATCCTAAAACAGCAGAACACACATTCTTTTCAAGTGCACATGGAACATTATCCAAAATAGATCACATATTAGGCCACAAAACAGGTCTGAACAAATACAAGAATATTGAGCTCATACCATGCATATTTTCTGACCACAATGCTATGAAACTAGAAGTTAGTCAAAGAAAGAAAAAAAATTGGAAAAACTACAAATAGATACAAGTTACAAAATATGCTACTAAATGATGAATGGGTAAACCAGGAAATAAAAGAAGAAATAAAATACATGGAAACAAATTAAAATGAAAATACAAGGGTCCAAAACTTATGGAATGCAACAAATTATTCCTAAGAGAAAAATATAGCAAGACAAGTCTACTTTAAGAAGCAAGAAAAATCTCCAATAAACAAAATAACCTTATATCTAAAAGAGCTAGAGAAAGAACAAACAAATCCTCTAGCCAGCAAAAGTAAAAAAAAAATAATAGTAAAGACTAGAGCAGAATATGTGATACACAAACTAAAAAAATGGGGAATAGAACAGATCAATGAAACCAGCACTTGTTCTTTGAAAGAATCAACAAAGTTGATAAACCTGTAACCAGATTTTCAAAAACAAAAACAGAGAGAGAGAAGGGAGGGGGTACTCAAACAAAATCACACATGAAACAGGAGAAAAAACAACAACACCACAGAAATACAAACAATTTTAAGAGAATATTACAAAAAACTCTGTGCCAAATACTAGGATAACCAATAATAAATGGATAAATTCCCAGAAACACATAATATAACAAAACGGAAACATGAAGAAAGAGAACATTTGAAAAGATCAATTACCAGCAAGGAGATTGAATCAGTAATCAAAAAAAAACTCCTAACAAAAAGTCCAGGGCCCAACAGCTTCACAGGTGAATTATACCAACCACTTAAAGAAGAGTTACTATCTATTCTTGTTAAGCTAGTTCAAAAAATAGAAGAGGATGCAAAACTTCCAAACTTATTCTTTGAGGCTAGCATTACCTTGATACCAAAACCAGATAAAGACCCTTCTAAAAATGGGATAACAGACCAATATCTCTAACGAATATAGATACAAAAATCCTTAACAAAATTATAGCAAATCAAATACAACAATACATAAAAAAAAAAAAACAAAACAAAAAACAAATCTTACACCGTGATCAGGTGGTATTTATTCCTGGGATACAAAGGCGGTTCAATATTCCCAAATCAATCAACATAATACATCACATCAATAAGAGAAAGGGTAAAACACATACCATTTCAATAGATGCAGAAAAAAAACATTTGACAAAATATAACTTCTATTTATGGTAAAAGGTTTCAACCAAGTAGGATTATAGGGAAGATACCTCAGTATAATAAAGACCTTCTGTGAAAAACCAACAGCAAACATCATACTCAATAGAGAACCTTCCCCCTAAGGTCAGGAACAAGAAAAGAATGTCTCCTCTAACCACTTTTATTTATCATACTACTGGAAGTACTAACCACAGCAATTATAAAACAAAAAGAAAAAGAATCCAAATTGGTAAGGAATAAGTAAAACTGTCGCTATTTGCAGGTTACATGGTACTATATATATATATTTATATATATATTATTTATATATGTTATATATAATAATATATATTATTTATTTATATATATATAAATGAATTCAGGAATGTCATAGGATACAAAATTCATACAATACACAGAAATTCATTGCATTTCTATGGACTAATAATAAAGTGGCAGAAAAAGAAATTAACAATCCCATTTACAGTTACACAAAAAATAATAAAATAACCTAGGAAAATTAACTGCTGAATGGATACAGAAGATGTTATATATATATATATATGGATTATCACTCAATCATCAAAAACAATGAAATCATGCTAAGTGAAATAAGACAGAGAAAGACAAATACCATATGATTTCAGTCACGTGTGGAATTTAAGAAATGAATCAGATGAACATATGGGAGGAGGAAAATAAAAAGAGACAGAGAGTGTCTATACAAGACACTCTTAAAGATAGAGAACAATCTGAGGGTAGATGGAGGGAGGCTGGTGGGGTTGGGATAGGTGGGTGATGGGTATTAAGGAGGGCACTTGTTGCCCTGAGCACTGGCTATTGCATATAAGTGATGAATCACTGAATTTTACTCCTGAAACCAATATTGCACTCCATGTCAACTAACTAGAATTTAAATAACAATTTGAAAATGGAAAACAAAAACAAAGCAAACCCTAGCAATAAACTATCTGAAGAAGTGAAAGAAAACCTCTACTCTGAGCACTAAAACAGTGATGAATGAAATTGAAGATAACACAAAGAAATGGAAAGACATCCCATGCTCATGGATTAAAAGAACAAATATTGTTAAAATTTCCATACTACCCAAAACAATCTACAGATTTAATGCAATCTCTCAAAATACAAACATCATTTTTTCACTGAAATAGAACAAGCAATTCTAACCTTTGTATGAAAACACAAAAGACCCTAAATAGCCAAAGCAATCTTGAAAATAAAAACAAAAATGGAACTATCACAATTGCAGACTGAAAGTTATATTGCAAAGTTGTAGTAATCAAAACAGTATAGTATTGACACAAAAATAGACACATAGTCTAATGGAAAAAAATAGAAAGGCCAGAAATAAGCCCACAATTATATATCCATTAATCTTTAACAAAGAAGCCAAAAATATGAGCTGGGAAAAAGACAGTCCCTTCAGCAAATGTATTGATAACTGGACAGCAACATGCAAAAGAATGAAACTGGATAACTTTCTTATGCCATACAGAAAAATAAACCCCAATATTCAGGACCTAAATGTGAAACCTGAAGCCATAAAACTCTGAGAAGAGAGCACAGGCAGTATTCTCTGACATTGGTCATAGAAACATCCTTTTAGATATGTCTCTTGAGGCAAAGGAATTAAAAGTGAAAATAAATAGTGGGACTACATAAAAAAAAAACTTTGGGGTGTCTGGGTGGCTCAGTTGGTTAAGCGGTCGACTTCTGCTCAGGTCATGATCTCACAGTTAGTGGGTACAAGCCCCACATCAGGCTCTGTGCTGACAGTTCAGAGCCTGAAGCCTGCTTCAAATTTTGTGTCTCCCCTTCTCTCGGCCCCTTCTTGTTCGTGCTCTCTCTCTATCTCTCTCGCAAAAATAAATAAACATTAAAAAAATCAATTTGTTAAAAAAACACAACTTCTATACAATGAAGGAAATAACCAACAAAACTAAAAGATAACCTACTGAATGAGAGAAGATATTTGCAAATGACTTTTCCAATAAAGGGTTAGTATCCAAAATATATAAAGAACGTACACAACTCAACACTAAGAAAGAAAGAAAGAAAGAAAGAAAGAAAGAAAGAAAGAAAGAAAGAAAAATGGGCAGAAGACATGAACAGACATTTCTACAAAGAAGCCATATAGATAGACAACAGACATATGAAAAGATGCTCAACATCACTCATCATCAAGGAAATGTAAATCAAAACTATAGTGAGATGTTACCTTACACCTGTCAAGATAACTAAAATCAGAGCCTCAAGAAATAACTAGTGTTGGTGAAGACGAGGAGAAAAAAGAACGCTCTTGAGCTGTTGGTGGGAATGCAAGCTGGTACAGTCACTTGGAAAAACAGTATGGTGATTTCTCAAAAAGTTAAAAATAGAAGTATTCTATGATCCAGTAATTGTACTACCTGACATTTATCCAAAGAATAAAAAATACTCATTTGGAAGGAAACATGTATCCCTATGTTCACTGCAGCATAATTTACAATATTCAAATTATGGAAGCAGCCTAAGTGTCCACTGATAGATTAATGGATAAAGAATATGTGGTATAAACACACAATGTAATATTATTCAGTCTTAGGGTGAAATCTTGCTATTTGCAACAGCATATATGGACCTTGAGAATATAATTCTAGGTGAAATAAGCCAGTCAGAGAAAGACAAATGCTATACGATTTCCCTCATATATGGAATTTAAGAAACAAAATAAATGACCAAAGGGGGGGAAAGAGAGAGACACAAACTGAGATAGAGTGTCAACTATAGAGAACAGAGGGTTATCGGGGGGGGGGGGGGTTAGGTCGGGGGATGTGTGAACTAGGTGAATGGGATTAAAAGTACATTTATCTTGATGAACACTGAGTACTAAATAGAACTGTTGAATGGCTGTATTTTATACATGAAACTAATACAACAATGAATGTTAACTACAATGTAATTAAAATTAAAGAATGGTCCCCCTTGTCAAGATAATTCTTTTTTCTTCTAATTATGCAAGCTGCAACAGTGGTACATATATCAGAGCTCCCCTTCAGGGATTCTTGATTCCATTTTAAGTGGGTTTTTCTTAAACTCATTTTTACAAAAGTCACTCATTAAATAATGCAACCCCACACAACTGAAATATCTGTCAGAACACATAGGGTATTCAGAGAATGCCTAAGAGGAACTTTAACATTACGATGCCCCAGGAGCCTCCTGCCTCCCATCCTGCCCCATAACCTTCACATTTGACTTCAAAACCGTCTGAAATAAATGTTTTCTCCAGCAGAGAAGTGGAGCCATGGCAGGATGTTTACATTGTACAGCACTGGGATAGCTTCCTGGAATCATTACACATAGAAACTGCTCCCAAGGACCCAAGACCAGACAGCAGTAAGAGAACCATCAATGACAATGAAATGACCCATGTGCCTAAGGGCCAGGGTAGTGGGGTCTTTCCCTCCCTGGAAGGGTGAAACAGTCAATTGTTGGGGCTTAGGACAATAAATACACATAAACCAGTTCAAACTCTGGGATCGACACCACAGTAAAGAGAGTAGAAAAAAAGTTCCTTTTTCTTATAATTCAATGCTTGTGGGCCAGAAGGAAGTATGTGTTACATGCTTTAGTAGGCTGAATAAAGAGATCAGGTCATATCCATAGAATCTGTAAATGTTACCTTATGGAGAAAAAGGTTCTTTGCTGATGTGATTAAAGTAAGGATTTTGAGATTGAGAGGTTATTTTGGATTATCTGGGTGGTCCCTAAATGTAATCACAAACATACTTATAACCGAAGAGGGGCACCTGGGTGGCTCAGTTGGTTGAACTTCCGACTTCGGCTCAGGTCATGATCTCACAGCTCGTGAGTTAGAGCCCTGTGTCGGGCTCTGTGCTGACAGCTCAGAGCCTGGAGCCTGCTTTGGATTCTGTGTCTCCCTCTCCATCTGTCCCTAACCCACTCACATCTGTCTCTGTCCCTCTCAAAAATAAACATTTAAAAAGAAAGAAACAAACAAAAAATTCTTGACATACACGGAGAGGAGAAGGCAATATGACCACTGAAGCAGAAATTGAAGTGATGCAGCCAAAAGAAAGAAATGTTGGCAGTAACCAGAAGCCTTAAAAGGTAAGGTATGGATTCTTAGAGTCTCTGGGAGTAGTGCACCACTTCAACACCTTGATTTAGCCCAGTGAAAATGATTTGGCATTCCAGCCTCCAGACTGGCCAGAATGTGAGATACTTAGAGTATTTTAATCCACCAAATTGGTGGTGGTTTGTTATAGCAGCCACAGGAAATAAATACAGATGCCTACAATGTATGAAAACCTGTAACAAATGCTTTGCATAAATTAATAAATTGTTGGCACAACTGAGATTCTCGGTTCTAAGGTCTCCATGATTAGGTACCCAAATTTCTTGGCAAGTGGCCTAGACTGGAACAAGTATACAAATAAATAGAATATAAGGTCTTCTCTTTCCATACTGTCTTTGTGTTCCAATGCCAAGGCCATAAGAAGAGATGCTTAATAATATGTGTTCATTAAATTAATAAAATTATATAAAGGGAATAATATTTTCTAAATAATGTCTCAGGGCTTTTAAGATAAAAAGGAAATTAGATAAAGCTTGGAAAAACAGGAGATGTCATAGAAGAGGTGGAGAACATGTAGGAGGTGGTACTGTGAAGGGAGAGATGGGATGGGGGACAGGAGACAGGAGATTCCAAAAGAGCACCTCCACTGTGTACTGATAATTCTTGTTTGGCCAAGCCAAAGTCTGCCTTGTTTGTCTTCCCAAGTCATCCCTGCTTCCCTTCCTGGGCTTACCTGAAGCTGCTCTCTTTCTTGGGGAGCCCTTATTTTTTTGGGTTATCTGTTCAAACTCTAGTCTTCCCTCAACCTCAATCTAAGACTAAGAAGCCTCCTCATAGACTTTCATTTCCCCAGTTCTCCCTTTCAGAAGTGCCCCATATGAGTCAGTCTAGGATTCCTTAGCTTAACTCAGCTGAATCAGATTCACATTAATCAAAATTAATCTGTGCATTCCTTAAAGTCATGTTATTATGGGTCACTCAAGTATCAGGATTCAAAATAAGGATTCAGAAATGATTCAGAATTGATGGGCTAAAGCCAGGCATTATAAAATTACACATTAATTCATTTGACCAATTTATTCCAGGACTAATGACAGTTTCTAGAGGAACAAATATAAATAAGACACATGGTTTACCAGGATGGGGTCCCCCTTAAGGAAAGAACTTGCATTCTTTTATTCAGCCCTGCCAGCAGAGGTATAACTTTATTTACAAAACAGGTAACTGACCAATGAGCTAGAGTTTGCTGATCCCTGTTCTAGTTTATAAGTCATTGAAAATTGGAGGATATGGGAATAATGTGATGAAAAGATGGACATAGCTATGCAAAGAAAGAAAGTTTAAGTTTCCAAAGGTAATCAACAGTTCTTATTAAGTGCTCAAAATGAAGTAAATGCTCAGCAGCATTTTCACCCTTGAACCCTGTCAGAGTTTCCCCATTATTTATAGAATAAAGACCAAAAATATCAGCCTGGCACTGAAAGCCAGCACTTTGATTGGAAGTGGCAATGTGAGCTAGAATTATGACTAGCCCAGCTCTGGCTTCTGCATTTGTAATGAAATATTGAATAAGGTTATAAATTTACAAGGACACCTAATATAAAATGAGTGAAAAGAAAGATAAGAGCAATAAATGGATTGGATGAGAGTATGTGATAGTATGGTTGCAGAGAGTTTTGCTTTTTAGGTATGGAAAGGGGTTGATAGGGACCAGTCTTAATGTCTGAGGCTTCCTAGGGGCATAGCTGAAAAATAGCAAGAAAACAAAGCTGAATCTAATTACAATATTTTGTTTCCCCAATAAAATATGGCTATATCATCAATTTTCCATTATTTTT
The DNA here is from genome assembly GCF_046562875.1 of Panthera onca. Taxonomy (NCBI): domain Eukaryota; kingdom Metazoa; phylum Chordata; class Mammalia; order Carnivora; family Felidae; genus Panthera; species Panthera onca. Next base: position 83,139,582 of record NC_138348.1, on the reverse strand, counting down.
CATATTATTTCTCAAAAAAATTCTGGTACAAAATATAATAAAATAAAATATCTAGTAGCATGGGTTAAAAATCAGACTTCTTGGTATCAAATCTTGGCTATTTCACTATAAATGGATCCTAAGCAATTTGCTTAACTTATCCAACCTAAGTTTTTTCCCCCTATTATAAATGTTTCTTTCCATTTCTGTGAGGATTATTTGAGGTAATGCATATAAAGAACTAGAACAATGGCAGGCTCCCAGTACTCAATTCATAGATGTTAGAATTATAATTATGATTAATCACTGGGTCCTCTATGAGATTCTCTGGAGGTTTTCCAATGAATAAGAAGCTATGAAGGTTGCTGAGGGCTTACCTCAAGACAGCAGGTCTCATACAGTTTTGAAGAATGCTGGTGAGTTAGTTATGTTGATTATTCTAATTATGGTATTTCTTTACACCGTGTTAACCCTGTAGGAGCACAACAAGACAAATATGAGAATAGCAAAGCTAAAAATATACTGGGAATCAAGATGAGTCTTTCTAAATATTTCTTGAGCACAGAATAAAGGTCTTAGAGAATTTTTAAAAATTCATTCTCATGTATTATTTCACTAATAAGCCTATAGATCAGGTAGAACAAATTACTCCCATTTCTTGTGAGGAAACCAAGGCTCATGGGGTCTAGACAATTTGCAAGGATTTAATCTTATCCATTTCTTGTAAGGATAAAACCACCCAGACATGAAGTCTATTTCTTCCTTCTCTGAAAATCCAAGGTCCTAAGGCAGGGAGGTTTTTCTTCTGGACCGAGTGAAGTTATCTTGAAAGTATCATGTATTCTACAGAATGAAAAAGGTGGGAAGGAATTCTATACACAGAAATCTCAGATTGTAACTGAAGGAGATTTTCCCGTTAACTTTGAGTCCACGGCTGGGGGCACATTCTTGACAGCTGGTTTTACCTTAAAGCTGAGTCCTGGAAGTGGAGGGTGCAGGAAAACTGCTGGGGCACATACAGTCTCCTCTTAGCCCTCTCTCCTGCTTTACTTTTTTTCTGCATCTTTCAGAATGAACTGCTCCTAAGATGATGAATAAGTAGTCTCAGAACAGAAGCTCCACTACCATATCAGTCACCTCTCCAGTGAAAACAGTAGTGAAGCTTAACTGTCAATGAATCCTCCTAACAAGATGCTCCTCGAACATGTATACACTTTAATGAGCCTGCCGAGATCTGTGGCCTGACCCCAGAGCAGAGGAAGAGAGAGGATAATTAGATCCTTCTGTCACAGGACAGGGAGAAATAATGCACATGGTCAGAGGAGCAGTTAATTCAACTAAAATATAAACCTCTCATCAGGAATCAATTACTCCTTGTGATGGCAAGTTGATTGATTGACAGGGGGTGGAGGTGGAGAGCACAGGGAAAGGAGAGAGAGGTTGTGTGGAACTGCTGAGAGGGACAACCACATACTACTGCATTCAATAGCCAGCCCAACTGTGCTCACAGCACCCCCTTCAGGAAAGCGTAGCTGACCAACTCTGACAAGAGAGTAACTTCAGCCTTTTGGGATTGTAGGCAGAGGAAATCCTCCACAATTTTTGGAATTTATTATTCTGCTTCCAACACTTGACCTTGCCTAGTAGGAGTGGATGATAAAGATAGATTCTCAGTCTCAATAGTGATTTTCAAGGAGGCACTTCTGCTTCCCTAGAGAATCTACTCTAGTGAGAAGATATATTCAAGAAGTGAGACTATATTCAAATAAGCGGAGGATTATTTTCCTGGTTCCGAGCACTTGAATGCTGGTAGGCCAGTTGAGAAAGATTATGAAAAGATAGGAAACTTGGAGATTGCTAAGAAAAGAAACTGAAAACATGAGGATCATGGCAAGTGGGGAGAACACAGCGGTTCAGAGTTTGGACTTCAGGGTAGATTTCTGGCTCCCAGTCTCAAATCCGTTACTGTGTAAACTTGGACAAATTACTTAATCTTATGTGCCTTGGTTTCTTCATTTTAAAACATGGAAATAATATACTTCAGGTTGAGGATGTAATGGCATGTGTCAAATGCTGACTCCACAACCAATGATTTTGACTTAATAGATAGTTTCTCTATATTTTTGGGAGAAAAAATAATTTTACAAAATCATGAAAGTTACCTCAAACTGTCTCTTAGTTTATTTGGGCTGCTATAGTAAAATATGTGATAAACTTGGTGGCTCAAACAAGAAACATTTATATCTCACAGTTCTGAAATCTGGGGAGTCCAAGATCAAAGTATCAGTAGATTTGACATCTGAGGGCCTGTTTCCCATTGATAGATGGCTGTCTTCTAATTGTGTCCTCATATGGCAGAAAGGACAAGAGATCTTTTCTATAAGGAAACTAATCCTACTTGGAAGAGTTCTATCTTCAGGATCTAATGAAGGCCCTACATCCTAATATCATCAAATTAAGGATTAGGTTTCAACATATAAATTTTGGAAAGACATAAACATTTCATCTATATCAAGCTATCACCTCTCACTTGGGATGTTGAAATAGTGTCTTTCTGAAGACATTTTCTAATGAGGGGTGAACTCTGCTAACACTGAAGATGGGACGAGGATACAATAATTAAATTAATCATAATTAATTATGATTATTAAATCATAAATATATAGTGATACTAAAAGTTTAAAAAGACAAAAAGACATATTTGGTATCTTTTAAGGTTGATGTTGAGCAAAATAAGTACAATGAGTGAGGATGGGACAAGAACTTTGCATTTTCCTGTAAAGAACAAAGATTTAGGCATTTAATGAATAAAATAAATTTTAAAAGAACAGGATAGATGGATGGATGAATAGATAGATGGACAGACAGATGTATAGAGAGTCATAACCAATGAGAGTAAATAATCATTGCAGGTAGGTTACTTGAGCTTGTGGGGTAGAAGTAAAGGATATGGTCAAAGTGGGCTACTTGAATTCATGTTGAAGATTTAACAGAGTTTGATGACAACAGAGTGTAGGGCATGACCATGAGTGTGTCATTGGAATTGAAAAAAGATCCCTAGAGACAAAAGGTTAAGGTTGAGAGGCCAGGTGTTCATTTATCACATAGACAGTGAAGGCCTCAAGATGACAGAAATAGAGGAGAGAGGGACTGTGAATAGTTACTGAGGACTTCAATAAGGATAAGGATAAAGTAACAGGAGGCCAGTGGGTGACTGTACCTTGTAGGGAAGGCATTGGGTCCCTATGGAATCTGATGGCAGCAGCCTCAAAGAGTGGTGCACATATCCCACTAACAGCAGCAAAAACTGTCCTTTGTCCTCCTACACCGTGCCCCAACTACTGCTTTCCTCTCATAGATGCTGGTTTTGATTCCTTTCTTATTGTGCTTTATTTTCTAGTGTTTGGTAGTCTCAGGAATGCTTTCTTTTACAAAATGCAAATGCGTTCCATTTGCTACCTTATTTACAATTACAATTGTCCCATTAAAAGAAGATTTGTTTCAGTATTCTTATAAGATGAAAAAATGAGCGGTTTTTAAGCATTATTTTTTTCTATATATTTCCTATTAGATTTTACCATGATTTAGGCTTTATACTTTTTAAACAGTTGATAGTCTGGAAACAAACTTCTAATTACCAGTGGATTAGAATCTTCCCAGATCAAATTCCTCTCAAAGTAGCAGGTTAGTGTGCTATCTTAAAGATCTTAGATTTCTTGTAACTAAAACATTACTTGAACTCCAATGTTAAACTTATACAATGACTGAAGGAAAGATTTCCCTTCAAGAAAGATGTGTAGTAGCCTGTAATCTAATTTTCATGGCCACCATGGTAGGAACAGTATCTCCCTGGATGGCCAGAACCCCAGTCACAATCTAAATAATAACTTTTGGCAGAGGCCCTGGCCTAGGTGACATGCTTTGCCTTTTACAAAGTTCTGGGCTGAAGAATCCCAGAGCAAAAAAAAAAAAAAAAAAAGAAAGTTGCTTCTTCAATCTTTGTATCTTCAGTCGTTTAGACACAGTAATAACAATAATAGCTACAATGTATTGAACATTTATCTTGAGAGTAGTAAAGAGGCACTTAACATGAATTTTTCCTCTTCTCCTCATTTTTCTTTTCCCCTCCTCCTCCACTTCCTTCTCTTTCTTCATTATTATTGTCATTGTGATTAGTGAGAACATATAAGATCTATTTCTTGGGGCGCCTGGGTGGCTCAGTGGGTTGGGCGGCCGACTTCGGCTCAGGTCATGATCTCAAGGTCTGTGGGTTTGGACCCCGCATCGGGCTCTGTGCTGACAGCTCAGAGCCTGGAGCCTGTTTCAGATTCTGTGTCTCCCTCTCTCTCTGCCCCTCCCCTGTTCATACTCTGTCTCTCTCTCTCTCAAAAATAAATAAACGTTAAAAAAAATTAAAAAAAAATCTATTTCTTTAGCAAATTTCAAGTATACAATACATTAATATAGTCACCATACCATACATTAGATCCCCAGAACTTATTTGTCCTGCAGAGTTACAACTCTGTACCTTTGATCAACTTCCCCCTATTTCTCCTACTCTCCAAACTACCATCTACTTCTGTGGGTTTGTCTGTTTTAGATTCCACATATAAATGAGATCATGAAGTATTTGTATTTTTTTATCTGGCTTATTTTACCTTGCATAATGTCCTCCAGAGTCATACATGTTCCAAATGGCAGAATTTCCTTCTCTTTTTTAGGCTGAATAATATTCCATTGTTTGTGTATACTACACGTTATTTATCCATTCATCTGGCAATGGACACCCGGATTGTTTCCACATCTTGGATATTGTGAACAATTACATGTATGCACATTTAGTTCTCACATCATCCCTTCAGGTAGATGGAGATAACGAAACTGAGGCACTGAACACTTTAATCAGGTTCTCAGACCCCACAGTTAGTACAGTGAAGAACCCCAGAGATTTAGATCAGAAATAGAAACATGTGGGTGGTTTTCCTGGCTTCTGGCTCCAATCCCAGTTTTCCCCCTACATTCTACTTGTGAAGGTGATCACATACTGAGAGGCTAAATAAGATTTTAAGTAAGAGGGGGGATGTAAGCCCCATTCCCCCAACCCTTTCCTTGGTTGAGTCTATGGGAAACCCTTACTTATGGCGGGGGTGGGGGGGAACTGTGTAGAATTGGAAATATAGTCTTCTCATTCTAGAAGATCAGAATATGTGTCTCTCTGTGTCCACAGCCACCCAAAGGCAAATAGGTTGCACTTTGGGTAATCCCTACAGGTCCTAGAGTCCTGGATGTGATAAATGTTTCCGCTCTGGTCTTCTTTCAGGCAAATAATGAGGGCTGTACTTTTCAAAGACACCAGTGAAAAACCTCACCTTAGATTTAATACTAAAGAAAAAGTAAATGTTCCTTCCTAAGCCTGAATGAATCCACATTGCTTAGGATCCTAACTAGGAATGACTTTTTCTTCCTTAACTCTTGTTCTGACACCCCCAAATACCTGCAGCTATTCATGGAAGCTTACCCAGCCCTCATTCTTCCTGTCAACTTGTGGAAAAATCTTCAAGTAAACTTTTACTACCAAGCGTTTATGTCTCTAGAGGCAAGGAGGATGTCCGCCTATCTCCTTTCCTCAACTCCACCTGGGCAGAAATGAAACATACACATTCGTTACCCACCCTGTTTCTTACCTAATTCATCATCCACTGTGAGGAAGTCTCCGAGGAACATCTGCATGCATGTCCTTCCCCCAGTTTTGCAGACAGGCCTGCTCTCCTCACAGCCTTTCCCTAGACCCACTGGCCCCTGGATTTCCAGATCTCAAGCATTCATAGGACCAAGATTCCTCACTGAGACATGACACAGACTGTGAACAGAGAAGTTGAAATGCAAGCTTCCAGCTTAGTCAGTATAACTACCTTGTCCAGCGATAGATGTGAATCTGGTTCCCATCCACAGAGAAGAGGAATGACCTCCATTTTTTGTGACTCACATTCCAGTGGCACAATTTTGCCAAAAAGATTTTTTCTAATTTTTCAGGATTTTTTTCAATATATGAAATTTATTATCAAATTGGTTTCCATACAACACCCAGTGCTCATCCCAAAATTTGCCCTCCTCAATACCCATCACACACCTTCCCCTCCCTCCCACCCCCCAATAAACCCTCAGTTTGTTCTCAGTTTTTCAGAGTCTCTTATGCTTTGGCTCTCTCCCACTCTAACCTCTTTTTTTTTTCATTCCCCTCCCCCATAGGTTTCTGTTAAGTTTCTCAGGATTCACATAAGAGTGAAAACATATGGTATCTGTCTTTCTCTGTATGGCTTATTTCACTTAGCATTACACTCTCCAGTTCCATCCACGTTGCTACAAAGGGCCATATTTCATTCTTTCTCATTGCCACGTAGTACTCCATTGTGTATATAAACCACCACTTCTTTATCCATTCATCAGTTGATGGACATTTAGGCTCTTTCCATAATTTGGTTACTGTTGAGAGTGCTGCTATAAACATTGGGGTACAAGTGCCTTTATGCATCAGCACTCCTGTATCCTTTGGGTAAATTCCTAGAAGTGCTACTGCTGGGTCATAGGGCAGGTCTATTTTTAATTTTTTGAGGACCTTTTAATTTTTTCAGGACTGTTGTGTTTTTAATTTTTTGAGGAACTATTTAGTTTTTTGAGGACTGTTGTCCAGAGTGGCTGCACCAGTTTCCATTCCCACCAACAGTGCAAGAGGGTTCCCCTTTCTCCACATCCTCTCCAGCATCTATAGTCTCCTGATTTGTTCATTTTGGCCACTCTGACTGGCGTGAGGTGATATCTGAGTGTGGTTTTGATTTGTATTTCCCTGCTGAAGAGTGACGTTGAGCATATTTTCATGTATCTGTTGGCAATCTGGATGTCTTCTTTAGAGAAGTGTCTATTCATGTTTTCTGCCCATTTCTTCACTGGGTTATTTGTTTTTCGGGTGGGGAGTGTGGTGAGCTCTTTATAGATTTTGGATACTAGCCCTTTGTCCGATATGTCATTTGCAAATATGTTTTCCCATTCCGTTGGTTGCCTTTTAGTTTTTTTGATTGTTTCCTTTGCTGTGCAGAAACTTTGTATCTTCATAAGGTCCCAGTAGTTCATTTTTGCTTTTAATTCCATTGCCTTTGGGGATGTGTCAAGTAAGAAACTGCTACGGCTGAGGTCAGAGAGGTCTTTTCCTGCTTTCTCCTCTAGGGTTTTGATGGTTTCCTGTCTCACATTCAGGGCCTTTATCCGTTTTGAGTTTATTTTTGTGAATGGTGTGAGAAAGTGGTCTAGTTTCATTCTTCTGCATGTTGCTGTCCAGTTCTCCCAGCACCATTTGTTAAATAGACTGTCTTTTTTCCATTGGATATTCTTTCCTGCTTTGTCAAATATTAGTTGGCCATACTTTTGTGGGTCTACTTCTGGGGTTTCTATTCTATTCTATTGGTCTCTGTGTCTGGTTTTTTTTTTTTGCCAATACCATACTGTCTTGATGATTACATCTTTGTAGTAGAGGCTAAAGTCTGGGATTGTGATGCCTCCTGCTTTGGTCTTCTTTAAAATTACTTTGGCTATTTGGGGACTTTTTTGGTTCCATATGAATTTTAGGATTGCTTGTTCTAGTTTCGAGAAGAATGCTGGTGCAATTTTGATTGGGATTGCAATGAACGTGTAGATACCTTTGGGTAGTATTGACATTTTGACAATATTTATTCTTCCAATCCATGAGAATGGAATGTTTTTCCATTTCTTTACATCTTCTTCAATTTCCTTCATGAGCTTTCTATAGTTTTCAGCATACAAATCTTTTACATCTTTTGTTACATTTATTCCTAGGTATTTTATGCTTCTTGGTGCAATTGTGAATAGTATCAGTTTATTTCTCTTTCTGTTGCTTCATTATTAGTGTATAAGAATGCAACTGATTTCTGTACATTGGTTTTGTATCCTGCAACATTGCTTAATTTATGTATCAGTTCTACCAGACTTTTGGTGGAGTCTATCGGATTTTTGATGTATAATATCATGTCATCTGCAAAAAGTGAAAGCTTAACTTCATCTTTGCCAATTTTGATGCCTTTAATTTCCTTTTGTTGTCTGATTGCAGATGCTAGCACTTCCAACCCTATGTTAAACAACAGCAGTGAGAGTGGACATCCCTGTCGTGTTCCTGATCTCAGAGTGAAAGCTCTCAGTTTTTCCCCATTGAGGACGATATTAGCTGTGGGCTTTTCATAAATGGCTTTTATGATCTTTAAGTATGTTCCTTCTATCCCGACTTTCTCGAGGGTTTTTATTAAGAAACGTTGCTGAATTTTGTCAAATGCTTTTTCTGCATCAATTGACAGGATCATATGGTTCTTATCTTTTCTTTTATTAATGTGATGATTCATGTTGATTGATTTGTGAATGTTGAACCAGTCCTGCATCCCAGGAATGAATCCCACTTGATCATGGTGAATAATTCTTTTTATATGCTGTTGAATTCAATTTGTTAGTATCTTGTTGAAAATTTTTGCATCCATATTCATCAGGGATATTGGCCTATAGTTCTCTTTTTTTACTGGGTCTCTGTCTGGTTTAGGAACCAAAGTAATGCTGGCCTCATAGAATGAGTCTGGAAGTTTTCCTTCCCTTTCTATTTCTTGGAATAGCTTGAGAAGGATAGGTATTATCTCTGCTTTAAACGTCTGGTAGGAAGCCATCTGGTCCTGGACTTTTATTTGTTGGTAGATTTTTGATAACTGATTCAATTTTTTCGCTGGTTAAGGGTCTATCAAGCTTACTATTACCTCCTGATTGAGTTTTGGAGGTGTGTGGGTGTTTAGGAATTTGTCTCTTTCTTCCAGGTTGTCCAGTTTGTTGGCATATAATTTTTCATAATATTCCCTGATAATTGCTTGTATCTCTGAAGGATTGGTTGTAATAATTCCATTTTCATTCATGATTTCATCTATTTGTGTCATCCCCCTTTTCTTTTTGAGAAGCCTGGCTAGAGGTTTATCAATTTTGTTTATTTTTTCAAACACCAACTCTTGGTTTCATTGATCTGCTCTACAGTTCTTTTAGATTCTATATTGTTTATTTCTGCTCTGATCTTTATTATTTCTCTTCTTCTGCTGGGTTTAGGCTGTCTTTGCTGTTCTGCTTCTATTTCCTTTAGGTGTGCTGTTAGATTTTGTATTTGGGATTTTTCTTGTTTCTGGAGATAGGCCTGGATTGCAATGTATTTTCCTCTCAGGACTGTCTTCGTTGCATCCCAAAGCATTTGCATTATTGTATTTTCATTTTCGTTTCTTTCCGTATATTTTTAAATTTCTCCTCTAATTGCCTGGTTGACCCACTAATTTTTTAGTAGGATGTTCTGTAACCTCCATTCTTTTGGAGGTTTTCCAGACTTTTTCCTGTGGTTGATTTCAAGCTTCATAGCATTGTGGTCTGAAATTATGCATGGTATGATCTCAATTCTTGTATACTTATGATGGGCTGTTTTGTGACCCAGTAGTGATCTATCTTGGAGAATGTTCCATGTGCACTTGAGAAGAAAGTATATTCTTTTGCTTTGGGATTCACAACTCTAAATATATCTGTCAAGTCCATCTGATCCAATGTATCATTCAGGGACCTAGTTTCTTTTTTGACCATTTGTCTAGATGATCTATCCATTGTTGTAAGTGGGGTGTTAAATTCCCCTGCAATTCCCACATTCTTATCAGTAAGGTTGCTTATGTTTGTGAGTAATTGTTTTATATATTTGGGGGCTCCTGTATTCAGCGCATAGACATTTATACTTGTTAGCTCTTCCTGATGGATAGACCCTGTAATTATTATATAATGCCCTTCTTCATCTCTTGTTACAGCCTTTAATTTAAAGTCTAGTTTGTCTGATATAAGTAAGGCTACTCCAGCTTTCTTTTGACTTCCAGTCGCATGATAAATAGTTCTCCATCCCTTCACTTTCCGTCTGAAGGTGTCCTCAGGTCTAAAATGAGTCTCTTGTAGACAGCAAATAGATGGGTCTTGTTTTTTTTTATCCATTCTGATACCCTATGTCTTTTGGTTGGCACATTTAATCCATTTACGTTCAGTGTTATTATAGAAAAATATGAGTTTAGAGTCATTATGATGTCTGTAGGTTTCATGCTTGTAGCGATGTCTCTGGTACTTGGTCTCACAGGATCCCCCTTAGGATCTTTTGAAGGGCTGGTTTAGTGGTGGCGAATTCCTTCATTTTTTTTTTTGTTTGGGAAGACCTTTATCTCTCCCTCTATTCTAAATGACAGACTTGCTGGATAAAGCACTCTCGGCTGCATATTTTTTTCTCTTCATTACATTGAAGATCTCCTGCCATTCCTTTCTGGCCTGCCAAGTTTCAGTAGAGAGATCGGTCACGAGTCTTATAGCCCTAGCTGCTTTCAGAATTTTCTCTTTATCCTTGTATTTTGCCAGTTTCACTATGAAATATCATGCAGAAGATCGATTCAAGTTAGTCTGAAGGGAGTTCTCTGTGCCTCTTGGATTTCAATGCCTTTTCCTTCCCCAAATCAGGGAAGTTCTCAGCTATTATTGCTTCAGGTACACCTTCAGCACCTTTCCCTCTCTCTTCCTCCTCTGGAATACCAATTATGTGTAGATTATTTCTCTGTATTGCATCACTTAGTTCTCTAATTTTCCCCTCATACTCCTGGATTTTTTTATCTCTCTTTTTCTCAACTTCCTCTTTTTCCATCATTTTACCTTCTAGTTCACCTATTCTCTCCTCCCACCCTCTTCAATCCGAGCCATGGTCGTTTCCATTTTATTTTGCAGCTCGTTTATATCATTCTTAGCTCCTCCTGACTGTTCTTTAGTCCCTTGATCTCTGTAGCAATAGATTCTCTGCTCTCCTCTATACTGTTTTCAAGCCCAGCGATTAATTTTATGACTACTTTTATAAATTCACTTTCTGTTATATTGTTTAAATCTTTTTTGATCAGTTCGTTAGCTGTTGTTATTTCCTGGAGATTCTTTTGAGGGGAATTCTTCCGTTTCGTCATTTTGGAAAGAACTGGAGGGCACTTCCCCTATGCTGTCTTGAATAACTTGCATTTGTGGGTGGGGCCGCAGTCAAACCTGATGTCTGCCCCCAGCCCACTGCTGGGGCCACAGTCACACTGTTGTGTACCTTCTCTTCCCCCCCCCCCCCAGGGGCAGGATAACTGTGGGGTGGTGTGGCCTGTCTGGGCTACTTGCACACTGCCAGGCTTGTGGTGCTGGGATCTGGTGTATTAGCTGAGGTGGGTAGGCAATGTGCACAGGGGCGGGAGGGGCAGGCTCAGCTCGCTTATCTTTCAGTGATCCACTTCAGGAGGGGCCCTGCACCACTGGGAGGTCAGACCCGTCCCTGGAGGAATGGACCCGCAGAAGCACAGTGTTGGGTGTTTGCGCGGTGCAAGTTCCCTGGCAGGAACTGTTTCCCTTTGGGATTTTGGCTGGGGAACTGGCAAGGGAGATGGTGCTCGAGTTCGCCTTTGCTCCCAGCCATGCTGAGCCCTGTTGTCCGGGAATCAGCACCTTTCCCTCCCGTTGTCCTCCAGCCTTACCACTCTCTGAGCAGAGCTGTTAAACTATAACCTTCCAGATGTTAAGTGTGGCTTGCTGTCAGAACACATTCCCTCTGGCCCCTCTGCTTTTGTAGCCAGACTCGGGGTCTCTGCTTGGCTGGGGGGCTGCCCCTCCAGCCCGGCTCCCTCCCACCAGTCCGTGTAGTGCGCACTGCCTCTCTGCCCTTCCTACTCTCTTCCATGGGCCTCTCGTCTGTGCTTGGCTCCAGAGAATCCATTTTTCTAGTCTTCTGGTGGTTTTCTGGGTTATTTAAGCAAGTGTAGGTGGAATCTAAGTGATCACCAGGACGCGGTGAGCCCAGCGTCCTCCTACGCTGCCATCTTCCCCTCCTTCAGAATTTTTTTTTAATTTAAATTCAAGTTATTTAACATACAATATTGTCATGGCTTCAGGAGTGGAACCCAGTGAATATCTCTTACATATGACACCCAGTGCTCATTCCAAAAAATTGCCCTCCTTAATGTCCATGACCCATTTTACCCATCATCCCACCACCTTCCATCCAGAAACCTTCAGTTTGTTCTCTTTAAGAGTCTCTTATGGTTTGCTTCCTTCTGTGTTTTTATCTCATTTTTCCTTCCCTTCCTCAAGTTCCATCTGTTGTGTTTCTCAAATTCCACATATGAATGAAATTATATATCTTTCTCTGACTGATTTAGCATAATACACTCTAGTTCCATCTATGTTGTTGTAAATGGCAAGATTTCACTCATTTTCATCACGGAGTAGTATTCCATTTTATTTATATACCACATCTTTATCCATCCATCAGTTGATGGACACTTGGGCTCTTTCCATAATTTGACTATTGTTGATAGCACTGCTATAAACATTGGGATGCATGTGCCCCTTGGAATTAGCGTTTTTGTGTCCTTTGGAAAAATACTTTGTAGAGCAATTGCTGGATCATAGGGTAGTTCTATTTTCAATTTTTTTGAGGAACCTCCATACTGTTTTCCACAGTGGCTCCACCAGTTTGCATTCCGACAAATAATACAAAAGGATTCCCCTTTCTCCACAATATCTATTGTTTCCTGAGGTGTTAATTTTAGCCATTCTGACAGCTGTGAGGTGGTAGCTCGTTGTGGTATTGATTTGCATTTGCCTGGTGATGAGTGCTGTTGAGCATCTTTTCATGTGTCTCTTAGTCATCTGATGTCTTCTTTGGAAAACTGTGTCTGTTGCCTATTTATTCACTGGATTATTTGTTGTTTTGGGTGTTGAGTCTTGTAAGTTCTTTGTATCTTTAGATAGTAACCCTTTATCCAATATGCCTCTTGAAAATACTTTTTGAATAAAAATCTTCAATATTAACTAAAAAATATATGGAATGCTTGTCATGGGCTAAATATTTTTTTCTGGTACCATCGCCATTAATGTTCAATATTTACACAAAATCACAGACCTATAAGTGGTAACTTAGGAATCCAGTGTCTGCATTCTTATCCCAAATTTACAGGATTTTTAATGCATGATCTGGATATACTTACAAGGAAAGAAAACAATGACACAATATTGTTAACAAGTACTAGGAAAATAAAATGTAGTATAGCGTATAATTAAATTTCTTAATCCAAAATAACTCATACAACTCAATAGAAAAAAATGCTTTTAATTAAAAAAAGAGCAGAGGAACTAAATGGACGTTTTTACAAAGAAAAAATACAAATGAGAAACAGATATATATAAATGTACTCAGCATCACTAATCAATGGGGAAATGCAAATATCACAATAAAATATCACCTCGTCTGTTAGTGGCCATTATCAAAAGAGCAAGAGACAAGTGTCAATGAGGATGTGGAGGAGAGGGAACTTTGTACACTGTTGGTATGGAGGCAAATTGGTACAGTCACTATGGAAACGCTATAGAGGCTCCTCAATAAATTTTTTTAAATAACAAAAAAATAAAAATAGAACTATCATTGAAACCATCAATTTCACTATTGAGTATAGGAATAAAAATTACTACCTTGAAAAGATATTGACATCTCCTTGTTCATTGCAGCATTATTTAAATCTAGACATGAAAACTATTTAAGTGCTTATTGAGGGATGAATGGTTGAAAAAAAAAGAATTAATGGTTGAAAAGATGAATGGTTGAAAAAAACCAGATTGGTGATTGCCAGAGGTGGGGGGCAGTTGTGGGCAAATGGGTAAAAGCAAATAAAAGCTAACTTCTAAGGAGTTGAGATGGCAGAGTAGTATGGGGATGGCTGAGTTTGTCTTGTCCCTAAAACCAGATAGATCAGCAACAAATCTCTTTGAACACCTAAGAAATTGATCTGAGGATTAATGCAACAATCTGCATAATTTGAACCAGGGAATGTGGCAGGTACAAGTGTAGAGAAGTGAACTGGGGGAGAGAAAACCTGTGGAACCCCAGAGGGTAGGGAGCCATTTTCATGGAGAGGACAGAGACAGAGAAAGGGGGAAAGTGCAGCACATTAAGGTAGTGCAAGAAAAGCACTCCCCCTGAAAGTAGCTTGAGAGAAAGACAGAGATAAAGAGTGAAAATACTCTCAGGGGACAGGACAAAAAAATCTGTTCCCCCAAAACATTGATGAGGAAAAAGAAAAGGTATTCAATACTACCAGGATTGAGTCTAAAGGTTCAGACCTTAGTGCCTGGTGGTGCTCTGGTGAGGAGGTAGGGTGAATCTTCAGGAGAAGACAGCATGGTCTGGGGGTTTGTGTGCCACCTGGGGAGAAGTGGATCTCCTGATTGGAATGCATTTGGTAGAGACCAGATGGCCTCCCAACAGGGAAAGATCCCAGCAGATCCAGGAGAGCAGCCAGGTTTCCTGATATTGGAACAAAGACACCGGAGGGAGCAAAACCTGGCGCAGGCTCTGTGGTGCAATTTGCCATGAACTCTGGGCCTCTGCTCTAGTGATTGCACAAAAGTTTTCTGGGACAAGCCAGCACCTGGCCATTGCTCTGTGAGTCACTGCCCCAGACAGTCGGTACAGGCCAAAGCTGCAGGGTCTCTGAAGTATGAGGTTTTGAGATAAAACTTTGAGATAAAACTTTGGAGGGAGGTGCCACCTGGCAGGTAGATAGCTTAGACACAGAGTAGAAGAAAGGAGCAGATCAAGGCCTGAAATAAAGGAGGGATGCCTGATCACAGGTCAGTGACTGCATGGGACTCCTACACCAGAGACTAGGGAGATGGGTTATTCCATTTTTCACTTCTAGCTTGTGCACATACACACACACACACACACACACGGAACAACCCCAGTGAGCTAAGCAGCAGCACCAAGTGGAGAATGGAGCTGTTACACCAAGTCCTGCCCACCTGTGCCCTCCAGGCACATCCCTCAGAAGCCAGCACAAATCCCTTCCACCTGCTTAGTCTATGGACTCTAGTGTGCTGCATACTTTCAGTTCTAGGAGAAACCAGTTGTAATTTCATTTGTGTTTCATTCTGTTTGCTGGTTAATTTGTTCATTTTCTTTGCTCCTGTGTTTACTTACATCATTTTATTTTTTTCTTTCTTCCTTTCTCTTAGACACAAAAAGAGAAATTTCTTTTATACTTTTTAAAATTTTTTATCTGATTTATTTTATTTAATTATATTTCATTATTTAGTTTTTTTATTTTAAAGAATTTTTTAACTTTTTTTTGTATTTGTCTTTTTTCTCAATTCTGACAAGCTTCTCTCCACAAGCAGACTGACACACACCTAGGAGCTACTTTTTTTATTTGATTTGTTTTGCTTCTTTTTTTTCTTTTTTAATTTTCATTTTTTCAATTTTTTTTCTTCCTCCAAAATGAAAAGATGGAAGAACTGGCCCAAAAATAAAGAACAAGAAGAAATTATAGCCAGGGATTTAATCAACACAGATATAAGATATCTGAAAATTGAAAAAGCATAGAAGACACGAGAAAATCCCTCTCTGTGAAGATAAAAGAATGAATATTTAGTCAGGCTGAAACTAAAAAAACCCAATTACTGAGATGCAATTTCAAAAAGATGCTGTGATGATAAGGATGGATGAAACAGAGTAGCAAATCAGTGAAATAGAAGATAAATTTATGGAAAACAATGAAGTAGAAAAAGAGAGGGAAACAAAGACAAAAGATCATGACACAAGACTTAGAGAACTCATTGACTTATTAAAGAAGAATAACAATGAAATTATAGAAATCCCAGAACATGAAGAGAGATAAAAAGGGGCAGAAGGTTTATGTGAACAAATTATAACTGAAAATTTTCCTAATCTGGGGAAGAACACAGACATTAAATTCTAAGAAGCACAGAGAACTCCCATTAGACTCAACAAAAACTGACATCACAAAGGCATAGAATAATTCACAAAATACACAGTTAAAGAAAGAATTATGAAGGCAATAATGGAAAAAAGCCATTTACCCACAAGGGAAGACAGGTCAGGTTTGCAGCAGATCTGTCCACAGAAACTTGGCAGGCCAGAAAGGAGTGGCAGGATATATTCAAAGTTTGGAAATGGAAAGATATGCAGCCAAGAATTCTTTATCCAGAAAGGTTGGATTTAAAATAGAAGGAGCTATAAAGAGTTTTCCAGACAAACAAAAACTAAAGGAGTTTGTGATTATGACACCAGACCTGCAAGAAATGTTGAATGATGAAGGAGCCTGGGGCAGGCTGAGGGCAAAATATAAGCTAGCACATCCTTCCCCCCAGGTGGGATATGTGTGATAATCTGCAGGCACTCTTGGCTGCCCAAGGATAAAGGAAAGGAAGGAAACAAATGGCTAACTGATAGGGATCACAGTAATACAGGACATGAGTCTCCATCAGTTTATAAATATCTTAGTAAATTACAAGAAAAAGGCAGTCTTATCAATAGCCTAATATCCAGAAACCTATAGATTCAGTTCCCTAGAAACCCAACATCACCTTTCCATAGTGATATGGGGAACAAAGGCAAAAAAGAAATGACAGGTAAAATTATATTTCCTTATAACCTGCAGCCCATTAACAGATACTTGAGGCAGGCAGAGTAAAACATTTCTGCAGGAACTCCATACTTTCTTAATGTTAATGTTTGCTAGAGGAAAAACCAACCTTAGCATGACAATAACAAGGCCTCAAGTATCTGAGGAGTCGTCTTTAGCGTATCAAAGTCCCTCTGGAGGCATCCTATTTGACTTTACCTCCCCAACTTCATTTTATATAAGGAGCCACTTTTCACAATCCCAGTGCAGTGCTTTTGCCCATGGGTCCTGTCCTTGTACTTTAATAAAATCACCTTTTTCACCAAGGATGTCTTTCTTGGCTGTTGGCTCCACACCCCATGAACACCCCTAAAACCTCATCATTGATGGTGCTTTGAGTGGTGAAAAAACAAAACAAAACAAAAAAGACCAAAAGCAAAAAAGACTAGAAGGGACCAGAGAACATCACCAGAGACACCAACTCTACAGGCTACACTCTGGCACTAAATTCTTATCTTTCAATAATCACTCTAAATGTAAATGGACTAAATGCTCCAACAAAATGACAGAGGGTATCAGAATGTATTTAAAAAAAGATTCATCTATATCTTGCCTACAAGAGACTCATTTTAGACCTAAAGAAACATGCAGATTGAAAGTAAGGGGATAGAGAACTATGTGTCATGCTAATGGATGTCAAAAAAAATTGCCAAAGTAACCATACTTACATCACACAAACTAGATTTAAAAGAAAATAACGTAACAAGAGATGAAGAAGAACATTATATCATAATTAAATGATCTATCTACCAAGAATATCTAACACTTATAAATATTTATAACCCCAACTTGGAAGAATCCAAATATATAAAGCAATTAATTACAAACATAAAGAAACTCATTGATAACAATACCATAATAGTAGGGAACTTTAATACTCCACTTTTAGCAATGGACAGATTATCTAAGCAGAAAATCAAGGAAACAATGGCTTTGAATGACACACTAGATCAGATAGACTTAACAAATATATTCAGAACACTTCATCCTAAAGCAGTGGAATCACATTCTTCCAAAATGCACATGGAACACTCTCCAGAATAGATAAGATACTGGGTCACAAATCAGCCCTCAATAAGTGGGAAAATATTGAGATCATACCATGCATATTTTAGACTACAGTGCTATGAAACTTTAAAAACAACCAGAAGAAAAAATTTGAAAAGACCATGAATATATGGAAACTAAAGAACATCCTACTAAGAATGAAGGAGTCATTAATGAAGAAATTAAACAAGAAATTAAAAAGTAGCTAATGAAAAGGAAAACATGACAGTCCAAATCCTCTGGGATGCAGTAAAGGCAGGAATAAGAAGGAAGTATACAGCAACCCAGGCCTTCCTAAAGCAGGAAGAAATGTATCAAATACACAACCTAACCCCACACCTTAAGGAACTGGAAAAAGAATAACAAATAAAGCCCAAAATAGCAGAAAAATGGAAATAATAAAGATTAGAGCAGAAATTAATATCAAAAGAAAAAACAAAACAAAACAAAACGGTAGAACAGATCAATGAAACCGGGAGCTGGTTCTTTGAAAGAATTAACAAAATTTATAAACCCCTAGCCAGTTTGATCAAAAGAAAAGGGAAAGGACCCAAATACATAAAATCAATAATGAAAGAGGAGAGATCATAGCCAGCACTGCAGAAATGCAAACAATAATAAGAGAATATTATGAGTAATTATATGCCAACAAATTGGATAATCTGAAAGAAATGGACAAAATCCAAGAAACATATAAACTACCAAAACTGAAACAGGAAGAAGTAGAAAATTTGACCAGACCCATAACCAGTAAATAAATTAAATTAATAATCAAAACTCTCCCAATAACCAAGAGCCCAAGGTTGGATGGATTCCCAGGGGAATTTTACTAAACATCCAAAGAAGAGTTAATACCTATTTTTTCAAGTTGTTCAAAAAAATAGAAATGGAAGGAAAACTTACAAAGTCATTCCATGAGGTCGACTTTACCTTGATCCCAACACCAAAGATCCCACTAAAAAGTAGAATATGAACCAATCTCCCTGATGAACATGGATGCAAAAATTCTCAACAAGATACTAACAAACAGATTCTAACAATACATTAAAAGAATTTACCACCATGATCAAGTGGAATTTATTTCCCAACTTCAGGGGTTGTTCAATATCACGAATCAATCAATGTGATACATCATATCAATAAAAGAAAGGAAAAGAACCACAATATCCTCACAATAGATGCAGAGAACGCATTTGATAAAATACAGCATCCTTTATTGATAAAAACCCTGAAGAAAGTGGGAATAGAAAGAACATACCTCAAGATCATAAAGGTCATATAAAAAAGAACCATGGGTAATATCCTCAATAAATTTTAAAAAGGTACAGGACATAAAATCAGTGTACAGAAATCTGTTGTATTTCTATGCACCAATAACGAAGGAGCAGAAAAACAAATCAAGGAATTGATCCCATTTGTATTGCACCAAAAAAAAAAAAAAAGATACCTAGGAATAAACCTACCCAAAGATTTAAAAAATCTTTACGCTGAAAATTATAGAACATTAAAGAAAGAATTTGAAATGGAAAAGTATTTAATGCTCATATATTGGAAGATCAAATGTCATTAAAGTCTCTATAGTACCCCAAGCAATTTACACATTTAATGCAATCCCCATCAAAATACCACCAGCATTTTTCACAGAGCTAGAGCAAACAATCTTAAAATTTGTATGAAACCACAAAAGACCCTGAAGAGCCAAAGTAATCCTTATTAAAAAAAAAAAAAACTGGAGGCATCATGATTATGGATGTCAAGCTATATTATAAAGCTGCAGTCATCAAGACAGTATTGTACTGACACAAAAACAGACACACAGATCAGTAAAACAGAATAGAAAACCCAGAAATTGACCCACCACTATATAGTAAACTAATCTTTGGCAAATCAAGAAAGAATATTCAGTGAAAAAAACTTTCTCTTCAACAAATAAAATTGGGAAAACTGGGCAGCAACATGCAGAGGATTGAGCCTGGACCACTTTTTTACACCATACACAAAAATAAATTCAAAATGTTTGAAACACCTAAATGTAATATAGGAAAGCATCAAAATCCTAGAAGAGAACACAGGCAGCAACTTCTTTGACCTTGGCTGGAAAAACTTCTTGCTAGACTCATTGCCTGAGGCAAGGGAAACAAAAGCAAAAATGAAGTATTGGGATTTCATCAAGATAAAAACTCCTACATAGCGAAGGAAACACTTCAACCAAACTAAAAGACAACCCACAGAACTGGAGAATATACTTGCAAATGACATATCTGATATAAGGTTAGTATTCAAAATCTATAAGGAACTTATCAAACTCAACACCCCCCCCAAAAACAAAACAAAACAAAACAAACCAGCTAAGAAGTGGTCAGAAGACATGAATATACATTTTTCCAAAGGAAACCTCCAGATTGCTAACAGTCATATGAAAAGATGTTCAACATCACCAATCATCATGGAAATACAAAGCAAAACCACTTCACACCTGTCAGATGGCTAAAATTAAAACACAAGAAACAGCAGGTGTTGGCATGGATGTAAAGAAATGAGAACCCTCTTGCACTGTTGTGGGAATACATACTGGTGCAGCCACTCTGGAAACAGTATAAACATTTCTCAAAAAGTTAAAAATAGAACTATCCTAAGACCCAGCAATTGCACTACTAGGTATTTACCAACAGGATACAAATATACAGATTTGAATGGGTACATGCACCCTGATGTTCATAAAATCATTATCAACAAAAGCCAAACTCTGGATAAAGCCCAAATGTCCACAACTAATGAATGGATAAGGAAGATTTGGTATATATATGGTATATCTATATAAAGCTAGAGTGTATTATGCTAAGTGAAATAAATTTGTCAGAGAAAGACAAATACCATATGACTTCACTCATGTAGAATTTAAGAAATAAAACAAATGAACATATGGGATGGGGGGAAAGAAGAGAGAGGGAAACAAACCATAAGAGACTATTAACTATAGAGAACAAAATGAGGGTGGGTGGGGGATGGACTAGAAGGTGATGGGTGTTAAAGGAGGCACTTATTATAATGAGCACCAGGTGTTGTATGTAAGTGATGAATCACTGTATTCTACTCCTGAAACAAAATTTTGAAAACATAAAGATTGATGCTGGATTAATTTGCATTAAGAAAAGTGTTGGAGAAGGACTCTAATGTACTTAAGAATAAAAGCTTTAGAGTTAGACCTGATTTTGCATCTCAGCTCAGACACAAGCCTACTCTGTGATTTGGGACAAGCTGACCCAACACATCAAAGTCTCAGGATTCTTATCTGCAAATTCAGATTTGACCTATCCTGCAAAATTGTTGCAGAATTAAAACTGCTATCAGTCAGGAGTCTTAGCTGTAGTACCGGAAATTAACCTAATTGACTTTAGAACAAGTAAATTCACTAAACATGCAAGCTGGAATTGTATGCTAAGGGTTTTATAGATTCAATTAAGCTGTCAAAAGAGTTGGGAGAATCAAATACTCCAGCTTACTCTGCATCTCCAACCTCATAGGTGCTGGGATTCTATCACCTGCACTGCTTCCCTCACTTCCCCCAGGAACTTGACTTCCTGGTAGCTGTCCCTCAGGGGGAGCACCTGTAGTTCCCAGAAGTCAAGAATGGTCATGAAAACTGACAGAGCTGAACATGAGTCCATTCTATCTCCAAAATAGTCTAGGAAAGGCCTGACGTTTTCATCTTAGTACTAGAGGTTCACTGTGCTTATAACATTGGTAGTCTGCAAACACAGGAGGGTTTCAGCCAAAGAGGATAAAAATGTCCCCTTTAAAAAAAAGCATATGTTGGAGTACCGGGAGGCTCAGTTGGTTAAGCATCCATCTTCAGCTCAGGTCATGATTTCATGGTAAGTAGGTTCGATAACTTACATCGGGCTCTGTGCTGACAGCTTCGAGCCTGGAGCCTGCTTCAGATTCTGTGTCTTCCTCTCTCTCTCTGACCCTCCCCCACTCACACTCTGCCTCACTCTTAAAAGTAAATAAACGTTAAAAATTTTTATAATAGCACATGTAATGCTCCTGATACGAATCTGGAACTTAAGACATTTGATTAATGCTGACCATTAATATTTTAAATATAGTGTAAGAGAAAGGAAAGAACATAGATATTTGGAGTTAGTAGCACTGGTTGACCACCAGAGAACCTGCTAACTATCCTAGGAAGCTTCTAGCAGGTACACTGGCTCAGGCAGTAGAAAACTCTCAAGACTTTCCAAACAGAGTGGAATAAAATTCAAGAAATTAGATATATAGGTGTTAGAAGACAGATGGAACAAAAAGTAGATACTAAGGTAACCTAGATACTCAGAAATTAATAATTGTTGTTCCTAGTCTTTGGGGAACAAAATAGATGTGACATTACAGAATTCCAGTAGTCAGAAAGAGGTACCATCTGTCAAGTGCTGAAAACTTTGTGGGTTTGCCAAGTAGCTGATTCTCAGAACTGTGGAGGTCTAACTTGTATTCGAGTTAAGACTTCTAAGAAAAACTTATGTCTTGGATCCTAAGATGTCACATGTAGCTAATGCCCTGATTTGTGAGAATATTAAGGAGGCTAAAGGTAAGGAGCTGCAGTTCCAGACTGTTGCTGCAAAATGACAGTAGGAATCAGAATAGAGAGACTCTTCCCATCCTGCAGTCTCCAGTCACATTCCAGTGCCTCTTATTGTCAGGAACTGACTGAAACTCAGTTGACAAGGTGTCTATAAACATGTAGTTTGAAAACTTTCAGCCCCAGCATCACAGAGCACACTGGGCAAGGGTGATTTGGATTGAGATTATGTAGTCAATGCAAGTAGTTTGTTTTTTTCTTCATATCATGGGGATAATTTCTCAGATGCAAACATTAGAAGTTGTTAAAAAAGAAACCATATGCCCAAGATGTAGCCACTTTTATTAGGCCACATCACCAAACCAGGGCATAATACCTAACCTAATTATAGTTTCAACCTCCCCCAGAAATTACAGTTTTCACTGGTCAGTTAGAAATTTTCTGATCAGGACCAATAAGGTAATCTGTCACATGGGCCCTACCCATCACTCAAAGGAATATGAGGCAATTCACCTAATAAAACAATTTTGTTCCCAAAAGGTGACTTCATCTGAAATAATCCTTTTTTTTCACTTTTTATGATTTTCTTATCCTTTAATAACATTTTCCTTTATGTGGCCCTTTGGAGCTTCCCTCTGCTTGCTAGGTGAGATGCTGCACATTCTTGAATTGATTAACAAAGTCAATTAAATATTTAAAATTTACCAGGTTGAATTTTTTTATTACTTAAGGTAAAGCAAATATAGATTCTAAAACAATGCCTAGCCTATGGTATAATCAATGATAGCTAGTATTATTATTGTGTGATTATCAATGCTTACATTTGAATAGATATTTAGAATTTTAAAATATGCTCACATCTATTTTCACATTTAATACTAAGAATCCTCGTGGGAAAAGAAATACATTTGGGCACTAATGCCCATTTTACTCAGTGATCTATCACAGTCACCAACTCAGGAAATAAATGGGTAAGCCCTGGTACACTGCCATAATCAAGTGCCCCGACCCATAGCATCTCAAAAGGGCTGGAGAAATCAAAGGCACAGTTCCTAGCTAGGTTTTCCAACACTGTTGTGGAACAACTCAAGAGATAAAGGTTTGGAAAAGAGAAGTGGAGAAATTTATTTTGGGTGCCCGCTGCTAGGAGGAAGTGTCAGTCTAAAGCCTTAACAATCCATCTCTCCACCTACATGATGGATACCTAGATTTTTATAAGGAGAGGTTCAATGGTGGTATGTGAAGGGAGTAGGCAGAGAGCTTGTGATCATGGGCAGGGTTGGTATGGACTCAGCCAATGATCATGTACAGGGAAAGAGTTGTGTGGGGTGTAGTCTTCTAAGAATTCTGTTGCTATCAGGGCTTTTCTGGTCTGGTGGTAGAGATGTTTCAGTCATAGCCAAACACCTTCACCAGTGTATCAAGAAAGTGCAATAAGAAGCAAATGCAATTGGAAGATGGCAGAACAGCATGGAAGTTTTTTGAATCCCTCATCCCTGAAATGAAGTTAGATCAACACTAAACAATCTTGAACACCTATAAAATTGATCTGAAGATTAACACAATAGTATGCATAACTTGAACCACAGAACTCAGAAGGTACACAGTGCAGAGAGGTGAATTGGGGGGAAGAGAAACCCTGGTGGGTAAGGAGCTGTTTTTGCTTGAGGAGAGAGAGGGAGATTGGGGGGAATACAGGAAAATCACTCACCCAAATAGCAGATAGAGAGAAAGAGAAAGAGTGGAAACACCCATAAAGAACTTAACAAGAAAGGGAGAAATGATAAAGGATAAAGGATAAAGGTGAGGGTTTGAATACCCTTAAAACTCTATGAACAGGGGAGTGCAGAGTCTGAAAATCCACAGTTCAATACCTGGTGGAGCTCTGGTAAGAAGGGAAAATCACCAGGAGCAGACAGAAAGGTCTGAGGGGTCCTCAGGTCACACATGGAGAGGCAGTTCCCCTGCTGAGGGAACGTTTGGTAGAGGCTGTGCAGCTTCCCCATAGGCAAAGGTCCCAGCGGGTCCTGGAGAATAGCCACATTTGCTGGTGTTGGAATAAGGACATTAAGGCGTGTTGAAGCTTGGCACCAGATGTGTGTTGAGATTAACCATAATCCCTGAAATGCTGCTACATAATCACGTGAACTTTTTCTGGGGTCGGCTGGCACCCTGCTGCAGTATCTGGGCATCTGCTGCAGTCTCTGGGCATCTGCAGCAGCACAGTCATGTGAACGTTTCTGAAGGCAGGCTGGCACCTGGTCATTGCACAGTGAGACCTTCCCTCAGAGGGTCTGAGAGGATCAAAGCTGCTGGGACCTCAGGAGTGAGGGGTTTGGAAACACAGCCCCATCTGAGATAAAACTCAGGAGGGAGGTGCCACCTAGCAGGCTGATGCCTTGGTCATGGATAGTGTAGGAGCTGGGAGTGGATGGAAGCTTGACAAGGAAGGGGTGCTTGATTGCCGGTTGGTGAGAGCACAGAGTTCTGATACCAGAGACTAAGTAGCTGGGTGATGCCATTTTAACCTCTCCGGTGCATGCACATACAAGCATACACACACCACAAGGATCCACCCCAGTAAGTTAAGCAGCACCATCTAGTGGAGAATGGAGCAGTTACACCAAGCCGTGTCTAACTTTGCCAACTGCGCTCTGGAGGAAAACCACAAGTCACTCCACCTGCTTACGTTACAGACTACAAAGTGCTTCATAGTTTGACTTCTAAGGAAAACTGGAGGCAATTTCAATCATATTCCATTTGTTCACTAGTCCATCTGTTACTTTTTATTACTTTTCTTTTGTTTTCTTATTCATGAATACAGAAAGAGGGAAAAAATGTTTTTATTTTCTGTTTTTATAGAAAAGATTTTTATTTAATTTTTTTGTTTTTTTTACTTTTTTGTAAATTTTTAAAATTATGTTTTACTTTCATCATTTCATTTTATGCTATTTAATTGTATTATTTTTTTAATTTTCAAACGTTTTCCTTATTTTCCTCTCTTCTTTTCTTTCTTTTTCTTTTCCTTTCTTCTTTTCTTTTCTTTTTTTCTCCTTTGTTCTCAATTCTATCAAGCTTCTTTCAACAACCAGACTGAACACATCTAGGACCTAGAATCCTTTATTTGATTTTTTTGGTCTTGCTTTTAATGTTTCAACTTTTATTTTTTTATTAATTTTTTTCTTCCTCCAAAATGATATAACAAAGTAATTTACTCCAAAGGAAAGAACAGAAAGAAATGGCAGCTAGGATTTAATCAATAGAATCCAAGCAAGGTGTCTGAACCAGAATTTAGAATCATAATAAGAATACTCGCTAGGGTTGATAAAACCATAGAATCCATTTCTGCACAGATGAAAGAAGTAAAATCTAGTAGGGATGAAATTAAAAATGCTGTAACTGAGATATAATCTCAAATGGGTGCCACGATGGCAGGGATGGATGAAGGAGAGCAGTGAATCAGCTATGTAGAAGACAAACTTATGGACAATAATCAGGCAGAAAAAGAGGGAAACTAAGACAAAAAAAAACATGATATAAGAATTAGAGAATTCAGTGGCTCGTTGGAAAAAAATAATATCTGAATCATAGGGATCCCAGAAGATGAAGAGA
This sequence comes from Panthera onca, assembly GCF_046562875.1. Lineage (NCBI taxonomy): Eukaryota > Metazoa > Chordata > Mammalia > Carnivora > Felidae > Panthera > Panthera onca. The sequence goes on along the minus strand of NC_138348.1, from coordinate 83,113,767 downwards.
GGGAAAAAGGGGTAGAAGGTTTATATGAACAAATCATAGCGGAAAACTGTCCTAACCTGGGGAAAGGCACAGCCATCAAATTCCAAGAACTCCCACTTGATCCAACAAAATCCAACCATCAACAAGGTATACCATAGTCAAATTCACAAAACACACAGATGAGGAAAGAATCATGAAAGCCACAAAGGAATAAAAAGTCCTTAACCTACAAGGGAAGACAGATCAGGTTCAAAACAGACCTATCCACAGAAACTTGGCAGGCCAGAAAGGAGTGGCAGGATACATTCAATGTGCTGAATCAGAAAAATACACAGCCAACAATTCTTTATCCAGCAAGGCTGTCATTCAATATAGAAGGAGAGATAAAAAGTTTCCACACAAACAAAAACTAAAGGAGTTTGTGACCACTAAACCACCCCTGCAAGATATTTTCAGGGGGACTCTCTGAGGGGAGAAAAGACAAAAAAAGTCAAAAGCAACAAAGCCTGAAAAGAACCAGAGAACACCACCAGAAACTCCATCTCTACAGGTGACACAATGGCAATAAATTCATATCTTTCAATACTCACTCTAAATGTCAATGGACTAAATGCTCCAATCAAAAGACATAGGGAGACAGGATGGGTCAGAAAACAAAATCCATTTATAGGATTCTTACAAGAGACCCATTTTAGACCTAAAGTCACCTTTAGATTGAAAGCAAGGAGATGGAGAACCATCTCTCATGCTAATGGTCACCAAAAGAAAGCCAGAGAAGCCATACTTATATCAGACAATCTAGATTTTATTTTATTTTATTATTTTTTTAAATTTTTAATGGTTTTTTTTTTTGAGAGAGAGAGAGAAAAAGAGAGAGACAGAGCTTGAGTAGGGAAGGGGCAGAGAAAGGAGACATAGAATCCAAAACAGGCTCTAGGCTCTGAGTTGTCAGCACAGACCCCGACATGGGGCTCGAACTTGTGAACCATGAGACCATGACCTGGGCTGAGGTCGGACGCTCAACCAATTGAGCCACCAAATGCCCCTCAGAAAAATCTAGATTTTAAAAGAAAGACTGATTTAAAAGAAAGAGATGAAGAAAGGCATTATATCATAAATAAGGGGTCCATCCACCAAGAAGTCCTAACAATTATAAACATTTATTCCCCCAATATGTAAACACCTAAATATATAAATCAATTAATCACAAACATAAAGAAATTCATTGATAATAAGACCATAATAGTAGGGCACTTCAACACCCCACTTGTGGCAATGGACAGATCATCTAAACAGAAATCAATAAGGAAGCAATAGCTTTGAATGACACACTGGACTAGATGGACTTAACATAAACATATATATGCAGAACATTTCATACTAAAGCAACAAATGCACATTATTCTCAAATGCACATGAAACATTCTCCAGAATAGATCATACATTGAGACACAAATTAGCCCTAAACAAGTACAAAAAGTTCAAGATTATACCATGCATTTTTTCAACCAACAACACTATGAACTCGAAATCAACCACAAGAAAAAAAAAATGGAAAGAAAACAAATACTTGAAGACTAAAGAACAATCGACTAAAGAATTGATGGGTTTACCAAAAAGTTAAAGAGGAAATTAAAAAGTACCTGGCAGCCAATTAGAATAACAACACCACAGCCAAAACCTCTGGAACACAGCAAAGGCAGTGATAAAAGGGAAGCATATAGCAATCCAGGCCTTCCTAAAGAAGGAAGAAAGGTCTCAGATACACATCCTGACCTTATATCTTAAAGATTAGGAAAAAAGAACAGGAAATGAAATCCAAAACTAGCAGAAAACAAAGAATAACAAAGAGTAGAATGAAAATCAATGCTATCAAAATAACAAAAACAGAAATAGTAGAACAGATCAATGAAACCAGGAGCTTGTTCTTTGAAAGAAGTAACAAAATTGACAAAATTGTGCTTACAGCTCAAATCCTAGCTAGTTTGATCAAGAAGGAAGAGGAAAGGACCCAAATAAATAAAATCAAGAAATAATGAAAGAGGAAAGATCACAACCAGCACTGCAGAAATGTAAACAATAATAAGAGAATATAATGAGCAATTATATGCCAATAAATTGGGCAATCTAGAAGTGGCAAATTCTTAGAAACATACAAACTACCAAAACTGAAACAGTAAAAAATAGAAAATTTGAACAGACCCATCACCAGTAATCAAATTAGAAATCAAAAATCTCCCAAAAAACAAGAGTCTATGGCCAGATGTCTTTCCAGGGGAATTCTACCAAACATTTAAAGAAGAGTTAATATCTATTCCTTTGAAGCTACTCCAAGAAATAGAAATGGAAGGAAAACTTCCAAATTCATTCTATGAAGCCAGCATTACCACAACCAGACAAAGACCCCTCTAAAAGGAAAACTACAGACCAATTTCCCTGATGAACATGGATGCAAAAATCCTCATCAAGATACTAGCCAATGGATCAAACAATACATTAAAAGAATTATTCACCAGAACCAAGTGGGATTTACACATGGGGGCAGGGCTGGTTCAATATCTGCAAAATAATGTGATACGTCACATCAATGAAAGAATGGACAAGCACCACATGATCCTCTTACTAGATGCAGAGAAAGCATTTTACATAATACAGCATGCTTTCTTTATAAAAACCCTCAAGAAAGTAGGGATAGAAGGATCATACCTGAAGATCACAAAAGCCATATATGAAAGTACCACCTCTAATATTTATCCTCAATGGGGATAAACTAAGAGCTTTCCCCCGCTAAGTTCAGGAACATAATGGGATGTCCACTCTTGCCACTGTTATTCAACATAGTTTTGGAAGTCCTAGACACAGAAATCAGACAAAAAAAAGGAATAAAGTTATCCAAATTGGCAAGGAGGAAGTCAAACTTCCATTCTTCACAGATGACATAATACTCTATGTGGAAAACCCAAAAGATTCCATCAAAATAGCGCTAGAACTGATCCACAAATTCAGCAAATTTTCAGAATATAAATTCAATGCACAGAAATCAGTTACTTTTCTACACTCCAATAATGAAACAACAGAAAGGTCAAGGATTTGATACCATTAAGAATTGCATCCAAAACCATAAGATACCTAGGAATAAACCCAACCAAGGAGGTGAAAAACGTATACACTGAAAACTATAGACACTTATGAAAGAAATCAAAGAAGACACAAAAGAGTGGGAAAATATTCAATGCTCATGGATTTAAAGGAAAAATATTGTTAAAATGTCGATACTACACAAAGCCATCTAGATATTCAATGCAAACCCCATCAAAATAACAGCAGCATTCTTCACAAAAGCTAGAAAGAAAAAATCCCAAAATTTGTATGGTACCAGAAAAGACCCCAAATAGCCAAAGAAATCCTGAAAAAGAAAACCAAAGCTGGAGGCATCAAAATCTTGGACTTCAACATGTATTACAAAGCTGTAATCATCGGTACAGTATGGTACTGCACAAAAACAGATGCTTAGACCAACTGAACAGAAAATAGAACCCAGAAATCGACCCACAAATGTATAGCCAACTAATCTTTAACAAAGCAAGAAAGAGTATCCAATGGAATAAAGACAGTATTTTCAGCAAGTGGTGCTGGGAAAACTGGACACCAACATGCAGAAGATTGAACCTGGACCACTTTTTTAACACCATACACGAAAATAAACTCAAAATAGATGAAAGACCTAAGCGTAAGACAGGAAGCCATCAAAATCATAGAGAAGAAAGCAGGCAAAAACCTCTTTGATCTTGCCTGCAGCAACTTCTTACTGGACACGTCTCCAGAGGCAAGGGAAACAAAAGCAAAAATGAACTACTGGGACCTCATCAAAATAAAAAACTTCTGCACAGTGAAGGAAACAATCATCAAACTAAAAGCAACCAATGGAATGGGAGAAGATATTTCCTTTTTTTTTCAATATATGAAGTTTGTTGTCAAATTGGTTTCCATACAACACCCAGGGCTCATCCCAAAAGGTGCCCTCCTCAATACCCACCACCCACCCTCCCCTCCCTCCCACCCCCCATCAACCCTCAGTTTGTTCTCAGTTTTTAAGAGTCTCTTATGCTTTGGCTCTCTTCCACTCTAACCTCTTTTTTTGGGGAGAAGATATTTCCAAATGACATATCATATAAAGGGTTAGAATCCAAATTCTATAAAGAACTTATCAACCAAAAAACAAATCATACAGTGAAGAAATGGACAAAAGACATGAATAACACTTTTCCAAAGAAGATATCCAGGTGGCTCACAGAAACATGAAAAAAATGCTCAATATCACTCATCATCAGGGAAATACAAAGTAAAACCACCTCACACCAGTCAGAATGACCAAAATTAACAACCCAGGCAACAACAGATTTTGGCAAGGATGTGGAGAAAGAGGATCTCTTTTGCACTGCTTTAGTGAATGCAAACTGGTGCAGCCACTCTGGAAAACACTAGGGAGGTTCCTCAAAAAGTTAAAAATAGAACTACCCTTTGACCTAGCAATTGCCCTACTAGGTATGTATCCAAGAGATACAAGTATGCTGTTTCAAAGTGGTGCCTGCAATGTTTATACCAGCACTATCAGCAATAGCCAAAGTATGGAAAGAGCCTAAATGTGTATCAACATATGAATAAAGAAGGCATGGTATATATATATTCAATGGAGTATTTCTTGACAATCAAAAAGAATGAAATCTTGCCATTTGCAATAACATATATGGAACTAGGGGGTATTATGCTAAGCAAAATTAAAGAAAGACAAATATTATGTGATTTTACTCATATGTGGAATTTAATATATAAAACTGATGAACATAAAAGAAGAGAAGCAAAAATAATATAAAAACAGAGGAGGACAAAACATAAGAGACTCTTAAATACAGAGAACAAACTGAGGGTTGATGGAGGGGTTGTGGGTAAGGGGATGGGCTAAGTGAATAAGGGCTATTAAGGAAGACACTTATAGGGATAGCACTGAATATTATACATAGGGGATGAGTCACTGGAATCTACTCCTGAAATCATTATTGCACTATATGCTAACTAACTTGGACGCAAATTAAAAAATAAAAATTAAAAAAAATACAAGAAAAACAACAAAGAATTAAGTACAGTTAGTTTTAGTTAGAACATAACTTAAGCAGTATTGTCTGTTTCTGGTTTTAATTGTTGGCGCCTATAGTTAAATAAGAGATCTCAGATAGGTTTTATTTGCTTTGTTTTTTTGTTTGTTGTTAGAACAACTTAGCAAAACAAAATTCCAGCTTTTTGTTGGACAAAACTGTCTCACACATACGTCAAACAGGCCAAAACAAACAAATAAACAAACAACCATCAACCTCATAAATAAAAAAGGAAAAAAAGAAACCTTTTAACTTTGGCCTTTTTAACAATCTCATAAAAACTATTTATAGTGCAGCTAAGTACATGCAAAAAAAGTTACTAGAATGCTTGGAATAAGATTTTTTGTTGCTGTTGGTTTTGCTTTTTTTTTTACAAGTTTTTTTTTCTCTTTTGAGATTATAATGAACATGGTCACACCACAGGTAAAGTCAGAAGTAGGAAAGAGAATGCTTTGAGAACTAATTTGGTCATCTGATATCATTAAAAATGGCTGACCCCCTAAAATTATGTACAAAAATATAAAATGTAAATAAAAAATACAAATTTTCCTTTTTAAAGTAATTTTAAGAAAAATAGCAGCACCTTGGAAATTTTGGTTCTTTTTCTTCTCCTGTTGCAGATTCCCATTGTGGCTTTGGGTGGCAGGGCATGAGTGGTACCTGCCACAGCGCTGCTCATGTGGGACTACTGAGCAGGACGGCCCACACAAAGGTGACCTTGTTTAGAGTCTGAGATGGGAAGCAGAGGCTGTGCATGTTATGGGGTTGGGTGGGGGCTTTGTTTTTGCTAAGTTTAGTTTTTCCCTTTTTTCTATGCAGTCATCCTCCTCAGTCTTCTGCTTCAGGGTGTCCACATCTTCATCCTCATCATCTTCAGCTGCCATGTGCCCGTGGTTGCCTCAGTCTCCTCACCTTCCTCTCCATCTTGTTCCTCACTGTCTCCTTCCTCCTCCTCTTCCTCCCCACTGCTTTCTCTTTTTAATCTACGTAGGTTTTGGCCCCTAGTTCCACATTTTCCTCTTGAGACCTCCCATCAGCAGGCACATCTCTTCCATTCTCAGCTCCTCCACAACTTCCTTCTTCTCTGGTAAGTCCTGGCTGGTGATATCAAAGCTGATGTCCACAACTACTTGTGACAGGATGGGGCACTTCTGTGACCTGATGCAGCAGATTAAAAAGAAAACAAGCTTTCGAGGATTCTGGCAATAAAGTGTCCAGAGCTCGAGGTGGAGGTGGTTGCAGCCAGCAGACCCATCCCCTTGGACAATGCAAAGATGGCTTTTCAGAGCAGCCAGGGGGGTAACATAGGTTTAAAATGATGATGTCCTCACTGTGGCTCTGGACTTAGACCCTGGGTAAGAGGATCACTTCATGTAGGTAACCGATGTCACTAGGAAACAGGGATGTTCCTCTCCAGAGTGAAGTGTACATCTGCTTTTATCTGCATATTCTGCTTTCACTAAGGACCTCTTCTTCATATCCCCCCAAATGAGGACATCATCCTGTGATTAAATCAGTTGCAAATAAGTTGGAATCAGTTCCAATCAGTTGGAAAAGATCCTGAAATACGATTGCTTTCTAAAAAAATCCACAAATTTAAATATTTTATAAGACACCTTGTCATAATTCTACATGAAATATATATCAGGTAAGTTTTGTTATAGAAGTGGAGACTAGGTCTGGAGCTTGTGGCATTGTGTGAGGAGTTAAACCTGAGAGTAGTGATACTGATGAGGGAATGTGGGACAAGCTGAGGGCAAAATACAGGCTAACAGCACCACCTGCCCCAGGTGGAATATGTGTGATATTTCTTGGACAATTCTGGCTACCCAAGAACAAAGGAAAGGTATTTAGGTACTTGCTGTGGTAATGTAGGAAAACAAAATAAATGAAAATTAAATTCTCTTCGTGCCTACAGCCCATTGACAAATCCTTGAAATCGGCAGATGCTTTGATGACACTTTCCTAGGGGCAAAAGAGAATTTTAACTTAACATTATCCCATCCTCAAGGATCCTGTAAGGCTAATTTAACATATAAAAATTCCTTTGGAAACTTCCTTTATCTCAGCTCCCCCGAGATATATGCTGGAAATCATACTCTAAGCTTAATGGCCAACTATACTCAAACTTATGATATACATCTGAAGGGTCTCATGACTGAAGTTTTACTAAACAGTAAAAAAAGGCATTTCCTTAGCAACCACTAGACTTTCAAGGTCCTGGAAACCTTTCTTCCAAAATACCTTAGACACTTACTCTATCCCTAACCCCTTCCCAACCTGAGTGTATATAATGAGTTACCTGTCACGATCCTAGTGGGCTTCCTGCCCACAGGCCCTGTCCCCATGTTTAAATAAAATCAACTTTTTGCACCAAAGATGTATTCAAGAATTCTTTATTGGCTGTTGGCTCCAGACCACCCCACCATCATCCCAAAACCTCATCATTTAGCACCCAATGTGTGGGGCTATGAATCTTTTCATCTGGACTCTGAGCTTCGGTGCAAATTTGCTGAATACTTGTTCTTTTCTTCCTTTACTCTCACTTCATGGGCTTTTCAAGAAGTATGGCCTTACTGGAACACTTTTATGTCAATTGCTCTGGATGGAATCCTCTATCCTATGGCTACTCTATGGGGAGGAGAAAGCCTTCTTTTTTGCTGAAAGTTGGTACCCTGGCCAGAAAGGTATAAGACCCAGAAACTTGATGTCCTCTCTTTATTCCTGTCCTTATACAAAATTGTCTGGTTTGGGCATGGGATGGCTACCTAAGCGACTAGCATGGCTGCCAATCTTAAGACTCCCATATGAGATTTCCTCCTCATTGGTCTAAGGTGATCCCCTCCACATCTCTGATCTATCTGCTCAGGCCTCAAGACCTCCATCGGGAGCCAGCCAAAACCAGTACCCAATTGAATTAAAACCCAACTCTGGACTGTTTCCTAAGGAAGTAGGCTATAAAGAATATATATGTTGAAATGCATTTAGATCATGATGGAGTTTTTCTTTTACTGTTTTCAGTTAATGTCCTCTATTACCACTTAAATTACAAACTTGGTTAATTCCCTCTTGTTAAACACTTCTAGAGTTTTTCATGGCTTAAAAATGGTGGTTTCTTCTGTGCTTTCTCAGTAAGGCACTCTCAGGTCCATGTGCTGGTACCTATTTTTAGTCTAGAATACAATGGGGAAGTGGGAGGGATGGGGAGAATGCTGGCATCCCTCCTTCAGGGGTCCTTAGTTGGCTGGTCAGTGATCATAGCAACTTCGTTTGAGGAATGCCTCAGGTTGCTTTGATTCCAGGAATCTCTGACATATCCTGCGTGTGGGACAGCAACTGGGAGTCAGGGGGGATTCTTCTGGCAATGGACATTCTCTCTACATTTCTGTCTACTTTTCTCTCTAGGAGGAACATGGGAGCTTCTTCTTCTGTCCCCAAGGATTCTCCCTTGAGATGCATTTTTAAACCACTGGAAACATTTTGGATTGCAAAATTATGAAAGGACTGATCTGTAACACTGTCTGGCCTTAGTAAACAGGGCAAATGGGCCTTTTTATTTGGTATGCTAAGTTACTTGGAAAAGCACTGTCATATAATGGTAAACCTTAAGCTGTATTGTTTAGGTAAATGCTAGGACTGCTCAAATAAACTGCAATTCCTATAGTTTTAATATTTTGGTAATAAGTTCATCAATTGATATTTATGATTAGAAGTGTTATGTGTCCTAGAAATAACCAAATTTCCTTATCAATTGCATCATAATGAACTCTCATCAGGTCTTCCAAAAAAAAAGGACTTTTAGGACACAGTTATTTGACATCTTTAAAATTCTAAAACTAAAATGGGTAAGACTTTTCAAAACTAAAAAGGCTGCACTCAAACTGAATAAGAATTAGGAACATGGGACTAAATGAACTGAGGAAGATTGCAGTTTTTGTGACTCTTGTTTTATAGTATTGCTGTTTCTCTAATGTTTGCTCTTTCAGATTAAGAAAGCTTTCTCTTAAGATATCTATGATATACAGGAATGTCATAAAGTATTTGTAAACTGAAGCATTGATTTTTTCCCTCTACCTGAAACCTCTGAAATACAAAAACTCTTAGTAAGTATTCTTTCTTTCATGGAAATTACAATTATTTGCATAAATTCAATAATCTGTTCATCTTTTAACAGGACACTATTGGAATTACTGGTTATTTTACCAAGGTTCTGACTGAGATGTCCTATTTGAGAGACATGCATAGACTCAGATATTATCCTACAGCTTTACAGAACTAAGGTTGACTTTATGAAACATGGACCCATAAAGCCTCTTTGAAATGTTGCTTACAGAGTTCCCAGAAGCCTTACCAGGTGAGTAAAAAATGTCACTTCCTGGCAGGTGAAGGCACCTCAGGATATCTTGGGGGACCTCATGAAGAAAAATTCACCCAGTTCTAGACATATTGTAGACATGTCTAATGGCAACTACTTGGCATGGCTTCTGGCCTAGAGAGGCTACTAAAAATTCTATCTGGAGATTCCTTATAAAAGGTTCCAGCAAAGCAAACTTTAAAAGATCCTTATGATCAATCGCTATTCTTGCTGAGCTATGTAAATAATTAGGCCAAGTTTGTTAAAACTGGACTTATTTTACAAATTAATTAGCCTTGATTTGGTTATCTCTAGAAATGAAGGTTTTCAGAGAGAAAAATCTATGTTTTAATTATACACCCTTATGGATGTTAAATTCTAGTTCTGATATCTTTAAATGTTTGTTTGCCTAAACTAGACAACTTGTGGTAAACTTTAGAAAAATTGTCACAATAACACAGGTATAGACAATCTCCTTGCTTGTTATTTTGTGGGAATAATAACCCCATAGACATATTTAAATAATGGGAATATGGGATGGATTCCCCCAATGATTGTATATAAAAATATTTTCTTGTAAACCTATCAATAGAGACTATAGTGATTTATTAAATTATGCAATTGAGGCCGAGTTAACTCATAAATCTCTAGGCAAACCATATGCTTTCTAAACCTAATCTGACACTAGAAACCCACCCCATATAAACCCCAAAGACTTGGTTTATCTGAAGATGTAAAGTCTATACAACAGAGGATTTAACTTCAAAATAAAAGTGTCCTTACTTGGTCATATTATGTACTCCAACTGCGGTAAAGTTTGAGGGGCATACTTCATGGGCTCTTTCCTGTATCTAAGTAAAACCTGTACCCCTTTACAGGAAATCAATAAGCAAACTAATGTGCCTTATTATTCCTGTAAACATTTGAAAGACTTCAAACTTCTCTTATGATAGTGGTACCTTTCTTTTTCATCGCCCTTTCCCCAATTTCTGCTAACAATTCCTTCTTACAATAGGTCTTTCAGAGGATCACCACAGACATTTGAGTTACAAACTAGAAAGACCAATCTGATTCCTGCTGCCTGTTCTCACTCCCATCTGAGGAGGCTTCAAGGCTGACATCTAAATATCTTACTGTCAGCACTGGTAGACACCCGGTTTGTAATATGCTCTAACCGTTAACCTATATTTTTTTCTTGTTTCTGTACAAGTACCTCTTATTAATACTTGATTGCTTAATGAACAAAACAGAGTCTATATGACGGCTAAACACCACCTATTACCCACTTAAGACCTTAAATGACTCTCAAAATAACATATTATTAAATACTAAAATAATTCAAATGCATAAAACAGTGCTACAAAATAGAATGGAAATAAATGATTTAACTGCTGCATAAGGTGGCATTTGTGCTCTCATAAAAACAAAATGTTATGTATACATTCCAGATTACCACAGAAATATTTCTGGATTTCTAACTGACATGAGTACTCAAATTGGCACTTTAAACAATCCCTCTCTTTCCTTTAATGAGTGGTTAAACATCTAGACTGGAGGATTTTTGTCAGCTACCAAAGGACTTTCATTTAAGTTAATCTTTCTAGTTATTCCAATTATGTTTTGTTTTTTTCTCCCATGTCTCTCTGCCTGGTGCCAAGACTCCATTACTTCAATAAGTTCAAGCCAACAGATGATCCTTTCTACTCGAGGAGATTCATACATGTTGCCCACATTGGATTCATCTGCCTCTATGTTTTTGTAACTTCCCTAAATTTTCCCCAACTGATCAATATTGACCCATATAGGTAGGTACAACTCTATGCCCCTACTCAGCAGGAAGAAGCTACAGAAGATGAGACCTTCAGCAACCTTAGAGATTTAAGGGTTGAATTTGTTCAGGGAGATATGATGAGAGAATGTGGGGCAAGCTGAGAGCAAAATACAGGCTAACAGCACTCCCTCCACCCCAGTAGAATATATGTGATATTCCTTGGACACTCCTGGCTACCCAGAAACAAAGGAAAGGATTCCATGGTGATGTGGGAAACAAAGTCAAATGAAAAATTAAATTCCCTTAGTGTCTGCAGCCCACTGACACGTCCTTGAATCTGGCAGAGTGACCTCCCTGTAGGAGTTCAGCTGTCTCACTTTCCTAGGGGCAAAAGAGAATTTTTTTTGTCACCACTAAACCAGCCCTACAAGAGATCCTAAGGGGGATCCTGTGAGACAAAGTACCAGAGACATCACTACAAGCATAAAACATACAGACATCACAATGACTTTAAACCTGTATCTTTCTATAATAACACTGAATATAAATGGATTAAATGCGCCAACCAAAAGACACAGGGTATCAGAATGGATAAAAAACCAAGACCCATCTATTTGCTGTCAAGAGACTCATTTTAGATCTGAGGACACCTTTAGATTGAGAGGGGATGGAGAACTATTTATCATGCTACTGGAAGCCAAAAGAAAGCTGGAGTAGCCATACTTCTATCACACAAACTAGACTTTAAATTAAAGGCTGTAACAAGAGATGAAGAAGGGCATTATATACAGGGGCTATTCATCAGGAAGAACTAACAATTATAAATATCTATGCGCCGAATACCGGAGCCCCCAGATATATAAAACAATTACTCATAAACATAAGCAACCTTATTGATAAGAATGTGGTAATTGCAGGGGACTTTAACACCCCACTTGCAGAAATGGATAGATCATCTAGACACACGGTCAATAAAGAAACAAGGGCCCTGAAGGATACATTGGATCAAATGGACTTGACAGATATATTTAGAACTCTGCATCCCAAAGCAACAGAATATGCTTTCTTCTCGAGTGCACATGGAACATTCTCCAAGATAGATCATATACTGGGTCACAAAACAGCCCTTCATAAGTTTACAAGAATTGAAATTATACCATGCATACTTTCAGACCACAATGCTATGAAGCTTGAAATCAACCACAAGAAAAAGTCTGGAAAACCTCCAAAAGCGTGGAAGTTAAAGAACACCCTACTAACGAATGAGTGGATCAACCAGACAATTAGAGAAGAAATTTAAAAATATATGGAAACAAACGAAAATGAAAATACAACAATCCAAACGCTTTGGGACACAGGGAAGGCAGTCCTGAGAGGAAAATACATTGCAATCCAGGCCTATCTCAAGAAACAAGAAAAATCCCAAATACAAAATCTAACAGCACACCTAAAGGAAATAGAAGCAGAACGGCAAAGGCAGCCTAAACCCAGCAGAAGAGAAATCATAAAGATCAGAGCAGAAATAAACAATATAGAATCTAAAAAAACGGTTGAGCAGATCAACGAAACCAAGAGTTGGTTTTTGAAAAAATAAAATTGACAAACCTCCAGCCAGGCTTCTCAAAAAGAAAAGGGAGATGACCCAAATAGATAAAATCCTGAATGAAAATGGAATTATTACAACCAATCCCTCAGAGATACAAACAATTACCAGGGAATACTATGAAAAATTATATGCCAGCAAATTGGACAACCTGGAAGAAATGGGCAAATTCCTAAACACCCACACTCTTCCAAAACTCAATCAGGAGGAACTAGAAAGCTTGAACAGACCCATAACCAGCGAAGAAATTGAATCGGTTATCAAAAATCTCCCAACAAATAAGAGTCCAGGACCAGATGGCTTCCCAGGGGAGTTCTACCAGACATTTAAAGCAGAGATAATACCTATCCTTCTCAAGCTATTCCAAGAAATAGAAAGGGAAGGAAAACTTCCAGACTCATTCTATGAAGCCAGTATTACTTTGATTCCTAAACCAGACAGAGACCCAGTAAAAAAAGAGAACTACAGGCCAATATCCCTGATGAATATGGATGCAAAAATTCTCAATAAGATACTAGCAAATCGAATTCAACGGCATATAAAAAGAATTATTCACCATGATCAAGTGGGATTCATTCCTGGGATGTAGGGTTGGTTCAACATTCGCAAATCAATCAACGTGATACATCACATTAACAAAAAAAAAAAGAGAAGAACCATAAGATCCTGTCAATCGATGCAGAAAAGGCCTTTGACAAAATCCAGCACCCTTTCTTAATAAAAACCCTTGAGAAAGTCGGGATAGAAGGAACATACTTAAAGATCATAAAAGCCATTTATGAAAAGCCCACAGCTAACATCATCCTCAACGGGGAAAAACTGAGAGCTTTTTCCCTGAGATCAGGAACACGACAGGGATGCCCACTCTCACCGCTGTTGCTTAACATAGTGCTGGAAGTTCTAGCATCAGCAATCAGACAACAAAAGGAAATCAAAGGCATCAAAATTGGCAAAGAGGAAGTCAAGCTTTCGCTTTTTGCAGATGACATGATATTATACATGGAAAATCCGATAGACTCCACCAAAATTCTGCTAGAACTGATACATGAATTCAGCAAAGTTGCAGGATACAAAATCAATGTACAGAAATCAGTTACATTCTTATACACTAACAATGAAGCAACAGAAAGACACATAAAGAAACTGATCCCATTCACAATTGCACCAAGAAGCATAAAATACGTAGGAATAAATCTAACCAAAGATGTAAAAGATCTGTATGCTGAAAACTATAGAAAGTTTATGAAGGAAATTGAAGAAGATATAAAGAAATGGAAAGACATTCCCTGCTCATGGATTGGAAGAATAAATATTGTCAAAATGTCAATACTACCCAAAGCTATCTACACATTCAATGCAATCCCAATCAAAATTGCACTAGCATTCTTCTCGAAACTAGAACAAGCAATCCTAAAATTCATTGGAACCACAAAAGGCCCCGAATAGCCAAAGTAATTTTGAAGAACAAGACCAAAGCAGGAGGCATCACAATCCCTGACTTTAGCCTCTACTACAAAGCTGTCATCATCAAGACAGCATGGTATTGGCACAAAAACAGACACAGAAACCAATGGAATAGAATAGAAACCCCAGAACTAGACCCACAAACGTATGGCCAACTCATCTTTGACAAAGCAGGAAAGAACATCCAATGGAAAAAAGACAATCTCTTTAACAAATGGTGCTGGGAGAACTGGACAGCAACATTCAGAAGGTTGAAACTAGACCACTTTCTCACACAATTCACAAAAAAAAAACCTCAAAATGGATAAAGGACCTGAACGTGAGACAGGAAACCATCAAAACCTTAGAGGAGAAAGCAGGAAAAGACCTCTCTGACCTCAGCCGTAGCAATCTCTTACTCAACACATCCCCAAAGGCAAGGGAATTAAAAGCAAAAATGAACTATTGGGACCTTATGAAGATAAAAAGCTTCTGCACAGCAAAGGAAACAACCAATAAAACTAAAAGGCAACCAACGGAATGGGAAAAGATATTTGCAAATGACATATCGGACAAAGGGCTAGTATCCAAAATCTATAAAGAGCTCATCAAACTCCACACCCGAAAAACAAATAACCCAGTGAAGAATTGGGCAGAAAACATGAATAGACACTTCTCTAAAGAAGACATCCGGATGGCCAACAGGCACATGAAAAGATGTTCAGTGTCGCTCCTTATCAGGGAAATACAAATCAAGACCACACTCAGATATCACCTCACGCCAGTCAGAGTGGCCAAAATGAACAAATCAGGAGACTATAGATGCTGGAGAGGATGTGGAGAAACGGGAACCCTCTTGCACTGTTGGTGGGAATGCAAACTGGTGCAGCCACTCTGGAAAGCAGTGTGGAGGTTCCTCAGAAAATTAAAAATAGACCTACCCTATGACCCAGCAATAGCACTGCTAGGAATTTACCCAAGGGATACAGGAGTACTGATGCATAGGCGCCCTTGTACCCCAATGTTTATAGCAGCACTCTCAACAATAGCCAAAGTATGGAAAGAGCCTAAATGTCCATCAACTGATGAATGGATAAAGAAATTGTGGTTTATATACACAATGGAATACTACGTGGCAATGAGAAAGAATGAAATATGGCCTTTTGTAGCAACGTGGATGGAACTGGAGAGTGTGATGCTAAGTGAAATAAGCCATACAGAGAAAGACAGATACCATATGGTTTCACTCATGTGGATCCTGAGAAACTTAACAGAAACCCATGGGGTAAGGGAAGAAAAAAAAAAAAAAGGTTAGAGTGGGAGAGAGCCAAAGCCTGAGAACATACTGACGGTTGATGGGGGGTGGGAAGGAGCGGAGGGTGGGTGATGGGTATTGAGGAGGGCACCTTTGGGATGAGTACTGGGTGTTGTATGGAAACCAATTTGACAATAAATTTCATATATTAAAAAAAATATTAATTGCCATACATAGTTACATTTTTCCTTGTGAAGAGAACTTTTAAAATATACCCTTAGCAACTTTAACATATACAATATATTATTGTTAACTATAATTACCATCCCATATGTTGTATCCTCATGACTTATTTATTTTATAACTGGAATTTTATAACTTTTGACATCCTTCACCCATTTTGTCCACCCTCATCTTCTGTCTCTGGCAACTACCAGTTTGTTCTCTTGTGTCTATGAATGTTTTATTTTATTTTTAGATTCCACATATAAGTGAAATCATGTGATATTTATCTTTTTCTATCTGACTTATTTCATTTAGCATAATATCTTCAAATTCCATCCATATTGTCACAAATGGCAAGTGTTCATCCTTTCTTTATGACTTCCATGTGATATTTATACATATATACATATATCAAACAATTGTGATATTATATATATATACGCATACAGATATGTATGTGTGTGTATATATATAATCACAATTTCTTTATCTGTTCGTCAGTGGACACTTAAGTTGCCTCCATGTCTTGCCTATGGTAATTACTGCTGCAATAAACATAGGGGTTTACATATCTTTTAGTTAGTGTTTTTATTTCCCTCAGATAGTGGAATTGGTGGATCAAATGGTAGTTCTATTTTTTTTATATTTTGAGGAAATGTCACATGGTTTCCATAGTGGCTACACCACTTTATATTCTCAGCAATAATGCATGAGGATTCCCTTTTCTCCACATCCTTGGGGACACTTATTTCTTGTCTTTTTGATGTTAATCATTCTAACCGGTGTGAGATGATATCTCACTGTGGTTTTTATTCGCATTTCCCTGATGATCAGTAATACTGAGCACCTTTCCCTATAAGTGTTGGCCATCTATATGTCTTCTTTGAAAAAAAAAATGTCTACTCAGTTCCTCTGCCCACCTTGTAATCATTTTTGGGGTTTTTGTTGTTATTTATTTATTACTTGTTTTTGCTATTGAGTTTTTTGAGTTCCTTATATGTGTTGGATATGACTCTCATTCGTTATATGATGGACAAATCATCCATTCTTTACATTTTTATTTTGTTGACGTAGTAATGGTATTCTTTTTTGTTTTGTTTTGTTTTGTTTCATGGTTGTTTACATTATTTTTTTCAATTTTTTCTTTAAATTGTAGTTAGTTAACATATAGTGTAATATTGGTTTCAGGAGTAGAATTCACTGATTCATCATTTACCTATTACACCCAGTGCTCATCATGACAAGTGTCTTCCTCAATATCCATCACCTATTTAGCCCATCCCCTGCCCACTTCCATTAATGCTCAGTTTTTTTCTCTATAGCTGAGTATATTACAGTTTGCTTCCCTCTCTCTTTTTTCCTCCTTCCCCTATGTTTTTCTATACGTTTCTTAAATTTCACATATGAGTAAAATCCTATGGTATTTGTTTTTATCTGACTTATTTTGCTTACCATAATATACTCTAGCTCCATCTACATTGTTGTAAATGGGAAGATTTCATTCTTTTTGATGGCTGAGTAATATTCCACTGTTTTATATGTGTGTGTGTATATATTAGTATTTTTTATTTTATTATAATGGAATGAGTATATATACATCACATCTTATTTAGCTGTACAGTAGTGATGGTATTCTTATTTTGAGATGGTTGTGTTTGTATTTAAAGGGAAAATTAATAACCTGATACCGCTGAAAACCATAAATTTCAGTGAAGGAGATTTTTAAAGATATAAGATTTGTAAGGTAAATAAAAATCTTGTAGTCATAAATTGAATTGGCATTACCAACAAGAATTTATGATTTATTTCATCTTTAATCAATATATATGATCTACAAATACTTAGGCAAAATATCCACTTTAGTTGCAGTGGACACATAACAGTTCCAAGAAAAGTAATCAGGTTGATTAAAGACTTTACTGGAAATGTACCAAATGAATCTAGGACATCTTACCATACTAGAAAGCAATGTATTTGTTAATGTGACTACAGTAATGTTAGACTCAGAATCAACTAAATGGGGCTCCCACTGGCCAAAGAAGAGATCACATGAGAACCAGTAAACATTAGCTGAAATGGATAGACACAAATTGTGTTTATGAGTCCATAAACTTTTTAAAACAAAAATAGTGGTGTGGTTATTCATGTTATTAAAGCAGCATCATTGTCAAAAAAATTTAAATAATTTCATCATATTAAAAAGTATAAATACAGAGAAATATGTAAACACTTAAGTTGTCTTTCCTATACAAACTGTAACGAAAGATAATCTAATAGTTTATGAAGGTAAATTTATCTTCATAGATCTATCCCAGCTAGTAAATAAAGGTGGAATGACAGAAAGAATATAACAATTTGTCAACTTCCTATAAAGTGACTCGAAAGTACAATCACTAATGACTGCTAACATTTTTAAAAGATATATTTTCCAGACAGGTACACAATATCACCTAGAAAATATTTTTGCCCCAAATTTAAACCTGTATTTAGTTAAACATTTAGATATTATTGATAAGGGGCACCTGGGTGGCTCATCAGCATGGAGTCTGCTTGGGATTCTTTTACTCCCTTTCTCTCTACCCCTCCCCTCACTTGCACTCTCCCTTAATGTAAATAAATAAACTTTCTAAAAAAGAGAGAGTACGCCTTAAAAAAAGATACTGTTGACAGGATATACAGGAGTCAGAAGAAATTATATATTATCAATAACACAGGAATGAAATAAGTAAAAGCTATAGTATGGGAAACTTCACACTGAAAAACAATTCTTTCTTATTTAACAACAAAACTAAAAGAAAAAATATGAAGAGAAATGTATAGAGGAATCAATCTATCCCTTAAAATAACTTTTAAAAATAAATTAATGAAATTTCAATATATGAATATTTCTTGGATCTTTTTAAAGCTTTTTATTTTAATTCCAGTTAGTTAACATACAGGGTTATATTAGTTTCAGGTGTCCAATATAGTGATTCAACATTTCCATACATCACCCTGTGCTCATCACAAGTACACTCCTTAATCCCTATCACCTATTTAACTCTTACCCCAATAACTTGACTCTCCTAACCATCAGCTTGCTCTCTATAGTTGAGTCTGTTTTTTAGTTTCTCTCTTTTTTCCTTTGCTCATTTGCTTTTTTTCTTAATTGTCACATATGAGTGAAATCATATGGTTTTTGTCTTCTTTCACTGACTTATTTCACTTATCATTATGCTCTCTGGCTCCATCCATGTTGTTGCAAATGGCAAGATTCCATTCTTTCTTATGGCTAAACACACACACATACATATATGTGTGTATATATATACACACACACATATATATACACATATATATGTATATATGTATATATACATGTGTATATATATATATATCACATCTTCTTTACCCATTTACCCATTGATGGACATGTAGGCTGCTTCCATAATTTGGCTATTGTAAATAATGCAATAAACATAGGGGTGCTTGTACATTTTTGTATTTGGGGACAAATACCCAGTAGTACAATAACTGGATTGTAGGTTAGTTGTTCTATTTTGAATTCCTTAAGGAACATACATAATGTTTTCCACAGTGGATGTACCAGTTTGAATTACCACCAACAGTGCACAAGTGTTCTTTTTCCTCCATGTCTTCACCAGCACTAGCTATTTCTTATGTTTTTTTTATTTTAGTCATTCTTACAGGTGTGAAATACCTTGTTTTGAAGAAATAAGCATGTATAATTGATTTTATTAAAAAATAATTATTTTAATATATCATTGAGTTTGGCTTTTTTTAAGTATGGCAATAATATAAAGGGTATATTTTTTTAAAAGTGTGTGAAATTTGAATATAAATTATGTATTAGATAATTTCAAAATTACACTTGATCTTAGCCAAAAGGCTGAGAAAGCGATAGATAATTTCAAAATTAAATTGTTGAGTGGGATCATTGTATTTTAGTAAAAATATTCCTATTTTTAGGAGATAGTTGCTAAAATATGGTGAAATATCAAGATGTATAAAAACTACTTTCAGTGATTTAGTAAATCAAAAAAAGAAAAATATGACTATTAATATACCACACTGGTAACAATTTGAGTGTGCATCAAAGACTTCGTCTCTAAGTAGTCCTTTCAGTAGAAAAGACAGAGATTCCAGTTATGAAAGGTGTGGTATGATCACTTCACTCTGCCTCTCCCAATTAGTGCAGTTATAAAAACCTGGAACGAATGCATGGAGCTACTTTGAGAAGTAAATAGTGGGGCACATGGGTGGCTCAGTTGACTGAGTGTCTGACTTTGGCTCAGGTCAATTCTCATGGCTTATAAGTTCGAGCTCCTCATGGGACTCTGTGCTGACAGCTCAGAGTCTGGAGCCTGCTTCTGATTCTGTCTCCTCTTTCTCTGTTCCTCCCCCATTTTGCTCGCCCTCTCTATCAAAAATAAATAAACATTAAAAATTTTACATTAAAAAAATAAGTAAATAAGGTGATTGGAGGAAAAGATCAAAATTTACACTAACATCAAAACGATGGTGGGTTTCACCCATTACTTCCTTCCAACATCCCCCAGTCAGGTTTCAAGGCAGCTTTAAAGGCAGAAGTGGACCCTGGACACAGGAAAAAAGATAGCTCCAGGAGCAGCCTTCTGAATTCTGGCTGAAGGAACAGGAAAAGGGTCTCCTGGCAGCCAGGATCACAGGGGCCTTAACTCTTAAGGAAGGGAAATTTCCTCCTCTTTATAAGAGAAGCTGTGATCCTGAACATGTGGAACAAATCCCCATTTGTTTCTCTCTCTCTCCCTCCCTCCCTGTCTTTCAATCACTTGTACCCAAACATAGGTGAAGTCATGGGAAGTGATTGGCAGAGTGGAGGTGAATAAAGCTCTAGACTTTTGGCCAGAGGACCACAAAGGAGAGTCCTGGAAAACTGGAAAGTATTCTGAGGCTGAAGGGAGGGAAGAACTAGGAAAAGTGACCCCATAAAGTCTTTTATGAACTCCAGGCTCGGCCCTGAGTTGTGTATGAGTAGATATGACTCTAAACAGCATGCCAAGAGAATGTAACTAAAAGATGGGACATTATCCAGGTCTCACACTACCTGCTGGGTGACTGACATTAGGACAGATCAGAATAGCACTTCAAAAAATTTGAAATTGGAAATGATGTTGAAACCACAACCCACAGAAGTCCATCAGAATGTGTGGTCTGTACCCAATCTCCCTGATTGCCTTCAAAAATAAAGTTACCAAGATTCTCAAGATTTAAACAAGAATGAGTATCATAAAAAATATTCAAAATGTCCAGGATACAATCCAATTACTTGGCCTAGGGAAAACCAGGAAAACACCAACTCATATGTGAAAAGCCAACATGCCAACACTTGTTGACCCAGGGAGTAGAATTAGCTGATAAAGGCTTTAAAACAGTTATAAAAAATATTCCAGCTAGAAACTGTGAATGTTCTTGAAATTAATGGAAAATAGAAAGTCATTGTTACATTATAACTTGATGTCATAATATCTAAGAAATTTACATCTAATAGAAAATGACATTTAACAAACTATGCCATTATAACATCTAACAAGCTTATTAATTTTTAAAATCATCTCATAACCAAAAATATCTTCTTGGGGCACCGGGGTGGATCAGTCCATTAAATCTCTGACTCCTGGTTTTGGCTTAGGTCATGATCACATGGTTCATTGGTTTGGGCCCCATGTCAGGCTCCATGCACTGGTGGGGCAGAGCCTGCTTGGGATTTCTTTCTCTCCTTCTCTCTCTGCTCTCTCTCTCTCTCTCTCAAAATAAATAAAAAAATCTTATAGGGGTTTGTTTGAATAGGGATCCTGTCCACACATAGCATTTTATTATGTTACTTAATTATCTTTGATTTCGTAACACACTCTTAATTTTTGAAGCTGTTGATTTTATTATAGACTAGGACAATTGCCCTATAAATGGTCCTATGTTATGAATTTGGGCAATTGCTTCATTGTGATTTTGTTTGTTATACTAGCCTTATAAACTGGTAATCAGTTCTAAAGCCTTGGTTAGATTTAGGTTTTATTTCAAAGACAAAAATATTTTATATTTGGCACTGAATATCTCCTATTGAATTGCATCATGAGTCTTGTACAATCTAGCCATCACACATTTAATAATTCGAGATTGATCAGTGGCTCAAATGGTGTCAGTTTAATCTCTGTTATAGGCATTCTATTCTATAGGGCATTTCTATTATCAATTGCTCAATTGATTTTCTAATGATTTTAGCACCTACTAATGATCATTGTCTATATCCATTAGTTAATAGTTGAGAAAATGTTGATTTTTAAAAATTTACTCATTCCTTCTGTTCTTATTAGACAGAATTAAAAAAAAGTATTTTACTCATAAAACATTTGCATATGCTACATTACAGTTTATTCAAAAAAGACAGAAAAAGTAAAAACCCACAGTTACTCACATTATTCAGAGTAATGAGTTAGGGCATTAGTTACCTTCAGCACTAAACAAAAATTTTCAAATTTATTTTATAAACTCATGAATTAGTATATATTTTGTTGTTTCAATCTGTATCAGTTTTCTTTTTTTATGTTCATATTGTCACTTTTTGGGACAATAAGAGCCCTGTTAATAGTAGACTGCTGTGTCTTTCTCATATGACATCTTCTTATTTTATAGGACAAAAATATATCCTAGGATTATTTTGTACATTTTCTCACCTGAAATTGGTAAGTTCTCCAAAGAACCATGCTTCTTTTGGTGGGAAATAGCACTTAGAGGCTAGAATCTAGGTATTGGGAGTATGCTGTTATTCAACCTTCATAATGATTCTGAAATATAGTTATAGTACACATTTTTTTAGTAAAGATTTTAAGGTTCAAAGAAGTTGATAAACATACTCAAGGTCATAAAGTTATTCAGTGATAGAACTCAAAAATTTTATATGTGCTATAACAGAGTACACAAAACAGAGATGTGACATTTGTGATTTGTAATCTAGTTGATCAAAAATGAAATGGTTCAAGTGTATTATGAGATGGCCAAGAATAACGGTGAATTTCATAGCAATGGAAACATGGTTATTGACATAAACTATAAAGGTAGAGATGATGCTTGAAGAGTTGGGCTTATGCCTTATTGGTAGAATAATTTGTACCAGTAAGAGGAAGAAAATAATAGCCCTATTTTAGTCTGATTCTCAAAAACAGCACCTGAGATAAAAACCTGAATGGTAATGGTTTTTTTTGGGATTCTAAGAAGTTGAAGTAAGGAAACAGAGAGAATGAGGTAGAAGAGAGTAAAGGCCAATCAAGGGTGCATTATCAAAGTTGCTGCTAATGGTTCAAGGGCTCAATTTTGCCTCCGAGAAGTGTACCGAATACCACCCAAGTTGTTTATCTTGATACTTGTCCATGGGCTTTCCTACACGTTTTACATAATACCCTTTGCACTTCTGCACTGTGTTTGTAGGTAGGTCGGTCCTAGAGAGGGTTTTAGAGAAGACCCTCAAGCAGATAAAGAGGAGAGGTCTGCACTTAGGTAAGACTCTGTCATTGTGCAGGGAACTATTTGTCACAACTGTGTCTTAAATGACTTAAATGTGGGGAAGTCGGTTGTCTTTGAACCCAGTTCTATGACCTTCTTCCATTCTGCTTTTCTAGGATGTCCTCTCCTATTCTTACTACTGCTGAGGGTTTTTCTTGGACAGAGAAGCTTCAGAAGGGATAACAGTGAAAGGACTGAGTGGAGGTGTCACACATGTTTTCTGAATCCTGCCCATGAGCTTCCTTTGATTCCCTATGGGAAATGTAGTCCACAGAGTAGTCGCATTATTATCTCTAATTGGAGATGAGAAGAGTGGAAGAGCCCCTTTTTTATAAGGTCAGGTCTCTGGGCCTTCTAAAGATTTTTTTCCTGTATTTTTAGTTTTAGAGAACTCCACATAAAGTAATGAAACAAGTAGCATTCTTGGGGGACAGAAAATAAACACTAAGATTTTCTACACTAATCACATTCTCACTCACAGAAAGAAGGGAAAGCACAAAAGGAAAGGCCTGGTGAGGAAGAAGAATAGTAAGGCAGGTGAGAAAATGCCAGCCGGATATCTGAAAATATCTCCCATGCCTTTCCTAGAAAAGTCCCCACCAGCTGAGTGCCATGTTCCACCTGCCCAGCATCCCCTAGCATTATTCTTCTTCTTTCTTTTCTCCATACCATCTAATCCTAATGTCTTAATAACAACATTCCCAACACCACTTCACATACAAATTAAAAAAAAAACAAAAAATCAAAAAACAAACAAAAATACAAAGAAAATAATAAAGTCCTGAGAATTTTGAGAATCCTTTATTACTGGCAGCAAATCACTATGTGTATTCAGGAGTATGATGCTGTGTGTCTCTGTGTAGGTGCACAACCTCAAGAGTCCTTGCTGTATCTTTTTTTTCTCTTAACAGTTATAAACTTTATGTGGTCTCTCACCAGACCTTTCATACACCCAAGACAGTATATAGTAGCTATGGAATGGCAAATATTAATTAATAATAATGACAATTATAATGATTATTAAAGTGGCTAATACAGATATTTACAAGGAAAGGACAGCTGCTTTTATGAGAGTGAACAGAGCTGAAGAACTTCCAGAAGAGTTTTCATTCATTTTCTAACCAATTTATCAAGTTTCCATATATGACTTTTCTTCAAGCATGCACAAATGAATTTCTTTACTTCCTGAAAGAACATTAAGAAATGAGAAAGTTTATTTATACATTTTTTAAAATTTTATTTATTTGTTGATTGATCGATTGATTTACAACCAAGTTAGTTAGAAAATAGTGTAATAATGATGTCAGGAGTAGATTCCAGTGATTCACCCCCTATGCATAACACCCAGTGCTCATCCCAACAAGTGTTTTCCTTAATGCCCCTTATCATTTAGCCCATGCTCCCATCCACAACCCCTCCAGGAACGCTCAGTTTGTTCTTTGTATTTAAGTCTGTTATGTTATGATCCTCTCCTTGTTTTTATATTATTTCTGCTTCTCTTCCCTTATGTTCATCTGTTTTCTATCTTAAATTTCACATATGAGTGAAGTCATATGATATTTGTCTTTCTCTAATTTCTTAGCATAATACCCTCTACTTCCAGCCACATAGCTGCAAATGGCAAGATTTCATTCTTTTTGATTGCTGAGTAATACACCATTAAATAAACTCCATTATATATACTCCATATATATACCGCATATTCTTTATCTATTCATCTGTTGATGGACATTTGGACTCTTTCCATATTTTGGCTATTGTCAATAACACTGCTATAAACATTGGAGTGTATGTTCCCCTTTGAAACAACACTCTTGTATCCCTTGGATAAGTACCTAGTAGTGCAATTGCTACAGCACTCAATGAAAATCACTCTTGTGTTTCAGTGTAAACTAATCACACTGGAAGTGTTTGAAAATATTTTTCCATGGAAAAATAATAAAGGAAAGCTTTGAGGTGAATTTATATTTTTAATATCACTCGAGGAAAAATTCATAAATATCTTTGATCTATTATCTGACACTCATTGTCCAGCATCCACAGAGGCTTCAACTTTATATGATATCATTGCTTTACATTGCCCTGGAAGATTTTATAATCACAATTACTACTGAACTCAAATTGTTTCAGTGTTCCAGATAAAACTATTATTATTACTAATAAATACTATTTGTTTGAGAAAGCAGCTCCCAGTTCTTTCCAGCTAGGTTTTGTAAGTTATTGTGAAACAGGCTGTTCCTGTCCTCACTTCTGTGAGGCAGGCAAACATCTGGGTACCTTTTCCATTCTGAGAGCTTCATTTCCTAAGACATCATGGCAGCTCAGGCAGCTCCTATTATGATATTTGTTCTCCATTCAGATAAGCTCCATTCAGCATAAAAGAGTAAAGAGCTGCATTTCTGATGGGGGAGAGGTCTGTGGGGAGTGGGAGTGGCAGACTGATTTCTGCCAAGAAAGTTTTTCCTCTGTCTAAAAATTTCTCACTACAATGGTTATTCTTTTTTTTTATCTTGTGTATTCATCCAATGTATCAATAATTATTTGTTATTTGTTATTTGTCTAATCTAACTCTTGGCGCTTAAGTAATAATATATGAGATGATAAAGACAGGAATAAAGTGACTTTCTTTAAATACAAATGGAAGGATACCAAAAGGATTGCCCATAAAAGAAATTAGCTAAATTAGATTTTATTAAAATTGAAAAATATTTGTGAAAGATACTATTAAAAGACTGGAAAGTCACCCACTGTATGGAGAGGGGAAGTTGGTTTGCAAAGCATATATCTGACCAAACTCTTATTTAGAATATACAAATAACACTTAAAATTCAACAATTAAAAAAAAATCTTAAAATAACTGAATGGATAATTCACCAAAGAAGATACGTATATAGAAAATAAACATAAGAGAAGACCTTCCACATAATTTGTTAAAAAAGAAATGAGATACTACAACATACCTATTAGAATTATTTTAGGAAAAAAAAAAACATGACAATACCTCATTTGTTACAGGTGTGAGTTTAAAATACCACAGTATCTTTGAAGGACAGTTTGGGAATTTCTTTTAATATCAAATGTAAACACCAGCATACCAGCAATCTCACTACTGGCTATATATACAAGTGTACTGAAAAAAAAAATACATTCATGGGGCGCCTGTGTGGCTCAGTCTGTTGAGGGTCGACTTTGACTCAAGTCATGATCTCGCATTCATAGGTTTGAGCCCTGCATCAGGCTCTGAGTTGATAGCTCAGAGCCTGGAGCCCGCTTTCAGTTCTGTGTCTCCCTCTCTCTCTGGCCCTCCCCTGCTCACACTCTGTCTCTATCTCTCAATAGAATAAAATAAAATGTAAAAAAAAGAAAAAAATACATTCACACAAAAACCTACATGTGAATATCTATAGCAACTTTACTCACAAATGCTAAAAACAGAAAACAACCATGATGTCCTTCAAAACATAAGGGGATAAACTAATTCTAGTCCATCCATCACATATAATAGCAATAAAAAGAAAGGAATAGTTTATTTATGAAACAACACAGAGGAAGCTTAGCTGCAGTTTGCTTAGTGAAATAAGCCAAACCACAAAGACTATGTATTTTATGATTTAATTTGTATGACATTCTGGAGAAGGTGGAACGATAAAAATTTAAAAAAAAAGCAGATTAATGTTTGCCAGGGATTGAGGAAACAGTGATTCACTGCAGTGGGTCACATAGGGGATTTTTAGGTTATAGAATTATTTTAGCATGACTTGATATGTGTGCGTACATGGGTTAGGATGCATACACATATTTTGTATCTCTGTCTACTGAGATCTAAAAGCAGTAATACCCCAGTAATAATGAGTATTCCCACCATCCAGATCTCTGTTTCTAAATATCATTTTACAATAAAACAGAAAATATTTTTTGGAGAAATGGCTAATTCTATATAAGGGACATGGAAAATGCAAGATGATCCTGAAGCATCTTGTAATGTCAAAGTAAGGGAATATTAAAAAAAACAACACTACTGGAAACATGAGCAAAATCTGAATGAAGTTAATATTTATTAATCACAGTTTTTTAGTTTTGGCAATTATAACACACTCATGAAAGATGTCAACACTGAGGAATTTCAGTACAGTGTATACATATTCTCTCTGTACTATCTTTGCAACTTTTCTTTAATTGCATTAGTCCTGGCAATCACCTGGCAGTTGTCTGGCAAATCATCTGTCTTTCTGCTTCAACATGGAGAAGTTCCTGAGAATCTTACACATGTATGTGAGTGTGTGTGTGTCTTCATGCTTTTGTGGTACAGTCAAGGCCAGATGGGGGGCACCACTGAGGGAGAGCTAGAGCTGGAGAGAAATATCTCCTAAGCTTTCATTCACATTACTGCATTTCACAGTGTGAATGAGCCAGGCAGAGGATAGGACACTACATCAGGAAGCTGGTCATCCCCTGCAGGTTGATGTGGCTGTTAATTTGCACCCTTCAATCAACAAAAGAGCCACCTCCTGTAAGATCATTCCCATTTGACTTTATCCATCTTATCAGTGTCCCATGAAAATAATTCTTTAAAACCTTAATGAAATATGGATCTATTGTCTAAACATCTCTAACATTTCAAGAAATCATGGAAGTACAAATAAGCTCCCTGGAACAATGAAGCAGAATAATAACCTACTTTAATAACCAACCTCTGAGAAAAACATCACTTCCTTTCCTCTTATTTCATTTTCCTCCCCTTTCCCACATTTACCCCTTCTAACATCAAGAGTAAAGCCTGTTGGAACCATTCTTAGATCAGCCAGGGAAGCTGCAGAGGGCTAAATAGTTTCATAAATAAACTCTGTTGATTCCTCCTTTCATCCTCTCTCCTTCTCTCCTGTGGCCCGGTGTCAGGACCTGTTTGACACCTTAATATCTCCTAATCAGGGAAGACACTTTTACTGATATGATGCAAGGGATAGAAGTGTAGATGAGGAGATGCCTCCAGCTTGGGAGAGGAGTTGGACCCAGGGAACTCAGCTGACATGTGGTCATCATGGGGAGAAATGGTGGCAGAACAGCATGTACCAGGAGCAGCAGAGGGGGAGGTGCAATTGGGAGAGAGATTCTCAGTCAATAAAACACTTTCACTTAGAGAAGAGGAAAGCTTACTGAGGTGTTCAAACAATAAAATTTTAAAATAAAAATGACTAGTCTTAACTTTTCCACTAGTGTTCCTCTGCAGTGGTCCCTTGAATCAATGGATGAGTAAGCTGTGGGGGCCACCTGATGCTAGATGGATCAGTGCTTTCCTCCTGCCTGGCTGTGAAGGTAAGGTCAATGACTCTGAGATGAGGGATACCTGACATTCTACAGGCTCTGCAATGGACCTTTGCCAGACCCTTCTTCCTCCTTCTCTCTGACCAAAGAATGCATCCTCACTCCTTCAAATTCAAGCCCATTGTGTCTCCCTTTACTTCACAGAGAAATAAATATCTGTTGTTTAGTGTTGCTGATGGGCCCATCCAGCTGTGTTTCAGCCTATAGCCCTTCTGTAGCTACTCTCCCTCCAACCCTAATTTCAGAACAATATCTGTCATGTTCACTTCCATCTGCTGTTCTTATTGCTAAAACCTGAACAAGAACCAGGTATTCAAAAACCTGTAGGAGAGAGGATGGGGCTGGCGGTGGGGTTGCTTGGGAGAAGAGGCAGCCTTACTACAGCTGTGGTCATACTCTGTCACTTCATGTGCCCAGCCTCTGCCTCTTTCCTCCTTTCCAGGGAATGACAACTGTCCTCACCTTCAACCTGAGTCCTCCCACTGTTCATAAAATCAGGGCTAATCTGACATAGGACAAGTTTGCATTTTGTTGAATTTTTTTTTTGGCCATGATTACAAAAGCAATATATATTCATTGTAGAAAATGCATTGTCAAATAAGAAAAAAAGAGAAAGTAAAAAATACAAATTATACATAATCCCATTATGCAGAAACTATGTTTTAACACTCCTGTTTTATCAGCTTTTCCAATAGAAGACTTGGGAATAAGATTTCTGTAGTCAAATATGTTTGAGAAACATGGTGCATGTCAGGATCTCTGAAGGGCCCTGTGATGGATATCTGCTGGTCTGAATTTTCCAATTTTTTTTCACCACAGACACCACCCCCCATTTATTTTTTAGTAATTATTTTTTAGTAATTTGTTAAGAAAATGCTTGCTCTAAGTAGAGAAGCATTGATATAGTTCTCTGCATATATACATGTATGTAGTGTGTGTGTGTATTTGTGTGTGCACACCCATATACATATGCATAAAATTATTTAATACTGTTAAATATTATCGTGGTGTCTTCGTGGCTCCATCAGTTGAGCATCTGACTCTTGATTTCGGCTGAGGTCATTATCTCATGATTTGTAAGATTGAGCCCCATCTTGGGGTCTGTGCTGACAGCATGGAGCCTGCTTGATATTCTCCCTACACCCCCCCACATTTAAAAAATAAATACTCTTTATTATTAATAACACATACATATTTTATCTCCTAACCTCACAACAGGATAAGCTCCTCCACTTTGTAATGACCACGAAGGATTCTTCATAGGAACATAACATACCTTATCAAAATCAAACCCAAATCTCCCAAGATGGTCCCTGGAGGGTAAACATTCCCATAGGGAGAGTATGTGTACTGTTAGGTCAAAGAAGATCCATTTGAAGATCAAAGAGGAAATAATTCTACCAAAATATTTCAGAACCCTTCTTGTATAAATTGGAAATTTAATAAAATATCCTTCATACTCATTATCTCAAATGTTGGGCATCCTTCTGAGAGTAAAAGGGGTTGGTACATACATCTAACTATCCTCCTCAAATGAGAAGAAAAGATAAAAGAATCCATTGAGTTAAAAATAATGAAAATAATCTCTCTCTCTATCTCTCTTTTGGACGGGGTCTTTGAAGCTTTGGATTGTGTTTTATTTTTGTAAATAATGAAAGTAGCTTGTTTTCTTTAAAGTTAAACCACCAATAATGAAAGTCATATCTTCGAATATGCTAAGATTTTGGGAAATAACTTCGTCCCTATTTAAATTTCCACTATTCACTCACATGTCCTGAGTTTTCCTTTTCACTTGTGCTGCTGGCAGTGAAAAGACTAACAGTATTTCCTCCTTTTCTCTCATCTCTCCTCCTGCCCATCTAGTGTGCTCTAGAAGGCTAAACCAAGGACACCAGGCTTGTATGAAGTATATTTGGCTTCTGGAGAAAAATCCACCTTTTAGAACTTCCCTTTAAAGCCTGCAGCCACTTCCAGAGGGACACAGAACTCTTGCTTGTTACTTTCCGCCCCTTGGATTGTATACACCAGACTACCTACCAGATACCAGAATGTGGTGGAAGGCAATGGCCTGTCAACCTTCCTGTCCCTGCAGAGGCAGAAAACATGTCCAGTAAGGGCCTGGATCTCCATGGCTATTTTGCCAGTATCCACCCCCTCCTCCCCACCCCCAAAGACTGAGCTGCATCTTCATCATATCCCTGCTCTGCCTGCTCTCTGGTTTTCTCTTATGATTGTTCCCTCTTGTCTTTTCCAGCTGTCTTCATGACATTAATGTCCTTGCCGAGGTTTGGGCACCTTTGTAGTAGAGGAGAATTATTATTCCCTGAATGCTATATTAAAAGCCCAGCCATTGTGGGTTGTGAAAATATACTTTGCCTGAATTCTGTTTTATTTATCTTGATAATCTAAGATACAACCACAAAAGCTATACTTAGGTGGCCCTAGAAAACTTATTTTTGGGTTTCCTTACTTAAGGTTTCAAGGTTCTTGAGAAGACTCAAGACTTCTCTGAGTGTACCTGCTCCTGTATTCAGTACCTCAGTCCCTGTGTGAGACCATGGGGGTATAAATAAAGACCCATTAGGAATCCCCACGCCAATGATAATCAACTATATGAATTACTGGTGTAAACTTTTTAACCTTAAAGCTGTCCCAGTCCACAGTCATCAAATGAGAATTGTTTGTCTTAGAACAGTGCACAATTGACTGTAAACAATTCTCCAGATAATTGCTATGCATATTTCTGGATAATCCTCAAGTTGAGTGCAAGAACATTATATTAATGTAAGGGCATTGAAGGTCAAACAGGTGAAATTACTTATGCAAGAGTTTTTTCCAACTCCGGTTCTCCTCATTGGTGAAGGAGGTGTTCTCCGTATAGAGTTAATGGGGATAACCAAGCACATGACACTTGAGAGTGGATAGATGATATTGACAGCTCTTTAGTCATGTATACCCACATCCTGGGATAGGAAGACACCACATGCCATGCAGGGTCACATAGGGCTTTACAGACTGAATATCAGGAGCTGTCAGAGGATGACTATAGTATTAAGAATGTGGGGTCCTCCTTAGTTCCAAAGTGGAGGAGCTTCTGTTGTGAGACCCCTTAAGCTGTGCCTTTCAGGACAAGAGGGAAAATGTTATCTATAGGTAGTCTTTCTAGGGTAGCAAGGATGCATGTATTTGACAAGACACTGCAGTGGCAGCAGGCACTGCAGAGGAGGCTGCTCTGCTCAAAGTGACACAGCCAGGAGCACCTCCATCAAACACCTCCTCAGGGCAATTTTGGAGAGTGTCATCCCTTAATACATAGGACTTATATGAGCTGGGAGGGGCAGCACAAAAGGGGTAAAAACAAACCCTAACATGGGCTCCCTGGGTGAGGCAAGATATGGATAAGGGCTACAGAAGTACTATATGCACCATTTTAATCAATAGATAAAAGCAAGTATCTATTTGTAGACCAAAGCCTACAGACAAATTGTGGTCCACTCTCAGGCAGCCTTCACCATATCATGGCATCAGTTAGCCAGGAGAAGCTAGTTAAAGCTGACTAGGTGTCATTGGTGTTGTTTGGGTCACCTTGTTTTTGATACCAATTATTTTCGTCACCTGTAATTCATAAGGTGAGGGAGATTCTCACTCTAGAATTAGGTGGTTGACCAAACACATGACACCTGACACAGGAAAGATAAGCTTGTCAGTTTTTTGTTAGTCACATATACTCAGGAGGAAGGACACCATGTGCTACACATGGGCATTGAACTTCTGAACAGAGTGAAGAACTGAAGCCTGTGGGGTGTGTGTGTGTGTGTGTGTGTCCTCTCATTCCCATGGGAGGATGTTACTGGATTGAACAAATGATTGTGCAGATTGGCGGGGATAAGTAGGCACAGTACCTGGTTTCTTGATAAGGAGGATTGCTTGGCTAAGGGACCTTATCCACATGAGCAGAGAGAGTGTGGAGGAGAAACTGCACTTAAGTCATTCAAGGCCCTTCTGGATTCACCAGATGTCAAGGTACCACATAATACTGGGCTTTACTTTTAGGCCTTATATAACATCAATGTCATGCACAGGCCTCAATATTATTAGAGAAAGATTGAGGCATTTACAGTCCTATGTTGTATTTCTTCTCCATGCATAATCTTTGAGGTTGACAGTCCAATTACATCATATAATCAGGACAAATTCCAGAGAATAAAGGGGAAATATAGTGCAGCTTAACAATACAATTAAGTTCATTATGTCAAGTGGGCTAGACAGTTTCTGCTCACAGTTTCCGCTTCTTGAAATTAATCAAACTATTATATTTTTTATTCTTATAAAATTAACATAACATAAAATTAACAATTTTAAAGTGTACAATTCAGTGACATTTAGCACTGATTTTCAAAGTTGGGCAATTATTACCTCTGTCAAGTTGCAAAAAAATTTCAGCATAAAAAGAGATTCCTATATCTGTTAAATAGGCACTCTCCATTGCCTTATTCCCTTAGCCCCTGACAGCCACTAATATGTTCTCTCTCTGCATAGATTTACCTATTCTGAATATTTCATATAAATGGAATCATATTATAAATCATTTTTTGTTTGACACTTTTTACTTAGAATAATATTTCTAAGCTTTATGCATGTTGTAGCATGTTTTAATAATTTTACTTTTTAATACTTTTTGTAGCTAAGTAATATTCTACTGTGATTGCATCACATCTTTATTCATTCATGTATGTTAACAGAAGTTTGTGAGTTCCATTTCAAATGTCAGAAATTAAAAATGTTTAGAATAGTTTGAAAATTTTTTGGTCCCTAACAATTCAAAACATAATCACAATACCCAGGGACAGTATTATAGGCATCAAGTGTTTGCATTAAAGTTTTAATTATTGTATATTTTCAGAATTACTTTGTCTTTTATAACACATTAGACTGTATATCAAAAAATGTTTTTAAAATACCTACCTGGTAAAGAAATTTCATGTAGAATATGTAAAGAGGCTCAAAATTTGATAATAAAATTAATAATCCATAAAAATAGGCAAACTATTTAGAGAGACGCTTAATGAAAATAACTGAGGTGTTCCCAGGTGGCCAAGTCAGTTAAAAGTGTATACCTTGATCTCAGAATTGTGAGTTGAAGCCCTGCACTGGGCTCACATCAGGGAGCCTAGTTAAAAAAATATATAATGTCAAATAAGCATATGAAAAAATACATCACTAGCTGTTATGAAATACAAGCTAAAACCACACTGAGATACCACCATACATTTAATAGAATAGATTAGAATAGAATAAATAGATTAGATAGATGATAGATGATAGCTAGGTAGATAATATGTAATTGTAACTCTATCAAGTTCCCTTGTGCATGTGAAGCAGATGTAACTCCGCTAAATTGCTGATAGAAATGCAAAACTGGTATAGCCTCTTTGGGAAACAGTTTGGTGGTTTCTTATAAAATTAAATTTATACTTAGCATACAAACAGCAATGCCACTCCAATAAATTTTCCTGATTGAATACAAGTTTATGTTTATGGAAAACATTGCAAAAATGTTTATTGTAACTTTATTTGCAAAAAAATTAAAAAATATCCTTTAACTGGTAAATAAATTAACTGTGATACATGCATGCAATGTAATATTACTTGGCAACACAGAGAAATGAACTGAACATGAATGAATCTTAAATGTATTATTGAGATGTGCCTAAATGAAAGAAAGCAGATTCAAAAGGCTGCATACCATATGATTTCATTATATGATATTGTAGAAAAGACAATACTTTAGAGTCTGAAAACAAATTGGTGGTTGACAGGGGCTGCAAGTGGAGGGACGAGTTAATTATAAGGCAGTGTAAAAAGTTTTGAGTCTGATGTAAATATACTCCATCTTCTTAGCAGTGATGGTGGTTGGATAATGGAATGAATTTGCCAAAACTTACAAACCTATATACTTACAAGTGTGTTTTACTCTATATGAATTATGCCTTGCTAAATAAAATTTTAAAAATCATACAGAGTATGATGCATACAATGCAAATATGCTAGAAATCAGTAAACACAAGATAAGAAATCCCCTTATATTTGGAAACTAAATAATGTACTTTTTGACAGAACTAAAATATCATCACTTTAAAACCCTAATGAAAACATTTATTAGACCACTAACATTATTACACTACTAAAGCCATTAGAAGTAATGGTAACTGGAAATTTTAAAAATAATGACACTTGAACTTACTAACCAATCCTAACACCTCAAAAAAATCCTAACCCTTTAATTAAAAAATGATAGCAAACTCTATCTCTCCTGATAGAAGTATACACCATCTCTCATGAATTATTTTTGCTAAATATAAGATCTCAAATTGATCAATATTTAGATCTAATATATATATTTTTAGGAAATTTTACAAAAGTCAAGGGAGAGAGAAATGTGTTCAGTCAAGCCATGAGTATACAATGATATACAGAACATGGAATTAATGACTCAATTTCTTCAACAAATAAATGACAATAAAAATGACAAAGAATATCAAACTTAAAACAGGGTGGGAAAGAGAGAAAGAGAGAAATGATAAACCAAATACAATGGATGTGGACTTTCTATATCCTGATTTGAACAAATCAATTATTAAAAGGAGTTCTGGACTAAGATGGTGACATAGAAAAAAACCTGAACTCACCTCCTGTCAGAGATAATGAGTATATGGCTACATATGGAAAAATTTTATCTTAAAAATAAAAGTAAATACTGGCTGAGTGATGCCTACAAAGTGGGAAAGAAAAAAGAAAACCACATGAAAGCAGATAGGAGAGGCTAGCACATTATTATCATAAATCTCCACTCATTGGCATGAAGACCTACAGTTGAGAATGAACTGAAAACATGGAGCTTCTGCTTGAGGAGCAAAGGATTCAAACTCTACATCAGGCAGCCCAACCATTAAGCCATATATTCAAGAGACAAGTGCCCCAAACATCCAGCTTTGAAAACCAACAAGGATCATGTTCCCAGTCCTACAAGACTTAGTAATCTCAGAAACTGCTCTTTAAAATGTCCATGCATATGCTTCATTTCTAAAGTCTGGGTATGATTTCGCCTACACTGAAAATAAAGGAGGCTTACATGCTTATATTAAAACATCACACTGAGGGACAGTTATCTAATTTAATATACACATCTAGGAAACTTCTGGAACACTCTCCAGGGTCAGAGAATGGCAAACACCATCTTCATGTTCTCTCTTTGCCATGTTCCAAATGGACCAATATTTCCTGAAAGGGGGCTTTTACATGTGTCTAGTGCCCAAATTTTTTTGTCTGTTACCTACCTTGATTGCCTGGCTCTGGATTCCAGGGAAACTTGTGCTACTGTTCCCATGGAACTGCTCCCTGGTCCCATGTAATGGTACCAACAAGAAATGTAGTCATATCCCTGTCTGGTGCCCAAATTTTTGTAACTGCTATTAGGGGGAACCTCTACATTGCCTGTATCTAGTAGCAAATGGGGCTTACTTTCATAGTTCCTGCAGAACAGTAACCAATAGAGTTTTTAAACAGCTACCACACCCAGGGCAAGAAGGAAAAACCCAGAAACTCAGTATTTCTATGAAAGAGGCCTATTAACTAACCATTATGACTGCAGCCTGAAAAGGAGTCTTCTAAATAAATATGCACTTGGTAGCTAATTGTAATCCTTTCCAGAGATAGCAGAAACCAGGCAGTATCTTTATGCTCACCTCTCTGTCATGCTCCAGAGCACCAGTATCTCCTAGAGAGGAGATTTATATACATTTGGTGCCTTTGGTGTGTGTGTGTGTCTGTCTGTCTGCCTCCCAGGAAAAACCACTTGATGGACTAGCTCTGGTGGCTAGTCTGGAGGGTTTGCATTTCTGGGTCCTGTGAGACTGTGTCAATTGGAGAGATGGTTCTTGGAAGGCTTCCACTCCCTGGTACTGCAACAAAAACAGACTGAGACACATCCCACAGTGTTTATGTGAAGGGCTTCCCTTTTTTTTTTCCTGGAACTTTGGCTTCAGAGGCTTGCTTCAGGTTTGGTACACACTCCGTGGTTTGTGGAGCATCTCTAAAGACACAGATAATACGGATACAATCATGGCACTCTATATCTGCCTTGCTCCAGATCCCTGGCATCACCTAAAGAAGGGCTCACCAGGAACTCCAATTTTTGTGATTGCCACTCAGGGAACACTTTCATATCACTTGGCTCTGGTGGCCAGTGGAAATTATGCTTGTGATCCATAGAACTGTGTATGTTTGCATATTTCCAAAAGTTCATGTCTGACATTCTGAATTCCAGCCTGAAACTAGGTGCTGATATCCTCCCCTTTGGGACACTAACAGGTTTTACCATATACTCAAATACTGTGAAATATTGAAATGGGCTGCTTGGACATGTACAAAGCTTTGAGAGACAAGAGTTGAAGTTGGGTTGAATGGCAAGATTTATCTCTTACATGAGGTCATTCCTTTGAGACTGAGAGAGGTGATTGTCTCATTTACTGTGTAGAAACCAGCAGAGAGAGCCAAGAAAAATGAATGGAGGAATATTATCCAAATGAAAGAACAACATAATGCGTGCACACAAACACAAACACACACACCCAAAACCAAAGCAACAACAAAAAAACACAAACATAAGCCCTTAATTCACCTGATAAAGACTTCAAAATCCTGGTAAAAAAAAAAAAGATGCTCAAAAGACTAGGAAGAAGAATGGATGAATATATTAAGAACTTCAACAAAGAGATGGAAAATGTAAGGAAGTACCAAATAGGAGTTGCAGAGCTAAAGAATACAAAAACTGAGCTAAAAAATACAATTAGAGGTGTTCAATAGCAGACTAGATAAAAAGGAAGAAAGGGTCAGTAAAGTTGAAGAAAAGACAGTGGAACTAAAACAATCACAACAGAAGAACAGAAAACAATTAAAAATAAAATCAAGATAATTAAGGACTAAAAAGATAGTGAATTATCCTTAAGAGTTAGTGTTTTCTTATTATTTGGGTAAATAGCACATATTATAATTACTGGATCATATGGTAGTTATATTGCTAACTTTTTGAGAAAACTTCATACTGTTTTCCACAGTGTTTATGCCAGTTTGCATTCCCACTGACATTGCACAAGGGTTCCTTTTTTTCTCCACATCTTTGCCAAAATTTGTCTCTTGTGTTTTTTTATTTTAGCCATTCTGACAGGGATGAGGTGATACTTCACTGTGGTATTGATTTGTATTTCTCTGGTGATCAGTGACATTTAGCATCTTTTCATGTGTCTTTTGGCCATCGAGATGTCTCCTTTGGAAAAATGTTGGTTCATATCATCTGCCTATTTTTAATTGAATTATTTGGGGCTTTTTGGTGTTGAATTATAGGAGTTCTTTATATTTTTAGATACAAACCCTTTATCAGATATGTAATTTAAAATTACCTTCCCTTTCTGTGAGTTTTCTTATAGTTTTCTTGGTTACCTTTGCAATGCAGAAGCTTTTCCGTTTCATGCAGTACCGAAAGTTTATTTTTTACTTTTGCTTCCTTTGCCCCAGGTGATATATCTAGGAACATGTTATGGATGATGTCAGAGAAATTACTGCCTGTTTTCTTTTCTAGATTTTAACATTTCAAAGTCTCACATTTAGGTCCTTCATCCATTTTAAGTTTATTTTTGTGTAGAGTGTAAGAAAGTGGTTCAGTTGCATTATTTGCAACTGTAGTTGTCCAGGTTCCCCAACACCTTTTGTTGAAGACATGGTCTTTTTCTCATTGGATATTCCTGCCTCTTTTGTCAAAGATAATTTATATACATATAATTGTGGATTTATTTCCAAGGTTTCTATTCTGTTCCATTGATCTATGTGATAGAGAAAAAATGGAAAAACTAGGGAATAAGGGCAAGAGAGAAGAAAAGGGGAAGAGAGGACACAGAGGATAAGAAAAAAAATTAAGAAAATGGGAGAGTAAAGAAATAATACCAAAGTGAGGAAACAAAAGAAACAAGCAAGAAAATAGAGATGGTGAAGAAGATTAAGGAGGGTGCATAAATTTCATGCTTCCAAACAATTTCCCAGAAATAGATAAAATATATGGAATAACTGAGATGGGAAAAAAATTCACAAATCTATAGGAACACTCAAAAAGTTTAATGAATTATTTAGCAATCTCTAGATACAGAGATATAAAGGGGTGGGGAATAGACATAAACCCTATAGATCTTATACAACCCTGCATCACGCCAAGTGCCAAAGTTACTTTCAATTGATAAAAATTTCCATTATTTAAGGGAAATGTTGATGTTCCTTTTCATTTTTAATCTAAACAAAATCACTATTTATATACTAGAATGTGTTATCAAATATCTTACAAATGGGATTTTTCAGTTATATTTAAAAAATTTTTAATGTTTATTCTTGAGAGAGAAAGAGAGAGAACATCAGCAGAAGAAGGGTAGAGAGAGAGAGGTAGACACAAGTCTAAAGCAGGCTGCAGGCTTCAAAAGCTGTCAGCACAGAGCCCGACGCAGGGCCAGAACTCACAAACTGGGAAATCATGACCTGAGCCAAAATTGGATGCTTCACCAAATGATCCACTCAGATGCCCCTAGGCACTCACCAAATGATCCACTCAGATGCCCACTCAGATGCATTAGTTGAAGGATCGTCCCTCCACAATGTTATTTCATACAGTTGAGTAGATGGCACTTTCTTTAGAGTTACCAGGACAGGTTTTCCAACACGTCTTAGTGAAATAAGAAGTTGTTTGAAAGACGGTATCGCCATTGTGTTTTTTCTGAACTCAGCATGGGATACTTTAAGTTCCCTGTAAAGGGTTTCAAACACCACTCGATTTGAAAGCAGAATTTAGTTGAAAGGTGTTTTTTCCATGGTTTTCCTTCAAGGTGTTCAGCGTATGGCACCATCATTGTACATTTAGTCCTAGATTTTTACTCACTTCCAAGTTAGAAAAGATGTTACTAAAAAGATGATTTGTCCACAGTGTTTCTTCAGAGAGATGAGTGTATGGAACTTTCCTTAATGTTTTCAAACGCTTGTAACTCAATGAAACATGGTGTTAGTTCAAGAATGGTTTCTCCACACTGTTGAATCTATGGTATGGCACTTGCCTACCAGCTCACCACTTACATTTTCAAACACTTGTATGGTAGTGAAACAAATGATCATCTAAAGTTGTTTCTCCACGCTGTGTTTTCCTAATAGTCCGGCATAAGATTTCAGACAGTGGATACTTAGTGAAACAAGGAATTAGTGGAAAGGTGTTTCTCCCATCATATTAATTCACAGCGATGAGTCACTGCCATTCCGCTTTATTTTCTGCATAGGTTTTGGAAGACTTCTAAGTACTTGAAATAAGAAGTTATTTGAAAGATGTTTCTCCACGGTATTATCTCACAGAGGTGAGTATATTGACTTTCCCATGATTCCACACACAGGTTTTCAAACACGGCTAGCTAAGAAGTTGGTTCAACAAGAAGTTGGGTGAAAGACCTGTTCCCCAGTGTTATTTTCGGAGAGTTCAACTTCCTGAAACGTAATGGTAGCTGAAAGATGGGCTCCCCACAGTGTTTCACAGAGTGTGGATATGTCACTTTCCTTATATTATTC
The DNA here is from genome assembly GCF_046562875.1 of Panthera onca. Lineage (NCBI taxonomy): Eukaryota > Metazoa > Chordata > Mammalia > Carnivora > Felidae > Panthera > Panthera onca. Next base: position 83,073,477 of record NC_138348.1, on the reverse strand, counting down.
GGTCGCAATTATTTTCAATATGTTTTCGGACACAAGAAGTTATTTGAAAGATGGTTTCCGCACAGAGTTGTTTTGCAGAGTTAAGTATGTGGCACTTTGCATATTCTTCCCTGCATATGTTTTCAAACATTTCTAACACTGTGAAAGAAGCAGGTCGCCGAGAGAAGTTTTCTCCACAGTGTGGATTCACAGAGAGGAGTTCATGGCACTTTCCTTATACTTGTCCGCAATAGAGTCAAAGCCTCCTAACCTACCGAAACAGGGAGTTCGGTGGAAGGACGGTTTCCCCCTGTGTTTTCTCAGAGTTGACTGTATGGCCCTTTGCCTAAGTTCTCATTATAACCTATCAACCCCCTAACCTAGTGAAACAGGATGTTATTTGAAAAGCAGTCTCCCCGCTCTGTTATTTCACAAAGTTGAGTTTATGAGAGTTTCCTTACATGTAGTTCCCCGCATTGATTCTCCAAAACGTCTGAAATGAGAAGTTGTTTGAAAGACCATGTCCCTGTTGTGTTTTTCACAGCGTTAGGATTGTGGCCTTTTCCTTATACTTCCATCTAAAGGTTTTCAAACACTTCTAAGTGGAAAGAAGACGTTAGTTGAAAGTTGGTTTCTCGACAAGGTTTTAATTCAAGGAGATGAGCCTATAATACTCTCGGTTTACATTTAGACCTAAATTTTCAAACACTTCTAACTTAAGGAACAACGTCATTTGAAGGGTCGTGTCTCCTGTATTTTTTTTTTTTTCTCACAGAGTTAAGTACATATCACTGCCCTCATCATTACCCACCTAGGTTTTCATACCCTTCTTAGTGAAACAAGAGATTCGTTGAACATTGTTCCTCCAGAAGGTTATTTCACAGAGTTAATCTGAAGGAACTTTACAGTCCCCAGATTAGGTTTTACAACACGTGTAATGTTGTGAACCAAGAAGTTGGTTGAAAGACGGTGTCTCGATAGGTTTTCTCCCAGAATTAAGTATAAGTCATATACTTCTTATACAGCTTATAGTTCTCTGTAAAGGAACTGTAAACACCTCTCAATATGAAGCCAGACTTTTGTTGAAACGTGGTTTCTTAGTTGTTTTATTTCAAGAAGTTGAGTGTATGGCACTGCCATTATATATTTAGTACCACATTTTCAAACACTTCTAACTTCGTGAAGGAAGGTTTTCAGTAAAAGAGGCTTTCCCGAAGGTAATTTTTCAGAGACTTGAGTCTAGAGCCCGTCTGTTATCATTTCTGGCTTAGGTTCTCATACACTTGAAACCTAGGGAACGAGGGGTTATTTGACAAAACGATTTCCACCCACAGTGGTGGGCATAGGGAACTTCTCCTGAATGTTCCCTGCTTAGGTGCTCAGACACTTCTCAATGAAAAAATATGTTAATTTAAAAATCAAGTTCCCCACCATGGTTTTTGTAAACCAGAGTTGAGTATAAGGCACTTGCCTTGGAGTTCGTCCCTTATTTCAAAGACTTCTAACATCTTTGTTGGATGCAAGCTGGCTTTTCCACGTATCTTGTCACAGTGTGGAGGAAATGCCACTGTGTCGGGGAGGACCCGAATAGGTCCTCAGACACTTCTACTTAGTGAAGCAAGAAAATAGTTGAAAGATGGTTCCTCCACTATTGTATTTCACAGAGTTGAGTAAAAGACACTTTCCTAATAGTTACCAGGACAGGATTTCCCACACGTCAAAACTTAGTGAAACAAGAGGTTGTTTGCAAGATGGTTTCTTTTGCTGAATTTAGAAGGCCCTTCTGTTTCTATTTCAAACACCACTCAAAGAGAAACCAAAGGTTAGCTGAAAGATCGTTTCTCCACAGGGTTCCTTCAAGGAGTTGAATGTATTGGCACTGTCATTATACATTTTAGGCCAAGATTTTCAGTCGCTCCTACTTCCTGAAAGATGTTGCAAAAAGACCTTGTCTCACAGTGATTTTTCACAGAGTTAACTGTATGGCACTTTCATCTTAGTTGCCCGCATAAGTTTCAGACACTCCTTACATAGTGAAACAAGAAATTATTGAAAGGTGATTTCTCCACAGAATTATTTAAACAAACTAACATAGTGAAACGAGATGTTAGTTGAAAGTTGGTTAGGCCACAGTCTTTTTTCAGAAAATTGAGTATATAACACTTTCTGCATAGGTCTGCACAGTTTTCAAACACATTAACATAGCAAAACCGTATGTTGGTTGAAAGATGGTTCACCACGGTATTTTTTCATAGAGTGGAGTATAAGGTACTTTCCTGCTAGTTCCCCACATAGGTTTTCATACACTTCGAAATTAGTGAAACAAAATAGTTGAAAGATGTCCCAGAGTGTTCTTTGACAGAGGTGAATATATGGCCTTTTCTGAATAGGTCCATGTAGCTTCAAACGACATTTCCCATAGTGAAACCAGATGTTAGTTGAAAGATGGTTTCACCTGACTGTTGAGACTAAAAGTTGAGTCTATATCACGTTCTGCCTAAAACCAGCATAAGTTTCCCAACGCTTATAACTTGAAACAAGATGATAGTGAGTAAACAGATGGTTTCCTCACAGTCTTTCATTCTACTGACTATATGGCTCTTGCTCTGTTGGACCTGCATTTGTTTTCAAACTTTTCTGAGTGAAACAAGATTGTTGAAAGATGGTTTCCACAGTTGGTCACTAGAAAGATGGTTTCCTCACTGTCTTGGGTCACAGACGTGTGTATACTGCACTTTCCATAAAGGCTCCATATCACTTTCAAAATTTTTAACTTAGTGAAGCCAGATGTCAGTTGAAAGAACCTCCTGTCACCACATAGCTGATATCGGGATTCAGTTGATGCCTCCTTCCATATAGGCTCACTTAGGTTGTCAAAAACTTCTACCTTAGGAAAACCAGATGTTCGTTGAAAGACGGTTTGCCCACAGTGCACTTTCAAACAGCAGAGAACAAGGTTCTATCACACTAAGCAACGCCCATTTTTTCAAATACTTGGTAACTTAGTGAACCCCAATGTTCAGTGAAATACTGTTCTTCCACAATATTGTTGAACACAGTTGAGGGTATGGCACTTTCATTGTAGGGCCCGCACGGTTTTCAGACACGACAAATGTCGTGAAACGAGAGGTTAGTTGCAAGATGGTTTCCTCGCAAAGCTGTACCACAGAGCTGAGTACCTGGCACTTCCCTCAAGGTGGCCCACATGAGTTTTCAAACAGTACTTAGTGAAACAAGATGTAACTGGTAAGGCCGGGGGCCGCACTGTCCTTAGAAGTGAGTGCAGGGAAATTTCTGCATTGGCTCCGAGTAAGTTTTTGAACACCTCTAACGTGGAGTGCCAAGATATAGTTGAAATCTTTTCAACACACTGTGGTTTGTTTAACACTTGCGAATGTGACACTTTCCTTGTGAGCCCCGCCTAGGTTTCCAGACACTTCTAACTTAGTGAAACCAGAAGTTACTTGAAAGCCTGTTTCCCCCGTGTTCTTTCACAAGGTTGAGGACATGGCACATTCTGCTCAGACACCGCACAGGTTTTCAAACACGGCAATCTTCGTGACACCGGGTGTTACTTGAAAGATGGCTCCCCCAACAGTGTGGTCTCACAGAGTTGAGTACACGGCCGTTTCCGAATAGCACCCGCATGTATGGTCCCACGCGTCTAACTTACTGAAACAAGATGCGGGTTGAAACCCGGTTTCCCCCAAATGCTCTTTGACTCTATGGGAGTACAATGGCACTTTTCGCCTAAGCCCCGCACCGGGGTTCAAACAATTCTAACTTTGTGATGTGAGGTGGCAGTCGAAAGATGGTTACAACTCAGCGTCGTCTCACAAAGTGGAGTGTATGGTACTGTCCGCGTAGGTCGCTCATAGGTTTTCGAACACTTCTACATCTGTGAAGCGAGACGTAGACTGAAAGATGGCTGGCTATGCCACCGTTTTCCCAGAGTAGACTGGAAGGCACTTCCCCTGTAGCTTCTGCATAGGGTTTTCAAACCCTTGCGACAAGTGACCCCAGAAGTTATTTGAGAGACGGTTTGAGCACAGTGTTGGTTGCGAAAGTTAAGGACGTGACACTTTCTGTGTAGAACCCGCAGAGCTTTGCAGCCATTTTTGCCTCAGTGAAACGAGAAGTTAGGCGGAAGATGAATTCCCCTCGGTGTTGTTATACGGCGTTGACTCTATGGCACTTGGTAGGCCCCACATGGATTTCCAAACGCTTCTAACTTTGTGAAACGGGATGACAGTCGCACGCTGATTTCACCACAGTGTTGTTCACCTAGTTGCGTGTGTGGCACTTTTCCGCCGAGGCCGCGCATACGTATCAATCCCTTCTCAGTGAGCGAGAACGACTTTAGCTGCAAGATGGCTTTCCAAGTGTTGTGTCATGGAGGTGAGTACATTGCAGTGTCCACACGGGCCGCGTCGAGTTGCCATACCATCTACCTTAGCGACACCGAATGTCAGTTGAAAGGTCTTCTCATCAAAATGTGGTTTCTTAGAGTTGAGTATAGATGGCACTTTCCTTGTAGGCCTCGCATAGGTTTTCAACCACTTCTAGCTTTGCAAAACCAGATGTGAAACCAGATGTTTTCCCCCATAGTGTTGTTTGACAGAGTGGAGCCTATGGCAGTGTCAGCCTAGGCACCGCATGTGTTTTCAAACACTTGCAACTTATTGAAACCTGACGTTAGGTGAAAGGGTTCTGTTTCACAGAGTTGAGTGTATGGTACTTCCCGTGTTGGCCCCACATCGAGTTTCCGGCACTTCCGACTTCGCGTAAAGAGATGAGAGTTGAAAGATGGTGTCACCACAGCGTTAGATCACGTAGTTGAGTGTCTGGCACTTTTCTGCATTAAGTCCTGCATAGTTTGCGAGCGAGAGTGTAGCTTCGTGAAACCGGACGCTAGTTGAAAGATGGTTTCGCCAAACTTTCCCCCCTCCCCTCCCCGAGAGTTGAGGGTATGGCACCTTGTACGTAGGCCTCGCAGTGGTGTCCAAACCCTTCTTACTTAGAGAAAGCAGATGTCTGTTGAACGATGCTTTACCGACAATGTCGTTTCCCAGAGTTCAATATATGGCACTTGCCTTGTAGGCCCCGCATAAGTTCTCAGACCCTTCTTAGGAAAACAAGCATTTTGTTGAAAGAGGGGATACCCCACAGCGTTTCTGAGAGTTGAGTGTGTGACCCGTTCGGGGTAGGCCACGCATTGGTTTTCAAAGACAAGTCACGTAGTGAAAGGAGACCCTCAGTTGACTGACAGGTTCCCTAAAGTGATGCTTCAGAGTTGAGTGTATGCAACTTCCTGCCTGGGCTCTGCGGGAGTTTTCAGAAACTGCTGAGTGAGTGAAAGGAGACTGTAGTTGCAAGATGGTTTCCCCACAGTGATTCGCAGCACGGAGTCTATGGAACATACCGCCTGGGCCCTGGATGGTGTGCAAACACCTGTCTGCTGGTGAAGTGCAGCTGTGAGTTGAAAGAGGGTTTCCCCAGAGTGATTCCCAGAGCTGAGCCCAGGGCCCTTTTGGGGTAGGCCCTGCCTTGGTTTTTCAAACAAGTCTTGGCGAAAAGAGATGCTAGTGGAAAGACAGTTTTCCCAAAGTGCTGCATGACAGAGTTGAGTCCATGGAACTTGCCGCAGTCTCCGCCATGGTTTCCAAACACTTCTAACTTAGTGAGATGAGACGTTAGTTGCAACACGGTTGCACCCTCTGTCAAAAAGCTCTTTGACAGAGTTGCGTATTACTGGCACTCTCCGCAAGGGTTCCCAAACAATGCCAACTTTGTGACTCGCGGCGGTAGTTGAAAGAGGGTTTCCCTTCCGTGTCGTTTCACAAAGTTGAGTCTTTGGCACTTGCCCCGTAAGTGGCGCACGAGTTTTAAACACTTGTAACTACGTGAAACGAGAGGCTACTTGACAGAGAAAATCCCCCACATGGTTGTTATGCATGGTTGACTGGGATACACAGTGGACAGCACGTTGGCTGTAGGCCCCGCATGGGTTTTCCAGCACTTCTAACTTTGTGAAACGAGATGGTAGTTGAAAGACGGTTTCCCCACAGTGTTGTTTGACAGATTGGAGCCTATGGCACTATCCACCTGGGCACCGCACGTGCTTTCAAACACCTGCAACTTACTGAAACCTGATGTTGGGCCTGATTGTTTACCCAGAGTTTCGTTTAACAGACTTGAGTCTGTGTGTGTGGCACTTTCCCGGTAGGCCCCGTGTAGTTTTCAAATACTATCTACGTAGTGAAACAAGAGTGTAGTTGGAAGATGATGCTTTTCTCGCCGAGGTGTCTCCCGGAGCTGAGGCTATTGCACTTCCCTCATGGTATCCAGGATGGGTTTTCAGATAGTTGTAGCTTTGTGAAACGAGACGAGAGTTGAAAGACGGTCTCCCCGCGGTTTTGACAGAGTTGAGCCCGTGGCACTATCCGCCTAGGCACCGCACGTGTTTTCAGACACTGGCAACTCATGGAAACCTGTCGTTGGGTGAGAGGTGGTTTACCCAGAGTTTCTTTTCACAGAGTCGAGTGTATGGCACTTTCCCTGGAGGCCCCACGTAGTTTTCAAACACCACTAACGTAGTGAAACAAAAATTCAGTTGGAAGGTGCTTTTCTCACCGAGCTGTCTCCCAGAGCTGAGGATATTGCTCTTCCCTCATGGTTTCCCGCACGGGTTCTCAAACAGTACCAACTCACCGAAGCAAGATCTTTAAAGAGGGATTCCCCACAGAGTTGTCTGCCAGACTTCAGTGAACGACGCTTTCTGCCTAGGCCCCGCATGGGTTTTCAAGCACTTCTTAGTGGAACCAAGGTTAGGCAAAAGACCTGTCCAACCATCGTGCGGTGTCCCTGAGTTGAAGTGTACGGTGCCTTCCCGGTATGCCTCGTTATAGGTGTTGAAACACTTCTAAGGTAGTACATGCAGATGCTAGTTGAAAGGCAGTTTCACCACAGTGTTCCTTCACAGAGTTGAGTACACGCCACACTCTGCATAGGCGCTGCATAAGTTGTATCTGCTTGAAACTTTTGTCTGCGTGAAACCAGGAGCTAGTTGAAATCTGGACTCCCCACAGGGTCGTTTCACCGAGTCGAGTGTAAGGCCCCATCCCCGTAGACCCCACATGTGTTTTTAGACTCTTGTTTCTTAGTGAAACTTGATGTTCAGTGGGTAAAAGACTGTTTCCTCACAGTTTTGTTTTACAGAGCTGAGTATACGGCACCTACGGTGTGGGCCCTGCATGGTTTTCAAACCCTACTTATAATGAGTCATGATGTGAGCTGGAAAGCGGCTTTGCCACAGAGCTGAGTATCACAGAGCTGAGTGTGTGACCCTTCCCTCACAGTTTCCCACCTGCATTTTCAAGCACAGCTGGCTTAGAGAAACAAGATGTTGCTTGAAGGATGGATTCCCCGCAGAACTGCCGGATAGACGTGAGTGTCGGGCACTTTCTGCATAGGCCCCACATCGGCTTCCCAGCTCTTGGAACTTAGTGACACAAGCTGTCAGCTGAAAGAGCTTTTCATCACAATGTGGTTTCATAGAGTTGAGTACCTATGGCACTTTCCTTGTAGGCCTCGCAAAGGTTTGCAACCATTTCTGAGTGGAAAAAAACATATTTGAAAGTGTTTCCCCACATTGCTCTTTTTCCAGAGTTTCATGTATGTAATTTTCCTCAAACGCCATGATTGTTTTTTCATAGACTTGTAGATTAGTGAACGTGATGATCGGTGAATGATGGTTTCCCTACAGGGTGTTTTGGCAGAGTTGTGTATAGGACAGTTTATTCATAGGTGCCCTGTAGGCTTTCAAACCCTTTTTCTTTGTGAAACAGTATATTAATTGAAAGATGTTTTCTCTTTAATATTTTTCAGTCAAGTATATTTCACTTTCTTCATAGTTTTACCCATAGTTTTCACAATCTCCTACCTTGGTGGAACCATATTTTAGTTGATAGATTGTTTCTCGACAATGCTCTTTCGCCAAAGTGAAAAATTGCCCCTTCCCTCATAAGCCCCGCCTAGGTTTTCAAACCTTTCTTCCCTAACCCAGGTATTATTTGAAAGATGCTTTCATCACCGTGTTGTTTCACAAATTTGAGGAAAAGTCACTTTCCTTGTGGTTCTCGCATGGGTTTTCAAACATTTCTAATTTAGTGATATCAAATATTAATTGAAAGATGGTTTCCCCACTGGTTGTTTCATTGGGTTGAATCCACGGCATTCTCCCAGCGGGCCCCGCCCCTGTTTTCAAATTTTTCTCACTTAGTGAAACATGTTAGTTTAAAGATGGTGTCACCACACTGTTGTTTCACATTTTAGTATATGGCACTTTCTGTGTATCACAAGCATAGTTTTGAGAATATTTTTACCTTAGCGGAACAAACCTTAGCTGAAATTGGTTTCCCACTGTATTTTTCACAGAGTTGAGTCTATGGCACTGTGTGCATAGGCTCTGCAAGTGTTTTCAAACAGGTGTAATTTATAGAAAACAGATGTTAGTGAAAAGACAATTTCCCCCCAGTGTTTTCATAAATGACTTTATGGCACTACTGACATAGGCTATGCATGGGTTTTCAAACTCTTCTGACTTTGTGAAAGATGGTTCCCACAGGGTCTCATTGAGTATGTGGCACTTTCGTTGTAGGACCCGCATGGTTTTCTAACACTTCTAGTAAAACAAGATGCTATTTGGAAGAAGGTTTCACCACAGTGTTTTTTCACAGAGTTGATTATAGGCCACTTTGCGCAAAAGCACCACACAGGTATTGAAAGTTTTCCAACTTACTGCAAGATGTTAGTTGAAAGGTGTTTTCCCCACTGTGCTTTATACACTTCAGTTTATGCCACTTTCTGTGTAGACCACCCATGGGTTTCCAGACCATTCTAACCTAGTGAAAACAGATGTTACTTGACAAGTGGCTTCACCACACTGGTGTTTCACAGGGTTGAGTACATGGCAGATCGGTTTAGGTGTCACAAGCATTTTCAAGCACTTCCATCTTAGTTGAACCAGATATTATTTGAAAGATTGTTCCTCTACAATGATGTTTCACAAAGCTGAGTCAATGGCACTTTCATTATACTTCTCTGTGCTAGGATGTCAACAATTCTAACTTTGTGAAGCAAGTTTTCAGCTGCAAAATGTTTTTCCACAGTGTGTTTACACAGCATTGAGTATATGTCTTTTTCTGTAAGTAAACTATTTTTCAACTTACCTTCTCTTCCACGGAGTGAGATTTGCTTGAAAACCTATGAAGAGGGGCGCCTGGGTGGCGCAGTCGGTTAAGCGTCCGACTTCAGCCAGGTCACGATCTCACGGTCCGTGAGTTCGAGCCCCGCGTCAGGCTCTGGGCTGATGGCTCGGAGCCTGGAGCCTGTTTCCGATTCTGTGTCTCCCTCTCTCTCTGCCCCTCCCCCATTCATGCTCTGTCTCTCTCTGTCCCAAAAATAAATAAAAAACATTGAAAAAAATTAAAAAAAAAAAAAACTTATGAAGAAAACTATGAGGAAAAGAATATATACTTGACTAAGAAAAATTACTATGCAGAAGCCACCTTTCAACAAATATTTGCTGCCACTAATTTAGAATTCATGGAAAACTTACGTGGGGAACTGTGAGAGAAGGGCATTATGCTGAAGTCTGTCAAACAACATTATTTCAAATAAGAGCTTTCAAATAACATTTTCACTAGGGAAGAAGTGTTTGAAAACCTATGTGGAGCCTACAAAGAAGGTGCCCTTAGCTCAACTCTGAGAAACAACAGCAGTGTGGTGAAACCATTTTTTAACAAACACCGTGTTTAAGAAATATGTGAAAACACTTGAGGGGCCTACGCCAAAAGTGTCATTACACTGAACCCTATAAAACACTGCATGGAAATCTGTTAAGTAACACCATATTTCACTGTTAGGTGTGACTTAAAACCAATGCAGGGAAACAGGGAAGTGGCAAATGTCCTATGCGGAAAAGTGCCATACACTCAACCATGTGAAACCACACTATGGTGAAACCAGCTTTCAACTCTCATCCCATTTCACAAAGTTAGAAGTGTTTGAAAATCCATGTGGGGCGTACAAAGTGCCATATAGTCAACTCTGTATAAAAACACCATAGGAAATAAATCTTTCAACTAAATTTTCGTTTCATGGAGGCTGAAGTGGTTGAAAATCTATGCGGGTTCCACAAAGAAAGTGTCACGGCCTCAACTTTCGAAAATAAACACTGTGCTCAAAACCTCTTTCAAATTACTTCTGGGATCACTTGTTCCCAAGGGTTGAAAACACTATGCAGAAGCTACAGGGAAAGTGCCTTCCAGTCTACCCTGGGAAAATCGGTGGCATAGCCAGCCATCTTCAGTCTACATCTTGCTTCACAAACGTAGAAGTGTTCGAAAACCTATGAGCGACCTACATGGGCAGTACCATAAACTCCACTTTGTGAGACGACGCTGAGCTGCAACCATCTTCCAACTGCCACCTCACTTCACAAAGTTAGAATTGTTTGAACCCCTTTGCGAGGCTTAGGCGAAAAGTGCCATTATACTCCCATAGGGTCAAAGAGCATTTGGGGGAAACCAAGTTTCAACCCACATCTTGTTTCACTAGGTCAAAAAATGTGTGACAACCCATAAGGCTGCTGTTCGGAAAGGGCCGTGTACTCAACTCTGTGAGACCACACTGTGGGGGAGCCATCATTCAAATAACCTTTGGTTTCATGAAATTACCGTGTTTGAAAACCTGCACAGCATCTGAGCAGAATGTGCCATGTCCTCAACTCTGTGAAACAACACGTGGCAAACAGGCTTTCCATTAAATTCTGGTTTCACTAAGTTAGAAGTGTCTGGAAACCTAGGCGGAGCTCACAGGGAAAGTGTCACATTCACAAGTGTGAAAAAAACCACAGTGTGCTGTAAAGATTTCAACTAATATCTTGGCACTCAACGTTAGAGGTGTTTGAAAACTTAGGCGGGGCCTATGCAGAAAGTTCCCTGCACTCACTTCTGTCTAAGAACAGTGTGGCCCTCCATCGTTTCCAGTACCATCTTCTTTCACTAAGTACTGTTTTAAAACCCCGGTGGGCCACCTTGAGGGAAGTGCATTTACTCAGCTCTGTGATACAGCTCTGTGGGGAAACCATCTTGCAACTACCCTCTCGTTTCACTACTTTAGTCGTGTCTGAAAACCGTGCGGGGCCTACATTGAAAGTGCCATACCCTCAGCTGTGTTCAACAATATTGCAGAGGAACAATATTTCATTCAAAATTGGGTTTCAATAAGTTACCAAGTGTTTGAAAATGCGGGTGTTGCCTAGTGTGATAGAATCTTGTGCTCTGCTGTGTGAAAGAACACTGTCGGGAAACTGTCTTTCAATGAACCTTGTTTTCCCTAAGGTAGAAGTGTTTGACAACCTAGGCAAGCCTATACGGAAAGAGGCATCAACTGAACCCTGATATCAGCAATGTGGTGACAGGAGGATCTTTCAACTGACATCTGGTTTCACTAAGTTAAAATTTTTGAAAGTGATACAGGGCCTATATGGAAAGTGCAGTATACACACCTCTGTGACCCATGACAGTGAGGAAACCATCTTTCTGGTGACAAACTGTGGAAACCATCTTTCAATAATCTTGCTTCACTCAGAAATGTTTGAAAACAAATGCAAGTCCAACACAGCAAGAGCCATAGAGTCAGTAGAATGAAAGACTGTGAGGAAACCATCTTTTTACTCAATGTCATCTTGTTTCGTTAAGTTATAAGGGTTGTCCTTCCGATTCTGTGTTTCCCTCTCTCTCTGAAACTCCCCCATTCATGCTCTGTCTCTGTCTCAAAAATAAATAAACGTTAAAAAAATTTTAAAAAAAGTTATAAGGGTTGGGAAACTTATGCTGGTCTTAGGCAGAACGTGATATAGACTCAACTTTTAGTCTCAACAGTCAGGTGAAACCATCTTTCAACTAACATCTGGTTTCACTATGGGAAATGTCGTTTGAAGCTACATGGACCTATGCAGAAAAGGCCATATATTCACCTCTGTCAAAGAACACTCTGGGATATCTTTCAACTATTTTTTTCACTAATTTCGAAGTGCATGAAAACTTATGTGGGGAACTAGCAGGAAATTACCTTATACTCCACTCTATGAAAAAATACCGTGGTGAACTATCTTTCAACCAACATATGGTTTTGTTAATGTGTTTGAAAACTGTGCAGACCTATGCAGAAAGTGCCATAGACTCATTTCTCTGAAACAAAACTGTGGCATAACCATCTTTCAACTAACATCTCATTTCACTACGTTAGAAAGGTTTGAAAAACCTTGCACGGCCCAGAAAGTGCCATGTTCTGTACTCTGTGAAGCTGTACTTTGAGAAAACCATCTTTCACCTCACGTGTTTTCACTAAGTTACAAATGCTTGAAAATGGCTGTGGGGAATTAAGAAAAAGGACGATAGACTCAATTTGTTGAAATAATTCTGTGGAGAAATTATCTTTCAAATAATTTCTTGTTTCACTAAGACTTGTCTGAAAACTTATGCGGACAACTAAGATGAAAGTGCCATACACTTAACTCTGTGAAAAATCACTGAGACAAGGTCTTTTTGCAACATCTTTCAGGAAGTTAAGAGTGACTGAAATTCTTGGCCTAAAATGTAAAATGACAGTGCCGATACTTTCAAATCCTTGAAGGAACCCTGTGGAGAAACGATCTTTCAGCTAACCTTTGGTTTCTCTTTGAGTGGTGTTTGAAATAGTTACAGGGAATTAAAACAGAAGGGCCTTCTACTTAATTCAGCAAAAGAAACCATCTTGCAGCCAACCTCTTGTTTCACTAAGTTTTGACGTGTGGGAAATCCGGTCCTGGTAACTATTAGGAAAGTGTGTGAAATACAATAGTGGAAGAACCATCTTTCAACTACTTTCTTGCTTCACTAAGTAGAAGTGTCTGAGGACCTATTCGGGTCTTCCTGGGCACAGTGGCATTTCCTCCACACTGTGACAAAACACGTGGAAAAGCCAGCTTGCATCCAACAACTTGTCCCACGAAGTTAGAAGTCTTTGAAATAAGAGACGAACTCCAAGGCAAGTGCCGTATACTCAACTCTGGTTTACAAAAACCATGGTGGGGAAATGGATTTCAAATTAACAACTTGTTTCATTGAGAAGTGTCTGAGCACCTATGCAGGGAAAATTCAGGAGAAATTCCCTATGCCCACCACTGTGGGGGGAAATTCTTTTGTCAATTAACCCCTTGTTCCCTAGGTTTCAAGTGTGTGAGAACCTAAGCCAGAAATGATAACAGACGGGCTCTAGACTCAAGTCTGTGAAAAATTATGGTCGGGAAAGCCTCTTTTAGTGAAAACCTTCCTTCACGAAGTTAGAAGTGTTTGAAAATGTAGTCCTAAATGTATAATGGCAGTGCCATACACTCAACTTCTTGAAATAAAACAACTGAGAAACTACTTTTCAACGAAAGTCTGGCTTCACATTGAGAGGTGTTTGAAATCCTTTACAGAGAACTATAAGCAGTATAAGAAGTATATGGCTTATAGTTAATTCTGGGAGAAAACCTATCGAGACACCATCTTTCAAACAACTTCTTGGTTCACATTACACGTGTTGAAAAACCTAATCTGGGGACTGTAAAGTTCCTTCAGCTTAACTCTGTGAAATAACCTTCTGGAGGAAACATGTTCAAAGAATCTCTTGTTTCACTAAGAAGTGTGATATGTACTTAACTCTGTGAGGAAAAAAAAAAACATACCGGAGACATGACCCTTCAAATAACGTTGTTGTTCCCTAAGTTAGAAGTGTTTGAACATCTAGGCCTAAAAGTAAACCGAGAATATTATAGGCTCATCTCCTTGAATTAAAACCTTGTCGAGAAACCAACTTTCAACTAACGTCTTCTTTCCACTTAGAAGTGTTTGAAAACCTTTAGATGGAAGTATAAGGAAAAGGCCACAATCCTAACGCTGTGAAAAACACAACGGGGACATGGTCTTTCAACCAACTTCTCATTTCAGACTTGTTGGAATGTTGATGCGGGGAACTACATGTAAGGAAACTCTCATAAACTCAACTTTGTGAAATAACAGAGCGGGGAGAACTCTTTTCAAATAACATCCTGTTTCACTAGGTTGGGGGTTGATAAGTTACACTGAGAACTTAGGCAAAGGGCCATACAGTCAACTCTGAGAAAACACAGGGGGAAACCATCCTTCCACCAACTCCCTGTTTCAGTAGGTTAGGAGGCTTTGACTCTCTATTGTGGGCAAGTATAAGGAAATTGCCATGAACTCCTTTCCTCGGTGTGAATCCACACTGTGGAGAAAACTTCTCTCAGCGACCTGTTTCCTTCACAGTGTTAGTAGTGTTTGAAAACATATGCAGGGAAGAATATGCAAAGTGCCACATACTTAACTCTGCAAAACAACTCCGTGCAGAAACCACCTTTCAAATAACTTCTTGTGTCCAAAAACGCGTTTCGAAAATCAAAGCTACCGAATAATGGGAAAGTGACATATTCGCACTCTGTGAAACAACACTGTGGCGAGTCCACCTTTCAGCTACCATTACGTTTCAGGAAGTTGAACTCTCCGAAAATAACACTGGGGAACAGGTCTTTCACCCAACTTCTTGTTGAACCAACATCGTAGCTGGCCGTATTTGAAAACCTGTGTGTGGAATTATGGGAAAGTCAATATACTCACCTCTGTGAGAGAGTACTGTGGAGAAACCGTCTTTTAAATAAGTTCTTATTTCACGTACTTAGAAGTCTTCCAAAACCTTTGCAGGAAATAAAGGGGAATGGCATAGACTCAGCACTGTGAAATAACACTGTGGAGGAAACATCTTTCAATGAATCTCTCATTTCGCTGTGTAACAAGTGTCAGAAGACCTAAGCGGGCAACTATGAGGAAATTGCCATGTACCTAACTCTGTGACACAACACATGGAGACAGGATCTTGCAACTAACATTTTCTTTCACTACCTTAGAAGTGTTTTAAATGGAAGAGGTGAACTCCAAACCATGTTTTTAGAGTTGTGCCAAATTCAACACTGTGAAACAATGGTGTGGAGAAACTATTTGTAAAGTAACACCATGTTTCATTGAGTGACAAGGGTTTGCACAGCTATGCGGGAAAGAAAAAAGAGAGTTCCATATACGCAACACTGAGAAAACACTGTGGAGATAGCATCTTTCAACTAACCCCTTCTTTCCCCACCTGAGAAGTGTTTGAAAATCTAGGCCTAAACGTATAGGGACAGTACTATACACCCTCAACTCCTTGAAATAAAACTATGGAGAAACCATCTTTCCCCTAACGTCTTGTTTCACTATGTGAGAAGAAGTGTTTGAAAACCTATGCAAGGAACTCTAAGGAAAGTGCCATATCCTCAACCCTGTGAAACAACGTTGATAAACTGCCTCCCAGTGAATACACCAAACAACCATCTAGTTTCACATAAACCGCACTACAATCAACATTTAGTCAACACTCACCAAGGTCTGCACATCGAGCACACTCCACACACCTACCTCTTAAACACCACAGACACCACACTTCAGCATCCCACAGTGCCTAGGAAACACACAAACACCAAACACATCACACACGGACAAAACACATCCCAACATACCTCAAGTACCAGACACATTCAAATATCCTATGGAGAATATTTTTTTTTTTTAATTTTTTTTTCAACATTTTTTATTTATTTTTGGGACAGAGAGAGACAGAGCATGAACGGGGGAGGGGCAGAGAGAGAGGGAGACACAGAATCGGAAACAGGCTCCAGACTCCGAGCCTTCAGCCCAGAGCCTGACGCGGGGCTCGAACTCACGGACCGCGAGATCGTGACCTGGCTGAAGTCGGACGCTTAACCGACTGCGCCACCCAGGCGCCCCCCATGGAGAATGCTTTTATACTACCTAAAACTCGCATGGGACATACACCACATATAGAAACTCCAGGAAGGATGTATTATCACAGTGTCCTTGGGACACCTAATGCTAGGCCATTTCCTGGTGCTTCTACACAAGAGTTTAACAACACTTCTGACTACATATCCCCAAGAGTTTTTCTAAAACCCTTTTAGAGCAAATGGTGCTTTTCAGCGGTAAAGCACAAGTGTCTACACAGAGAGGTTGTGGGGAAAGTGTTACTGTATGTTTATGAGGGACAAAAAAATGTCACTTAAAACACAGTGATGCTTTGACCCTTAAGCACGAGGCCTTTTGCTATGGTTAATATAGATTATTTTTTAAGGTTTTTATTTAAATTCCAGTGAGCTACCATAAACTGTAATATTAGTTTCAGGCATAGAATTTGGTAATTCCACCCTTACATGCAATACCCTTTGCACACCACAAAGTGTACTCTTTAATCCCCACGCCCTATATAACCAATCATGCCACCGTTTCCCCTTTGTAACCATCAGTTTGTTCTCTATAGTTAAGAGTATGTTTCTTGGTTTGCCACTCTTTTTTCCCCATGATCATTTATTTGTTTTGGATCTTACATTCCACATATGAGTGAATTCATATGGTATAAGCCTTTCTCTGACTGACTTGTTTCACTTAGCATTATACTCTTTAGCTCCATCCACATCATTGCAAAGGACAAGATTTCATTCCTTTTCATGGATAAGTAATATTCCATTGTGTATATATATCACATCTCTATCCATTCCTCTGTCAATGGACCCTTGAACCCTTTCCATAATTGCCTATTGTTCATAATGCTGCTAAAAACATTGGGGTGCCTGAATTCCTTCCAGTTGGCAATTTTGTACCCTTTGGGTAAATACCTAGTAGTGCAATTGCTGGAACATAAGGTAATTTTACTTTTTAAAGGGTAATTTCTTTTAATTAATTTATTTAAGAGAGAGCAAGAGAGGGGGAGGGGAAGAGAGAGAGAGAGGGAGAGAGAATCCCAAGCAAGCTCCATACTGCCAGTGCAGAGCCCAACATAGCTCAATATATCATGACTGTGATATCCTGACCTGAATGGATAGCAAGAGTCAGATGTGTAACTGAGACACCCAGGTGCCCCAGGCCAGTCCTATTTTTTAACATGGGAGGAAACTTCATACTTTCCAGAGTGGCTGCACCACTTTTCATTCCCAACAATGTAAGAGGGTTTCCCTTTCTCCACACCCTTGCCAGCACCTGCTGTTTGTTGCGCTGTTAATCTCAGCCCTCTGAAAGGTGTGAGGTGATAGCTCATTGTAGGTTTGATTTGTATTTCTCTGATGGTGAGTGATGTTGAGCATCTTTTCATACATCTTTGGGGAAATTTTAACCTTGTGTGTTCCCCTGGGTGCTCCTTTCCCTTCACCACTTTCCTCAGTGAGGGGCCCCTCTCCTCTGTAGCACCCTTGATCTCTTTCTCCCCCAAACCACCTCTCTTCACTTCCTACTTTCTTTGATGTGGCTTCTTTTCACCCTGTAGTTGTGGAATTTGTTCTGCCAGTTTTTAGGTTTCTTTCTGGAGTATTTAGAATAATTTTTTACTTTTCTATGTTCAGGGGGCAAGCAAGAATATACTGCTGCCATACTAGCTCTCCCAACACACATTAATAAAGAGTGTTTCAACAAACTTCCTATGAGATGTATGCAAAAGCTACATAAAGACATTTGAACAGTGTAGTTTCAGGCCGTTAACCACAGGTAGGTGTGTGCACAGTCTGGTGTGTGTGTTGGGGGTATATGTATGGTATGTGTAGTATAGGTTTGGAGAGCTTGTGGCTGAATTCTTTTTCCTGTTCTGTATGTGTGGTATGTGTGGCATATGTGTGGTTTGTGTCTGTGCGGCATATGTGTGGTTTGTGTCTGTGCATGCCATTTGTGTGGTGTGTGTGGTGTGTATAGTGTGTCAGTGGTTTATAGGTGTTGTATGTGTCTTTGTGTGGGCTGCAAGTGTGCCATATGTTTTGTGATTGTGCTATATGTGACGTGTGTATGTTCCATGTGTAATGTATGTTTGTGTATGGTCTTTGTATGGTGTGTGTGTTGTGTATGTGGTGCATGTGTGGTTTTATTGTGTGACATATGGGTGGGGTTTGTGTAATTTAAGTGTGGTGTGTCTGGTGTGCGTGGTGTCTGTATGTCATATATATATGGATTATCATGGTGTGTTTCTTTTATATGTGGTGCCTGTGGTGCCTATAAGTGTGTTGTGTGTGATACATTTTTGGTGTGCTTGTGATGTATATGTGGAGTGTGATTGGGTGATATATGTGTGGGGTGTAGGTGTGTGTGTGTGTTGCATGTGTATTTTATGTAATAAATAGTTTGGGGTACATATCTATGTGGTGTGTATGTGGTGAATGGGTGATATGTTTGTGTCTAATTGTGTGTCATGTGAGGTATGTGTTTGTAGTATATGTGTTCTGTGTGTTAGGTGTAGGTGTGTGGTATATGTGTTGTTTGTGTCTACATGTGCAGTGTGTGTGGTATATGTGTAGTTTATGTGTGGAAGAGGTGGCATGTCTCTTATTTATATGCGGTGTGTGTTTGGTGTGTGGTGTATATATGTGGAGTGTGTTTGTGTTGTATATGTGTGACTATTTGGTTATTATGCATTGTTAATGTGTTGAGTGTGGTAATACTGTTAGGGTATAACTGGGTGTGGGGGCATGTGTGATTTGGGTTGGACATGTTTGTGGTATATGCATGGTGAGTGTGTGGTGGATATGTGGTACATATGGTGTGCATGATGTATGTATGATGTACATGTGTATGTAATATTCATGTGGCTAATGTGATGTGCGATGTGTGTGGTATGTGCAAGGTGTGGGTGTCTGTGTTAGAAGTGTCTTGAGTGTGGTCATGTGTGATGTATTTTTCATAAACGTTTTGTGTTTGTGTGTTGTGTATTTCTGTATTGTGATATGTGTGATATATGTGTGGTGTTTGTGTGTAATTCGTGTGTTGTGTGTGTTTCATGTATTACCTGTGTGTGTTATAATTGTTTTGTGTATGTGGTGTATACATGATGTTTGTTTGATATGTGCATGTGGTGTATGTTGGTGTGTGTTGGTATATCTGTGGTGAGTGTGCACGTGTGTGGTGTACCTTTGGTAGCTATGTATATGGTGAGTGTGAGCTGTTGTGTTGAATGTGTGCTGTGAGTATGGTGTATGTGTAGAATTTGTGGGTTGACTATTCTGTGTGTGGGGCATGTGTGCTGTGTGGTATATGTGTGGTGTGTATGTCTCATTTTTCATTAGTTTTACTTGTGGTGTTTGTGGAAGTGTATATGTGAAGAATTTGTGAAGTATCTGTTTTGTGTGTGTTGGTGGTATATTTGTGGCATGCTCTGTGTGTGTGTGTGTGTGTGTGGTATGTGTGCTTTGTGTCTCTGCTGTGCATGCTACATGTGTGTTGTGTGTGCTTTGTGTCTCTGCTGTGCATGCTGCATGTGTGTTGTGTGTATGTGGTTATGGGTGGTATATGTTATGTGTGTGGGGTGTATGTATGGTATGTATGTTTGCTTGGTATTTTTGTGATGAGTGTGGTATTAATGTGGTGTATGGGTGTGGAGTATGTGTGATGTGTGTGTGAGGTGTGTGTGTTTTGTGTCATTAGTGCTTGTGTATGTGTGGTATGCAATGTGTGTGGTGGTAAGTGCATTATTTCCATGTGCTGTATGTGTTGTGAAGTGTGTGTGTGTGTGTCTTCGATATAGGCACGGTGCATGTGTTATGTGTGTGTGATGTGTGTGCAGTGAGGGTGGTATTTGTGGTATTTGTGAGATACATTCCCTGTCATATATGTGTAGTGTCTGAGTGACAAAAGGAGTGGAGTTTGTGTGTGCAGCATCTGTCTTGTGTATCTATGTGGTGTGTGTGTTGTATGGGTCATGAATCTGATTGTGCTTGCAGTATATGTTGGCATATTGTGTTTCTTAGGTTGTGTATGTATATGAGGTATATGTGGTGTGTGTGTGGGGGGGTATTTGTGGGGTGTGTGTGTGTGTGATGTGTTTGATATGTGTGAGTATGGCATATGGGCATCAAGGGTGGTGTGTTTATTGTAAATATTTAATGTGTGTGTGGTATGTGTGGTGTGTTTTTGATGTGTGGAATATGTGTGGTTGAATGGGTGTAATGTGTGTGCTGTATCCATTGTTTTCAGTGTGTGTGGCAAATACGTGGTGTGCATGTGGTGTGCATGTGTGGAGTACAGGTGTTGTATATGTGTGGACTATGTGTAGTGTAAGTGTACAATGTGTGTGTGTGGCATGTGTGTGTGGTATGTGTGGTTTGTCTCTGGTGTGTGAGTTGCATGTGCGATGAGTGTGAGAGATGTATGTGTATTTGTGTGTGCTGTATATTATGTATGTGGTGTATATTTGATGTGTGTGTTTGCTTGGTATTTTTGTGACGGGTGTGGTGTTTATGTGGTGTGTGGGTGTGGAGTGTGTGTACTGTATGTGTTGTTAGTGCTTGTGTATGTATGACATTCATTGTGTGGGGTGATGTGTGTGGTGAGAGCATTATTTCCATGTGCTTTATGGGTTGTGCAGTGTGTGTGTGTGTGATATAGGTGTGGTGCATGTATTATGTGTGTGTGATATGTGTGCCATAAGGGTATTGTGTGGTATTTGTGACATACATATGTGATTTCCCTGCTATGCATGTGTGGTGTTTGAGTGGCGAATGGAGTAGAATTTGTGTGTGCCACATCTGTGTTGTGTATCTGTGTGGTGTGTGTGGTGTATCGGTCATTTAGGTATATGTGTGTTGTGTGTGTGGTATATGCATGTCATGTGTGTGTTGTGTGTGACATGTGTGGTTATGGTGTATATGAGGTGCATGCATGCTATCCCTGTGTGTGTGTAGTATGCTTTTGGTTAATAGCTGGTCTAGGCTTTGTGTGTGGTATACACATGGATGCAGTGTATGTGTGATGTGTTTTGTGTGTCTCCAATGTGTTGTGTGTGTTATGAGTGTGGTGCGTATGGTGAGTATGTGGTGTATGTACATTTTGTGTGTTGTGTGGTGGGCATGTGGGTAATATATGCATGGTGTATGTGTCCTTGTGGTGTAGGTGTGGTGTTGGGTGGTTATGGGTAGTTTATGGTGGCAAATATGTGTGGAAGGTTGTGTGGAATGTGTGGTGAGTGTGGTTTGTATGTCATGTGTGTGGTATGTGTGGTGTGTGTATGTGTTATGTATGGTATGTGTGGTATCTGTATGGTGAGGACTGGTGCATGGGATGTATGTGTGTGTGGTATATGTGTCATATGTGTGTAATGAAATTGTGGTGCATGTGGTATGTGTGGTGTAAGTGTTGCATGCCTTTTGGGTGTGTGGCGTGTGTTTCTGAAATAGGTGTATGTGTAATGGGATATGTGGTGTGGGTGGTGAAAGTGTGAAACATGTGGTGTGTGTGGTATCTGCTTGGTTTGTGTGCGCATGGTATCTGTGTGTTGTGTGTGTGTATTGTATTTTATACGTGCAGTGTGTGTTGCATGTGTTGCATGTGGGTGTGTTGTCTACGTGAGGTTTGTGTGCAGTGTGTGTGGACTATGTGTGTGCAGTGTTACAAGGTATGTGGGTTCAGGCTGTGTGTGTGACATATATGTGGTGTGTGCATTGTAAAAGTTTTATGTGTGTGTAGAGTGCATGTGTGTGATACATGTGTTGTGTATGAATACTGTAGCTAGGTGGTGTTTGGTGCGTGTATCATATGAGTGTTGTATATGTGTGGTGTGTGTGTGTGGTGTTTGTGTGGGGTAGTATATGTGTAGAATAGCTGTGGTGTGTCTGTGGTGTCTGTGTGGGGACTGTTTTGTGGCAGTCTTCGTTGTTTTCCAGGATATGTATTGTGTTTGTGTGGTATATGTGCAGTTTGTGTGTGTGATAAATGTGTGGTCT
Organism: Panthera onca; assembly: GCF_046562875.1. Lineage (NCBI taxonomy): Eukaryota > Metazoa > Chordata > Mammalia > Carnivora > Felidae > Panthera > Panthera onca. Next base: position 83,051,594 of record NC_138348.1, on the reverse strand, counting down.
GTATGTAGAGTGTGTAGTATATATCTGTTGCTGTGTGTAGGTTATAAATGGGGTGGGCTTTTGGCATATGTGGATTGTTCTGTGTGTGTACATTGAGTGTGGCATATATATAATAATGGTGGTTGTCCCCATGATATGTATTTGGTTTCTGTTTTGTGGGGTTGTTTCTTGTGTTTCTGGTTTGTGGTGTGTGTGTGTGTGTGTGTGTGGTGAGTACATACATTCTCTGTGATGTATGGTGTATGTGTTGTGTTTCTGATGTGTGTAACTGGTGTGCATGTGGTGTATTGGTCAAATGTAGGTTACGCTATGTGTATTTACTTTTGTCTGTGTGGGCATGGTTTAGTGCATGTGTCATGTGTGTGTATCCCCAGTGTGGTCTGTGAATGGTATATGGGTGGTGTGTGTTTTATATGGGTGGTGTGGAAGTGCTGTACATATTGTGAGTTGATGTGCATGTGGTAGAAGTGTGTGGTATATTTTTCTCATGGATGTGTGGTATGTGTCACTGTGTGTGGTGTACGTATCATGTGAGTGCTTTCCGTGAGGCATGGGTGTGTGTTCACAGTACGTGTTTGAGGAGTGTGGTGAGTTTTGTGTGTATGTGTGGTGTGTGTCTGATGTGCATGTGGTGTGTGTCTGTGTTTGGAATGAGTGCTGATGTGTGGTATACATGGGATGTATGTGCTCTCTGGAGTGTCTTTGGTACATTGGGATGTGTGTGTGGTACATGTGTGGTGTGTGTGTGTGTGCATTATGTGTTGTGAGTGTGGTATAACTGTGGAGTGTGTGTGTGGAATAATGGTGTTTGTGGTGTATGTGTGGTGTGTCTGTGTACATTCTATGTGTTTTGCATGTGTAGTGTATGTATGTGGATCTATGGACATATGTGGTTATTGTGTGGTGTGTGTGTGTGTCTACGTTGTAAGTATATGGTTATTGTGTCATGAATGTGTGGTGTTTTTGTGGTATCTCTGTGTGTTGTAAACGAGTTGTATTTGAGGTGTGAACTGTGTATGTGTGTGTGTGTCCAATGAGTGCTGTACATGCGTTAAGGGTGTGACATGTGCTGTGTGTGTGGTATATGTGTGGTGTGCTGTGGTATATAAGCAGCATGTATGTTTTGGCTTTGTGACGTGTGGAGTGTGAAGGTAAACTATATGGTGTGTGTGTGGTTTGTGCATGGTGTAAAGGTTCTTTGGTTTTGTGTGTGTGGAATGTGTTTGCATGAAATAGACGTGTGTGTGCATGTGCTGAGGTATATGTATGACAGTGTATGTTTTGTGTGTGGTAAGGTTGTGCATGTTTTACATGTGGTGTGTGTTGTATGTGTGTTGTGCCTGTGGGATATCTCTAGTTTGGTGTGTGTGTGGTGTGTGGGAGTATTTGGTATGTGTAAGGTATGTGTGGTATGTGTTTGGAGCAGTTGTGATATACGTGCTTTTGTGTGTTTTGTATGTATGATCTGTGGGGTATATATGTGGTGTGTGTGTGTGGTTATGGCATTTGTGTGGCTTGTGTGGAGCATGTGTGGTGTGTCAGTGGTATATGGGTGGTCTATGTGTGCCTTACATATGGTAGATGAGTTGAGATAATGTATATTTCTGGTGTGTTTGTTCTCCACTTGTAGTGTGTGTTCATGTGGTATTTGTGTGACCCACGTGTTGTTGATGTTTGTTATGCATATTTGCTGGTGTGAAGTGTGTATAATATACATGTGGTGTGCATTTGGTGTGTGTAGGTGGTGTTTGTTATATATCTCGTGAATTTTTGGTATCTATGTGGTATGTTTGTTGTATATGTGCTATGTGTGCTCTGTTTCTGGTTTGTATGCGTTATGATTGGTGAGGGTGTGGTATATTGTGGATTATGTGTGTGATATATATTGGTGTTTTATATATATTGTTTCTGGTATATGTATGGCATGCCTGTGTGTATGTGCTCTCTGTGTGATGTGCATCAGTGAGAGTGTGTGTATTATATGTGTGATAGATACAGGAGGTATGTGTGTTTCTGTGTGACATATGTATGGTTTGGGCAGTGCATGTGTGGTGTGTGTGTGGTATATATGGAGTATCTGTGGTGTGTGTAGTGTACATGTTGTAGAGTTGTGGTGGGTGTGCAGTGAGGTGTATGTACCATGTGTGTGTAACTTATGTGTTTTGTGTGTTTCCTGTGCATGTACTTTGTGTGTTTAGTATAATTGACATGAGCTACTGTGTTTGTGTCTTTTATATGCAGAATATGTGTGGTGTGGGTGTTGCATATATGTGTTGTTTGTGTTGTTTATGTGTAGAGTGTTGGATATGTGCGACATTTTGTGGTGTTTGTGTGTTTTCTTTGTGACGTGTGTAAAATATGTGGCAGTATGCAGCATATGGTTGGTGGGATAGAGAAGTAATGTAGGTGTGGGTTGTGAAGTGTCTTGTGGTGTGCCTGGTGTGTATTAGGTGGTATTTGTGTGGTATACATGTAGGATGTATACAGTGAATGTGGGTTGTCTCTGTGTGTGTATTACAGGTGTTTTAAGTCTGTGACATGTGGGAGTATGTGGGCCACCAAAAAGACGCTAGAACTGATATATGAATTCAGCAAAGTTGCAGGATACAAACTCCTTGTACAGAAATCAGTTGCATTTCTATACACCAATAATAAAGCAACAGAAAGAGAAATCAAGAAATTGATCCCATTTACCGAGAACCATAGAATTCCTAGGAATAAACCTAACCAAAGATGTAAAAGATCTGTATGCTGAACACTAAAAAACTCATGAAGGAAATTGACGAAGACAAAAGAAATGGAAAAACATTCATTCTCATGGATTGGAAAAACAGTGTTAAAATGTCATTACTACCCAAAGCAATCTACACATTCAACGCAATACCAACCAAGATTGCACTTGCATTATTTTCAAAGTTTGAACAAACAGTCCTGAAATATTTATGGGACCAAAAAAGGACCCCAAATAGCCAAAGTAATGTTGAAAAATAAACCCAAAGCGGGAGGCATCACAACTCCAGATTTTAGCCTCTAATACAAAGCCCTAATCATCAAGATAGTATGGTATTGGCACAAAAATAGACACATAAACTAATGGAATAGAATAGAGAACCCAGAATTGGACCCACAAATATATGGCCAACTAATCTTTGACAAAGCAAGAGAGAATATCCAATGGAAAAAAGACAGTCTCTTTAGCAAATGGTGCTGGGAGAACTGGAAAGCAACATGCAGAAGAATGAAGCTCTACCACTTTTTACACCATTCACAAAAAATAAAATGGATGAAAGACCTAAATGTGAGACAGGAAACCATCAAAAACCTAGCAGAGAAAACAGGCAGCAACCTCTTTGACCTCAGCTGCAGCAACTTCTTAACAAATCTCCAAAGGCAAGGGAAATAAAAGCAAAAATGAACTAATGGGACCTCATCAAGATAAAAAGCTTCTGCACTGCAATGGAAACAATCAAGAAAACTAAAAGGCACTGATGGAATGGAAAAGATATTTGCAAGTCACATTTCAGATAAAGGTCTAGTATCCAAAATCTATAAAGAATCACCAAACTCCACACCCGAAAAGCAAATAACCCAGTAAAGAAATGGGGAGAAGACATGAATAGACACTTTTCCAAAAAAGCCAGCAGACACATAAAAAGATGCTCAATGTCACGTATCATCAGGGAATACAAACCAAAACCACACTGAGACACCACCTCACACCAGTCAGAGTGGCTAACATGAACAAATCAGGAGACTATAGATGCTGGCGAGGATGTGGAGAAATGGGAACACCTTTGCACTGTCGGTGGAAATGCAAACTGGTGCAGCCACTCTGGAAAAGAGTGTGGAGGTTCCTCAAGAAATTAAAAATAGAAGTACCCTATGACCCAGAAATTGCACTGCTAGGAATCTACCCAAGGGATACAAGAGTGCTGATGCATGGGGGCCCTTGTACCGCAATGTTTATAGCAGCACTTTCAACAATAGCCAAATTATGGAAACAGCCTAAATGTCCATCAACTGATGAATGGATAAAGAAGATATGGTTTATATATACAATGGAATACTACTTGGCAATGAGAAAGACTGAAATCTGGCCATTTGGAGAAATGTGGATGGAACTGGAGGGTTTTATGGCAAGTGAAACAAGTCAGGCAGAGAAAGACAGATACCGTATGTTTTCACCCATATGTGGACCTTGAGAAAATTAGCAGAAGACCATGGGGGAGGGGAAGGGGAGGGAGGCAAACCACAAGAGACTCTTAAGGACTGAGAACAAACTAAGGGTTGATGGGGGTTGGGGGAGAGGCGAACGTGGGTGATGGGCATGGAGGAGGGCCCCTAGTGGGATGAGCACTAGGTGTTGTATGGAAAACAATTTGCCAATCAATTATATTTTAAAAAATGAATAAATTAAATAAATAAATATTAAAGAAAAAATAAAATAAAGACTGTAACAAGAGATGAAGGACATTATATCATAATTAAGTGGTCAGTTCACCAAGAAGACAACTATTGTAAACATTTATGCTCCAAATGTGAAAGCATGAAAATATATAAATCAGTTAATCACAAACATAAAGAAACTCATTGGTAATAATACCATAATAGTAGGAGACTTCAACACCCCACTTACACAATGGACAGATCATCTAATCAGAAAATCAACAAGGAAAAAATGGCTTTGAATGTCATACTGGACCACATGGACTTAATATATTCAGAACATTTCATCCTAAAGCAGCAGAATGTGCATTCTACTCCAGTGCACATAGAGTGCTCTCCAGAATTGACCACATTCGAGGACACAAATCAACCATCAACAATTACAAAAATTTCGAGATCATACCATGCATATTTTCAGACCACAACAGTATGAAACGCAAAATCAATCACAAAAAAAAACAATTTAGAAAGGTGACAAATACTTGGAGACTAAAGAACATCCAACTAAAGAATGAATGGGCTAAACAAAAAGTTAAAGGGGAAATAAAAAATTTCATGGAAGCCAATGAAAATAACACCACAACCCTAAACCTCTTGGACACAGCAGAGGCATAAGAAGAAAGTCTATAGCAATCCAGGCCTTCCTAAGAAGGAAGAAAGGTCTCCAGTATACAACTTAACCTTACACCTTAAAGAGCTGGAAAGACAACACAAAATGAACCCAAAACCAGCAGAAGACAAGACATAATAAAGATTAGAACAGAAATTAATGCTATTGAAACAAACAAAAAAGGCAGAAGAAGAATTAAATGAAACCAGAAGCAGGTTCTTTGAAAGAATTAATTAAATCGACAAAACACTAGCCAGTTTGAACACAAAGAAAAAGGAAAGGATCCAAATAGATAAAATCAAGAATGAAAGAGAGATCACAACCAACACAGCAGAAAATAAAACAATAATGAGAGAAATTTATGAGCAAATATATGCCAATCAAATGTGCAAGCTGGAAGAAATGGACAAATTCCTAGAAACATATACATTACCAAAACTGTAACATGAAGAAATACAAAATTTGAACAGACCCATAACCAGTAAGGAAATCGAATTATTAATCAAAAATCTCCCAAAATACAAGAGTCCAGGGCCTGATGGCTTTCCAAGGGAATTCTACCAAACATGTAAGGAAGAGTTAACACCTATTCTCTTGAAGCTGTTCCAAAAAATAGAAATGGATGGAAAACTTCCAAATTCTTTCTATGAAGCCAGGATTACCTTGATTCCAAAACCAGACAAAGACCCCACTAAAAAGGAGAACTATAGACCAATTTCCCCGATGAACATGGATGCAAAAATCCTCAACACGATATTAGCCAACTGGCTCCAACAGTACATTAAAAGAATTATTCACCATGACGAAGTGGGCTTTATACCTGGGATGCAGGGCTGGTTCAATATCTGCAAAACAATCGTGATTCATCACATCACTAAAAGAAAGGATAAGAACCATATTATCCTGCCAAAAAATGCAGAGAAATCATTTGGCGAAACACAGCATTTTTCTTGATAAAAACCCTGAAGAAAGTAGGGATAGAAGGATCATACCTGGAGATGATAAAAGCCATATACAAGCGACCCAACGCTAATATCATCCTCAATGGGGAAAAACTGAGAGCTCTCCCCCTAAGGTCATGAACAAGACATGGATATCCACTCTCACCACTGTTATTCAACATAGTAATGGAAGTCTTAGCCTCTGCAATCAGACAACACAAAAAATTAAAAGGCATCCAAAGAGGCCAGGAGGAGGTCATACTTTGACTCTTTGCAGATGACAGGATATTTGATATGGAAAACCCAAAAGATTCCACCAAAATACTGCTAGAACTGATTCATGAATTCAGCAAAGTTGCAGGATATAAAATCAATGCACAGAAATCGGTTGCATTCGTATACAGCAACCATGAAGCAACAGAAAGAGAAATCAAAGAATCGATCCCATTTTCAGTTGCACAAAAAACCCCATAAAATACCTAGGAATACATCTAACCAAAGAGATGAAAAATCTATACGCTGAAAACTATACAAAGCTTATGAAAGAAATTTAAGAAGACACACAAAAAAAGGAAAAATATTCCATGCTCCTGGATAGGAAGAACAAATATTGTTAAAATGTCAATACTACCCAAAGCAATCTACATATTCAATGCAATCCCTATCAAAATAACACCAGAAATCTTCACAAAACTAGAACAAATAATCCTAAAATTTATATGGAGCTAGAAAAGACCCCGAATAGCTAAAGCAGTCTTGAAAAAGAAAACCAAAGCAGGAGGCATCACAATCCCAGACTTCAAGCTACACTACAAAGCTTTAACCATCAAGACAGCACGGTACTGGCACAAGAACAGACACTCAGATCAATGGAACAGAATAGAGAAGTCAGAAATGGACCCACAAACTTATGGCCAACTAACCTTGGACAAAGCAGGAATTATCCAGTGGAATAAAGACAATGTCTTCAGCAGGTGGTTCTGGGAAAACTGGAGAGTGACATGCAGAAGAATGAACATGGACCACTTTCTTACACCATACACAAAAATAAAATCAAAATGAATGAAAGACCTCAATGTAAGACAGGAGGCCATCAAAATCCTCGAGGAGAAAGCAGGCAAAAAACTGTTTGATCTTGCCCGCAGCAACTTCTTACTCAACATGTCTCTGGAGGCAAGGGAAACAAAAGCAAAATGAACTACTGGGACCTCATCATAATAAAAAGCTTCTGCACAGCGAAGGAAACAATCAGCAAAACTAAAAGGTAACCGACTGAATGGGAGAAGATATTTGCAAATAACGAATCAGATAAAGGGTTAGTACCAAAATCTATAAAGAACTTATCAAACTCAACACCCCAAAACAAATAATTCGGTGAAGAATTGGGCGACAGACATGAATAGACACTTCTCCAAAGAAGACGTCCAGATGGCCAACCAACACATGAAAAAATGCTCCACATCACTCATCATCAGGGAAATACAAATCAAAACCACAATGAGATACAAACTTACACCTGTCAGAATGGCTAACATTAACAATTCAGGGAACAACAGATGTTGGCGAGGTTGTGGAGAAAGAGGATCTCTTTTGCATTGTTGGTAGCAATGAAAGCTGGTGCAGCCACTCTGGAAAAAAGTTTGGAGGTCCCTCAAAAACCTAAAAATAGAACTACCCTACAACCCAGCAATTGCACTACTAGACATTTATCCACGGGATACAGGTGGGCTGTTTCAAAGGGACACATGCATCCCTATGTTTATAGCAGCACTATCAACAAGCCAAAGTATGGAGAGAGCCCAAATGTCCATCGAGGGCTGAATGGATAAAGAAGAAGTGGTATATATATATACACAAAATGGACTATTACCAATCAAAAAGAATGAAATCTTGCCATTTGCAACTATGTGGATGGAACTGGAAGGTATTATGCTAAGTGAAATTAGCCAGAAAAGACAAAAATCATACGACTTCACTAATATGAGAACGTTAAGAGACAAAACAGATGAACATAAGGGAAGGGAAACAAAAGTAATATAAAAACAGGAGGGGGGCAAAACAAAAGAGACTCATAAATATGGAGAACAAACTGAGGGTTGCTGGAGGGGTTGTGGGAGGGGGGATGGGCTAAATGGGTAAGGGGCATTAAGGAATCTACTGAAATCATTGCTTCACTATATACTAATTTGGATGTAAATTTCATTTTATTTATTTTTTCTTTATTTTTTTCAATATATGAAGTTTATTGTCAAATTGGTTTCCATACAACACCCAGTGCTCATCCCTAAAGGTGCCCTCCTCAATACTCATCACCCACCCTCCCCTCCCTCCCACCCCCCATCAACCCTCAGTTTGTTCTCAGTTTTTAACAGTCTTTTATGCTTTGGCTCTCTTCCACTCTAACTTCTTTTTTTTCCCTTCCCCTCCCCCATGGGTTTCTGTTAAGTTTCTCAGGATCCACATAAGAGTGAAAACATATGGGATTTGTCTTACTCTGTATGGTTTATTTCACTTAGCATCACACTCTCCAGTTCCATCCACGTTGCTACAAAAGGTCATATTTCATTCTTTCTCATTGCCACGTAGTACTCCATTGTGTATATAAACCACAATTTCTTTATCCATTCATCAGTTGATGGACATTTAGGCTCTTTCCATAATTTGGCTAAAGTTGAGAGTGCTGCTATAAACATTGGGGTAAAAGTGCCCCAATGCATCAGTACTCCTGTATCCCTTGGGTAAACGCCTAGCAGTGCTATTGCTGAGTCATAGGGTAGGTCTATTTTTAATTTTTGAGGAACCTCCACACTGTTTTCCAGAGTGGTTGTACCAATTTGCACTCCCACCAACAGTGCAAGAGGGTTCCCGTTTCTCCACATCCTCTCCAGCATCTATAGTCTCCTGATTTGTTCATTTTGGCCACTCTGACTGGCGTGAGGTGATATCTGAGTGTGGTTTTGATTTGTATTTCCCTGATGAGGAGCAACGTTGAGCATCTTTTCATATGCCTGTTGGCCATCCGGATGTCTTCTTTAGAGAAGTGTCTATTCATGTTTTCTGCCCAATTCTTCACTGGGTTACTTGTTTTTCGGGTGTGGAGTTTGGTGAGCTCTTTATAGATTTTGGATACTAGCCGTTTGTCCGATATGTCATTTGCAAATATCTTTTCCCATTCCATTGGTTGCCTTTTAGTTTTGTTGGTTGTTTCCATTGTTATGCAGAAGCTTTTTATCTTCATAAGGTCCCAGTAGTTCATTTTTACTTTTAATTCCCTTGGCTTTGGGGATGTGTCAAGTAAGAGATTGCTACGGCTGAGGTCAGAGAGGTCTTTTCCTGCTTTCTCCTCTAGGGTTTGATGGTTTCCTGTCTCACATTCAAGTCCTTTATCCATTTTGAGTTTATTTTTGTGAATGGTGTGAGAAAGTGGTCTAGTTTCAATCTTATGCATGTTGCTGTCCAGTTCTCCCAGCACCATTTGTTAAAGAGACTGTCTTTTTTCCATTGGATGTTCTTTCCTGCTTTGTCAAAGATTAGGTGGCCACACGTTTGTGGGTCTAGTTCTGGGGTTTCTATTCTATTCCATTGGTCTATGTGTCTGTTTTTGTGCCAATACCATGCTGTCCTGATGATTACAGCTTTGTAGTAGAGGCTAAAGTCTGGGATTGTGATGTCTCCTGCTTTGGTCTTCTTCAAAATTACTTTGGCTATTCGGGGCCTTTTGTGGTTCCATATGAATTTTAGGATTGCTTTTTCTAGTTTCGAGAAGAATGCTGGTGCAATTTTGATTGGGATGGCATTGAATGTGTAGATAGCTTTGGGTAGTATTGACATTTTGACAATATTTATTCTTCCAATCCATAAACAGGGAATGTCTTTCCAGTTCTTTATATCTTCTTCAATTACCTTCATAAGCTTTCTATAGTTTTCAGCATACAGATCTTTTACATCTTTGGTTAGATTTATTCCTAGGTATTTTATGCTTCTTGGTGCAACTGTGAATGGGATCAGTTTCTTTCTTTGTCTTTCTGTTGCTTCATTGTTAGTGTATAAGAATACAACTGATTTCTGTACATTGATTTTGTATCCTGCAACTTTGCTGAATTCATGTATCAGTTCTAGCAGAGTTTTGGTAGAGTGTATGAGATTTTCCATGTATAGTATCATGTCATCTGCAAAAAGTGAAAGTTTGACTTCATCTTTGCCAATTTTGATGCCTTTGATTTCCTTTTGTTGTCTGAGTGCTGATGCTAGAACTTCCAACACTATGTTAACAGCGGTGAGAGTGGGCATCCCTGTCGTGTTCCTGATCTCAGGGAAAAAGCTCTCAGTTTTTCCCCGTTGAGGATGATGTTAGCTGTGGGCTTTTCATAAATGGCTTTTATGATCTTTAAGTATGTTCCTTCTATCCCGACTTTCTCAAGGGTTTTTATTAAGAAAGGGTGCTGAATTTTGTCAAAGGTCTTTTCTGCATTGATTGACAGGATCTTATGGTTCTATTCTCTTATTGTGATGTATCACGTTGATTGATTTGCGAATGTTGAACCATCCTTGCAGCCCAGGAATGAATCCCACTTGATCATGGTGAATAATTCTTTTCATATGCTGTTGAATTTGATTTGCTAGTATTTTATTGAGAATTTTTGCATCCATATTCATCAGGGATATTGGCCTGTAGTTCTCTTTTTTTACTGGGTCTCTGTCTGGTTTAGGAATCAAAGTAATACTGGCCTCATAGAATGAGTCTGGAAGTTTTCCTTCCCTTTCTATTTTTTGGAACAGCTTGAAAAGGATAGGTATTGTCTCTGCTTTAAACGTCTGGTAGAACTCCCCTGGGAAGCCATGTGGTCCTGGACTCTTATTTGTTGGGAGATTTTTGATAACCGATTCAATTTCTTCGCTGGTTATGGGTCTGTTCAAGGTTTCTATTTCTTCCTGATTGAGTTTTGGAAGTGTGTGGGTGTTTAGGAATTTGTCCATTTCTACCAGGTTGTCCAATTTGTTGGCATATAATTTTTCATAGTATTCCCTGATAATTGTTTCTTTCTCTGAGGGATTGGTTGTAATAATTCCATTATCATTCATGATTTTATCTAATTGATCATCTCCCTTTTCTTTGTGAGAAGCCTGGCTAGAGGTTTGTCAATTTTGTTTATTTTTTCAAAAAACCAACTCTAGGTTTTGTTGATCTGCTCCACAGTTTTTTTAGATTCTATGTTATTGTTTATTTCTGCTCTGATTTTTATTATTTCTCTTCTGCTGGGTTTGGGGTGTCTGTGCTGTTCTGTTTCTATTTCCTTTAGGTGTGCTGTTAGATTTTGTATTTGGGATTTTTCTTGTTTCTTGCGATAGGCCTGGATTGCAATGTATTTTCCTCTCAGGACTGCCTTTGCTGAATCCCAAAGCATTTGAATTGTATTTTCATTTTCATTTGTTTCCATATATTTTTTAATTTCTTCTCTAATTGCCTGGTTGACCCACTCACCCTTTAGTATGGTGTTCTTTAACCTCCATGCTTTTAGAGGCTTTCCAGACTCTTTCCTGTGGTTGATTTCAAGCTTCATAGCATTGTGGTCTGAAAGTATGCATGGTAAAATTTCAATTCTTGTATACTTATGATGGGCTGTTTTGTCACCCAGTATATAATCTATCTTGGAGATTGTTCCATGTGCACTCGAGAAGAAAGTATATTCTGTTGCTTTGGGATGCAGAGTTCTAATTATATCTGTCAAGTCCATCTGATCCAATATATCATTCAGGGCCCTTGTTTCTTTATTGACCGTGTGTCTAGATGATCTATCCATTTCTGTAAGTGGAGTGTTAAAGTCCCCTGTAATGACCACATTCTTATCAATAAGGTTGCTTATGTTTATGAGTAATTGTTTTATATATTTGGGTAATCCCGTATTCGGTGCATATATATTTAAAATTGTTAGCTCTTCCTGACGGATAGACCCTTTAATTACTATATAATGCCCTTCTTCATGTCTTGTTACAGCCTTTAATTTAAAGTCTATTTTGTCTGATACAAGTATGGCTACTCCAGCTTTCTTTTGGCTTCCAGTGACATGGTAAATAGTTCTCCAACCCCTCACTCTCAATCTAAAGGTGTCCTCAGGTCTAAAATGAGTCTCTTGTAGACAGCAAATAGATGTTTCTTATTTTTTTTAATTCATTCTGATACCCTATGTCTTTTGATTGGTGCATTTAATCCACTTATATTTAGTGTTATTATAGAAAGATACGGGTTTAGAGTCATTGTGATGTCTGTATATTTTATGTTTGTAGCGATGTCTCTGGTACTTTGTCTCACAGGATCCCCCTTAAGATCTCTTGTAAGGCTGGTTTCGTGGTGACGAATTCCTTCAGTTTTTGTTTATCTTTATCTCTCCTTCTATTCTAAAAGACAGACTTGCTGGATAAAGGATTCTCGGCTGCATATTTTTTTCTGTTCAACACATTGAAGATCTCCTGCCAATTCTTTCTGGCCTGCCAAGTTTCAAAAGAGAACTCAGTCACGAGTCTTATAGGTCTCCCTTTATATGTGAGGGCACGTTTATCCCTTGCTGCTTTCAGAATTTTCTCTTTATCCTTGTATTTTGCCAGTTTCAGTATGATATGTCATGCAGAAGATCGATTCAAGTTACGTCTGAAGGGATTTCTCTGTGCCTCTTGGATTTCAATGCCTTTTTCCTTCCCCAGTTCAGGGAAGTTTTCAGCTATTATTTCTTCAAGTACCCCTTCAGCACCTTTCCCTCTCTCCTCCTCCTCTGGGATACCAATTATGCGTATATTATTTCTTTTTAGTGTATCACTTAATTCTCTAATTTTCCCCTCATGCTCCTGGATTTTTTTATCTATCTTTTTCTCAGCTTCCTCTTTTTCCATATTTTTATTTTCTAGTTCACCTATTCTCTCCTCTGCCTCTTCAATCCAAGTCCTGGTCGTTTCCATTTTATTTTTCATCTCGTTTAAAGCGTTTTTCAGCTCCTCCTGACTGTTCCTTAGTCCCTTGATCTCTGTGGCAATAGATTCTCTGCTGTCCTCTATACTGTTTTCAAGCCCAGCGATTAATTTTATGACTATTATTCTAAATTCACTTTCTATTATTTAAGTCCTTTTTGATCAGTTCATTAGCTGTTGTTATTTCCTGGAGATTCTTCTGAGGGGAATTCTTCCATTTGGTCATTTTGGATAGTCCTTGGAGTGGTGCCAACCTGCAGGGCACTTCCCTTGTGCTGTGGTGTATATCTGGAGTTGGTGGGCGGGGCCACAGTCAGACCTTATGTCTGCCCCCAGCCCACTGCTGGGGCCACAGTCAGACTGGTGTGTGCCTTCTCTTCCCCTCTCCTAGGGGCGGGATTCACTGTGGGGTGTCGTGGCCCATCTGGGCTACTTGCACACTGCCAGGCTTGTGGTGCTGGGGATCTGGCGTATTAGCTGGGGTGGGTAGGCTAGGTGCACGGGGACAGGAGGGGCAGGCTTAGCTCGCTTCTCCTTAGGTGATCCACTTCAGGAGCGGGAGGGAGTCAGACCTGCTGCCAGAGGGGTGGCTCCGCAGAAGCACAGTGTTGGGTGTTTGCGGAGCAAGTTCCCTGGCAGGAACTGGTTCCCTTTGGGATTTTGGCTGGGGGTTGGGCGAGGGAGATGGCGCTGGCGAGCGCCTTTGTTCCCCGCCAAACTGAGCTCTGTCGTCCAGGGGCTCAGCAACTCTCCCTCCTTTTGTCCTCCAGCCTTCCTGCTTTCCTAGCAGAGCTGTTAACTTATGACCTCCAGATGCTAAGTCCCACTTGCTGTTGGAACACACTCCGTCTGGCCCCTCTGCTTTTGCAAGCCAGACTTTGGGGCCCAGCTTGGTCATGCTGCCCCTCTGCCTCAGCTCCCTCCCACCAGTCCGTGCAGTGCGCACCGCTTCTCTGCCCTTCCTACCCTCTTCCGTGGGCCTCTCATCTGCGCGTAGCTCCAGAGACTCCATTCTGCTAGTCTTCTGGTGGTTTTCTGGGTTATTTAGGCAGGTGTAGGTGGAATCTAAGTGATCAGCAGGACACGTGGTGAGCCCAGCATCCTCTTACACCGCCATCTTCTCACCAGCTAAAATGAGTTTCTTATAGGCAGTATCTAGATAGGTTTTGTCTTTTAATCCACTCTCACACCCTATGTCTTTTGATTGGAGCATCTGGTCCATTATTAATTGATAAGTATTTAGTGCCATTTTATTACTTCGTTTGTCTGTTTTTCTGGAGATTTTCTATTCCTTCATAGTTTTTGCTTCCACTCAAAGAGTCTCCTTTTGAGCTCCTTTAGTTTTTGTTTGTCTGGTAAACTCTTTATCTCTTCTATTCAGAATGATAACCTTGCAAGATAGAGTATTCATGACTTCATGTTTGTTCCCATTCATCATACTGAATACATCATATAGCTCCCTTGTGAAACTCTGGAGTGTAAATATCAGTGGGCCTGGATAGATAGGCCCTGGAGGGCACATCCCTGCTCCTGGAGAGAAGGTAGGCAAAAACCCGAGGAACAGATAGCATGGAAACAGAAATTTAAAAAAAACATCTGAGGCACACAGTGGGGAAATCATTCTTCTTCTTGTACATCCCTGAGAGGCAGCCTTCATGCAGATGACTCTCTGGGAATAAAAGAGCTGGCTGGTAACATTTCTCTCCACTACATGGCAGCATAAACACAGAGCCACCTGTGGGAAGCAGTGCAGTTGCAACACTAACTGCCTCCCTTTTTTATACCAAGCCCCAACTCTCTGCACACTGTTGGAACTTCTACTCTCAGTCAAGCTAGCCTCACTTCCAGGGAGGTGGGCTCCTCCCACAGAAGACCAGCAAAAAAACTTGACCACACCACATATCCTGACAAGAGAGTCCTGTACGGCCTCAGTTCTATTGGAAATAATATCAGCTCTTCATATCAGAGCACACATAGTTAAAACTTGCCACATTCAGGCCAAGGACCAAATACTGCTCACAGTAGGCAAGGAAAGCCTCTGTGGATGACTGGTCTAAAGGTTTGAGCAGCCAAAACACAATAGCAGAGTACAGACAGCACACATTAGAGATACTCTCTGAAGCACCAGGCCCTGAACACTAGATGACCTCTTCTTTATAAGGCCATTAATTTCAGGAGCAGGAAACATAACTGAGTTATCTAACACAGATACAGCAGAGACTTAGGAAAAAATGCCATGGTGGAGGAATTTATTAAAAATGAAAGAATAATATACAGCCACATCCTCAAATCTAAGCAAAACAGGTACAAACAACATACTTGATGTAAAATTTAAAAAACAATCATAAGAATACTCAGTGGGATTGAGAAAAGAGAAGAAGACATCAGGAAGATCCTTACCATAGAGATAAAAGACTTTAAAAAGAATCAGAGATGAAGCATCTAATAGATGAGATTGGAAACAGTCTGGATTCAATAAACAGCAGGATAGAAGAAGCAGAGCAGCTAAAAGGTGATATAGAAAACAAAATAATGGAAAATCATTAAGCTGAAAAAAGAGAGAAAGAATTATGGAACATGAGAATAGACTTAGGAAACTCAGTGACTCCATCAAATGTAATAACAATCATATTACAGGAGTTCCAGAAGAATAAGAGAAAGAAAAGAGGACAAAACATTTATTTGAGGAAATAACAGCTGAAAACTTCCCTAATCTGGGGCAGGAAACAAATATCTAGATCCAGGAATCACAAGGAACTCTCAACAAAAAACAAAACAAAACAAAAAGAAGGTACGCACCAAGACATATTGTAATTAAATTTGCAAAATACAGTGATAAGGAAAGAATCTTAAAAGCAGGAAGGCAAAACTAGTCCTTAACTTACAAGGGAAAATCCATGAGGCTAACTGCAGAATTCTCAACAGAAACTTGACAAGCCAGAAGGGAGGGGCATGATATATTCAATGTGCTGTATGGGGAAAATCTGCAGTCAAGAATACTCTATCCAGTAAAGGTATCATTCCGAACAAAAGGGGAAATATAGTTTCCCAGACAAACAAAAACTAAAGGAGTTCGCAACCACTAAACCATCCCTATAAGAAATATTAAAGGGGTTTCTTTGAATTGAAAGGAAAGAGCAAAAGTGACAAAGACAAGAAAAGATCAGAGAGGGGTGCCTGGTGGCTCAATCAGTTAAGCAACTGACTCCTGATTTTGTCTCAGGTCATGATCTCATGGTTTGTGAGATTTAGCCCTGTATCAGGCTCTCCCTCTCTCTCTTCCCTTTCCTCTCTCTCTCTCTCTTTCTCTCTCTATCTCTCTCAAAATAAGTAAATCAACATTAATATATTATACAAATAAAATAAAGGATCAGGGAAAATCTCCAGGAACGATGACAAGTATTGAGATGGCAATGATTATCTGTGAATAATTACTCTGAATGTAAATGAACTAAATGCTCCAGTCAGAATGGATAAAAAGAAAAACAAAAACAAAATAAAGACACATCTATATGCTACTTATAAGAGACCTAGAAACACCTGCATATTGAAAGTGAGGTAATGGGAATATCATGCAAATGGACACAAAAGAAAGATGGGTAGCGATACTTGTAGTGGAAAAACTAGACTTTAAAACAAAGGCTAAGGAGAGATGAAAAATGGCAGTATGTCATAATAAAGGGGACAATCTAACAAGAAGATAAAACAGTTGCAAATATTTATGCATCGTACATGGGAACATACAATATATAAACCAATTAATAACCAACATAAGGGAACTAATTGATAACAATACAATAATAGTAGGGCACCTTAGCATAGTTACAACAATGGACAGACTGTCTAAGAAGAAGATCAAAGAGGAAACAATGATATGAATGACACACTGGACCAGATGAACTTAACAGATATACTCAGAATATTCTATCATAAAACAACAGAATACACATTCTTTTAAAGTTCACATGGAACATTCTTTAGAATAGGTGTTTATTAGGTCACAAAAAACACCTCAACAAATACAAAATTATTGAAATTGTACCATCAATCTTTCCTGACCACATCACTGTGAAACTAGAAGTCAATCACAATAAAAAATGTGGAAAGACCACAAATACATGGAAATTAAGCAACATGCTAGTTAATTATGAATGGGTCAGCCAGGAAATCAAGGAAGAAGAAAAACATATATGGAAAACAAATGAAAGTGAAACACAATGGTCCAAAACCTCCAGGATGCAGCAAAAGCAGTTCTAAAGGGTAATTATATAGCAAAACAGATCTATCACAAGAATTCAAATCTCAAATAAACAACCTAACTTTGCACCTAAAGAAGCTAGAAAAAGAGGAACCAATGAAGCTTAAAGCCAGCAGAAGGAAGGAAATAATAAACAAATAGAACAGAAATAAATCATATAGAAACAAACAAAAACAATAGATCATATCAATGAAACCAGAAACTTGTTCTTTGTAAAAATTAATAAATTGATCAAACTGCTAGACAGTCTTTTCAAAAAGAAAAGAGAAAGGGCTGAAATTAATAAAATTACATATGAAAGAGGAGAAATAACAACCAACACCACAAATATACAATTATAAGAGAATATTATGAAAAATTTTATGCCAACAAATTGGCAACAAATTGGACAACCTGCAAGAAATGGATACATCCCCTCACCTAATTTTTTTTAGTTTCTCAATGACTTTGAATTTTCCAGTCCCTCAGCCTATGGTCCCTGCCTTCACTATGTTCCCTAGTTTGTCAATATCCCTTTTACAAGTTGATCCCCCTCAATCTAACAATATATTTGACATGGTCTCACCGTATGAACAATATACTTACACTATTGTGGTCTCAGGTTGAATTGGCTTTTCTAGCAGCCTTCGACTACAAGTTCCTTGTGTTATTGAGTTTCTACCTAACTCACTCATCTACAAACCCATGAATGGCTACAGGGATAGCCATTTCGATCTTGTATTTTACCACTGATATTTTTACTCTAGCTCAGATTTTTTAGATATCTGCTAAATCTCATTTATTGACATCAACCCCCTGTTCCAGCCTGCATGGATTTATTGCATTTATGTTTAGTATTCCTTCCTCCATTTGAAGAATAATGGGAAAGTATAACAAGATTACTTGAATACTATTCTTTCAGGAGATCACAAAGGTTCTCAATAAACAAAGAAACAAATTAATTAATTGTGTAAACCTTAGGCCCAGACTTGAATTTCAGATTGTGTTCTGATATTTCTGTAAAATTTTTTTGCAGTTTTCAAAATTTTCTCACTGGGGGTGTGGGCAATCATGGGAATAGATTGCTTCTTTGGCTACCTGGCCATTGTGTATTATTCACAATATTCAAGACATTTTTCAAATGGTGGTACCGTCAGGATAGTTCTTTGTATTAAAATTTTAATTGTATAATCTGGAGTTTGATTAACTTGTCTCTGGCCATCTAGGTGGTGAAATTGGACTTTTATGGCCTATTTTTAATGATGTCTGGACTGGATTTTGCTGACATCACCAACCTCTGGGTTTTGTGTATAAGAGCTCTTCTTGCCACAGGTCTTTCTGACACAGAACTCTGTAAGTTTCCAGATCTCCAAACTCCCAAGGTAAAGACCTGACCATGATCCTAAGCAAGGACAAGAAAATCATGAGGTTGAGTAGCAGGAACAATACATGCCTTTCAGCCCCTTTAAGGAATTGCCATAAAGTGATTCATAGATCACTTTGACTCCAAAAGCTGCTATTCCTCTTCACACCATCCGTGCAGGAGGCTAGCTTATGCTGCAGCTGCCAGGAGATAAGCAAGGGCCTGCTGAGCTGGCAGGGCCCTTCTACCATCCTAGGGCAACCAACTATAAGCCAGTCTTTGCATCAGAGAGTTTTAGCCTAAGATGCCAATCCAGGGGTGATGAAGACCATCACTTTTATATTGCAGATGTGGAAACAGAGCCTTGCTTGAAGTTATGCCATTAGCTACATTAGTTAGGATCAGATACAGCAGTCTGGTATTATTATTGCCCCTACAGTGTTCTTTTCTTGGTGACAAGCAGTTACAGGATTTAGGTTGGGGATTGGCATCATGGCTGGTGTAGATGCTTTTTTTTTGTAATGGTAAGACTAATATCCTTAAACTAACTGGAAGCACGAGAGCATACCTTTTCCAGTATCTAATTTGCTGAAGCCTTCTCTAACAGGATTTTACTCTCCCAACTTTGGAGTGAAAATGTTTTTAGAGAAGTCCTTCCTTCTGTTCAGTCACCCACAAATCAGGAATAACAGAGGGGAAACTAAGGTCTCCAAAAAGGGGTAATTGGCTGCTTGCCAATATCCCTTCTTCTAAATCTGAAAGTGGGGACACTTTCCTTATCAGTGATTTCCTCTTATCTGGAATATTTCTCCTGGAGGGACAGTTGTTTCTCCTGGAAATGAAAGTTCTCCTGCTGCTTTTCCTTCAAATTTTCCCAAAGCTGCTGACATCCCACCGTTTGGTGCTCTAGGTTCATTTTCAGTTCTTGAAGCTGAGATAGAGAGAGCAGAAGAACCTCCCTCAGACATTTCATTTCCTGGGAGAGCTTTGATGAGTAGAATACAGGAGTATTTGTATTGTGAGGCCAAAGGTCAGCAGGAAGATGAACCCAAGCACATCCATAATGATGACTAAAACTAAGACAAAAGGAAGGCCAGCTTAAACTGCATCCTGGGGGATGCAAAGAGAGTGTAGGTTCACTATATCCATACATCCTGGAGAATGTGGTGCCTCTATGTTTTCAATGCCTGTGATTCTCTGATTTACTAAGACCTACCTTGCTTTTAGATAAAACACTCTGGTTTTTAATGTTCTCTGTTTGTTTTCCACATCCTCTGTGCAATAATCAATTCTTGAGTTTGGCCAAAGATCAACATCAAGATATTGTGTCTACAGTTCTTAGAACTTATTTTCATCACTTTGATAATTAGGACATCTGTTCTTTTCTTGGTTTGTGGTATCTCTCTGATATTCATGATTTCTCAAAGACTAGTGACAGGATTCTGAGAATAAGGCCGTAGGTGTCATCAGTCCTCTGGGAACTGAAGTCACCTGAGCCTGGCAGACTGCACTCTTTATTTTACTATTTTCTCCCCTGTGAGGTCTGTGAGGTCTGTGCTAGTATTCTAGGCATGCAAGGGTGGCTTAATCGTTCTGTCTCCTTTCTTATCTATTATTTTTTTTTACTCCCCTACCCCCCGGTAACTTTTCCCTTACATATTCCTGTTCTCAGGAGGCAAATTTATAAATATCACTTGATATCTTGTTCCATTCTATAAGCATTCTTTTATTTTAGGTTTAATACTTTTGAAAACTGTCATTTATTTTAAAAATATTTAATCCCAAGCAAGTGAACATGTAGTGTAGTAATGGTTTCAGGAGTAGAATCGTGATTAATCACTTACACATAACACCCAGTGGTCATCCCAACAGGTGCCCTCCTTAATGTACATCACCAATTTATCCCATCCACCTACCCAGTGTCCTGCCATCAACCCTCAGTTTGCTCTCTGTATTTAAGAGCATCTTGTGGTTTTACCTCTATGTTCTTATCTTATTTTTCTTTCCCTTCCCCTATGTTCATTTGTTTTGTTTCTTAAATTCCAGATATGAGTGAAATGATATTTATCTTTCACTAACTGACTTATTTCGCTTAGCATTATACATTCTAGTTCCATCTGCATTGTTACAGTTGGCAATATTTCATTCTTTTGATTGCTGAGTAATATTACATTGTGTGTGTATACCACATCTCCTTTATCCATTTGTCAGTTGATGGAAATTTTTGCTCTCACCATAATTTGGGTATTGTTGATAGTAGTGCTATCTATTAACATTGGGGTGCATGTGCCCCTTTAAATCAGCATTTTTGTATTCTTTGGATAAATACCTAGTAGTGCAATTGCTAGGTCATAGGGTAGTTTTATTTTTAATTTTTTTTGAGGAACCTCCATACTGTTTTCCAGAGTGGCTGCACCAGTTCACATTCCCCCCAGCAGTGCAAAAGTGTTCCCCTTTCTCTGCATCCTCGCCAACATCTGTCTCCTGATTTGTTAATTTTAGCCATTCTGACATGAGTAAGGTGGTATCTCATTGTGGTTTTGATTTGTATTTCCCTGATGAGTGATGTTGAGCACCTCTTTATGTGTCTATTAGCCATCTGGATGTCTTCATTGGAAAAGTATCTGTTTATGTCTTTTGCCCATTTCTTCACTGGGTTATTTGTTTTCTGGGTGTTGAGCTTGGTAAGTTCGTTATAGATTTTGGATACTTGCCTTTTAACCTATATGTTATTTGCGAATATTTTCTCACGTTCTATCAGTTGCCTTTTAGTTTTGTTGATTGTTTCCTTCACTGTGCAGTAGGTTTTTACCTTGATGACGTCCCAATAGCTCATTTTTGCTTTGATTTCCTTTGCCTCAGAAAACATATCTAGTAAGAAGTTGCTGCAGCTGAGATCAAAGAGGTTGCTTCTTGTATTCTCCTCTAGGATTTTGATGGTTGCCTGTCTTACATTTAGCTATCATCCATTTTGAGCTTATTTTTGTGTATGGTGTAAGAACGTTGTCCAAGTTCATCTGCATGTTGCTGTCCAGTTTTCCCAGCATCATTTGATAAGGATACTCTTTTTTCCATTGGATTCTCTTTCCTGTTTTGGTGAAGATTAGTAAGCCATACATTTTGTGGCTCCATTTCTGGATTCTCTATTCTGTTCCATCGATCTCTGTGTTTTTTTGTGCCAGTACCATACTGTTTTGGTGATTACAGCTTTGTAATATAGCTTGAAGTCTGGAATTGTGATGCCTCAAGCTTTTCTTTCCTTTTTCAATATTACTTTTGCTATGCAGGATTTTTTTGTTTCCATATAAATTTTAGGATTGTTTGTTCTACTTTCGTGAAGAATTGTTATTTTAATAGGGATTTCATTGAATATGTAGATTTCTTTGAGTAATATCAACATTTTAACAATGTTTGTCCTTCCAACCCATGAGCATGTAAGGTTTTTTCCATTTCTTTCTGTCTTCAATTTCTTTCATAAACTTTCTATAGTTTTCACTATACAGATCTTTTACCTCTTTGGTTAGGTTTATTTCTAGACTCTTTATGATTTTGGGTGCAACTGTAAATGGGATCCATTCCTTGATTTCTCTTACTGCTGCTTCATTATAGGTGTATATAAATTCAACCAGTTTCTGTACATTAATTTTATTCCTGCAACTTCGCTGAATTCATGTATCAGTTCTAGCAGTTTTCTGGTAGGGTATTTTGGGTATTCACATACCATATCATGTCATCTGTGAAGAGTGAAAGTTTGACTTCTTTGCCAATTTGGGTATCTTTTATTTCTTTTTGTTGTATTATTGCTGCAGCTATGACTTCCAACATGTTGAACAATAGTGGTGAGAGTGGACATCCCTGTCGTGTTCCTGATCTTAAGGGGAAGCTCTCAGTTTTTACCCACTGAGGATATTAGCCGTGGGTCTTTTTTATATGGTCTTTATGATCTTGAGGTCTATTCCCTCTATCCCTACTTTCTTGAGGATTTTTTCAAGACAGGATGCTGTATTTTGCCAAAAGCTTTCTCTGCATGTATTGACAGGTTCATGTGGTTCTTATCTTTTCTTTTCTTAAGGTGATGTATCATGTTGCTTGATTTGCAGATTTTAAACAAGCCCTGAAGCCCAGGAATAAACCCCACTTGATTTTGGTAAATAATTATTTTAAAATACTGTTTAGTTTGGTTAGATAGTATCTTGTGGAGAATTTTTGCATCTATGTTAATTAAGGAAATTGATCTGTAGTTCTCCTTTTTAGTGGGGTCTTTCGTTTTGGCATAAATGTAATGCTGGCATCATTGAATGAGTTGGAAACTTTCCTTCCATTTCTATACTTTGAAACAGATTAAAATATAGGTATTTTCTTCTTTCTTTATTTTTTTTGTTGGCCTGATTTTTTAAATATAATTTATTGTCAAATTGGTTTCTATACAACACCCAGTGCTCATCCCAACATGTGCCCTCCTCAATGCCCATTTACCTACCCACTTTCCTCTACTCCCAAGCCCTCCACCAGCCCTAATTTGGGCGCATGTACCTCAATGTTTATATCAGTGTTATCAACAATAGACAAGTTATGGAAAGAGTCCAATGTCCACCAACTGAAGAATGGATAAAGAAGATGTGGTTTTTATATACAATGGAATACTACTTGGCAATGAGAAAGAATGAAACTTTCCATTTGCAACCATGTGGATGGAACTGGAGGGTATTATGCTAAGTGAAACAAGTCAGAGAAAGACAGATATCATATGTTTTCACTCATATTTCAAATTTGAGAAACTTAAGAGAAGATCATGGGGGAAGGGAAGGGGAAAAAGTAGTGATTTCAGAGAAGCAAACCATAACAGAGTCTTAAATACAGAGACTTTAGGTCTTTTTAAACCTCTTGCAGCAACGTTTTTTAGTTTGCAGTGTACAAGACTTTTGCCTCCTTGAAAGTTTTATTATTAGACATTTTATTGTTTGGGGCACTATTGTAAATATAATTATTTTCTTAATTTCCTTTTCAGATTGTTAATTTCTAGCATAAACACAATTGTTTTTTGCCTATCTTGTACCCTACAACTTTACAGAATGAGTTTATTGACTTTAATGGTTTTTGTGTGTGGATTATTTGGGACTTTTCCATATATGGGAGCATGCCACCCACAAATATATGTCGTTTTATTTCTTTTTTTCCACACTATTTTTGCTCACCTTCAGTTTTAAAAGATATTTTGGCCAAGTGTAGAAACCTATACATTGCTTTAGGCCACCCCTGGATTTTGTGGGTCTGAGAGGAGCAGTGTTAGACAAGAGTTTCCCTATTTTGGGTCACCTCAAGTCCCAAAGTCTTGGATCCACTTGTACTGCCTAAGCCAAGGAAATAGAACTCAGCATGATCCCTTGTTCTTTGCAACCCAAGCTCCAGTTGGAGCTTGAGGCCCCTGCAGGGACTGTCTCATGGCCCTAGGAGCTGCCTAGACCCCAGAGATGAAAAAAGAGTGGGTCCCCCCAAAAAAAACAGCCTAAAGAACCCCATGTAGAGTTAGAAGAAAGTTAATGGAGCCACAGGCACTCTTCTCCAGGCAGGATTGGGAGACTCCGTGTGGGGAGTGGGCCATGGGGGCTTTGGGGGCAGAGTCTCACTGGCTCTGAACTCAAGTTTTCAGTGCACTGGTCCTCATACCACATCCTCCTCCTGCTCTACAGGCAGAAGTGGAAAACTACCAAGTTCAAAGGTAGAGCCACAGGGTGTTGCACAGTGAGCCTTTCTTTATGTTTCAAATTCAAACCAAAGCTGCCATGGCTCCAACACCACCTCAATCACTACATGACCACTGTGTGCCACCCACAACATGTGGTCAGGTCTCATTTGAAGTTAGTAGCTGGCTAGAGCTGAACCAATCTCTCCCTCCCTCCCTCCTTTTCTCTCTTTCTCTTTCTCCCCTCCTTTTCTGCCTCCTTTTCTCTCCGTTCCTCTCTCTCTCCCTTTCTCTTCCTCCTCCTCATATTCCAGGTTGTTTACCCTCATCTTTCTCTTCATGTTTCTCCATTCACCCCCGTCCCTGCCACAAATATCCCAAGACTGAGGCCACTGGACTACCTGGGTGGGATGGGAGTTCAGTGTCTTTTCAGGTGGTGCTTTCTAGCATCTTTAGAACTTTTACCTGGTTCAAAACAGCTGCTGGAATGAAGGTTTTTAATAGGTTATTTGAACAACTTTTCATCTCCCCTCATTCTGGGGTTATTCTAGCATTGAAAACGTAGGAGTCCAAGTAGAGTTCTTGGTTTCCCCCCACCCTAGACCCCACAGCAGAATAAACCCTTTATGAAGCATTTATAAGAACGTACTGGGTGCCACACTCTGATCTGTGTCATGAGCAAACCCCAGGTCTCTGTCCCATGAAGCCCTCTACTAAAAGTGTCGTGGTGAAGGCATAGCTGTTTAGTGTCCTTCCCACTGCCCACTTAGGCATCCTGACTTAGGGGGATTTTCAGTGAATGAAACGAGTGGAGCTAATAAAAAATGGAAAATGTATGACTTCAACAGGAGATGCTGTGGTCTTCACCTAGAGCCCAGTGGCTTTCCAGGCATCACAGTCTACAATTCACTCTGGGTATAGAGAGAGCCCACCCTCAAAAATCACCAGAGGCAGCAGCTGCAAATTGGTGATAGTCCCTTATGGGATTTTCAGCCTAGCAGATCCTTAGTTCTCCAGCAATCAATACTCCCAGTGTCTCTTATTGGAGGAATCACCAGCCAGCAGCCCTGCTTTAACCTGGCTATACAGTCCAGTATCCCCAAGCTCTGCCTTCAGAGAGAATACATGCATACTTGTAGGCTAGGGCTTGTAATTAGACATCTCCCTTGTCTTCTAAGAGCCATCTCCTGTGACCAGCATCTGTAGACCCTGCCTTATTCCAGATAGCTGATGTAGAATTGTATAAAACTTTTGTACAAAAAAACCCTCAATTTTGAGACAAGTTCCATTTAAAAAAAAAAAAACAGAGCTAATGAAATCAAACTGGGCAAAAAGACTTTTGAACTGAGCCAGAAATGGCCATTGCTTTACAAGAATTGCTTTTTAAAATTCAATAGGATGACAGGAATCTGGAACATAAAATTGTTGGTGTGAACTTTCTGAAGACAGAATAGTTAACTGATGTAAAGCCAGTGTCAGAAAGCAAGAATTTCCTGTCCCTTACAAGGTCCTTCTAGCTGGCCTAAGAATCAAATGTACACGAGACTGATTAACATGAGAAAATCAAATGTAATACTGTACATACACACAGAGGTGGAAATTCCAAAGAGAGTCAAGCAAAATGATCCTGATCCAAGAAGAAAGGGGTATGGGTGTGAGACTTAAAAGCGAAGGAATTCACTCCTCAAAAGAATTCAAAAATGTAATAGTTTGGTAAATAAATGTTTGCTGGGCCACTTAGAAACAAGACATATAGAGGACTTTGATCAAAAGGTCCTGCTAGGTTCCTTTCTGCCTACCATACCTAATTCATATCAGAATGTAATTATCTATGGTGACAGCTTTTTTCCTGGAGCAGTTTTCTTATCTAAATTCTTTTAAGCAGTTCTAGGGTTGGGGAGGTAAAGAGCTATTCCTGAATCTACTGGGTTTTGACTCCTTTTTAACTCAAAACAATTATGCTAAAATAGCCCACCTTGAGGTGACCTACCTTTGACCCCTATACCAGCCAAGAGGCTATTAAAAGTTTCATGTAAGAGGTTTTCCCTTTCTCCACATTCTTGCCAACATTTTTTTTCCTGTGTTAATTTTAACCATTCTGACAGGTATGAGGTGAGGTTCTTCAAAAAGTTAAAAACGGAACTACCCTAGGACCCAACAATTGCACTACTTACCCAAAGGATACAAAAATACAAAGGGGTATATGCACCCCAATATTTATAGCAGCATTATTAACAATAGTCAAACTATGGAAAGAGCCCAAATGTCCACTAACTAATGAATGGATAAAGATGTGGTGTGTGTGTGTGTGTATATATATAATGCAATATTGCTCAGGCAACAAAAAGATTTAAATCTTGTCATTTGCAATGATGTGGTTGGAGCTAGAGTGTATTATGCTAGGCAAACTAAGTCAGAGAAAGACAAATACTGTATGATTTCACTCATGTACAATTTAAGAAAAAAACCAGATGAACATAAATAAGGGGAAAAAAAAAGAGAGAGAGAAGGAAACAAACCATACAAGGCTCTTACAAATAGAGAACAAACTGGGGCGCCTGGGTGGCTCAGTCGGTTGAGCATCCGACTTTAGCCCAGGTCATGATCTCAAGGTTTGTGAGTTCGGGCCCTGTGTCGGGCTCTGTGCTGACAGCTCAGATCCTGGAGCCTGCTTCGGATTCTGTGCCTCCTCCTCTCTCTCTTCCCCTCCCCTGTTCATGCTCTGCCTGTCTCTCGAAAATAAATGTTTAAAAAATTTTTGAAAAAGAAAAAACAAATATAGAACAAACTGAGGGTTGCTGGAGGGATGTGGGTGGGGCATGGGCTAGGACGATCAGTATTGAGGGCACTTGTTGTGATAAGCACTGGGTGTTGTATGTAAGGGATGAATCAACGAATTCTACTCCTGAAACCAATATTGCATTGTATGTTAACTAGCTGGAATTTAAATAAAAATTTGAAAAAAAACAATTAATGTAGAGATCCCTTATGAAAAATTTCAGCATCCTGAGACTACGGTGAGGTGCAAAAGAAATGATGTCTCTAAAGTGTTTTAAAATTCCTCCACAGAGCAAGACAGCCTCTTTGCACACAAACCCAGTGATAGAATTCAAGTGATGGCATTCCATCCCTTTAGGGTTGTTCATTTGCTTGGGAAAATTAAGACTATCTTCTACCAAAATCTCACTTAAAACTAAAGGGAAGAGAGAAAATATCAGTGCAGGCTTTGACTGGTTTCCTGGAAGGAGATATTCTGTGGATCCATGAAGTCCTGTAACCACTTAGGCTTTTTCCTCTCAGAATTATTCCCTTCATTCCTTTTCAAAATTGAGACGTAACTGAAAAATAATATACTAGTTTCAGGTATACAAAATAATTATTTGATACATGTATATATTATGAAATGATATCCACAATAGGCCTAGTTAACATCCATCACCACACAGTTACAATTTTTTTTTCTTATAATGATAACTTTATGATATATTATCTTAGCAACTTTCAAATACATAATACAGGGTTGGAGAACTATATTATTAACTATAGTTACCATGCTGTACATTACATCTGACTTGGGCATTTTATGTTCCCATTATGCCTGGCTGCTAGCCAAGTAATATGGTATTCTATCAAGACCTGGGAGGTTACATTGACACAGGCAGGCTGGTGATGGAATCTGCAAGGAACAAGCAGGACGGGCTCAGCCTACTTGTGCTGACATAATGTGGCAATTTGGTTCAGAGAAATGCACATAGCATCAGAGACAGATCAGGAAGGAAACTCTCATGCTGCCACTTACCATCTCCCATGTAAGCTTGGACAAGCATTGAACTTTTCTGAGGCCCAATCTCCTTAGCTATTTAAAAATGTCTCTCTCATGAGATCAATACAAGGATTAAATATGAATATGTACAAGAAGCACTTGACCTTAGAGGATCTGACAACTGAGCATCTTTATCAGGAATTGAATGATGCAATTTTCAGACATCTTCTACTTGCTGTCCACCCCAGACACAAATCTGAATTTTGAAATGTCATTTTTGCCTGTAAAATAATCCCAGGACAAACCTTAGGATGTACATTTGGACCAAAAAATAGCAGGTTGAAACATGAGCTGACTTTCTCCGGAGAGTTGGGGGAGGGGAGTGGTTCAGAGCCACATCAAGGCACACACGCTCCAATCTTGTCTGTAGCCTTGGGTAATCTGGATCCTAAGTTTCACCTTTAAATTTCACACACTGTTTGAAAGCTACTCTCTCTGATGGGGATAGAGCTTCATCCTGGGTTTTCTTTTCTGAAACTCCTAAGGTTCTGATGTGATGGTAGGGCCTTAATCATTGGTGTCCCCAATCTTATACCTATTCCTCCAAGTCAGTTGGGTTACCACCCCACAGACTAGAAGGACTCTATTTGCTGAGTCTTAACCACACTGGCACTCTGAAACCTTACTGGATTAAAATCTCCATCTTAAAACCTCTGTGTGAGCCCTTGTGCTTAGGACTTATGACTCTTGTAGCTTCAGTGCCCTACCACAGATACGGTGCTGAGAACAAGTCCAACATTTACATATTGTATAATGAATATACACTGAGTGCCTACTATGTACTAGGCACTAGATAATGAAGACAACAAGAAAACCTCTGCTTCCTCATGGAACTTGCACTCAGGAAAGGGAAAGCAGACTACAAATGAAATAAATAAGTGAAGCATATAGTGTGTTAAAAGGTGATATGTGCTATGAAGAAAAATAAAGAAGAGATGAGGGAGTTGCAATTTTAAATACAGTATCCAGAAAAGGTCTCAAGACAAAAGACCTAAAGGAGGCGAGGGAGAGATCTAAGTGGATATGGCATTTGTTCTTTACATACCTTCAGGAACTGAACTGGATCAATCATTCTGTTCACACTCTTTTTGATCACAGTCTGCATGCCCCCCCATTCCCTCATTCATGTAAGCTTCTAGCCAAATTTTTCTCCCCTTTATTTCCTCCCATATTTACCCCATAATTTCCCCAACACAGACTATTTTTCCCCTAACATTTCATGAAACTGGCACAAGCCTCAGCATTTTATAAATTCCTACTGGAAGCTTGTGACAGATACCAAATTGCCTGGTGGTTAGCTGGAAGATATGTCTCCCTCCCTAATGATTTCTATCAAGAAATAATAAAAACAGCATAATGCTTGCCTCAAGAATTATCGGCCAAGAGGATAATTAATTTTTAAAAAACTTAAAAATTTCATCTATGTTCTTATTGAAATTGACTGACTAGAGCCAGTATTCTGGGGAAACGAAATGTGCTCTGTGATCTGAAGCAAGCCAGAGCCTCTATGAGCCATATTCCCAAATTACTTTCTAGCCCCATTCTGTGGCAGAAAAGGAGCAATATGTACAGTTATTCAGTTGGTTGGTGGGGCTCTGAGGAATAGCTTGTGTTCCACCTCCTGGAGCAAATTGCCAGGCTACCAGTAAGACTATGACACAGGCTGGTCCATAGATTGTATGCAGTCACTGGTAAGCACTAATAAACCTGCTCATAACCATGGCATTTGAGATGAAGTCCTGAAGAGTGATTGTAGTTATGATCTTGACTTGTACAAGGGCCATACATGAGCTTTTCCATTATATTCTCTTCCTCAGCAATGAGAGGGGCTGTGCTGTGATATATAGGTTTTTTTCCCCACATATAACATGAAACACAGCAAAAACTATAAAGGTTTTGGGGCTCCTGGGTGACTCAGCTGGTTAAGCGTTAAACTTCCGCTCAGGTCATGATCTCACCATTTGTGGGTTTGAGCCCCAAGTGGGGCTATCTGTGACAGCTTGGAGCCTGGAGCCTGCTCTGGATTCTGTGTCTTCTCTCTGCCCCTCACCCACTCGCACTCCGTCTGCCTGTCTCTCTCAAAAATAAAAGACATTAAAATTTAAAAAAAAATAATTGTAAAGGTTTTTAAATGAAAATATTTTTATTTTTATTTTCTTTTTTTCTCAGTTTGTGTTTTATTGATGCTGATACTCAGGCCTTGGTTGTGTACTCAATCCTTATTACTTGTAGAAGATTCAGTAATAGTAATCAGCAATAGCTGTCACCTATTAAACATACATAGATGCCAGATTATGAGTTAGGTCTCTATCTTCACTATCTCATGTAATCTTCATTACATCTCTATGAAGTATATATTATTGTTTTATCATAGATGAGAACATTCAAGCTTAGATCGAATAATTTGCTCAAGGCCATAGAGCTAATTTGTGTAAGAATTAGGAATTAAATATAAGTATGTTTGAAAACCTCAGTGAAGTGGAAGGAGTGAAGGTGTTGGAATCAAAATGTCTTTAATTCACTTAGCTGTGGTTGCTTTTGTGGATGGAGTGTGGTTTATACATGTTTGGAGGTACTGCACAAGGCATATAGTAGTGTTGCACAAATGGAAGTATACCTTGTTGGCTCCCCTGTCAGTTCCCACTCCATACACTATCACAGTCCCTCAAAAATGCTAGTTCCTCAGGAGAGTCATGACAACAGAGGTCTGCAGAGCCCAGGTTTTGAACTGCCATGTCCAAAGTTAACAAATAATTAACTTGCAAAATTATTATTTTGGTTTGTTCCAAAAGTCCCATTTGTTCAGGTCAGACTCTCAATTTTGCTGCTGGTGTAATCTGAATTCCTTTACATTCCCTCAACACATGGGTTAAAAAAAAACCCATTTCCTTAGTAAGAAGAACTTGGAGGCTAAGCTCTACAACTAATCAACAGTATGCACAGAAGGTTCTGAAAAGTGTATAGAGTATGTTTTATTTACTTCCTCTTGAAGAGCATTTTGATTTTTTCTAAAAATGACTAAAAGGTTTGTCAAGAATCACTCTTTTTTCATACGTTTGGATTCCATCAGGCTATTAAATATGAATTTCTGATTCCAGAGTAAGGTAAAAAAAAGATGAGTAGTCCTCTTAGATAATATTTGTTTAATGTGTACTAGTTTTCAGTGGGTGTGTGTGTGTCATGTGATCTCTTCACACATTTTCTGGTTTTAATCTTCACAGAAGTCCCTATATAGAGATTTGGAGAAAAGAAATAATCATCATTCTTGTTTGAAACTAGAATTCTAATACCAGGTTTTTTAAAATGCCAAGGCTAGTACTTTATGCATGCAAGCATAGAATGGTCAAAAGAGACTATCTCCAAGAGTAAAAGTGTTGAAGTAATCACCAAACTCAGGTCAAGTTGCTCCTATCAGCAGTGAAGTTAGGTAAAGAACAAATTAGCTTTCAATTTGCCAGGCAAGGATGGCAGCAAATATCAGCTTGATTTTGTCTTTTGGTCAGCCACTAGAGGGTGCCATTGCCCCTCTCTGTATTTGTGGTAATGCACTCAGGATATCCACCCAGCTTGCCTAAAGGAAAAGGTTCCGAGGAGAGGTCTCCAAAATTTCAGGACATAAATCCTCTGCATCTGCTTCCCATGAAATTCAGGAGATGATAAAGACAATTTTCCTTTAATCAAATAGGAATCTGAGCTTTATTTGGATACAAATAACTTTGAAACTATCTTTGAAGGATTTTTTTAAAACTCACTAGCAAATATAAAAAATGAATAAGTAAAACCCCGGAGGGAAAATAGTTCATGTTATCTTTCTTGGTATAGCGTTAATTTACTTTTTGAAACAGGACGGATCAGTCTGTGAATAATCAGCTTTGCCCAGTTCTATCAGGAGAGTCAGAGAGTTTGAAATTTGATATAGAATATCATACCTCTAAAGTCATTCCCCAAGCACCACCACCACCAATTCTATATTCTCATTCAGCCACTTTACTGGACATGGGAATAGAACAGTGTCTTCTGTTTACAGAGACAGAGAATACAGAGTCTTCTTTTTACATTGAACACTTAATAACTGCCGGTTGAATATATGAAGTAATGAATGAATGATTGAAATCTCTACTTAAATAATCCCAAACAGTAACAAGGTGATTATCGCCTTTCCCAGCTGCCCCTCCTGCCATGGTCTTGAGCTGTCCCACTTATATGGATCAGTAATGATAATGTTGAAGATCAAGCATAGATTATGTTTAGGTTTGTCCTTTTCCAGCCAATTGTTATAGACACAGCCTTACACTCATAAGATGCTTCATAAATACCTGGTGAATTGAGCAAGTAGGAGCTGGCTCTAATTTGGAGTAATAGATGAAACTGGGCCATGGAAAATAGTATAGTTTTTAAGGGAGAGATTAATGATAAAATCTGCTTGTGTGTAATCATCTCCCATCAGCAACAGTGGCTTTCCACAACCTTAATTAATTTAGAAAAAGAAAGGCCTAGAGGCCTTGAAGGGTCAGGAGGAGCACAGGTTTTCCACATCTAGGTTGACTGTTGAAAAAAGAAAGAACAGCTTGTACTATTCTGGGTAGTATGAGCACTATAATTTGTGACCGCTCTATAGGTCATGTATCTATTTTTCTGTTTGACAAGGACAAAGAGCAGCTGGTGCCTGGTACAAACCTAGACTAGCTTGTTCAGGCTGTGAACTATGGAGATAGAGACTTGGCTTTTAATCTAAGCTATAAAAGAGGTAGGGTGTGTGGTTACTGCTTGCATGTCTGCACAAACTTAACTGGAGCTAACAGGTTTCTGGCTGCAGGTGGGAAAATGAAGCTTAATGATTCTAAGAACTCTGTCCTTAATTTCCTGAGTATGAAAAGAAAGATTTTACACCTTTTTCTTTTCTGTCTCCATTCCCACTATGACCACCTTCAAATCAATTAAATCTAACAAACATCAATGATTTCTTATCAAATACCTGGCTCTGTGCTAGGCACTGAGGAAGTGAGGTAAAAATGGCATGCTACCTGTGCATCCAGGATTGATTTAATACTGAAGGCAGGCAAGTAATCAAATAGAGTGTTAATGGTGATAATACATCTGTGCACAAAAATTACAAGATGCAATAGAGATAAGGAAATTTACTCCATTGCTATAGAATAAGAATTGTAGAAAACTTCTCAGTTAATGGAAATAAGAACACTGTACTAAATAATGCAATGGCTTTCCACACGTAATCCCAATTTCCCCCTCCTGGTAAATCAATTAGAAAAGAGCTGATAGGTAAAAGAACCATCTCATCTACATAGTATGTATTCCTTCCAGCATCTCCCCAATCCTCTCCCACTCCATGCCAAGGGATAAGCCTCCTAGTTCTGACTGTCTACCTTGCAGCCATTCTACTAATGCTCCTAGGAGGATACCATTAGTGTCTGTGTGCCCATTTTAATTTTATTTCATTATTTTTTCCTATAAAACTCTCTGTGATTTTCATTTTATTTCCTTTTGGACACACACACACACACACACAGAAAAGATCTTGGAAAATGTATTTAGCTAGAGTGTTCTTGTCTTTTGTAGGCCAGAAGTGCCAATGTTCCCCTTAGGATAAAGGCATTGTCAAAGACCCATGTAGTTATGCCACAGGTTGATGCATGTAATTGAATTGGAAACTTAGGTAGTCCAATACACAAGGTTTTCTGCCTACTTTTAGTTGTTCTTTACATGCTCAGTAATTCCATTCTCACTTTTCCCTAGTCCCTTCTTCATGACACCTTCCACAAACCCTCATTTCATAGGCCCTTTCCCTGCCTGCCTGTTATACCTTAACAAATAGGCATCCTCATATAAACTCTCAAGTGAAAATAGTATACCAATTTTTTAAGGAGTTTGATGTTCTTTATTCAAGGGAACATAATCCATGGATTTGGGGCAGTACAGTGCCTTAGAAACAGTGGAGAACACTTTCCAAGGAATTTAGGCAAGAGCAAGTTCTACAGAGCATTAAAAGAAGACACTTGGAAATATGGCATGATTGGGCATAATTAGCTAGGGGATCAGGGATTTCCTATTAAAGCTAGGAGGTCCTATTTTCTAGGATAAGGTGAGTTTTCTAAAGCTGAGTTGGAGGATTGAGATTGTTGTATGTTAGGTTTCCTTGACTGTGAGATGTTTCTCCTGAGGTCAGGCTGACTTAGGTTTAGATTTGTGATATGGGCCAGACCATTGGGGCAGCCTTCCTTCTGTGCGTCCTGATATATAAACACTTTATCAACACCGTGACACTTCTGCAGACAAAAAAAAAATGGGATAAAGGAGAAAGAGGAAAGTTATAATGCTCTATTGCTATAGGATTAGCACTATAATTCGCTTTTGGGCATAGATGCAGAATAAGTGATGTGGGGATGGCAAAGCAAGTCTGTGTGTCTGGAAAATATCATATTCATGGACTAAATCAATGCCTTCAGATTCTAGTGAAAAGAAGTGAGAAATAAATACATAAGTGAAAAAAATATAGTGAAATACATCTTCCATGTTATATGATGAAAATTTATGAAGGTTTTAAAGGAAATTGCATATAACAACTGAGTACTCCACCGTGTGGCAGCAATTTCTTTTACATTATCGCAATCCTCTGATGCCAGTCTCCCTGAGTTAACCATGAGGTATTTGAAAATGGAATGTACAAATGTCACACTGGGCCTCAAGACTGAGAAAGCCAAAAACTGATCCTATAAGGGTACTCCTCTCAAATCCTCAATTCTAGGATTTGTGATGAGTATCAGCCAAGCACTTAATTCTTTTCCATTTGATTTAGGTTGTCTTCCTTACTTGGGTCTGTCATGATCATCTATGTGGAAGTGAGCCCCTAACTCCAGAGAGAAACTGGCAAAGATGTTCACTCTAAAGTAAACTAGGTTATGTTTAGACCACAGCACAATCAGGAAGCTTCTGAATGTATATGCATCCTGGAGGGGTTTGCTAAATTTCAGATTTTTTTTTAATGAAGGGAAAGTGTGAACACAGTCCCACACTACCACAAATTATGCAGTCCAGTTTCCCACATTTGGGGAAATTGCAGGGGTCAGCACATCCAGAGTGCAATAGATAAGCCTTGCCCTAGGAAAACCACCCTTGTGATTATGGTATCTCCCCTGCCAGGTAAGTATTGCTAAGTGTCAGATTTCAATGTGCAATAGGTTTGAAAACAAAACACACTTAGGAAGCCTTCAAACAGAAGGGCAGTCTGAATTCGTGGTTGTTATTATGTGTCATATAAACAGGGACAGTTTATTTAGCAAAAACTTGGAAGTATTATGGTTGCCAGAGGAAATAGGAACATAATCCATTACGCTTCAGTGCTAAATGAATTCAAACTGTGACTTGTTTTCCTCAGCCACCATGAGCTTTGTTTTCTGATGGGATTCAGTTGAATCTGGAGGGGAAAAAGGAACTAAAATAATTAACTGTACACCTCACAGTCTGGATCTGGCAACTTTTAAAGTCGAAGGCAGGACCTAGAGTTAAATATTATCATGTTGCCAGAGAAGAACAGAGCACTTTAAATTGTTCCCAGTTTTCATGGCTCTGGCTGCAGGAAGTGGCATGGAGAGGAGAAAAATGGATCAGCCTTATTTCAGTTGAGACTCCTTATTCAACAGGGTACAGCATCCTACATCCTTTTCACTCATCTTTGAATTTTGCACATGCCAGTCCTCAAGGCATTCCTTGTGGAAAGTTACCCCTGCAAAACCCAGGATGGACTCCACAGATTTTGTGGTAAATCATTTGGGGAAATATTATATACTTTATCTCCTTCTTGAAGATTCATAATGCTCTTAGTCATCTTATAGACTCTGAGAAGTTCTTAAGTCAAAAATTTTTATTTTTTTTTGTATTCCTTTACAAATACTCTTTTAGTCCAGCATTTTTGAAATTTATATAACCATTGTTAAAAGACAAACTGAGGGTAAATGTGTAAGGGCCACTAAGGAATCTACTGCTGAAATCATTGTTACATTATATGCTAACTAATTTGAGTGTAAATTTTAAAAAATAAAAAATAAAATTAAAAAAAAAACTGAGACCTAAAAACTCCACCAAAAAACTATTAGAAGTAATAAATGAATTCAGTAAAGTTGCAAAAATTAAAGCCCAGAAATCAGTTGGGTTTCTACATGCTAATTAATACCCCCAAATCAGTTGTGTTTCTATACACTAATAATGAAGTAGCAGAAAGAGAAATTAATAAAAAAAATCCATTTACAATTGCAACAAAAAATAATAAAATACCTACAAATAAACCTAATAAGATAAAAGACTTGTCATCGGAAAATTATACAACATTGATGAAGGAAACTGAAAATGACATAAACAAAAGGAAAGATATTCCTTGCTCCTGCATGGGAAGTATCAAAATTGTTAAAATGTCTGTACTACCCAAAACATCCCTATCCAAATACACATAACATTTTTCACAGAACTAGAACAAATAGTACTAAAATTTGTATGAAACCCCAACAGACCCTGAGTAGCCAAACCAATCTTAAGAAAGAACAAAGCTGGAGGTACACAATCCCAGATTTCAAAGTATACTACAAAGCTCTAGTAATCAAAACAGTATGGTACTGGCACAAAGCCAGACATAGATAAATGGAACAGAAAAGAAAGCCCAGAAATAAGCCCACACTTTTATGGTCAATTAACCTATGAGAAAAAGCCAAGAATATACAATGGGGAGAAGTAAATTTCTTCAACAAATGTTTTTGGAAAAATTGGTCAGCTACCTGAAAAAGAATGAAACTGGACCACTTACACCATACACAAAAATAAACGGAAAATAGATTAGAGACTTAAATGTGACACCTGAAACCATAAAATTACTAGAAGAGAACACAAGCAGTAGTTTCTTGACATCAACCATAGCAATATTTTTCTATATATGTTTCCTAAGGCAAGGAAAACAAAAGCAAAATTAAACTACTGGGAGTGGACTTATTTTTTAGAAAGTGCATTGTAAGCCCTAGGGAAGTGAATGGGGTAATTGCTGAAATGTCAGCGATCTTCTGGTCTCAAGAACATAAGTGCTCTATGAAATTCAGAGGCCCATGATCTCCCAGGAGCCTGGGAGTGACCCACTGTAATTGTCTAGCAGTCCTTGAGACTGTACATCTTCCCTGCATGTTTTCATGTAAACACCAGATGTATGTTTGATCTATGTCTGGAGGCTCCTTGTGTTTTCCTCCCATGATTTGACATTCTTTGATCTTTATAACAGGTGAACATGAAGTAAAGACTACGTGAAGTTTGCTGCTGCTGCTGTTTTGCTAGCAGAGGACAGCCCTGCATGTCCGCTCAGTTTCAGTGTCTGAAAACTTTTTCTTCAGTGCCTGGCTACAAGTGGCACCCCAGCAGGTACCAGCAGACAACTGGATCTCTGCTGTGAACCTCACCTCTCAAACCAAAAAACAGGAATAGGACATCTGCTATTCAGGTAGGAACTATTGGCACTGAAAAGCCATGACATTCATTCAGGTAGGAACTACCTGAACTTAATGCCCACCATGAGATGAAAAATTTATCCCTAATCTTTTCTGTTCCAATCAGGCATGCAGAAACCCCTCGTTGTCTTGTTTCTTTTAATTTTGTTTTCATGTTCTCTTGTCATGGGGATTAGCTATTTAAACAGCAGAATATACATGAGCAACTCCATATGCTTTTGCAGTCATCAGGATGTAAAGTCTCAAAGATCTGACCCAATTGCTCTCTATCAGCAATGCCCATAGTACCCTGCTGAGGGGTCCCTTGAAATGGCCAATTGGGACTGCATAGTGTGCTGCTTAAAAATGCTCTTGGTCCAATAAAAATCTCTCATTTACACACCTGGAATGCCACATTGCTATTCATATTTTACAAGAAAAACCTGATTGAAATAGCTGGCAGGACTTGGGGAAAAAGAATAAAAAAATAAAAAAGTTATACCTCTGCTCATCTCTCTGAGCTAACAGGCTTTAAGACAGTGAGACCTCTTTCTCTGTCCCCTGAGCTTTTATTCATCTCCAGCCTTGTTGGTGGCACCTTACCTCTTCTGCCTTTCTTTCCCTCCTCCTACTTCTATACCCCCTGGGATGCAACCTACATGACTGACTTCTATACCTTCTAGGTGCCTCTGGCACCATCACTGTCAAGGAGCAAGGAGCACACCCTTGGACTTAAACCACCCACTTCAAATTTCCTCACCAATATCCCAAATAAAAATTGACAATGGTAAACATATTGTTTGACTTTTAAATGGACTCAAATGGAACATACTCATTATTTAAAATACTTTAAGTTTATTGATTTAATTAAGATAATTAAAATCTTCAACACTAAATATAAAATTTCTTCTACTTAAGTTTACTAAAGGTCAAATAAGCTCATGTTGTCTTTGTTGCAATTTGTTAACAAAATGACAACTTAAAATGATGGCTAATTCTCCTCAAAGATTTTCATGGGTAATTGTTAAGATAGCTTTCAAGGCCCTTGGTAACCTGAAACTTTAAGGTTTTATTTGGAAGATAAACTGGACTAAATTCATTGCACATTTAGGCCTTTTCCAAATTGGATGAAACTCTAAAGCATTACTCACTAAACATAGGTTTGTGCTTTTGGCTTCTTATGATAAAAGAACTAAGAATATTTAAATCTGTTAAAAAAACTTGTTTCATGCTTAATTGATTCATAAACTTGCCATCTAAAAAATCCTACTATAACAGATAGTTCACAGTTGGTTGCTACTTAGTTTTCACTGGAGACTAAGGTTTCTAAGAGTTAAAATTCTGCTAAACATAATTAATACTGATGAAAATAATAAAAGTTACTGTTTGCATAAAAGTAGGAGATATGTAAAAAAGATATAAGGAATGGGAATGCATTTTTTGCTAAAGGTTAAAAAGAAAGTAATTTTGCCCAAAATGAGACTGATTGTTTGAAAAAAATATGGCTTGGGACAAAATCTATATACAAAGAAAAGTTGTAGAAGGTTCGTAAAAAAATCTTTGGGAAAGAAATTTATATATGGTTAAGACAGACTAAGGTTGAAATAAATGGATTTTAAAAATACACTGATACAATATTAAAATTCTGCTTTTCTCTCCATTCAAAAAGTTTTTTTGGATTGTGGATCTGCTCTTAAAAAAATGTAAACAAATTTCATTTCTCTTTTGCCTGCCAAAAAATTCCCAGGAGGAGCCAAGATGGTGGAACAGCATGGAAGCTTTTTGTGTGTCTCGTATCCATGAAATACATTCAGACCAACACTAAACCATCCTACATACCTAGAAAACTGGAGGATTAACACAACAATCTGCACAACATGAACCACAGAATTCAGCAGGTATGCGGCACAGAGAGGTGAACTTGGGGAGCAAGAAGCTGCAAAAGGTAGGGAACCGCTTTTGAAGGAGGAGGGAGGATGGAGACTGAGGAAGGGGGGAGAATATGGGAAAATCACCCCTCCCCAAAAGCAGCTGGAAAGAAAGTGGAAAATTGGAAAGAGCCACAAGGACAAAACTAAAAAGGGAGAAATGAGAAAGGAGAGGGTTTAAATTCCATAAAGACTATAAACAAGGGGAGTGCAAAGGCTGCAACCCCGCAGCTCTTTACCTGGCAGTGCTCTGGTGGGAAGGGTGAATCCCCAGGAGCACAGTGGGGTTGAGGAGGTTCTCGGGCCACAAGGAGAAAAGCAGTTCCACTGCTGGAAGGACATTTGGTAGAGACTGTTGAAGCCACCTGGTCCCAGAAGACCCCGGAAAGCAGCCACATTCACTGGTGCTGGGGCAAGGCCATTAAGGGTGAAGCCAGGTGCCAGATGTGTGTTGTGATTTTCCATAATCCCTGAGATGTTGCTGCTACACTATCTCACAAACATTTTCTGGGATGGGCTGGCACCTGGCCGCAGTCTTGGGGCACCGGCAACAACAGGCACCAGCAGGCGTACCTGGGTGCAGCCGGTATTTGGCCATTGCCCATTCAGCCATTGCTGGGTGAGACCCTCCCACAGAGGGGCAGAAAGGGTCAAAGCCACAGTCCTTCAGAAGTAAGGGGCTGGGGAAAACAGCCACATCTGAGATAAAACTTGGGAGAGAGGTACTGCCTGAGGCCTGGTCACAGAGAGTGAAGAAGCGGGGAGTGGATGAGAGCTGAAGACAGAGGATGGGTGCATGATTGCTGATCTGGGAGAAGAGAGTGGGTGGCCGGGTGGTGCCATTTTCACTGCTCCTGCGCATGTGCATACGCAACTACGAACCCCACAACAATCCACCCCAGTAGGCTAGCAGCACCATCTAGTGGAGAGCAGAGCTGTTACACTGAGCCCCACCCAACTGGGCCATCTTCGCTCTTGAGGATCACAAGTCTCACCGCCGGCTTGGTTTATGGACTATAGAGAGCTTTCAAGAGAGCTACATAGAGAGCTACATAGACCGACTTCTAGGGAAAAACGAAAAATTTTAGCCCTACTTCAATCTGTTGGCAGGTTCATCTGTTAAATTTTCTTTCTTTTTTTTTATTTTTCCTTTTTCTCTTTTACAACTCTTTTCTTGTTCTTAAATATAGAAAGAGAAAAGATTCATTTTTATTTTCAGTTTTTATTAAAAATATATTTCTTTAATTTTTCTTACTATATTTTTTACTTTTCTGTAAATTTTTTTCAAATTCTACTTCCATCATTTTATTTTGGTCTACTTCAGTGTACTCACTTTTTCAAATTTTCAATTTCCTTTTTTTCTTTTTCTTTTTCTCTTGTTTCTTTTGTTTTTCTTGAATGCAGAAAGAGAAAAAACTTCATTTTTACTTTCAATTTCTATTAAAAATAGTTTTATTTCATTTTTATTACTATATTTTTTACTGTTATGTAAATGTTTTATAATTCTACTTCCATCATTTTACTTTAGACTACTACAGTGTATTCACTTTCTCAAATTTTCAAAGGATTTTTTTTCTTTTTCAATCTTTTTTCTCTTTTTTCTTTTCTTTTTTCTTAAATACAGAAAAAGAAAAATTGAAAAAATTCATATTTATTTTTAATTTCTATTAAAATATTTTTCTTTAATTTTTTTCTACTATATTATTTTTGTGTATATTTTTTCAAATTCTATTTTACCACCATCATCTCATTTTTGTCCACTTCAGTATATTCATTTTTTCAAATTCTCAAATGATTTCTTTTTTTCTCTCCCCCCCTTTTTTTCTCTAATCTGTCAAACCTCATTCAACACCCAGACCAAAACACACCTAAAATCTAGCATCATTTATTCAATTTGTGTGTGTGTTTTTAATTTTTAATTTTAATATTTTATTAATTGTAATTTTTTTTAATTTCAAATTTTCTACCTCATTAATTCCTTTTCTCCCTTCAAAATGACAAAACTAAGGAATTCACCCCAAAAGAAAGAGCACAAAGAAACGACAGCCAGGGACTTAACCAACACAGATGTCTGAACCAGAATTTAGAATCACGATAATAAGAATGCTAGCTGGAGTCGAAAATAGATTAGAATGCCTTTCTGCAGAGGTAAGAGAAGTAAAAATAGCCAGAATGAAGTTAAAAATGCTATAACCGAGCTGCAATCACAGGTGGATGCAGCGGCAGCAAGGATGGACGAAGCAGTGATATAGAGGAGAAAATTATAGAGAATAATGAAGCAGAAAAAAAAGAGGGAGATTAAGGCAAAAGAGCATGATTTAAGAATTAGAGAAATCAGTGACTCATTAAAAAGGAACAACATCAGAATCATAGGGGTCCCAGAAGAGGAAGAGAGAGAAATAGGAGTAGAAGAGTTATGTGAGCAAATCAAAGCAGAAAACTTTCCTAACCTGAGGAAAGACACAGACAATAAAATCCAGGAAGATTAGATTCAACAAAAACTGACCATGAACAAGGCATATCATAGTCAAATTCACAAAATACTCAGGCAAGGAGAGAATCATGAAAGCAGCAAAGGAAAAAAAAGTTCCTAACTTACAAGGGAAGACACAACAGGTTTGCAGCAGACCTATCCACAGAAACTTGGCAGGCCA
Source organism: Panthera onca (assembly GCF_046562875.1). NCBI lineage: Eukaryota > Metazoa > Chordata > Mammalia > Carnivora > Felidae > Panthera > Panthera onca. The sequence goes on along the minus strand of NC_138348.1, from coordinate 83,009,473 downwards.
GAAGGGAGAGATGGGATATATTCAGTGTGCTGAATCAGAAAAATATGCATCCAAGAATTCTTTTTTTTTAATATCAAATTTATTGTCAGATTGGTTTTCATTCAACACCCAGTGCTCATCCCAAATGGTGCCCTCCTCAATACCCAACCCCCCCTCCCTCCAACCCCCCATGAACCCCCAGTTTGTTCTCAGCTTTTACGTGTTTCTTATGCTTTGGCTCTCTCCCACTCTAACCTCTTTTTTTTTGTTCCCCTCCCCCACGGACTTCTGTTAAGTTTCTCAGGATCCACATAAGAGTGAAAACATGGTATCTGTCTTTCTCTAGGTATGACTTATATCACTTAGCATAACACTCTCCAGTTCCATCCACGTTGCTACAAAAGGCCATATTTCATTCTTTCTCATTGCCATGTAGTATTCCACTGTGTGTATAAACCACAATTTCTTTCTCCATTCGTCAGTTGATGGACATTTAGGCTCTTTCCATAATTTGGCTATTGTTGAGAGTGCTGCTTTAAACTTTGGGGTAAAGCGTCCCTATGCATCAGCACTCCTGTATCTCTTGGGTAAATTCCTAGCAGTGCTATTGCTGAGTCATAGGGTAGGTCTATTTTTAATTTTTTGAGGAACCTCCACACTGTTTTCGAGTGCTTGTACCAATTAGCACTCCCACCAACAGTGCAAGAGGGTTCCCATATCTCCACATCCTCTTCAGCATCTATAGTCTCCTGATTTGTTCATTTTAGCCACTCTGGCATGAGGTGATATCTGAGTGTGGTTTTGATTTGTATTTCCCTGATGAGGAGCGATGTTGAGCATCTTTACTTGAGCCTGTTGGCCATCTGGATCTTTTCTTTAGAGAAGTGTCTATTCGTGTTTTCTGCCCAATTCTTGACTGGATTATTTGTTTTTCAGGTGGGAAGTGTGGTGAGCTCTTTATAGATTTTGGATACTAGCCCTTTGTCTGATAGGTCATTTGCAAATATCTTTTCCGATTCCGTTGGTAGACTTATAATTTTGTTGATTGTTTCCTTTGCAGTGCAGAAGCTTTTTATCTTCATTAGGTCTCGTCGTTCATTTTGCTTTCAATCCCCTTGCCTTTGGGCATGTATCAAGTAAGAAATTGCTGCGGCTGAGGTCAGAGAGGTTTTTTCCTGCTTTCTCCTCTAGGGTTTTGATGGTTTCCTGTCTCACATTCAGGTCCTTTAACCATTTTTGGTTTGTTTTTGTGAATGGTGTAAGAAAGTGCTCTAGTTTCATCCTTCTGCATGTTGCTGTCCAGTTCTCCCAGCACCATTTGTTAAAGAGACTGTACTTTTTTCCATTGAATATTCTTTCCCGCTTTGTCAAAGATGAGTTGGCCATAGGTTTGTGGGTCTAGTTCTGGGGTTTCTTTTCTATTCAATTGGTCTATTCTATTCTATTTCATTGTGTCTGTTTTTGTGCCAATACCATGCTGTCTTGATGATGACAGCTTTCTAGTAGAGGATAAAGTCTGGGATTGTGATGCCTCCTGCTTTGTTCTTCTTCTAAATTACTTTGGATATTTGGGGCCTTTTGTGGTTCCAAACAAATTTTAGGATTGCTTGTTCTAGTTTTGAGAATGCTGGTGCAATTTTGATTGGGATTGCACTGAATGTATAGATAGCTTTGGGTAGTATTGACATTTTGACAATATTTATTCTTCCAATTCATGAGCATGGAATGCTTTTCCATTCCTTTATATCTTCTTCAATTTCCTTCATAAGCTTTCTAAAGTTTCAGCATACAGGTCTTTTACATCTGTGGTCAGGTTTATTCTTAGGTCTGTTATGCTTCTTGGTGCAATTGTGAATGGGATCAGTTTCTTTATTTGTCTTTCTGTTGCTTCATTGTTCCTGTATAAGAATGTACCTGATTTCTGTACATTGATTTTGTACCCTGTGACTTTGCTAAATTCATGTATCAGTTCTAGCAGACTTTTGGTGGAGTCTATCAGATTTGCCACGTATAATATCATGTCATCTGCAAAAAGTGAAAGCTTGACTTCATCTTTGCCAATTTGGATGCCTTTGATTTTCTTTTGGTGTCTGATTGCTGACGCTAGCACATCCAACACTATTTTAAACAACAGTGGTGAGGGGCGCCTGGGTGGCTCAGTCGGTTAAGCGTCCGACTTCAACTCTGGTCACGATCTCGTGGTCCGTGATTTCGAGCCCCACGTCGGGCTATGGGCTGATGGCTCAGAGCCTGGAGCCTGCTTCTGATTCTGTGTCTCTCTCTCTCTCTGCCCCTCCCCCGTTCATGCTCTGTCTCTGTCTCAAAAATAAATAAAACTTTAAAAATTAAAAAAAAAAAAAATGGTGGTGAGAGTGGGCATCCCTGTCACGTTCCTGAACTCAGGGAGAAAGCTCTCAGTTTTTCCCCACTGAGGATGATATTAGCTGTGGGCTTTTCATAAATGGCTTTTATGATGTTGAAGAATGTTCCTTCGACCCCGAATTTCTCGAGAGTTTTTATTAAGAAACATTGCTGAATTTTGTCAAATGATTTTTCTGCATCAATTGACAGGATCATATGGTTCTTATATTTTCTTTTATTAATGTGATGTATCACATTGATGGATTTGTGAATGTTGAACCAGCCCTGCAGCCCAGGAATGAATCCCACTTGATCATGGTGAATAATTCTTTTTATAAGCTGTAGAATTCGATTTGTTAGTATCTTACTGAGAATTTTTGCATCCATATTCATCAGGGATATTGGCCTGTAGTTTTCTTTTTTTACGGGGTCTCTGTCTGGTTTAGGATCAACGTAATGCCGGCTTCATAGAATGAGTCTGGAAGTTTTCCTTCCTTTTCTATTTTTTGGAACAGCTTGAGAAGGATAGGTAATAACTCTGCTTTAAATGTCTGGTAGAATTCCCCTGGGAAGCCATCTGGTCCTGGACTCTTATTTGTTGGGAGATTTTTGATAACTGATTCCATTTCTTTGCTGGTTATGGGTCTGTTCAAGCTTTCTATTTCTTCCTGTTTGAGTTGGAAGTGTGTGGGTGTTTAGGAATTTGTCCATTTCTTCCAGGTTGTCCAATTTGTTGGCATATAATTTTTCATAGTGCTCCCTGATAATTGCTTATATTTCTGAGGGGTTGGTTGTAATAATTCCATTTTCATTCATGATTTTATCTATTTGGGCCATCTCCCTTTTCTTTGTGAGAAGCCTGGCTAGAGGTTTATCAATTTTGTTTATTGTTTCAACAAACCGACTCTTGCTTTCATTGATCTGCTCTACTGTTTTGTTTTTTTTTCTGGATTCTATATTGTTTATTTCTGCTCTGATATTTATTATTTCTCTTCTTCTGCTGGGTTTGGGGTGTCTTTGCTGTCCTGCTTCTATTTCCTTTAGGTGTGCTGTTAGATTTTGTATTTGGGATTCTCTTCTTTCTTGAGATAGGCCTAGATTGCAATGTGTTTTCCTTTCAGGACTGCCTTCACTGCGTCCCAAAGCGTTTTGATTGTTGTATTTTCATTTTCATTTATTTCCATATATATTTTTAAATTTCTTCTCTAATTGCCTGGTTGACCCATTCATTCTTTAGTAGAGTGTTCTTTAACCTCCATGCTTTTGGAGGTTTTCATCCTTTTTCCTGTGGTTGATTTCAAGCTTCATAACATTGTGGTCTGAAAGTATGCATGGTATGATCTCAATTCTTGTATACTTATGAAGGGCTGTTTTGTGACCCAGCATGTGATCTATCTTGGAGAATGCTCCATGTGCACTCAAGAAGAAAAGTATATTGTGTTGCTTTGGGATGCAGAGTTCTAATTATATCTGTCAAGTCCATCTGATCCAATGTATCATTCAGGGCCCTTGTTTCTTTATTGATCCTGTGTCTAGATGATCTGTCCATTGCTATAAGTGGAGTATTAAAGTCCCCTGCAGTTACCACATTCTTATCAATAAGTTTGCTTATGTTTCCGATTAATAGTTTTATATATTTGGGGGCTCCCATATTTGGCGCATAGACATTTATAATTGTTAGCTCTTCCTGATGTATAGACCCTGCAATGATTATATAATGCCCTTTTTCATCTCTTGTACAGCCTTTACTTTGAAGTCTAGTTTGTCTGATATAAGTATGGTTACTCCAGCTTTCTTTTGACTTCCAGTAGCATGATAGTTCTCCAACCCCTCACTTGCAATCTGAAGGTGTCCTCAGGTCTAAAATGAGTCTCTTGTAGATAGCAAATAGATGGGTCTTTTTTTTTTTTTAATCCATTCTGATACCCTATGTCTTTCGGATGGAGCATTTAGTCCATTTATATTCAGTGTTATTATAGAAAGATTTGGGTTTAGAGTCGTGATGTCTGTAGGTTTCATGCTTGTAGTGATGTCTCTGGTACTTTGTCTCAAAGGATTCCCCATTAGGATCTCTTGTAGGGATGGTTTAGTGGTGATGAATTCCTTCAGTTTTTGTTTGGGAAGACCTTTATCTCTCCTTCTATTCTGAATGAGAGACTTGCTGGGCAAAGGATTCTCGGCTGCATATTTTTTCTGTTCACACTGAAGATTTCCTGCCATTTCTTTAGCCTGCCAAGTTTCAGTAGATAGATCTTCCACTAGTCTTATGGGTCTCCCTTTGTAAGTTAGAGCCTCTTTATCCCCAGCTGCTTTCAGAATCTTCTCTTTACCATTGTATTTTGCCAGTTTCCGTATGATATGTCATGCAGAAAATTGATTCAAATTATGTCTGAAGGGAGTTCTCTGTGCCTCTTGGATTTCAATGCCTTTTTCCCTCCCCAGATCAGGGAAGTTCTCAGCTATTATTTCTTCAAGTACACCTTCAGCCCCTTTCTCTCTTTCTCTTCTGGAATTCCTATAATACGGATATTGTTCCATTTGATTGCATCTCTTAGTTCCCCAATTCTCCCCTCATACTCCTGGATTTTTTTTATCTCTCTTTTTCTCAGCTTCCTCTTTTTCCAAAATTTTATCTTCTAAATCACCTATTCTCTCCTCTGCCTCTTCAATGCAAGCTGTCGTTGCCTCCATTTTATTTTGCAGCTCATTTATAGCATTTTTTAGCTCCTCCTGACTGTTTCTTAGTCCCTTGATCCCTGCATTAATAGATTCTCTGCTGTCCTCTATACTTTTTTCAAGCCCAGCGATTAACTTTATGACTATTATTTTAATTCATTTTCTGTTACATTGCTTAAATTGCTTTTGATCAGTTCGTTAGCTGTCGCTATTTCCTGGAGTTTCATTTGAGGAGAATTCTTCCATTTCGTCATTTTGGATAGTCCCTGGAGTGGCGTGGAACTGCAGGGCACTTGCCCTGTGCTGTCTGGAGTAAGTTGTGTTGGTGGGTGGGGCCGCATTCAGACCTGGTGCCTGCCCCCAGCCCACCGCTGGGGCCACAGTCAGACTGGTGTGTACCTTATCTTCCCCTCTCCCAGGGGCAGGACTCACTGTGGAGTGGTGTGGCCCCGGTCTGGGCTACTTGCACACTGATAGGTTTGTGGTGCTGCTTCTATGGGATCCGGCATATTAGCTGGGGTGGATCTGCAAGTTGCATAGTGGCAGGAGGGGCAGGCTCAGCTCACTTTGCCTTGGGTGGTCCGCTAGGGAGGGGCCCTGTTGCACTGGGAGGGAGGCAGATCCGTCCTTTTCCATGGTCCTCTTGTCTATGCTTTGCTCTGGAGAGTCCGTTCTGCTAATCTTCTGGCAGTTTTCTGGGTTATTTAGGCAGATATGGGTGGAATCTAACTGATCAGCAGGACGTGGTGAGCCCAGTGTCCTCCTACGTCACCATCTTCCAAAGCCAAGAATTCTTTATCCAGCAAGGCTGTCATTCAAAATAGAAGGAGAGATAAAAAGTTTCCCAGACAAAAATTAAAGGAGTTTGTGACCACTGAACCAGCCCTGCAAGAAATATTAAGGGGGACTTTCTGAGGGGACAAAAGATGAAATTATATAATAAGCAAACAAACAAGCAAATAAATAAATAAATAAATAAATACTAAAAGCAACAAAAGATTAGAAAGGACCAGAGAACACCACCAGAAACTCCAACTCTACAAGCATCATAATGGCAATAAATTCATATCTTTCAGTACTCACTCTAAACGTCAATGGACTCAATGCTCCAATCAAAAGACATAGAGTAACTGAATGGATAAGAAAACAAGATCCATCTATATTGTTTACAAGAGACCCACTTTAGACCTAAAGACACCTTCAGATTGAAAGTAAGGGGATGGAGAACCATCTATCATGCTAATGGTCAACAAAAGAAAGCCGGAGTAGCCATACTTATATCAGACAATCTAGACTTTAAAATAAAGACTGTATCAAAGGATGCAGAAAGGCATTATATCATAATCAAGGAGTCTATAGACCAAGAAGACCTAACAATTGTAAACATTTATGCGCCAAATGTGACAGCACCCAAATATATAAATAAATTAATCACAAACAGAAAGAAACTCATCAATAGTAATACCTTAATAGTAGGAGACCTCAATAACCCACTCACAACAATGGACAGATCATCTAATCAAAAAATCAACAAGGAAACAATGGCCTTGAACGACATACTGGACCAGATGGACTTAACAGATATATTCAGAACATTTCATCCTAAAGCAGCAGAATATACATTCTTCTCCAGTGCACAAGGAACGTTCTCCAGAATAGACCATATACTGGGACACAAATCAGCCCTAAGTAAGTAGAAGAAGATCGATATCATACCGTGCATATTTTCAGACCACAACACTATGAAACTTGAAATCAACCACAAGAAAAAATTTGGAAATGTAACAAATACTTGGAGACTGAAGAACAACCTACTAAAGAATGAATGGGCTAACAAAGCAGCTAAAGAGGAAATTAAAAAGTATGTGGAAGCCAATGAAAATAATACCACAACCCAAAACCTCTGGGATGCAGCAAAGGCAGTCATAAGAGGAAAGTATATAGCAATCCAGGCCTTCCTAAAGAAGGAAGATCTCAGATACACAACCTAACCTTATGCCTCAAGGATCTGGAAAAAGAACAGCAAAAAAAAACTCATAACATGCAGAAGACAGGAAATAATAATGATTAGAGCAGAAATCAATGCTATTGAAAACAAAAACAAAAAACAAAAACAGTAGAACAAATCAATGAAACCAAAAGCTGGTTCTTTCAAAGAATTAACAAAATTGATAAACCACTAGCCAGTTTGATTAAGAAGAGAACGGTAAAGACCCGGATAAATAAAATCAAGAATGAAAGAGGAGAGATCACAACCAACACAACAGAAAGAAAAACAATAAGAGAATATTATGATTAACTATATGCCAATAAAATGAGTAATCTGGAAGAAATGGACCAATTCCTAGAAACATATACACTACCAAAACTGAAACAGGAAGAAATAGAAAATTTGAACAGACCCATAACCAGTAAGGAAATCGAATTAGTAATCAAAAATCTCTCCAAAAACAAGGGTCCAGGCCAGATGGCTTTGCAGGGGAATTCTAATAAACATTTAAGGAAGAGTTAACACCTATTCTCTTGAAGGTGTTCCAAAAAATAGAAATGGAAGGAAAACTTCCAAATACGTTTTATGAAGCCAGCATTACCTTGATTCCAAAACCAGACAGAGACCCCACTAAAGAGGAGAACTATAGACCAATTTCCCTGATGAACATGGATGCAAAACTCCTCAACAAGATATTAGCCAAGTGAACCCAATGATACATTAACAATATTTTTCACCATGACCAAGTGGGATTTATACCTGGGATGCAGGGCTGGTTCAATATCTGCAAAACAATTAACGTGATGCATCCCATCAATAAAAGAAAGGACAAGAACCATATGACCCTCTCAATAGATGCAGAGAAAGCATTTGAGAAAATGCAGGATCCTTTCTTGGTAAAAACCCTCAAGAAAGTAGGGATAGAAGGAGCATACCTCAAGATCATAAAAGCCATATATGAACGACCCAACGCTAATATCATCCTCAATGGGGAAAAACTGAGAGCTTTCCCCCGAAGGTCAGGAACAAGACAGGGATGTTCACTCTCACCACTGTTATTCAACTTAGTATTGGAAGTCTTAGCCACTGCAATCAAACAACACAAAGAAATAAAAGGCATCCAAATCGGCCAGGAGGAGGTCAAACGTTCACTCTTCACAGATGGCATGATAGTCTCTATGGAAAACCCAAAAAATTCCACCAAAAAACTGCTGGAACTGATTCATGAATTCAGCAAAGTTGCAGGATATAAAATCAATGCACAGAAATCGTTTGCATTCCTATACACCAACAATGATGTGACAGAAAGAGAAATCAAGGAATGGATCCCATTTACAGTTGCACCAAAAACTATAAAATACCTAGGAATAAATCTAGCCAAAGAGGTGAAAAATCTATACACTGAAAACTATATAAACCTTATGAAAGAAATTGAAAAAAATACACAAAAAAAGGGGAAAATATTCCATGCTCCCGGATAGGAAGAACAAATATTGTTAAAATGTCAATACTACCCAAAGCAATCTACATATTCAACGTGATCCCTATCAAAGTAACACCAGCATTCTTCACAGAGATAGAACAAATAATCCTAAAATTTGTATGGAGCTAGAAAAGACCCCGATAGCCAAAGCAATCTTAAAAAATAAAACCAAAGCAGGAGGCATCACAATCCCAGACTTCAAGCTGTACTACAAAGCTGTAATCATCAAGACAGTATGGTACTGGCAGAAGAACAGACACTCAAATCAATCGAATAGAACAGAGAGCCCAGAAATGGACCCACAAACGTATGGCCAACTAATCTTTGAGAAAGCAGGAAAGAATATCCGATGGAATAAAGACAGTCTCTTCAGCAAGTGGTTCTGGGAAAACTGGACAGCAACATGCAGAAGAATGAACCTGGACCACTTTCTTACACCATACACAAAAATAAACTCAAAGTGGATGAAAGACCTCAATGTAAGACAGGAAGCCATCAAAATCCTCGAGGAGAAAGCAGGCAAAAGCTTCTTTGATCTTGCCCGCAGCAATCTCTTAGTCAACACGTCTCTAGAGGCAAGGGAAACAAAAGCAAAAATGAACTACTGGGACCTCATCAAAATGAAAAGGTTTTGCACAGCGAAGGAAACAGTCAGCAAAATTAAAACGCAACTGATGGAATGGGACAAGATTTTTGCAAATAACATATGACATAAAGGGTTAGTGTCCAAAAATCTACAAAGGATTATCACACTCAACACAAAAAAAAGATAATAATAATAATCCAGGGAAGAAATGGGCGACAGACATGAATAGACACTTCTCCAAAGAAGACATCCAGATGGCCAACCGACACATGAAAATATGCTCACCATCACTCATAATCAGGGAAATGCAAATCAAATCCACAACGAGATACCACCTTACACTTGTCAGAATGGTTAACATTAACAACTCAGGCAACAACAGATGTCGAGGATGCGGAGAAAGAGGATCTCTTTTACATTGTTGGTGGGAATGCAAGCTGATGCAGCCACTCTGGAAAACAGCATGGATGTTTCTCAAAAATCTGAAAATAGAACTACCCATTACTACCCAGCAATTGCACTACTAGGCATTTATCCATAGGATACAGGTGTGCTGTTTCGAAGGGACACATACACCCCCATGTTTATAGCAGCACTATCAACAATAGCCAAAGTATGGAAAGAGCCCAAATGTCCATCAATGGATGAGTGGATAAAGAAGTGCATATATATATATACACAATGGAGTATTACTCAGCAATCAAAAAGAATGAAATCTTGCCATTTGCAACTATGTGGATGGAACTGGAGGGTATTATGCTAAGTGAAATTAGTCAGTCAGAGAAAGACAAAAATCATATGACTTCACTCATATGAGGACTTTAAGAGACAAAACAGATGAATATAAGGGATGGAAGCAAAAGTAATATAAAAACAGGGAGGGGCACAAAAGAGAAGAGACTCATAAATATGGAGAACAAACTGAGGGTTACTGGAGGGAATATGGGAGGGCGGGTGGGCTAAAGGAGGTAGGTTTTGCTAGCAACTATATAAAGCTACATATTTGTCTTAAAAATTTCTTATTGCTACCCTGGTTAAATAAATAATTAAAATTTATAATAATCTATAATCCTATTTAGGATATGCTTTGTAACTTTGTAAAGGTTAACAAACTTCCCAAAAATTAAATTGTAAATAAAATCTTTTTAACCGTTGAGCCTTTGTATTTCTTGTTACTTAGAAAGCCCTGTCTGGCAAATAAGAAAACATAGGTTATATTGCTTTTGGGTCAGTGCTATAATTGCTCATATATATAATTCCTAAAATGTTAATATGTTTTTATATAAGATAATCATTTAATATTCTAATTATCAAGATGTTATGTGTCACAAAAACAACTAAATTTCCTTTCACCTATATCATAGTAAACTTTCAAATCATATTATTAACCATGTCCATTTTTAAGACTTTTGTCATTTATAATTATTGTTCTGAAGCCCTTACAATATGTGTTTCATCCATAGAGGCTTGTAAAAAAACTTTTAGGACAAATACAGATATTTGACATCTTTAAGATCATAAAACAAATGGTAAAAATATACAAAAGTATAAAACTACATTCAAACTAAACAAAAATTAATAACATAAAATTAAGTAAACAGAAAATTTTATCAACTATAAAAGGACTATCTGGGCTCCTTTCTTTCTGTTAATCTAATCATGTTTTGCTGTTTTCTCCTATGTGTGTTCACCTGATGCCAAGACTCCTTCACTGCCAGAACTTAAAGCCATAATTAAACATATTTAAACTACTCTTATTAAAACAAAAGGGGGGGGGAAATGCCACCCCTAGGGAAAGATTAATGAGAACTCTATCCACATTAAATCATTTACGATTACATAGAAATTTTCATTCTGCAATGCTCAAACATTTTCAGATGGAACAGGAACTTCCAAAACCCAGGGTATGATATAGATTGCCCAATGAGGGGCCAACCTGGAAGGGTCTAATACAATTGTTAATCTCGGAGAGAGGTTTTGTGGTTGTGCTTTCTCCTCAAGATCCTGTGTGTGTACCTGCTTGGTTAATAAAACCACATCATGAGTTGGCACAAGGGACTCAAAAATCCAATACCTAACTTCAAACTGATCGCAGTGTCACCTCCCAACGAGATGTCAAATCCAAATAAGAGGAAGATTGCAAGACATCTCCTTGTGTGATGTTTAAAAAAAATAACCTCATACGCTAAAGAGGTTTTAGCCATCACAGGCATGCCTGTGACTCCTAAAGATATGTTTCTGTCCATCATCTCTTGACTTGCTACCAACTCATCTAAGGTAATACTGCTGCTACTGTGTCGCCTTCTTTATCTGTTGCTTCTACTCACCCACACTCTACTTTTACCTATTGGGCTCAACTTCTTAGCTCTCTTATGTTTGATTTAGTCTCCTGGGAAGATCCTAAAATTCCTGTTTCATCTAATGACTCCTCTATTACCAGAAGACACTGGGTTCCCATTAACGCTGATGATTTGTTCACCTACTCATCCCATAAGCGCCCAATAAATTGGACTTTTTCTCACTTGGGCATCCCTCTGTTTCTATTATGATCCTAATACTCGCCATACTTAACCAAAGCCTCTGTGTCCCTCTTCACAAACAATGATATGTGAATAGCATACTTAAAACACCAGAAGATGAATCTTGGGTAAGTACTATCAAAGATCAACATTTTGTTCTCACAATAAAAATAGGAGAAAACCTAACTGAAGAAAAATGCCAGTGCCTCCAGTGCCAGCCAGACCCTGGCTGGAGATGGGGTCCTATGATGGCTCCTCATGGGACTTCTACTGTTCTTGTAATTTTACCAAAATACCCTATTTAACAATACTATCCTTAAAAATTGGGTACTCAAAGGACTGATGGTCATAAAAAGTAATAAATCTCTGGAGGGATGCATCTAAAATTGCTCACTTCCTTTCCATTATGACACTGATAAACCCATATAGAACCCTCGATTTGCAGGTCCAATATTAGACTCAAATACTCCACTAATGCCTATTCCTCTATTCAAACTTTCTCTTGTAGGATTGGCCTGCCATTTTCTAAAAAAAAATGTATACATAATCCTGCTACATTTGTACATGGTAAATTCAACTGGTTCTATATCGACATAATCAATGGGCATACACAACTTGTATGTGACTCAGGTTTCACAACCTACTGTCTCACTCCCACTTTATACAACGAGTCCTGGTGTCCAATGCATAGACGTTTTAATCAGGCATTTGACTCACCACCCTTAAATGTCTCAATTAACAACTTAAAAATCAGATTGCAAAAACAATTATAAAAGCTTCAAAAAAAGGCCAACAGGCCACAATTAACACTCTCAATTATATTTCTAACTGGATCAAACGAAAAAAACTGGTTCTCTGATTTCAATCTACACTCCTGGTTTAACACTATTATATTATTGCTAATAATCTTTTTTTTATTGCAGTTTTCAAAATGATGATGTCTCTTTGCTCCTCTAACAGGTCACTCAAGATGTTCTTCACCAATACCCAGATGCTCACCACTTCAATGACAAGTCATGGTCTTGCTAATAGAAAAAGGGGGGTGAGATGTGGAGTTATTTTTAGAGTGTATTGTAAGCCATGGCAAAGTGAATGGGGTAATTCCTGAAACATCAGTGATGTTCTGGTCTCAAATCTGTTGAACGTGATAGCACTATGAGATATAGAGCCCCATGATCTCCCAGGAGCCAGTTAGGAAACAGACCCACTGTAATTGCCTAGCAGTCCTTGAGACTGCACATCTTCCCCGCATGGTTTCACATAAACACCAGATGTATGTTTGATCTATGTCTGGAGGCAAACATTATACCAGGCGAACATGAAATAAAGACTATGTACAGTTTGCTGCTGCTGCTGCTGCTGTTTTGCTAGCAGAAGCAGCCCTGCATGTCCACTCAATCTTAGTGTCTGAGAACTTTTTCTTTGGTGTGAGACAATTGGGACTATAGAAAAATTAAAAAAAACTCTTACACAGCAAAGAAACCCATCTTAATGGCAAAGGCAACCTACTTAATGTAAGAAGATATTCTCAAATAAGATTATATATATATATAAAATAACGGGTTAATATTCAAAATATATGAATAACTTATAAAACTTAACAGCAAAAGAACTAAATAATCTGATTAAATAATGGATAGAGTATCTGAATAGATATTTTTCTAAAGAAGATATTGGAATAGAAAAAGACACTTGAAAGATGTTCATCACACATCATCAGGGAAATGCAAATGAAAACTACAAGAAGATATAACGTCATACCTGTCAGATGGTTAAAATAAAAAAAACATAAAAAATAAGTATTAGTGAGAATATGGAACTGAGAGAGTTACTGGAGGGGATATGGAAGGGGGGATGGGCTAAATGGGTAAGGGGCACTAAGGAATCTACTTAAATCATTGTTGCACTATATGCTAACCAATTTGGATGTAACTTAAAAAAATAAATAAAACCATAAAAATAAGTATTAGTGAGAGATAAATATTATTTAATACTTATTAAAAAATAAGTGTTAATGGAGAAAATGGAAGTCTTGTGTACAGTTGGTAAGCATGCAAACTATGGAAGCAGTCACTATGGAAAACAGAATGGAGGCTTCTCAATAAAATTAAAAATAGAAATACCATATAATCCAGTAGTTCCATTACTGGCTATTTACCCAGAGAAAATGAAAGCACAAATTTGAAAAACTATATGCACTCCTATGTTTATTGCAGCATTATTTACAACAGCCAAGCTATGGAAGCAACCCAAGTGTCCATCCATAGATGAATGGCTGAGGAAGTGGTATGTGTATGTATAATGGAATGTTACTCAGCTATAAAAGTGTTTGAGATTTTTCCATTTGCATCAACATGGATGGGCTACAGAGTATTATGCTAAGTGATATAAGTCAGACAGAGAAAGATGAATACCATATGATTTCATTTATATGTGGAATTTTGAACAAACAAATGAGTAAACAAACAAAAAGCATGAGACCTATAAATACAGAGAAGAAACTGATGGTAGCCACAAGAGAGATGGTGAAGGTGGGTGTGCAAAATGAATGAAGGGGAGTGGGCGATATGGACTCCCAGTTATGGAATGAGTAAGTCATGGTAATAGAAGTTATAGCATAGGGAATATAATCAATGGTATTGTAATAGTGTTATATGGTGACAGATGGTAGCTACACTTGTGGTGAGCATAGAGTGATGTACAGAATTGTCATATTACTATGCTCTACACTTGAAACTAATTAATGTTGAATGTCAACTATACTCAAAAAAAATAATTACAGAGATAAACAGAGACATACTAATTTTATTTCATTTGAGCAAAAATCTATTTAAATTGAGCAATACCAAACTGAATTGGTTAGGAGTTCTCTGACAGGAGCTGATAAATGACATATAAAGAAGATGGGGATGTAAAAAAAAGAAAGAAGAGGGGCACCTGGGTGGCTCAGTCGGTTAAGCGTCCGACTTCAGCTCAGGTCACGATCTCGCGGTCCGTGAGTTCGAGCCCCGCGTCGGGCTCTGGGCTGATGGCTCAGAGCCTGGAGCCTGCTTCCGACTCTGTGTCTCCCTCTCTCTCTGCCCCTCCCCTGTTCATGCTCTGTCTCTCTCTGTCTCAAAAGTAAATAAACGTTAAAAAAAAATTAAAAAAAAAAAAAAAAGAAAGAAGAAAAAAAGAAAACAAAGAGAGAGAGAAAGAAAGAAAAAGAAAAAGAAAGAAAGAAAGAAATTATGTGATTGGCAATAGCTTAAAGCCTCTTTGGCTGTTTGTGGTTGATTTTCCTTAGGTTCCAATTAAGTAATCTTGAGGGCTTTACATGTTTAGATTTTGATTTGCTTAGGTAGACCACAATGGCATTAAAGCAACCTCAGTCTACTGGCCTCCTGTTTAAATTGACACCATGGAGCCATATTTATAGAACAATTATTAACATTGCAAGGAATCAGTGTTAAGCATACACATTTTGAGCAAGGAAAACAAAAGGAACATGCATCTCACACAGCAAATTAATGTGAAACACAACAACTTGCAGGTGAAGGGCAGTGCTGAAGAATATTTGTATAAATCCATGCTCTAGGGACCCTCAGGGAATATTGTGATGAAGGCAAGTCAATGCTGGCCAGGTGATTCCTTGCTTACAAGTGAGGTGGAGACGATTGTTAATTTCAGTTCAAATGGAAGGTAAATTACACAATGAGGGCTCTCACCAATAATTTCCATTAAACTCCAAGGGAGGTCATCCTGTCAGATCCCAAAAGCTCTGGACATGGTGTACCTTCAAACCTTATTAGAACCACACAATTATTTATCTAGGGAAACTCCCTATGTAGAAAAATCTTATGAGTCCTTAATGGGGTTCCCGCAACACTATTGAAACTGAAAGTAGGAGTTAAGATGGTGGAGGAATAGTGTGACCCTAAACTTGTCTGGTCCTTGAAAACAGCTAGATAGTTATCAAAGCATTCCAAACATCAAAGAAATCAGCCAGAGGTCTGAATGAACAAAAACTGCAAGACTACATTTAGAAAATGTCCACTGTTTACAAGATAGGAGATGTGGAAAGTTTACTGGGAAAGACATTGCTCTGGTTGGTGGGCAGGGGAGGGAGCCTGCTGAAAGTAATATAAACAGCTGAGCACAAAATCTGAACTTTTAGCGCTCTGCTATCATGGGGGAGGTGCCTAGCTTAAAGGTGTTCAAGTTATGAAGTGAGGGTAGAATCCCAGGAGTGACCGTGAGACCTGAGTATCCCTTAGGTTGCAAGAAATAGGGGTCACACCAACATGCTGTGTTGTTTCAAGACATAGAGGAGACTTGCCTTAGCTGAGGGCTGGAAGCAGGGGTTCCTTCTTTCTGCTCTGTTTTGACATAAACTCTGAACATCAGTGCAGTCACACCTCTGCTTTTTTCACCCTGGAGGTCATACAAAACTGTGGTCAGACCCCCCCCTCCAGAAGAGCAGTGCAGGTCTGCGCCCTGAGAATCTCTAAAATTTGGCTTTGAAACTCAGTCCTGCAGCTGAAAGGAAAAAAAAAAAAAAAAAAAGCTTGGACACAGGCTGAGTGAACATGGAGTTCTGACGGAAACCACGGACACAAGAAGGGTGATTCATTGCCCTTCTGTGGGGGTTCCCTGAAGAGAAGGAGGTGCTAACATTCAGCTTCTGGGCTATAGAGCATGAGCAGCCAGATTTATTTCCCCTCTTCATTCCCGCTTCAAGAACAAAAAGGCTTCTGGCAACAAAACAGGGCTACCTAGTCGAGGCCAGGGTCACTTACACCAAACCTCACCCCCTGTACCTCAGAGGTGCATTTCCACTGAAACAAGTCACTCTTAGAATCCACACAAATAACTCCTTTGCACCAAATCTATCATAGTACTGCAAAGTTTCAGGTCTAGCGAAAAATAGGAACTAACGTCTGTTTTACTTTCATTCTTTATTTTTTACTATTCTTTTCAATTTTCTCTCTTTTTACTATTATTATTATTTTAATTTTATATATACATAGTCTTTTATTGTTATTTATTTTTTCCTTTATCGTTTATTATATTTTATTTTAGGATCTAGATTCTTTTAACAAGCAAGTGAAAACACACCTAGGATCTAGTGTTTTTTGTTTGCTTGCTTTTTGTTTTCTTTGTGTGTTTTTTTTTCTTTTCTTTATTCATTCTTTTATTTTCCAGAAAAAATTATGAGACAGAAAAATTCACCCCAAAAGAAAGAACACTCAGTAGAACTCATAGCCAAGGATTTAATCAACACAGATATAAGTTAAGATGCCTGAACTAGAATTCAAAAGCATGATTACAAGAATACTAGCTGGGAAATAAAGTTAAACTACAAAAAAAAAAAAAAAGAATACTCACTGAGGTTGAAAAAAGCACTGAAGACACCAGAGAATTGCTTTCTGCAGAGATAAAAGAACTAAAATCTATTCAGGCCCAGATTAAAAATGCTATAACCAAGGGGCACCTGAGTGGCTCAGTCAGTGAAACATTTAACTCTTGGTTTCAGCTCAGGTCATGGTCTCATGGTTTTGTGAGTTTGAGCCCTGTACTGGGCTCTGCACTTGCATTGTGGAGGCTGCTTGGGATTCTCTCTCTCTCCCTCTCTCTACCCCTCCCCCCCTTGCTCTCTTGCTCTCTCTCTCAAAATAAACTTTAAAAAATGCTGTAACTGAAACGCAATCTCAAATAGATGCCATGACTGTGAGGATGGACAAAGCAGAGCAGTGAATCAGTGATAAAGGACATAAAATTATGGAAAATAATGAAGCTGAAAAAATAGGGATACAAACGCTAAAGATCATCAGACAATTCTTAGAGAACTCAGTGACATATTAAAGAGCAATAATATTTGTATCATAGGAGTCTCAGAAGATTAAGAGAGAGAAAAATGGGCAGAAGCTTTATTTGAGTAAATTGTAGCTGAAAACTTCCCTAATGTGGGGAAAGACACAGACATCAAAATCCAAGAAGCACAGAGAACTCCCATTAAATTCAACAGACCATCACCAAAGCATATCATGGTCAAATTCACAGGATATTCAGACAAGGAAAAAATCTAAAAACAGTAAGGGGATAAAAAACGTCCTTAACCTACAAGGGAAGACAGATGAGGTTCACTGCAGACCTTTCCACAGAAAACTGGCAGGCCAGAAAGGAATGGCAGGATATTTTCCACATGATGAATAGGAAAAATATGTAAATAAGAGTTCTTTATCCAAGAAAGCTGTTATTCAGAATAGAAGGAAAGATAAAGAGTTTCCCAGGCAAACAAAAACTAAAGGAGTTTGTGACCACTAAAGAAGCCCTGCAGGAAATTTTAAGGAGGACTCTTTGAGTGAAAAAAATAACAAAAGACCAAAAGCAACAAAGACCAGAAAGGGCCAGAGAACATCACCAGAAACTCTACAGGTTACACAGTAGCACTAAAGTCATATCTTTTAATAATCACTTTGAATGTAAATGGACTAAATGCTCCCATCAAAAGACGTAGGGTATCAAAATGGATTTAAAAAAAAGATCCATCTATATGCTGCCTACAAGACTCATTTTAGAACTAAAGATACCTGCAAATTAAAAGAGACACGATGGAGAACCATCTATAATGTTAATGGGCGTCAAAAGAAAGACAGAATAGCCATACTTTTTAAAATTTTTTAAATGTTTATTATGTATTTTTAAGAAACAGAGAGAGAGAGAAGATGAGCATGGAAGGGTTAGAAAGAGAGGGAGACATAGAATCCAAAGCAGGCTCCAGACTCTGAGCTGTCAGCACAGAGACTGATGCGGGCTTACCCATGAACCTTGAGATCATGACCTGAGCCAAAGCCATATGCTTAACCAACTGAGCAACCCAGGTACCCCCAGAGTAACCATACTTATATCAGACAAACTGGACTTTGAAACAATGACTTGTAACAAGAGATGAGAAAGGGGGGCTTATCCTCAAGAAGATCTAACAATTGTAAATAATTATGCTCCCAACCTGAAAGCACCCAAATATATACATCAATTAATCACAAACATAGAGAAACTAATTGATAATAATACAATAATAGTAAGATACTTTAACACCCCACTTACAATAATGGACAGATCATCTAAGCAGACAATCAATAAGGAAACAATGAATTTGAAATGACACACTGAACCAGAAGACTTAACAGATATATTCAGAACATTTCATCCTAGAGCAGAAGAATACACATTCTGTTTGACTGCACATGGAACACTGTGACATACTGGTCACAAATCAGCCCTGAACAAGTACAAAAAGATTGAGATCATAGCATGCATATTTTCAGATCACAATGCTATGAAACTTTAAGTCAACCACAAGAAAAAATTTGTAAAGTCTTCAAATGCATGGAGGTTAAAGAACATCCTGTTAAAGAATAAATGGGTAACCAGGAAATTAAACAAGAAATTAAACAAGAAATTAAAAAATACATGGAAGCCAATGAAAATGAAAACACAATGGTCCAAACCCTTTAGGATGCAGGATAGGAAGTGCTAAAAGGAAAATATATTGCAATTCAAGACTATCTCAAGAAGCAAGAAAGTTCCCAAATATACTACTTAACTTTACATCTATAGGAACTAGAAAAGGAACAGACTACAAAGACTAAATCCAGCAGAAGAAGAGAAATAATAAAGAAATAAACAATATAGAAACAAAAGCAACAGTATAACAGATCAACAAAACCAAGAGCTATTTGTTTGAAAGAATTAACAAAATTGATAAAGCCCTAGCTAGACTTACCAAAAATAAAAGAGAAAGGACCCAAAAAAGTAAAATCCCGAATGAAAGAGGAGAGATCACAACCAACACCAGAGAAATACAAACGATTATAAGAGAATACTGTGAAAAATTATATGCCAACAAACTGGCCAACCTGGAAGAAATGGACAAATTCCTGGAAACTCACACACTACCAAAATTAAAACAGGAAGAAATAGCAAATTTGAAAAGCCCATAACCAGCAAATAAATCGAATTGGAAATTAAAAATCTCCCAACGAAGGTTTGGTTAAGTGTCCAACTTTGGCTCAGGTCATGATCTTGGAGCCTGGAGCCTGCTTTGGATTCTGTGTCCTCCTCTCTTTGTCCCTCCTCTGCTCATGCTCTGTCTCTCAAAAATGGATAAACATTTAAAAACATTTTTAAAAATCTCCCAAAAAAGAAGAGTCCTAGGCCAGATGGCTTCTCAGAGGAATTCTTCCAGACATTTAAAGAAGAGTTAATACCTATTCTTTTCAAACTATACGCAAAAATAGAAATGGAAGAAAAGCCTCCACATTCTAAGCCAGCATTACCTTGATTCCCAAACCAAAGACCCCACTAAAAAAGAGAATTATAGGCCAATATTCCCAATCAACCTGAATGCCAAAATTCTCCACAAGATACTAGCAAATCAAATCTAACAGTACATTAAAATAATTTTTCATCATGATTAAGTGGGATTTATTCCTGGGATGCAGGTTGGTTCAATATGTGCAAATCAATCAACATAATATACTACATTAATAGAAAAAAGGGATAAAAACAATATGATCTTCATAGCCCTAGTACCTAGCATAATGTTTGTCACATAATAGGAATTCTGGGAACTGTTCACCAGTTCACTCAATGCATATTTATTCTCAAATAACAATGATGAGATGCTGATTCATTTTCTGGATGTTGCTATTTAGACAGTAAGATTTATTAAGAATTATCTAGGTGCAAAAATTGATAATAAAGAAATTTGAATAAATAGACAACAACTCTTGATTTTCATTGAAAAAGACTGGTGAATACATTACCACATTTCTAAGAACTTACATGGTGTGAGTGATTTGGGGGTAGCCATTTCCACAGAAAAAAGCCTGTAAATTCAGACTTATGACCCTATTCACAAAGACAGTAGAGAACATTTTTTGGTTTGCTCATGTTTGATAAAAGCATAAGCCAACATGAATGAATTTAAAATGAATTCCTGGAAGTTAAAAGCATATTAGAAAGTATATAATGACTGAACACATTAAAAATCCAGGAGATTGAGATTCTACCAGCATAAAATAAATCTCATTTTGTAGTTAAAATTCCTAAATATTGAAAATATTTGGAGTTTTGTTTTGTTTTTCTTTTAGATTTTCAACTCTGAAAACCTTCTCTGCCCCAGACAGGGTTTATTGACCTTTTGTGTTAGATCTCTATCACAGTTCTTACACATTACATAAAAATGATTGGATTTTTAGTCAGACTCCCTTTGTTTGAGTTCAAATTTCCTAAGGATGGCAATCATGTCTTATTCATTTTTATGTCCTTATGGATAGTATTTGGCACACAACCAGTGTTTAATAAATACTGAATAAGGGGAACTCTTTGTTCATTGTTCTCTCCTCCCTGCCCCCAAACATATCTGGATTATCAAAAGAATGGATACCTTGAGAGATGTATAGTTTAAAAATACCTTTGGCTTATACTTTAGTTGAGCTCATGTTTACCACCAATTTAAGACTTATTCTTTCATGATTTAGTTACCTAACTTTTTCCTGTTGTATTTGGACTCTCAACCTCAGTACTGTAAACATTTTGGACTAGATAATTCTCTGTTGTGTCTGTGTGTGTGTGTGTGATTCCCCATGCATTATAGGCTGTTTAGCAGCCTTCTTGACCTCCTCCCACTTAGCACCCACTTTGTTGTGCAATCAAAAATGCCACCAGACATTGCCAAGTGTCCCCCATGGGTTTAAATCACTCCAGGTTAAAAACCACTGCTTATGTGGGCCTGGTACAGAGGGATAAGGAAAACAAAACAAAGCAAAGCAAAACAAAACCTGAAGACATGTCAATTGGCACATACATTATATGAGTCAAAACTGAGAATTAGAATCCAATCTTCAGTCAGATTACAATGGGAATAAAGTCTACTCAAGGTTTATGGTGGGAATCACATGAAATAATATGTATAAGCATACCTGATAGAGTTCTTGGCCTACTGTTCTTGGGAAGTACTCGTGAATACGAATGTTGATGTAGAAAGAAACTGGCAACAAAGACATTTTGGGTTTGCTGTCAGTATGTTCAACTGCTTTAGTGGTGATTTTCATGTTCCAGTATTTCTAGTTTTTATCCCCTGAATCTTTTCTCGGATGTCCCACTCTAGTTGCTGCATCAATAACCACATCAAAACATAGCTTATCTATCAGTGTGCTTAGGTAGAACCTCTGCATACAGTAAGGGAAAATGCACATTAGTAATTTAAGCATTTCATTATGGATAACTACAGCAGTAACGTGTCTTCATCAACATGTGAATAATGTTTTTTAAGTTTTCTCTTAGAAATAAAGTAATATCACCATGATATCCTTCACCTTTAGAAAATGTTCAAAGGAAGAATTACATTATTTATATCAACACAGAACATTGTTGACATGCAAAATGAAAGAACAAAGTGGCCTGTTTTTAGGACTTGAAATCCTCTCGCTTCTTTATTTTGTGTTACTATTTACAAAAAGAATGAAATCCTTAATTACTTTTAATGGAATTATTCACTTTGTTAAAGTTTTAATTTAAGCATTATTCTCTTAAAATTCATTTTGACATAAGTGGAGCCTCACTACCACCAAATTTGACATTTGACAAAAGTCATTACATAAAATCAAATGCTTTAGATCTTCTGGAATACTTTAGCCATCTTTAGTTTTTATTTTGACATAGAAATGGAATTAGGAAGGGGAATTAAATCTAAATCTACATTTGTTTGTTGATAAGTCATTGAAAGATGATACCAAATTATTAAACAAAAGGACACTGTTATTTTTAATATTTTTAAAGTTTTTTTAAATGCCAGCTGGTTAATAATGTACTATTAGTTTTAGGTGTACAATACAGTGATTCAATATTTCCATATATCAAATAGTGCTCATCACATGTGCACTCAATCCTCATCACTTACTAAAAAAAAGCACAGTGCCAGTTCTAAGGACAACTGTACTTTAAATTTCATCTTGTAAAATCTCTTTATCTCATATCCAAATTTTTTCATTAATCAAATTTAAACAAGGAGAAACTTAAAAAATACACAAGTGTACAACATGCATTTTCTAGAAACTTGAATGCCAAATAATTCCTCAGACTGGGTATATAGCTTAAGTAGCAGATTCTGCCTCATTTCCTAGCCCAGCTTGGATATGAAAGGTCATGTCCTACAGAACAAGTCTCCATGGTCTTGGTTGTACCTTCATTTTGCTGTCAAAGAAGGAAAGAATAAAGAACCATTTCTCCTGCTTTTAGACAGGGGCAGCTCATCTTTCGACAAACTTGCTGCATTCTTCCTGGTTTTTGAAACAGCCCACACAGTGTTTACCACCCTGAGACTAAGAAGCATCTGAGATCACATCTGAGACAGAAGCAGTACAGAGGCCAAAAGGAAGCTATCCACTCCTACTCAAGTGTCAACTGAATATTGAGGTCTTAACTCAATAATGAGGTCTTAACTGCCCCTTATTATTTGCCTTGGTGTAGATGCCTTAAAAACATCTCCTCCCTTCTTTATGGCTTCTTTGAAGCCTTCTATAAGCCTCTGCTCTTCTCAGTCACATGACAATTCCGCACACTGCTTCATCATCTGCCAGTCTTATGACTATGACTTCTTGCTTCTCATGGAAGCTCTTATAAAGAAGCCTAGTTTACTTGGCCTGTATTCACAGTGACCACAGTTGAGGACTTATTTGGAAGGAGAATTTACTCTTTTGTAATATCTGTAAAGAAATTATACAGGGGGTCTTGCATACTTAAGGAATGTAACTTTTCTAGTTATCATACAGCTAATATCTAATATCTTGCTTTTAATCAGTACTAGAAGTTGTGTTCACATTGATCTAAGCTCAAACACAGAAATATTCCCATTTTGTGATGCAGTTTCTGAAAAAAGTGTTTTTCCTTGTCAATATGCTCTGCAGTAACAATTAAGATGTCTGCACCAGTCACTCTGAGAGATGGTGAAATGATTTCTCACCAGCAGCTGGATTAAAACTACTTACTTCTGCTGACTGTTCACTTGCAGCTAAAATGAACTAGAAAGAATGATGATCCTGGAGACAGATAAGTAATTCTAATTAACTACATAGACAATTTTTAGCACTCACATAATCCTTTAAAATAGGTCTATTATCCCCATTTCAACCAAAGCATAAAGTAGTTAAATTTGTTCATTGTCTGACAGCTAATAAGTAATGGAAGCATGGTTAACATATAGCTGTGCTTGATTCCAACATCTGTGTTTTCCGTCACTCGGCTTTCCTGCCCCAGACTACCTACATTCACATAAGTCCTACTTCTGGAACTTAGTTACAGCATCTTGTTTTGCCTCACTTACTCCACTCATTTAAAGGTAACACCTACCTTAGAGGACATTTGTAGAAATGAGAAAGATAATGGTTGTGGAAGTGAAGATATTTGGATATTTAGAATACATCACTGTTATAACAGGGTGTGGTGCATTGTTGAGCTTATAGTAATGCTTATGGAATGGCTTCCAAGAGAAGCTTTTCATAACTGAATTTTAAAAATCATGTCTCCATCTTTATGCTCTGATCTCTTTAGAAAGTCAGTTTGGGTTACATATTATTTTGTGACCTAGTTGAGTTTGAAACAAAACACCTTGGCATGGGCTTTGCCAACCTGGATTAATAGTTTGTCACTCTGACCCTCAAGGAGGAAACAACAAAGGTTGGGACAACATCTGGCATGCTTATCATGGGCAGTCATATGGTAAAAAAAAAACCTGAAGTCAAGGTTTGAACACAAACTAATGCTATTTAATAGTATTTCAAAAAATTGGATACTAACACTTTATGAATGCTGCAAAAAACTGCCAAATATTGGAAATATTGGATGACCAAGGGAAATAAGATGTAAAATAAGAGTCGGTGAAAATAAATGATAAAGCTTGAGGGTTGACCCATGTGAAGATCATGTGAGAGTTATTTTATAAGCACAGCATTCTTCTCAAAATTTTCCCAGTGCAGACACCATTTTCCCTGCCTGCCTTATTTAGAAACTGTTTTCTCTTTATGTTCTTTCTTAACCCTCTTATAATTATTTAAATACCTTAAGAGAAAAAATTTCATGCTCTAATATTTTCCTGTTTGTTCTCTGGCCTCCTCTCATTGGAATGTGAGCTACCTATATGATAAGATGTGTCTTTTTTTTTCTTTTTACCATGCTTGAGATTCTACTATTGTCTTCCTGCCCTTCACTTCTAAAAGGGAAGCCCTTATGGAACGGAGTCACAGGGTTCTAATAGCAAGTGGATGATCAGTTTCTCAGATATTTTACTGATAGAATCTTATAATGGAAATAGAACTTGTTTCTAAGTCAAACTTACCTGACTTCATTTCAAATTTCGGCCTTAATTTTTAGCTTTGTTATTATAAACAAGTTACATAAGTACTCTGTATCTCAATTTATTTATGTAACAGTAGAAATAATAATTACAGTGTAACTAGTTAGTGTAGTTCTTACAACATTCAGGAGGGAATCAATGTAGATCTGGGTTTGCCATATAGGAAGCGCTTGATAAATTGTTCCCTGCTACCCCCATCTTTGCTCCCCATGATTACTCAATTTTTATCTAAGGGGGATGAAAGAAAAAGGAAAGTAGGAAGCTATGGCTATTAGCCTTAGCAATAGTCATGTCAGTTATACTCAAATTTAACCCTCTTCTCCCTTGGGTTGGCAGCCTTCTCATGCTAGAGGGAACAGTTAATATTTAATTTAGTATTAGCCGTAGTATCTTTAAATGATGGCTCATTTTCTGGAAGAGGGGTTGTCCAGGGCTTTATGCTATGGAGAAAAATGAAACAGAATCCCTTCCTTCAAGGAGATTACAGTCTTGAGATAGCAATTCTTTTTTTTTAAGTTTATCTATCTATCTATCATTTTGAGAGAGAGACAAAGAGAGAATGAGTGGGGGAGGGGTAGATAGAGAAGGAGAGAGAGAATCCCAAGCAGTCTCCACGCTCTCAGCACAAGTCCTGACATGGGGCTCAATCCCACAAAGTGAACTGTGAGCTCATGACCTGAGCCGAAATTAAAAACTGGACACTGAGCCACTCAGGTACCGCACTGAGACAGCAATTCTTAAAATTTTAGGTTTCACACAGGATATAAGAGGTTTCTTGGGTTTTTGCTGTTGTTTGTTGTTTGTTATTTTTTGTGTGTGGATATAATCATCAGTAGGCAACATCTGATCAAAACACATTTCCTTTAATATTTGCAGACTAACGTCCCTGAATTCACATAGTGCAAACTTCTGAAGACTCAACCAAAGATTTGTGAAAATGTTGGAGAAGAGATAAAGCTCTTTCCTGGGGAAAATGCTGATTTCTCCTGCTGGCAGCATTTCTTCCAGCTTCCCTCCACCTCAAATTGTGATGGGACATGCCACCTGCCCCTCAGTCAAGGCAAGTCTAAAAACCACATTCTCAATCCTCCACATCACAGTGGCAGCCTGGCTGCTTCCATAACTGAGAACAACACCACTTAACTCTCACTAAAATCCAGAACAGTGTCTGTGCTTTAAGACATTCAGTAATGTGGTTGGTGTTTCAGAAACGCTAGTAAATTAGACAGCCTTTTACAGGTAAGACGAGGTCAGAGAATAAATAAGAAAATTTTACAAACTGGAAACATTTCCTTTAAGGCACTTGCATAGTTAAAAGGGGACTGAGAAAGAAAGTAAAGAGAAATATGTTCTAAATAGGGCAGACACGGAATACATTCACAAGATATTTAACAAGAATATTTAACAAGACATTTCATCCTTAAAATGCAAGTCAAGCGAAGACGAGCAAAAGCAATCCAGATGGAGGAGCCATTGGTTTAAAGGCTCTGAGGCAAAAAAAAATAACTTGGTGCATTTAGAGGAAACCCGAAAGAGTTGTGAGTAGTCTGAGAGAACAGCACTTGCGGAAGAAGCCTGAAGGGTGATTTGAAAATGGAAGTCCCTACATCTCCAAGACCTGGACTGACCCTTTGGATTTCTTTTTTTAAAAATATAATTTATTGCCAAATTGGTTTCCATACAACACCCAGTGCTCATCTCAACAAGTGCCCTCCTCCATGCCAATCACCTACTTTCCCCTCTCCCCCCACCCTCATCAATCCTCAGTTTGTTCTCAGTATTTAAGAGTCTCTTATGGTTTGCCTCCCTCCCTGTAACTCTTCCCCCCTCCCTTCCCCACGGTCTTCTGTTAAGTTTCTCAAATTACACATATGAGTGAAAACATATGGTATCTGTCTTTCTCTACCTGACTTATTTCACTTAGCATAATACCCTCCAGTTCCATCCATGTTGCTGCAAATGGCCAGATTTCAGTCTTTCTCATTGCCAAGCAGTATTCCATTGTATATATAAACCATATCTTCTTTATCCACTTGTCAGTTGATGGATATTTAGCCTCTTTCCATAAAGTGGCTATTGTTGAAAGTGCTGCTATAAACATTGGGGTACATGTGCCCCTATCCATCAACACTCCTCTATCCCTTGGGTAAATTCCTAGCAGTGCTATTCTGCATCATAGAGTAGTTCTATTTTTAATTTTTTGAGGAACCTCCACACTGTTTTCCAGAATGGCTGCACCAGTTTGCATTTCCACCTACAGTGCAAGAGAGTTCCGTTTCATTACATCCTCACCAACGTCTATAATCTCCTGATTTGTTCATTTTAGCCAGTTTGACCAGCATGAGGTGGTATCTCAGTATGGTTTTGATTTGTATTTCCCTGGTGAGGAGTGACATTTAGCATCTTTCCGTGTGTCTGTTGGCCATCTGGATATCTTCTTTGGAAAAGTGTCTATTCATGTCTTCTGCCCATTTCTTCACTGGATTATTTGTTTTTTGGGTGTGGAGTTAGGTGTCTTCTTTATAGAGTTTAGATACTAGCCCTTTATCCAATATGTCATTTTCAAATGTCTTTTCCCATTCCATCAGTTGCCCTTTAGATTTGTTGATTGTTTCCTTTGCAGTGCAGAAATTTTTATCTTAATGAGGTTCCAATAGTTCATTTTTGATTTTAATTCCCTTGCCTTTGATGTGTCAAGTAAGAAATTGCTGCAGCTGAGGTCAAGGAGGTTTTTCCCTGCTTTCTCCTCTAGGGTTTTGATGGAAACCTGTCTCACATTCAGGTCCTTCATCCATTTTGAGTTTGTTTTTGTGTATGGTGTGAGAGAGTGGTCTAGTTTTATTCTGCACATTGCTGTCCAGTTCTCCCAGCACCATTTGTTAAAGAGACTGTCTTTTTTCCATTGGTTACTCTTTCCTGCTTTGCCAAAGATTAGTTGGCCATACAATTGTGGGTCCAATTCTGGGTTCTCTATTCTATTCCACTGGTCTACGTGTCTATTTTTGTGCCAATACCATGTTGTCTTGATGATTACAACTTTGTAGTAGAGGCTAGAGTCTGGGTTTGTGATGCCTCCCACTTTGGTTTTCTTCTTCAATATTACTTTGGCTATTTAGGGTCTTTTGTATTTCCATACATATTTTAGGATTGTTTGTTCTAGCTTTGAGAATGGTGGCACAATTTTGACTGGGATTGCATTGAATATGTAGATTGCTTTGTGTAGTATTGATGTTTTAACAATATTTATCCTTCCAATCCATGAGCATGGAATGTTTTTCCATTTCTTTGTGTCTTCAATTTCTTTCATAAGCTTTCTATAATTTTCAGCATACAGATACTTTACATCTTTGGTTAGGTCTATTCCTGGGTATTTTATGGTTTTTGTGCAATTGTGAATCGGATAAGTTTCTTTCTCTTTCTGTTGTTTCATTATTGGTGCATAAAAATGAATCCTATCTCTGTATTAATTAAGGGACTGATACTCTTTAGCCCACCAAGTTTTGCTATAGTTGAATCTAAGTGATAATACTGGAATGTTTTGCTGTTGGGCAACTACTGGCCAGTATGGCTTAGAAGGAATAATGGAATAAAAAATTTATCAGAACAAGGGGATTATGGATCATTTCTGTAGTTATCAGTTATCTCCTCTTCTTCAAATTCTTTCTTTGTATCCACGTGCCCCCAATTTCCCCATCTATTCTATGATTGATTTCTTTTTGCTACTAGCCCAAATAGGCCATCACTGGGAAATTTTCAATAATCTACAACCATAAATCCCTACTGGCCACATTATTAAAAAATATCTTTCACCAAATCAAAAAAACAATTTTAGTTTATGGTTGAGGTTTGGGTGGAAGTGGAGAGATGAATCATTAAAATGAATCACACTAAGGTGTAAATAACTAAGATTTCACTTTTTACCTCACAATGACATTGACATTTTTGGAGAATAGTCCAATACTCACAGAATAATAATTCTGTGATAGTAGAATTCTAGAAAAGGTAAGTTTGACTTTGTGTATATTAAACTTATCTGGGTTAAGTGAAAGATTAAGATCTACTACCCATATTTCAAGAACTCACCTAAGTTTTGATCCTATTTTATTACATCATAATCACCTAACCCAAAATTAGATAAAACATTCCTTTCCAGTAAATACGAACTTAATGGAACTAAATTCTTAAGCTAAATGCTTAGCTTTCCTCTAGGAAATAACCAACTGTATTTGTATAACCAGTGTAGACTGCATTTTGGAAGGGTTTTTAAGTATTAGAAAATGTAGGCCATTGATTCACTGAGGAGCTGTATAATCCTATTTGAATAATTTTATATTCTCTGAGTCTTTTCCCTCATTAGTAAAATGATGAAATTGAACTAGATATATAATGTTGGGGATTGCAGGATTTTCTGATCTTGTATTATTTATGAGCTCATGAAATACATGTTTTTTTCTTTTTTAGAATACACTAGTTAAATCACACAGGCTTCTTTTGATACATTAGTCAATACTTATCTTAATCACAGCATCCTTCTTAGTGTCAGCTGAAAATGTAAGTTTTCTAAAATGTCCTCTTGTTCTACTAAAGAACACCTGAACTTTATGCCAACAAAGAGAAGGATTTGTTTAAGTATAGCAGTAAAACAATGTAATAAGATCATAAATATTTTTGTCAAATACATATTTTCTAATTCTTGTATTTTTATATTTGCTTTATATTTGAAAAGTGAACACCAAAACAGTTTCTTCTGTTTTATGCTACAGAGCACAGTTAAAACACATTCAACAGGAGCTAGATAGTTTATGAACTGTGATGCATGCAGCTAGGCAGTAGCAGGGCACTGAGGATGATTTTAACACAATTTGAAGATTTTTATGGTTTTGGCTGAGTAGTATGTCCCAGGAGTTAAATTGAATCATGATTTTGACCAAATTAGATTTCTGATGACAATAAAAAAGAAGGTGGGGAACAATCCTGAAAGGAAGAAGCTTAGCTTATTTCTTAAATCTGTTGCTTGTAACTTTTCCTTTTAGAGAGGGGGGTGGGAAGAGAGAGAGAGGGAGACACAGAATCTGAGTCTCCAGGATCTGAGCTGTCCACACAGAGCTCAACACAGGGCTCAAACTCACAAACCATGTGATCATGACCTGAACCCAAGTGGGACACTCAACCGACTCAGCCACCCAGTTGCCGCATTACACCTTTTCCTTTTAAGAGTTCAATACCCTCCATTCCAGACTTTTTAGTCATGAAAGTACTTCACTTTGATTTGGAATACAATTAATTGCATCCATTTTTTAAAACGTTTATTTATTGAGGGAGAGAGGGGGGAGGGGCAGCGAGGGGAGAGAGAGACCGAGAGAGAGAAAGAGAGAGAGAGAGGGAGACACAGAGAGAGAGAATCCCAAGCAGACTCCATGCCATCAGCACAGAACCCAACGTGGGGCTTGATCGCAGAAACCATGAGATCATGAACTGAGCTGAAGTTGGACACTTAACTGACTGAGCCACCAAGGCACACATCGTTTTTAAAGCTTTTTTATTTTAATTTCAGTATTGTTAACACACAGTATTATATTAGTTTCAGGTGTATAATATAGTTATTCAACAATTCTATACATTACTGAAAGCTCACCATGATAAATGTACTCTTTAATCTCCATTGCCTATTTCACTGATCCCCGCCTCCCACCTCCCCCCTGGTAACCCTTAGTTGGTTGTCTTAGTTAAGAGTTTGTTTCTTGGTTTGTCTTTCTCTCTCTATCTCCTTTTTCCCTTGCTCATTTGTTTTGTTTCTTAAATTCTACATATGAGTGAAGTCCTATGGTATTTTCTTTATCTGACTGACTTATTTCATTTAGCATATATTCTCTTGCTCCCTCCATGTTGTAAATTTTAAGATTTCATTTTTAAATGGCTGAATAATGTTCCAGTGTGTGTGTGTGTGTGTGTATACCACATCTTCTGTATCCATTCATCTATTAATGATTATTTGAGCTGCTTCCCTAATTTGGCTATGAGCTATTATAAATAACACAGCAATAAACATAAGGGTGCTTGTATCCCTTTGAATTAGCATTTTTGTATCCAGTAGTGTAATTAGTGGCTCATAAGGTAGTTATATTTTTAACTTTTTGAGGAACCTCCATACCGTTGTCCACAGTGGCTGCTCCAGTTTGCATTCCCACCAGACCCCAAATAGCCAAAGCAATCTTGGAAAAGAAAAGAAAAGTTGGAGGCATCCCAATTCCAGACTTCAAGTTATACTACAAATCTGCAGTAATCAAAACAGTATGGTACTGGCACAAAAATAGACACATAGATCAATGAAACAGAATATAAAATCACAGAAATAAACCCACAATTATATGATCAGTTAATCTTTGACAGAGTAAGAAAGAATATCCACTGATTAAAAAGTGTTTTCAACAGTGTTGGGAAAACTGGATAGCTATATGCAAAAGAATGAAGCTGGATCATTTTCTTACACCATATGCAAAAATAAACTCAAAATAGTTTAAAGACCTAAATGTGAGACCTGAAAGCATAAAAACCCTAGAAGATGGGGAGCCTTGA
Organism: Panthera onca; assembly: GCF_046562875.1. NCBI lineage: Eukaryota > Metazoa > Chordata > Mammalia > Carnivora > Felidae > Panthera > Panthera onca. Next base: position 82,977,904 of record NC_138348.1, on the reverse strand, counting down.
TGGCTCAGTCAGTTAAGTCTCTGACTCCTGTCAGATTGTATAAATATATTTTCTTACACCAAAGAGTGTTCTTATTTTATATTTCTTTTGATTATGTGTCCTAACATTCTTTTAAATTGTACACTTTGCTATTTTATCCTAAAGAAAATTATGTTCCACATTCCAGGAAAATCTCATTTTTTCTGTCTCTGAATTCTCAGATGCCAATCATCTTTTAAGCATGTGGGACATTAATCATTATGAAGTAACTCCTTAATTTCTTAAAAAATTTTTTTTAAATGTTCATTTATTTTTGAGAGAGTGCCAGTGGGGGAGGGCCGAGAGAGAGAGAGACAGAATCCAAGATAGGCTCCAGGCTCTGAACTGCCAGCACAGAGCCTGACGTGGGGCTTGAACTCATGAACTGAAAAATCATGACCTGAGCTGTACTCGGAAGCTTAACCGACTGAGCCACCCAGGTGCCCCATTAGTTTATGAAAATCAGGCTGTTAATCTAAGGGAAAAGGCCAAAAATCAAGTTAAAGGTAACCATTCATGTATTTTAATTATGTACCAAATTTTCCTGCATGAAGTTATCATGTGGTTTACTTAATTTTTTTTTCTATATAAATAGGAGAATTTTCAAGATCCCTGTAGAAATTCTACACTGAATAAAGAGGTATGCTTATTTAAGCTACTTAACAATTTTTAAGGAAAGAAAACATTTTGTGTTCTTCACCATCTCTTAGTTACACAGATTAAGCCTGTATAGATGTAGTTCTAGGAAGTAGATTTAGACTGGAACAATCCTAGGGATCCACCTCTGAAACATGGTTTGTCTCTCTTCATTTAAATACTCAACAAGTGAAAATTAACATCGATGCTGTTGTTATCATCACTATGATAATGATGATGATGATATACCATGTGTTGTACTAAGTGCTTTATAATACCTCATTTAATATTCACAGCAGACTCTTTGTATAGATAGGTAGTATTTTCTATATGCTATAGTTAAGGAAAATGAGGCTCAGAGAGGTTAAGTAACCTGCCAGAGATCACATAGTTAGAAAGGAATAGAGTTAAACTAAGTCAGTGATCCCCCAAAACTTGTGCTTTGCATTATGTCATATGATTTCACTGGTGGGTAGTATTCCATAAATACCTACAGTCACAGAAAATTAAAGCCAGGGACCTAAGATTAAATGGATTTCATAGTTTCTTCTATGTACTTTTAATGCCCCATTATAGTCCTGGAACTTCTCCCATCTAATTCAAATTAATTTTCCATTCTTAGTAAGTTTAAATGAGATTAAAGCAGACTTTTCAGGTCAATTTTCATTCAGTCCAAGCTCTTCAAATTCAGATAAAATTATGCCTGTTTCTAACAAGCTGAGTATTTGTTCCATGAATACTTGTTTTTTTTTTTTATTCTTAGTTTCTACATTTTTGCTGCAAGATGGCCCATTCAAATTGGCAAAAAAAAAAAAAAAAAAAAGGAAATGTATTACCTCACATAATAAACTCAGAAACTAGCGTGGGCTCCAGGTTGGTTGTTTCCTTCTAATCAATGTCTTCTGGTACACAGAACTCTTTATATATTTTCCTCTTAGCAGCAAAATGGCTGCAGCAGTTCCAGGAGTCATCTACAGAAATAACAGAATCCAGTGAAAGAAGAGAAATCATTTCTCTCTATCAACCTTTGTTAAGAACAATAAAACTTGTGGAAGGGGGATAGAAATCTCATGATTAGCTGGGGTGTAATGGGTACTGGACAATCAATAACATTTTCTACTTCAACTTGTAGACTGCTTCTACCTGAAATAATTCACACTTAACCATAGTTCTCACATCTATGAATTTATAACAATGCTTTTAGATGGATATTACTTAGATTCCCAGTTCTACAGATACAGAAACTGAGACCCAGAGAGGGTGTTTGTTCTAAGTGAAATTGCTAACACAATGAATTAGGCCTGAAGTGTAAGCTCTTTCCACTAAAAAAAATGGGCATAGATTAGTAGCTAATTATAGCATTGTTCCTTTTATTTTAAGGCATGACTTCTGAATCCAAATTCTTCAACTGTATGGCTGGAATGAATTGTCATAGATGCACGTAAAAGTGTATATTTTCCTACCCTTTATTGACTAATCATTTTCCAAAGCAGTGATTCTCAACACTGGGACCTCATTTAAAAAAATAAAAATAAATCAATAAATAAATAAACAAATAAACAAATAAGTAAATAAATAAAACAACTAAATGAAAACACTGGGGAAATAAAAAAAAATACTGTTGCTCATGCCCTTTCTCATATAAACTAAATAACAATCTTTGTAAATGGGATGGAGAATTTTTTAAAGCTCCTTCAGCTGATTATTATGTATCCAAGATTTAAATCATACTCCTAAAAATAAAATAGGAGTTTCTGTCTTGAAACAGATTTATCATAACCTAAACCTTCCTTCCTGTATCACCAGCGAGTGTCTGTCTCTCCAACCCTTGAGAGTTTGTACTTTAATAGTACCAAACTGTTTCTGAATTTGTGAGTATACCTGAACCTTTATACATATCTATATTTTTGCCAGAAATGCTTGTTCAACCATGACCTATTGATAAATACAGCAACTTGATAAACTCCAATTCAGCTTTTCAATTGTAGCTCAGATAAAACATCTTTTGGAACATCTTTCTGGACCCAATTTAATAGATAAAGATGATCCTTGTTTGTACTGTGTTCCCTATCTTCTATTTACATGTCTGAGTGCAATAACAAAACCACATACCAAGTAAAGTGAAATGAGTACCATGTCTCCTCTAAAGGGCAAAGAGCTTTTCAAAAACAGATTCAATTTCATTATCTTGGTATTCTCAGCACTCAGTATGATGTCCAGTACTTAAGAAACAATAAATATTAGTTGAGTTAATTTCCTTTACTTTTTCTTCAATTTCAAGAAAATGTTTCTTTCTAATTATTATTTTATTTTCAATATGCATTCCATATTCAAGGCATTTTAAAAAAATACAGAGCGGGGCGCCTGGGTGGCGCAGTCGGTTGTGTCCGACTTCAGCCAGGCCACGATCTCGCGGTCTGTGAGTTCGAGCCCCGCGTCAGGCTCTGGGCTGATGGCTCGGAGCCTGGAGCCTGTTTCCGATTCTATGTCTCCCTCTCTCTCTGCCCCTCCCCCGTTCATGCTCTGTCTCTCTCTGTCCCAAAAATAAAATAAAAAACGTTGAAAAAAAAAATTTAAAAAAAAAAAAAATACAGAGCAGCAGCATATTTTCAAAAAAATTTTTTTTAATCTACTTGTGTATAGCCAAAATGTCTTTCTTACCATTTATCATTCAATATTAGCAACAGAATATTGTGTTAATTTATTCTCTGATAGCTCCACTAAAACAAATGATAAAAGAATCACTCTTTCCCCTGGAAGAAAAATCATACTGTCACCAGAATATCAATTTGATAAAAGTCTACTGTATTCTTGTCTATCACATTTCAAGTTTGGGATACACTAGGAAATCTGATAGTTATTCTGAGTTTAATCAGTGCAAGAAGTAAACAGGGATTTGAATATGGTGCAATGGTTTTTACGATATCTCATTGAAAGTAGTAGTTTGATATGTGTCTAGTCTGAAAAGTCAAGTGAGTATTGCTATAGATACATTTAAATTCAAAATGTACATGAAAAGATAGGTGGATTTTCATACTCTTGCAGCCTAGCTTTCACAAGAATATTCTACCAAATAGGAAAAAAAAAATTAGGCATACTAAATTGAGAGTACTTGTAATATTGTGAATTCAGAGGGAAGAAAAGTCATCCAGAATGAAAAGTATTAATGACAGGAAATGCAAGCCTATGCAAGATAGAATTAATTATTGATACAAAAGACTGAAGCCTTCTTAGTTTGTCTTGGCACTTGTATATAACACCAAAAGCACAGGCAACAAAAGCAAAAGAAATAAGATGGCATCAAATTAAAATTCTCCTCAGTAATAAAAGGAAAATTTGAAGAGACTGACTACCAGCAATGAAATTCAATCAGTAGTGAAAAAATCTCCCAAGAAACAAAAGTCAAAGATGAAAGGGCTGCACAGAATTCTACCAAACATTGAAAGATGAGTTAATTCTTATTCCCTTCCTCCTCCTTCTCCTTCACCTCCTCCTCTTCCTCCCCTTCTTCCTCTTCTTCTTCTTCTTCGAGAGAGAGGAGGGGAGAGGGACAGAAGAGAGAGAGAGAGTCCCAAACAGGCTTCAATTTCAGAGTGCAGCTCACTGCAGGGTTTGATCTCACAACCCTGGGATCATGACCTGAGCCAAAATCAAGAGTCAAACACTCAACTCACTGAGCCAACCAGGTGCCCCAATAACTATATTTCTCAAACTATTCCAAAAAATAGAAATGGAAGGAAAATTTCCAAGCTCATTCTATGAAGCCAGCATTACCCTGACTCCAAAACTGGACAAAGACTACACCAGAAAAGAGAACTGAAGGTTACCCCTGATAAACATGGATGCAAAAATTCTCAATAAATTACTAGCAAATCAAATTCCAACAGTATATTAAAAGAATCATTCACCACAATCAAGTGGTTTACCCTTGGTTTTCAAGGGTTGTTCAATATTTGCAAATCAATGTGATACACCACATTAATAAAAGAAAGGATAAGAGCCATATGATCCTTTCAATAGATGCAGAAAAAGCATTTGACAAAGTACAACATCCACTCATGATGAAAACCCTCACAAAGCGTTAACAGAAGGAACCACCTCAACATCAGATACAAGAAACCCACAGATAATATCATCCTTAAGGGGGAAAAACTGAAAACTTTTCCTCTACAATCAGGAAAAAGACAAGGACGTCCACTCTCACCATTGTTATTTAACGTAGTGCTGGTAGTACTAACCTCAGCAATCAGACAACATTAAGAAATAAAACGTATCCAAATCAGCAAGGAAGAAGTCAAACTCACTATTTGCTGGTGGCATGATATTCTATACAGAAAATCCAAAATACTTCAGCAAAAAAATTGCTAGAAATGACACAATGAATTCAGTAAAGTCAAAGGATACAAAATCAATGTACAGAAATTTGTTGCATTTCTATATACCAATAATGAAGCAGCAGAAAGAGAAATGAAAGAATTGATCCCATTTACCACTGCACCAAATCCCACAAAATACCTATGTAAAAGCCTTACCAAAGAAGCAAAGGATCTATACTCTGAAAACTATAAGACACTGATTAATGAAATTGAAGATGACACAAAGAATTGGGAAAACACTTCATACTCATGATTGGAAAAACAAATACTAAAATGTCTGTATTTCCCAAAGCAATCTACTCATTTAATGCAATCCCAGTATTGTATTTTTTATGGAGCTATAACAAATAATTCTAGAATTTGTGTGGAACTACAAATGGCCCCAAATACTCAAAGCAATCTAAAAGTGAAAAAGCAAAGCTGGAGGCATCACAATTCTGGACTTCAGGTTATATTACAAAACTGTAGTTATCAAGAAAGTCTGGTATTGGCACAGTAATAGACACGTAGGTCATTGGAACAGAAGAGAAAGCCCAGAAATGAACCCATAACTACATGGTCAGTTAATCTTCAACAAAACAGTAAAGAATATTCAATAGAAAAAATTCTCTTCAACAAGTGATTCTGGGAAAAGGGGTAAGCAACGTGCAAAAGAACGAAACTGGACCACTTTCTTACACCATACACAAAAATGAATTCAAAATGGATGATAGACATGGATGTGAGACAGTAAACTATCAAAATCTTAGAATAGAACACAGGCAGTATCTTCTTTGACATTGGCTATAGCAACTTCTTACTAGATATGTCTCGAGTATAGGGAGACAAAGCAAAAAATAAACTATTGGGGCATCATCAAACAAAAAGCTTTTTCATAGTGAAAGAACAATAAAAAATTAAAAGTCAGCCTTTGTAATGGGAGAAGATAGTTGCAAATGACATATCTTAAAAGGATTGGTATCCAAAATATATAAAGAGCTTGTAAAACTCAACATCCAAAAAACAAATAACCTACTTAAGAAATAGGCTGACGACATGAACAGACACTTTTCCAAAGAAGATATATAGATGGCCAACAGACACATGAAAATATGCTCAGTATTACTCATCATCAGGGAAATGCAAATCAAAACTACAAAGAAATATCACCTCACATCTCTCAAAATAGCTAAAATTCACAACACAGGAAACAATAGGTGTTGTTGAGGATGAGAGGAAAGAGGAACCCTCTTATGCAGTTGGTGGGAAGGCAAACTGGTGCAGCCACTCTGGAAAACAGTATGGAGGGTTCTCTAAAAGTTAAAAATAGAACTACCCTCCAATCCATCAATTTCACTACTAGGTATTTACCCAAAAGATATAAAATACGGATTCAAAGGGATAAGTGCACTTCAATGTTTATAGCCACATTATCAAAAATAGCCAAATTATGGAAAGATTCCAAGTGTCTATCAACTGATGAGTGGATGAAAAATATGTACATATATACAATAGAATATTATTCAGCCATAAAAAAATGAAATCCCACCATCTGCAACCGATGTGGATGGAGGTAGAGAATACAATACTAAGCAAATTAATTCAGTCAGAGAAAGACAAATATCATATGATTTCACTCATATGTGGAATTTAAGAAACAAAACAAACAAGAAAGAGACTCCTAATTTTAGAGAACAAAGTGATGGTTACAAGATGGAAGGTGTGTGGAAGGGAGAAATGGGTGCACCTGTCATGATGAGCCCAGAGTGATGTATGGAAGTGTTGAATTGCTGTATTGTACACCTGAAACTAATATACAGCTGTATGTTAACTAAATGGAATTAAAATTTTACAAATTATGCAAATAAGCCTTTTTTTTTTTTTTTTTACAGATTTCATTCATTCTAGAAAGAAGTTGCTATGGACGATGTCAAAGAAGTTACTGCCTGTGTTCCAGGATTTTTATTGTTTCAAGTCTCATATGTAGGTCTTTATCAATTTTGAATTTATTTTTGTGTATAGTGTAAGAAAGTGATACAGTTTCATTCTTTTGCATATTGTCCAGTTTTCCAAACCATTTATTGAAGATACTCTTTCTTCATTGTATATTCTTTCCTGCTTTGTCAAAGATTATTTGACTATATAGTTGTAGGTTTAACTTCTGGAATTTTTATTCTGTTCTATTGATCTGTGTATCTATTTTTGTGCTAGTACCAAGTTGTTTTGATTACTAAAGATTTGGTTTTTTTAACTGTATTCTTTTGTTTTGAGAGAGAGAGAGACAGACAGAGAATCCCAAGCAGGCTCCACACTGTCAATGCAGAGCTGAGGTAGGGCTTAAACCCACGAACAATGAGATCATGACCTGAGCTAAATCAAAAGCCACTCAACTGACTGAGCCACCCAGGTGCCCCTTTGATTACTAAAAGCTTTGTAATAACGTCTGGAATTGTGATAACTCCAGCTTTGCTTTCCTTTTTCCAGATCGCTTCAGCTATCTGGGGTCATTTGTGGTTCCATGCAAATTTTAGGACTGTTTGTTCTAGCTCTGTGAAAAATGTTAGTGGTACTTTGATCAGGATTGCATTAATATGTTGATTGCTTTGGGTAGTATAGACATTTAAACAATATTGGTTCTTCAAATCCATGAACATGGAATGTCTTTCCATTTCTTTGCATTCTCTTTAATTTCATTCATCGTGTTTATAGTTTTCAGAATACAGATCTTTCACCTCTTTGGTTGGGTTTATTCCTAGGTGTTTTATTAATTGCTTGGGAAATTGTAAATGTGATTGTTTTCTTAATTTCTCTTTCTGCTGCTTTATTATTATTATATAGAAGTGAAACAGATTTCCATACATTGATTTTGTATCCTGCCACTTTACTGAATTTGTTTATCACTTCTAGCAGTTTTTTGGTTGAATCTTTTGAATTTTATATGTAAAGTATCATGTCATCTACATATAGTGAAAGTTTTACTTCTTTACTGATGTGGATGCCTTTTATTTCATTTGTTGTCTGATTGCTGTGGCTAGGTTCCAGTACTATGTTGAATACAAGTGGTGAGAGTGGACATCATTATCTTGTTCCTGAACTTAGGGGAAAATCTCTTTTTTTCTACATTAAGAATGATCTTGGCTTTTTTCATAGATGGCCTTTATTATGGTGAAGTATGTTCCCTCTAAACCTACTTTTTTGAGTGTTTTATCATGAATGTATGTGGTACTTTTTCAAATGCATTTTCTGCATGGATTGAAAGAATCATATGGTTCTTATACATTCTCTTATTGATGTGATGTACCATGTTAGTTTATTTGCAAATATTGAAAAACCTTTGCAACTCAGGAATAAATCCCACTTCGTCACGGGGAATGATTATTTTTATGTATTATTGGTTTCATTATGCTAGTATTTTATTTAGAATTTTTGCATCTATGTTCATCAAGGATATTGACCTGCAGTTCTCTTTTTTAGTGGTGTCTTTATCTGGTATCAGAGTAATGAATGAATGAACAAATTTAGAAGTTTTCCTTCCTTTTCTAATTTTTTGAATAGTGTGGGAATAAACTGTATTAATTCTTCTTTATATGATTGGTAGAATTAACCTGTGAAGTCATCTTGTCCTGGACTTTTTGTTGTTGTTGCGGGTTTTTGATTATTGAATCAATATCTTTGCTGATTATTGGTCTGTTCATTTTTTTTTAATTTTTCCTGTTTCAACTTCAGTAGGTTATATGTTTCTAGGAATTTTTCCATGTCTTCCCATATGCCAACAAAAAGGTTGTCCCATTTGTTGGCATAGTTTTTCATATTATTTTATAATTGTATTTCTGTGGTATTGGTTGTTATTTGTCTTCTCTAATTTGTGATTTTATTTGAGTCCTTTTTTTCCCTTCAAAAGACTGGCTACAAACTTAACAATTTTGTTGATTTAGTCAAGGAAACAACAGTTTTCATTTACCTGTTCTATTGTTTTTTTTTAAGTTTCTGTATCATTTATTTCTGCTCTAAACTTTATCATTTCTTTCCTTCTCCTCTTTTTAGATTTTGTTTTTGTTCTCTTTCTAGCTCTTTTAAGTGCAGGGTTAGATTGTATATTTGACATTTTTCTTGTTTCTTCAGCTAGACCTGTATTGCTATAAACTTCCCTGTTAGAATGACTTTTCCTACATCCCAATGGTTTTGGACCATTGTGTTTTTATTTTATTTGCTTCTATGTACTTTTCTCTTTTTTGTTTTATTTTCTGATTGACCCATGCATTGTTTAGTAGAATGTTCTTTAACTTTCATGTATTTGTGTTCTTTCCAGATTTTTTTCTTGTGGTTGACTTCTAGGTTCATAGTGTTGTGGTCAGAAAGTTGCATGGTAAGACTTTGATATTATTGAATTTGTTGAGGATTGTTTTATGGGCTAATATATGGTCTATACTGGAGAATTTTCTGTGTGGTTTTGAAAAGAATGTGTATTCTGTTTAGGATGGAATATTCTAAATATAACTGTTAAGTCCCTCTGTTCCAGTTAGTCATTCAAAGTCATTGTTTTCTTGTTGATTTGGTTTAGATAATATGTCCATTGATGTAAGTGGGATGTTAAAGTACCCTACTATTATTTTATTACTATCTATTAATTCCTTATTAACTGCTATTATTAACTGTTATGTATTTGGGTTGTCCCATGTTGGGTGAATAAATATTTATCATTGTCATATCTTCCTTTTGGATTGTCCCCTTTATTATTATATAGTGTCCTTCTTTTTTTCTTATTATAGTCTGTTTTAAAGTTTACCTTGCCCAATAGCTCCTCAGGCTTTCTTTTGACATCCATTTTCAGGATACATGTTTCTCCATCATCTCATTTTAAATCTACACGTGTCTTGAGGTCTAAAATAAGTCTTTTGCAGGCAACATATAAATGGGTCTTGGTTTTTTTATCCATTCTGTAACTATACATATCTTTTAATTAGATTGTGTTGTCTACATACATTCAAAGTAATTATTGATAGATACATATTTTTGTAATGTTTTTGTTTGTGGTTTTTCTGAAGATTTTCTCTGATGCTCTTTTGTCTTTCTTTCATGGTTTTCATGTCTTTTTTTAGTAATATATTTGGATTTATTTTTATTCCTTGAATATTTATTAGTGGTCTTTTTTTTAATTAACTTTATTTTTTATTTTTTAAAAATTACATCCAAATTAGTTATTATATAGTGAAGCAATGATTTCATTAGATTCCTTAATGCCCCTTACCAATTACCCCATCCCCCCTCCCACAACCCCTCCAGTAACCCTCAGTTTGTTCTCCATATTTATGAGTCTCTTCTCTTTTGTGCCCCTCCCTGTTTTTATATTACTTTTGCTTCCATCCCTTATATTCATCTGTTTTGTCTCTTAAAGTCCTCATATGAGTGAAGTCATATGATTTTTGTCTTTCTCTGACTGACTAATTTCACTTAGCATAATACCCTCCAGTTCCATCCACATAGTTGCAAATGGCAAGATTTCATTCTTTTTGATTGCTGAGTAATACTCCATTGTGTATATATATATGCACTTCTTTATCCACTCATCCATTGATGGACATTTGGGCTCTTTCCATACTTTGGCTATTGTTGATAGTGCTGCTATAAACATGGGGGTGTATGTGTCCCTTCGAAACAGCACACCTGTATCCTATGGATAAATGCCTAGTAGTGCAATTGCTGGGTAGTAATGGGTAGTTCTATTTTCAGATTTTTGAGAAACATCCATGCTGTTTTCCAGAGTGGCTGCATCAGCTTGCATTCCCACCAACAATGTAAAAGAGATCCTCTTTCTCCGCATCCTCGACATCTGTTGTTGCCTGAGTTGTTAATGTTAACCATTCTGACAAGTGTAAGGTGGTATCTCGTTGTGGATTTGATTTGCATTTCCCTGATTATGAGTGATGGTGAGCATATTTTCATGTGTCGGTTGGCCATCTGGATGTCTTCTTTGGAGAAGTGTCTATTCATGTCTGTCGCCCATTTCTTCCCTGGATTATTATTATTATCTTTTTTTTGTGTTGAGTGTGATAATCCTTTGTAGATTTTTGGACACTAACCCTTTATGTCATATGTTATTTGCAAAAATCTTGTCCCATTCCATCAGTTGCGTTTTAATTTTGCTGACTGTTTCCTTCGCTGTGCAAAACCTTTTCATTTTGATGAGGTCCCAGTAGTTCATTTTTGCTTTTGTTTCCCTTGCCTCTAGAGACGTGTTGACTAAGAGATTGCTGCGGGCAAGATCAAAGAAGCTTTTGCCTGCTTTCTCCTCGAGGATTTTGATGGCTTCCTGTCTTACATTGAGGTCTTTCATCCACTTTGAGTTTATTTTTGTGTATGGTGTAAGAAAGTGGTCCAGGTTCATTCTTCTGCATGTTGCTGTCCAGTTTTCCCAGAACCACTTGCTGAAGAGACTGTCTTTATTCCATCGGATATTCTTTCCTGCTTTCTCAAAGATTAGTTGGCCATACGTTTGTGGGTCCATTTCTGGGCTCTCTGTTCTATTCGATTGATTTGAGTGTCTGTTCTTCTGCCAGTACCATACTGTCTTGATGATTACAGCTTTGTAGTACAGCTTGAAGTCTGGGATTGTGATGCCTCCTGCTTTGGTTTTATTTTTTAAGATTGCTTTGGCTATCGGGGTCTTTTCTAGCTCCATACAAATTTTAGGATTATTTGTTCTATCTCTGTGAAGAATGCTGGTGTTACTTTGATAGGGATCACGTTGAATATGTAGATTGCTTTGGGTAGTATTGACATTTTAACAATATTTGTTCTTCCTATCCGGGAGCATGGAATATTTTCCCCTTTTTTTGTGTATTTTTTTCAATTTCTTTCATAAGGTTTATATAGTTTTCAGTGTATAGATTTTTCACCTCTTTGGCTAGATTTATTCCTAGGTATTTTATAGTTTTTGGTGCAACTGTAAATGGGATCCATTCCTTGATTTCTCTTTCTGTCACATCATTGTTGGTGTATAGGAATGCAAACGATTTCTGTGCATTGATTTTATATCCTGCAACTTTGCTGAATTCATGAATCAGTTCCAGCAGTTTTTTGGTGGAATTTTTTGGGTTTTCCATAGAGACTATCATGCCATCTGTGAAGAGTGAACGTTTGACCTCCTCCTGGCCGATTTGGATGCCTTTTATTTCTTTGTGTTGTTTGATTGCAGTGGCTAAGACTTCCAATACTAAGTTGAATAACAGTGGTGAGAGTGAACATCCCTGTCTTGTTCCTGACCTTCGGGGGAAAGCTCTCAGTTTTTCCCCATTGAGGATGATATTAGCGTTGGGTCGTTCATATATGGCTTTTATGATCTTGAGGTATGCTCCTTCTATCCCTACTTTCTTGAGGGTTTTTACCAAGAAAGGATCCTGCATTTTCTCAAATGCTTTCTCTGCATCTATTGAGAGGGTCATATGGTTCTTGTCCTTTCTTTTATTGATGGGATGCATCACGTTAATTGTTTTGCAGATATTGAACCAGCCCTGCATCCCAGGTATAAATCCCACTTGGTCATGGTGAAAAATATTGTTAATGTATCATTGGGTTCACTTGGCTAATATCTTGTTGAGGAGTTTTGCATCCATGTTCATCAGGGAAATTGGTCTATAGTTCTCCTCTTTAGTGGGGTCTCTGTCTGGTTTTGGAATCAAGGTAATGCTGGCTTCATAAAACGTATTTGGAAGTTTTCCTTCCATTTCTATTTTTTGGAACACCTTCAAGAGAATAGGTGTTAACTCTTCCTTAAATGTTTATTAGAATTCCCCTGCAAAGCCATCTGGCCTGGACCCTTGTTTTTGGAGAGATTTTTGATTACTAATTCGATTTCCTTACTGGTTATGGGTCTGTTCAAATTTTCTATTTCTTCCTGTTTCAGTTTTGGTAGTGTATATGTTTCTAGGAATTGGTCCATTTCTTCCAGATTACTCATTTTATTGGCATATAGTTAATCATAATATTCTCTTATTATTGTTTTTCTTTCTGTTGTGTTGGTTGTGATCTCTCCTCTTTCATTCTTGATTTTATTTATCCGGGTCTTTACCGTTCTCTTCTTAATCAAACTGGCTAGTGGTTTATCAATTTTGTTAATTCTTTGAAAGAACCAGCTTTTGGTTTCATTGATTTGTTCTACTGTTTTTGTTTTTTGTTTTTGTTTTCAATAGCATTGATTTCTGCTCTAATCATTATTATTTCCTGTCTTCTGCATGTTATGAGTTTTTTTTTGCTGTTCTTTTTCCAGATCCTTGAGGCATAAGGTTAGGTTGTGTATCTGAGATCTTCCTTCTTTAGGAAGGCCTGGATTGCTATATACTTTCCTCTTATGACTGCCTTTGCTGCATCCCAGAGGTTTTGGGTTGTGGTATTATTTTCATTGGCTTCCACATACTTTTTAATTTCCTCTTTAGCTGCTTTGTTAGCCCATTCATTCTTTAGTAGGTTGTTCTTCAGTCTCCAAGTATTTGTTACATTTCCAAATTTTTTCTTGTGGTTGATTTCAAGTTTCATAGTGTTGTGGTCTGAAAATATGCACGGTATGATATCGATCTTCTTCTACTTACTTAGGGCTGATTTGTGTCCCAGTATATGGTCTATTCTGGAGAACGTTCCTTGTGCACTGGAGAAGAATGTATATTCTGCTGCTTTAGGATGAAATGTTCTGAATATATCTGTTAAGTCCATCTGGTCCAGTATGTCGTTCAAGGCCATTGTTTCCTTGTTGATTTTTTGATTAGATGATCTGTCCATTGTTGTGAGTGGGTTATTGAGGTCTCCTACTATTAAGGTATTACTATTGATGAGTTTCTTTCTGTTTGTGATTAATTTATTTATATATTTGGGTGCTGTCACATTTGGCGCATAAATGTTTACAATTGTTAGGTCTTCTTGGTCTATAGACTCCTTGATTATGATATAATGCCTTTCTGCATCCTTTGATACAGTCTTTATTTTAAAGTCTAGATTGTCTGATATAAGTATGGCTACTCCGGCTTTCTTTTGTTGACCATTAGCATGATAGATGGTTCTCCATCCCCTTACTTTCAATCTGAAGGTGTCTTTAGGTCTAAAGTGGGTCTCTTGTAAACAATATAGATGGATCTTGTTTTCTTATCCATTCAGTTACTCTATGTCTTTTGATTGGAGCATTGAGTCCATTGACGTTTAGAGTGAGTACTGAAAGATATGAATTTATTGCCATTATGATGCTTGTAGAGTTGGAGTTTCTGGTGGTGTTCTCTGGTCCTTTCTAATCTTTTGTTGCTTTTAGTATTTATTTATTTATTTATTTATTTATTTGCTTGTTTGTTTGCTTATTATATAATTTCATCTTTTGTCCCCTCAGAAAGTCCCCCTTAATATTTCTTGCAGGGCTGGTTCAGTGGTCACAAACTCCTTTAATTTTTGTCTGGGAAACTTTTTATCTCTCCTTCTATTTTGAATGACAGCCTTGCTGGATAAAGAATTCTTGGCTTTGGAAGATGGTGACGTAGGAGGACACTGGGCTCACCACGTCCTGTTGATCAGTTAGATTCCACCCATATCTGCCTAAATAACCCAGAAAACTGCCAGAAGATTAGCAGAACGGACTCTCCAGAGCAAAGCATAGACAAGAGGACCATGGAAAAGGACGGATCTGCCTCCCTCCCAGTGCAACAGGGCCCCTCCCTAGCGGACCACCCAAGGCAAAGTGAGCTGAGCCTGCCCCTCCTGCCACTATGCAACTTGCAGATCCACCCCAGCTAATATGCCGGATCCCATAGAAGCAGCACCACAAACCTATCAGTGTGCAAGTAGCCCAGACCGGGGCCACACCACTCCACAGTGAGTCCTGCCCCTGGGAGAGGGGAAGATAAGGTACACACCAGTCTGACTGTGGCCCCAGCGGTGGGCTGGGGGCAGGCACCAGGTCTGAATGCGGCCCCACCCACCAACACAACTTACTCCAGACAGCACAGGGCAAGTGCCCTGCAGTTCCACGCCACTCCAGGGACTATCCAAAATGACGAAATGGAAGAATTCTCCTCAAATGAAACTCCAGGAAATAGCGACAGCTAACGAACTGATCAAAAGCAATTTAAGCAATGTAACAGAAAATGAATTAAAATAATAGTCATAAAGTTAATCGCTGGGCTTGAAAAAAGTATAGAGGACAGCAGAGAATCTATTAATGCAGGGATCAAGGGACTAAGAAACAGTCAGGAGGAGCTAAAAAATGCTATAAATGAGCTGCAAAATAAAATGGAGGCAACGACAGCTTGCATTGAAGAGGCAGAGGAGAGAATAGGTGATTTAGAAGATAAAATTTTGGAAAAAGAGGAAGCTGAGAAAAAGAGAGATAAAAAAAATCCAGGAGTATGAGGGGAGAATTGGGGAACTAAGAGATGCAATCAAATGGAACAATATCCGTATTATAGGAATTCCAGAAGAGAAAGAGAGAAAGGGGCTGAAGGTGTACTTGAAGAAATAATAGCTGAGAACTTCCCTGATCTGGGGAGGGAAAAAGGCATTGAAATCCAAGAGGCACAGAGAACTCCCTTCAGACATAATTTGAATCAATTTTCTGCATGACATATCATACGGAAACTGGCAAAATACAATGGTAAAGAGAAGATTCTGAAAGCAGCTGGGGATAAAGAGGCTCTAACTTACAAAGGGAGACCCATAAGACTAGTGGAAGATCTATCTACTGAAACTTGGCAGGCTAAAGAAATGGCAGGAAATCTTCAGTGTGAACAGAAAAAATATGCAGCCGAGAATCCTTTGCCCAGCAAGTCTCTCATTCAGAATAGAAGGAGAGATAAAGGTCTTCCCAAACAAAAACTGAAGGAATTCATCACCACTAAACCATCCCTACAAGAGATCCTAATGGGGAATCCTTTGAGACAAAGTACCAGAGACATCACTACAAGCATGAAACCTACAGACATCACGACTCTAAACCCAAATCTTTCTATAATAACACTGAATATAAATGGACTAAATGCTCCATCCGAAAGACATAGGGTATCAGAATGGATTAAAAAAAAAAAAAGACCCATCTATTTGCTATCTACAAGAGACTCATTTTAGACCTGAGGACACCTTCAGATTGCAAGTGAGGGGTTGGAGAACTATCATGCTACTGGAAGTCAAAAGAAAGCTGGAGTAACCATACTTATATCAGACAAACTAGACTTCAAAGTAAAGGCTGTACAAGAGATGAAAAAGGGCATTATATAATCATTGCAGGGTCTATACATCAGGAAGAGCTAACAATTATAAATGTCTATGCGCCAAATATGGGAGCCCCCAAATATATAAAACTATTAATCGGAAACATAAGCAAACTTATTGATAAGAATGTGGTAACTGCAGGGGACTTTAATACTCCACTTATAGCAATGGACAGATCATCTAGACACAGGATCAATAAAGAAACAAGGGCCCTGAATGATACATTGGATCAGATGGACTTGACAGATATAATTAGAACTCTGCATCCCAAAGCAACACAATATACTTTTCTTCTTGAGTGCACATGGAGCATTCTCCAAGATAGATCACATGCTGGGTCACAAAACAGCCCTTCATAAGTATACAAGAATTGAGATCATACCATGCATACTTTCAGACCACAATGTTATGAAGCTTGAAATCAACCACAGGAAAAAGGATGAAAACCTCCAAAAGCATGGAGGTTAAAGAACACCCTACTAAAGAATGAATGGGTCAACCAGGCAATTAGAGAAGAAATTTAAAAATATATATGGAAATAAATGAAAATGAAAATACAACAATCAAAACGCTTTGGGACGCAGTGAAGGCAGTCCTGAAAGGAAAACACATTGCAATCTAGGCCTATCTCAAGAAAGAAGAGAATCCCAAATACAAAATCTAACAGCACACCTAAAGGAAATAGAAGCAGGACAGCAAAGACACCCCAAACCCAGCAGAAGAAGAGAAATAATAAATATCAGAGCAGAAATAAACAATATAGAATCCAGAAAAAAAAACAAAACAGTAGAGCAGATCAATGAAAGCAAGAGTCGGTTTGTTGAAACAATAAACAAAATTGATAAACCTCTAGCCAGGCTTCTCACAAAGAAAAGGGAGATGGCCCAAATAGATAAAATCATGAATGAAAATGGAATTATTACAACCAACCCCTCAGAAATATAAGCAATTATCAGGGAGCACTATGAAAAATTATATGCCAACAAATTGGACAACCTGGAAGAAATGGACAAATTCCTAAACACCCACACACTTCCAACTCAAACAGGAAGAAATAGAAAGCTTGAACAGACCCATAACCAGCAAAGAAATGGAATCAGTTATCAAAAATCTCCCAACAAATAAGAGTCCAGGACCAGATGGCTTCCCAGGGGAATTCTACCAGACATTTAAAGCAGAGTTATTACCTATCCTTCTCAAGCTGTTCCAAAAAATAGAAAAGGAAGGAAAACTTCCAGACTCATTCTATGAAGCCGGCATTACGTTGATCCTAAACCAGACAGAGACCCCGTAAAAAAAGAAAACTACAGGCCAATATCCCTGATGAATATGGATGCAAAAATTCTCAGTAAGATACTAACAAATCGAATTCTACAGCTTATAAAAAGAATTATTCACCATGATCAAGTGGGATTCATTCCTGGGCTGCAGGGCTGGTTCAACATTCACAAATCCATCAATGTGATACATCACATTAATAAAAGAAAATATAAGAACCATATGATCCTGTCAATTGATGCAGAAAAATCATTTGACAAAATTCAGCAATGTTTCTTAATAAAAACTCTCGAGAAATTCGGGGTCGAAGGAACATTCTTCAACATCATAAAAGCCATTTATGAAAAGCCCACAGCTAACATCATCCTCAATGGGGAAAAACTGAGAGCGTTTTCCCTGAGATCAGGAGCACGACAGGGATGCCCACTCTCACCGCTGTTTTTTAACATAGTGTTGCAAATGCTAGCATTAGCAATCAGACAACAAAAGAAAATCAAAGGCTACAAAAATGGCAAAGATGAAGTTAAGCTTTCACGTTTTGCAGATGACATGATATTATACATGGAAAATCCAACAGACACCACCAAAAGTCTGCTAGAACTGATACATGAATTCAGCAAAGTTGCAGGATACAAAATCAATGTACAGAAATCAGTTGAATTCTTATACACTAACAACGAAGCAACAGAAAGACAAATAAAGAAGCTAATCCCATTCACAATTGCACCAAGAAGAATAAAATACCTAGGAATAAATCTAACCAGAGATGTAAAAGATCTGTATGCTGAAAACTATAGAAAGCTTATGAAAGTAATTGAAGGTATAAAGAAATGGAAAAACATTCCACGCTCATGGATTGGAAGAATAAATATTGTCAAAATGTCAATACTAACTAAAGTTATCTACACATTCAATGCGATCCCAATCAAAATTGCACCAGCATCCTTCTCAAAACTAGAACAAGCAATCCTAAAATTCTTATGGAACCACAAAAGGCCCCGAATAGCCAAAGTAATTTTGAAGAAGAAGACCAAAGCAGGAGGCATCAAAATCCCAGACTTTAGCCTCTACTACAAAGCTGTAATCAAGACAACATGGTATTGGCACAAAACAGACTCACAGACCAATGGAATAGAATAGAAACCCCAGAACTATACACACAGAAGTATGGCCAACTCATCTTTGACAAAGCAGGAAAGAACATCCAATGGAAAAAGACAGTCTCTTTAACAAACGGTGCTGGGAGAACTGGACAGCAACATGCAGAAGATTGAAACTAGACCAGTTTCTCACACCATTCACAAAAATAAACTCAAAATGCATGAAGGACCTGAATGTGAGACAGGAAACCATCAAAACCCTAGAGCAGAAAGCAGGAAAAACCTCTCTGACCTCAGCCGTAGCAATTTCTTACTTGACACATCTCCAAAGGCAAGGGAATTAAAAGCAAAAATGAACTATTGGGATCTTATGAAGACAAAAAGCTTCTGCATAACAAAGGAAACAACCAACAAAACTAAAAGGCAACCAACAGAATGGGAAAATATATTGGCAAGTGACATATCGGACAAAGGGCTAGTATCCAAAATCTATAAAGAGCTCACCAAACTCCCCCCCTGAAAAACAACCCAGTGAAGAAATGGGCAGAAAACATGAATAGACACTTCTCTAAAGAAGACATCCAGATGGCCAACAGGCACATGAAAAGATGCTCAAAGTCGCTCCTCATCAGGGAAATGCAAATCAAAACCACACTCAGGTATCACTTCACGCCAGTCAGAGTGGCCAAAATGAAGAAATCAGGAGACATAGGTGCTGGACAGGATGTGGAGAAACGGGAACCCTCTTGCACCATTGGTGGGAATGCAAATTGGTGCAGCCACTCTGGAAAACAGGGTGGAGGTTCCTCAGAAAATTAAAAATAGACCTACCCTATGACCCAGCAATAGCACTGCTAGGAATTTATCCAAGGGATACAGGAGTACTGATGCATAGGGGCAGGGGCACTTGTACCCCAATGTTTATAGCAGCACTCTCAACAATAGCCAAATTATGGAAAGAGCCTAAATGTCCATCAACTGATGAATGGATAAAAAAATTTTGGTTTACATACACAATGGAGTACTATGTGGCAATGAGAAGGAATGAAATATGGCCCTTTGTACCAACATGGATGGAACTGGAGAGTGTGATGCTAAGTGAAATAAGCCATACATAGAAAGACACATCCCATATGGTTTCACTCTTATGTGGATCCTGAGATACTTAACAGAAACCCATGGGGGAGGGGAAGGAAAAAAAAAGAGGTTAGAATGGGAGAGAGCCAAAGCATAAGAGACTGTTAAAAACTGAGAACAAACTGAGGGTTTATGGGGGGTGGGAGGGAGGGGAGGGTGGGTGATGGGTATTGAGGAGGGCACCTTTTGGGATGAGCACTGGGTGTTGTATGGAAACCAATTTGACAAAAACTTCATATATTGAAAAAAAATAAAGAAAAAAAGAAAAAAAGAAATACAAAAGAATAGTTTGAAAATTTGAAGAAGTGAATCCACTGTAGTAGATTAAAATAAAATAATGGGAGTAAGATAGAATTTGCAAAAAATTACATAAAAGCAAAAAATATAGTAATAAAAATTAAATAAAACTATTTTTAAAAGATATTGAAAGTAAAAATGAAGTTTTACTCTTTTTGCGTTCAAGAAAAAGAAAAGAAAAAGAAAAAAGAAAAAAAGGAAATTGTTTAAAAATTTGAAAAAGTGAGTACACTGTAGTAGACTAAGATAAAATGATGGAAGTAAAGTTGAATTTGAAAAAATTTACACAAAAGTAAAAAAATATAGTAATAAAATTTAAAGAAAGATATTTTTAATAAAATTAAAAATAAAAATGCGTCTTCTCTCTTTCTGTATTCAAGAAAAAGGAAAGAATTGTAAAAGAGAAAAAGGAAAAAGAAAAATTGAATTGATGAACCTGCTAACAGATTGAAGTAGGACTGAAATTGCTTTGGTTTCCCCTAGAGGTCAGTCCATGTAGCTCTTTATAGTCCATAGATTAAGTCGGTGGTGAGGTTTGTGTTCTTGAAGAGTGAAGTTGGCCCAGTTGGGCAGGGCTTGGTGTAACAGCTCCACTCTCCCCTAGATGGTGCTGCTAGACTACTGGGGTGGATTGTTGTGGTGCTTGTCGGTGCTCATGTGCATGCGCTGGAGTGGTGAAAAATGGCGCCACCCAGGCACTCAGTCTATTCTTCCGGATCAGCAGTTATGCACTGGTCCTCCGTCTTCAGCTCTCGTCCACTCCCTGCTTTTCCACTCTCTGTGACCAGGCCCCAGGCAGTACCTCTCTCCCAAGTTTTGTCTCAGATGCATCTGTTTTCCTGCCCCTTCCAAAAGACTGTGGCTTTGACCAGCTACACCCCTCTGTGGGAGGGTATCACTGAGGGATGGCCGAATGAGCAATGGCCGAATGTTGGCTGCACCTGGGAACCCCCCCACTGGATCCTGCTATTCTTGGTGCCCCGAGACTGCAGCCAGGTGCCAGCCCGCCCCCCAAGAAAATCGGGAGACAGTGTAGCCTCAGCGTTTCAGGGGCCATGGAAAATCGCAACATACACCTGACACCAGGCTTCACCCTCAGCAACCTTGCCCCAGCACCAGCAAATGTGTCTGCCTTCCAGGGTCTGATGGGACCAGGTGGCTTCAACAGTCTTTACCAAGTGTCCTTCCAGCAGTGGAACCGCTTTTCCCTGTGTGGCCCAAGAACCTCCCCAACCCCACTCTATTCCTGGAGATTCACCTTTCCCACCAGAGCACTGCCAGGTATCAAGCTGCGGAGTTGCAGCCTTTGCGCTCCCCTTGTTTACAGTCTTAATGTAATTTAAACCCTTTCCTTTCTCCTTTCTCCCTTTTTAGTTTAGTCCCTGGGGCTGTTTCCAATTTTCCACTTTCTCTCCAGCTGCTTTTGGGGAGGGGTGCTTTTCTCGTTTGCCCCCCCCCCCCCCAGTCTCCGTCCTCTCTCTGCCCGCAAAAGGGGTTCGTTCCCTACCTTTCAGGGCTTCTTGGTCCCCAAGTTCAGCTCTTCGTGTTGCATACCTGCTGAATTCTGTGGTTCAGGTTGTGCAGATTGTTGTGTTAATTTTCCAGTCGGTTTTCTAGGTGTGTAGGATGGTTTAGTGTTGGTCTGTTAATGGTCTTTGATATATTGTTGTCATTAGGTTGGTGTATAAACTCTTCTGCATATAGCAGTCTATATTCAGTTGATGGTTGCTTAATTTTCAACCCATTCTTCTCTCCTCCCCACATTTTATGTATAAGCTGTCATATTTTACATCCTTTTATCTTGTGAGTTCCTTGACTGATTTTTAACAGAAGTATTCACTTTTACTGCTTTTGTGCTTCCTACCTTTAATACTGTCACTTTTGGTCTCTCCTTTCTACTCAAAGTGTCCTTTTTAAAATATTTCTTGAGGAGCTGGCTTAGTAGCCGTGAACTCCTTTAGGTTTTGTTTGGGAAACTTTTTATTTCTCCTTATATTCTAAATTTTAGTTGCAGATTTTTCCCACTCAGCACTTTGAATACATCATGCCACTCCTTTCTGGCTTGGAAAGTGCCTGCTGAGAAATCCCCTGCTAGCCTTATGGATTTTCCTTGTAAGTTACTGTCTTCTTTTGTATTTCTGGTTTTAAGATTTTTTTCTTTACCAGTATATTTTGCCAACTTAATTACAATATGCCTTGGATTTGGTCTGCTTTTGTTGATTATGTTGGGGTTTCTCTGTGCCTCCTGGATCTGGGTATCTGATTCCTTCCCCACGTTAGGAAAGTTTTCTGCTATTATTTCTTCAAATAAATTATCTTCACCCCTTCTCCATCTTCTCCTGAGACTCCTATAATACAAATGTTATTATGTTTGATGGAGTCATTGAGTTCCCTAATTCTAGTTTCATTTTGCATAATTCTTTTCTCTCTTTTGTTCTCTCTTTCTGGTTTAGCTTACTTACTTTCCATTACTTTGTCTTCCAGGTCACTAATTCATTCCACTGTTTCTTCAATCCTACTGTTCATTCCATCAAGTGTGTTTCTCCTTTCATTTATTGTGCCTTTTATCTCTGCCATGTTATTCCTTATTTTTCTATTAAGCCTCTCACTCATGTCTTCCACTCTTTTCTCAAATCCAGTGGACATCCTTATAATCATTTCCTTAAATTGTCTATCAGCCTTGTTAATTATATCTATTTTTCTTAGATCTGAGGCCATGGCCTTGTCCTGTTCTTTTTTTTTGAGACGCATTTCTCTGTCACCTCATTTTGTCTGCCTCTCTGTATCTGTGTGTTAAAAAATGTCAACTGTGTCTTCTGCCTTTGAATGTAATGCCTTTATGAATAAGACATCCTAGAGTGCCATGCAGTGCAGTGTTCCCTCTTTACCATAACCTGATACTTTAGGACACTATCTTGTGTGTATTTCTTTGGCCCTGATGTGGTGTTTGAGTTGCTTCTACTTTTAGTGAGGTCATCTGCACTGACTCTGCCTTTTGTGGGCTGTGTTTGTTCCCTTTGGTGTTAGTGGGCCTCAGGAAGGCCATGCGTAAGGGGGGCATGCCTGCTGGGGAAGGTGAGCATGGAGTTGTGGTGTTAACAAAATTTGTGCTGGACCACTACCTCTATATAGGATCCCCAAAAGCACTGCAACGAGAAGGGGTTGTGTTCTGGGTCTGCCAGAGCCAGAAGCCTAGGTGTGGCATGCAATGATGGCTGAGCATGGCTGGGCCAGGTGCCCAGCTGCAACTGTGTGCCTGGCAACTGGGAGTTCATAGCTGGACACAATGTGACTAATGTGCTTGGAGTACTTGGCAGCTGTGCACTCAGCTTCTGGTATGGCACATGCACAGCTTTAAACAAATTTGTGCTGAGCCCAGAGCTGAGACTAGCAGGCTTGGAGTGGGCTAGTATTCAGGAGAACTTGTGGGAATGGCACACTGCTAGCATGTTGGCAGCACGTGTCTGTGTAGCCTCGCCTTTCACAGGTGGCTCTGTGTTATGTTGGGGGATAAGGGAGGATATTGGCACCTGCCAGCTCCCTCATTTCCAAAGAAGTCCTCACAATGTGCTCCAAAATCAGTATGAATATATATGTCTCTTGTTTGCCCCCAGTATTGTGTAAACTGCCATTTTTATGTTTTCTGTCTGCACACAAGTGCCTAGTTTATCACACATCTAGAAACCTACTGAAATACTTTCCATCTCAGGGGCTGGAGGTGCCATCTTTGCACTGTCCCTCTGTCCCACTTCAGATCACCTGTATCTCTTGGAAAGGAACTTGTACACTTGTCTTGTGCCCCAATTTTTGCATCTCCTACCTAAAAGACATCTCTAAGTTGCCTAGTTCTGGTTCCAGCAGAGCTTATACTTACAGGTCCCTCAGGACTGTAATAAATGTAGAAAAAGTTATCAACCAGCTACCACACACAGGGCACAGCAGAAAGGGCAACAGACTGAAGTACCCAGTCTTTTGGTAAAAGAGTTTATTGGCTTATTAGCTTATTTTCATAGGTTCAGCCTGAGGTGCAGGCTTTAATTAAAAATGCATCTAGAGCTGACTATAATACTCTCCAGAGACCTTGGTAGGTTGATGCTGTTATCCTTCACTCCCTCAGTTGTCTCCCCAGAGAGCCATTATCTCTGAAAGGGAAGACTATGCTTGTGTCTGGTTATCCAGTTTTTACGTCTTGTACCCTGGCTATATGGCTTGCCTCCCAGGGAATACCTCTTGATTTCCTGGCTCTGGTGGCCAGCAGGATTGTATTCATGGTCCCATGGGATGGTAGCAAATAAAAAGAGTTCTTGGACAGCTTCCAACCACAGGACACAGTGCAAAGACAGCAGACTAGCACACCCCAGTCTTTCTATGGAAAAAAAAAAGCCTATTTGCCAATCTTAGAGCTTCAGATTTAGGGACAGCTTTCTGATTTGATAAACATCTAAAATCCTACTAAGGTGTTTTCCATGGATAGAGACTGGTGGGCACAATATTTGTATTCTCCTTTTGCCTTACCCCAGGTCGTTGGTATTTTGGGGGAAGGAGTACTTGTGCACTCATCTGGCATCCCATTTTTTTGAAGTTGCCCCCACGGGATGCCTTTTGATCATCTGGCTGTGGTGGTAAGTGGGGTTTTAACTCACAACTACTGCAGGACTGTTATAAATAGAGAAACAATTCTTAGCTGGCTAACGACGCCCCCCTCCCCCCAAACACAGAGACAGCTGACTGAAACACATGCCTAGACTTATTGTGAAGGATTCATATGAGCCATATATTCTAGGTTGTCCAAATTTTTGGTCTATAATTATTCATAGTAGTCTCTTATGATCCTTTGTGTTTGTGTGGTATCAGGTATAATACCTCTTCTTTCATTTCTAATTTTGAGTCCTCTTCCCCCACCCCCCTTTTAAGTTTAGCTAAAGGTTCATCAGTTTGGTATATCTGTTTTTTTTTTTTAATTTAAAATTTTTATTTATTTTTGGGAGAGAGAGACAGAGTGTGAGCAAGGGAGGGGCAGAGACAAGGGAAGACACAAAATTCAAAGCAGGCTCCAGGTTTTGAGCTGTCAGCACAGAGCCTGACGTGGGGCTTGAACTCATGAACTGTGAGATCATGACCTGAGCTGAAGTCAGACACCTAACGGACTGAGCCATCCAGGCGCCAGTGTTTTGTTTATCTTTTTGAAACAACAGCTATTATTTTTAATGATCTATTTTTTCCAAATTTCTTCTTATTATCTCTCCTTTTACCATATCAACTGAGTTTACAATTATGTCATGCAACAATTCTTTTGCTTGATTGTTTCTTTTGCTGATTTAAACAACCTTAGGAAACATTTTTATAACTCCACATTCTAAGAAATGTCAACATTATTTTAAATTCAAAAAAAAAATTAAATAAAAGTATACTAATGCCAAAACTAAAATTATTGTCCTCTCTTTGCTATTAACAAATCTTTAAGTTCTGCCCTTATTTTGCAAAGTAAAATATTCAAATAAATAAATCTGAATCTCAGAAAAAAAGCTAATGTTTTTGTTAATTATTTTCATAGAATTATTTTCCAGTTAATTCCATTGTGTTTTTGTTTTGTTTTGGTAGGTAAAGAATTCTTAAACCTGTCTCATGGAGGTCCATTCACGACCTCATTATACAGCATACTATGAAATTTGAGTACAAAATTTATTTGGCTTGTTGCAATAGGAAATCTTAAACAGTGAAGGAAGAAAATAAGTAGAAAATTCATGTTATTATTTGTTTCAGGGGGAATTATTTTGGTGTTCCAGGCAAAAGGCAGACTATTAGTGCAGAAATCGTCCTTACAAGCACCAATAAAGCCTGAACTTTATATAAATATGTATGTCTGTGCACACATGTGCTGTAGTTTTTTTTAATTGTTTTTGTTGATTTTTGAAAGAGAGAGAGAAACAGAGTGTGGGCAGGGGAGGGGCAAAGAGAGAGACACACACAGAATCTGAGGCAGGCTGCAGGCTCCAAGCTGTCAGCACAGAGCCCAGTGCAGGGCTTGAACTCATGAACAGCAAGATCATGACCTGAGCCAAAGTCAGAGGCTTAACCCACTGAGCCACCCAGGTGCCCCATTGTACTGTACTTTCCTAGCTGATCTCTCTAGATAGAATGGAAAACTCATATATACCAAAAATCAAAGAAAAAAATGGAAATTCAATGCTGATGAAAGCCCCAGTAGTAAGGGAATGGGAGTTTATTATACAGGTTTCTGCTACAGACCTGATTTGGTCTTTCATAAGGGAAATTCGAAGGAAGAATTCTGCATAAGAACAAGATCTTCAAATAAGTGAGGCCTTAGTAAAAAGAAGATGAGAGACATCCACTGATGTGGACCTCCCAAAGTTCACTCTTGCTGGCCCTGGTGATTTTTCTCAGTGTTGTCCTTTGATCCTCTAGGCCAGAGTAGCTGAACCTTTATGATTCTAGCTTCCATCTTACTCTCGAGATGTGACGATGCCACCTTTACTACCATCATTTCTTACAGAAGGACATTAGGAATATGGTTTTACCCTATTTTTCTTGCCTTCTGTCTATTACATACAAGTCAGTATTAATATATTAATTATATTAAATAGCTACCAGTAAAGAAAATCTATGAATTTGGACTTTAAGGCTTGGGTTCCATTGAGGGAAAAGTGTGCATTTGAGAAGGATACAAGTAACAGAATAAGGAGGAACAGCATATAGTACCAATTAATGAAAGACAGTAGGCAGGCACAAGAAAAACTTCTCTGTGGTTTAAAATATGTGGGAGAAACTGATAGCAGAGTTTAGAATAGCATCTGGAAAGTCAAAACTCACTAACTATGCATAAAAAAAATATTTCCTATCATTGATGATGATGATGATGATAACATTTTTTAAAAAATTTTTTTAACGTTTATTTATTTTTGAGACAGAGAGAGACAGAGCATGAACAGGGGAGGGGCAGAGAGAGAGGGAGACACAGAATCAGAAGCAGGCTCCAGGCTCTGAGCCATCAGCCCAGAGCCCGACGCAGGGCTCGAACTCATGGACGGCGAGATCGTGACCTGAGCCGAAGTCGGACGCTCAACCGACTGAGCCACCCAGGCGCCCCAACATTTTAAAATTATGTACCGTGTGCCAGTTGTTTCATTTATGGTTTCTCATTTATCCTTATAAACATATATACAATTGCATATACCACTGTGTTCGTTTCAGAGAAACTGAAGATGAAACTCATTCACGTAAGGTCTTGCCCAAATTCCAACAGCCAATATGTGGAGGAAATGGCACTGGAGTCGAGATCTGTCAGAATCTAATGTTCACATTTTTTTCATTAGTGCTTTGCCTAGCAGATTTGAGGTTGTTCGGCTAAGACTTCTATCCAAAATATGGAAAAAAAATGAGTGGAATGTCAAATTTAATGTGTCAAAGCTGGGCTTCCAAGCATTCCCCCTCCAAAACACACCCATATAGGTACACACCAGTTGTTTCACCTGCAACCTTTCCATGTCAGCTGCTATAAATCCATAATTTCAGCTTCTGAAGCCCTAAATTCTGAAAGTGTCTTTGGCTCCTCTTTTCGCTCATGTTCCACAGATAATCTAACAAGAAAACTTAAACTCTATGTTCAAAATATATCCAGAATGTGACTACTTCATACCATGTTTCTTGCTACCACCCTAATTTGAGTTTATATCATCTTTTACTTGAATTTTTGCAATAGCCTCCAAACATAGAAGACAAAGTGATCCTTTTAAAGGGTATGCCAAATCATGTCATTCCTAGGCTTACAAACTTTCAAAGCCTGTGATCTTCCCACCAGCCTTCCCTGTGTCCCACACTGCAGAACTTAGAAAGTAAGAAATTAAATGACTTGCCTAAGTTCACAGAGCTATAGTTAAAAAGTTGATGTTAGAACTCAACTCAATGCAAAAAAAGAAAAAAAATGAGAATAGTAAGTTATGGGTTCTTTAGTCACATTTAACACTGACAATAAATGAATATAAATAAATGAATACTGACAAATTATTCAAATTAATTAATAATGGAAGAGATATGGGAAGAGAGCTGTTTTACCTACCAAAATAAAAGTCAAAGGCAGTGATTAGTTCTAATTTTAGAATCTTTCAAGGATCTGTCTTAAATGAATGAACCACTCTTCCTCAAAATGACTAATTGTATAGCACAATGACTGACTTTCAGAGTATATTCTCTATTCTAGGTAATGGATACGACCCCTTAAAATGCATTACCATCAGGATTCTACTATTTCCACTCTGCTATATCCAGCAAGTTATTAAGAAAATCTTTGATGGTACATACATTTATAAATAAGAAGTACTTAATAATTAATTATAAGCAATTAATTATACATTTACAATAAATCATAAATAAATAAAATATTTATGAACAATTAATTACAAATAATTTATAATTGTAAATAAATTAATTATAATAAGTGATGAAAATATTAGCTCAGTAATACCTTTATACTCTTAAAACTCCCAAACAGCTTTTTCCTAAGGTCTGCTATTCTGCTGAAAATGTTTCTTTACATCCATCCTCCTTTCTACTCCTACACACATGTGAAATAAAACATTTTAGCCCGGACATCCTCCTTAAGTAAACAAACATTAACCACCAACTTTGCACTGGGCCTCACTCAGAATAGTATGTATTAACCTATTCTGGATGCTAAAAATGAGAGTTTTCCAATTAGCACTGGATAATACAAAAAGCCCCTTACCAGAGGCAGGAGGCCCTATTTCCACCTTTCCAATAAACTGTAGAGGTAAGTGAAAATTGAGCTGGTAAGCTTATATGGCAAATGTCCATTTTCCTTTGGAATTATTTCACTCCTGCTTATCAGCCTGTTTGATCTCGAGAAGGCAATTCAGTTGGTGTTCATGGTTCTGGTTGGCAATATTTTTATTAGCAGCCCTCACTGACATGACACCCCAGTAGTAGCAAGAGATAGATGTGAATAGACCAATATAATAAATTTTCTATTATATAAGTATATGTTAACCCCAAGAACCCTTTTGAAAGTATTACATTCTTTCCAACCATTTTTAAAGGTATTAAAAAAGTAATATAGCAAGTACTATTTTGAGTTCAAATCTCTGAGTTAAAAGTCTCTTAATTGTGTTGTGTCATGTCACATTAGAGAGCTATGCTTATAAATCACTCATTCTTTCTCATTTTATAGATGGGTCAAAAAAGGGATCAAATCATTTACGTAAAGGCACAGAACAAACAGTACTGGCACCAAGCCCCATAATTCCACGATCCAACACAGTGATGCGTAAGGCCATTTGTGCAGTTCTGATGAACAATGTATCAACAAAAAGAGGTGGAACCAGAGGCCCAAAATGTTACCTTACTCTAATTTCCTTTATTGAAGTAGCAGAAAAATTGCTCCCTATATTTCACAGTGAAAATTAGTAATCTTGAAGCAGTTCTTAAAATGTTATATTATGGGATGCTCTCTGTGAAATAAACACTTGCCAGATTACCTCCATTCCTAACAAACATTTGTATTCAAGAAGATAGTTTGTCTTTAATTATGTAAAAAAGGATTTAGTCAGAAATTGGAAAATAGAATATCCTCAACTAAGAACTCCTTTGATCTCTTGAAATAGAAGATAAAAAGCAAAGTCAACAAAAATCATTCAAGTACACGGGGATAGTGCCTAGGGAGATTATTAAATTCAAGGTACCATGTTTCCTGTAGCTTGAGTGAGATTTACCACAAAGAGCCTAAAGAACAAACTTAGTCATTGTAGATGTACCTCTCTCATGAGATACAAAAGAAGAATGAAAGTGTGGACTATGATCCAAAGAACCTCATGTTTATTACCATCAGCTGCAGGACTTTAAGTCCTTTAGCCTTTCTAGGGCTCAGTTAACTTTTATCTTAAAGCTAAATGATCATATAATGGTTCTCTTCAGTTTTAAAATTCAAAAACTTTACCTTTTCACTTCAAAAAAGTATTTACTCTGAACATCACCTCACCTTTACCCACAACCAAAACACACACAATTCAAATTTCCTCCATTTTGAATATCCTCACACTGTTGCATAAACTATAAAACCATTCTTCCTTCTGAGATAATGTGAATATTTCACAAGACCAGTCTAATCATATCATTCCCTAGATTGAAACACATCATAATTCTAATATCTCAAACTTACTGAGAGGTTAACCATGTTCCAGGCACTGTTCTGAGTGCTTTATGTAGTTTAAGCTGTTCAATTATTTCAACAACTTTATGAGTGGGTTTTATTATGATTATCACATTTTATAGAAGGATACCTCAGTTTCCTAAAAAGACAGTCCACAATCTTAAACACTCTAAGTTGTTGCCTCTTCCCATAAGATTTTGGAAAACACATTGTGCCTATTACCCTTAGGTTAAAGTTCAATTCTTAGCAAAGCTGGAAAAGCCTTTCAGGGATTGAGTCCATGCTTAACCTCATTTCTAGTTATCTTCCTAATAGTCTGCTGCAACTATATTGAACTCACTGAAGCTCTTCTGAAATGCAGCCTTGAGGTGATTGGGAGAGCATGCTGTTTCCTCTACCTCTGCCATTCCTCTCTTTGCCTAGATAACAGAAATGTCATAGTACAGAATTCACCTCCTCCAGGAAACTGATGCGTAGGTGCCCCTCCTCTTGTGTTCCTATACATTATTGCACTACTCCTATTGTAGTATGCCAGATAGAATATTTAAATTACCTGTTTATGTTTTCCTCTACTGTTAACTTTTTGAGTGGAAACTATATATTACTAAAGCCTAACATCTTTTCAAATACTTGTTGAATTAATGAAAGAAGGAAACTTTTTTCCCTCTTCCCATCTCACATTCCTAATATTGTCATGTTAATTCTGTGGAAACTTTTCTTCTCCATTAAAACTTACCCAGGTTCTGCTCTTTTTTTTTTTTTTTATCATAGTCTTAGTTTACTTGTCCATTTGTCTAATAGTAGCTCACATTTCCCCACCAGCTTCCCAAAGAAAGACTTCAAGCAATGAGGTAATCTCATTGAGGTAAATGAGATATTTCTAGGCAAGTGATACCACAAAAGGGCCTCTTTGTTTTATTAATACATAAGGCCTTGTGACAGCATTATGACACTTCTGGTTTTCAGAAATGTATGGGTTTTGACATTCTATCAATTAGTGTTATCACTGTTATTCCTTGGGAAAATACAAAAATAACTTTAATTCAGAAAAAGATTATTTTATTAATTATAAATATTGGCCTGAAATTTCCAGATTTGGAACATACTTCTGAGATTCTTATTTTATTTAACTCTCCAATTTGTATATGGGTTTTTTTTTTTTTAATAAAGATATAACTTTGACAATTCCAACCAGAGCAAAAAGCATGAAAAAGATTGGGGGTCACAAAAATAAGTTGTTTCTTTCCATGGGAGAAAGTATAAAAGACATTGATAAGAAAATTCTTCACTTTAGAGTTGGTACCATGCCCATTTAAAATCAAGGGCTACTTGGCACTTCACGACTTACACAGTTTCTACATTATATAGTTTCTTGGACTTAAGGTTTGAAGTTTGAGGATTGTAAACACAAGAACAAGACAGAATATGACTGCACCAGCCAATAATGTTTTTGCAAATTTGAATCATTCTATGTCCTCCTAAGCCTTCAAATACTGTTTTTGTAAAAGACTGAAGAAAACAGGTTGCCAATAAGGAAACAGGAAGCAGCACATTCCTAGTCTGGACAAACCTTGATAAGCCAGACAAAACCAGATCTACTGGAGATGTGTTCTGTGTGAAACAATAATATGAGCAAATCTTTCTGGATTTGATGACATTAAATTAGATTCAGAGATATCTAGATTTTGGCTGGGCATCTGAAGTTTTGTCTTGCATGGAATGACAACTTATTGCAGAAGCAATTTTTTTTTTTACAGCAAACAAACTTCTTTGCCCATGTCACATTAACAGATAAGTTTGGCCTTACAATTTTATGGAATTATTCCCTTTGGTGTTTAGAGGATTTTGACTTTAAGGATTTTGTAAATGACCTAACTCTAAAATCTAAAAAGGGCAAGTCAGAATAAGAGTCTTTTGCCAGACCATTTCTCATCTGATCCTGTTTCTAAGTGAATTCTTGGTGCACCAAGGAATTTCCTTTTTTCAGTCCCTTCATCCTGGGGCATTATAGCAAATGATGATTGTTAATAACAGTTGGCATATTACATAGAACATTTACATACATTATCTAGGTCATGATTTGAGGATTAACACAACAATCTGCACAATCTGAACCACAGAACTCAGCAGGTATGTGGCACAGAGAGCTGAACTGGGAGAAAAAGAAGCTGCAGGGGGCAGGGAGCTGTTTTTGCTTACAAAGAGAAGACAGAGATTGGGGGAGAGTATGGGAAAAGCAATTGGAGAGAAAAAGAAAGTGGAAATAGTCACAAGGGTCTGAACAAAAAGGGATAGATGAGAAAGGAGAGCATTTAAATTCCATTAAGACTCTATAAACAGGGGGAGTGCAGAGTCTGAAACTCCACAGCTGGATACTGGTGGTACTCTGGTGGGAAGGGTGAATCCCCAGGAGCAAAGACCAAAGTCCAAGGGGACCTCAGGCCACATGGGGAGTGATAGTTCACCTGTTGGGAGGACATTTTGTAGAGGCTGTGTAGTCTCCCCATAGGCAAAAGTCCTAGAAGACCCCAGAGAACAACCACATTTGCTCGTGTTGAAACAAGGACTTTAAGGGTGAAGCCTAGCCCCAGATATGTGTTATTATTTACCATAATCCCTGAAATGCTGCTGCTACATGATTGTGTGAATTTTTGGGGGGATGGGCTGGCACCCAGCCACAGTCTCTGGGCATTGCCAGCAGCACAGTCTCATGAACATTTCTGGGGTTGGGCCAGTACCCGGCCATTGCTCAGTGAGACCTTCCTCCAGATGGTCTGAGCAAGTCAAAGCCACAGTCCCTCAGAAGTGAGGGGTTGGAAAACAGCCCCATCTGAGGTAAAACTCAGGAGGGAGGTGCTACTTGGCAGCCTGATGGCTTGGTCACGGACAGAGTAGAAGTGGAGAATGGATGGAAGCTGAAGACAAAGGAGAGGTGCTTGATTGCCGGTTGGGGAGAACATAGAGTTAAGACACTAGAGATTGGGTAGCTGGGTGACACCATTTTCATCCCTCCCACGCATGTGCTTACATGCTTACATGCACCAAAACAATCCACTCCAGTAAGCTAAGCAGCTCCATCTAATGGAGAACAGAGCCATTACACTAAGCCCTGCCCAACTGAGCCAACCTTGCTTTTGAGGAACACAAGTCTCTCTGATGGCTTAGTTTTTGGATTAAGGTCTTTCATAGTTTGACTTCTAGGGGAAAATGGATGTAATTCCAATCATATTGTATTCTGTTTCTAAACCATGTATTCAATTTTTTTTCCTTTTCTTTACTTATTCTTGAATACAGAAGAGAAAAAATTATTTTTATTTTCTTTTTAGTAAAAATGTTTTTCTTTAAATTTTTTTCTGCTATATTTTTTACTTTTTTGTAATTTTTAAAAATTCTATTTTACTTTAACCATTTCGTTTGATTCTATTTTATTGTATTCATTTTTTTAAATTTTCAAATGTTTTCCTTTCTTTCCCCCCTTTTTTTCTTTTCTTATGTTTCCCTTTTTTCTCTAATCTGTCAAGCTTCTTTCAACAACTAGACCAAAGCACACCTAGGATCTAGAATCCTTTATTTGATTTTTTGTGTTGTTTTTATTTCTTTATTAATTATTTATTTTTTTTAACTTTGTTAATTCCTTTTCTTCCTTCAAAATGACAAAGCGAAGGAATTCACCCTGAAAGGAAAAAAAAAAAAATGACAGCCAGGAACATAATCAACACAGATACAAGCAAGATATCTGAACCAGAATTTAGAATCATGATAATAAGAATACTAGCTGGGGTTGAAAATAGATTAGAATCCCTTTCTGTGGAGATAAAAGAAGCAAAAACTAGCCAGGATGAAATAAAAAATGCTATAACTGAGCTGCAAACTCGAATGGATGCCATGGCAGCAAGGATGGATGAAGCAGAGCAGGGAATCAGTGATCTAGAGGACAAACTTATGGAGAATAATGAAACAGAAAAAGGGAGGGAGACTAGGCAAAAGAGCATGCTATAAAAATTAGAGAACTCAGTGACTCATTAAAAAGAAACAACATCAGAATAATAGGGGTCCCAGAAGGTGAAGGCAGAGTAAAAGGGGTAGAAGATTTATGTGAGCCAATCATAGAGGAAAACTTTCCCAAGCTGGGGAAAAGCACGGACATCAAAATCAAGGAAGCACAGAGAACTATTGGATTCAACAAAAACCAACCATCAACAAGACATATCAGTGTCAAATTCACAAAATTCTCAGGCAAGAAAACAATCATGAAAGCAGCAAGGGAAAAAAAGACCTTAACCCACAAGGGAAGATGGATCAGGTTCACAGCAGACCTGTCCACAGAAATTTGGCAGGCCAGAAAGGAGTAGTAGGATATATTCAGTGTGTTGAATCAGGAAAATATGCAGTCAAGAGTTCTTTACCCAGCAAGGCTGTCATTAAAAATAGAATGACAAATAAAAAGTTTCTCAGACAAACAAAAATTAAAGGAGTTTGTGACCACTAAACCAGCTCTGCAAGAAATTTTAAGGGAGAATCTCTGAGGGGAGAAAAGATGAAAAAACAAAACAAAACAAAAACAAAAACACCAAAAGCAACAAAGACTAGAAAGGAGCATAGAACACCACCAGAAACTCCAACTCTACAAGCAACATAATGGCAATAAAGTCATATCTTTCAGTACTCACTCTAAATATCAATGGACTAAATGCTCCAATCAAAAGACAAAATGGCTAAGAAAACAAGATCCATCTATATGCTGTTTACAAGAGACCCATTTTAGACCTAAAGACACCTTCAGATTGAAAGCAAGAGAATGGAGAACCATCTATCATGCTAATGGTCAACAAAAGAAAGCTAGAGTAGCCATACTTATATCAGACAATCTAGACTTTAAAGACTGTAACAAGAAATGAAAAAGGGCATTATATCATGATTAAGGGGTCTATCCCCCAAGAAGACCTAACAATTGTAAACATTTATTCTCCAAAGATGGGAGAACCCAGATATATAAATCAATCAACAACATAAAGAAACATTGATAATAATACCATAACGGTAGGGGATTTCAACATTGCACTTACAGCAATGGACAGATGATCTAAACAGAAAATCAACAAGGAAACAATGGCTTTGAATGACACACTGGACCAGATGGACTAAACAGATATATTCAGAACATTTCATCCTAAAGCAGCAGAATACACATTCTTCTCCAGTGCACATAGAATGATCTCCAGAATAGATCACATACTGGGACACAAATTTGCCTTCAATAAGTACAAAAATATCGAGATCATACTATGCATATTTTCAGACCACAACACTATGCCACTTGAAATCAACCACAAGAAAAAATCTGGAAAGATAACAAATACTTGGAGACTAAAGAACATCCTACTAAAGAATGAATGGGCTAACCAAGAAGTTAAAGAGGAAATTAAAAAGTACATGGAAGCCAATAAAATGATAACACCACAGCCCCAAAACCTCTGTGATGCAGCAAAGGTGGTCATAAGGAAAATGTATAGCAATCTAGGCCTTCCTAAAGAAGGAAGAAAGGTCTCAATACACAACCTAACCTTACAACTTAAAGAGCTAGAAAAAGAACAGTAAATAAAACCCCGAACCAGCAGAAGACAGGAAATAAAAAAGACAAGAGCAGAAATCAAGGAGCATACCTCGAGATCATAAAAACCATATATGAACAACCCAATGCTAATATCATCCTCAATGGGGAAAAACTGAGAGCTTTCCCCCTAAGGTCAGGAACAAGACAGGGATGGCCACTCTCAACACTGTTATTCAACATAGTATTGGAAGTCTTAGCCTCAGCAATCAGACAACACAAAGGAATAAAAGGCATCTAAATCAGCCAGGAGGAAGTCAAACTTTCACTCTTCACAGATGACAGGATACTCTATGTGGAAAACCCAAGAGATTCCACCAAAAACTGATAGAACTTATCCATATATTCAGCAGAGTCATAGGCTATAAAATCAATGCACAGAAAGCAGTTGCATTTCTATACACCAATAATGAAGCAACAGGAAAAGAAATCAAGGAATTGATCCCATTTACAATTGCACCAAAAGCCATAAAATACCTAGGAATAATCCTGACTGAAGAGGTACAAATCTATACACTGAAAACTATAGAAAGCTAATGAAAGAAATTGAAGAAAACACAAAAATATGGGAGAATATTCCATGATCCTAGAGGAAGGACAAACTGTTAAAATGTTGATACTACCCAAAGCAATCTACATAGTCAATGCAATCCCTATCAAAATAACACCAGCATTCTTCACAGACCTGGAAGAAACAATCCTAAAATTTGTATGGAGCCAGAAAAGACCCTGGATAGCCAAAGCAATCTTGAAAAAGAAAAACAAAGCTAGAAGCATCACAATCCTGGTCTTCAAGATGTTTTACAAAGCTGTAATTATCAAGACAGTATGGTACTGGCACAAAAACAGACACTCATATAAATGGAACAGAATGGAGAACTCAGAAATGGACCCACAAATATATGGCCAACTAATTTTGACAAAGCAGGAAAAAATATCCAATGGAGTAAAGACAGTCTCTTCAGCAAGTGGTGCTGGGAAAACTGGACCGCGACAGTGAAGAATGGACCTGGACCACTTTCTTACACCATACACAAAAATAAACTCAAAATGGATGAGAGGCCTAAATGAAGACAGGAAGTCGTCAAAATCCTAGAGGAAAAAGCAGGCAAAAACCTCTTTGATCTCGGCCACAGCAACTTCTTACTCACCAGGTCTCCAGAGGCAAGGGAAATAAAAGCAAAAATGAAGTCTTGGGACCGCATCAAAATAAAAAGCTCACAGTGAAGGAAACTATCAGCAAAACTAAAAGGCAGCCAAAGGAATGGGAGAAGATATTTGCAAACAGCATATCAGATAAAGGGTTAGTATCCAAAACCTATAAAGCACTTATCAAACTCAACACCCAAAAAAACAAATAATCCAGTGAAGAAATGGACAAAAGACATGAATAGACACTTCTCAAAGAAGACATCCAGATGGCTAACAGACACATGAAAAAATGCTCAACATCACTCATCATCAGGGAAAAACAAATCAAAACCACAATAAGATACCACCTCACATCTGTCAGAATGGCTAAAACTAACAACTTAGGCAATAGCAGATGTTGGTGAGGATGCAGAGAAAGATGTTGTCTTTTGCACTGCTGGTGGGAATGCAAACTGGTGTAATCATTCTGGAAAACAGCATGGAGGTTACTCAAAAATTTAAAAAACCCTACCCTACAACCCAGCAATTGCACTACTATGTATTTATCCAAGGGATACAGTTGTGCTGCTTTGAAGGGGCACATGCACACCAATGTTTATAGCAGCACTATTGACAATAGCAAAAGTATGGAAAGAGCCCAAATGTCTATCGATGGATGAATGGATAAAGAAGAATTGGTATATATATACAATGGAGTATTACTCAGCAATCAAAAATAATGAAATCTTGCCATTTGCAACTACATGGATGGAACTGGAGGGTATTACGCTAAGCGAAATTAGTCAGAGAAAGACAAATATCATATGACTTCACTCATATGAGGAATTTAAGATACTAAACAGATGAACTCATATGAATAAGGGAAGGGAAGCAAAAATATATAAAAACATGAAGGGGGACAAAACATAAGAGACTCTTAAATATAGACAACAAACAGAGGGTTGCTGGAGGGCTTTGGGTGGTGGGTTAATTGGTAAGAGACATTAAGGAATTTACTCCTGAAATCATTGTTGCACTATATGCTACCTAACTTGATGTAAATTAATTAATTCATTCATTAATTAAAATAAAATAACAGTGTACTCTTGATTTTTTTAATCTATTTCACCAATCTCCCTGCCTCCCCTTTGACGATCACAAATTTGTTCTCTGTATTTAAGATTTTGGATTTTTTCGTCTCCTTTTTTTGTTTCTTCATTTGTTTTGTTTCTTAAATCTGCATATGAGTGAGATCATATGGTATTTGTCTTTCTCTAATTTCACTTAGCCTTAGAACATCTAGGTGTATCCATGTTGTTGCAAATGGCAAGATCTCATTCTTTTTTTATGGCTGAGTAACATTCCATTATATATCTATATGTGTA
Organism: Panthera onca; assembly: GCF_046562875.1. Classification (NCBI taxonomy): domain Eukaryota; kingdom Metazoa; phylum Chordata; class Mammalia; order Carnivora; family Felidae; genus Panthera; species Panthera onca. The sequence continues at coordinate 82,939,535 of NC_138348.1, read as the reverse complement.
TATGGAAACACATTGTTTCCATACTTGACTATTATAAATATGCTGCAATAAACCTAGGTGTCATGTATAGTTTCAAATTAGTGTTTTTCTTTAGTGTTTAATTTTCTCCCAGCAGTAGAATTGGGAGATCATATAATTCTATTTTCAATCTTTCGAGGAAACTCCATACTGTTTATCACAATGGCTGTGTCAATTTGCATTCTCAACAACAGCACAGGAGGGTTCCTTTTTCTCCACATCCTCACCAACACCTATTGTTTGTGTGTCTGATTTTAACCATTCTGACAGGTATAGGGTGATATCTCACTGTGGTTTTGATTTGCATTTCCCCAGTGATTAGTGATGCTAAGCATCTGTTCTTTGCTGTTGGCCCTCTGAATGACTTCTTTGAAAAAATGTCTATTCAGGTGTTCCAGACATTTTTAAATCAGATTATTTGTGTGTGTGTGTGTGTGTGTGTTAAATTGAATAAATTATTTATATGTTTTTGATACGATTCCCTTATTGGATATACCATTTGCAAATATCTTCTCCCATTCAGTAGGTTGCCTTTTTGCTTTGCTTATGGTTTCTTTCACTGTACAAAAGCTTTTTATTTTGGTGTACTACCAATAGTTTAATTTTGCTTTTATTTTCTTGCCAAGGAGACATATTTAGAAAAATGTTTCTACAGTGAATGTCAAGGAAATTAGTGCCTATGTTTTCTCCTAGGAGTTTTATAGTTTCAGGTCTCACATTGGGGTATTTGTTCCATTTTGAGTTTATATTTGTGTATAGTGTAAGAAAATGATTCATTTTCCTTCTTTGCATGTAGTTGATCAGTTTTCCCAGTACCATTTTTTTCTTTTCCCCATTGCTTATTCTTGCTTTCTTTGTCTAGATTAATGGACTATATATGTGTTGGTTTATTTCTGGGCTCTCTATACTGTTCCATTGATGTAGGTGTCTATTTTTGTGCTTGTATTATATTATTTTGATTACTACAGCTTTGTAACTATATTTTGAAATCTGGGGATGTGATACCTCCAGCTTTGTTCTTCTTTCTCAAATTTGCTTTGGCCATTGGGGTTTTTTATGGTTTCACATAAATTTTAGGATAATTTGTTCTGGTTCTGTGAAAAATGCTGTCGGTATTTTGATAAGGATTGCAGTAAATTTGAAGATTGCTTTGGGTAGTGGACATTTTAACAATATTAGTTCTTCCAACACATGAGCATAGAATATCTTTCCATTTGTTGGTATGATTTTCAATTTCCTTTCTTTTTTCTTCAATTTCATTAATCAATATATTTTTTAATGTTTATTTATGTTTGAGAGAGAGAGAGAGAGAGAACACTAGCAGGGGAGGGGCAGAGAGAGAGAGAGGCACAGAATTTGAAGCAGGCTCCAGGCTCTGAGGTGTCAGTAAAGAGCCTGATGTGGGGCTCAAACTCACAAACTGTTGAGATCATGACCTGAGTCATGACCTAAAGTCAGACACTTAACTGACTGAGCCACCCAGATGCCCCAATTCAATATTTTATAGTATTCAGAATATGGATATTTCACCTCTTTGGTTTAGTTTATTCCTAGGTATTTTATTATTTTTGGTGCAACTGTAAAGGGGATTTTTTTCTAGTTTCTCTTTCTGCTACTTCATTATTAATATATAAAATAAAAATGATTTCTGCATATTAATTTTGTATTCTGTACTGAATTCATTTATTAGTTCTAGCAGGTTTTTGGTGGAATCTTTAGGGTTTTGTATATATAGTATGGTGTCATTTGCAAATAGTGAAAGTTTTACTTTTTCCTTATGAAAATGGGTGCCTTTTATTTCTTAATCTCGTCTGATTACTAGGACTTTCAATACGTTGAAGAAAAGTGATGAGTGGACATCTTTGTATTATACTTGTTTGCAGAGGGGAAGCTCTCAATTTTTTACCATATATATTAGTTGTGGGCTTTTTCATATGTTTCTATTATGTTGAGGCATGTTTCCTTTAAATCTACTTTGTTGTTGAGTTTTTCTCATGAATAGATGCTGTACTTTTGTCAAATGCCTTTTCTGCACCCATTGAGATGATATAATTGTTACCTCTTTTCTTGTTAATTTGATGTAATACATTGATTTTTGAATAGAGAACCAACCTTTATTCCTGGAATAAGTATCACTTGATCATGGTGAATGATTTTTTTAAAAGTATTGATGGATTTAATTTGCTAATATTTTGTTAAGGATATTTGCATCTGTGTATATCTAAGATATTCACCTGTAGTTTTTTTTGTTTGTTTGCATTTTTTTTTTTTTTTGGTTTCCTTATCTGGTTTCAGTATCAGGATAATGCTGTCCTTGAATATAAATTTGGAAACTTTCCTGTCTCTTCTATTTTTTGAAATAATTTGAGAAGAATAGGTATTAAATCTTTAAATGTTCAACAGGATTCACCTGTAAAGCCCTATCTGTTCCTGGACATTTGTTTGTTGGGAGCTTTTTTATTACTGATTTCATTTCATTGCTAGAAATCAGTCTGTTCAAATGTTCTATGTCTTTCTGGTTCATTTTGGAAGGCTTTTAATTTCTATGAATGTATACATCTCTTTTAGGTTGTCCAATATGTTAGTATGTAGTTTTCCATAATATTTTCTTATAATTCATTGTGTTTTTGTGATGTTGATTGTTATTTCTCTTCTTTCATTTATCATTTTATATATTTGAGTTCTTTCTTTTCCTTTTTTTGATGAGTCTGGCTAAAGGTCTGACTAAATTTTGTTGATCTTTTCAAAGAACCAGCTCTTGGTTTCATTGACTTAGTCTATTTTTTTTTTTTAGTCTAAATTATTTATCTTTGCTCTAAGCTCTATTATTTCCTTCCTTCTACTGGCTTTGGGCTTTGCTTTTCTTGTTCTAACTCCTTTAGGTGTAAGGGTAGACTTTTTATTTGAGATTTCTCTTGCTTCTTAAGGTAGGCATGTATTGCCACAATCTTCTTTATTAGAACAGCTTTTTCTGTATCCCAAATATTTTGTACCATTGTGTTTTAATTTTCTTTTGTCTCCATGTATGTTTTGATTTCTTGTTTGATACCTTAGTTGACCCATTCATTTTTTATTAGCATGTTATTTTGCCTCCATGTATTAGTGTTCTTTCCAGATTTTTTCTTGTAATTGATTTCTATCTGCATACTGTCGTATTTGGAAAAAATGCATGGTATGATTTCAATCTTTTTTAATTTATTGAGACTTGTTTTGTGGCCTAAGATGTGATCTATTCTGGAGAATGTTCCACGTGCACTTGAAAAGAGTAAATATTCCACTCTTTTGGGTGTAATGTTCTAAATACATATGTTAGGTCCATCTGGTCCAACGTGTCACTGAAAGTCACTGTTTCTTTGTTGAGTTTCTGTCTGGATGTTCTATCCGTTGATGTAAGTGGGGTATTAAAGTCCCCTATTGTTGTATTACTGTCAATTTGTTTCTTTACATTTGTTAACAGTTGCTTTATGTATTTTGGTGTTTCATGTTGGGTTCATAAATATTTACAATTATTATATCCTCTTGATGGATTGTTTCCTTTATAGTGATGTAATGTGTTTCTTTGTCTCTTGTAACAGTCTTTGTTTTTTAAAGTCTTTTTTATTCAAAAATAGAAATCCCAGTCATTGTTTTTTAAAGTCTATTTTGTTCAAATAGAAACCCCAGGTTTCTTTTCACTTCCATTTGCATTGCATGTATTTTTCTATACATTCATTTTCAATCTATAGGTATCTTAAGGTCTGAAGTGAGTCTCTTGGAAGCAACAATTAGGTGGGTCTTGTTTTTTATCCTTTCAATCACCTTATATCTTTTGATTGGAGCAAAGTCATTATTGATAAATAAATATTGCTATTTTGTTGCTTATTTATGGTTGCTTTTGTAGTTCTCTTTTCCTTTCATCTGTTCTTGCTATCTTCCCTTGTGGTTTGATGACTTCCTTTAGTGTTATTCTTGAATTCCTTTGTCTCTATTTTTTGATTTGTGGTTGCCATTAGCTTCATATATAACATCTCCTGCCCATACCAGTCTATATTAATCTGATGGTTGCTTAAGATTGAACCCATTCTAGAAGCAATAACATTTACTCTCCTCCCTCATGTTTTAAGTATATGTCATACATTATTTTATTTTCTGAATCTCTTGATTAATTTTTATAGATGAAATATATTTTACCTCTATTTTGCTTTAATCTTCATACTGGTTTTATAAGTGATGAATCTACTAATTTTATTATACATTCGGATTTACATGTGAGATATTTTTCCTTTCATAATTTTCTTATTTTTGATTATGGCTTTTTTATTTCCATTTGAATAATTCCTTTAATGCTTCTTATAAGGTTGTTTTAGTGGTTTTGAACTCTTTTTAACTTTTGTTCTCTGGGAAACTCTTTATTTCTCCTATTCGAAATGGTAACTTGTCTGGGCAGAGTATTCTTGGTTGCAGGGTTTTTTTTGTTTTTTTTTTGTTTGTTTTTTTCCTTTCAGTTCTTTGAATATATTATGGCACTCCCTTCTGACCTTTAATGTTTCTGCTGGAAAGTCAGCTAAGAGCCTTATGGGGTTCCCCTTGTATGCAACTTTTTTTCTTTCTTTTAGTCACTTTTATCACTACTTTTTGCTATTTTAGTTATTATGTGTTTTGGTACAGAACTCTTTGGGTTAATTTTGTTGGGGGTTCTCTGTGTTTCCTGGGTCCAGATGTCTATTTCCTTCCCCAGATTAAGCAGTTTTCAGCTATTATTTCTTCAAATAAATTTTCTGCCCCCTTCTCTCTCTCTTCTCTTTCTGGGATCCCTATTATGCAAATGTTACTACGCCTGATGATGTCACTTAGTTCCCTTAACCTACTGTCATTTTTCAATATTCTTTTTTCTTTTTGCTATTCAGTTTAGTTGCTTTTCATTATCCTGTCTTCCAGGCCTCTGATCTGTTCTGCTTCCTCTAATCTGCTGTTGATTCCCTTCAGTGTATTTTTTTTTTATTTCAGTTACTGCATTCTTCATTTCTACTGATTGTTTAAATATTTTTTATCTCTTTGTTAAAGGACTGATTGAGATCTCCCACTCTTCTGAAGTCTACAGAATATCTTTATGACTATTACTATAAATTGTTAACTAGGCATGTTGTTTAATCTCCATTTTATTTAGTTCTTTTGCTATGATTTTGTCCTCTTCTTTCATTTGGGATACTTTCCTCTGTCTTCTCTTATTGTTGAAATCTCTGTATTTTTTCTATATTTTGTGGAAGTAAGCTATGTGTCCTGATCTTTAAAGTGTTGGTCTTATGAAGAAGAGGTCCTGTGGTGCCCTGTAGTACAATGTCTCCTGTTCACCAGAACCAGTTGCTTCAGAGATGTCTCTTATATAGGTCACATTGCCATATTGTTGTGGTTGAGCTCCTTGCCTTCAGTCTAGTTAGCTTCAGTGGCCTACTTTGCTTGTTATGGGTGCAATAAACAGGGTTTAGTCCTTGTGCTATTTAAGGGCCAATTTGGAGCCACCTGGGACTTATAGTTGGGCATTGTCAGCAGTCAAACCAGCTACCTACCCTCAGCCCATCTGCTAGGTCTGCAGTTGCACTGACCTGCAAAATACTGTCTCTGCTTTGTTTCCTAAGATACTCTCATTGGTGGGTAGTGCCAGCATTCAGACCAAACGCCTGCTCAGCCCATCTGCTGGGGCTGTAGTCACACTGATTGGCAGGATACCCTCTGCACTCTAGCTATAAGTTTGGCTGCTAGGAGTATGGGCACACTGGTGTGTGCATTTATCTCTCCCATGGCAGGAGTCATTTTGGAATGGCACTGGTCTTTGCCAAAGCTGCTTGCAGGGTGTGTTGGGGCAGACTCTGCTTTGAAGGGACTACTTCTGAGTGAGGAGGCTTGCATAGGATAGATCCATAGGAGAATGTGGGGGTGGGGCACATGGTCTAAAAAGATAGGTAGAGAATGTTCATGCTGGTTCCTGTAAATTTGCTTATATATAAACTGGGTGAAACAAGTGATGTTACAGCTCTTCTACTCTTGGAGAAGTCTCTTAAAACTCCCAGCCCTTCCAGCACAGGTGCTGAAGTTAAATAAATCTATACGGATAGCCCAGGCACTTTTCAAACTGCTGCTTCTGTGCTGTATCTCAGCAGAATTCTTTGTTTTGTCATCTCTTTAAGGGCAGGAACTCAGTTTGCCATTGCCCTCTGGTTCTCCCAGAGCTAAGCCCACTGAATTTTGTTTTATTTTATTTATTTATTTATTTATTTTTATTATGAAATTTATTGTCAAATTGCTTTCTATACAGCACCCAGTGCTCACCCCAACAGGTGCCCTCAATACCATTACCCACCCAGCCCTCCCTCCCACCCCCCATAAACCCTTAGCTTGTTCTCAGTTTTTAGGAGTCTCTTATGTTTGGCTCCCTCCCTCTCTAACCATTTTTTTTTCTTGCCCTCCCCCATGTTTTCTGTTAAGTTTCTCAGGATCCACATAGGAGTGAAAACATATGGAGTTTGTCCTTCTCTATATGACTTATTTCACCTAGCATAACATTCTCCAGTTCCATCCATGTTGCTACAAAAGGCCATATTTCATTCTTTCTCACTGCCACGTAGTATTCCATTGTGCATATAAACCATAATTTCTTTATCCATTCATTAGTTGACGAACATTTAGTCTCTTTCCATAATTTAGCTATTGTTGAGAGTGCTGCTATAAACATTGGGGTACAAGGGCCCCTATGCATCAGTACTCCTGTATCCCTTGGGTAAATTCCTAGCAGTGCTACTGCTGGGTCATAGAGTATGTCTATTTTTAATTTTTTGAGGAACCTCCACACTGTTTTCCAGAGCAGCTGCACCCAGTTTGCATTCCCACCAACATTGCAAGAGGGTTCCCATTTCTCCACATCCTCTCCATCATCTATAGTCTCTTGATTTGTTCATTTTAGCCATTCTTACTGGCGTGAGGTGATATCTGAGTGTTGTTTTGATTTGTATTTCCCTGATGAGGGGCGATGTTGAGCATCTTTTCATGTGCCTGTTGGCCATTTGGATGTCTTCTTTAGAGAAGTGTCTATTCATGTTTTCTGCCCATTTCTTGACTGGATTGTTTGTTTGTCGGGTGTGGAGTTTGGTGAGCTCTTTATGGATTTTGGAGACTAGCCCTTTGTCTGATATGTCATTTGCAAATATCTTTTCCCATCCCGTTGGTTGCCTTTTAGTTTTATTGATTGTTTTCTTTGATGTGCAGAAGCTTTTTATCTTCATGAGGTCCCAATAGTTCATTTTTCCTTTTAATTCCCTTGCCTTTGGGGATGTGTCAAGTAAGAAATTGATGCAGCTGAGGTCAGAGAGGTATTTTCCTGCTGTCTCCTCTAGGGTTTTGATGGTTTCCTGTCTCACATTCAGGTCCTTCATTCATTTTGAGTTTGTTTTTGTGTATGGTGTGAGAGAGTGGTCTAGTTTCATCCTTCTGCATGTTGCTGTCCAGTTCTTCCAGCACCATTTGTTAAAGAGACTGTCTTTTTTACAGTGGATATTCTTTCCTGCTTTGTCAAAGATTACTTGGCCATACTTTTGTGGGTCTAGTTCTGGGGTTTCTATTCTATTTCATGGGTCTATGAGTCTGTTTTTGTGCCAATACCATGCTGTCTTGATGATTACAGCTTTGTAGTAGAGGCTAAAGTCTGGAATTGTGATGTCTCCTGCTTTGGTCTTCTTCAAAATTACTTTGGCTATTCGGGGCCTTTTGTGGTTCCATACAAATTTTAGGATTGCTTGTTCTAGTTTTGAGAAGAATGCTGGTGCAATTTTGATTCGGATTGCATTGAATGTGTAGATAGCTTTGGGTAATATTGACATTTTAACAATATTTATTCTACCAACTCATGAGCACGGAATGTTTTCCCATTTATTTGTGTCTTCTTCAATTTCCTTCGTAGGCTTTCTATAGTTTTCGGCATACAGCTCTTTTACATCTTTGGTTAAGTTTATTCCTAGGTATTTTATGCTTCTTGATGCAATTGTGAATGGGATCAGTTTCTTTATTTGTCTTTCTGTTGCTTCATTATTAATGTATAAGAATGCAACTGATTTCTGTACATTGATTTTGTATCCTGCAACTTTGCTGAATTCATGTATCACTTCTAGCAGACTTTTGGTGGAGTCTGTAGGGTTTTCCATGTATAATATCATGTCATCTGCAAAAAGTGAAAGCTTAACTTCATCTTTGCCAATTTTGATGCCTTTGATTTCCTTTTGTTGTCTGATTGCTGATGCTAGCACTTCCAACACTATGTTAAACAACAGCAGTGAGAGTGGACATCCCTGTCGTGTTCTTGATCTCAGGGAGAAAGCTGTCAGTTTTTCCCCATTGAGGATGATATTAGCTGTGTGCTTTTCATAAATGGCTTTTATGATGTTGAAGTATGTTCTTTCGATCCTGACTTTCTCGAGGGTTTTTACTAAGAAACGTTGCTGAATTTTGTCAAATTCTTTTTCTGCATTGATTGACAGGATCATATGGTTCTTTTCTTTTATTAATGTGATGTATCACATTGATTGATTTGTGAATGTTGAACCAGCCCTGCAGCCCAGGAATGAATCCCACTTGATCATGGTGAATAATTCTTTTTATATGCTGTTGAATTTGATTTGCTAGTATCTTATTGAGAATTTTTGCATCCATATTCATCAGGGATATTGCCTGTAGTTCTCTTTTTTTACTGGGTCTCTGTCTGGTTTAGGAATCAACATGATGCTGGCTTCATAGAATGAGTCTGGAAGTTTTCCTTCCCTTTCTATTTCTTGGAACAGCTTGAGAAGGATAGGTATTAACTCTCCTTTAAATGTCTGGTAGGATTCCCCTGGGAAGCCATCTGGTCCTGGACTCTCATTTGTTGGGAGATTTTTGATAACTGATTCCATTTCTTTGCTGGTTATGGGTCTGTTCAAGCTTTCTATTTCTTCCTGTTTGAGTTTTGGAAGTGTGTGGGTGTTTAGGAATTTGTTCATTTCTTCCAGGTTGTCCAATTTGTTGGCATATAATTTTTCATAGTGTTCCCTGATAATTGCTTATATTTCTGAGGGATTGGTTGTAATAATTCCATTTTCATTCATGATTTTATCTATTTGGGCCATCTCCCTTTTCTTTGTGAGAAGCCTGGCTAGAGGTTTATCAATTTTGTTTATTGTTTCAAAAAACCGACTCTTGCTTTCATTGATCTGCTCTACTGTTTTTTTTTTTTCCTTTGGATTCTATATTGTTTATTTCTACTCTGATATTTATTATTTCTCTTCTTCTGGGTTTGGGGTGTCTTTGCTGTTCTGCTTCTAGTTCCTTTAGGTGTACTGTTAGATTTTGTATTTGGGATTTTTCTTGTTTCTTGAGATAGGCCTGGATTGCAATGTGTTTTCCTTTCAGGACTGTCTTCACTGCATCTGAAAGCGTTTTGATTGTTGTATTTTCATTTTCATTTGTTTCCATATATTTTTAAATTTCTTCTCTAATTGCCTGGTTGACCCATTCATTCTTTAGTAAGGTGTTTTTTAACCTCCATGCTTTTGGAGGTTTTCATCCTTTTTCCTGTGGTTGATTTCAAGCTTCATAGCATTGTGGTCTGAAAGTATGCATGGTATGATCTCAATTCTTGTATACTTATGAAGTATACTTATGTGTACTTTTGTGACCCAGCATGTGATCTATCTTGGAGAAGGTTCCATGTGCACTCAAGAAGAAAGTATATTCTGTTCCTTTGGGATGCAGAGTTCTAAATATATCTGTCAAGTCCATCTGATTCAATGTATCATTCAGGGCCCTTGTTTCTTTATTGATCCTGTGTCTAGATGATCTATCCAATGTTTTAAGTGGAGTATTAAAGTCCCCTGTAATTACAACATTCTTATCAATAAGGTTGCTTATGTGTGTGATTAATTGCTTTATATATTTGGGGCTCCCGTATTTGGCACATAGACATTTATAATTGTTAGCTCTTCCTGATGTTAGACCCTGTAATAATTATATAATGCCCTTCTCCATTCTTTGTTACAGCCTTTAATCTGAGTTGTAGTTTGTCTGATATAAGTATGGCTACTCCAGCTTTTTTTGAGTTTCAGTAGTATGATAGTTCTCCATCCCCTCACTTTCAATCTGAAGGTGTTCTCAGGTCTAAAATCAGTCTCTTGTATATAGCAAATAGATGGATCTTGTTTTTTTATCCATTTTGATACCCTATGTCCTTTGGTTGGAGCATTTAGTCCGTTCACATTCAGTGTTATTATTGAAAGATATGGGTTTAGGGTCATTGTGATGTGTGTAGATTTCATGCTTTCTGTGATGTCACTGGTACTTTGTCTCACAGAATCCCCCTTAGGATCTCTTGTAGGGGCTGGTTTAGTGGTGGGTGATAAATTCCTTCAGTTTTTGTTTGTTTGGGAAGACCTTTATCTCTCCTATTCTAAATGACAGACTTGCTGGATAAAGGATTCTCAGCTGCATATTTTTTCTGTGCATCACATTGAAGATTTCCTGCCATTCATTTCTGGCCTGCCAAGTTTCAGTAGACAGATCCGTCACGAGTCTTTTTGTTCTCCCTGTATATATTAGAGCATGTTTATCCCTACCTGATTTCAGAATTCTCTCTTTATCCTTGTATTTTGCCAGTTTCACTATGATATATCATGCAGAAGATAGATTCAAGTTAAGTCTGAAGGGAGTTCTCTGTGCCTCTTGGATTTCAATGCCTTTTTCCTTCCCCAGTTCAGGGAATTTCTCAGCTATGATTTGTTCAAGTACACCTCAGCCCCTTTCTCTCTCTCTTCCTCTTCTGGATTCCTATTATAAGGATATTGTTGCGCTTGATTACATCACTTAGTTCTCTAATTCTCCCTTCGTACTTCTGAATTTTTTATATCTCTTTTTCTTAGTCCTCTTTTTCCATAATTTTATCTTCTGATTCATCTATTCTCTCCTCTGCCTCTTCAATCCAAGCTGTGGTAGCTTCCATTTTATTTTGCACCTCATTTATTCCATTTTTTAGCTCCTCATGACTATTTTTTAGTCCCTTGATCTATGTAGCAATACATTCTCTGCTGTCCTGTATGCTTTTTTTCAAGCCCAGCGATTAAATTTATGACGATTTTTCTAAATTCATGGTCTATGTTGCTTAAATCGTTTTTGATCAATTTGTTAGCTGTAGCTGCTTCCTGGAGTTTTTTTTGAGAATTGTTCCATTTCATCATTTTGGATAGTCTCTGGAGTGGTGCAGAACTGCAGGGCAATTCCTCTGTGCTGTCTGGAGTAACTTGTGTTGGTGGGCGTTGCCGCTGTCAGACCTGATGTCTGTCCCCAGCCGACCGCTGGGGCTACAGTCAGACTGGTGTGTACCTTATCTTCCCCTCTCCCAGGGGCAGACTCACTGTGGAGTGGTGTGGCCTCTGTCTGGGCTCCTTGCACATTGCCAGTCTTGTGGTTCTGCTTTGATGGGATCTGGCGTTGGCCGGGGTGGATCCGCAAGGTGAACCATGGCAGGAGTGGTAGTCTCAGGTAGCTTTGCCTTCAGTGGTCCGCTTTGGGAGGGGCCTCACACCACCGGGAGGGAGGCAGAGCAGTCGGAGGGATGGATCTACAGAAGCACAGTGTTGGGTGTTTGTGCGGTGCAAGAAAGTCCCATGACAGGAACTGGTTCCCTTCGGGATTTTGGCTGGGGGATGGGCGAGGGAGAAGGTGCTTCCCAGTGCCTTTGTTCACCAACAAGCTGAGCTCTGTCCTCTGGGGCTCAACAACTCTCCCTTTCACTATGCAAGCAGAGCTTTTGACTTATAACATTCCAGATGTTAAATCCCGCTGGGTGTCAGAACACACTCCATCTGGCCCCTCCACTTTTGCAAGCCAGACTCGGGGGCTCTGCCTTGCCAGGTGGGCTGGCTGCCCCTCCACTGCCCTGCCTCCCTCATGCCAGTCCGTGTAGCACGCACTGCCTTTCCACCCTTCCTACCCTCTTCCATGGGCCTCTCATCTATGCTTGGCTCTGGAGCGTCCATTCTGGTAGTCTTCTGGTCGTTATCGGGGTAGATTAGGCAGATGTGTGTGGAATCTAAGTGATCAGCAGGATGCGGTGAGCCCAGTGTCCTCCTAACGCCACCATTTTCAGCCCGCTGCATTTTAGAGTGTTCAGAGTTAATCCCTGCTCACTGTAAAAACTCAAGGAGTTAAGCCCTACTGGTTTTCAAAGCCAAATATTTTGGAAATTCACCTTCCTGGCATGGGTCCCCCTGCCTAGTATGCCTGGTGTGGATTCAGGGATTTTGTTCCAAGCTGTGTTTCCACCTCTCCTACCCTTTTTGATGTGGCCTCCTCTCTATGATTAACTTGGAAAGTCTTTTCTGCCAATCTTTGTGTCGTTTTCTGAGTTAGTTGCACTGATGTGTCTCAGTTTGTTCATGGGTTGAGGTGAGCTCAGGATCTTCTAACTCCATCATGTTCTTCGAAGCTGTCAAGATCAACTTTTTTACACTCACTTGTCAGCATAAATATTCTTACATAATGCTTGCAGAAAAATTTTCCTTGTTTTTAAAAGTGATTATTTGGGTTCACTCAGAAAATGCATGTCAGGATTCTTGTATTATAAAATTACTAGTTGTGGGATTCCTGGGTGGCTCAGTCAGTTAAGCATCCAACTTCAGCTTAAGTCATGATCTCGTGGTTCATGAGTTTGAGCCCTGTATCTAGCTATGTGCTAACAGCTCAAAGCCTGGAGCGTGCTTCGGATTCTATGTCTTCCTCTCTCTCTGCCCCTCCCCAGCTCATGCTGTCTCTCTCTCTCTCTCAAAAATAAATAAACATTATAAAAATTATAAATAAGTAAATGCATTTACTAATTATAATGTGTCAGTAACTGCTGTTACCCTCTTTAAAAAAGTATAATTAATTTTGAAGTTTTCTGGATTGCCACTTGCTTTGTGAATAATGAAAGGAAATCCATTCATGCGTTGTATTTGTTTTAGCATTTCTATTTAGGCTACAACTTGTAGCTAATTTTTATTCTGCAATTAATTAATTCAAAATAAGTAAATACTTTTCAAAATTAAAAAAATATATAAAAGTAACTTAAAATTAATTATTTAATTAAAAGTAAAACATTGTTACACAAAATTTTGATATCCTTTCAAGGTGATGTCTAGATTTCATGATCCATATTTATTCACACATTTAATTTTTTTAAATTCACATTTATTGTACACATAAGGTAAAGCTTGCCATCAGCAGAAAATAAGTTCTGCTTTACGTTGGAGTTCAAGGTAGAAGCTGTTTATTTGTACAACTTCAGTGGAAAGAATTTTGTAAGAAATTATTGTTGGCATGAAAGATTTCACATAAATTCTGTAATGAAATAATTACTGTGCAGAAAGTCTGGTTTTTATGGTTGTATTTTTTCAGTCTATTAAGACACTAACAAGGAAGATATTTAAACCTGCTTTATATAAAATATAACCATAGTGCAAGGCACATAGATAAAAGGAGTATGGGTCTCTGATGACTACAGAGTTACCCTATGCCCTAGGCTGCCTATCTTAGGACTTCTACATGAGAATAAAAATAACTTCTTTCTTAAACAACTATTTTGGGTGCTCCCCTATATACAGTTGAATTTAATAGCATCAGAGCAGCCTGAGGTTGATATTAAACAAGTTATTTTTAAGGTCAGATAAAGGTGTTTTTGGAGAAGTCAGAACTTGAGTTGCAATTTCTAGATCCTCACTTTATGTATGATTAGTAAAAGAGCCTCATGAATGTATCAGGATAGGACAGATAGCTACATGCTGTGATAGGAAGTATGAGAGAAATTTGGAAACACATTTGACCACTTAGCTCTTTCAAATAATACTAAAAATACTGCTATCAGACCATTAGGTATCTGCAATAGCAAACTTGGCCACAGTCTTAGCTCCTTGTCTATATAAATATTTTTATTATGGCATGTGTAGTAGGAGGAAGAGGAGAAGAAAAGAAAGGAAGTTGCATGGCTTAATATGTGTGAGGAAACTTTCATCTGTTGTGTGTTCTTGAACTTAAGGTCCGTTTTCCAGTTTTTACTATGCTCTAAGCCAAATTTCATGGCTGTTGCCCCCACTCAACAACAGAAGACCCCAATTTCTTGAAGTCTTTGATATATCAAAAGTATCTAAAAATAATCTATTATATATGAATGACCTGTTACGTACCTCCTACACTTCCATGTTTCTGTTACTTCATGCTGCACACTGCTTGTGATTGCTGGAATCTTCTGGTTGTCAATATTATACGACAACTTATACTCCAGTCTATAAAACACTCAAGTACACACAGACTTATTTTCATTCTTCTCCAACAGATTTATAGTGAAGCAGATCTTTGAATTTTTCTTTTCTTTTCTTTTCTTTTCCTTTCTCTTCTTTTCTCTTCTACTTCTCTCTCTCTCTTTCTTTTTTTACAGAATGAGGAATTTATAGTTACTATAGTAGTTTTTCATGGGGAGGAAGTGAGACACACAAATCCAAAGGTTTCTCCTGTATCTTTCCATGACACTTTTATAGATCTAAATGACTTATCCATGGTCAAAAACACTAGTAACTAGTGAATCTTAATCAAACCCAGATCTCTGATTTCATGTTGACATTATATATATGATTTTAATGGATAGATTAGATAGTCTCATTCCATCTCATAATATTGGTAATATTAAAGTGAACATGCCCCATCTAGGTACTAGAAAAAAAAAAAGATGAATCAGAAACCTCTTAAGTATCACTTCATTCAAGTGCCCTCTTATTCCTTGGTCCAGAGGCTGGATCATTTCTTTATGGGCTCTACAGAAACCTGAAAGCACCTTGTCTCATGCTGGTGCAGGAGAAATTTACCACTCATTTCCTACCTTCGTTGGGATGCCATGTAATGTTCACATGTGTGTAAGCCGTAAAAACTTGGTGTCAATGCCCTATAGAACATACCTTTAGTGAATGTAAAGTATTGTGGAAAATTTTTTGCCTTTCCTTCACATCAATGGACTATTCTGATGTACAGTTTATTTTTTTAAGATTTTATTTTTAAATAATCTCTACACCTGAGATGGGGCTTGAATTTACAACCCCGAGATGAAGAGTCTCATGCTTTATTGACTCTCAGCCAGATGCTCCCTGAAATACAGTTTATATAGCTTCTTAAGGACTGTCTTTTAGGATCAAGCATTCTTATCTTGACTCTTCTTCCTTCCCTGCTTCACTGCCTGTAGTGTAAGGGGGGGGGGGCACATCACTGATAAGATTAAAGTACTTCCATATGTGTCATTTAGAAGTAACTGTCATTTAGAAGTATCACAAATTATGCTGTACTATGTGATGAAATCAATTAAATTTGAGAAGGCTTGGTATTTTTTTAATTTTATTTTTTATTTTGTAAAATTTACATCCAAATCAGTTAGCATATAATGCAACAATGATTTCAGGAGTAGATTTCTTAGTACCCCTTATCCATTAGCCCACCTCCCCCTCCCCCAGCCCCTCCAGTAACCCTCTGTTTGTTCTCCATATTTATGAGTCTCTTCTGTTTTGTCCCCCTCCCTGTTTTTATATTATTTTTGTTTCCCTTCCCTTATGTTCATCTGTTTTGTCTCTTAAAGTCCTCATATAAAAGCTTGGTATTTTAATGACAAAATGATAATGAGAAGCTGTACAGATTAAAAAAAAAAGGGTTAAATTCTGGACTGTTACTGCTAGAACTCTCCTTTTAAATGGCCTTGTTAAACTTCCTCATTTTAATTTTTATAAATTGATTTAGATATTTACTTAGTTTTTGAAAGACGGAGAGAGGCACGAGCATGAGTGGTGAAGGAGCAGAGGGAGATACAGAATTTGAAGCAGGCTCTAAGTTCCAAGCTGTCAGCACAGAGCCTGACACGGGGCTCGATCCCATGAACTGTGAGATCAAAACCTGAGCTGAAGTCAGATGTTTAACCAACTGAGCCACTCAGGTGCTCCTAAACTTCCCCATTTTAGAAATGAGGAAAACTAAGAGATGTTAAGTCACCTCTCCCAACTCACACAGCCAGTTCATGACAAAGTCTGGGTAGCATCGAGGCCCCCAACTCTCAACACTGTGCTTCTTACATCACACTGCAATACTGATCCTGACTAATGATATCAACATTCTGTCCACTTGGCATTATTGGTACAGGGAACAAAGAGTGAAACATTAGACCCTCACAGCTTGGTGAAAAATATCCAGGAAGGATTCCAACCTGACATGCTCTGTTCTCCCACATCATTTTGGTTGTTAACCAGTTTGCACAGATTCTTTCATTCCAAAAAGAGGTAGCCATGATTACTGTACATAAATATTAAATATACCTAATAGCTTCAGGCTTGAATGTAAATTATTTTGAATCAGGTCAATTCTCCAGAGTAATCTGGAGTTCATCTCTAAGTAAATGAACAACTAAAATTTCATTTCTTGAATTGGAGAGTCAGAGGAAAAAACTTCAGAGCATGTAACTACAGCAACACTTGAGTGTCTGCCTGAAACAGAAACCAAACTACAATCCATATGGCTTCCTCCTCATCTTTGGTTCCAATCCATGAATAGAAAGTTGGCTCAGAAATTTGTGTCAATTTAATTCAACAAACATCTGTTGAGGATTGACTATATGCAAGAACCTGAGCTCATGGAAACAGGAATCTCTGAGAATCTGCTGAAGCCCTTCTCTTCCATAAAAGTCTTCCACAGATGCTGTATATCTCTCTCCCTGAGTGACAATAGCACTTAACCAAACTAAGTTTGTGAATGGGAAAATCAGTGTGGCATAATTAGTATGCCACATAATTAGTACTTTTTTTTTAAAGTCTTTAAACTCTATAAAGGCAGAAACTGTATAGGTGTATGTTTTGTTTACTGTTGTCATCCTTGTCTAACGCACTGCACAGCAGGTACTAAGCATTTATTAAATACTTGTTGAATCAATTGTTGAATCAATTAGTCTTGTTCCACACCCTGTAGGGTAACAAACTTGTTCCAATTTGCTGGAGACTTTCTTGGTTTATCACTAAAAGTCTCACATCCCAGGACATGCCTAAGTCCCAGAGAGATGGGAATGATTGGTCACTCACCCCATTATAGGAATTTACAAGCTGGCAAACTTGTGAAAATCATGTCTTCTAAAAGTACATAACTTGAGACTCTGCTGGGTCTGTAATAAATAGTAAATATATATTTATCCTGATACTTTCCAGATACTTTCTTTCCAGATACTATCTAACTAGAACTCTTTCAAAAGAGATTGCTTTCCCAGACTATTCCCAAAAATCTACTAATACTATCCTCACATGACTAGAATTATCTTGGAGAATCTTTTCTCTGGCAAGAAATAAATTCCTTTGTTATTAAAATCTGACTTGCTGAGATGCTCAAGGGACCAAGGATCAGGGTAGTTCACAGGAAAGAGGAGAGCATAGTGACCCAGCAATTCCTGTGAATGGCCATAAATGTCTCACAGAACATCAAAGTGAAGAGAGGCAGTTTCCTTTAGTTATTAGTAAGTGACTGTATCTTGTAACCCTTCTTTGATGCAGAAAAACTGGCAGTCTCATTTTTTGGTCCCATAATGTGAAGTTGTGGTGATAAAAACTATATAAGATACATCCATACTATTTTCCACAGTGGCTGCATCAATTTGCATTCTCACCAAAGGTGTACAAGGTTCCATTTTCTCTGCATCCTTGCCCAAACTTATAATTTCTTGAGTTTTTATTTTAGCCATTCTGACAGGTGTGAGGTGACATATCATTGTGGTTTTGATTTGCATTTTCCTGATGATTAGTGATAAGCATTTTTTTGTTGCTGTTAGCCATCTGTATAACTTCTTTTGAAAAATGTCTATTCAGATCCTCTACCCATTTTTTAACCAGATTATTTGGTTTTGGGTGTTGGGTTGTATACATTCTTTATATATTTTGCATATTAACCCCTTATTGGATATGTTGCTTGCAAATATCTTCTCTTTTTCAGTAGGTTGTCCTGTTGTTTTGTTGATGGTTGCCTTCACTTTGAAAAAGCTTTTTATTTTGCTGTAGTCCCCATAGTTTACTTCTGTTTTTGTTTCCCTTGCCTTAGGAGACATGTCTGGAAAAATGTTTCTATGACTGATGTAAAGAGATTACTGCCTATTTTTTCTATTTGTATCAATACATTAATCTATTCTGAATTTATTTTTGTGTCTAGTGAAGATCCAGTTTCCTTATTTTGCATGTATCTAATTTTCCCAGCATCATTTGTTTAAAAGACTGTCATTTTCCCACTGCATATTCTTGCCTCCTTTGTCATAGAAAGTGTGGGTTTATTTGGAGCTCTCTGTTCTATTCCATTTATCTATGTTTCTATTTTTGTGCCAGTATCATACTGTTTTGATTACTATGCCTTTGTAGTATAGCTTAAAATTTGAGATTATGATACCTCCAGTTTTATTCTTCTTTTACAAGATTGCTTTGGCTATTTGGGGTCTTTTGTGGTTCCACAAAAATTTTAGAATTATTTGTTCCAGTTCTGTAAAAAGGTGTTTTTGGTATTTTGATATGTATTGCATTGAGTAGTATAGACATTTTAACAATACTGGTTCTTCCAATCCATGAGTATACAATAGATATCTTTCTGTTTGTGTTATGTTTAATTTTTTTTCATCAGTGTTTTTATAGTTTCAGTATACAGATCTTTTACTTCCTTGCTTAAGTTTATTTCAATGTATTTTTTTTCAGAGAAAGAGATAAAGAACTCTTATGCATGAGCAGAGGAAGGGCAGAGGGAAAGGGAGTGAGAGAATCTTAAAGAGACTCCAACTGAGCACAGAGTCTGATGCAGGGCGTGAACCCAAAAACCGTGAGATCATGATCTGAGCCAAAATCAAGAGTCAGAAATTCAACTGACTGAGCAGCCCAGGCACCACTATTACTATGGATTTTATTATTTTTGGTTATTTGGTTATTTTGGTTATTTGTTATTATACTAGAATTTTAAAAAATAAATTAAAAAACCCATAAAGGTATTATTCAGTAGCTCAAGATTTTATACTAACCTGTTTAATTTTATTTCGCTCTTATCTCATCTCTCAAATAAGTAATCAATGCATACATTCTAAGTGTATCAAAAATAAAAAAGTATATAAAAAAACTTCAAGTAATGTTCTCACCCCACACCCAACCCTGCTAAAATCCTCTTTCCCCCAAGTGCTGTAAATGATTTAGTGTATATAATTTCTGATTGTTTTTGAGAATACAGAGAAATGTAAAAACATATTTATTCATAAACAGAATCATTCTTCTGCATTTCTTGTTGCATATACATTTCTCAGAGAAGTTTCTATTATTTTTAATACAGATTTACTGCATTATTTTAACAACTGTAAGGTGTACCATCACATGGATGTAATAATTTACCCACTGTCTCATCGGTGCATAGTTTATTTCTAAGTTTTTTCTGTTACTATTACACAATCAAAAAAATCTGTGCTTGCTTAATTGCTATATTGAAATGTATGGGGAATTTTAATATATTCAATGAAAGGATTGATAATTGGTGGGGTTTTTTTGGAGGATAAGTTGGCATTATCTGGTGTACCTGCTTGACCATATCCTTACCAACTTTAGTTGGTAATTAATCTTTTAAAAAATTGCCAATATAGCAAGGAAAATATATCACACTGTCCTTTTAATATTACTTGCCTTAATTATTTGTTAGATACATTTTATACATTAATTCAATAATTCCTTTTGAAGTAACTTACAATATACAAGTCCTTTTCTAGGTGCTCTTATTAGGGTAATTCATAGATGGGGATAGAGCGGTAAAAAACCAAACAAGTTCCCCATTCCATGGTATTTATATTCTATGCCAGGGAAACAGAAAATTAAAAGTAAGAAACACATGTGTTGGGTGTTTATAATTCTATGTCAAAATTAAGTAGGGAATGTAAGATAGTATCTTGGGGTGCCTAATGTTTTATATGCAGTGGGAATGGGA
This sequence comes from Panthera onca, assembly GCF_046562875.1. Lineage (NCBI taxonomy): Eukaryota > Metazoa > Chordata > Mammalia > Carnivora > Felidae > Panthera > Panthera onca. The sequence goes on along the minus strand of NC_138348.1, from coordinate 82,919,489 downwards.
GGTATTTCTGACTAGATGACATTAAACAGAGACCTGAAGGAGAAGCTGAGATGGCGGAACAGCATGGAAGTTTTTTTGTGTCTTGCATCCATGAAATGCACCCAGGTCAACACCAAACCATCCTGCACACATAGAAAACTGATTTGAGGATTAACACAACAAGCTGCACAACCTGAACCACAGAACTTAGCAGGTACACAGCACAGAGAGGTGAACTGGGGGAGAGAGAGAAGCTGTGAAAGCCTTTGTGTCCAGAGAGAGGACGGAGACTGGGGGGAGAATACAGGAAAAGCACCACCCTCAAAGAAGCTGGAGAGAAAGTGGAAAAGTGGAAACAGCCACAGGGATTAAACTAAAAAGGGAGAAAGAAGAAAGGAGAGGGTTTAAATTCCATTAAGACTCTATAAACAGGGAGAGCAGAGTCTGAAAAACCATAGCTTGATAACTGGCAGTGCTCTGGTGGGAAAGGTGAATCCCCAGGAGCAGAGTGAAGTCTGGGGTCTTTAGGCCACATGGGGAGAGGCAGTTCCCCTGCTGGGAGGACATCTAGTAGAGGCTGTGCAGCTAACCCAAAGGCAAAGGTCCCAGCAGACCCAGGAGAACAGTCATATTCGCTGGTGCTGGAACAAGGTTGGGGGTGAAGCCTGGTGCCAGATGCATGCTGTTATTTAACATAATCCCTGAAGTGCTGCTGCTGCTGCTGCCGAATTGCATGAACTTTTTCTGGGGTGGGCTGGCACCCAGCTTCAGTCTCGGCATCAGCAGCACTGTCCTGCAAAAGTTCCTGGATGCAGCTGACACCCAGCCATTGCTCAGTGAGGCCCTCCTGCAGAGGGGCAGAGCAGGTCAGAGCCTCAGTCCTTCAGAAGTAAGGGGGCGGGAGACACAGCCACATCTGAGATAAAACTCAGAGGGAGGTGCTGCCTGGGGCTTGGTCATGGACAGTGTAGAAGCAGAGAGTGGATGGAAACTGAAGACAAATGATGGGTGCACAACTGTTGATCAAGGAGAATAGAGTTCTGATGCTAGAGACTGAGTAGTTGGGTGATGCCATTTTCACGGCTCCCGTGCATGTGCATACACACCTACAAGCACCACAACAATTCATCCCAGTAAGCAAAGCATAGCCATCTAGTGGAGAACGGAGCCATTACACTAAGCCCCGCCCAACTGGGTCAACCTTGCTCTTCCGGAACAAAATTCTGTCTGCCTGCTTAATTTACAGATGATAAAGTGTTTCATAGTTTGACTTTTAGGGGAAAAAAAAGTAATTTCAATCGTATTTTAGTCTGTTCACTAGTCCATCTATTCAATTTCCTTTTTTTTCTTTTTCCTTTTTCATCTCCTTTTCATTTATTTTCTTTTTCTTGAATACAGAAAGAAAAAAATTATTTTTATTCTTAATTTTTGTTAAAAATATCTTTCTTTAATTTTTTCCCTACTATATTTTTTACTTTTGCATAATTTTATCAAATTCTATTTTACTTCCATCATTTCATTTTATTCTAATTCAGTGTATTCATTTTTTTTCAAATTTTCAAATGATTTCCTTTTTTCTTTTTTTCTTTTCTTTCCCTTTTTTTTTCTCTAATCTGTCATGCCCCTTTCAACACCCAGAGCAAAACACACCTAAGGATCTAGCTAAGCATCATTTATTTTATTTTTTGTGTGTGTTTGTTGTTTTTAATTTTTTAATTTTAATTTTTTAATTTTAATTTTTTTCTATGTATTTTTTTACCTCATTAATTCCTTTTCTCCCTTCAAAATGATGAAACGAAGGAATTCACCCCAAAAGAATGAGCAGAAAGAAATGACAGCCAGGGACTTAACTAACACAGATACAAGCAAGATGCGAGAACCAGAATTTAGAATCATGATAATAAGAATACTAGCTGGAGTCAAAAATACATTAGAATCCCTACCTGCAGAGATAAGAAGAAAAATATTCAGAATGAAATAAAAAATGCTATAACTGAGCTTCAATCTCGAATGGCTGCCACGGTGGCAAGGATGGATGAGGCAGAGCAGTGAATCAGCAATATAGAGGACAAAATTATGGAGAATAATGAGGCATAAAAAAAGAGGGAGACTAAGGGAAAAGAGCACGATTTAACAATTAGACAAATCAGTGACTCATTAAAAAGGAACATCAGAATGATAGGGGTTACAGAAGATGAAAAGAGAGAAAAAGGGGTAGAAGGGTTATGTGAGCAAAACAGCAGAAAACTTTCCTAACCTGGAAAAGACACAGACATCAAAATCCAGGAAGCACAGAGGACTCCCATCAGATTCAACAAAAAGTGACCATCAACAAGGCATATCACAGTCAAATTCAAAATACTCAGGCAAGGAAAGAAGCAAAGGAAAAAAAGTCCTTAACCTACAAGGGAAGAGAGATCAGGTTTGCAGCAGACCTATCCACAAAAATTTGGCAGGCCAGAAAGGAGTGACAGGATATATTCAATGTGCTGAATCAGAAGAATAGGCAGCCAAGAATTCTTTTTTCCAGCAAGACTGTCATCCAAAGAGGAGAGATTAAAAATTTCCCAGACAAAAAAATTGAAGGAGTTTGTGACCAGTAAACTAGCCCTGCAAGAAATTTTAAGGGGGAATCTCTGAGGGGAGAAAAGATGAAAATACATACATACATACATACATACATACCAAAAACAAAGACTAGAAAGGAACAGAGAACACTACCAGAAAGTCCAACTCTACAAGTAATATCATGGCAATAAATTCATATCTTTCAGTACTCACTCTAAACATCAATGGACTAAGTGCTCCAATCAAAAGACATAGGGTAACAGAATGTATAACAAGATCCATCTATATGCTGTTTACAAGAGACCCACTTTAGACCTAAAGACACCTTCAGATTGAAAGCAAGGGGATGGAGAACCATCTATCATGCTAATGAAACTCATTGATAATAATACCATAATAATAGGGAACTTCAACACCCCACTTACAACACTGGACACATCATGTAATCAGAATACCAACAAGGAAACAATGGCTTTGAATGACCCACCAGATGGACTTAACAGATATATTCAGAACATTTCATCCTAAAGCAGCAGAACATACATTCTTCTCCAGTGCATGTGGAACATTCTCCAGAATAGACCACATACTGGGACAGAAATCAGTGGTCAGCAAGTACAGAAAGATTGAGATCATACCATGCATATTTTCAGACCACAATGCTATGAAACTCAAAATCAACCAGAAGAAAAAATTTGGGAAGGTAACAAATGCTTGGGGACTGAAAACACATCCTACTGAAGAACAAATGGGCTAACCAAGAAGTTAAAGAGGAAGTTAAAAAGTACATGGAAGCCACTGAAAATGATAACACCACAATCCAAAACCTCTGGGACCCAGTAAAGTGTGTAATAAGAGGAAAGTTTATAGCAATCCAGGCCTTCCTAAAGAAGGAAGAAAGACCTCAGATATACAACCTAACCTTACACCTTAAGGAGCTCAAAAAAGAACAGCAAAGAAAACCCAAAACCATCAGAAGACAGGAGATAATAATGATTAGAGCAGAAATTAATGCTATCAAAACAAAACAAAACAAAAAACCACAGTAGAACAGATCAATGAAACCAGAAGCTGGTTCTTTGAAATAATTAACAAAAGTTATAAACCACTAGCCAGTTTGATCAAAAAGAAAAAGGAAAGGATAAAAATAAATAAAATCAAGAATGAAAGAGGAGAGATCACAAGCAACACAGCAGAAATACAAACAATAATAAGAGAATATAATGAGCAATTATATGCCAATAAAATGGGCAATCTGGAAGAAATGGACAAATTCCTAGAAACATATACACTACCAAACTGAAACAGCAAGAAATAGAAAATTTGAACAGACCCATAACCAGTAAAGAAATCTAATTGGTAATCAAAAATCTCCCAAAAAAACAAGAGTCCAGGGCCAGATGGCTTTCCAGGGGAATTCCACAAAATATTTAAGGAAGAGATGACACCTATTTTCTTAAAGCTGTTCCAAAAAATAAAAATGGAAGGAAAACTTCCAAACTCTTTCTATGAAGCCAGCATTACCTTGATTCCAAAACCAGACAAAGATCCTACTAAAAAGGAGAACTATAGACCAATTTCCCTAATGAACATGGATGCAAAACTACTCAACAAGATATTAGCCAAGTGGATCCAATGATAAATTAAAAAAATTATTCACCACGACCAAGTGGAATTTATACCTGGGATGCAGGGCTGGTTCAATATCCGCAAAACAATGTGATTCATCACATCAATAAAAGAAAGGACAAGAGCCATATGAAACTCTCAATAGATGCAGAGAAAGCATTTGACAGAACACAACGTCCTTTCTTGATAAAAACCCTCAAGAAAGTAGGGATAGAAGATCATAAAAACCATATATGAAAGACCCAATGCTAATATCACCCTCAATAGGGAAAAACTGAGAACTTCCCCCCTAAGGTCAGGAACAAGACAGGGATGTCCACTCTCGCCACTGTTTTTCAACATAGTATTGGAAGTCTTAAAAACAGGAACTTGATATATTAAGGATGGTTACCCTTTATTCTTTATTTATATTTCTCTCAGTTTTTGTTTACAAGTACTCCATGCATAGTGCCTTTTTTTTATGAACAGGAGTTTTAAATTTCCTTGTCTAGTGGAAGGAGATTTTCCTGAATAAGTCACTTTCATTTTTCCTGTGAAAATAGAGGTCATAAGCATTCCATATAAATTACCCTCAACTGCCTTATTTATTTTTGTTTCTATTGTGGTTGAACACAATATTATGTTAATTTCAGGCACACAGCATAGAGATTCAACATTTATATACAGCACGAAGTTACCACTACAACAATACATAGCTACCATCTTTCACCATACAAAATTGTTAAAATATCACTAACCATATTCCCTAGGCTGTACGTTAAATTCCGATATCTTATTTATTGTATAACTAAAAGTTTGTACCTTTTAATCCCCTTCACCAATTTTTCCCATCCCTCTTTCTCCTCTAGCAACAGACCGTTCTCCATATTTATGTTTCTGTTATGTTTTGTTTTTTGTGGTTTTTTTGGATTGCACACACAAATAAAATCACACAGTATTTATTTTTCTCTGACTTATTTCACTTAGCCTAATACCCCTTATGTCCATCCTTTTTGTTGCAAATGATCAATTTTATTCTTCTTTGTGACTAATACTCAATTTTGTGCTTGTGTACATGTGTGTATTTATAGATATATATCACATCTTCCTTATCCATTTTTCTATCAGTAGCTACTTAGGTTGCTTCCATATTTTGGCTACTGTAATAATACTGCAATAAACATAGGGGTAAATATATCTTTTTGAATTGGTATTTTCATTTTCTTTGGATAAATACTTAGAAGTGGAATTGTTGAGTTGTATGGTACTTCTGTTTTTGATATTTTTTATTTTTTTGGAGGAAGCTCCATACTGTTTTCCATAGTAGCAGAACCATTTTGCATTCCATCCAACAGTGCACAAACATTTCTTTTCCTCCACATCCTCTCCAATACTTGTTATTTCTTGTATTTTTGCCTAGCCATTCTGCCTGAGATAGGGTAATGTCTCATTATGGTTTTGATTTGCATTTTTCTGATTAGTCAGTTGAGCATCTTTTCATGTGTCTGTCAGCTATCTCTGTCTTCTTTGGAGAAATGTCTGTTCAGGTTTTTGCCCATATTTTTAATTGAATTGTTTTTTCCTATTGAGTTGTATGAATTTTACATATTATGGTTGTTAACACTTTATTCAATACATCATTTGCAAATATCTTCTCCCATTCAGTAGCTTGTCTTTTCATTTGTTGATGGTTTCTTTCACTATGCAAAAGGTTTTTAGTTCGATGTAGTCCCATTTGTTTGTTTTTGCTTTTGTTGCCCTTGTCTGAGACAGATCCCCAAACATATTGCTAGGTGTGATGTCTAAGACCTTACTGCCTATGTTGTCTTCTGGGAGTTTTATAGTTTTCAGCATTACATTTAAATCTTTGATACATTTTGAGTTTATTTTTATGTATGGTATAAGAAAGTGGTCCAGTTTCATCTTTTGCATCTAGTTGTCCAGTTTTCCCAACACCATTTATTGAGAGACTGTCTTTTCCCCCATTATATATTCTTGACTCTTTTGTTATAGATTAATCGACCATAAAATTGTGGGTTTATTTCTGAACTCTGTATTCTGTTCCATTAATCTAAGTGTCTGTTTCTGTGCCAGTATCATACTGCTTTACAGCTTTGTAGTATAGTTTGAAAACAGAAAACATGATGCTTCCTGCTTTCTTCTTTCTCAAGATTGCTTTGGTTATTCTGGGTCTTTTGTGGTTTCATACAAATTTTAAGGCATTTTGTTCCAGTTCTATGGAAAATGCCCTTGTTATCTTGGAGGGTATTGCACTGAATCTGCAGATTGTTTTTTATGGCCATCTTCATATTAATTTTTATAATATTTGAGTATGACATATCTTTCCACTTATTTGTGTCATGTTCTATTTCTTTCATCAACATCTTATAGTTTCAGAGCACAGGTCTTTCACTGTTGGTTAAATTTATTTCTAGGCTAACTTTATTCTTTTTAAAGTTTATTTATTTTGAGAGAGAGAACGTATGAGTAGGGAAGGGGCAGAGAGAGAGGGGGAGAGAATCCCAATCAGGCCCCACGCTGTGAGCATGGGACCTGACATGGGGCTTGAACCCATAAGCTGAGAGATCATGACCTGAGTAAACAGTCAGACACTTAACTGACTGAGCCATCCAGACACCCCTAATTTATTCTTTTTGTTGCAGTTATAAATGAGATTTTTTTAAGTTTCTTCTTCTGATAGTTCATTATTAGTGTACAGAAATGCAACAGGTGTTTTTATATTAACTTTATATTATTAAACTTTACTGAATTCATGTATTAATTCCAATAGTTTCTTAGTGCAGTCTTTAGAATTTTCTATATATAGAACCATGCCTGAAAATAGAGTTTTACTTCTTTTCTTTTCAAATTTGGATGCCTTTTATTCTTTTTCGTGTCCGTTTGCTACGCCTAGGATTTCTAGTACTATCTACTTTTATTAATAAAAGTGTCAAATGTGAACATCCTTATTTTGTTTCTAATCTTAGAGAAAAATCCTCAGCCGTTCACTGTTGAGTATGATGTTAGCTGTGGGCTTCTCATTTATGGACATTATTATGTTTAGATATGTTCACTCTTTATTAACTTTGTTGAGGTTTTAATCATACATGGATGTTGAAATTTATCAAATGCTTTTTCTGAATCTATTGAGGTAATCATGATTTTTATCCTTATTTTTGTTAATGTGTTGATTGATTTGAGATTTTTTTTGTGTATTTTAAATTTACTTGGGGAGAGGGAGGGTAGAGAGAAAGTAAGAAAGACTCCCAAGCAGACTCTGCACCATCAGCATGGAGCCCAATGTGAGTCTTGAACTCACGAACTGTGAGATCCATGACCTGAGCCAAAATCAAGAGTCAGATGCTTAACCAACCTGAGCCATCCAGAAGCCCTGATTTGTGAATATTGAACCATTCTCTATTCCCTGGAACAAATCCCACTTTATCATGGTGTATGATAATTTTAATGTATTGTTGAATTTGGTTTTCCAATATTGTGTTGAGGATTTTTGCAGCTATATTCATCAGAGATATTGACATCTAATTTTCTTTATTTTGTGGTGTATTATTCTAGTTTTGGTATCAGGGTAATGCTGGCCTCAAAGAATGAGCTTGGAAACATTCCTTCCTGTTCAATATTTTGAATAGTTTGAGAAGAATATGTATTTCCTCTTGTTTAAATGTTTGGTAGAATTCACCTGTGAGTCATCTAGTCTTGGGGTTTTATTTGTTGAAAGTCTTTTTATTACTGATTCAATTGCCTTTTTTTCCCATTACTAGGAGTTGGTCTATTCAGATTTTCTGTTTCTTCTTTATTCGGTATTGGAAGATTGTAGTTTTCTAGGAATTTATCCATTTCTTCTATGTTGTCCCATTCTATTGGCATACAATTGTACATGATCCTTTGTATTTCTGTGGCATCAGTTGTAACTTCTCTTTTACTTATAATTTTATTACTTTAGGCCTTATTTATTTATTTTTGATGAGTCTGGCTAATGATTTATCAATTCTGTTTACCTTTTCAAAGAACTAGCTTTTAGTTTCATTGACTTTTTTCCCATTTTTTGTTTCTATTTTATTTATTTTTGCTCTATTATTATTTACTCTTTTCTAGTAATTTTGGGCTTTGTTTGTTCTCTATTTCCTTTAGGTATAAGGTTTGAGATTTTTCTTGTCTTGAGGTAGGATTGTATTGCTATAAACTTTCCTTTTAAAACTGCTTTCGCTGCTTTCTATAGATTTAGGACTGTTGTGTTTCCTTTTTCATTTGTCTGAAGGTATTTTTTTTTTATTTCCTCTTTGACTTAACTCATTGGTTGTTTAGTAGCATGTTGTCTAACTTCCACACGTTTGTGTTTTTTCCAGTTTTCTTCTTATAATTGATTTCTAGTTTCATATTCTTCGGTTCAGAAAAGATGTTTGATATGATTTCAATATTCAATTTATTGAGACTTGTTTTGTAGCCTAACATGAGTTCTATCTAAACTGAAGAATGTTCTGTGTGCACTTTGAAAGGAATTTTTATTATGCTTTTGGATAGAATGATGTGCACATACCTAATAAGTCCATTTAATGTAATGTATCATTTAAGGCCAATTTTTCCTTATTGATGTTTTTGTCTAGATGGATGATCTATTTGTTGACATATATCAAGGTTTGAATTCCCTACTATTATTGCATTGTTTTTCATTTCTTTGCATGGAATATGTTTTTTCATCCCTTCACTTCAGCCTGTGTGTGTTTACATTTGAAGTGAGTCTCTAATAGGCAATATATATATATATATATATACATTAAAATTATCATACACCATGATAAAGTGGGATTTGTTCCAGGGAATGCAAGAATGGTTCAATATTCACAAATCAGTTGGGGCTTTTGGATGGCTCAAGTTGGTTAAGCATCTGACTCTTGATTTCGGCTCATGTCATGGATCTCACAGTTCGTGAGTTCAAGCCCCACATCGGGCTCCATGCTGACAGTGCAGTCTGCTTGGGAGACTTTATTTCTCTCTCTCTCTCTCTCTTTCTATATATATATATATATATATATATATATATATCAGGCAGACTATGTCTTTTATTTGAAGCATTTATTTCATATACATAAAGTAATTATTGATAGGAATGTGTTAATTACCATTTTGTTGATTGCTTTTTTTAAAAATTGCCTCATTTCTGACTGATCCCCTAGCCTTCCTGATATTACTGAAGTAGCTCTTTGACTTACAGTCATGTCTTGAGGAAGGTACAGGACTCAGGAATCACCACCAGCAACTCTCAGCCTTTCCAGGACATGACTGTATTCCATGAAGCTCCACAGCTATACATCAGATACAACATTTTTTCCCTCAGGTGACAAAAAAATGAGATTTGGATCAATTTACTGGGGCTCAGAGATAACCACAGAGTTGATATATTTCTAGGCTATCATATAGTTTGTTCTGGAAATGGTTTAGTGAATGAATTAGTCATACATTTCTCTTCATTCACATCTTTATTAGATTCCAAGAAAGTATATGACAAGGGAATGCAGAGTATATAAAAAAAAAAAACTGGTCCCTCAAAACTTTGGAGAACAGATAATCCAGAAGATTGTGATGTTTACAAACTCCTTATATTTTTTTCTATATCTGGATACATCAGCTTTGAAGTAAACCCCTAGAGTATGTTTCTCAGATCTGGGTGAGCATCAGAACCACTTGTATGGTTTTCTGAAAATTCAAACTTCAAACCAAGAAATTCAATAGGTCTGAGGTGAGCCTTGGAGACTGTATCTTTAAATTTTTTTTAATTTATTTATTTCAAGAGAGACAGAGCACGAGCAAAGAAGGGGCAGAGAGAGAGGGATAAAGAGAGAATCCTAAGCAGGCTCCACACTGCCAGCACAGAGCCAGACACGGGGCTCATACTCACAAAACTGTGAGATCATGATCTGAGCCAAAACTAAGAGTCAGACGCTTGACCAACTGAGTCACCCAGGAGCCCCTGGAAACTGTATTTTTAAAACCAAATGACCAATTCAGGTGTCCATACCTTCTTGGGAAGCCTGAATGAAAATATCAAGCACATATCACTCTATTTTGCCAATTGTCTATATATGTCCATTGCAACTGCTCTATTTCCAAAACAACTTCAAAGTGCTTGAATATTATGGGCTGTTTAATCACCTTTTTAAGAATATTGAGTGACAAATGTCTTATAAAATTGAACATACATGCTTTTAGACTTTCAGTTTTGTGAAATGAAACACTAAGTTTTGCTTCTCAAAGGATTAAGGGCCTTTTGTGACAGCACACCTTAAGTTTGTGAGTTTTTGTGGTTTGTTCTTGAATATGGAGTCTTTTAACTTGCTTTTGTTCTATTTCTTCCCGCTGGTTTATTATTTCCTCAGAAATAGGAATATTTCCTTTTTTTCTATCAAGAAAAATACTGAAAGCAGAACGCTTTGTAAACATATACTATCTGACCACATGCTCCAGAAATCAGGAAACTAAATAAATCACTATTACTTTTCCAGAGTTGGTTGACTAAACAGCATAATTATGTTCTCTGTGTACCACACATAAGAGATAATGTCTTATTAATTAACAATCATTATAAAAAGTACATCAGCTCTAAGGACAAATGAAAAGAGTTCCTTGAGTAAAGTTTCAAACCATAAAGAGGATATGTAACTGGTGTGGCTAGAAAATAAAACCCATATTGAAATTCACATACCAGAATACATAAAGTGATTTCTTTCTGAAAGATCAAATTTGAGGGGGTGGTGAAAACATGGAAGACATGTAGAGGACACAGTTCCAAGCAGCCTTTGCTCTTTTTATGACCCTACAAAATCACTGTAGGAGTATGTCATTCCAACCCAAATAACAAGACATAAAAATACTCTCCTTTGCCCTCATCTCCAGACAACTGCAAAACCAAGTTTATGATTCTCTCAGGAATCCATGATTCATTTGGATGAATCAGAGGCCAACACAAACTGTCAAGTCTTCTGAACCACACTGGGACAGAGTAGCCCACATATCAGACCTCCATCTGGGGAATTCTGTCTTACTAAATTCATCCTAAGTCCAGTTGGATGCTTTTGTATGTTCCCCATTATCCAGCTTCTTGTTTACCTCTTTGGTCTTAGTTTCTCCCTGGGTCCTATCCCTTACACCATGTGCTCCAGCAAGACTGACAAAAATATCACAGTGTAAGCATCCTTGTTTTCTTCCCCTTTCAACAATTTAAAAGGAGTCTGTATTTGAATTACTTAGCTCTTGTGTTACTTAGTTCTGGAACCATTGTGTGAAGATAATGGAGACAAAAGAAGAAGCTATGAATGGGTGAAATAATATATATAAGACAGAAAAAGGAAATGATCTTCCCAACATTATGCCTTCTGCTAATGCCTGTTATGGGTAACAAAGAGAATCTTTTCATTGAGGGAATAGGCACGCAACTTTGTGGTGTGTTTTATGTTACAGAGCCCTTACCTACTGGATCAGGCCAAAGCTAGATTTTACATGAAAACATTGATCAATTCTATCTCCTTTGTTTTCTTGATTCCTTTACCAGTTCTTCCTAAAGAAGGAATTTTACTATGTGTTGTGTGAATCATTATAATTTCAAGCTTTTTGGTGTTAGCATTTTGTTTTTTTTTTTAATACATCACTACATTTAAGGACAAAAGCAAGAAGGCCTAGATTATTCATACTACAATGAGATTCTCAGAGTTCCATCAAATGTACCTCACCTCCTTTTTAGATCTTCTTACATGCCATTCCCTAGTTCTAGGACATTTTTCAATCTATCATTTATCTAGAAAACTCTAATTTATCCTCAGTTTAGATTCTTCCAAGAAATCCTCCCAGATCTTCCCTAACTTTTCCTCCTAAATCTATGTTACATGCATTCCTATAATAGTCTGTACTTCTGGCCATGATATCAACTCAAGAATGATATGGACTAAATCTATCTTGGTAATTTCAAAACCCCCAGAATATAGCATAGTACTTGACACAATAGGAATGCAATTTTAAATTAAAAATGAGTGAATGTGTGAGGGGCAGCTGGGTGGCTCAGTTGGTTAATCATCTGACTTGATTGTGGCTCAGGTCTATGATCTCATGGTTCATGAGATCATGCTTGGTATTCTCTCTCCTTCTCCCTCTGCCTGTCTCCCACTCATTCTCTCTCTCTCTCTTTCTCTCTCTCAAAATAAATGATGTTTAAAAAATGAGTGAATGTGTGAATGCTAACAAAATGCAAGATATGTTGGATGGTATTTTTATTATGTGATCCTAGAATAGTCTTGTACATAATATAGGATTGGAGCAATTTTTCTCACCAGGTGGACAACTGCACTGTATCCCATATCTAGCTCCCATCAAGTCCTTCTCTGCCACCTTTCCAAAATAGCGTCTCAGATGGGAGGAAGGTGTTCCATATTGCATTTAGAAAGAACTTGACTTATCATCACTAAACTGTGAACTGCTTAATGGAAGGGACTGTGTCTTATTTACCTCTTTATTCCAAAACTCTGGCATAATGCAAGGCAAACAGAAAATGTTCAGGAAATATTAAACAGGCAAATAATCTTAGTTTTCTGGATCATAGTCCAGTGCCATAGAAACTCATTAAAAATGAAGTTCTGATTCTGACTTTCCTACCTACCTTTTTTCATTGCTACTTTTTAATATTGTGTTCACCTTCCTCTAGAATCAACTTATTGTCCTCTTCTATTGCCATTCACATCCCATATATGCTATTCTTATTCTGTAGAATACCTTCCCTATCTCCTCTGTGTATCCCAAACCCACACAATTCACTGAAGTCCTCAGTTGATTCACAAGGCTTTCTTTCCCAGACTCTTCCATTCCTGTTGACCTTCTTCACTGGATTTCATAAAACTCAAAACCACAAAAATGTCATCTCCTCTAGGGCATAAGCTCTCTCTTAGAAACTTGGAATGCAGAGATAAATAACGCAGTGTCCAGAACAAAATTGGCATACTATAAATGTTTTTGGATTTTTAAATAAGTCAATATAACAGAGTGGGGGGAAATAAAAATTCTTTCATCACTTTCTGTAGTCCATAGCTAAATTTAAGATTAAAGAAAAGTAGATTGGGACCAGGAACATTCATTGGCTGTTAATGTAAGGAAATTTACAAATTTACCTAATGCACCCAGTAGGTTAATATTTTTTTTTTACTTTTCTTTTTGTAATTAAAAAAACTCTATTTATTTAACATACAGTGTAATATTAATTTCAGGTGTACAATACTTTCGGGTTTTTCAACACTTACATGTAACACCTGGTTGGTGTTCATCACAAGTGCACTCCTTAATCCCCACCACCTGTGTAAACCATCCCCCACCCACTTCCTTTCTGGTAACCATCAGTTTTTCCTCTATAGTTAAGAATCTCTTTCTTGGTTTGTCCCCCTCTCTCTTTTTTCCCTATGCTTGTTTGTTTTGTCTCTAAAATTCCACATATGAGTGAATCATATGATATTTGTCTTTCTCTGACTGACTTATTTTGCTTAACATAATACTGTATAGCTCCGTCCATGTTGTTGAAAATGCCAAGGGTTCATAGTATTTTAGGGCTGAGTAACATTTCATTGTATATGATTACCACATCATCCTTATCCACTCATCAGTGGATGGACACATGGGTTTTTTCCATAATTTGGCTATTGTAGATAATGCTGCTATAAACATCAGGGTGAGTATATTCTTTTGAATTAGTATTTTTGTATTCTTTGAATAAATACCTAGTAGTGTAATTGCTACATACTAGGGTAGTTTTATTTTTAACTTTTAAAGGAACTTTCATACTGTTTTTCAGAGTGGCTGAACCAGTTTGCATTCTCACCAACAGTGCGGAAGGTTCACCTTTCTCCACATTTTCACCAACACCTGTGTTGTTGATTTTAGCCATATTGATGGGTGCAAGGTGATATTTCATTATTGTTTTAATTTGTATTTCCATGATGATGAGTAATGTTGGGCATCTTTTCATGTGTCTGTTAGCCATCTGGATGTCTTTGGGAAAATATCTATCCATGTCCTCTGCCCATTTTTTAAATTGGATTATTAGTTTTTTTGGGTGCTAACTTTTACAAGTTCTTTATATATTTTGGATACTAACCCTTTAGCGGATATGTTATTTGCAAATACCTCTCCCATTCCATAGTTTGTCTTTTCAGTTTAGTTTAGTTTCTGATTGTTCCCTTCACTGTTACAGAAGCTTTTTATTTTTATGTAGTCCCAATAGTTTGTTTTTGCTTTTGTTTCCTTTACCTCAGGAGGCATATCTAGAAACATGTTGCTACAGCTGACGTCAAAGAGGTTACTTCCTTTGTTCTCATTTAAGATTTTTATAGTTTCCAGTCTCACATTTAGGCCTTTAATCCGTTTTTTAATTTATTTTTGTGTTTGCTGTAAGAAAGTGGTTCTGTTTCATTCTTCTGCATGTTGCTGTCCAGTTTTCCTAACACCATTTGTTGAAGAGGTAGTCTTTTTCACTTTGGATATTCTTTCCTGCTTTGTTGAAAGACCATAGAGTTGTGGGCTTACTTCTGGGTTTTCTATTCTGTTTTGTTGATCTATATGTCTATTTTTGTGCCATTACCATACTGTTTTGATCATTACAGCTTTGTAATATAACTTGAAGTCCAGAATTGTGATGCTTCCAGCTTTTCTTTTCTTTTCAAGGTTTCTTTGGCTATTTGGGGTCTTTTGTGGTTCCATACAAGTTTTAGGATTCTTTGTTCTAGCTCTGCGAAAAGTGTTATTGGTATTTTGATAGAAATTTAATTCAATTAAATTTGTAGATTGGTTTGAGTTGTATAGACATTTTAACATTATTTTTTGTTCTGATCCATGACCATGGACTGTCTTTCCATTTCTTTGTGACCTTTTTTATTTCTTTCATCTGTGTTTCATAGTTTTCAGAGTACAGGTTTTTCACCTCTTTGGTTAGGCTTATTCCTTGGTATCTTGTGGTTTTGGGTACAATTGTAAATGGGATTGATTCCTTAATTTCTCTTTCTGCTGTTTCATTATTGGTGTATAGAATAGCAACAGGTTTATGTACATTGGTTTTGTATCCTGTGACTTTTCTGAAATCACGTATTAGTTCTCACAACTTTTTGTTGTTTTTTTTTTAGGTTTTCTACATAGAGTATTATGTCATTGGCAAATAAGAAAGTTTTACTTCTTCTTGCTGATTTATTGGTTTTGGTATTGGGGTAATGGTGACCTTATAGAATGAATTAGGAAGATTTCCTTTCTCTGTTTTAAAAATATGTTGAAAAAATAGGTATTAAATCTTTCTGAAATTTGTAGTAGAATTTACCTGTGAAGACTTCTAATCCTGGATGTTCTTTTGTTGGGAGTTTTTTTCTTTAATTATTGTTTCAATTTCATTGCTAATAATCAGTCTTTTCAAATTTTCTATTTTTTTTTCTGATTCAGTTTTGTAAGTCTATATGTTTCTAAGCGTTTGCCCATTTCCATGTTGTCCAATATGTAGGCATTTAATTTTTCATAATATTCTCTTAAAATCCATGGTATATCTATAGTGGTGGTGGTGTTTTCACCTTCTTCATTTGTGATTTTATTTAACTCCTCTCTTCTTTTTCTCTGACTAAAGGTTTACCAACTTTTTTGATCTTTTTAAAGAACCAGCTCCTGGTTTCATTAATCTGTTCTATTGTATTTTTAGTCTCTATTTCATTTATCTATCCTCTAAGCTCCATTATTTCCTTCCTTCTACTGGCTCTGGACTTTGCTTTTCTTGTTCTAACTCCTTTAGGTGTAAGGTTAGATTTTTTGTTTGAGATTTTTCTTGCTTCTTAAGGTAGGTATGTATTGCTACAATCTTCCTTCTTAGAACAGCTTTTTCTGCATCCCAAATATTTTGTACCATTGTGTTTAATTTTCTTTTGTCTCCATGTATGTTTTGATTTCTTGTTTGATATCTTGGTTGACCCATTCATTGTTTAGTAGCATGTTATTTTGTCTCCATGTATTTGTGTTCTTTCTGGATTTTTCCTTATAATTTATTTCTAGCTTCATATTGTTGTAGTTGGAAAAAATGCATGGTATGATTTCAATCTTTTTTAATTTATTGAGACTTGCTTTGTGGCTTAAGATGTGATCTATTCTGGAGAATGTTCCACGTGCACTTGAAAAGAAAAAATATTTCACTCTTTTGGATGGAATGTTCTAAATACATCTGTTAGGTCCATCTGGTCCAATGTGTCACTGAAGGCCACTGTTTCTTTGTTGATTTTCTGTCTGGATGATCTATCCATTTATGTAAGTGGGGTGTTAAAGTCCCCTATTATTGTTGTATTACTGTCAATTTCTTTCTTCATATTTGTTAATAGTTGTTTTATGTATTTTGGTGTTTCATGTTGGGTTCATACATATTTACAATTATCATATCCTCTTGATGGATTGTTTCCTTTATAGTGATGTAGTGTGTTTCTTTGTCTCTTGTAACTGTGTTTTTTAAAGCATATTTTGTCCAATGTAACTATTGCTACCCCAGATTTCTTTTCATTTTCATTTTTATGGTTAATGTTTTTCTATACCTTCACTTTCAATCTGCATGTATCTTAAGGTCTGAAGTGAGTTTCTTATGGGCAAAAATTAGGTGGGTCTTGTTTTTTTATCAATTCAATCACTTTATGTCTTTTGATTGGAGCAATTAATTCCATTTACATTCAAACCAAGTATTGATAGGTATGTACTTATCGTCATGTGTTTTATGGTTATTTTTGTAGTTATTCTCTGTTTCTTTCTTCTTTTACTAGGAGAACTTAATCTCAATATCATCCATATAGGATAGGCACTAAGAGTATACCAAATTTACAGCTGAGGAAACTGAGGCACAGAAAAGTTATAAATTATTAAAAGCCATGCAGTTGGAAAGTGTTAAGCCAATATCCAACCAAGTCAGTCTGGTTTTGTCTAATTAATCCATTCTAAAACTCTGTTGAAAAATTTTGGTATTTAGACCATAATGTTTAACATTCATTTCTTTCCAGTTATTTTTTAGTGTTTTCACATTTCCAGATGTTTTGCATGTCTATTTTCTGTGATTCTTCAAACACTTAACATCTGTATATTTTTCCAAGGCCTCTTAAAGAATCACTCATGGGGTGCCTGGGTGGCTCAGTCAAGCATCTGACTCTTGATTTCAGCACAGGTCATGGTCTCACAGTCCCCGCTATGGGTTCTGTCCTGGGTGTGAAGCCTACTTAGGATTTTCTCTCTCCCTTCCCCTCTACCCCTTCCCCACTTACACTTTCTCTCTTTCAAAAAAATAATAATAGAAAAATTCTCTTATATTGGGTCTCCACTTACATGTGACTGATTTACCATTTCTAATTTTAAAGTCCTAGATGGAAATTAATGAAGCAAAAGAGAGTCGGCTGTCAATTTGACAGTTTGTGAACCCAGGCATGGGCTCCCTTCTCACCCTTCTCTAATTTCCAATTAATTTCACAAGACTTTGTCATCTTCAATAGAAGTTCTACTATGCTCTTGTTCTGATCTTTGATACTTTTTGTATCTAGCGTCACATACTTGCCTTGATCATTCAACAAATTTTATTGTCTATTGTGTAACCATACTACAATAGTCCTTGGGGGATCAAAGATAAAAATGGTATAATCTTGACCTTGAGGAGCTAATAGTTTAGTAGTAGAAAAAAAGTTTCTTAGAAAATAATGCAAGACTGCAGATAGCTTGTTATCAATTTTGCAGAGTACATAGAGGTTTTCCTTGTCCTACTTGGAACTCTCACTTCCAAATTCATTCTCCTCCCCTCTAAGATTCATCTTTCCACCACTGGAAAATAATATATCAAAATGTTAATAGGAGTTATTTGTCTGGATGTGACAGTACAGAAGATTTACACTTTCCTTTTAGTAACAATTTTATGTACTTTATGCATTTTTTTGTTTTGGTTTGGTTTGTTTACAATAAGTAGAAGCCCATTTAAATGTCAAGATCTTGTCCTGGACTAATATTCTCTCCATCACCCTCAATTACATGTCAAGAAGTAATGTTGAGAAAGTTGCCCCTCTTGGGGGTACATATTTCCGCCCAAGGCCAAAATCACATTGTTTTCCTTAAGTTGGCAGTATTTCATGTCGAGGATGTCTCCCAGTTTTCTTAGAGTTTGTCCTGCCACTTGCTCTCACATTTCCATTAGGCCATTTTCTTTTACTAGTTCATATTTTTTTTTTTTTAAATGTTTATTCATTTTTGGGACAGAGAGAGACAGAGCATGAACGGGGGAGGGGCAGAGAGAGAGGGAGACACAGAATCGGAAGCAGGCTCCAGGCTCTGAGCCGTCAGCCCAGAGCCTGACGCGGGGCTCGAACTCACGGACCGTGAGATCATGACCTGGCTGAAGTCGGACGCTTAACCGACTGCGCCACCCAGGCGCCCCATATTTTTTCATACGTTTTGTGTGAGCATAGCTCATAGCTTTCTTTAGAATACATTATATTTATAGTGTCACTAACACTTAGGCCACAGCAGGTATTTTCCCCTTAAATTATCTTTTTTGCCCTTATTACAGTCCTTTGAAAATTCTGAATTCTGGAGACAGTAACCAATGTTTCCAGGGCCAATGGTTTAAAAATAACAAAAAGAAATCAATAAAAACATCTAAGTTGTATTTTGAGGCTAAGCAATGTGACATTAGAAGTCTAGTACTCCATTATCTCGTCCGAGGATACATTGATTCCTTGATCTTACTTTATAGGTCCTGGGACTTGTGGTATGAAGCCATTATTGAGTCTACCAATATGCAATCTTTGGGTGAGTAAATATACACCTAACCATCTCCCAGTCTCAATTACTATCTTTTAATGTAAGAAAGCAACATGATATTTCAAAGATGCTAATTATTCCTTTTGACTTCCATGTGGTTTTGTTGTAAAAAAAAAAAACCACAATTTTTCTCTACAATATTCTTTATCTCACACCCTCTTATTGACAATGTTTTCTGGGAAGATCTTCAAAGAAGTTACACCCTTATTAATGATGATTTCATTTTACTTTTATCATAAACTAGTATTTTTTACTCAGAAAAATAAATGTAAAATGTTAGATTTAGAAGGAACTTTCCAGATTCTCTTACCTAAACTCCTGAAGAATTAAAAGCCCAAGAAACTAATTGAAGTCAAAAGTAGAACTGATTCCTTACATAGCCTTTTTCCCACTTCACGAAGAACAGAGCACATTTTCAAGACCCTGAGAATCTGCTTTCAGACTTCATATTGAGTAGAAGAATAGAGCTCATTAAATTAAAAGAAAGACTGTTATCATTTCTCATAAATAAATTTGTTACAGTCATATATACATACATATACACATATACATGCATACATATCTGCATGCACGTGCACACACACACACTTTTTTCACATAGGTTTCTTCAGTTTCAAATAAAAAAAAGAAGAAACTTGGCCAAAATGTGGAAAAAGCCAAAATTACTGGAAGATCTAGAAAATCAGGAAGAAATTAACTGAGGAGGTTATAAAGCAAGTAGATGACTTCCAAAGCTGTTGTTCTTTTCCCAGAAAATGCTAATAGATGCCATAAGTTGTAAGAGAATAGCTTATCACAAAGTAAATTTGGGTGAAATTACTTTTTGTAGAGATTCATTCATTTGATGCTCCATTTTGCAGGCTGGCATAGTGAAAAAAATGACCTAAAATAATCTTCAGTATGGAATATGGTTCAGTAAAAGTTTGCGTCACAAATATACACATGTTAAATGTGTATGTTGAATAGTACATCACTCTTCTTTAAATCTAGATTTTAGGAGAAAACTTTTAGTGAGGGATTTGGTGAACTGTGTTAAAGAATGTGTTCCTCGCAAGTTAATGGTAAAGATGAACTGAAGGCCTTTAAGAATTTTGTTAAAATATTAAAAAATCAAAATATAAGCTAACAACAATTTCTGTTATTAAAAAGACCATAAATAATGACTAGAATTTTTTGATCATCACCTTGCCTCTCTTCAGACTCACTTCCTCCCACATATTTTCTGCTCAACCAAGTATATAGAGGTAGCATAAACATCCCCAATACTATCATTTGTACAAAATCCCTATGGTCTCAAAACTCACTACTTTTTGGACTATATCATAACATGGATACTTCTTAAATATGGTCTTATACTTCTTTAAATCTGCCTTAGAGTCTAGATAAGAAATAAGCAAGTTGAAAGTTTAAAAATGGATGTCAAATAACTTCCAAATTAGTATATATCCTTCTTAAACCTTTCTTCTGAGCTTTATTCTCTCAATTCCAAATATTTTCTCTACATCTCCACATAAATATATTTTAGTAACTTCAAACTCATTTCAGTTAAAATAAAATGCATATTTCTTCTCTGTACTCACTACCCAAACATGCTTCTTTGTCTGTGTTCCATAACCCAGTAAATGGTCCTGTATCTGTTTTGTTTATGACCGAAACCTAAAAAATCATCCTTGGCTTTTCCCTTTCACCACTGCAGACCACATATATTCCAAGTCCTGATCCTTCAGTACCTGACACACTGTTGCCAGACTCTCTACCTCTTAGTCTCATTCTTCAGGCATTGATCAGAGATATCTAGTTAAAATTTAAAAAATGATAAGGGCATTATTCTGCTTAAAATCATTCTATAAGTTCCTATTACTGAGGAGAAATTTGTAAGTAATTCACATGGATTTTTGGTTACCTACATGTTCCCTGCTCTCATAAAACTCTGTCTCTTAGCTTTCACATCTTTCATATTATCACGGGGATAATAATACCTTATAGGATTATTATAAGGATTAACTGAATAAGAAGTATTTGTTAAGGCACTTACAGCTCTTCTTGGCATAGAATAAATGTTGCATAAATGTTTATTAAACACACAAGTCAATAAATCTCATTTTGAACCATCCATCCCTTATTTTATTTTCTCGACCACATTGACACCCTTTTAATTCCTTGACTATTTCCGCGCACCTGGGTGTCTCAGTCGGTTAAGTGGACAACTTTGGCTCAGTCTTTATCTCCCAGGCTGTGAGTTCAAGCCCTGTGTCAGACTCTGCTGACTACTCAGAGCCTGGAGCCTGCTTCGGATTCTGTGTCTCCCTCTCTCTCTGCAGCTCCCTGCTTGCTCACTTTCTCTCTCTCAAAAATAAATAAACATTAAATTTTTTTTAAAAAATTCCTTGACTACTTCAAACTTGTTTTCCCATTAGCACCTCTGCCCAATTTAATTTCTCTACCAGCAATTACTATCTCCCATTTCATCCTGTTGCCTCCACTCATTCTTTGGGCCCAGTTTAAAAAGGGAAGCTTTTGTTGACATTCCACCATCCTGACTAACTTAAAGCACCCTACTACATATTTTGTAGCACCCTCTAGTTTTCCTTTGTTGACCCTATTACAATTGTAATTATTTGTGTTTCCTGTTCAATGCCCATGTGCTTAACTAAATTAGAAGACCCAGGAAACTAGCACTAGGATTGTGTTTATGTTGCTCATGTTCTAACCCTAGCATTTATCACAGTATGTAGCAAATGGTAAATTCCTAATACATATTTAGCAAATGAAGAAATGAATTAGTGAATGAAAAAATGATATCATAACTAGCCATCTATATACACAATCCTTTTCCCCTTGAGTTCCATATATACCTTGTAAGAAAATGGCAGTGTAGTCTCGATAATTTATGAAAGATAGATTGCCAAAGCTGAGCTTTAGACACAGGGCTTCAAACTGGCTTTGTGTAGTGTGACAATTTGTTTAAGGATGTCAAAGTGTGAATATTAACACACAGTGTTACTTTATCTTAAAAGATGTAGCAAAAGTAATGAGTCCCAGAGCAATGATAAATTATTTCCTTAGCCTTTAAGCAGTTCAAAGAAAGTTATTCTGCTTATAAGATGCTCTCTTGTTATTCATCACTTGACTATGAGTTGATTAACTCTTCCTAAAGTGGTAGGTTTGTCTCAGGGACCTTAACTGGCCAAACATCCTTTTCTACATGTTGGGGTTTCTGAAATCAAGCAGATGGAGTCATTTCTATATCATCTAGCTGTAAGGTATGTGTAAGATTAAAACCAATAAGAAAAAATTTACTTTCCTTTTAATGATTTTAGAATTTTTAAGCAATCTCTATTTCCAGGGGAACAGTGCAGTGAAATCGCATCACAAGAGTGACTTAAAAAATATACTTCTACTTACCCCCTAAAAAAGCATCTATTCATTTGTATACTTGCTCTTACATTATGAAACATCACAGTTTTGGTTTGGGTGATTTATGAAGTGATCAAATCAACTGTGAGCCAATCACTCTCCTTGTAGCAGCAAGAGATATAACCATTTTCATGGCAGCAGTATGTTTTGATATTATGAAGTAAACTGCCTCCTCTTGGATACCAAATGGTACCAGGAAAAAGTAATTTACCTTCTTTAGGTTACACAGCCCCAGAAGATAAAATACTCACCTAGATGAGAAAATTTGTTTGTTTTCCCTTATCATTATGAAATGCTCTTCTGATACTGTGTTCTCTTTGTCTTGGTCCATCAGATGGCTGGCTTTTATCACCCATTTTTATGCTCTTCTCTCCTTTCAGTGTATAGCTGGGAAAGAATTCAGTGTCAAAAGGAAGAGTGTCATTTTCACTGAAAATCAAAGCCACAACTCAATGGAGTAATATTCATATTTGCATCTCTAAAACACAGTATCAACACCAATGATAAAAGTGCATTTCCGAAAGAGAAGCAGAACAGAAAGGTATAAACATGTTCAAGTAGGCTGATTTGCAGTCACATAGAAGCGGCCTGAGAATAAACATTCTGAGTGATATTTTTTACAATGACTCATTTCAACCATTTATAACTACTTTACTAACTCTACAGTACTAACTCTAGAGTTTAATTTGGCATTTAAGGGTTCTGAAACCCCTTAGTGAAAATGAGGAGATGACCTCTTTCAGGAGATCCATGAGTTCTTTTCAGTCATGAGGGTATCATGTTATGTCCTCAAAAACTCAATTTCATAAATTATCTTTTGTGTCTTCCAAGAGTTAATGTGACCGTCCTCTTCCCAAATGACTCACTCTCTTTTCATCTGCAGTGACAGGTGTGCAATGGATTTGATTGCATCAAAAATAAGCACTAGCTAAAATAAAATGTTTACAGAATTAAAGGCAGGAGAAATATTAGACATATATCAAGATGGGCACGTATAAAAATACACAAGGGTGTCCTGACCCATTATGGTTTTCATGGAAGAATTAACTTCAAATAGGCAATGATTTTTGTGGTTTGCTTTAATTTTTTCTGGGAAAAGTACTATATTAATTGAGAGAAATTAAACAGACCATATGTATAGTTATTAATTTGGTAATGTGATTTTGACCCCAAGGTTTATTTACAGGCCTCAGTTTGCAGCCATAGAAAATTAACATTTAAAAAGTAACAGGGGCACCTGGATGGCTCAACTGGTTGAACGTACGACTTTGGCTCAGGTCATGATCTCACAGCTTGTGAGTTCAAGCCCAACGTCGGGCTCTGTGCTGACAGTTCAGAGCCTGGAGCCTGCTTAGGATTCTGTCTCCCTTTCTCTCTGCCCCTCCCATGCTCATGCTCTGTCTCTCTCTCCCTAAAAAATAAATAAACATTAAAAAAAATTAAGTAACAAATACAGCATTTAAAATATGAAATTTTTCTAACCTAATGACATCTTATATTAAAATAATATTTTGGAGTAACATCAAATTAAAAGAAAAATAATGTGAAATTATGATGCTGTAAATATAGTAAGTTGTAAAGGAAATGGAGTACCCTAATATAATCCAGAGGAATGCTCATTTTCCCTTTTACCCCCACACTTAAAAAGAAACACAGAGCTAGAAAGGCCTTAAAGATAATCTTGTCTAATATTTTAATTACAGATAATACCCTCTGCTCTGGTTAGATTCATATTTAATCTAACTGATCACCAACAACCTTATCAGCACAATTATCTATTTAGCTAATGAGTTTTAGTTTTCCTGAAAATAACACATGTAATATCAAACATGGAAAAGAGGAAGAGAGAAACAAGGATGTATCTAAGATAGAAATGAAATAAGGGGTGGACTTGACAGTATACACCTCACCCCCTTGGGATGTGCAATAACCAGGAGGCAATTTCCAAAACTCTAGCTCACATCTTGTTCTATATATTTTTTGGGAAGCCTAGATTCCATCTCACTACTAAGAAATAGCTAATCATTTCTGCAACTCTTTTTTTTTTTGTATTTCACTTCTGCAATCTTTTTTTCACTTCTATTTTAATTTTATTGTATAAAAAATAAATTAGTAAATGTTACACCAACATGCTATTTGCATCTCTTTCTTCAAGTAAAGCTGGGATTTTATATGCTTGCTCATTTATTCCATCAATAATTTATAGATTGAATATTATCTGCTACAATTTGTATTAGATAATGGGGTTGCTACATTGGAGAGAATATAATTGTTCTTGCTCCAACATACAGAAAGTTAAGTTTTGAATACAAAAATTAGCAAATTAGCAAAATTAGTAGGCATCTTTCTTTCTTTCTTTATCTTTCTTTCTTCTATCGATTCTGAATTGAAAAAGATGAGCAATGAAAGGATAAGAGACTTCTGCTTCTAGACAAGGTGGAGCAATAGGGACTAGAGTTTTTTTCCTGTCTGAAATAACCAAAAACTAGACACAATGTGTGAAACATCAGGCAATACATAAGGCAATAAAGTACAGAGACTGGGAACACATGAGGTCAGCTCTACAAATTCTTCAGCTTACTACCTTCAAGTAGTTCTAGGCTACAACAGAAGTTAGGGGAACCTAGGCAGAGTGCAACACATTCTTTGAGTTGAGAAAGATGAGCCCGAGAAAGATCAAGGTAGCTGAAGTTGGCACAATAGAGTACTGGAGGAGACAAAGCTGAATAAAGAATTCTCAGTGTCTTCATAGGATCCTTCTGAAAATATAACAGAGTATCAATAAACTCATGTATGCTAGAAAACTACCCAAAACGGTGAGAAAAACAATCAAAAGACTTAGAAGTTACAAAGCTGAGCACTCACACAAGGACAGTAATAACGCCTTTTCTTATCAGCCAGACTAGAAAACTTCCTAATTCATGAGGTATTAGATAGAGTACCAGAAGTGTCTTGACTCAGTAGTGCAGAATAGTTAGGCTAAATAAATCACTGCTCGGATCCTACTTAACACATTTTTAAAACAAGATCAAAAAAGATCAATCTGTTTCTAGTAACTTAACTACACCCTCAGAGCAAAGCTTAAGAATATTTATAAGATATGAAAATATCTAGCATTCAAAAAGATAAAATTAAGAATGCTAGGCATCCCATCCTCAAAATTGGAGGAATTAAAAGAAGACGATACCAATCATCATTGGTAGAGAAGAGAAAGAGAAGAGAAAAAAGAAATCAATCAAAACAGCCAAAAACTGTCACAGATGTTAGAAGTTGAAGACAAGAACATTAAAAGGGTCTTTATATATGTATTCCATATGTTCAAGAATTTAAGCAGCGACATGAAAAAATATAAAAATGGCAAACTCAAGTTTCTAGAGATGAAAACTACAATGTCTGAAATGAAAAATACACTAGTTGGGAATCATAGTAGATCAGACATTTTCAGGAGAAAAGATTCTTGAACTTGAAGACAGAGAACTAGAAATTGTCAAAAATTAAACATAGAGATTTTTTAATCTATATTTTAAATTCTTTTTTGAATTTAAAAAATAATCAGTGAGCTATGAGACTACAGTAGCAGCCTAACATCATATAATTACTATCACTGAAAGAGTGGAGGGGCAGGAAGAATATCCAAAGAAATCATGGTCAAAATTTTTCAATGTCTGATGCAATGAACTTAAGAATTTCAATGAACCCCAAGAATAAAAATATAATAAAAACAACATCAAGTCATATCATAATCAAATCCCTCAAAACTAGTGATAAAGAGAAAATCTGAAAAGAAGCCAGAGGTTTTTAAAAAATTGTTATATACAAGGAATACAAATATGAATGATGGCAGTTTTCTTGTTGGAAACAATGCAAGTGAGAAGACAATGGAGCAACATATTTAAAATAATACAAGGGGTGCCTGGGTGGTTCAGTTCGTTAAACATCCGACTTTGGCTCAGGTCATAATCTCATGGTTCATGGGTTTGAGCCCCAGCCCTGCATGGGCTCTGTGCTGACAGCCTGGAGCCTGAAGCCTGCGTCAGATTCTGCATCCCCTTCTCTCTCTGCCCCCCACTCTCAAAAATAAATAAGCATTAAAAAATTTAAAGTAATGCAAAACAAAAATCTCAAGGAGCATCTTTAAAAGAGGAAGTAAGATGGCAGAGGAGGAAGGTGACCCTAAGCTTACCTCTTCCCTTGAACACAGCTAGGTAAATATCAAATCATTCTGAACACCCAAGAGAACCCAAAGCTGCACATCTACAAACCAGAAAAATGACCTGTGGAAGGTAAGAACTGCATAGAATTCATGGGGGGAAAAGAGCTGTGGGTGCTCCCGGAGGAGGGAGCCCTGCCAACAGTGGGAGTAGTGAGGGAGGAGGAGGAGGAAAAAAAAGTGCAAGAAAAAAGAAAGAGCAAAAACACCCTCAGGGGGACTGCATAAGAAAACTATTGCCAAAACCTTTGGCAAGGAAAAAGGAAAGGGTTACAATATCACCAGTTTGCTATAAACAGTGGAGCACAGATTCTGGTTTCAGAGGTCTGTGATATTTCCAACTTTGTACCTGGGGAGTTGAGCAATGCTCCAGTGGGAGAGCAGAGCTGATCTTCAGCAGCAGGCAACATGAAGATGGCTGGGAAACGTGAAAAAAATGCCTCCCCTGTTTGGAGTGCATGTGGCCGAGGTGCCTCTCCTTGGGCAAAGAACCCGGCAGCCACCATCAAACTAGCCTGCTCATCAGTCTAGGAACAAAGTCACTGGTTAAGGTCTGCAAACCCTGGCACCATCTTTGTGTTGGGATTTACCATAAACCCCAAACTGCTGTGTGGTCATGCAGCTGTCTTCTGGGACAAGCTGGCATCAGCTACAGCTTGGAGTACTTTTGGGAGAGGTGATGCAGCCTCTTCTTGGGCAAAAGGATCCTGTGGGTGCCACTGAGCTATCCTGATCACCAGTATAGGAGAACAGATGCTGGCAGAAAGCAGCAATCCCTGGAGCCAGCTGTCTATTTACCATAAACTCTGAACCTCTGCTCAGTCATGTGGCTGTCCTCCACCGTAAGCCGGCATCAGCCACAACACAGGAGACCCTTCTCCAGAGGATCAGTGTGGGTTGGTAGTGTGGAGGTCTTTGAAGTGTGGAGTTTTGAAAGACAGCCATTCCTGAGGTAAAACACAGGAGTGCTGCACTATTTGTCCAGTGGACAGCTTAGACACAGACAGGGTGAAGGTCAGGATCTGATGGAAACCAGGGACACAGGCAGGGTCACTGTTTGCACAACTGTGATGGCTTACTGAAGAGGGGTGGCATGCATTTCCCACTCTGGAGAAGAGAGAACGAGGCAAAGCCATTTTCTCCCTGCATCCACCAGCTTGATCCACCTCAGTGAGTTAAATGATGCCACCAAATGGAGAAGGGAGCCACTAACCAAGTCCCACCCCTGTGTGCCCTGGAGGCACATGTCCACTAAGGCAATTGCATCTGAGAATCAGAATAGCAGGGCTCTTTCCTAGACCAGCACAAACCCCTCGTCCACACCAAGTCTACTGATCATAGAGTGCTGCAAAGCTTCAGCTCTAAGGGAAAAAGATCTAGTGTTCTTTGTTTTTCATTTGTTTGTTTTGTGGGTTTTTTTGTTTCTTTTTGTTCTTTTCTTTTTGTCTTTGTTTTCGTTTGTTTTATTTGATTTCTTGATACAAAAGGAGAATTTTTTCCTATTTTTATTTTATTTTTTATTATTTTAATTATTTTATTTTATTATATATATTTTTAATTTTTAATTTTCTTTTTTGTACCTTTTTTTGTATCAAGCTTCTCATAACAAGCAAACCAAAACACACCTAAGACCTAGCTTCCTTTATGTATTTTATTTAATTAAATTTTTTTGTTGATGTTTTAAATGTTATTTTATTTTATTTTGCTGTCTTTTCTTTTTCTCCAAAATGACAAGACAGAGAAATTCAACCCAAAAGAAATAAGAAGAAATTATGGCCAGAGATTTAATCAATACAGATAAAAGTAAGATGTCTGAACTAAAATTTAAAACAGTTATAAGGCTATTA
Organism: Panthera onca; assembly: GCF_046562875.1. Lineage (NCBI taxonomy): Eukaryota > Metazoa > Chordata > Mammalia > Carnivora > Felidae > Panthera > Panthera onca. Next base: position 82,891,010 of record NC_138348.1, on the reverse strand, counting down.
GCTAGGCTTGAAAAAGGCAAAGAAGATACTATACATTCCTTTATTATAGATATAAAAGAATTAAAATCTAGTCAGGCCAAAATTAAAAAAAAATACTATAACCGAGATATAATCCCAAATAGAGGTCATAAAAACAAGGATGGATGAAGTAGATGCATGAATCAGTGATATAGAAGATACAATTATGGAAAATAATGAAGCCGAAAAGAAGAGGGAAATAAAGGAAATGGACCACAAAGATAGACTTTGGGAACTCAGTGATTTATTAAAACATAAAACGTTTGTATCAAAGGAGACTCAGAAGATGAAGAGAGAGAAAACGGGCAGAAGGTTTATGCAAATTATAGCTGAAAACTTCCCTAATCTGGAGGAGGACACAGACTTCCAAATCCAAGAAGCACAGAGAACTCCCATTAAATTCAACAAAAACCATTCATTGCCAAGGCATACCATAGTCAAATTCACAACATAAATAAACAAGGAAAGAATCCTGAAAGCAGCAAAGGAAAAAATGCTCTTAACCTACAAGAGAAGGTAGATCAGGTTTCCAGCAGATCTGTCCACAGAAACATGGCAGGCCACAAGGAGTGGCAGGAAATATTCAACGTATTGAATGGGAACAACATGCAGCCAAGAATTCTTTATCCAACAAAGCTGTGATTCAGAATAGAAGGGAAGATAAGAGTTTTCCAGACAAAAACTAAAGGAGCTTGTGACTCCTATACCAACCCTGCAAGAAATTTTAAGGGGGACTCTTTGGGGGGGGGGGGGCAAAGCAACAAAGACTAGAAATGACCAGAGAACATCACCAGAAACACCAACTCTACAAGGTACACAATGGCACTATTTATAACTTTCAATAATCATTCTGACTGCAAATGGATTAAATGCTCCAATAAAAAGATATAGGGTATCAGAATGGATTAAAAAACAAGATCCATCTATGTTCTCCCTACAAAAGACTCATTTTATACCTACAGATTGAAAGGGTGGGGATAGAGAGCCATCTATCATGCTCATGGATGTCAAAGCCAGAGTAGCCATACTTATGTCAGACAAACTAGATTCTAAAACAGACTGTAGCAAGAGATAAAGAATAGCATTATATCATAATTAAGGGGTCTATCCATCAAGAAATTCTAACAATTATAAATATTTATGCCCCCCAACTTGTAACACCAAAATACATAAACCAATTAATAACCAACATAAAGAAACTCATTCACAATAATACAGTGATAGTAGGGGAATTTAACACTCCACTTACAACAATGGAAAGATCACCTAAGAAAAAAGTCAATAAGGAAACAATAGCTTTAAATGACACAATGGACCAGATGGACTCAACAGATATATTCAGAAGAATTCCGTCTAAAGTAACAGAATACACATTCTTTTTTGAGTGCACATGTGACATTCTTCAGAATATATCACATAGTGGGTCACAAAACAGCATAAGTGTTTTGTATATAAGTGCAGTATATAAGTGCAGAAAGATCAGGATGATACCATGCATATTTTCAGATCACAGTGCTATGAAACTTGAACTCAATCACAAGAAAAAATTGGAAAGCCCTAAAATACATAGATGTTAAAGAACATCCTACTAAAAAATGAATGCGTTAATTAGGAAATTAAATGAGAAATAAAAAAAAATACATGGAGGCAAATGAAAATGAAAACACGACAGGCCAACCCCTTTGGGAGGTAGCAAAGGCAGCCCTAAGAGGAAAGTACATTGCAATTCAGGCCTATCTAAAGAAGCAAGAAAGGTCCCAAATACACAGCCTTACCTACACCTAAAAGAAGTATAAAAGGAACAGAAGAGAAAGTCTCAAGCCAGCAGAAGAGAAATAATAAAGATTAGAGCAGAAATAAACAATGTCAAAAAAACCCAGTAACATATCAATGAAACTAAGAGATGTTTCTTTGAAAGAATTAACAAAATTGATAAACACCTAGACAGACTTATCCAAAAGAAAAGAGAAAGGATCCAAAAAGGTAAAATCACGAATGCAAGAGGAGAGATCACAACCAACACCACAGAAATACAAAAAATTATTAGAAAATACTATGTAAAATTATATGCCAATAAGCTGGGAATTCTGGAAGAAATGGACAAATTCCTAGAAACTAACACACTACCAAAACTTAAATGGGAAGAAATAGAAAATTTGAACAGATGCATAACCAGCAAAGAAATCAATAATCAAAAATCTCCCAACAAACAGGAGTGCAGGACCAGATGGCTTCCCAGGAGAATTCTATAAAGCATTTAAAGAAAAATTAATACCTCTTCTTTTGAAGGTATTCCAAAAAATAGAAATTGAAGGAAAGATTCCAACGCATTCTATGAGGTCAGGATTATCTTCATTCCAAAACCAGACAAGGATCCCACTAAAAGGGAGAATTACAGGCCAATATCCCTGATAAACATGGATGCACAAATATTCAACAAGATACTAACAAATATAATTCAACAATATTATCAAAGAATTATTCACCATAATCAAGTGGGATTTATTCCTGGGTGCCAGGGCTTGTTCAATATCGGCAAATCAATCAACATGATACACCATATTAATAACAGTAAGGAGAAGAACCATATGATCCTGACAATAAATTCAGAAATACAGCATCCATTCTTGATAAAAACCCTCAATGAAGTAGAGGTAGATGGAACATACCTTAATATCATAAAGGCCATATACAAAAGGCCCACAGTTAATATGAACCTCAATGGGGGAAAACTGAGAGGCTTTCCTGTATGGTCAGGAACAAGACAGGGATGACCACTCTCACCATTACTATTAAGACAGTACTGGAAGTCTTAGCCTAAGCATTCAGACAACACAAAGAAATAAATTGCGTCCACATTGGCAAGGAAGTAGTCAAGCTTTTGTTATTTGCAGAAACATGATACTCTTTGTAGAAGACCTGAAAGACTCCACCAAAAAAGTTGCTAGAACTAAAACATGAATTCAGCAAAGTTACAGGATATAAAATCAACGTGATTCTGTTGCATTTCTACATACAAATAACAAAACAGCAGGCAAAGAAATCAAGGAATCAATTCCATTTGCAATTGCACCAAAAACAATAAAGTACCTAACTAAAGAGGTAAAATACTTATCTCTAAAAACTATAGAACACTCATTAAAGAAATTGAAGAGGATACAAAGACATGGAAAAGCATTCCCTGATCATGGATTAGAAGAAAAAACACTGTTAAAATGTCTATACTACCCAAAGCAATCTACACACTTAATATAATCCCTATGAAAATACTACCAAAATTCTTCACAGAGCTAGAACAAACAATCCTAAAATTTGTATGGAACTAAAAAAGGCCCTAAATAGCCAAAGCAATTCTGAAAAAGAAAAACAAAACTAGAGGCATCATGATTCCTGATTTCAAGCTACCTTACAAAGCTGTAGTCATCAAGACAATATGGTACTGGTACAAGAACAGGTACATAGATCAGTAAAACATAATAGAAAACCCAGAAATGGACCCATAATTATATGGTCAACTCATCTTTGACAAAGTAGAAAGAATATCCAACATAAAAAAAAATTCCCTTCAACAAATGGTGCTGGGAAAACTGGATGGCGATATGCAGAAGAATGAAACTGGACCACTTTATTACACCATGCAAAAATAAATTCAAAATGGATGAAAACTTAAATGTGAGACAGGAAACCATCAAAATCCCAAAGGAGAACACAGGCAGCAACCTCTGACCTCAGCCCAAGCAACTTCTTACTAGTCACATTACTGAAGGCAAGGGAAACAAAAGCAAGCATGAACTATTGGGACTTCATCAAGATAAAAATCTTCTGCATAGAGAAGAAAACAACAAAAATAAAAGACAGCCTACAGAATGGGAGTAGATATTTTCAAATGACATATCAATTAAATAGTATCCAAAACAAAATATATAAAGAACTCACCAAACTCAACACCCCCCCCCAAAAAAACCAAACCGGTTAAGAATTGGGCAGAAGACATGAATAGACAGTTTTCTGATGAAGACATCCAGATGGCTAACAGACATATGAAGGAAGCTCAACATCACTCATCATCAGGGATATACAAATCAAAACCATGATGAGATACCACCTCATACCTGTCAGAATGGCTAAGATTAACAACACAAAAAACAACAGATATTGGGAGGATTCAGAGAAAGGAGAACCCTCTTGACTTGCTGGTGGGAATGCAAACTGGGTACAGCCACTCTGCAGGACAGTATGGAGCTTCTACAAAAAACTAAAAATAGAACTACCCTATGATCCAGCAATTGCACTATTAAGTATTTACCCAAAGGATACAAAAATACAGGTTCAAGGAGCATTATCAACAATAGCCACACTATGGAGAGATCCCAAATGTCCACTGACTAATGCATGGATAAAGAAGATGTGGCATACATCCACATCCACATTCCATTGGTATATCCAATGGACTTTAAAAAAAAAACGAAATCTTGTCATTTGCAGTGACATGTTTGGAGCTAGAATATATGAAGGGAGATAAGGTAATCAGAGAAAATGTATTTCACACATGTGGAATTTAAGAAACAAACAAGTGAACATATGGGAAGAAGGGGGAAAATAGGATAGAGTGAAACAAATCATAAGGGACTCAATGATAGAGAACAAATTGAGGGTGATGGAGAGAGGTGGGTGGGAGTTGTGCTAGATGGGTGATGAGTATTAAGGAAAGTACTTGTGATGAGCCCTGGATGTTTATATGTAAGTGATGAATCACTGAATTCTACTCCTGAAACCACTATTGCACTGTATGTTAATTAACTAAATTTTAGGTTTTAAAAAAAGCATCTTAAAAAAAAAGAAAAAGGAAAGAATTTCAAATGATAATTCTACACCCATCTAAAAATATCTTTCAAAAATAGAGGTAAAATAAACCCTCTTATGAAAAATGGAAAGAATTAATCTATAGCAGACCCACACAATAAGAAGTGTTAAAGAAACTACTTTAGGATAATGAAAAATGACACCAGATGAAAAATGCATCCACAAAAAGAAAGGAAAATACGAAGGTCAGTAAACAAGTAAATATGTTTGTCTCTTACCATTTAAATCTCTAAAAGATAACTGAGAGTGACTTCTACTTCTAGAAAAATAGAGTATACATTATTTTCCTAACTCCTCCAAGAACAACTAAAACCCCGGGTGATTATATATAAAACGAACAGAAAGAGATTCTGGAGGATGGAGTGAAGAGGGCACACTGGGACCTTGAAACCCAAGAAATGACATCGTGGTCAATTCCCTGACTTTTCTTTATGTCTCATGTATCCCAGACTGGGTGCTAAAGAAGCCAGCAACCAATAAAATGCCAATAGGTACAGACAAAAAAAAAGCACTGAGAAAATCCTAGTCTCTCTAGCCATAAGACTAGAAAAGGGTCAATCCAAGAAGAAAACAAACAAAAAAACCTTAATGGTGAAGACCGAATGCTATCCCCTTAAGATCAGCAACAGACAAGGATGTCTGTTCTCACCACTCTATTCAACATTACATTGAAGTCTATCACCAGTGCAATAAATGAAAAAAATAAAATAAAATAAAATAAGAAGTTGAGGTGTTATGGACCTCTTGTAGCCCATCCAACTTAGAATCCATGAACTCTGGTATTATTATTTTCTCTAATTTTTACTTTTTTTTTTTGAGAGAAAGAGAGTAGGGAGAAAGGCAGAGGGAGAGAGAGAATCTTAAGCAGAATGTTCAATGCAAAGCCTCAGACGGGGCCTGGAATCATGAGCTGAAATCAAGAATTGGACGTTCAACTGACTGAGCCATCCAGGCAACCCTAAAGACCCCAGTATTAAAACATTGCATTAGAAGTACACTTAAAGACTAAGTTCCTGCCCAATAAAGAAATTTCCTCTACAACACATTTCAGTTAGGGCCTACCATCTTCTGCATAGAGAGATCCAGTGCCAAGAACTATGGGCAATGCTGTATAGTCATAAGAGTTGATAGTTTCAGGAAACAGTTGCTCTTAGAAGCACCATATTTATCATCACATAAGGCATCTGGGCAGAGTAGCTCAGAAGACAAGCTATGGAATCTGACTGTGGAATCTGTTCAAATCCTGACCTCTACCATATTAAACTTCCCTAATCCCTAAATCACCACACTGTGTGCCATAAAAATCCACAGTGCCACCACACTGAAATCCATAAAAATCCACACAAAAATTACTCAGGTTATCTTATATTTTTTATCCTTTTGTTTAATAAAGCCATTTGAGGCATCAAGGATAAAAACATGAACAGAAATATTAAACTTATCAAAAATCACTGCTTTGAGATTTTAGAAAATTCCTCCTGATTCTTTACCAGTGAGTGATGTATAGTTGCCTTTATTTTCCTCTGAAAACTTGGAGCCTGCCCAGCCAGACACTGGGAGGAGATCTTCTTTTACTCCTTTGAGATTTTCCAGGTCATATAACTTTTAAATATATATATATATATATATTTATATATTTATATTTATATTTATTATATATTTATATATAGATTTAAATTTATAAATTTAAATTTAAATTAAATTTATAATTTATAAATTTTTTTTTTTTCAACGTTTTTTTTTTTTATTTTTTTATTTTTGGGACAGAGAGAGACAGAGCATGAACAGGGGAGGGGCAGAGAGAGAGGGAGACACAGAATCGGAAACAGGCTCCAGGCTCCGAGCCATCAGCCCAAGAGCCTGACGCGGGGCTCGAACTCACGGACCGCGAGATCGTGACCTGGCTGAAGTCGGACGCTTAACCGACTGCGCCATCCAGGCGCCCCATAATTTATAAATTTATTTATAAATTTTTATATATATCTTTAAAAAAAATATATGTATATAAATCTATCTATCTATATATAGAGAGACATATATATTGCATTCTCCTAAGGAAATATTGTCATGAATAAAATATTCTCCATATTCTTAAAAATATTAAACATCTTAGAAATATTAAACATCTGTTTTTAATAAAACATAAACAGAACGTCATAGACAATGTGTTCAGTGACCACAGGCTCCCATTTTATTGGGACATTCCCTGCAAGAATGCTGTCATCCTGATGCCCTGCAGGTGGGGATTGTGAGCTTAGAAAGCACAAAGATCTGTGTTTGAATCTCTTAACTTGAAACTAGCAGTTTAATTTGGAGCAATTTATTAATCCTTTCCTCAGCTATAGACTGGAAATAATAAAATACCTACCTTGCAGTGTTTTTTTTGATGATAAGTTGAGAATATAAATGTATCACAGAATGCATCCTTGATTAGAATTAGATACTATTTATCATTACAATTGCATGGTACTTTTACAGTCATAACAAGACCAATTAGAGACAACTAAGTTCAGTCTTATCCAAAGGCTGTTTTCAATTTAATAATTCGAAGAAAATAGCATTGAATATTTTAGGCAATGAGATTTGAAATGACTATAACTGTAACTTGTCTCCAAGGATGCTGGTAAGAAAATTATTTTCAATGTTTGATTTCAATTCCAGATTAAGTATGTTTTAACTACTTTATAACACTATAGTGAAGTTTTTCTCAAAAAATATTAGAGTGAACCATTATGTTTGTGAATAGTTTATGAAACTGGATTAACCAGTTTGTGTGAAGCTATTAGATTTGTTTTTCCAGCTTTTTAAATATTTGAAGAGTAACTATGATTTTAAGATGAGTACGAAGATATAACTAGTACCATCTAAAATTACTTATCTATGAGAATCAGGATCATTCCTAAACTTTGAGCCAAATGAAATACAAAAATAAATAGGTTGCTGTTAAATATTAAATAAGAAACTATTAAATAATTGCTATTAAATAATTGACTGATGTAAAATTGTAAAACTGGCATTATAACTTCCAACTCCAAATATTTGTATTCATCAGGTCTTATTAACTAATTTTATAATAAGCTAAATGTGATTTTGAATTATATTTATTACTCTGACCCTAGAAAAATATGATAATATTTAGCATTTATCTGTGGGTAAAGGAGAATTTTATTATGAACAAAATTTAGAATCACTGTTCTAAGGTGTAGAAATGGACATTACTTACTAATCACTTAATCTTAAGGAATTTACCTATGATAAAATGAAATGTATACATATAAATCTTAAGCCATATAATCTTAATTACAAATTATTATTTTTTGAGATGATTTGTCAAAACTGAGAAACTATAAAATGAAAAACTTTAGACTGAGAAAAAAATCAAATGATTGAATATAGACCAATGGCAGACAAGAAGTATTAGAGAATAGCTAGGTTTTATTAAAGGGAATGATTACTTTGTTCCAATGAGGAAGAGACAACTAATGTTAATTTACTTGGGTTAGTGGGAGTGAAATAAAAGCCTGATGGAGATGTGGGGGTTGGAGGTGGTAGAGTGTGCTTAGTGTGCTTAGAATCAGTCTTTGGAGTAGCAGAAGTATCTCCATAGCTGGAGGGAGACAGCTTGGCAGCTGCAAAGTGCGTGGATATGAATTGAGGGAGAGAAAAATGGCTGATCCACGGAGGGGAGAGAAAGACAAAAGGGAGAGAAAGGCAGAGGGGTTGAGATAGTGCAGCATCAAGTTAGCACAAGAGAAAAGCCTCTCTGGACCATAGACTGGGGAGTGAGATGTACTGAGTGTCTCAGTTCTTTTTTGCAAACAACTTTTGGAGCTCAAACTCAGGTTTTGGAAGTACATGACTTTCTTCAGAGTGCAGCAGTGGCATGAACTCCTGGGGCAGAGGGAGCTGGCCCTGGAGTGCATAGTATGGTGTACTGTTCTCCAACCCTGAAAGTGCACTGGGAGAGAACAGTCCCCTTCTGAGAGCACTTATAGAAGAGGGTTTATTGTCTTCCAGATGACAAGAGACTCTGCAGGTGCCAAAGGCCTTCCATAAGCAGGGTGGAGAGGATCTATTCTGGAGGAGTGGAGTGGATCCACACCATGCCAAGTCCTGTAAGACTGAGTTTTGAATCCCAGCTGTGTGCCAAACAAAAAAATGCAAGAGAGTTTGGGGCAGGACAAGCTGACTTCCCTTGCTATTCTGTGAGGGATGCCTGAACAACAGGCACTAAGATCCTTGGTCTGGGAATGACAGATTGGGGTGGCTCCATTTTTCCTCCCAACACCAACATGGTGGTATTTCAGAAAGCAAAACAGTGTCCCCCAGTGGAGGTAGGATCTGCTGACACAAATCTGGCCCCTCTGTGCCAGCAACTGCCTATTGGCTGAGGCAAGACTGACTGTGAGCTAATACAAAAGCCTCTCCTCCAGAAGACCAGTACAGCCATCACCACCCCAGGCACCAACAGTCCATTCTGTTTTTCTTTTTTCCCCTTCTTCTTTTTATATTTTGGAATAATGCTCATAGTTCCTTGCTCATAGTTCCTTATTTTTTTTTAATTTCTTTTTCTCTTTTTGGGGAGATAGTCTGTTTTATTCTTTTCTTTCTTTTTCTTTACTTCTGCTTTCTTTATATTTTTTTCCCTTTGAAATCAGCCTTATAGTTTTTTGATTTGCTGTTTGTGTGTGTGTGTGTGTGTGTGTGTGTGTGTGTATGTTCCCTTTCCTTTTTTCTTTATTTAGGATCAGGCTTTCCCCATCCTTCTTTTCCCTCAGGGTTATAATAACAAACAAATCAAAACACACCTAGTTAAATACCCAAATACTCCACTGTTTCAAGCAAGAAGCTCTGCAGAGGACTAACCAGTTGGAAAGAGCAGTCAAAACACAACATCAGAGTACACACAGCATACGCCAAAAACATTTCATGGAGTGCCAGATCCTGGACAGTGTACAACCCCCTTTTAATATAGTAGTACTCTTTGGTGCAGGACACATAACAAGCTTTAAAAACATGCAAAAGACAGAAACTTAACCAAAGTGACAAGATGGAGGAATTCTCCCCAAAAGAAAGGTCAAGAAAAAATCACAGTCATGGATTTGTTCAAAATAAGTATAAGCAATGTATCTGAATACGAATTTAGAACAACAGTCATAAAACTACTAACTGGACTTAAAAGACATAGAAGACACTAGGGAAAACCTTGCTACAGAGATCAAAGACCTAAGAATTAGTCAGGATTAATTAAAAAATGCTATAACTGAGATGCAAAATAAACTAGATACAGTGACAGAGAGAATAGTGAAATCGAAGATAAAATTATGGAAAATAATGAAACTGGAAAAAAGGAAAGGAAATTACTAGACCATGAGGGAGACTTAGAGAACTGATTCCATGAAATAAAACAATACTCATATCATAGGATTACCAGAAGAAAAGCATGAAAAGTGGGCAGAAGGCTTATTTGAACAAATTATAGCTGAGAAAATCCATAATCTGGAGAAGGAAACAGGCTTCCAAGTCCAAGAGACAAAGAGAATTCCCTTCAAAACAAGAAAAACAAGCCAACACCACAGCATATCATAGTAAAACCTGCAAAATACAAAGATAAAGAGAGAATTCTGAAAGCAGCTAGGGACAAAAGGTCCTTAACCTACAAGGGTAGACACTCAAGGTTAGTTGCAGACCTGTCCACTAAAACTTGGCAGGCCAGAGGGAGTGGCAGGAAGTATTCATTGTGCTGAATAGAAAAAAATGCAACCAAGAATCCTTTATCCAGCAAGGCTATCATTCAGAATAAAAGGCAAGATAAAGATTTTCCCAGACAAACAAAAACTAAAGGAGTTAGTGACCTGCAAGAAACCAGCCCTGCAAGAAATTGTAAGGGGGACTCTTTAAGTGGAGGAAAAAACAAAACAAAACAAAAGGCGAAAAGCAACAAAGACCAGAAAGAACATGAGAACATCACCAGAAACACCACCACTGCAGGTAACACAATGGTATTAAATTAATATCTTTAAATAATCATTCTGAGTGTGAATGGATTAAATGATCCAATCAAAAGACAGGATAACAGAATGAATAAGAAAAACAGGATTCATCCATATGCTGCCTACAAGAGACTCATTTAAAAAATTTATTAATGTTTATTTAGTTTCAAAGGAGAGAGAGGCAGAGCATGAGCAGAGGAAGAGCAGAGAGGTGGGAGACATAGTATCTGAAGCAGGCTCCAGGCCCCAAGCTGTCAGCACAGAGCCTGACATGGGGTTTGAACTTGCAAACTGTGAGATTATGACCTGAGCTGAAGTCAGACGCCCAACCGACTGAGCCATCCAGGCACCCCTAAGAGACTCATTTTAGACGAAAGGACACCAAAAGATAGAAAGTGAGGGGAAAGAGAACTATCTATTATGCTAATGGAGATCAAAAGAAAGCTGGAGGAGCCATACTTATATCAGACAAGCTAGATTTTAAAACAAAGACTGTAATAAGAGATGAAGAAGGGCATTATTTCATAATTAAGGAGTGTATCCATCAGGAAGATCTAACAATTGTAAATATTTATGCCCCCAACTTGAATTCTCAAATATATAAATCGATTAATAACAAACATAAAGAAACTTACTGATGATAATACCATAATAGTAGTGAATTTTAATACCTCTACTTACAGCAATGGAAAGGTCATCTAAGAAAATCAACAAGGAAACAATGGCTTTGAATGATACACTGGACCAGATGGACTTAACAGATATATTCAGAACCCTTCATCCTAAATCAGCAGAATACATCTTCTCAAGATGTATTTCTCCATACACGTGGAAATTTCTCCATAATAGATCACATACTAGGTCACAAAACAGCCCTCGACAAGTAAAAAAAAAAAAAAGATTGAGATCATATCATGCATATTTTCAGATCATAACGCTATGAAATTTGAAATCAAACACAAGAAAAAATGTGGAAAACCCTCAAATACATAGAGCTTAAAGAACTACTAAAGATATAATGGGCTAACCAGGAGATAAAAGAATAAATTAAAAAATACATGGAAGCAAATGAAAATGAAAACGTGATAGACCAAAACCTTTGGGAGGCAGCAAAGGCAGTCCTAAGAGTAAAGTACATTGCAATTCAGGACTATCTCAAGAAGCAAGAAAGATCTCAATATACAACCTAACATTACACCTAAAAGAGCAAGAGAAGCAACAACAAAGAAAGCTCAAAGCCAACAAAAGAAGGGAAATAATAAAGATTAGAGCAGAAATAAATGATATAGAATCAAAGAAACAAACAAATAAATAGTAACAGAACAGATAAATGAAACTAAAAGCTGTTTTTTGAAAGAATTAACAAAATAGATAAACCCCTATCCAGTCTACTCAAAAAGAAAAGATAGAAGACCTAAATAGATAACATCATGAATGAAAGTGGAGAGATCACACCAACACCACAGAAATACAAACAATTATTAGAGAATAGTATGAAAAAATTATACACCAACACACTAGGCAGTCTGAAAGAAATTGACAAATTCCTAGAAACTCATCCACTCCTAAAACTGAAATGGGAAGAAATAGAAAATTTAAACAGGCCCATAATCAGCAAAGAAATTGAATCAGTTATCAGAAGTCTCCCACATGGGGCGCCTGGGTGGCTCAGTCAGTTAAGTGTCTGACTTTAGACCCAGTCATGATCTCTCGGTTTGTGGGTTCAAGCCCCGTGTTGGGCTCTGTGCTGACAGCTCAGAGCCTGGAACCTATTTCGGATTCTGTGTCTCCTTCTCTCTATGCCCCTCTCCTACTCATGCTCTGTCTCTGTCTCTCAAAAAGAAACAAACGTTGAAAAAATATTATAAAAAAAAGAAGTCTCCCACAAATAAGTGTCCTATGCCAGATAGCCTCCGGGGGAATTCTACCAGACGTTTAAAGAAGAGTTAATACCTATTCTTCTCAAACTATTCCAAAATATAGAAATGGAAAGAAAGCTTCCAAACTCCTTCTATGAAGCCAGCATTACCTGATTCGAAAACCAAAGACCCCACTAAAAAGGAGAATTACAGGCCAATATTCTGATGAACCTGGATGCAAAAATTCTCAACAAGATGCTAACAAATCAAATTCCACAGTATATTAAAAGAATTATTTATGATGATCAAGTGAGATTTATTCCTGGGCTGCAGGGCTGGTTAAGTATTCACAAATCAATCAATATGATACACCACATTAATAAAAGAAAGGATAAGAACTATATGATCCTTTCAATAGATGCATTAAAATTATTTGACAAAATACAGCATTATTTCTTGATAAATACCCTCAAGAAAGGAGGGATAGAAGAAATATACCTCAACATCATAGAAGCCATATATGAAAGGCTCACAGCTAATATCATCTGCAATGGGGAAAACAGAGCTTTCCTCCTAGGGTCTAGAAGACTACAGATATGTCCACTGTCACCACTGTTGTTCAACATAGTGCTAGAAGTCCTAGCCTCAGCAATCAAACAACAAAAAGAAATAAAAGGCATACAGATTGGCAAAGAAGAACTCAAACTTTCACTCTTCACAGATGACATGATACTCTACATGGAAAACCTGAAAGACTCCACTTTATAATACTGACCTATGGGTTTTGTTTTGTGCCAGTATCATGCTATATTCATAATTACACCTTTGTAATATAGCTTAAAGCCCAGAATTGTGATGTCTCCGGCTTTGGTTTTCTTTTTCAACATTACTTTGGCTCTTTGGGTCTTTTCTGGTTCCATAAAAATTTTAGGATTTTTTTGTTCTAACTCTGTGTCAAATTCTGGCATTAGTTTGGTAGGGATTGCATTGAATGTGTAGATTGCTTCGGGTAGTATGACATTTTAACAATATTTGTTCTTCCAATCCATGGACATGGAATATTTTTCCATTTATTTGTGTCTTCTTTAGTTTATTCCAAAAGTTTTCTATGTTTCTCAGTGTACAGATCTTTTAGCTCTTTGGTTAGGTTTTTTCCTAGGTATCTTATGGTTCAGTGCAATTTATAGTTGCACTAAATGGTTGTGTGTTCATTTCTGGATTTTCTATTCCGTTCCTCTGACCTATGTGTCTATGTTTGTGCCATATCATACTGTCTTGATCACTACAGCTTTGTAATATAACTTGAAGTCCAGAATTGTGATGCCTCCAGCTTTGTTCTTCTTTTCCAAGGTTTTTTTTTTTTTTTTTGGCTATTTGGGTCTTTTGTGGTTCCAAAAATTTTTAGAATCGTTCTAGGTCTTTGAAACTACAATGAGATATCACCCCATACCTGTCAGAATGGCTAAAATCAACAATACAAGAGACATCAGGTGTTGGAAAGGATGTGCATAAAGGGGATACCTCCTGCACTGTTGGTGGAAATGTAAACTGCTGCAGCCACTCTGGAACACAGAATGGAGTTTCTTCAAAAAGTGAAAAATAGAACTACCTTATGATTCAGTAATTGCACTACTAAAAAACATAAATACCAATTCAAAGGGATATATGAACCCCAATGTTTACAGCAGCATTATCTGCAATAGTTAAATTATGGAAACAACCTATGTCCATTGACTGATAAATAATTAAAAGATTAAAGAAGGTAAATAATTAAAGAATAATATATAACATATATATTATTATATAGTATATTATTATATAGTATATTATTATATAGTGTATATACTATATATAGTATAATATATAATTTACATATATATGTGAGAGAGAGAAAATATTGGATATATACATGAAATATGCATATATATGTATGGAATATTAGTCAAAAAAAGAATGAAATCCTGCCATTTGCCTGACATAGATGGAGCTAAAAAGTATTATGCTGAATGAGATAAGTCAGAGAAAGACAAACACCATATGATTTCACTCATCTGTGGAACTTAAGGAACAAAACAAACCATCATAGGGTGAAAAATAGAGACACAAACCAAAAAACAGACTCTTAACTATAGTGAACTGATGGTTAACAGCAGGGAGGTTGGTGGGAGGATGGCTTAGAATGGTGATGGGGATTAAGGAGTGCACTTGTGTTGAGTACTGGATGTTGTATGTAAGTGTTGAATCATTATATTGTACACCCAAGACTAATATTTCACTGTATGTTAACTGTTTTTAAATAAAAACTTTAAAAAAGTGTCTATTCATGTCTTCTGCCCATTTATTCACTGGAATATTTGTTTTTCAGGTGTGGAGATTGGTGAGTTCTTTATAGATTTTGGATACTATCCCTTTATCTGATATGTCATTTGCAAATATATTTTCCCATTCCATCGGTTGCCTTTTAGTTTTGTTGATTGTTTCCTTTGCAGTGCAGAAGCTTCTTATCTTGATGAGGTCCCAATAGTTCATTTTTGCTTTCAATCCCCTTGCCTTTGGAGATGTGTTTAGTAAGAAATTGCTGCAGCTGAGGTCAAGGAGGTTTTTTCCTGTTTTTTTCCTCTAGGGTTTTGATGGTTTTCTGTCTCACATTCAGGTCCTTCATCCATTTTGAGTTTATTTTTGTGAATGGTGTAAGAAAGTGTTCCAGTTTCATTCTTCTGCATGTTTCTGTCCAGTTCTCCCAGCACAATTTGTTAAAGAGACTGTCTTTTTTCCATTAGCTACTCTTTCCTGCTTTGTCAAAGATTAGTTGGCCATACATTTGTGGGTCCAATTCTGGAGGCTCTATTCTATTCCATTGGTCCATGTGTCTGTATTTGTGCCAACACCATAGTGTCTTGATGATTACAGCTTTGTAGTAGAGTCTAAAGTCTGGGATTGTGATGCCTCCTGCTTTGGTTTTCTTCTTCAATATTACACCTTTCTAAAGAAGACATCCAGCTGGCCAACAGACACATGAAAAGATGCTCAACATCACTCCTTATCAGGGAAATACAAATCAAAACCACACTCAGATACCACCTCACGCTGGTCAGAGGGGATAAAATGGAAAAATCAGGAGACTATAGATGCTGGAGAGGATGTGGAGAAACGGGAACCCTCTTGCACCGTTGGTGGGAATGCAAACTGGTTCTGCCATTCTGGAAAACAGTGTGGAGGTTCCTCAAAAAATTAAAAATAGATATACCCTATGACCCAGCAATAGCACTGCTAGTAATTTAAAAATATATATATTTATTTATTTTTGAGAGACAGGGAGAGACAGAGCGTGAGCAGGGGAGGGGCAGAGAAAGAGAGGGAGACACAGAATCAGAAGTAGGTTCCAGGCTCTGAGCTGTCAGTACAGAGCCTGACATGGGGCTCCAACCCACGAACCATGAGATCATGACCTGAGACAATGTGGGACGCTTAACCGACTGAGCCACATAGGCACCCCAGCACTGCTAGGAATTTACCCAAGGGAAACAGGAGTGCTGATGCATAGGGGCACTTGTACCCCAATGTTTATAGAAGCACTTTCAACAGTAGCCAAATTATGGAAAGAGCTTAAATATCCATCAACTGACAAATGGATTAAGGCGTGGTTTATATATACAATGGAATGCTACTTGGCAATAAGAAAGAATAAAATCTGGCCATTTGTAGCAACGTGGATGGAACTGGAGGGTATTATGCTAAGTGAAATAAGTCAGGCAGAGAAAGACAGTTACCATATGCTTTCACTCATATGTGGATCTTGAGAAACTTAACAGAGAACTATGGGGGAGGGGAAGAGGGGGAAAATTACAGAGAAGGAGCAAGGCAAACCATAAGAGACTTAAATACTGAGAAAAAAATGAGGGTTGATGGGGGGTGGGGGAGAGGGGAAAGTGGGTGATGGGCATTGAGGATGCCACCTGTTGGGTTGAGCGCTGGGTGTTGTATGGAAATAAATCAGATAATAAATTATATTTAATATAAAAAAATTTAAGAAGCAAAAAAAATCCTCAAGAATATACAAAGACATAAATAGAAAAGCACCTAAGTTTGGCAAGAACACAAGGTTAATACACATAAATTATTTGTATATACATACTAGCATCAAAAAACTGAAAATGAAATTAATAAAATGATTACACACAATAGTATCAACATACAATAGGAACAAACACGAAAGGCATGAGAAATGTCTACATTGAAGACCACAAAAATTTGCTGTGATAAATTTTAATAAAGTTTAGTGAATGGAGATATATACTGTGCTTATAGATAGGAAAACTCAATATTTCATAATGTCAATGTCAATTCTCATGAAATTGATCTATATATCCAGTGCACTCCTGGGTGGCTCAGTAAGTCAAGCATCCAACTTAGGCTCAGGTCATGATGGTTGGTGAGTTCAAGTCCCACAGATTGCTCTCTGCTGTCAGCACAGAGCCCACTTCTGATCCTCTGTCTCCCTTTCTCTATGCCCCTCCAAGTGTGGTCTCTCTTTCTCTATCTCTCAAAAACAAACATTTTTTTAAAAATATGTTTTTTTTTTAAAAAAAATGCAACCAATAGTTTGATATAACTTAACAAGCTAATTTTAAATTTTATAGAATGTCTTTATTTTTAAGTTCACTTATTTTTGAGAAAGAGAGCACAAGCAAGGGAGTGGCAGAAAGAGAGGGAGAAAGAGAGGGAATCACAAACAGGCTCCATGCTGTCAGCGTGGAGCCCAGTGTGGGGCTCTAACCCATGAACCATGAAATCATGACCTGAGCCAAAATAAAGTCTGACGCTTAACCAACTGAGCCACCTAGGTGCCCCCAAATTTTATAGAATTTAAGAGGACCTAGACTACACTAAAAAAGTTTGAAAATGTTGAATGACTTACACTACCTGACTATAAGACTTACTTTAAGCTACAATAGTTAAAAGAATGTAATAATTAGCATAAAAATCAACAAAGACATCCATGGGACATATTAGAGAGCCCAAATGTAGAACTGGACTTATGCATTCATTGGATACCTGACAAAAGCATCAATGAGGAAATAAAAGTCCTTTCAACAAATAATGTCATTACAATGAATACTCAAATATAAAAAAAGATAAATCTTTATTACCTAAGTCACAATATGCAAAGATTAATTTGAAATAGGTCATATGTCTCAACATAAATGCTAAAAATATGCTTCAAAAATGCTTTTGAAGAAAACACAGAAAAGACTCTTTGTAACTTTGGAGTTGAAAAATGTTTCTGGTTTGAACACAAAAAACAATAAACATGAAAAAATTGATAAATTAGATTTCATAAAATTTAAAACTTCTATTCATCAAAAGATACTATAAGAAAATGAAAAATCAAAACACAGACTTGGAGGATATATTTACAACACCTATATTTGATAAAGATAACATAAGGCTGGTGTCCAGATTATATTTTTTATTTATTTATTTTGAGAGAGAGAGAGATCAGAGCAAGTGGGGGAGAGGCAGAGAGAGAGAGGGAGAGAGATTCCCAAGCAGTTTCTGAGTTGTCACGTGGAGCCCAGCACAGGGCTTGAATTCACTAACTATGAGATCCTGACCTGAGTTGAAATAAACACTTAACTCACTAAGCTACCCAGGTAATCCACCCAGAATATATTTTTAAAAAGCTACTACTCAATAATAAAAATACAAACACAAAAAGGGGCAAAAAATTTTGAAGAGACTCTTCAGTAAAGAGGATATACAAATGACAAAAAAGAAAAGAAAATGTCCTCAAAATAATTAGTTATCAGGGAATTGAAAATTCATAACATAATAAAACCAAAATATACCCATCAGAATGGTTACGATTTTTAAAAGAATAACAAACCAAATATTGAAGATCATGTAGAGAAACTGGAATTTTCATATATATTGGTGGGCATGTACAATGGTACAATGGAAAGAAGTCTGTTAGATTTTCTTTTTTTAAAGTTTATTTACTTATTTTGAGACAGAGAGGGCATGAGTGGAGGGAGGGGTGCAGAGAGGGAGGGAGAGAAAGAATCCCAAGCAAGCTCCACTCTGTCATCACAGAGCCTGATGCCGGGTTAGATCTCATGAAACTTCAGTTCATGACCTGAGCCAAAATCAAGAGTCACTTATCCAACTGAGCCACCCGGGTGCCTCAGGAGTCTGTTAGATTCTTATAAAACTAAACTTATCTTATGTCCTATTCTTAAATATTTACCCAAGAGAAATAAACATGTGTTCAAAAACAGGACTTGTACAAGAATATCCGTAGAAACTTCATTAATAGTAGCTACAATTTGTAAATATGTTAGGTGTCATCAACAGAAGGGATCAACAAGCTATTGTATCTTTGTACAAAAGAATACTACTCTGAAATTAAAACAAGTAACAAACTTGTTACTATGTAATAGTATAGATGAATCTCAAAAAACTTCTCATGAGTCAAAGAAGTCTTACACATGAAAGTACATATTGCATTGTTCCACTTACATAAAGTTCTAGATGAGGCAAACTTAATCTATTAGTGGTTGTCTCAGAAAGCTGAGGTCAGTAATTAACTGAAAAAGGGCACGAGGGAACTTTTTTTAGGGTAATGGTAATGCTCTATACCTAAATCAGTGTTTGTGTTGTAAGGTGTATGCATTTATCAAAGTCAGCTAATTTTAAGATTTGTGCTTAGGGTTGTACACAAATTTTGCTTCAAAAGAAAAAAACACGAATGTTTTATTATCGGTAAGTCTCCTGATGGCAATTTACTTTTAAATGCATCCAAAAATAATATGGACTAATGGGTGGTTAGAAAAATGGAGAGATCATAGATATGGTATTAAGACAAATATAGTAAAATATTAATGGTGAAATTTGTGTGGTGGGTATCAGTGTGTTCACTGTAAAATTTTTAAAAATTTTCTGTGTATTAGCACATTTCCATAGTAAAATGTCAAGAAATAAAGTACTTGTTCATGTGTGTACCTAAAGTGTATATATTTCACTGCATATGTTCCTTAAAACTGAGGGCCAGCTCCATGATACTGGTCCAAAGGGCAGAGGCTGTTAAGATTTTTTTCTTTCTTTATTAACTGATATATCCTAAGTGGATACAACAGGGCCCAACACATTAGAAGTAAATACTCAGTAAATATTTGTTGAACTGTATAAGTGACAACATATGTATATATGTGTGTGTGTACTGTGTATGTGCACACTGTGGGACTAAGCAAGGAAGCCATTAGATTGAGATGGCTTTAAATCTGCGATGGCCTATGTAAGCAAACAAAAAGATACACCTGTACTACCTCAAGGTTACAAAATAAAAACACTAAGGATAACCAATCATGAACATCTTTAAGCTATATCTAGTCAAATAATTTTCTTTCTTTGTTTCTGTACTTTCTCTTCATGGCTTTCCTCTGGTTTCTGTCTGCAAAGCACTCCTAACAACTTCCCGTCTGGTGCTGCCAACTGGAATCGATTTTTGCTCAGATAAACTCTTAAACTTATTGATATGCCTGTTTACTGCTTAACAGTTCACATATGTGTGTGCATATATATATATATATAGAGAGAGAGAGAGAGAGAGAGGGAATGAAGGAGTGAACAGAAAAGAGAGAGAGATGGGGATGAAGAGAAGGAGGGAAAAAGAAGGGTTGGAGTTCCCAAAATAATTTTTCTCATGATTTTTCCTGAAGTCAACTCAATCATTAACAACTAAACAATTTTGGAAAGGATAAAAATCATTCTACCCACGGCCCTGAGCATGAGGTCAAACCTCTAATTCTGGAGGGTTCTGTCCACCTCAATGGCTCTATATCCTCTCCTCCTACTTTGAAATATTTACTCACTGTAAACAGGGCTATGTTATGACCTTTGTTGATCCTAGGCACCTCTGCTTCTGTGGACTTGTTCCTCTATGAAACACATTATATTTTATGACCATGTTGGTATAAAGACAAATATATTTATGACTGGATTTATTATTATATACTTATTTTCATTTTTCTTCAGATTTAAAGGATATTAATATCATTTCCATTTTTATGGGACACACAAGTATCATGGGACCTAGGTACTGTTCTTTTTTTTCCCAAATGGTAAACTGGCCCTGACTGGAAGGGTTCCCATTTGAATTTGTTTTGCCTTCTAATATTTTCCTTTCCCTCCTCAACTTCCCAGCCATGTCAAGTCATCTTTTCAGTGGTGACAATATGTAATTTGGATTTTTTACCCAGATTCCAAAACTTAAAAAAAAATAATTTTCTAAGAAAATTTCCTTTCTTCAGCAAGCAACCTTTTAATTTCTCTGAGTGTAGGGAAGTCAGCCTGCTACACATTTATCTTCTCAGGCAGAGCTGCCTTGATCAAAGAGGTTTTATTAAATTGAGAGAGAGCAATTTAATATGTTCTGTGCTTTTGAATGATAGCAGTGCTAATATGCTCTTCTTACTATTACCTAATACAAATGGAAAGCCTGTTCCTTTTCCTGCAGTCCAAAAGGAATTAAAAAAATATATATGATTAGTAATCTTTTCTTACATTAAAAAAAAGCATATCAGGGAGTCGAGTAGTTTTGGAAAATATTACCTGGATTACCTTTTCCTAGTTCTAAGACCAAAGAATGTGGAAGCTGATTATTATTCCAGTAGAAACATAGACTAAACCATTCAGTACAACATATCTATTTTGAGAACCTACATATACTGTGCTCAGTCCTAGCAGTGGTGATATATAAAACGTGAGTAAGACACAGTTGTTGCTTTTAAAGAACTTGAAGTCTACATGAAAAAATAAATATGGCAATAAATATCAATAAAATTTGTTAAATTCTAGTTAGGAAATACGTAGAGAATGAGTATTGTGTAAACAAAGAAAGCTTCAGGGACTATCCCTAATTATCTTTTCATCTCATCAGAGGGTTATCATATATCCACATCTACTTCAATGTAATTTGAGATACATATCTGTAGGCAGAGTATATTTTCCATTCCATTATTGGCTTGGCTATCTGACTTGCCTGGGACAATGGAAAATAAGCAAAAGTGATATTGTGTCAGTCACAATCAGAAGCTTTAAAATGAAGGAACTACTTGTTTTGGTTTGGTCCTTTGCAGTATTTCCCTTTGCCATGAAAATTGAATGGCCAAAATACAGACAGTTCCTTCTTCTGGATCTTAAACTGGGAATATATAAGCAACCAAAGAGAGTGTAACCAAGCTGGGCTACACCCAAGCCACTCTATACACTGATAGGCAAAACACAAATGCTTATTTTGGTAAGCTATTGAGACTTTTAAAATTATTATTACAGCAAAGTGTGCAAATACAAGTAAATTTGGCCATGATAATTTATCACACATTTTTCAATATTGTCAAATTGGTTTCCATATAACATGCAGGGCTCATCCCAACAAATGCCCTTTCAATGCCAATCACCCACTTTCTCCTCTCCCCCACCTCCCATCAACCCTCGGTTTGTTCTCTGTATTTAAGAGTCTATTATGGTTTGCCTCCCTCCCCCTCTGTAAATTTGTTCCCCTTCCCCTGCCCCGTGGTCTTTTGTTAAGTTTCTCAAGATCCACATATGAGTGAAGACATATGGTTTCTGTCTTTCTGCGACTGACTTATTTCACTAGCATGACACTCCCCAGTTCCATCCATGTTGCTACAAAAGGCCATATTTTATTCATTATCATTGCCAAGTAGTATTCCATTGTATATATAAACCACATCTTTATCCATTCAGCAGTTGATGAACATTTAGGCTTCTTCTGATATTTGGCTATTGTTGAAAGTGTTGCTATAAACGTTGGGTACACATGCCCCTATGCATCAGCACCCCTCTATTCCTTGGGTAAGTTCCAAGCAGTGCTATTGCTGGGTCATAGGGTAGATCTATTTTTAATTTTTGAGGAAACTCCACACTGTTTTCCAGAGTGGCTGCACCAGTTTCATTCCCACCAATGGTGCAAGAGGGTTCCCGTTTCACCACATCCTCGCCAGCATCTATAGTCGCCTGATTTGTTCATTTTAGCCACTCTAACTGGCGTGAGGTGGTATGTCAGTGTGGTTTTGATTTGTATTTCCCTGATAAGGAGTGACATTGAGCATCTTTCCATGTGTCTGTTGGCCATCTGGAAGTCTTCTTTGGAAAAGTGTCTATTCATGTCTTCTGCCCATTTCTTCACTGGATTATTTGTTTTTTGGGTGTGGAGTTTGGTGACTTCTTTATAGATTTTGGAGACTAGCCCTTTATCTGATATGTCATTTGCAAATATCTTTTCCAATTCCATCGGTTGCCTTTTACTTTTGTTGATTATTTCCTTTTTAGTGCAGAAGTTTTTATCTTCATGAGGTCTTAATAGATCATTTTTGCTTTTAATTCCCTTGCCTTTGGAGATGTGTCGAGTAAGAAATTGCTGCAGCTGAGGTCAAAGAGTTTTTTTCCTGCTTTTTCCTCTAGGGTTTTGATGGTTTCCTGTCTCACATGCAGGTCCTCCATCCATTTTGAGTTTGTTTTTGTGTATGGTATAAGAGTGTGGTCTAGTTTTATTCTTCTGCATGTTGCTGTCCAGTTCTCCCAGCACCATTTGTTAAAGAGACGGTCTTTTTTCCATTGGCTACTCTTTCCTGCTTTGTCAAAGACTAGTTGGTCATACATTTCTGGGTCTAGTTCTGGAGGCTTTATTCTATTCCACCGGTATATGTGTCTGTTTTTGTGACACCATAGTGTCCTGATGATTACAGCTTTGTAGTAGAGTCTAAAGTCTGGGATTGTGATGCCTCCTGCTTTGGTCTTCTTCTTCAAAATTACATTGGCTATTCTGGGTCTTTTGTGGTTCCATACAAATTTTAGGATTGTTTGTTCTAGCTTTGAGAAGTATGCTGGTGTGATTTTCAGGGAAGATTGCAGCGTAGGTGGACGCTGGGCTCACCGTGTCCTGCTGACCACTTAGATTCCACCCACATCTGCCTAAATAACCCAGAAAACTTCCAGAAGACTAGCAGAATGGACTGTCTGGAGCCAAGCGTAGACAAAAGGCCCATGGAAGAGGGTAGGAAGGGCGGAGAGGCGGTGCATGCTACACGGACTGATGGGAGGGAGCTGGGATGGTGGAGGGGCAGCCAGCCCACCAGCAAGGCAGAGCCCCCAAGCCTGGCTTGCCAAAGCAGAAGGGCTGGACGGAGTGTGTTCGGACACCCAGTGGGACTTAACATCTGGAATGTTATAAGTCAACAGCTCTGCTCCAAGAGTGGGAGGGCTAGAGGACAACAGGAGGGAGAGTTGAGCCCCAGAGGACAGAACTCAGCTTGGAGGGTAACAAAGGTGCTTGCCAGCGCCATCTGCCTCGCCCATCCCCCAGCCAAAATCCCAAAGGGAACCATTTCCCATCATGGAACTTGCTTGCACCATGCAAACACCCAACACTGTGCTTCTGTGGATCTATCCCTCTGATGGGTCTGCCTCTCTCCTGGTGCCACAGGGCCCCTCCCAAAGCAGACCACCTAAGGCAAAGTGAGCTGAGCCTGCCTCTCCCGCCCCTGTTCACCTTGCAGATCCACCCTGGCTAATATGCCAGATCCCATCAAAGCAGCACCACAAGCCTGGCAGTGTGCAAGTAGCCCACCACTCCACAGTGAGTCATGCCCCTGGGAGAGGGGAAGATAAGGTACACACAAGTCTGACTGTGGCCCCAGTGGTGGGCTGGGGGCAGACAGCAGGTCTGACTGCGAACCCACCCCCCCAGTGCAAGTTACTACAGACAGCACAGGGGAAGAGCCCTAAGTTCCGCGCCACTCCAGGAACTATCCAAAATGATGTAAGGGAAGAATTCTCCTCAAAAAAACCTCCAGGAAGTAGCGACAGCTAACGAACTGATCAAAAGTTCGTTACTGATCTGTTACATTTAAGCAATGTAACAGAAAATGAATTTAAAATAATGGTCATAAATTTAATTGCTGAGGTTGAAAAAAGTATAGAGGACAGCAGAGAATCTATTGCTACAGAGATCAAGGGACTAAGAAACAGGAGGAGGTAAATAATGCTATAAATGAGCTGCAAAATTAAATGGAGGCAACACAGCTTGCAATGAAGAGGCAGAGGAGAGAATAGGTGAATTAGAAGTAAAATTATGGAAAAAGAGGAAGCTGAGAAAAAGATAGATAAAAAATCCAGGAGTATGAGAGGAGAATTAGAGAACTAAGTGATGCAATCAAATGGAACAATATCCATATTATAGGCATTCCAGAAGAGGAAGAGAGAGAGAAAGGGGCTGAAGGTGTACTTGAATAAATCATAGCTGAAAACTTCCCTGATCTGGGGAAGGAAAAAGGCATTGAAATCCAAGAGGCACAGAGAACTCCCTTCAGACGTAACTTGAATCAATCTTCTGCACGACATATCATAGTGAAACTGGCAAAATACAAGGATAAAGAGAAAATTCTGAAAGCAGCTAGGGATAAACATGCTTTAACATATAAAGGGAGACCGATAAGACTAGTGACGGATCTATCTACTGAAACTTGGCAGGCCAGAAAGGAATGGCAGAAAATCTTCAATGTGATGAACAGAAAAAATATGCAGCTGAGAATGCTTTATCCAGCAAGTCTGTCATTTAGAATAGAAGGAGATATAAAGGTTTTCCCAAACAAAAACTGAAGGAATTCATCACCACTAAACCATCCCTACAAAGAGATCCTAAAGGGGATCCTGTGAGAAAAAGCACCAGAGATATCACTACAAGCATGAAACCTACAAACATCACGATGACTCTGAACCCATATCTCTCTATAATAACACTGAATGTAAACGGACTAAATGCTCCAACCAAAAGACATAGGGTATCAGAATGGATAAAAAAACAAGACCCGTCTATTTGCTGTCTCTTATAAGAGACTCATTTTAGACCTGAGGACACCTTCAGATTGAGAGTGAGGGGATGGAGAACTATCTATCACTCTACTGGAACTCAAAAGAAAGCTGGAGTAGCCATACTTATATCAGACAAACTGTACTTTAAATTAAAGGCTGTAACAAGAGATGAAGATGGGCATTATATAATCATTACAGGGTCTATACATCAGGAAGAGCTAACAATTATAAATGTCTATGCGCCGAATATGGGAGCCCCCAAACATATAAAGGAATTAATCACAAACATAAGCAACCTTATTGATAAGAATGTGGTAATTGCAGGGGACTTTAACACTCCACTTACAACAATGGATAGACCATCTAGACACAGGATCAATAGAGAAACAAGGGTTCTGAATGATACATTGGATCAGATGGACTTGACAGATATAATTAGAACTCTGCATCCCAAACCAACAGAATATACTTTCTTCTTGAGTGCACATGGAACATTCTCCAAGATAGATCACATGCTGGGTCACAAAACAGCCCTTAAGAACTACAAAAGAATTGAGATAATACCATGCATACTTTCAGACCACAATGTGATGAAGCTTGAAATCAACCACAGGAAAAAGTCTGGAAAACCTCCAAAAGCGTGGAGGTTAAAGAACACCCTACTAAAGAATGAATGGGTCAACCAGGCAATTAGAGAAGAAATTTAAAAATACATGGAAACAAACAAAAATGAAAATACAACAATCCAAATACTTTGGGTTGCAGCGAAGGCAGTCCTGAGAGGAAAATACATTGCAATTCAGGCCTATCTCAAGAAACAAGAAAAATCCCAAATACAAAATGTAACACCACACCTAAAGGAAATAGAAGCAGAACAGGAAAGATATCCCAAACCCAGCAAAAGAAGAGAAATAATAAATATCAGAGCAGAAATAAACAAATATAGAATCTGAAAAAACTGTAGAGCAGATCAATGAAACCAAGAGTTGGTGTTTTGAAACAATAAACAAAATTGAAAAACCTCTAGCCAGACTTCTCAAGAAGAAAAGGGAGATGACACAGATAGATAAAATCATGAATTAAAATGGAATTATTACAAACAATCCCTCAGAAATACAAACAATTATCAGGGAATAATATGAAAAATTATATGCCAACAAACTGGACAACCTGGAAGAAACGAACAAATTCCTAAACACCCACACACTTCCAAAACCCAAACAGGAAAAAAATACAAAGCTTGAACAGCCCCATAACCAGTGAACAAATTGAATTGGTTATCAAAAATCTCCCAACAAATAAGAGTCCAGGACCAGATGGCTTCCCTGGGGAGTTCTACCAGACATTTAAAGCAGAGATAATACCTATCCTTCTCAAGCTCTTCCAAGAAATAGAAAGGGAAGGAAAACTTCCAGACTCATTCTATGAAGCCAGTATTACTTTGATTCCTAAACCAGACAGAGACCCAGTAAAAAAAGAGAACTACAGGCCAATATCCCTGATGAATATGGATGCAAAAATTCTCAATAAGATACTAGCAAATCGAATTCAACGGCATATAAAAAGAATTATTCACCATGATCAAGTGGGATTCATTCCTGGGATGCAGGGCTGGTTCAACATTCGTAACTCAATCAACGTGATACATCACATTAATAAAAGAAAAAATAAGAACCATATGATCCTGTCAATCAATGCAGAAAAAGCATTTGACAAAATTCAGCATCCTTTCTTAATAAAAACCCTCGAGAAAGTCAGGATCGAAGGAACATACTTCAACATCATAAAAGCCATTTATGAAAAGCACACAGCTAATATCATCCTCCATGGGGAAAAACTGAGAGCTTTTTCCCTGAGATCAGGAACACGACAGGAGTGTCCACTCTCACCGCTGTTTTTTTTTAATTTTTTTTTAACGTTTATTTACTTTTGAGACAGAGAGAGAGCATGAACAGGGGAGGGGCAGAGAGAGAGGAAGACACAGAATCTGAAACAGGCTCCAGGCTCTGAGCTGTCAGCACAGAGCCCGACACGGGGCTCGAACCCACGGACCGTGAGATCATGGCCTGAGCCGAAGTCGGACGCTTAACCGACCAAGCCACCCAGGCGCCCCTCACCGCTGTTGTTTAACATAGTGTTGGAAGTGCTAGCATCAGCAATCAGACAACAAAAGAAAATCAAAGGCATCAAAAATGGCAAAGATGAAGTTAAGCTTTCACTTTTTGCAGATGACATGATATTATACATAGAAAACCCTATAGACTCCACCAAAAGTCTGCTAGAACTGATACATGAATTCAGCAAAGTCGCAGGATACAAAATCAATGTACAGAAATCAGTTGCATTCTTATACACTAATAATGAAGCAACAGAAAGACAAATAAAGAAACTGATCCCATTCACAATTGCACCAAGAAGCATAAAATACCTAGGAATAAACCTAACCACAGATATAAAAGGTCTGTATGCTGAAAACTATAGAAAGCTTATGAAGGAAATTGAAGAAGATATAAAGAAATGGAAAAACATTCTGTGCTCATGGATTGGAAGAATATTGTTAAAATGTCAATACTACCCAAAGCTATATACACATTCAATGCGATCCCAATGAAAATTGCACCAGCATTCTTCTCGAAGCTAGAACAAGCAATCCTAAAATCTGTATGGAACCACAAAAGGCCCCAAATAGCCAAAGTAATTTTGAAGAAGACCAAAGCAGGAGGCATCACAATCCCAGACTTTAGCCTCTACTACAAAGCTGTATTCATCAAGACAACATGGTATTGGCACAAAAACAGACACATAGACCAATGGAATAAAATAGAAACCCCAGAACTAGACCCACAAAAGTATGGCCAAGTAATCTTTGACAAAGCAGGAAAGAATATCCAATGGAAAAAAGACCTTCTCTTTAACAAATGGTGCTGGGAGAACTGGACAGCAACATGCAGAAGGATGAAACTAGACCACTTTCTTACACCATTCAGAAAAACAAACTCAAAATGGATAAAGGACCTAAATGTGAGACAGGAAACCATCAAAACCGCAGGAGACCGCAGGAAAAAAACCTCTCTGACCTTAGCTGCAGCAATTTCTTACTTGACACATCCCCAAAGGCAAGGGAATTAAAAGCGAAAATGAACTATTGAGACCTCATGAAGATAAAAACCTTCTGTACAGCAAAGAAAACAATCCACTAAAACTAAAAGGAAACCAATGGAATGGGAAAAGATATTTGCTAATGACATATCAGACGAAGGGCTAGTCTCCAAATCTATAAAGAGCTCACCAAATCCACACCCAAAAAACAAACAATCCATTGAAGAAATGGTAGAAAACATGAATAGACACTTCTCTGAAGAAAACATCCAGATGGCCAACAGGCACATGAAAAGATGCTCAATGTTACTCCTCATCAGGGAAATACAAATCAAAACCACTTTGAGATACCACCTCATGCCAGTCAGAGTGGCTAAAATGAACAAATCAGGAGACTATAGGTGCTGGTGAGGATGTGGAGAAATAGGAACCCTCTTGCACTGTTGGTGGGAATGCAAACTGGTGCAGCCACTCTGGAAAACAGTGTGGAGGTTCCTCAAAATATTAAAAATAGACCTACCCTATGACCCAGCAGTAGCACTACTAGGAATTTACCCAAGGGATACAGGAGTTCTGATGCATAGGGGCACTTGCACCGCAATGTTTAAATCAGCACTCTCAACAATAGCCAAATTATGGAAAGAGGGATTTTTTTGTAGACATAAAATAGATGGATCTTGTTTTTTTTTTGTTTTTTTTTTATCCATTCTAATACTCTATGTCCTTTGAATAGAGCATTTAGTCCATTTACACTCAGTGTCATTATTGAAAAATGTGGGTTTAGAGTCATTGTGTTATCTGTAGGTTTCATGCTTGTAATGAGGTCTCTGGTACTTTGTGGTCCTTTCAACATTTCACTCACAGAATCCCCCTTAGGATCTCTTGTAGGGCTGGTTTAGTGGTGATGAACTCCTTCAGTTTTTGTTTGGGGAAACCTGTATCTCTCCTTCTATTCTGAAAGACAGGCTTGGTGGATAAAGTATTCATGGGTGTATATTTTTCCTGTTCATCACACTGAAGATTGCCTGCCATTCCTTTCTGGCCTACCAAGTAGCAGATAGATCTGCTACTACCCTTGTGTGTCTACCTTAGTATGTTAAGACCCATTTATCCCTAGCCACTTTCAAAATTCTCTCTTTATCCTTGTATTTTGCCAGTTTCACTATGGTATATCATGCAGAAGATCGATTCAAGTTAAATCTCAAGGGAGTTCTCTGTGCCTCTTGGATTTCAATGTCTGTGTACTTCCCCAGATTGGGGAATTTCTCAGCTATAATTTGTTCAAGTACACCTTCAGCTCCTTTTTCTCTATTCTTATTCTTCTGAGATTCCTATGATATGGATATTATTCTGTTTGATTGAATCACTTAGTTCTCTAATTTTTTCCTCGTGATCCTGGATTTTTTTATCTCTCTTTTTCTCAGCTTCTTCTTTTTCCATAATTTTATCTTCTAATTCACCCATTCTCCCCTTGCCTCCTCAATCCATGCTGTGGCTGCCTCCATTTTATTTTGCATCTCATTTGTAGCATTTTTTAATTCAACATGACTATTTTTTAGTTCCTTGATCTCTGCCACAAAAGATTCTCTGTTGTCTTCTAAGCTTTTTTCAAGCCCAGGGATTAATCTTATTACGATTATTCAAAATTCCTGTTCACTTATATTGCTTATATCTGTGTTGATCAATTCTTTAGCTGTCACTTCTTCCTGGAATTTCTTTTGAGAATTCTTCCATTTCATAATTTTGGCTAGTTTTCTGTCCTTTATCAGTTTTAAAAGCTTGTTTTGTGCTCTGCACCTGTGAGCACTTCTATACTAAAAAGGGGTCATACACTGTCCAGGGCCTGGCCCTTCAGGAGGTGTTTTTTGCAGAGTGTTACTTGCTCTCTGTTGTTGTGACTTTAGTTATTTTATTTCCCTACTCATAGTGATTTTTGGACCTTCCACCAAGTGTGCTTTGATTTGTTTCTTGAAGTCACCCTGGAAAAGAAGACAAACAAACAGGAATCAAAAACACGCAAACACAGAAACAAATAAAACAACCAACCAACCAAACAAACAAAAACAAAAAGAATCCAAATGCAAAAAACCAGAAACACTAGCTATAAGTAAAGAACAGGGTGGAGGCGTTGTTGATGGAAGAGCACATACAAAGAGAAATCACAGGGGAGGGGAAAAAGAAAAAATAAATATTGACCAGGAAGAGAGACTAAACAGCTTAATCCAGAGAGAGAAAAAGGAAAATAAAGAAGGAGGTGGGGAAAAAGAAACGAAGATAAAGTTATATGGCTTTATTTCAGAGAGAGAGAAAGTAAAGAAGGAGGTGTAGAAAATGTATCAAGAGAATGGATTAAATATGTCTGCTTATACAAATAGACAACCAGAGTAACCAGCCTAGAGGAGGGAAGATATAGGAAGGAAAAAAGGAAGGAAGAATATATGTAAATAATAAGAATTGTCTTAGAAATAATCCAGGCAATGCAACAGCACTGGTCTGGAGGAGGGGACTGTCTGCTTCCTCAAAGGCTATCCCACTCCAGTAGATAAGCAGTTACCTGGTGCAGAGGTGCGTGGTTTGGTGTAGGCAGGTCCCGCCTCCACTGCAGGTCCGAGGACTGATCCCTGAGACCCCACCTTGGTGGTGGTGGGGAGAAAAATATGACCCCCCCCCCCCCAGTCTCTTCTCCAGGGACCTAGTGTCCCAAATCACTCCATTCGAGCCATCCTCACTGTGCCACAGGTGCAGATGAGTCAGTGTGTCTCATTCTGCCAACCCCCTTGCCCTGGCTCTTGGCTAGGATTTAAACTCCTGCTACATGTGCCCCCGGAACTGGGGAAGTGCCTTTTTATGTCGCCTGATTGTGGTCCTGGCTGGTTTGGTCCTGTCCGGCAGTATTTTAGGTTACCGCTTTCTCCTACTGCAGATGTGCCCCTGAAATACCACCGAACCCAGGGTTTGCTCCCCTCCTCCCTGGGTGTGTGAATAGGGCAGCCAGCCCCTGTCTGGAGAAAGTCCTGCAGTTAGAGATGGGATCCCTCTCCATCCCAGTCCGGTTTTTCTGTTGTTCATATACAGTCCTTTGCTTCCCCAGCCATTCTTTCTTTTCCCTTTGTCTCTCCTCAGAAGGGGATCCCTCCCTTCTGTGCCTACTCGCCCGTTTTATCTCCCCCAGTTTGCGATCACCTACCTATGGCCGATCAGGTTGTCCCAGTGTCTCCCTGGTAGGCTCATTCTCTTTTCCTCCCGGACTCTTAGGGTTCAAAGTCCTTTGGCTTCAGCCTTTCTTTGTTTGGGAGATGTGGGAAATACGGATCTCCCTACTTCTCTGCCATGTTGGCCCCTCCCTCCTTATCACACATTTTCTATATGACCATCCCTATATCTGAACCTTAGAAGCAGAAAATATGCTACTTGACTGGAATTAATAGAATTACTCAGAAAATAGAACAAAGAAAAACCATGCTGGTTTACCATAGTTCTTTAAAAAGATCCAGAAGATCATTTCATAAAAATATAGTGATAAAATCTGATTTTGTGAACTTCTTATGAAATTTGTACACTCATTCCTTTCTAATGCTTTTGTAATGGCCCCAAGTCTTCAGGAAAATAATTACATGAACTGTAAAAATGTTTCCATTTGGCACAATAATACCATTACTGAAAATGTGGTTTAATAAAATAATTTTTTTAAATAAGATAAAACATCGCACTGACCTTTTTCCCCAAAAATTATCCACAATGGTAGAAAATTATAAAATTATACATAATTATACTTATTAATGGGCATATTTAGTAACTATGGCAAACCAGTTTTATGGAATGTTATGAACATTAAAACTGTACTTAGGAACACTATATAGCAATGGGGCAAAGTTTATGAAAAAATGCTATTGAAGAGAACCAGATTGAATTGGAATACACACTATAATTATAAGTATTTAAAATATGTAGGCATATGGATTAAAATGAATATTAGAAGTCTTTGATATCTCATCATCCTAATTTTAATACTTTTTGATATGTCTGAGATGGGACTGAAAAAGACAAAACTAACCTATTACAGCAAAGAGACAACACTCTCATGCCAGCAATCCTCCATAATCATGTTTAGTCTTTCATTGCCAAAAATTCTCTAAAGTGTGATTGCAAATCTGTGTCTAATATACAAAAATATCTTTGCTTTTTATAATCAAAAGCTTAGTTCAGAGTATTGAGCAATTGAAGTATATATTTTCAAAGACTGAGAACCAAACTGGAAAATATGATAGATTAGATCCAATTAAAACAATTAAGAATATTTAGCCTGGAGAAGAGGAGATTTAAGGAGGTGGAAGATTTTTCTACCAGTGCATAAAGACTTTAATTATTCTTTGTAGAAAAAATGGCAAAAATGTAATAGGTAAAAATCAGAAAAAAACTACCAAACTCATAAAATTGAAAGGCTAAGAAATTGATCCAAATTTAAATAAAATGAATGGAAATGCAATATTTTATCATGAAATGGATCCTAAGGCAGAAAGAACAATAACTGTTGATATAGGTAGCAAAATTTCAGTGAGGTATGTGCAATACATGGTATTGTTACATCAATGGTTATTTCATTTTCAGACAATGTATGATGGTTATGTTGAAGAGGTTCCTTGTTCTTGAGAAATATACACTGGAGAATTTGTGGGTGATGATACAACATGCCTGAAGCTTGTTCCAAGTAGTTCTGAAAAGAATTAAAAAGATGATAGATAGATGATAGATAGATAGATAGAAAGATGGTAGAGAAAAAATGTGGTAAAATGTTAAAAATTCAGGAAATCTTAGGGAAAGACATACAGATGTTGCAAATTTTATATAATCTTGAGACTATTTTGACAAAAATTATGTAAAAAATTAAACTGTGGAAAGAATCAGAAAAATATTAATAGCAGAAATTAAAGTTAAATTGTTCCAATGTGAGAATTCTCCTTACCTCTGGGAGAAATAAATCAAATATTCTTTGGATAAAAGAATCTCCTCCATCCAGGCTCCTCAAGATTCCCAAAGATCAAGTTCATCTAATTATGAGAGCACAATAAGAATATTTACCAATCCATGAGTAAATAATTTACCAAGAAACAGTCAGCAAAAATGACAATAACAACAATAAAAAATTAGAACTCTCAAGATTTTAGATAAGTATATTCAATACATTTAAGGAGATAAAAGCTAAAATCAAAAAAAAAAAAAAAAGACCAAGAAATAACATGTTATCAAAAATAAGGGGAAGTGGGTATGAGGTGGGTAAGATAGATAATGAATATACCTATCTTGATGAGCACTGAGAAATATATAGAATTGTTGAATCATTATATTGTACACCTAAAACTAATGTAACATATAGCTAATATAATTAACATAACATCTTAATTGAATAAAATAGATATAAATAAAACATTACAAAATAAATGATAAAAATAACTAGGCATATTTCACAATGTACCAAGAAATCTTTTAGAAATAAAAAATACAATTCTTGGGATTTAAAATCTGTAGAATAATTAAGGGAAAAACTACTTAAATGGACAATAGATCTAAAAATCTGTCACTCAGAATGTAGCCACTAGACATGAAAACATAAAAGAATATAAAAGAGTAGTAAACAAAGTAGAAGATAAAGTCTAGTACATAACCACTTTGCAATTTCAGAAGAGACAAAAACAAAGAACAAAGAATAGGAAAAAGCAATGTTGGAAGAGAAATGGCAATAAAGACAAAGAGAAGACTATAAAAGCATACAAAGAGAAAATTACAAATCCTCTAAAAGAAAAAAAAAAAAATAGGTGGCTTTTCTCAGTAGCAATGATAGTACCCAAAATAGAATATCTTTAAAGTGCTAAGAGATAGTAAATATTAACCTAGAAGTGTGTAATTTACTGGACTACACAATTTATGCTTTACAATACCTTAATGAAGAGTATATCAACCATTACCTTAATTTGACCCTTACTGAAAGGCCACATTTTAATCAGATGCTAGCTTTTCCCAATTTTGTCTTTTAATAGTCAAGATTGAGCAGTACTTGCTTCTTCTAATTACTTGAAACCAAGAATTAAGAGCTCATTCTATTCCTCTTCATTCCTGCTTGTAAACTGGCCAATTTCTTTCTGAGTATATGTCTTTATTTTAAGAATTTACTGAAGACAGACATAGTAACCAATACATATGACAAAAAAATTCTGATCCTTTCTTCCACAGCAAAAAGTTTATTAAATAAAAGATCTTCAGTCCCAAAAACGAACAGTGCTAATTTCACTTAATGTTTTGCCACTGCACAAGGATTGTCACCCTTCCAGCCTCTAATAATCAATTTTCTTGCTATTCACACCCTGATTTTATCTATCTATCATCTATCATCTATCTATATCTATATATCTATATTTATATCTATCTATATCTATATCTATCTTGAGTAATATCTATATATCTATATCTGTATATATATAGATATATATCTACATATATATAGATATATATCTACATATATATCTATATATATATATATCTACATTAAGCCAATTTTTAAAATATATTTTAGGTTGCTGTTAGGCATCCTACTTTGGGTACCAATTTCTTTACAGGTCAAGATGGCCTAAGTAATTAACAACTGCCCAAATGTCAGCGTCTCTAAATAATAAAGATATATTTCTCACTGCGCTGTTTGGATAGAGGCTCTATTCCACATCATACTCATTTGTGACACAGGCTAAGAAAGAATCCATCATTGGGAATGTCACTTTTTGTGGTAGAAACCAAGGTATATTCCCCAGAACGCTCTTGGAACAAGTACTTTCTGCTCAGCTGCAAGGAACAGAGTCATCAGACAGCTTCCTGCCTGTCAGGGCCAGGATTAGACTCAGGTATATCAGGCAAATTAAGTACTTGCCTCACATGAAAAATTTAAAGGAGTGCCAAAAAAAAAAAACCTCCGTGATTAATATAAATCATATTTTAATGAAATATTTTAAAAATCAAAATTAATTAAAATTTCCATGATAAAAAAAATCAAATTTTAAATAAATACTGGCTGTCAGCTCCTTCAGGGTCAGCCTCAACTACAGAAAACCCTTTTCCCCCAAGGTCACAATTTCTCATGCAGCCAGCATCTTTCTGATGAGTGAAGGAGATTGTGGTATAAAGTCTCACTAACCATTAAATCCCAAATCATAATGTTGAGTGAAAAAAGCAAGTTGATGATAAACACGACTGTATGATACTTATTATTTAAAATTTTATAAATAAAAACAGGCATATGTACTAAAGTTATAACAAATATATATATATATATATATAGTACAAAATTCAAAATAATGATTAGCCTTCACCATTAGAAAAAAGACATAACTTAAAATGGTAGACTCATAGGAGGCTTAAAAGATATTGATTATGTACATATATAATATATATATTACATATGAATATAGATAGATAAACATTATGAATGATTTCATAATTAAACATCTAGAACAATATACATGATATAATCCCATTTAGACATATATATAAACACTAGAAAAATGCATGCATACACAAATATACACAAAATATTATCATTGTTCTTTGAGCATTTTAAGTCATCTGGCTCCCCAATTTTTAAGTCAATATTATAAAAAGGAAAAAAAATAATTATTGTTTTAAATAATTGTGAATATAATAGTATATCTCTGTAATTTTATAACTTAAGGGTATACTTCTATTGGTTAGACATAAGAAATATTTATCCAAAATCCTGAGTCCATACAGAAACTGCAGAACAACACAATGCCTTTGTTTACCCAAGCCTCAAGTTAAATGTCAAAAATTTAGCATTGTCAGTTTATGTGCTTGAATTTGATGAGCAAAAAAACCTAAAATATCACTCTTTTCTTTCCAACTAGTAAATGTACTCTTGGCATAATAAGCTTTTGATCTCTATAGTGTACAAGGAAATTGATTAGATACTTCTCAGGTCATATTGGCTTTTTGACTCACTCCCATTTATACATCTTGACCTGATGTGTGGTAGCAAAAGTGGGTCTTGACAGCCTATTGAGCCTTAAATCAAACATGAGAGAGTGAATTTAAGTAGAAAATTTTTCTTAGGGGTTTCTGTTACATCAGATTGTAATGCTGCTTTTATTGTATTTAAACTGTGTTCAAGG
Source organism: Panthera onca (assembly GCF_046562875.1). Taxonomy (NCBI): domain Eukaryota; kingdom Metazoa; phylum Chordata; class Mammalia; order Carnivora; family Felidae; genus Panthera; species Panthera onca. Next base: position 82,854,113 of record NC_138348.1, on the reverse strand, counting down.
GTTATGCAGGCAAGACAACTTCTCAGATCTACTTGATGCACAGAATTTTATAAATACTCATCAAAAAATTTCTGGTAAAGAGAAGTGGGTTGGAGTGGGCTGTCATTTTTTTTTTTTTTTTTTTTTTTATTTATTTTTTTTGGGACAGAGAGAGACAGAGCATGAACGGGGGAGGGGCAGAGAGAGAGGGAGACACAGAATCGGAAACAGGCTCCAGGCTCCGAGCCATCAGCCCAGAGCCTGACGCGGGGCTCGAACTCACGGACCGCGAGATCTTGACCTGGCTGAAGTCGGACGCTTAACCGACTGCGCCACCCAGGCGCCCCGGAGTGGGCTGTCATTTTTATAGCTAAAGTAGTATTATGGGAGCCGCATGACTTTGAAACAAAAGGTCAGGCTACTCAACTCGAAAAAAGTCTCAAGGTAGTGTCATTATGATCCAGTCAGCACCTGCAGCAGGTAAATGCAACAATATTGTAGAAAAGACCAACACAGCAGAAATTGCAACAACCAAACTTATTTAACCTTTACTTAAGGATCTTCTAATTTCTTTTTCTGGCATCTGTTTTCTACTTTGTTTCACTCCAGTAAAGTGTAAACATCATGAAAACAGAGACCTTGCTTATCTAATTCATTGCTGAATCTCCAACATGCTTAAAATTTAAGACTATGTAACTGACTCATCAAAGTTACTCAACCATCACTCCTGATTCTGATGGAGACAACACATAGAAAATCCAGCCTAAAGAGGTAGCTGTCATCCAGGGAAATGAACTCACCCATCCTTGTCTGCATATCCAACATCCTATGAGTTCTTCTCTCCTACCTGGTCATATTTCTTCTCTTCAGGTTTTCATCAGCTGAAGAGCATCATCTCTTCTTGTCTGAACCAATAAAATAGAGTAAAAGTCTTTTCAGCTTGTGATCTCACTTATTTCCCTATATTTGTAACTCTGATTTGATTAAATTCATCTGTGTGTGGACAGAGTTTCTTTACTTAATGAAAAATAACAGTATAGTACATTAGGACATTCTGAGATTTAAAAATTTCCAAGGCAGAGTAGAGTTAGAAGATATATATGGGAATCTGCTGACAAGTGCTGGTAGTTTTCATTATTTTTTCAATAATTTAACACTCTTGTCAAAAGTTAGAACGTGTGGATCACTGGATCTACAATTTAACATTAAGGAATTTGTATGATCTCTTGACAAAATGTTGAAATGTTAGCTTAATTGAGATCCTAAGCCTTATTTTGAGAACAGGTACCAACTTTTTTAGAACAAAATTAGTTTTTGTTTTTTGTTTTTTTTTTACTTTTGAAAAGAAGAGAGAGAGAGACAGAGGTGTCAGCGGGAGAGGGGAAGAGAGAGGGAGATACAGAATCTGAAGCAGGCTCCAGGCTCTGAGCTTTCAGCACAGAGTTCAATGCAGGGTTCAAAATCACAGACCACGAGGTCATGACCTGAACTGAAGTTGGACACCTAACTGACTGAGCCACCCAGTGCCCCAGAACATGTCCCTACTGATTTAAAAAATTTATAGTTTCTCATTTTCCTTTCATTTTCTATTTAAATTTATGTACTTATTTTGAGAGAGAGAGAGAGGAAGAGGCAGAGAGAGAGAGGAAGAGAGAGTGAGTCTCAAGCTCCACACTGCCAGCATGGAGCCCCATGCAATGTTCAAATTCATCAACCATGAGATCATGATCTGAACCGAAATCAAGAGTTAGAGGCTTAACTGACTGAGCCACCCAGGCACCCCCAACCTGTTTTCTAAACACATTTCAAAGACATTTCATCAACTGTATATCTTATAGCATTACTACTGAATTCAACTTTCTGCTTTCAGTCAATTTTTAAACTTTAAGGAAAGACAGTTAAATCATTCTCCTTATTTTCTTCCTTTTGGGATTTGCTAATCCTCTCTAATACTTCAGTTTGAAGTTTCAATTGCTATATTCACGTTCATATTTACAAAAACATATCCCCTCTCTTATTTATCAGTTGCATCCTCAATGAAACCTTTTTAAATGAATCCTTTGATTTGTTTTCTCTTCAGTAACTCCTGTTACACTTCATTGCCTATAGGTATTATCCTCTAATTTTATTGTTGGTTGTATACCTGTAATTGTTTTTGTTGTTCACAAAGCAGAGGACCAGGGACTGTGGAATCAGACAAGTGGGTTTGAATCTCTACTCCTACTCTTTTTTTTAAGTTTATTTATTTGGAGAGAGAGTGTGTGCAAGTGGAGAGAGGGGCAGAGAAAGAGAGGAGGATGAGAATCCCAAGCAGGCTCCACAATGTCAGCACAGAGCCCAATGAGGGGCTTGATCTCACAAACTGTGAGATCATGACCTGAGCCAAAGTCAAGAGCCAGACCCTCAACCAACTGAAACACCCAGGTGCCCCATACCTGCTCCTACTCTTTTTTTTTTTTTTTTTTTTTTTTTTTTTTTTTTTTAATTTTTTTTCAACGTTTTTTATTTATTTTTGGGACAGAGAGAGACAGAGCATGAACGGGGGAGGGGCAGAGAGAGAGGGAGACACAGAATCGGAAACAGGCTCCAGGCTCCGAGCCATCAGCCCAGAGCCTGACGCGGGACTCGAACTCACGGACCGCGAGATCGTGACCTGGCTGAAGTCGGACGCTTAACCGACTGCGCCACCCAGGCGCCCCTGCTCCTACTCTTAAACAAGACTTTAAGTTTGCTATTTCAGCTCTTTAAGCTTTTATAATGCCTTTATAAGGTAATGTCTATTTCATATAGTTGTTACGAATATCTGTATTACATATGCAAAATACCTAATACAGGACAGTTAAAAACTATATGCTTCCTCCTATTTGAAGTAGAAGATAAATGAGCTCTGCTTTGGATTGTTGAATTTGTGGTGAAGTATTGTGGTCCAGACAGAAGTCTGGGCTGAAGCTAGATTGCAAAAACTTCCAAATCTATAAATAGTAATTAAATTCATAGGAACAAATGAGACCACCAAGAAAGAAAATGTAGAGAAAACAGAGAAGAGAGACTAAGAAAGAACCGTAAGGAGCAATAATACTTAACAATACTTAATGTCCATTTCTCTTCTTGTTCCCTTCCATTGGCATCTCCCAAGGCCCAACACTGGGCAGGTTGTTTGCTTTTCTCTTCATCGGTCATTCATTTATTCATTCATTCAGGTGACTTACCCAGGATCTGTAAATATGCACAGCCTTGTTGCATTCTCTAGAAGTACAGTAATGAACCAGACAGAAAAAAATTCCCTACTTACACAGAGCTTACGATCTTGTGCATCAGTCAAGCAATTAATCAACCAATAAATGAAATATCAAAATAACAAAGAAAACGTCAGATAGCAATAACTGCTTTGATGACAATAAAAAACAGATGAAAAGATAGCAACCAGGTCTGGGAGTACTTAGGTTGTTTATTCAAGAAAGCCCTCTTTTTGTTGGGGAATTTAAATTATATCTGAATGACAAGAGGGCAACAGCACATAAAAGAACTCAGGGAAGAGAGAGGAATGGAGGAAAATGAGTGCATAGGATTTAAGTGAGGAATCAGTTTGGCCTGTTTAAGGCTTAGAAAGGCCACCATACTTAATGTATACAACTTGACAAGTTTGGAGATAAGTATACATTCATGAAACAATCTCCACAGTTTATGCCATAAACAGAGACATAATCCAAAAGTTTTCTCCTGTCCTATTGTTATTATTATTGTTGTTGTTGTTATTTGCATTTTATAAGAACACTTTACATAATACCTCAATAAAGTGGTTTAAACATGAACAACAACAAAAAGGCTAGCTTTGCTAGAGGTAGTAAGTAAGGAAGAGACTAATAAAAGAAGAGACCAGAAATCCATTCAGGATCCAGAACACATAGTACCATGTAGACTGTGTATTTTATTCTAATTAAATGGAAAATCCATTAAAGTGTTTTAAGTTGACTAATATGATTTGCATTTTTTAAAAAGATCCTTTCCCTTTAAAAGCAAAAATGAACTACTGCGACCTTATGAAGATAAAAAGCTTCTGCACAGCAAAGGAAACAACCAACAAAACTAAAAGGCAACCAACGGAATGGGAAAAGATATTTGCAAATGACATATAGGACAAAGGGCTAGTATCTAAAATCTATAAAGAGCTCACCAAACTCCACACCCGAAAAACAAATAATCCAGTGAAGAAATGGGCAGAAAACATGAATAGACACTTCTCTAAAGAAGACATCCAGATGGCCAAGAGGCACATGAAAAGATGCTCAACGTCGCTCCTCATCAGGGAAATACAAATCAAAACCACACTCAGATATCACCTCACTCCAGTCAGCGTGGCCAAAATGAACAAATCAGGAGACTATAGATGCTGGAGAGGACGTGGAGAAACAGGAACCCTCTTGCATCGTTGGTGGGAATGCAAATTGATGCAGCCACTCTGGAAAACAGTGTGGAGGTTCCTCAAATAATTAAAAATAGACCTACCCTATGACCCAGCAGTAGCACTGCTAGGAATTTACCCAAGGGATACAGGAGTACTGATGCATAGGGGCCCTTGTACCCCAATGTTTATAGCAGCACTCTCAACAATAGCCAAATTATGGAAAGAGCCTAAATGTCTATCAACTGATGAATGGATAAAGAAATTGTGGTTTATATACACAATGGAATACTACGTGGCAATGAGAAAGAATGAAATATGGCCCTTTGTAGCAACGTGGATGGAACTGGAGAGTGTGATGCTAAGTGAAATAAGCCATACAGAGAAAGACAGATACCATATGTTTTCACTCTTATGTGGATCCTGAGAAACTTAACAGAAACCCATGGGGGAGGGGAAGGAAAAAAAAAAAGAGGTTAGAGTGGGAGAGAGGCAAAGCATAAGAGACTCTTAAAAACTGAGAACAAACTGAGGGTTGATGGGGGGTGGGAGGGAGGGGAGGTTGGGTGATGGGTATTGAGGAGGGCACCTTTTGGGATGAGCACTGGGTGTTGTATGGAAACCAATTTGATAATAAATTTCATATATTGAAAAAAAAGATCCTTTCCTTACAATCATAAAAGAATATTATGAAAATTATATGTGAACAAATTGGGCAATCTGGAAAAAAATGGATAAATTCCTAGAAACATACAAACTACCAAAATTGAAAGAGAATAGAAAATTTGAACAGGCCCATAACCAGAAAGAGACTGAATCAATAATCAAAAGTATCCAAAGCCAGGTGGCTTCCCAGAGGAATTCTACCAAATATTTAGAGAAGAGTGAATACCTATTCTCAATTTTTTCCAAAAAATAGAAATGGAAGGAAAACTTCCAAACTCATTCTACAAGGCCAAAATTACCCTGATTCTAAAACCAGACAAAGACCCCACTAAAAAAGGAAAATTAAAGGCCAATATTCTTCATGAACATGGATGAACAAATTCTCAGCAAGATAGTAGCAAACCAAATCTAATAGTACATTAAAAGAATTATTCACCATGATTGAGTGGGATTTATTCCTGGATTGCAGGTGTGGTTAAATATTTGCAAATCAATCAACATGATGCACCACATTAATAAAGAAAGGATAAGAACTATGGATGGTGTCAATAGATGGAGAAAAATCATTTGACAAAATACAGCACCCATTCTTGATAAAAACCTTCAATGAAGTAGGGATAGATGGAACATACCTCAACATCATAAAGGCCATATAAAAAAGACCTACAGCTAATATCATCCTCAATGTGGAAAAACTGAGAGCTTTTCCTCTACAGTCAGGAGCAAGACAAGGATATCCACTCTCATTATTGCTATTTAACATAGTACTGGAAGTCCTGGCTGCAACAATCAGACAACACAAAGAAATAAAAGGCATCTAAATCGGCAAGGAAGAAGTCAAACTTTCATTATTTGCAGATGACATAGTTTCTGTAGAAAACCCAAAAGACTCCACCAAAAAAATTGCTAGAACTAATACATGAATTCAGCAAAGTCACAGGATATAAAATCAATGTACAGAAATTTGCTTGGTGTCTATACACCAATGAAGCAGCAGGAAAAAAAAATCAAGGAATTAATTCCATTTTCACCTGTACCCAAAATCATAAGAAATAAACCTAACCAAAGAGATAAAAGATCTATACTCTGAAAACTATTGAACACTCATGAAAGAAATTGAAGAGGATACAAAGAAATGGAAAAATGATCTATCCTCATGGACTGGAAGAACAAATGTTGTTGAAATATCTGTATTACCCAAAGTATCCTACACATTTAATGCAATCCAAATCAAAATATCATCAGCATTTTTCACAGAGCTATGACAGACAATCCTAAAATTTGTATGAAACTACAAAAGACCCTGAATAGCCAAAGCAATCCTGAGAAAGAAAAGCAAAACTGGAGGCATCATGATTCTGGACTTCAAGCTATAGTACAAAGCTGTAGTCATCAAAACAGCATGTTACTGGCATGAAAACAGATACAGAGATCAATGGAACAGAATAGAGAACCCAGAAATGGACCCACAACTATATGGTCAACTCATCTTTGATAAAGTAGGAAAGAATATCCAAGGGAAAAAAGACAGTCCCTTCAACAAATGGTGTTGGGAAAACTGGATAGTGATGTGTAGAAGAATGGAACTGGATCCTAAATGTGAAACAGGAAACCATTGAACTCCTGGAAGAGAACACAAGCAGTAACCTCTTTGATCTCAGCTGTTGGAACTTTTTACTAGTCACATCTCTGGAGGCAAAGGAAACACAAACATAAATGAACTATTGGGACTTCATCAAGACAAAAACTTCTGCTCAGTGAAACAAACAATAAACAAAGTTAAAATATAGCCTACGGAATGGGAGAAGATATTTGCAAATGACATATCTAATAAAGGGTTAGTATCCAAAATCTATAAATAACTTATCAAATTCAACACCCAAAAAACAAACAACCCAGTTAAGAAATGGGCAGAAGGCAAGAATAAACATTTTTTCCAAAGAAGGTATCCAGATGGCTAATAGACAGATGGAAATATGCTGAACATTACTCATTATCAGGGAAATACAAATCAAAACTTCAATGAGATACCACCTCACAACAGTCAGAATGCCAAAAGTAACAACACATGAAACAACTACTGTTGGAGAGGATGTGGAGAAAGTGGAAATTTCTTGCACATTGGTGGGAATGTAAACTGGTGCAGCACTGTGGAAAACAGTATGGAACTTTATCAGGAAGTTAAAATAGAACTATCTTAGGACCCAGAAATTGCTATAGTAGTTATTACTCAAAGGATACAAAAGTACAGATTCAAAGGGATACATGCACCCTGATGTTTATAGCAGCATTATCAACAATAGCCAAATTATGGAGAGAGCCCAAATGTCCACCGGCTGATGAATGGATAAAGAGGTGTGATAGATGATAGATAGATGATAGATAGATAGATAGATAGATAGATAATAGATAGATAGATTAGACAGATATAATGCAATATTACTCCACCATCAAAAAGAATGAAATCTTGCCATTTGCAATGTGGATGGAACTAGAGTGTATTATCCTAAGTGATATAAGTCAATCAGAAAAAGATAAATACCATATGATTTCACTCTAATGTGGAATTTAAGAAAAAAACACATGGACACATGGGAAGGAAAAAAAGAGAGAGAGGGAAGTAGCCAATGAGAGTCTTGATGATAAAGAACTAACTGAAGGTTAATAGAGAGAGGCACGAGGTGGGCTAAATGAGTGATGGGTATTAAAGAGGGCACTTATTATGATGAGCACTGGGTGTTATATGTAAGTGCTGAATCTACTCCTGAAGTCAGTATTCCACTATGTATTAAACAACTGGAATTTAAGTAAAAATTAAAAAAAAATAAAATAAAAGATCCTTTCTTGCCCTTTGTAAGTTGAATGTATTAGGAAGATCTGTTATGATACTGATAAAGTAGACCAAGCAGGAGATGGTGGTGTTTTGAAACAGGATATAGTAGAAAAAGAGAGATATTGATGGGTTCAAGATACATTCTGGAGAATGTATAATAATGATTGATGACAGGTTGGATATTGTGGAGTGAGACTAAGACTTGAATTGATGATGATAAAGAGATGACAAGTGGAACATAGATTTTGGGCTTGAACAGTTAGATAGATAGCAGCACTGTTTACTCAAATGATAAGGACTTCAACAACAATAGGTTTGGGGACCCTGGGTGGCTCAGTCAGTTAAGCGTTTGACTCTTGATTTCGGCTCAGGTCATGGTTCATGAGATTGAGCTCCGCATAGGCTCTTCTCTGACAGTGTGAAGCCTGCTTGCGATTCTCATTCTCTCTCTCTCTCTCTCTTTCTCTCTCTCTCTCCCTCTCTTCCTCCCCTGCTTATACTCTCTCTCTTTCTCTCTCTCAAAATAAATAAATAAACATAAAAAACAATAGGTTTGAAGTGTGATGGCAATCAAGCATTTTATGTTAGCTGTGATAAGTTGGAAACACCTACTAACATTGGATCTCATCAAATAGTGAGCTGGACATACAAGGCTGGAATTCAGGGGGGACATCTGGGCGAGAAGAAAAATATAAGGGTGTAAACATAAATGTCAATAAAAGCCACAAGAGATAACCTAAGTAGAAGATGGATAATGAAAGGACAACATAACCAAGACATAGAGTAACATCTGCAACTCAAGCGAAGTAGAATTTAGAACAATCAGTAAGGTAAAGAAAAAAAAAATGATAAAACACATTAGTGCTGCAGCCTGCAAAGGAGGCCAAAGAGAAAATTTTGAAGGAAGTATTACAGTTGCTGAGATTAAAATAGATGGGGATGGGGAAGTAATAATTTTGCCAAACATTGAAATTTCTAATTCCTTCAAATACTAATCCATGACTTTGACAAGAGTAGATTAAGTGGGTTAGAGAGGATGAAATCCTAATCAGAATAGATTTTGGAGGGAACATGGAAAAAGTAAAGCAATGACTACAGACATCCTTTCTAAGAGTCTGCTAAAAAAAAAAAAAAGAATAAAGGGAAATAAAGACAAAAGGCTGTTATCTGGAGATATATGTAAGATCAAAGGAGGAAATACCAGCTCTTCTATGTATCCTTATGGGATTCAGTAGAGACAGAAATAAGGGAGGATAGTGGAAGGAATAAAGTTCTTAAAAAGCCTAGAGAAGATAGAATCCACAGTAAAAATGAAAAACTTATCTTTGATAGGAGCATTGAAACTCCATATGCTGTAAGGAAAGGGATGATAAACAGTACAGGTAGAGATTCAGGGAGATTGGTAATGGAAAGATGGAGTTCAGTTGGGTTTGCTTCAATTTTTCAGTGAAATATAATGGAAGATCATCAGCTGAGAGTAATGGGGAAAAAGTGGTGTGGGAAGCCTAAAGTGAGAAAAGAAATTGAAATAGTCATTTTAGAAACATGGAAAACAAACACATTACAAAAGTTTGGTAAAATTATGGGACAGCATTAAGTACCTGTTTGAGACATGAACTTAAAGGATGCCAATCAGCATGGCTATGTTTTCTTCAGCATATATTCAATTACATTTAAGCAGGAATTAGGTATTGCCTCTTCTGTTAGTAACCATCCCAACGGCTGGGATCAGTTTCCATTAGTTACATTCCAGTTTATTTCCTTGGGAGACTAGGTGGGACAGAATAATTGATATACCAGGTGATCTATTTTCTGAACCACAGTATCCTCAGCCTATAATACTAATTCCCAAAAACTCACATATTTATCTGTCCTAGAGTTAGTAGCACTATTGTCTCTAATTTAGTTATAATGTCTCTTTCTAGCAGGGGAGTAAGGCTCTCTGGAATTATGAGGAATGAATGAGAAAAAAATAAATTTCTCTATATACATCCCAGGGTCTGAGAGAAAAAAATTAGAAGTTTTCCGGAGATGCCTCTAATCGTCATGCTGGCATTTGGATAGTTGGCCTGAAGTGAAAAGGAGGATAGAAAAAGTGGCTCCGGTATCAAGAAAGGATTGAACTGGCTTCCTGGTTACCTGAATTTTCCAGAGGTACCCAAGGCTCCAGGCTTCCAATAGAAAGTTCTTTCCGAGAGCCACCCTGAAGAGCCCCAGGCCCCATCAATCCCCTCCAGGGATGCTGGTTATCTAAGCCCTCACAGATAGATGTCCCCACGGGCATTCAGGCTTCCAGTGACTGTCTCCAAACAAGGGGCATGGCTTGTGGGGCTTTGACCTCTGTTGTCCTGAGGGCAGTCTCAGTTCTAGTCCCCTAATTGGCCACAGAAGTGGCATTTGGTGCCAGGATCTTGGGAAGTCTAGTCTGACATAGTAGGTAGGTCACGACTAAGGCCTCAGATTTTTTAAGTCTCCTTCCTGTTTATTTTATTTTATATTATTTTATTTTATTTATGTATATATTTTTTAAATCTCAGTTGTAATACTCGATTGGCAGCTCCTAAGAGCTCCTCCAGGGTTCCTTCCAGGCCAACAGCCAATTTTTGCATTTCCTCTGAATATGTAGGGCTGATTGAGTGACAAATTTGTCCTTTAAAATCATCTTAGCCTTACGGTGTCATGGGAGATAGCCCTATATTTAATGAGAGCCTCCTTCAACTTCTCCAGGAAGGCCATCAGACTGTCATTTTGTGTTTGTAAAATAATGGCTAATTTACCATAATTTAAGGGCTTAGTCTTAGATTTCCTTAATTTTTTCAACACACAAGCTTGGAAGTGTCAGCGATACCATTCCCCGATGGGATGGTCATAGTCCCAATTAGGATCTCGGGGTGGAACTGTCTGGGCTCTAGTAGGGAGTTGGAAATTCCCTATAGGACCTCCAGTACCCATGGTAATTAATGAGTTTCTCATCCCCATATCCCTTAGCTGCTGCCTGAACCCCACATTCTTCTTTCTCATTAACAGTCTGATTCAACAAAAGCATTATACCTTTTCGGGTCAACTCAAAAATATACATAATATTCTAAAAGCCTTCTATATACTTATCCAATCAGAAAATTTACCTATATCTCCTTTTATTTGTCTTAAACCTTGTAATGTAAAGGTTTCTCCTTCTGACATTCTAGCTTCTTGTAAGGGAAACATGCCTATTACATTATAGGGAGGGCCTGGATAAGGTGGGCAGCAGGGAACAGAATTGCATTTTTTTAATATAGATTGAGGACATGAAGAAGAGGAGGTTGAGGTGGAAGACTTCTTTCCTCCTCTAGATCTGCTTTGGATACAGGTAAGGAGCACTTAACTGTTTCCCCTCCTGATTGCTGGTCTTCAGAAAGGGTTGCCATTAAATCAGGATCCACCTTACATTGCTTACATGTATCTCAATTTTTTCTTAAGGCCCCAAAACACTGAACATAGGGGATTTCTCTCCATTTCCCCTCACATTTACACAACAAGTCCAATTGCAGGATAGTATTATAATTGATATTTCCTTCTGGTAGCCAGATTTCCTCCTCTTTCGTTTTGGGGCCAAGCCTTTGTGCAAAAGAAAATGAGTCATAATGCATTCCAAAGGAGTAATGGCCTTGGTTGGGGAATTACCCATCTATAGGAAAAAGGGAGAAAGGTGTCCCTTATCTCAATTTCCTATAGCTGGCCAGGAGAAACCTCATCTCCTGGTCCCATGTTTTGGCTGGTTATGTGACTGGCAGCCAAAAACCTTGTCAGTCCCATGAGGTGCTAGGAGCAGTCACTCTTACCCAGGCTTACCCTAACTCTGAGAGCTGACGTGGCCTTCCCAGATTTCTCCTACCATTCCATTTCCTGCCTTCAGGACCTTGGGGGTATGGACTGTGACCAAACTAGACTTCCCTGGTTGTTGTAGGATGCACTAATTTTATTTTGGCCCAACAGTAACTTATGGTCATCAACCTTTAAGTAGGAAAAAGGGGATTAAAGGACCAAAGCCAAGGTCTATTCCCCTGTCTTTTTCAACAACGCCCACATAAATATGTTCCAGCCATGTGGATATCCATTTTTGGCACACAATGGGGTAAGTTTATAAAACAGCTCCCATGTATCTCAGTAAAAGCCCTTCATATATCATCCATCCCTCATAATGGCATAGGATAAATAGGAAAAACACAAATGTGGAGGACTTGGAGGCTGGCACAAAGGGTATTGCCATCATTTTCCCAGCCTTTGAATCAAAGCAGGAGGAATTTTAATCTTAAACCAGTGTACGTTTAAAATCCATTCATTTGAACCTTAGTCCATCCTGAGTACATATAAAATTTCTTTCTAAAGATTTCCCTTCATTAACCTTCTATAACTTTCCTTTGCATTTAGATTTTGTCCCAACCTATTTGTCTCCAAATAAACAGTATCATTTAGGACAAAATTACTTTCTTTAACCTTCAACAAAAATGTATTTCCATTTTTTATATCTTTTTTACATATCTACTTTTTTACATACAGAGTTGCTTTCTTTATTTCCATCAGTTTTAACTACACTTAATAGAATTTTAACTCTTAGAAACCTTAGTCTCCAGTGAAAACTAAGTAGTAACCAACTGTTAACTCTATGTTACATCAGAAATTTTTTTAGATGGCAAACTTATGAATCCATTAAGCATAAAGCATGGTTCCCACAGATCCAAATATCCGTAGTTCTCTGCAACAAGTCAGAAGCACAAACCTACATCTAGTTATTAGTGCTTTAGCCTCTTATCTCATTAGATATCCAATGAATTCAATCTCAATTTCTCCTGCAAGCAAAAATTTAATGTTTTAGGTAACTCAAGACTTTGAAAGCAATATTAACAATTACCCATGAAAACTATGAGACAGACAAAATTAGCCATTACTTTAAGATCATCCTTTTGCTAACAAATTGGAACAGAGATAACATGAGCTTATTTGACCTTCAGCAAATCTAGGTAGAATAAGTTTCATATTTAATGTTGATAGAGAGGTCTACCTTAGACCAACAAACTTAAATTAGCTTAAACATCAAATATGTCCCACCTGCATCTGCTTAAAAGACAATCTGTTCCCCTTAGTCAATTTTTACCTGGGATCCTGATGGGGAAATATGAAGTGGGCAGTCTAAGTGGTGCTTTTGGCTCCTTGACCTTAAGTGTGGGAGGAGCTGATGGTACCTGAGGCATTGAGGCCAGTTATTCAGGCTGCACCCCAGGTGGTGCAGAAACACAAACAGAAGGTGGGAGAAGGGGAGGCAGAAGAGAGAGATGCCTCCAGGAGGTAGAGAAAGAGAGTTCCTGGTTTTAAATCTTCTCAGCTCAGACAGAGGAGCAGATGCCATGGTTTTTTTTCCCCCTTCCATCAACAAGTGGAAATATGCAGTCCATGTGAGACCAGAGAAGACAGAGAATTTTCCTGAAACAAAGGGAGTTTTGGCAGCTGCTCTGCTTGGGAATATTCCTTAAAATCCCTGTTCTGGGGTAGACTGACCAGAGATAGCTCTAACAGTTGGTTTTTGAGGAATTACCCCCATCCTGGTATCCTAGATGTGGTCCCTCCAAGTGTATGGTGTTACAGGAAAAACATGAGGGAAGAGGTTGTTTTGTCCTCCTGGCCACTGCCCTCAGGTCAGGATAACCCCCTGACTCAGATCAGGTCTCTGTAGACCTGATTCTGCCTTAAGTTATATGGGCTCATCACAGAATCACAGGCTAGGACCCACTCAGGCTCCTTAGCCAAAACAGTGGAGCAGAGGCACTCGCACACACATTCAGACAGATTTCAGACTTCCACCCAAGATTTCCCTGTCCTATGTGGTGATGTCACCTGGGAGGTGATCAAGATCCCCTTCTGCCTCTAGGGTGGGCCTGAATTTGGTCCTGGGCCCCTGGGGACACTTACCTGATCTCATGTTCTGTCCTGGCAGAATTTTTTGATTCCCCCTGGAGTCTGTTCCAGTGCAGTGGTAGCCAACTATTGTCAGGCCCGGCCAGGGTCAGGGTTCAGTTAAATAACTGGCCACATGCCTTCATTTCCATTGCAGGGGTCTATGGTAAGTGGCCTCTCTGCTGGCCTCCAACAATGGTGGCTCAAGGGACCAGCATGGCTGTTGGCTTCCTAGCCAATGCACCAAAAATGTTACAGCAGATACTTGGCACCCAGGAAAGACAAGCGACATGCTCTCAGGCAACCAGAAAATACTGTTTATTTTGTACCAATGCTGGCCCAGAGGAGTCACCTCCAAAGGCTGAGCATCTGGCTTGGATTTTACTGATCTTTTATACATATGTGCTTCTGGGTTGGGCAGGATCAGTATAGTCAAGCTTCTGGCTGATGCAAGAGGCAAGCAAGATTGCAGAAGTCAAAACCACACAAGGGGAGTATCCCATCTTGGACATCTGGCTGGCCCTTTTTATCTGTGTTTACCAGCTTTCCTTCTCAAGAGAATCTGGGAAATACATTTTGCAACTTCCAGCCCCAGAAGCATAGAAATGTGTAGGAATAGGAGAGCAGATGTACAAATTAGTACAAATAAATGATATATATATAATTTAATATTAATATGTTTAACATTAGGAAATATAGATTTAAAAAATACTTGTTCTTGCTTTAGCCAGTTTCCTTAGAAGCAAATTCTGATATAACGATTGTATGCAAGTGACTTATTAAGAAAGTACTTTCAGAAGAAACTAGTGAGGGAGTGGGTGAAAACAACAGGGAAGGAAAAAGAAGTCAAGCAAAGATGTATTGCAGGCAAAGTCTCCCAGAGGTGAATTAGCCTGGGCCTTAAGGTTGAAGGTTAATCTAAGCACCAACTTTTATCCTGAGAATTATTTAATCTCTCTTTTTTTTTTTTGAAGCTTGAGGCACATACATCAGTGCAAACACTTTCCCAAAATGGCATTAGTAACTTTCTTACTGGCAGGTAAGCCAGCAGACCAAAAGAGTTTTAAGTTTTTAAACCCCTCAAATTCTTCCACTGAAGGTGCCCTGCACCTCTAATTAGAGGCCCATATTAGAGGCAATCAATACCAATAAAATATCTTATCCATAAGAGGAAGGTGAGTATGAACAGGAACCTCTTGCTGTTTTCCCAACTCTCTGGGGCAACCTCTGCCAATCCGATGGCAAGGAGTAAAGATGGTCTATTTATTTTATTGGACAGATGATTCCTCAAGCTTCTCCTGTGCATAGACCAGCCAGCTTCTGGGGTGTGGCTGGAGCGGGGGCTGAAGATCTCAGGAGCCAGCATCTTTTTGAGGATCAGTTTAAGCAGTTGACCGGGTCTGAGTTACTTCACCAGTTAAGGGCTCTTCAGAGTTGGCCTTCTTAACTCTGCAGTGGGCCTATGGGGTGATTCCTGAAACTTTGAGGGCTGTAGGAGTTGTTAGAATAATGATATGAGGCCCTGTCCACTGTGGTTTAAGAGGTTCCTTTTTCCAGTCTTTGACCCATATGGAGTCTCCTAGCAAAAAAGGGGTGGACAGGGTTCCCTAAGGAAATTGGGGCCCTCCCTATGGTGTATCTTTGTAATCTATTTAGGACTGTTCCCAAGGTCTGAAGCTGTTCTCTTATTTCCTTATCTCCAATTTGGTGTAGGTCTCCTGGGAGTTTTCCTATGCATGGGGGAGGCTGTCCATATACTAACTTGATGGAAGAGAATCCCAGTGCCCTAGTGTGCAACAGGCACGCAAGAGGGCCAATGGCAGTAAATATGGCCATGGGAGATTAGTTTCTTGGTGGAACTTAGCCAGGTCCTTTGAGGGTGCGATTCATCTGTTCTACCTTTCCTGAACTCTGGGGCTGGTAAGCAGTATGCAGTTTCCCGGTAATGTTGAGGGACCTGGTCAGGGTTTGTATGATGTCTGCCACAAATGCAGGTCCATTGTCACTGTGTATGGTTAAGGGCAGACCAAACCAAGGCACAATGTCCCATAGAAGAGCTTTGGCCACCTCACGACTTTGTTCCATCCTGTTCAGGAAGGCTGCAACCCATCCTTAATATTACAAGGAGGTACCTGACTCCTTTGCTTGGTAGTATATCTGTGAAGTCCACCTCCAAGTCTTCAAAAGGGGTGGCCCCCATCCTTTGTATGCAGGTGGGGCCATGGGGCAGACTGGGCATTGTTCTTGGCACATATTACACATTGTTCGCTGACGGTCTGGCATAATGCCTGAAGCTGGCTGGTATAGTAATTCTTTTTGAGGATGGCCTCTAGTGCAGTTTTCCCATGGAAAACACCTTTGACCGGGTGACACCACCACACCAAAGG
The DNA here is from genome assembly GCF_046562875.1 of Panthera onca. Classification (NCBI taxonomy): domain Eukaryota; kingdom Metazoa; phylum Chordata; class Mammalia; order Carnivora; family Felidae; genus Panthera; species Panthera onca. The sequence goes on along the minus strand of NC_138348.1, from coordinate 82,837,915 downwards.
TGTTGTGACACCACAACACCAAAGGTGTTTTCCCATAGATGATGGGACAAATATGTGTCCGTTTGGCATGACCCACCATCCTTTTTTTTTTTTAGTGTGCCCCCTTCTGTTGAGACCCAATTTCTTTCCTCTTTTGTGTAAAGGGGCAGAAGGGCCTCCATTGGGGGTGCAAGGGTCATGATATAGGTGAGAGTTTTGCCTGGGTCATCACAGGCAGCAGCTCTGACTGTTTTGTTGGCCAGGCTATTTCCTTGAGTTACGGGGTCATTTCTGATGTCCCTTACAGTGTAGGATAGCTACCTTGTCTGGAAGCCATATGGCTTCAAGGAGTTCTAGTATTTCTTCCTTGTTTTTGATAGTCTTTCCTGCAGCAGTAAGGAGGCCTCTTTCTTTATAGATGGCATTGTGTACATGCACAGTAGTAAAGGCATACCGAGAGTTAGTGTAGATGTTGATTCGTTTGCCCTTGCTGTGGATAAGGGATTGGGTTAGGGTGTATAGTTCAGCTCGTTGTGCCGACCATCCTTCTGGTAATGCCTTGGCTTCTAAAACTTCGGTAGTTGTGGTTACCGTGTATTCTGCTTTTTGGGTGCCCTCTTGTAAATAGCTGTTCCTGTGGCTGAACAGGGTGATCTCTGGGTTTTTTGTAGCCTGATCTCAGAGGTCTGGGCAACTGACATAGATTTCATCCATTACTTCGAAACAGTCATGGTCAGGTTCCCCTTCTTCCATGGGGAGGAAAGTGGCTGAACTTAATGTCCTTACTGTTTCAAGAGTGACCCTTGGGTTTTCACAGAGAAGCCCTCGATATTGTGTCAGCCGAGAGCTGGAGAGGAAACGATATCCCTGTGTGTTCATGAGGGACATGACCACATGTGGGACTTGACATTAAGTTTTTGTCCTAGGGTAAGTTTGTCTGCCTCCTTGAAGGGCAGGACGGTGACTGCTAGTGCCCTAAAACATGGTGGCCATCCTGCAGCCACAGAATTAAGCTTTTTTGACAAGTAGGCTATTGGCTGTTGCCAGGGCCCTATTGTCTGAGTGAGGACTCTGAGGGCTATTTTATCTTTTTCATGTACAAAGAGGTTAAAGGGTTTTTCTATGTCAGGTAAGCCCAGAGCTGGGACTCGCCCCAGAGCCAACTTTATTTCTGTGAAAGTGGCCCTTGCTTCTTCAGTCCAGGTGATCATTCTGCAGTCCAATAGATTGCAAAAGGTTCTTGCTATGGCTGAGAATCCAGGAACCCAAATGTGACAGAACCCTGCAGCCCTCGGGAGCTCTTGTAGTCCCTCTTAGTTTGGGATTGGGGTAGGGAGGCGATGACCTTTTTTCTCTCCAGCCCTAGTGTTCTTTATCCTTGGGTGAGGAGGAAGCCTAAGTATTGGACTTGCTGTTGGCAGATCTGTGCCTTTTTCCATGAGACCCAATACCCTGAGTCTGACAGGAGTTAAAGGAGGGCCCTTGTGCCCTCTGTACAATTTTCTCAGGTATAGCTAGCAAAGAGGAGGTCATCTACATACTGGAGAATGTGGCCTCCCTTAGAAGCTGGTGAGGTCTCCAACCAATGTCTCTCCAAAGAGGGTAGGTGAGTTTTTAAACCCCTGTGGGAAGCATGTCCAAGTCAGTTGCATCTGACGCCCTGTGTCTGATTCCATCCATTTGAAGTCAAACAAGGGTTGGCTCTGGGGGGCCAAGTGGAGGAAACCAGCTGGCAGAGCTTGGGATCTGGCTGAGGAGTGTGTATGGGTTCAGGAACACCAGGTACAAGGCTCGAACTGGTCAATACCTTGCTCCCATTTTCTTGACTGGAAAGAGTGAGGTGTTCTAGGGTGATTGGCATTCAACCAGAATGCCTGCTTTCTTGGATGCCTGCCCTTGCCTCTTGTGGGGACGGGGTATTGCCACTGTGTCTGCGGTTGAGCCCCTGGGATTAACTCTACAATGACGGGGGGCTGGTTGTGGGCAAGTCTGGGGGAGGGGGGTTGTCCTCAGCCCGTATAGTGGGGACGGCAGTCCTGAATTTGGGCAGGCTGCTCAGTTGGGCAAAGGCACAGAATAGCCTCCATTTTTTATTTAATTGGAGGCTGGTGCATCCTGTTATCTCAAAGTTTATTTGGGCCCCAAGCTTTGAGAGTATATCCTGGCCAAGGAGAGGGATAGGACACTCAGGTAGGTAGAGGAACTTATGACATACCATATGGCTCCTGAGTTCACATAAAAGTCATAGTTTGGCCCCCTACTTTTATTTTGACCATGGGCTCATGGGGGCCAAGAAGAAGTGAGCCTTGTCCCCCTCAATCTGAATCAATTCCTGTTAGGTCTATGAGGTCTTTTATTTTTATTTTTTTAAGTGTTTATTTTTGACAGAGAGACAGAGCATGGCAGGGGAGGGGCAGAAAGAGAGGGAGACAGAATCTGAAGCAGGCTCCAGGCTCTGAGCTGTCAGCACAGAACCTGACGTAGGGCTCGAACTCACAGACCATGAGATCATGACCTGAGCCAAAGTCCAATGCTCAACCGACTGAGCCACCCAGGCACCCCCTTATGAGGTTTTTTTTTTTTATAAGGTTCTTGTGCATATAGGTTGGGTTTCTGGGACTTTCCCTGGTTGGGACGTTTATTTTTTTATTGTCCTTTCTCCTTGCAGTAGGCACAATGACACCTTGCTAAAGAGGTTCTGGGCCTCCCCCCTTTTGATGGCTCTCTTATGCCTCAGGATCAAACAGGGTGTAATGCAGTAAACCTCACATAGCTTCTCATAATAATTCCTAAGGGATTTCCCTTGCTGTTGGACATATTCATGAGCTTCTTAGTCCCTGCTTGAATCCCCTGGAGGAGAGCCTCTTGGTACCAACAGATGTGGACCGGCATCTGGAGAGCACCTGCACCTGACCAAGGGTGCAAACTGGCCACTGGTCTGGGGGACAGAGGATCTGCCAAGTCCGGAAGTGGTGGGGAGACTGAAGGTGGTGGAGTATCAGGAACCTGGGGGTTCATTTGGCAGGGGCAAGATCAGTTCTTCCTCTGGATCACCGGTGAGAATTTGTGGAGGTCAGGACTTCTGTTGACCTTCCTTGGGCCACTTTGTGGAGGCGACTAAGACCCTAGCTTGTCCCTGTTTGTTGCAGGTAAATCGTGCTCAAGGGGGAAGAGTTTGGGCAATCTCTAACCAGGAGCCAATATACAGGAACTGATCAGGGTAACCTGGGTCTCTGGCGACAAGATGCCAGTGGAGGTGGACCGGTGGGACATCTAAGGTCCCTCTGAGGGCCATCCTACACCAAAAATGGTCCATTCTAACTCACATAGGGTTCTTAACTTGCTGGGGGTTATCTTAATTTTATAGTCTCTCCAAAACCCCTTCTTTGCTCTCTCCCGACCCCATAATATTCCCAAGAGACAGAGTCACAAAGACATACAGAGGGGTAGGAGTGCCCCCTGTAATGAAGAGACCAGTCAGATGCCATCTGGCCATGTCCCAAAGGAACTTAGGTGATACTTAGCCATAGTGGTCTCAGCCTTGTGACTTACAATCAGAAACTATTCTGATGCCACCATAGACTGTATGCTGTTCACCACGGAATCACAGATGGACCCACTCAGACTTCGTGGGCTTTTGGGGACGTGCCCATGGTGCCTGCCCATGGTGCCACAGAATCAACCTCAGCAAGCAAGCCAGACTGAGTTGCACATTCACACTCACATATAAACCAGAGGTTTTACATTCCCTCTCACAATGTGCAATGTCTGAGGTCTCTAGGGAAGAGCAGGCTCCCCCTTCCACCCCTACGGGCGGGCCAGACTGAATTGGGGCTCCAGGCCTTACCAGTATCTAATGTCGGGTCAAGGTCCTCACCTGCCAAGTCTCCTCGAGTCTAGTGGGAATGGCGGAGTGGGGCCAGCCTGAGGAGACCGAGCATGATTCCTCATTCCATCACTGCCTCATTGTTTTCCCGGCGGGATTAGGTTTCCTGGTCAGGGAACCAAATGTTATGGAAACTGGTCTGGATCACCCAGAGGAAGAACCAGGCAGCACTCAGAGATCTTGGTGGATTGGAGTTTTATTTTACACCAGTGGGCTCAGAGGAGACAATCTTTCCAAATGTCTGAGCCCTGAGCACAAGCATGGGGGACAATTTTGTCTGTTACTTCTGCATTCCTCATTAGTAGTAATTTGGTGCATGTGGCAAGCAGGGTGGAAAGAAGAACCCAGAAGGGGAGTCTTTGGTCAGGGACAGGAATTTCCCTATCAGTCCTATTGGCCATCTTATAACAGATTTTTCCCTAACAGGATTACTGAGATAAAACATCATATTCTACCATTTTTCCTGCATAAGGTAGTGTAGTTTTAAAACTAAAATTGTCACCTGTGCAATAATCTTGTTTCTCAAATTTTAAGACATGACCTTCCTAAAATCTCAAATCCTCCACCTGCACTTAAAACAATGTCACTGAACATTTCCACCTGGTTATCCAACTCTACTTCAAAGTGAAAATGCTAACTAAAAATGTAACAAGAATCTCTTCACCAAGTAGAGATCCCTGAAACAAGATTTGGAAATGGGAAGTAGATATTTTCCTGGGATTTCTTTCTTACTTCAAGTTCTCAGGTGTTTTCTTATAGAGACTGCTGGAAAAATTGGCAGTGCATGGTGACCTGAGCTTGATCCACATCTGAAACTTGGCCCCAATTTCATGGTGAGATTAGAAATCACAAAGCAAACAAGCAACTAATCAAATGACAGTAAAAACAAAAACCCTAGAGAACTGCCTTGTCAAATGTGTTTGTGAAGCACATTTTTTGATGAGAATTTGGAATGATGGTAGGATTCAGAGCTGACAGCCGAGAAAGAATTCTTAAAGACTTCTTTGGTGCAAAATGTGATTTTATTAAAGCACAGGGACAGGACCCTTGGGTAGAAAGAGCTGCCCAGGACCCTGTGAAGAGACTGGTTATACACTTGGGAGTTGGAGGAGGTAAAGTCAAAGGGAAATTTCCAAAGCGATTTTCATATGCTAAAGAAGATTCACAGGATACTGAAGGCCTAGCTATTTTCAAGCTAAGGTTGTTTTTCCCTCAAGCAAAGCATTAACATTAAGACAGTAGGAAATTCCTGGAGAAATGTTTTACTCTATCAGCCTCAAGTATTTGTCAATGGTCTGCAGGTTATAAGGAAATTTAATTTTACCTGCCATTTCCTTCTGCCTTTGTTTCCTACATCAATTTTTATACTGAAGATTTGGGTGTGCCCTTGGAGTAGATCAATCCTTTGTTCTTACAAAACTCTCTGAATGGTCCAATTAGTTATGAAAATTTAAAGTAGAGACAAGTAGATCCATGAAGATAGTTACTGTCCATGAAAATATAAAAACTTGGGAAAAGTTAAATGTAAAAGTACATTCACAGCAACATTAAAAAGGAAAACAAAATTGTCCACTAATGAATGTGTTTGAGGAAATTATAATGCAACCCTCTGAATAATTGTATGCCATCATTAAAAATAATAATCTAGTCTAATATTACTAAATGGAAATATATCTCTAAGATATAAAGTTACAAAATGCAAATGTTAGATTTAAATGTTATGATTTCAGTTATATCAAAAGAAAAATAAAAGGGTCTGTGTATAAATAAAGAGAAAAATAAGAAACGGTATACAACAAATAGTTAATACCAGTTATAGCTGAGGAGGGAAATTGGCAAAAGCAGAGGAGATGAGTGCTCCTCCCTTTAGGTGGTTTCAAAGAAGAATTATGGATTTTTTAAATTTTGTGTGTTTGTTTTTCTCTGAATTAAAAAAAAAGATAGGTATAAATATCTAACATAACCTCAGTTTTATTCATTGACTTGTGAGTTTGACAACATTAAATTTAAAAGAAACCACTTAAAATTGAGGCGCCTGGGTGTCTCAGTCAGTTAAGTGTCCGACTTCGGCTCAGGTCATGATCTCACTGTTTGTGAGTTTGAGCCTTGCACCGGGCTCTGTACTGACAGCTTGGAGACTGAAGCCTACTTTGGATTCTGTGTCTCCCCTTCTCTCTGACCCTCCCATACTCATGCTCATGCTCTGTCTCTCAATAATAAATAAACGTTAAAAAAAAATTAAAAACCACTTAAAAAGCCTCAGCTTAACATAGTGACTAGACAATGCATTTCTTAAGATTCTCTTTAAAATAGTCAAAAATAGATATCAAAGTACTAAATCTAGTAATATTCTCTTGTTTGATAAATATCCATTAACTTTGAGGATGGATTGAGAAGGAATTTTCAGACTAAGTTTTACTTGTCCTACCTTTTACTATATTCTTTGGCACTATCTTACCTAGTGATTGCCTGCACCATCTGGGCCTTTCTTATAGATATAAGGCTGCTTGGTCAAGAAAAAAAAAAGAGAAAAAAGCATAACAGCATGAGAAGGATATTCTAAACCAGCCAAGGTGGTCTCACCATCCTTTAACCCCCACAACACCTCTCTTTACATTCATCAAGATCCACAGCTCTTGAATAGCATTTCAACAATTAGAGGGAGATGGCAGCTCATTGCATCTTGAGGTGATTGGTTGCCAGCGGAAAAGGATTGTAAAAGGACCTGAGATATCGAGCTCGTTGTATCTTCACCAGTTACTTATTTAACACCTACTGTATGACAATGCTTTATGTTCCATAGAGGTGATAAAACAGTAAACAATATAATGGCCAATGACCTGGTTAGGTATTTTCACTAGTATTCTCTTGGCACTTAAATTAACTCCTGCCATATGGTAAACATTGTATTTCTGACAGGCTCTCAAGGAGGGAGGGAGGGATGAAGGGATAAAGGGAGGAAGGAAACTTAGAACCTACTCAGATAACCAAACATTAAAAATATGAGTAAATCAGCTTCCATAATGTCAGAACAAAGACCTCAATTAACTACTCGAAAACAATAAAAATACAGCCAAAACATCTAAAATGAACCATTTCCTAAATCTGGCAATTAACCACAGTCACAGAATGAAATGAAAATTTATCCAAGAGACCCTACTGAACCTTGATAATGATGAAGGAGCATAAGGCAGGCTGAAGGCAAATTACAAGGTAGCACACCCCTTCCCCCAGGTGGGATATGTGTGATATTCTTCAGGCACACCTGGCTGCCCAAGAATGAAGAAAACAAATGGTTAACTGATACAAATCGCAGTCTTACAGGACATGGGTCTCCATCAGTTTACAAATATCTTAGTAAATTACAAGAAAAAGGCAATCTTAACAATAGCCTTATCTCCAGAAACCTGTAGACTCAGTTTTTTGGAGCCCCAACATAACCCCTCCATAGTGATATGGGAAACAAAAGCAAGAAAGAAATAGCAGGTAATATTAAATTTCCTTATAACCTGCAAACCATTGACAAATACTTGAGGTTGGCAAAGTGAAACATTTCTCCAGGAATTCCTACTGTCTTAATGTTAATACTTTGCTAGAGGGAAAACAACCTTAGCTTGACAATAGCTAGACCTCCAATATCCTGTGAATCTTCTTTAGCATATGAAAATCTCTTTGAAAACTTCTCCTTGACTTTACTTTCCCAAACTCCATAGTATATAACCAGCTGCTCTTCATAATCCCAGTGCAGCTCTTTCTGCCCAAGGGTCCTATCCCTGTGCCTTAATAAAATCACCGTTTTTGCCCCAAAGACATTTTCAAGAATTCTTTATTGGACATCAGATCCCAGCACTGCAAACCCCACCATCACCCAAAATCCTCATCAGAATCGTGTTTAAAATTTTTTAACATAGTCTGCGGGTTATAAGGAAATTTAATTTTACATGCTATTTCCTTCTTGCCTTTGTTCCCCATATCACTATGGAGAGGTAATGCTGGGGCTCCAAAAAACTGAGTCTACAGGTTTCTGGAGATTAGGCTATTGATAAGTTTAATTTTTCTTAATTTACTAAGATATTTGTAAAGTGATGGAGCCTCGAACAATTTAACCATATGTTTTCTGTACTTTCCTTTGTCCTTTGGCAGCCAGGAGTGCCTGAGGAATGTCACACATATCCCACATATGTGTACAGGTGGAAGAGGAGGTACAGGTGGAAGAGGAAGGAGAAAAAATGATAGCTTGTGCTTGATCCTCATCTTGCCTTATGCTCCCTCATCAATTCCATGGGAAAATGAGGAGTTATTGAAGCATTTTTAAGCAGGCAAGTTACATGATGAAGTTAGCGACCAAGTTACAGAAATCATTCTGGTTTATAAAAGGAACATAGATGTAGATAGGCATGAATGACCAAAGAGAGATTACATGTGAGGTTATTTCAGTAGTCCAGATAAAGAGAAGACAGTGATGAAGACAGGATGGGTACATATAAATAAATAGATTTAAAAGATATTTTAGAGGTAAAATTTGTAAGAATTTGTTGGTGCTTACCAAGATTCTGACTTGAGCTGTTACGTGTTTAGTGGGTTTTTAAAAATTATCACTATTATTATTATTATTGAGATAGAAAACATTGAGGAGGAGGGTAGATGAAACAAGAGTTTAGTTTAGAATGGGTTGATCTGCCTTCCCATATAACTCAGGAGTAAAGTATGAGAAGATAGAAGGGCCTAGGGAAGACTGCTGGGGAGAATCTATGTGCTTAAGGAACGACCAGAGAAAGTGGGGAGGAAAAGTAGAACTGAGAAAGAATGTTCTGGAAAGAGGGAGGAATACCAGAAGAATGGGTATCAAGAGAAAATTTTTCAAATAGGGAGAAATGATCAACAGTGTCAAACGCAATTGAGGTCAAGTAAGATAAGAGCAGAAAGAGTATTCTTTCAATTAGTACAAGGAAGTTGTTGCAAACTTGGAAGAGAAGTTTCCATGAAAACATGGGAAGTGGTAAAATTGGAGTAGACTGTGGAGGAAGTGGGAAAGAAAGCAAATACACAAGTATAAACAGAATAGTTAAAAACTCAAAAATTTTCAACTGCTGGAGTGTAATAGGGAGTTAAGAGAAGCAATTCCTTTATCACTTAAAAAAGAATTATCAATCTATATTGAAATGTTGATGTAAATGAACAATACAGAGAGTAGTTGACTAGACAAAGAAAATAGTAGTGCAATTTCCTTGAAAGGGCAAGAATACATATGATTAAGAACAAAGGTAAAGAAATGGATCTTACAATAGATATTAGTCTCTTAAAAAGAGACATTGAATGTGTCTCCTTTCTATTGGAATGGAAATGGAAAGTATATGTATGAGGTCAGCATAGACTTGACAGTATAAAACTGAGGAACTTGCAGAATGAAAGTTTTTCTTTTTTTTCTTTATCTTTTATTTTTTTTTCTGAGGGGTGGAATGTGGAGTCTTTTATGGAAAATGAGAAGTATTAGTGAGAAGTGTTGGAGGCCTGAAAAACATTTGAAATCATTAAAAATGAAAGATTTTTTGAGGATCTAGATAGGACAGAAGAACCATGTCTGATAATGTGACAACGGTGGCCTGTTGTGTGATTTTCCCCAATGGTGTCAAGGTTGCCAAGTGCTCATGTGGAGATGAACAATTGGCCAAACAGTGGTTGTGATTTTGTCACATGGGTATAGTAGAAGAAGCACAATATGGCAGGTGAGTAATGAAGTTAATGTGTGAAGTTTCTAAGCTAGACAAGGAAGAAAGTATGGACAGGAAGAGGCTGATGGGTAAAAGATAACAGAATGATTAAAGGACTATAGGTCCCTGTAACTCAAACAACAGGCATATTGAATAAACACGGGTGGGATATTTGAATTAATGATCTTAGTGGTAAACAGGGCAAACAAATTTTTGTATGAATTTTAGCTTGTGTAAAAAGAGAGTCAAGTTATTGTTTCTTTCATTTTTTGACATCAAGAAACATGATTTTATTTTTTAATACTTTTTAATTTTTATTTACTTTTGAGAGAAGAGTGCAAGCAGGGAAGGGGCAGAGAGAGAGGGAGACACAGAATCCTAAGCAGGTTCCAGCCTCTGAGCTGTCAGCACAGAGCCTGACGCAGGGCTGAAATCCACAAACTGTGAGATAGTGACCTGAACTGAAGTCAAGTCACTTAACCAACTGAGCCACCCAGGCGCCCCAACAAACATAAGTTTAAGTAAAATTACACTCAACTGCAACTTTCCACCTCAGACTGTCAATGATTAAAGTTCTTAATAATACTATATTAGCAACACTGTGGAGAAACAAGCATACATATATGCATTGCTAGTAGCTGTAAAGATTAATATAATCTCTATAAACAGCAATTTCACAAATTCAATCAAAATTATAAATGAATATCCTTTGACACAATAGTGTCACTTGTAGGGATTTTACCTAAAATTGGTTCACATATATGAAAAATATCAAATGTACAAAATTATTTACTGTAACATAGTTTGTGTAAACAGAAGGTTGAAATCAACCTAAATGTCTTTAAATAAGCAAACAAATAAATTATGCTCTGTTCCTCTGATAGAATTAAGGGAATTCATAAAAAATGATATAAAGATGTTCTTTTATGTCAATATGAAACAAATTTTTTTAAGTTTACTTATTTATTTTGAGAGAGGGAGAGGGAGTGCCGGGGGGCAGAGAGAATGGGAGAAATAGAGAATCCTAAGCAGTCTCTATTCTGTCAGCTGGAAGCCTGACGTGGGGCTTGAACTAACAAACCATGAGATCATGACCTGACTCAAATCAAGAGTCAGAAATTATAACATATTCTTAAATGAAGTGGAAGAATGTATACACTATGGGATTAGTTATTAAAAGAAAGGAAAGAAGGAAAAACTATATATACTTAAAATTATATATAATTGAAATATATATTATATATACTATAATAACTGTAATATATGTATAATTGGAAATGCATAAAGTAATGTATTGAATGATACTCAGAAAACTGAAAAATTACTTTGCCTTTGGAAAGAGAAATTTAGTGGTCAGGAAACAAAGATGGAAATTTCTCACTCTACTTCTTTATATACATTTTTAATTTGTTACATGTAATCCACTGGTAGACTTTAATTCAGAATTTATTCCTATAAATCATTATACATATATATATTAAACTCAAAATGAAAAAAAGAAAATAACAACAATATTTTAAAGATATAAAATAAGGAAATCATCATTACAATAAATATAAGTGGGTTAATCTTTCTTAATAAAAGTGATAACTATAATAATAGATACACGTTGGTCTTCCAAACACTGAAGTTACAATATTTGAAAAGATTATTTTAATTCCCAAAGCAACCTTATAAAGAAAATCTTTCATTATATTTATTAATGAGATGAAAAAATAAAAGTACAGGGGGTAATTTTCACAAGGACACATAACTAAGAAATGAAGAACACTGTCTCTAAAATCAGCAGAATATTATGATATTAAATATACAATTATAAACCTTTTAAAGAAAAATATTTTCACACTGGGTTAAAGAATAACCATCCAGGAGAGTCTGAGTAGCGCAGTCAGTTGAGCCTTCGACTCGATTTCAATCATGATCAGGTCATGATCCTAGGGTTGTGGGAATGAGTCCTGCATCAGGCTCCACACTGAGCATGGAGCCTGCTTAAGATTTTCACTCTTTCCCTCTGCTCCTCTCCCCTGCACTCTCTCATTCTCTGAAAAAAAAAAAAAGACAACGTAAACAAATTATAAAAAGAATAACTGTCCATATGCCACTTACAATAGCAAACACAAAATCACAAAACTGTTGAAAATAAAAGAAATTATAAATATATGTGTCAGAGTGCCTGGGTAGCTCAGTCAGTTGAGCGTCTGACTTCAGCTCAGGTTATGATCCCATGGTTCATGAGTTGGGGCCCTGTATCGGGCTCTGTGCTGACAGCTCAGAGCCTGGAGCGTGGTTCAGATTTTATGTCTCCCTCTCTCTCTGCCCCTCCCCCACTCTCTGTCAAAAATAAATAACATTTAAAAAATTACTATATATATATAAGTCAGATAAATATAAACATTTATCTGTCAAAAATAAATAAACATTTAAAAATTAATACATATATATATATATATATATATGTCAGATAAATATAAACAAAAACACAAGAAGTGACTGAGAATAATACAGGCTCAATTAGTAATATCTGAAAATAGAAGGAAGGATAAAAGAATAAAGAGCTAGAGGAGAAAAGAAAGAAAGGGTAGGAAGAAGGAAGGGAGAGAAGAAAGAAGGGAGAAAGAAAGAAGGATTAATAATAGAGAAGTAGACTTTAATTTCTGGTAAAGGTGGTCTAGACAATTTGAACCAATCATCTCACTGAAGCCAACTGAAAAAAAGAAGAAAAAGAAAAAAAAAATGATGTCAGAAGAATCAAAGAGCTAACAAGTGGCCTGGTTTTGTCCAAATCTAAAAGCTGAACAGAGGAAGCCAGGTTTTTTAAGCCACTCTTGCCTTGAGGGCATTTGCAAAATGGGTTTTGACAGGTTTGTATTGAAGGAGTACAAAAGCTAAAGCTAGTGCATGGTAATAACCTTCTTCAATTTCTTTATCCATTCATCAGTTGATGGACATTTAGGCTCCTTCCGATATTTAGCTATTGTTGAAATTGCTGCTATAAACATTGGGACAAGCGCCCCTATGCATCAGCACTCCAGTATCCGTTGGGTAAATTCCTAGCAGTGATATTGCTGGGTCATAGGGTAGATCTATTTTTAATTTTTTGAGGTACCTCCACACTGTTTTCCAGAGTGGCTGCACCAGTTTGCATTCCCACCAACAGTGCAAGAGGGTTCCCGTTTATCCACATCCTGTCCAGCATCTATAGTCTTCTGATTTGTTCATTTTAGCTACTCTGACTGGAGTGAGGTGGTATCTCACAATGGAATACTACTTGGCAATGAGAAAAAATGAAATATTGTCTTTTGTAGCAACATGGATGGAACTGGAGAGTGTTATGCTAAGTGAAATAAGTCATACAGAGAAAGACAGATACCATATATTTTCACTCTTAATGTGGATCCTGAGAAACTTAACAGAAGACCATGAGGGAGGGGAAGGAAAAAAAAAGTTAGAGAGAGAGAGAGCCAAACCATAAGAGACTCTAAAAACTGAGAATAAACTGAGGGTTGATGGGGTGTGGGAAGGAGAAGGGGGTGGGTGATGGGCATTAAGGAGAGCACCTGTTGGGATGAGCACTGGGTGTTGTATGGAAACCAATTTGACAATAAATTTCATATTTTTAAAAAAAACCCTCTTCAAGCTAGCCAAGGTCTGATATGACTTCCAAAGGGCTCTTTTTTTTTTTTTTAATTTTTTAAATGTTTTTATTTATTTTTGAAGGAGAGAGAGAGACAGAGCATGAGCGGGGCAGGAACAGAGAGAGAGGGAGACACAGAATCCGAAGCAGGCTCCAGGCTCTGAGCTGTCAGCACAGAGCCCAATGCAGGGTTCAAACCTTCAAACTGTGAAATCATGACCTGAGCCGAAGTCGGATGCTTAACTGACTGAGCCACCTAGGCACCCCCAAATGGCTCTATCTTTAGAACAAAGATTAAGTGTAAAACAGCTTTCATGTAGATTTGTGACCTACATTTACATATCACCCAAATGGCACAGGGAATGGCACGTAAGGACTAAGAATCCACAGAAATAAAAGACAACTAAAAACAACTCACAAAGACTTGAGATAGAAGAATTATCAGAATTTATAATTATAAAATAACTAGGTTTACAATGTTTAAGACTAGAGAAAACATGTTTGGAAATACAATAAGGAGAAAATAATACAAAAGCAAATTAAGAGACAATAAAACTAGAAATAAAAACTCACATTAAGAAAAACAAATGAGTTTAAAATACTATACTCATTTATATAAAAGAAAGAATAAAGACATTAAATTTAAACCTAAGAAACTGTAAAACATGGGGTTAAAATGGCATCTGGCTGGTATCTCTGCAGCTTTTCCCCAGCTTTCAAAAGTTATAACTTTTGAATTCCCAGAAAAATACAGGATAAAATAGAAAAGTTAGACTGATAATGGTAATATCAGAATAGGAAAAGAATACTCACAAAGAATTTAGATGATGAAACTGGGGAAAAACCCACTGTAGCTTCTTTTCACTTATTTATCCAAGTGTTGCCAAATAAGACGGACATACTCTTAAGATAGTAAGAAAATTCCCATATCCACCACTGCCTTTGATCCAAACATCCAATGAGAAAGGCACTCCTTCTTTTATTCCCTGCAAACAATCTTTTTTTTTTTGGCAGCACTTTGTGCTGAAACTGTAGTTTTCTAGCTGAACTTGCAATTAATCTTGCCTTATGACCTCATTCTGGACAACTGATGTGAGCAGGTATTAAATTGGGTAAGATTTCCAGGAAAAAAATTTCAAGTGGCAAGTTCTTATTGCACATGTTTTTACCCATTTCACTTGTCCTTTCCCCTTCTTACAGCTATGTGGAGATATGGCTGCTACTGTAAGAATAAAATCCCCATGGTTAGGATGGTGGAACAGGAAGACAGGAGGAGCAGAGTCCAAGTGGCCCCATTTAACCTTCATACCAGCCCTGACTACCTACCTGTGGCCTTTTTGTTATACGAAAAACAAACAAACAAAAACATGCACTTATGCGTTTAAAGCCTGTTTTTTTTTCCTGATACTTAAAGATGAATTCTTTTTGTAAGTTTCATATTTAGGGTGTAGACTCTACAGAAAACTGGAGTTCTCTCACCATGTGAAAGCTGTTTTCTGAGTGGACAGAGGAACTGTTCTCCCATACTACTGCCACATTGACTTCCACTGCCTTCAGAATACATTTCAAACTCCTTAGCCTACATTCAAAGGTCCCCATAATAGAACATACTCAACCTGCTCAGTCATTTGCCTGAATGTTTCTTACAGACAATCCACCAGGTTTTTGCCAGGAAAACTTCATGAATTCTCCAAAGCCACAGACATTCCTGACCTTGAGTCTCACTTCTCACTTCTGTAAGACTTCCCAGACTGTCTTGCTCATATTGATTATTCCTTTCTATGAACTCTCTTTGTACTTACTAGTTATGTCTCTTACTTTTTCAATTAATGTTCTACAGTTTTATTTACTGCATATGGATATATCCTGTATTCCAACCAGATTTGATGTTTCTAGATACACTTTCTTTAACATGTACTGCAGTGCAATAGGCAAGACATGTCTGACATTATTGAACGAATGAAAGAATGAATATATCTTCTAATATCCTTGATTATAGTGATGATGATGCAAGTTTCTTTTCAAAAGGCTTAACCTCCATGTTTCACATCTTGCTTTTTTCTACTTCAAAAGAATATGAGGCATAATGTGATAATACATCCTAGTGAGTCACCTAGGCAACTCCATAATGACATCCTAGGGAATATTGGACACATGTTGTTTCTCATCTTCTCTTATGAAGCATCCTATAAAAATAAGGAAAATGCATTACTGTGTGGTATTCTTTGTCTTCATCCATGTGCATTTTACAATATTAAAATGGTTCTAGAAATTTAGATACTAAAAATATGTTTACTTGGTTGTATGTTACATACTCAAGTACAATAAAATAATTTTACTGCATTTTCCAGATAGAGTGGAGAGAAGAATCATTATAATTCCTACTTCAATTTTGGTTTTTAAAAAAATGAATAATTATAATCATTTACTAATAGTCACTAACACTTGTGAGGTATTTACATTTGTAAGATGCTTTCATATCTATTTCCTCATTAATACCTCTTAACAAGATAATAATTATTGCCATTTATATAGGAAGAAACTCAAATATGTTAAGTGACAAAACTGGAAGTGCAAACTGGAAAATGTTCACAGGTCTTATGATTCCAGTGCTCAAGTGCATATCATTATTCCCTTTGGGCTTCAAAGGAAGAGCTTTCATTGAAAGCTAAATTTAAAATCAGGAAAAATAAAGTATTTCTATGGGTTTAAGCTACTTAGATAATTTTTAAAGTTTATTTAAGCAATCTCTATGCTTAACGTTGGGTTTGAGCTCATGATCTTGATGTCAAAAGTCACATGCTTTACCAACTGAGCCAGTCAGGCACTGCAAGGACCTTAGATACCCTAACTCCTTTCTACCTTTTTTTATGAGAAATGCCATTACACTCTGGCATGGTATTTAATGTCATAAGCTCTAGAGCAGAATACCTAGGTTTGAAGACTTATTAGCTATCAGATGCCAGGAAAGTTACTTAACTTCTCTGTGCCTCAAATTCCTAATATATTAAATTTATGTAATGATATACCTAATATATAGTCAAATTTCAAAATGTTATTATTACTTTCTCAAAGATGACTACCCCTTAATTTATTATCTATATACTATGTGTTGTGCTTAGCACATTATCTTTGTGTCTCATTTGATTTTCTAAGTGTTCAATCTTTCAAGACAAATACAGTAATTCTCATTTTACAAATAAAGATACTGAAGTTGAGGGTACATCGATAGCAAGCAAGGTTTCACCACTAGGTATTCTGCCTAGATTCATCTAACCTCAATCCTGTTATTTCTCTCTCTACTGCATCTTTGAAAAAAAATGAGCTGAATTTCCTGTGGGCCTTAGTTTGGTAAAATCTTAGAGATAGTGTGTATAATGTTCTCAGAGGACAGAGAACTCAGATCAGAGGAATCAGAGCACCTTTGTGCTTGGCCAATGCAAAGTCTGAATCAGGACTGCATGTGCTCCCTAAGTATTCCCAGGAGGAAAGCTGCTGTTCATCTCAGGTTCTCTAATCATTTTATGGAACTCCAATAAGCCACTGCTTTGGACAGTGATTCTTAGCCTAACTAAAAGGAAGACAGATTTATGCCAACAGGAGAATCAAGAGCTTAAGCTCTCCTTCCCACCACCACCTTCATCGAACATATATAATTCTAGGAAATCCAATAGATTCAAAAGAATAATATACATAAACAAATTTAGGTATCTTTTCTTTTGTATTATTAAACCAAAGAAAAGATACCTAAATTTATTTATGTATATATAACTTGACTTGTGAAAGGTTGTGGAATGGATAAGAGAAATGTAACCTAAAGAACTGTAGAAATAAGAATAAAAGTTGTACAGGGGCCCTGGATGGCCCAGTCAATTGAGTGTCTGACTCTTGATTTTGACTCAGGTCATGATCCCAGGGTTGTGGGTTCGACCCCCCCTTTCAGGCTCCATGCTGAACATGAAGCCTGCTTAAGATTCTCTCTCTCTCTCTGTAAAATAAAAACAATAATCTTAAAAAAGAGTAAAAGTTGTTCAGGGTATGAGAACAGATTTGTAGTAGCAGGATATCTCTAAAGTGGGACCTTGGCTTAGGAGGTAGGGGGATTGGTTTAGGGATTAAGATTAGAGTTGTTATAAATACTGGTGTGTAAATGCAAATGTTTGGGGCACTTGGCTGGCTCAGTTGGTTAAGCCTCCAACTCTTGGTTTTGGCTCAGGTCATGATCTCACTGTTTGTAAGTTCAAGTCCCATGTCAGCGTCTGCACTGAGAGCACAGAGACTGCTTAGGATTCTCTCTGTCTCTCTGTCCCTCCCTCTCTCCCTCTCCCTTCCTCTCTCATTTTGAAAATAAATAAACTTAAAAAATACATTTAAAAAAATAAAAAAATAAATGCAAATGTGCAAGGTACGTCCCTTTTCTTCTTTTAACCAAACCTTTAAATCCAACCTTGTCAAATAATTCATTTCACAAAAAACTCAATTTCTACCTTAATTGAATCTCCCAAGGCAGTATAAGTCCAAGAAATGTCCAGTGTTTGCAAGGAAGAAGAAGGACCTCTAGCCTCTAGCCTGTTATGGCCATCGTGGACATTCTCACTGTCAAAGCCCACAGTATCTAAAAGGCCAGAAAGTCTTTGCTCAGTACTATTTGTTTGAAACACGAATTGCTGCCAAGGCCAATTTTTGCCAGGGCCAAGAATGGTAAAATGCATAGTCCAGCATCCTTAGGTACATTGTATGGCCATCCCCTTACACCTTTTGCCTACTCAAGTGATAGGACATCCATGTTTGCTCTCCTCCAAGCCTTACCTATTCTCCAATTTGTTTTATAGTCTTAAAGTTACTTTCCTTTTCCATTATAATTACTCCTGTTGTCTTCAAAGTTACTCCCTTCTTCTCAAAGGCAATAAGTACAACTTCAATAAACTCAAAGAAATTTTCAACACAAAGAATATTTAACAGCAAAATGTTCACTATCTAATTTTAACTGAAAACTATGGTATAAAAACTATGTCAGATGAAAAACTTTCATTTAGAATTTGTGTACAGATTAATATATAGGAAATTTAAAAAAACTAGAAAAATACATGAAAAGCAGACTAGGAAAACATATTAAAATGCTAACAGTAGGGGTGCCTGGGTGGCTTAGTTGGTTAAGTGTCTGATTTTTTTAAATTTTTTTTAACGTTTATTTATTTTTGAGACAGAGAGAGACAGGGAATGAATGGGGGAGGGGCAGAGAGAGAGGGAGACACAGAATCCGAAGCAGGCTCCAGGCTCTGAGCCATCAGCCCAGAGCCCGACACGGGGCTCAAACTCACAGACCGTGAGATTGTGACCTGAGCTGAAGTCCGACGCTTAACAGACTGAGCCACCCAGGCGCCCCAAGTGTCTGACTCTTGATTGAAGCTCAGGTCATGACGTCATGGTTTGTGGATTCAAGTTCCATGTTGGGCTCCATGCTGATGGCACAGAGCCTGCTTGGAATCATCTCACCTCTCTCCCTATTTGTGCATGCATTCTCTCTCTCTCTCTTTCTCTCTCTCTCAAAATAAATAAACTTTTAAAAATGTCAACAGTAGTTATTTTATCTTTATACAGATTATTTTCCACATATTCTAGAGTGTTATTGTGGGTACAGTCACAGAGAAATCTAGAAGGCACACCAGGAATGCAGAAGAAGCATGTAACTCTACTTGAGGAAGTTATGGAATTTTTCAGGAAATTTTATTTGAACTAAAATTGCAAAATAACCAGCCTCAGAATCCAAGGTTCATGATGTTAAGAGGCCAACTAGTTTTTAAGGTGAACACTCAACTGGTATTCCTTCATTTTCTCAGAGACTGTCACAGATTTGGTTCTCTGCATAGCAAACATCAAAATGAAATTACACATACAAGTGATTCATCAGGGGAAATAGAAAGAGAATAAGTAGCAGGGATAGTGAAGAAACCTTTCAGATACCTATGAAACAAAATAGTGAAGAAGGGAGGATTGGGTAGAAAGAGCCTCAGATAAAGTGCTGCTCTGAGGTCTTGAGAGCCCAAGCAAAGATTGCCCATCAGAGAAGTCCTACATCAGGCATAAATGGTTTAATTTTGGATTCTTCACTATTCTCAATCATTGTCTGGGAGAATCCCTGGGGAGCATGTGACTCAATTTTAACACTGCAGAAGATCCAAAAGTATGGCAGATGGAAAGTGCCATCTAACTACTGTCCTTGCTGTAAGCTCTCCTGGAGATTTTAGATGATCTTCACTAGATTTTACAGTCCACCCCTTACACT
The DNA here is from genome assembly GCF_046562875.1 of Panthera onca. NCBI lineage: Eukaryota > Metazoa > Chordata > Mammalia > Carnivora > Felidae > Panthera > Panthera onca. The sequence goes on along the minus strand of NC_138348.1, from coordinate 82,818,419 downwards.
TCAAATCCACACCCATACACATGTTCAGGAGTTCCTTCTCACCTGCAGGGAAACTTAAAAGAAGTTAGTAAGATGAGATACAGCACCAATTTGTTACAGTTGGTCTTAGGGCCACACAGATATTCATCTTCCCCCTCGTCCAGTATTCATCTTAAATTCTTTTTGATGTCAACTACCACCTCTGTAGGTTTTCAGAATTTTACCAGTTATATGATCCAAACCATGCCATTATTTTTGAGTGGTCTGATCCCTTGGTAATAATACACTTCTTTTTTTAAATTTTTTTTAAGTTTATTTATTCTTGAGAGATAGACAGAACATGAACAGGGGAGGGACAGAGAGAGAGGAGACACAGAATCCCAAGCAGGTTCCAGGCTCTGAGCTATCAGCACAGAGTCCGACGCAGGGCTCAAACTCATGAACCACGAGGTCATGACCTGAGCCGAAGCTGGACACTCAACCGACTGAGCCACCCAGGTGCCCTGGTAATAATACACTTCTTAGGCAGGGGTTGCTGTATGTGTTACAATTACATTTGGTGTGGGAATTACATTGACATAAGTAGTTAAAGTTGGTGTGGAAGAACCAAGACATGTGCAACTGGATCATCTGGACCCCACTTGTGTTACCCCCATCACCATTATGTATAAATAACCCTATCGTTTCATGTTGATCTAAGGCAATTACTTCTAACAAAATAGTGATTCTTCTTCTCATCTGGTAATCCCCTATACACAAGAAAACTGAAGTGCAGTCATAGTTTGTACTTTAGGGGAATCCTTATTGTGTTCCCTGACAGGAGTGTGTGTCCTTCCCAGATCAGAATGTCTAATCTGCATAGCCTAGAATTGTCAGGACAGGAAACACAAAGTCCCCCTGTGGACCACCATGAAATGGAAACACCATTTCATTTTATTCTTATGAAGGACCAATTCCAGTCCTTCTTATGAATTAATTTCGGCAAATATCTGCCTAATAGCAGTTCTGGACACATGGTCACATGGTACTATATTAAGGCCAAACGTAGCCCCTAGGAGAACTGAATAAACATGTGATTGTTTCTGTCCTAAGTCTAATTTCTGAGGGTGGAAGCCCTCAGATGTCCCTATAGTGCATTTCAGTGGTCCCAGATTTTCTCAACAAGAGCCCTGATATTAGTTTAACCTATTTTTCTGGGCTGAGCATTTAAAATTCTCTAGAGACCTGCAATTGTATTAAGGTTTGAGCTTGCTCCTCAGCTGTGCTCACATTTCCATTGCATGAACTAAAGGCCAAGAAGCCTGACAGCTCCCTTAGTTTTAAAATGGCTCTCATTTTTTCATTGTCCCTCTGCCAAGCGTCAGTACAACTTATGGATAGCTAGCCAACTGTCCTGTCATCCTAGACATTGTTCTGGCCATACTTTTAAAATGCCTGAATCATTTCACATCAATCACATCCCCATCCATTAGGACTTTTTACCAGATCAGCACTGGTGTAAGTTTCAGCCATTGGCCTACTACGTTTTCTACTTTGTGTCAGGGGTTGTCCATGCCTCACATTCTACATGGGATGGAGTCCCCGTTGTCAGTGGAACAGTGAGTAAGCCAATCCTCAAGCTCCATCTTATAATCTGCTTTGTTGGGACATTGCTGATATCCTTGATACATTTCTCCAGGAAGATGTCAAGGTGGAATTAGGCATGTTAGAGATTTATTGGGAGAAAATTTCTGTGAAAAAATAAAGGGGACAGGTAGAAGGAGAAGAGTATGCAGTGAAAAATAATGATGGACTCATCCAGGAGCAGATACTATAAGTACCCTTGCCCTGATTGTGGAGGAAGTTCTTCCACTAAACCTTAATTCTGCTCCCTGGGGAGAACTCCTTCATCCATTTATTTCCATGAACATTGGTTTGATTTGAAGGGATAGTTTTCTTTATTACCTCCCATGTCACATGTGAAATTACTACTAGGTACTATGCATTCTCTGAGGGATATTCATTTTTGGTTCTAGTTTAGAAATCCAAAGTTTCTGACTTGATCAGTCTCAAACTTTTTCAGAGTAGGTTCGTGGTTTCTTTGGCAATATAATTTACTCAAAAATTTAGTAATCTCCAGAAATATTTTTTCTGCCAAATCTATGTACCAACAACTCCACCCATAAGTTAATTTCTAGACATGACACATAAGCTGACATTGTTTTCTTGCTCTCTTGTTCCTATGCTTCTCTTTTACCTTAATTGGTCTCCATTATAGCCATCTGAATACAGGATTGAGTGAGAAGTCCATATCTCAATCTGTTCTTTGTTTGATCAAAAAGCCTTAATGGAAAGTCTTTATGGGAGACATTTGAGCAATGGAAATCTTTTCTTATGCTATTTCCAAACCTGAAAGGTCACAACTTTCTGTATTCTCTCTCTTTATTTTAATCTATGCTAGCAAACCTATCAGTTATTGAGCAAGTTCATTTTTTCTTCTTCTTGCTATACCTTGCTAAAAGCACCAGGGAGCAGCCAACACAAGAACTTGTGACTTTTCCTAAATAATTCCCTTAAAGCTTTAGGCCTAGTACATCCAGCCCTGAAATTTATCACAGGCAAATGACTTACCAAATGTTTTATCACAACACGGAAAGACTAAGTTTCAAGCTTAACTGCTAAAGCCACAGAATTTAGGTTTCTTTTATGAGCAGAATCTGACTCCAAGGTACAAATTTAGATAATTGTAAGGATGGTCTAAACTGTTAATAACAAAAGGATCAGAAGTGGCTTAAGAACTATGGAAGTTTATACCTTTCTCATAACACATTCTAGGGATTTTTAGGCAGATTGGCAATTGATAGTAGCTTTATCATCTTCAATATGTGACTTCCAGGGTAGCTCTGATGATCACCATTTCAAATCTAAAGAGCATGGAGGCACACATATAGAAGTCTAAGAGAGACATGCATTACTTCTGCTCACATAAATTTGGGGGGAATTCTGTCACATAAGGTAATTCTAAGGGGCTTAAGGAATGCATTGCTGCAGTCATAGCCTAGATACAATTCTACTGAAGCTATAAAAGAAATTAAGAATGTTTGCTAATTAACAGCTTAATCTAATTTTTTTTATGTGTGTCAGGTATTTCAAATTGTTTTTTTCCTCAAAAACACATACAGAATAGGACTCCTTACCCCCCAAACCAGCTCTTTGTCCTGTATTTTCTACATCTCTTAATGGCATTACCATTCTTCTAGTTATCCCTTCTCAATATATTATAGTAATGGTTGGCCCTTTCCTCTCTCTTGTTATCCATAACAAACTAACTGCCAAGAAATTTTTCTTTTTCCCTTGGATTTTGCCTTCCATGTCTGTCTCCTTATTTCTGTTTCTACATCACCAGTTTGGGTCAGTCTTCATTACTACTCACCTCAATTATTGTTATTACTTCCTGAGTTTTCCAGACAACTTCAATGTTTTTCAATTTTCCATAATATAATGAATTAATACTTCCAAAGCATATCTTTGAACTATCACTTTTATGTTCAATGGCTTCTCAGAACGTATACAAAATTAAATTCAAATTAGCCTGCTATCAATCTGAGTACTCTTGTCTTCCATGCCTTTGACTTTTACACTAAATTTTACAAAAATAATTGGCTGAAAATTCCCAAATATATCCTGTGTTTTCTCATTTCCAAGCTTTTGTTAATCCTATTCTGTGCTTTGAAATTCACCTTCACCCTATTTTTAGGAATAGTTTAGGATTAGAAATAACTCTGGCCACCAGATGTTTAATCTCAGCTCCACTAGTAACTCATTAACCTTGGCAAGTCATTTAAAATCTCAGAGCCTTTGTTTCATTGTTTCTAAGACAAGGATTAAAACAGGAATGAATTCAATAACTTCAATAAAGTGCTTATGTGCTTATGTTTAATTAAAGTCAATTTGCTTTCTCCTTTTTTTATATTGAAATTTTGCCTACTTCAAGTATTAGTTCTTCCATTAAGCTTATTGTATTAATTACAGTATCACTAGCTTTATCACAGATACATTCCTAAACAGCAATGTGTTCATGTGATTGGGCTTACCGTCTCATACCTCTGATATTTCCAAAAGATAAGCATGTTCTGGGTAGCCCACTGTTCCAAAGTAAATATGAGACCTTGGAGTAGATCTCAGTACAATCTATTGGTTAAAACCAAGACTATGGTCTAGCCAGGCCCTAGTCAACTTATAAATGTACATGTGAGAATAAATATTTGTTGTTTTAGGCCACTGAGTTTGGAGTGGTTTATTTTGAAGTATTACTATAACAAAACTGATAGAAACATGTTGTAATACTAAATATAGAACACTCAACAGGCACCCAATAAACTGTAAAAATTTTATTTAAGTAAATCTTAAGTCTAATCAAAATACCAATAATTGTGTCCCCCTAAAGATTTTCTATCTTTTCTAATTTTTCTAAATGAGAAGATTGTATTCACAGAAAATTTTTTTCAGAAGGCACTCAGATTTTTTTTTCACATCAGAAACTAGTGACTTAAAAAACAGCACCTCAATGCAGCTGTTCATATTATAAGTCAGTCATCTTGAAAATGACAATAATAACCAATGTATTACATTGCAGTGAACTAGCAGTATGTACTATACTTCTCCTTTAAGGTGACTCGTGTTGAATAAAGTACGACTTCAATTTTGTTTTTTAACTCTGTTAGATATTTTATTTTCTGTAATTACTTCTAAAATTAGTTGACCTGTATCTAACTCCATTTATTTATTTATTTATTTATTTATTTATTTATTTATTTATTTATTAAATGGTGAGTACTGCCATTTACTTTATTTATTTATTTATTTTTTTATTATAGGATTTTATTGTCAAATTAGTTTCCATACAACACCAGTGCAAATCCCAAAAGATGCCCTCTTCAATGCCCATCACCTATGCTCCTCTCCCTCCCACCCCCCATCAACCCTCAGTTTGTTCTCAGTTTTTAAGAGTCTCTTATACTTTGGCTCTCTCTCCCACTCTAACCTCTTTTTCTTTTTCCTTCCCCTCCCCCATGGGTTTCTGATAAGTTTCTCAGGATCCACAAAAGAGTGAAAATATATGGTATCTGTCTTTCTCTGTATGGCTTATTTCACTTAGCATAACTCTCCAGTTCCATCCACATTGCTACAAATGGCCATATTTCATTCTTTCTCATTGCCACGTAGTACTCGATTGTGTATATAAACCATAATTTCTTTATCCATTCATCATCTGATGGACATTTAGACTTTTTCCACAATTTGGCTATTGTTGAGAGTGCTGCTATAAACATTGGGGTACAAGGGCCCCATGCATCAGCACTCTTGTATCCCTTGGGTAAGTTCCTAGCAGTGCTACTGCTGGGTCATAGGGTAGGTCTATTTTTAATTTTTTGAGAAACCTCCACACTGTTTTCCAGAGTGGCTGCACCAGTTTGCATTCCCACCAACAGTGCAAGAGGGTTCCCGTTTCTCCACATCCTCTCCAGCATCTATAGTCTCCTGATTTGTTCATTTTGGCCACTCTGACTGGAGTGAGGTGATATCTGAGTGTGGTTTTGATTTGTATTTCCCTGATGAGGAGTGATGTTGAGCACCTTTTCATGTGCCTGTTGGCCATCTGGATGTCTTCTTTAGAGAAGTGTCTATTCATGTTTTCTGCCCATTTCTTCAATGGATTATTTGTTTTTTGGGTGTGGAGTTTGGTGAGTTCTTTATAGATTTTGGATACTAGCCCTTTGTCTGGGGATATGTCATTTGCAAAAATCTTTTCCCATTCTGTTGGTTGCCTTTTAGTTTTGTTGGTTGTTTTCTTTGCTGTACAGAAGGTTTTTATCTTCATGAGGTCCCAATAGTTCATTTTTGCTTTTAATTCCCCTGCCTTTGGGGATGTGTCAAGTAAGAAATTGCTACAGCTGAGGTCAGAGAGGTCTTTTCCTGCTTTCTCCTTTAGTGTTTTGATGGTTTCCTGTCTCACATTCAGGTCCTTTATCCATTTTGAGTTTATTTTTGTGAATGGTGTGAGAAAGTGGTCTAGTTTCATTCTTCCGCAAGTTGCTGTCCAGTTCTCCCAGCACCATTTGTTAAAGAGACTGTCTTTTTTCCCATAGGATGTTCTTTCCTGCTTTGTCAAAGATTAGTTGGCCATACTTTTGTGGGTCTAGTTCTGGGGTTTCCATTCTATTCCATTGGTCTATGAGTCTTTTTTTGTGCCAATACCATGCTGTCTTGATGATTACAGCTTTGTAGTAGAGGCTGAAGCCTGGGATTGAGATGCTTCCTGCTTTGGTCTTTTTCTTCAAAATTACTTTGGCTATTCGGGGTCTTCTGTGGTTCCATACAAATTTTAGGATTGCTTGTTCTAGCTTTGAGAAGAATGCTGTGCAATTTTGATTGGGATTGCATTGAATGTGTACATAGCTTTGGGTAGTATTGACATTTTAACAATATTTATTCTTCCAACCCATGAGCACAGAATGTTTTTCCATTTCTTTATATCTTCTTCAATTTCCTTCATAAGCTTTCTATAGTTTTCAGCATACAGATCTTTTACATCTGTGGTTAGGTTTATTCCTAGGTATTTTATGCTTCTTGGTGCAATTGTGAATGGGATCAGTTTCTTTATTTGTCTTTCTGTTGCTTCATTATTAGTGTATAAGAATGCAACTGATTTCTGTACATTAATTTTGTATCCTGCAACTTTGCTGAATTCATGTATCAGTTCTAGCAGACTTTTGGTCGAGTTATAGGGTTTTCCATGTATAATATCATGTCATCTGCAAAAAGTGAAAGCTTGACTTCATCTTTGCCAATTTTGATGCCTTTGATTTCCTTTTGTTGTCTGATTGCTGATGCTAGCACTTCCAACACTATGTTAAACAACAGCAGTGAGAGTGGACATTCCTGTCGTGTTCCTGATCTCAGGGGGAAAGCTGTCAGTTTTTCCCCATGGAGAGTGATATTAGCTGTGTGCTTTTCATAAATGGCTTTTATGATGTTGAATTATGTTCCTTCGATCCCGACTTTCTCGAGGGTTTTTATTAAGAAAGGATGCTGAATTTTGTTAAGTGCTTTTTCTGCATAGATTGACAGGATCATATGGTTCTTATCTTTTCTTTTATTAATGTGATGTATCACATTGATTGATTTGCGAATGTTGAACCAGCCCTGCAGCCCAGGAATGAATCCCACTTGATCATGGTGAATAATTCTTTTTATATGCTGTTGAATTCGATTTGCTAGTATCTTATTGAGAATTTTTGCATCCATATTCATCAGGCATATTGGCCTGTAGTTCTCTTCTTTACTGGATCTCTGTTTGGTTTAGGAATCAAAGTAATACTGGCTTCATAGAATGAGTCTGGAAGTTTTCCTTCCCTTTCTATTTTTTGGAATAGCTTGAGATGGAGAGGTATTATCTCTGCTTTAAATGTCTGGCAGAATTCCCCCGGGGAGCCATCTGGTCCTGGACTCTTATTTGTTGGGAGATTTTTGATAACAAATTCAATTTCTTTGCTGGTTATGGGTCTGTTCAAGCTTTCTATTTCTTACTGTTTGAGTTCTGGAAGTGTGTGGGTGTTCAGAAATTTGTTCATTTCTTCCAGGTTGACCAGTTGGTTGGCATATATTTTTTCATAGTATTCCCTGATAATTGCTTGTATCTCTGAGTGATTGGTTGTAATAATTCCATTTTCATTCATGATTTTATCTATTTGGGTCATCTGCTTTTCTTTTTGAGAAGCCTGGCCAGAGGTTTATCAATTATGTTTACTCTTCCAAAACACCAACTCTTGGTTTCATTGATCTGCTCTACAGTTTTTTTAGATTCTATATTGTTTTTTTCTCCTCTGATCTTTATTATTTCTCTTCCTCTGCTGGGTTTGGGGTCATTTTGCTGCTCTGCTTCTATTTCCTTTAGGTGTGCTGTTAGATTTTGTATTTGGGATTTTTCTTGTTTCTTGAGATAGGCCTAGATTGCAATATATTTTCCTCTCAGGACTGCCTTTGTTGCATCCCAAAGCATTTGGATTGTATTTTCATTTTCATTTGTTTCCATATATATTTAAATTTCTTCTCTAATTGCTTGGTTGACCCATTCATTCTTTAGTAGGGTGTTTTTTAACCTCCATGCTTTTGGAGGTTTTCCAGACTTTTTCCTGTGGTTGATTTCAATCTACATAGCATTGTGGTCTGAAAGTATGCATGGTATGATCTCAATTCATGTATACTTATGAAGGGCTGTTTTGTGACACAGTATGTGATCTATCTTGAAGAATGTTCCATGTGCACTCGAAAAGAAAGTATATTCTGTTGGTTTGGGATGCAGAGTTCTAAATATATCTGTCAAGTCCATCTGATCCCATGTATCATTCAGGGCCCCTGTTTCGTTATTGACCGAGTGTCTAGATGACCTATCCATTGCTGTGAGGGGGGTGTTAAAGTCCCCTGCAATTACCACATTCTTATCAATAGGGTTGCTTATGTTTGTGAGTAATTGTTTTATATATTTGGGGGCACCCATATTCGGCACATAGACATTTATAATTGTTAGCTCTTCTTGATGGATAGACCCTGTAATGATTATATAATGCCCTTCTTCATCTCTTGTTACAGCCTTTAATTTAAAGTACAGTTTGTCTGATATAAGTATGGCTACTCCAGCTTTCTTTTGACTTCCAGTGGCATGATAAATAGTTCTCCATCCCCTCACTCTCAATCTGAAGGTGTCCTCAGATCTAAGATGAGTCTCTTGTAGACAGCAAATAGATGGGTCTTGTTTTTTTTATCCATTCTGATACCCTATGTCTTTTGGTTGGTGCATTTAGTCCATTTACGTTCAGTGTTATTATAGAAAGATATTGGTTTAGAGTCATTGTGATGTCTGTAGGTTTCATGCTTGTAGCGATGTCTCTGGTACTTTGTCTCACAGGATCCCCCTTAGGATCGCTTGTAGGGCTGGTTTGGTGGTGACGAAGTCCTTCAGTTTTTGTTTGTTTGGGAAGACCTTTATCTCTCCTTCTATTCTAAATGACAGACTTGCTGGATAAAGCATTCTCGGCTGCATATTTTTTCTGTTCGTCACATTGAAGATCTCCTGCCATGCCTTTCTGGCCTGCCAAGTTTCAGTAGAGAGATTGGTCACGAGTCTTATATGTCTCCTTTTATATGTTAGAGCACCTTTATCCCTAGCTGCTCTCAGAATTTTCTCTTTATCCTTGTATTTTGCCAGTTTCACTATGATATGTCATGCAGAAGATTGATTCAAGTTACGTCTGAAGGGACTTCTCTGTGCCTCTTGGATTTCAATGCTTTTTTCCTTCCCGAGATCAGGGAAGTTCTCAGCTATTATTTCTTCAAGTACACCTTCAGCACCTTTCCCTCTCTCTTCCTCCTCTGGAATACCAATTATGCGTAGATTATTTCTCTTTAGTGTATCACTTAGTTCTCTAATTTTCCCCTCATACTCCTGGATTTTTTTATCTCTCTTTTTCTCAGCTTCTTCTTTTTCCATAACTTTATCTTCTAGTTCACCTATTCTCTCCTCTGCTTCTTCAATCCGTGCTGTGGTCGTCTTCATTTTATTTTGCAGCTCATTAATAGCATTTTTTAGCTCCTCCTGGCTGTTCCTTAGTCCCTTGATCTCTGTAGCAATAGATTCTCTGCTGTCCTTTATACTGTTTTCAAGCCCAGTGATTAATTTTATGACTATTATTCTAAATTCACTTTCTGTTATATTGTTTAAATCGTTTTTGATCAGTTTGTTCGCTGTCATTATTTCCTGGAGTTTTTTTTTTTGAGGGGAATTCTTCTGTTTGGTCATTTTGGATTGTCTCTGGAGTGGTGCAGAACTGCAGGGCACTTCCCCTGTGCTGTCTTGAATAACTTGCGTTGGTGGGCAGGGCCACAGTCAGAACTGATGTCTGCCCCCAGCCCACCACTGGGGCCACAGTCAGACTGGTGTGTGCCTTCTCTTCCCCTCTCCTAGGGGTGGGATTCACTGTGGGGTGGCGTGGCCCATCTGTGCTACTTGCACATTGCCAGGCTTGTGGTGCTGGGATCTGGCGTATTAGCTGGGGTGGATCCTCAAGGGAGGGGCAGTCTCAGCTCGCTTATCCTTTGGTGATCTGCTTCAGGAGGGGCCCTGCAGCACTGGGACATAGTCAGACTCGCCAGAGGGATGGATCCGCAGAAGCACAGCGTTGGGTGTTTGCGCGATGAAGTCAGTTCCCTGGCAGGAACTGGTTCCCTTTGGGATTTTGGCTGGGGGATGGGCGAGGGAGATGGCGCTGGTGAGTGCCTTTGTTCCCCACCAAGCTGCGCTCTGTCGGCTGGGCTCAACAACTCTCTCTCCCGTTGTCCTCCAGGCCTACCGCTCTCAGAGCAGAGCTGTTAACTTATAACCTTCCAGGTGTTAAGTCCCGCTTGCTGTCAGAACACACTCTGTCCAGCCCCTCCACTTTTGAAAGCCAGACTGGGGGCTTTGCTTTGCTGGCTGGCCGCCCCTCCGCCCCCGCTCCCTCCCGCCAGTCCGTGTAGCGTGCACCGCCTCTCCGCCCTTCCTACCCTCTTCTGCCCTTCCTACCCTCTTCCCTGGACCTCTCGTGTATGCTTGTCTCTAGAGAATCTGTTCTGCTAGTCTTCTGGCAATTTTCTGGGTTATTTAGGCAGTTGTGGGTGGAATCTAAGTGATCCGCAGGACGCGTGAGCTCAGTGTCCTCATACACTGCCATCTTCTGAGTACTTCTAACTCCATTTAATCTAGGACTTCACTTTTAACTGCATTTCAAAATTTTATGAAGTCCTCACAACAACAACACAAAAAATAGTTACTGCTTATTTACTACCTAGTATACTCCATACAAATGCAATGGCAGGTACTTGTAACACACTATCTTGTTTAAATTCAAATTATAAACTAGCCTTGTAAAATATGTATTAGTTTCCCCACCAAGTTTAAGTTACTTTCATTAGGTACCACACTTGGTACAGGTCACAATCTGGATGTAAACACAGATATGCCTGACTTCAAAAACCATCCTTTTCCCATTGTGCCACACACTTAGAAGAAAACTATATTTAGACTTAGGCAAGATTATATCAAAACTAACATCACTCATAGATTTTTAAAAGTAAATTGTGTCAGTTATTCATATTTAACTTTGTTTAAACCTGAATATTATATATATATACATATATATGTATATATATATATACACATATATATGTATATATGTGTGTATATATATATATACATATATATGTTAGTGTCAGGTGTTGTGCAGGGTAAAGATAGGAGTTAGAGTCAAAAAGAATTTTTGCAGTTTAAGGCATTATTGGGAACTAAGGTTCCGGGAGAGGTTCTGTGACTCAAGGAGGGAGTCAGGGAAGTCACGCCCGGGTATAGTGGAGTAGGGTTTTTAAGCTGTAGCAGTTCCGGGTTTAGGCTCGGGTGGGTGTTTCTCTCGTGCCATGTTGTGCTATTGCTCGGTAATTGGTTGACCTTCAGTTCCTTCTGGAGAGCCATTCAGGGCTTTCCGTTGGATTGTGCTGGCACTTGGTGATTGGTTGCCCTTCGGTTTCTTCCGGAGCGCTGGCGAGAGGGCTGTCCCCTTCCAGGGACATCCTAACAATATATATATGGCACATCTGTTTAGCTAGAGGTCACTTTTTCAGCAATCTCTGGGACTCTTGTGAATTCATTCATCTATTTATTTATTGGCCAAGGTCATTAACCTTGAGCATGTTCTGTACACTTTTCTAGAGACTTGGGAGATAAAAATGAGAACCCATTGTCCCTACCAGCAGGGAATTTACAGTCTAATTAGGAGATCGACATGCAAATAAATAATGAAAAGTCAATAATTAGAAAAATACTAGTTAAATAAGATTTATGCCCATCATATTGGCAAAATTAAAATTCTGTATAATGTTAAGTATTGGCAGGGATACAGGAATCCTCAGTTATGGGGATCATGATACTGTAGTACTCATCTTTGTCTAATAATAAATTTTGTTTTAAATATGTTAAATTTGAAATTTCTGTGTAAAACTCAACTGGAGACATTCAGTAGGAAATTGGATATAACAAGTTTAGGACTAAAAGAGTGTCTTCCAATGGAAGTATAGCTCTAGGAGTTTTCCATGGTGTTAAGCCAAAACAAAAGCAAATGAAACTAAACTTAAAAGTTCTCTGAGTAGAGAAGTTTCAAAGACTGGGCCCAAAATTTCATGCCTGCAGTGAAGAATCTGTGAGATAAGTTTATCATGAGGTTTTACTATGCCAACCTAAAAAAGGAAATGTGTTGAATGGGAATTGGCTCATGAGAGATAAAGCTTTGTGTTGGCTGACCTAGCTTCTCAGGCAGTCCTTGGACTGTGCAGCTTTTCCTTTCTTTGGATTATGAACTTCTCAGAGAATTTCATGAAAGTTATAAATCCTTCCCCAGAGAAAAGCAGAAACACACTTCAGAGTGTCATTTCAGAGTTTATATATCCTCTAATGGTCCCCAGTTTATTATTTTTAATTTTTTTAACGTTTATTTATTTTTGAGACAGGGAGAGAGAGAGCATGAACAGGGGAGGGGCAGAGAGAGAGGGAGACACAGAATCTGAAACGGGCTCCAGGCTCTGAGCTGTCAGCACAGAGCCCGATGCGGGGCTCAAACTCATGCACCGTGAGATCATGACCTGAGCCGAAGTCGGATGCTTAACCGACTGAGCCACCCAGGCACCCCGATGGTCCCCAGTTTAAAAATAATTTGGAAAGATTAATTATAATTATGACTCTTTTTCATTTTCTTTCCTTTTCATCTAATCAGGTTTTTCATAATCTATCAACTAATGACAATGGAGTTCATTGAAGACTGTAGGAAAGATTATCTTGGCATTAAGGTTGATTCCACTGTAGCATACACTCATGGTTATCCTAGACTGTCTCATTAGGTTTAGAGTGAAAAGGAAAAACTTCATTCTGTTCCTAGTCCTGGGCCTAAATATTAAAAAGGCCTAAATTCCTTCTTTTTCATTTTCTTGTCTTGGCATTTATATGATGTGTTAGACTACTATTTATAAAGCTAAGATGTCTTCAAGACTCCACTTCAGAGGCCAAGTGGCTTATTAATAGTTACAAAGAAACTGAATTTGTGTCTCTTGGATAAGGGAATTAAATGCCTATTGAGAAAAATTACCTGCTAGATTTAATCCCATGGACTGGATGACTTCCATTTCAAGTAATGAAATATTTAAAAAAATACTAAAACCTTGGAATGGTGAAAAGTCTCTAGATAAAAAGTACATTCCTCCTCCATAAAATTATTAAATATGATAGGAAATCATGCTTAATCCAATGCATTTGTTCACTGTTAGTATGTTACTATTATTTAAACTATATTATTTTTTGTTTTTGGTCTAAAATAATGGCTTTTTCATTTTCCCCCCATGGAGTGGTAGGGGGTGGGGGGCTACTCCAGATAACAGCTATGTACCTTTGAACAAATCCTTATACTTTTCTGATTTTCTGATTTGTAAACTGAGGACAATAATTTTCCTGCCTATCTGCTAAGGTTGTTTCAGGGATCAATGAGGTAAGGTACATACAAAACATTTTTGTTGAGTTTAAGGCTCAATTTTTAAACAAAGAAACTGACGGTTAGTTAAGTTGTCTTAAGGAACAGTGTTTTTACAGGGTTGGCCCAAGACTTTGACTCAAATTTACTGTGGTGGAATATTGGAGCTTCTTTGTTTTATTAAATGAGTACATGGATAAACTGATTAAAGGGTGTGTGTGCAAGGATGGAGTGTGAAATCCTGCCTGTGTCCTCAAGGGACCACATGGATTAAGATTAGATGGTTGTTCTTACATGGTTGAGTAATATTCCATTGCGTGTGTGTGTGTGTGTGTGTGTGTGTGTGTGTGTGTGTGTGTGTATTTACACCACTTCTGCTTTATCCATTCATTGATCAGTGGACACATGGGTTGTTTCTATAATTGGGCTATAATAATGCTGCAATAAACATAGGGGTGTAGATATGTTTTCCAATTAGTGTTTTCATATTCTTTGGATAAATAGAGTAGTGGAATTACTGGATCATATGGTAATTCTATTTTTAACTTTTTAAGGAATCTCCATATTGTTTTCCACAGTGACTGTACCAGTTTGCATTCCCACCAACAGTGCAAGAGGGTTCCATTTTCTCTACATCCAGTTGCTGTTTCTTGTGTTTTTTATTTTAGCCATTCTGAAAGACTTGGGGAGATATCTCATTGTAGTTTTGATTACATTTTCCTGATGAGTAGTGATGTTGAGCATCTTTTCATGTGTCTGTTATCTAACTGTATGTCTTCTTTGGAAAAATGTCTGTTCATGTCTTCTGTCCATTTGTAATTGGATTATTTGATTTTTTGGTGTTGACTTGTATAAGTCCTTTGGCATTTGAAAAAAACATGGATGAATTCTAGAGGGTAAAATTCTAAGTGAAATAAGTCAGTTAGAGAAAGGCAAATACCATATTATTTCACACATATGTGGAACTTAAGAAATGAAAAAATGAAAAAGAAAAAGGAGACAAACAAATGAAAGCAGACTCTTAAATGTAGAGAACAAACTTGTGGTTACTAGAGGAGAGGTGGGTGTGGGGATGGGTGAAATAGGTGAAGAGGACTAAGTACACTTATCATCATAAGTGCTGAGTAATGCATAAAAATGTTGAATCACTATATTGTACCTGAAACTAATACAACATTGTACATTAATTAGATTGGCATTGACAAAAAAAAAAAAGGTTAGATGGTTGTTGAACCACTGTATAAAAGGAGAGGACCCTAATCCTAACAAATACAGGGATTTTGCTATGTTTGTTTCATTTGTTTGTTTTTGCAAAGCATTGTTTACAAATTTGAAGACAGAGCTGGGTTGCTTGACACAATGGCAGAGATATGAAAGGCATGGAGAAGGAGAGAAACCCTAATGTTTGGTCGTTAAATAAGTGCCTTTGGATGAAAACAAAAAAATCAAGTGGGAAATTGTAATAAATTGTGCTGTTCTGTGGTGTGAGATACAAACTTTTCTTCTCAGTCCCACATGAAATCTTTATTACAATCTCTCTTGCTCAGTGTTTTGTGGAGGTTTGCTTTAGGGGGCAATGCTACAAAGCCCTGCATTCTACATCAAGGCAGAGGCAGAACTAAACCAGAAGCTGTCCCTTGGAGGGCAGCCAGATAAGAAAGAGCTACATGAGCACTAACAGAAATAAAAAGTTGAACACAGAGGTCCATAAGTATTAGCAATTATTTTATTATTGTAACGAGCTAGTTCCCAAGTCTAACAGAGAAAAAGTAACAAATTAGCTTTTCAGAGAAGAGAGTGGCTGTTATAATATATTGTCTTTCAACTCCTCACCATGGTTACAATGACTATTTGGCTCTTTAAACCTACATGGGAAAAAAGGGGACACATTCGTTCAATGTGTTCTGTTTCCATCATTAAACTTTGTTTTTCCTCTATATCCTTTCTCAGCCAAAATATATATCAGCCACCTCAGAATTAACTTTATAGAAACCATTCCTTCTCCTTGTTATGATCAGTTATTCATTCTAATGTACGATAGCAGTAAATATCTTTCTTTGATCAGAAAATCAAAATGAGTCTATGAAGTCAGTTTAAGATAAACAACAACATAAGCATGTGAAAGATTCATCTATCAAAGCCCTTGAAAGTTTTTGTGAATTTTATTTAAAAATAAATAAGAATTTAGTTTTGATTATCCTTAGGATATCCAACTTTATCCACCATACAACCAGAGTTGATGTTTGCTTTTACTTCAGTATTCCTGATAAAAATCTTAAACTAGATGTGTCAATTGGTTCATGAGGCATCTTACACATATCTTTGATAGAACAATTATTGACATAACACAACACTTCCTTTTTGTTATGTCTCTAACACAGATATGGAAGTTGTTGAACTTTTGGATTTTTTACAGAGACTGAGGCATACTAGGTTTAGAGGATAAGAGCTGGGAGAGCCTTATGGTGATATGAGTAACAGTATTGTACAAAAAGGAATTGTCATCTCCAAATGCCAGCATGCCCTCATTGAGAGACACTCCTCTATTCTACTGAAAGGCTCACAGATACATGGGAAGAGAATTTGAACATATTAGTTTTTGACTCAGCTATGTGAAGGGCTGCAAAGATTAAACTACTATGGTCATTATGCAACCCTACTTCACTTCATAGGTGATTAGTAGGGAGTCAAATAAGATATTATCTAATCTATTGCAACCAATCATACATCATAGGCTTATGATGCTGGTTCATTTATCAGGGCAACTAAATATGCCAAGACCCACATCCAACTTTATTACCAAATGAGGTAGAAACTGAGGGTCATTAACTACTTATCTTTAAAAATTTGATTGAGTTTTACTTTGAAATATTAAACCATTAAAATAACAGAAAAAGAAGAAAATTATTTTATATTGAAAGATTAAAAACAGTTAAAGCCAGTATTGTCGATTTCCTAATTACTGAAGAAAGAATACTAAAGAAAATATTTTTACAAAAATTGTTTGGTGATATCCAGGGTCAGCAAGAAAGAAGTTATTTGATCAATTGTCAATGACCACTATGGATGTAGAAGGGGCACTCAGGCCTCATATTTACTATTTGATGTATTTTAAAGGTTATTAAATTTCTTACAGTATGTGTTATAATTTTAATTATAGTGAATCAATAAATATATCTATAAAACTATCAGATATTGCATATTATGTCTATAATAAGTGATGAATCCATTATTAAGGTAATTTTAACAGTTAATTTAAATATATGATGATAAAAATAAAACTATAAAGGATTAATTAGGATCCAAAGAGAGAGAGAGGGAGGGAGAGAGAGAGGGAGAGAGAGAGAGAGAGAGAGAGAGAGAGAGGGAGAGATTGATATTTTTTGGTTGGTTTAATTATTTTGGAGTAGGGAGCACAATGCCCTGGAAACAAAGAGTATTATTCTTAACCTCTGATCCATGACTTACGACTTCAGGGGAAAAAATTTTTTGCTTACAACATATATTTTCATTGATTCTTATCTTCCCAGTATTGTAGATGAAACTTTAAAAGTATTCACTTTAATGTTTTCAAAACATGATTTAAAAATCCAGGATGAGTTGAAGACTTTTGGCTTAGTGAATTATTTCTGGATTTCCAGGGATCTGGAAATCTGATATTTCTGAATTTACCCAAAATACTTCTCTGATTCTTTAAAGCCTGAAATTACACTAACTTTTCTTACAGTTTAAGTAAATGCCTAATTAGACCCAGTATCTTGATATTAAATACCATAAAGTTTCTCACTGGACCTCTCTGATATCCAGTAAGTTTATTAGTTCTACTGATGCTGAATAGATAGTGAAGGAATACCCCAAAATATAATAAACAGTGAATAAGGGCAATTATACTATGAAAATATGGAATTGGTTGGCAGTCCTACATTGAGATCTAGAAGCAGATTAGTTTGAATTAAAAAAAAAAAGACAATTCAATTTTATTCTAAAATTAAACTAAATATATTGGCGATTACAAAACTTAGCATTGTGATTAGGCTTACTATCTCTTACTTAAGAGTAGTTAGTATTCATTGTAAGAATGGTGAACCAAGAACATCAATTACCCAGTTAGTGAGATAAAAATGTCATTACTCTTATTTATTATCACTTGAGTGTTGACCACATACTTACCATACCTCTGAACCACTTCTAATTTATTCCCTTTCCTTTACAATTTATAATCTTTTTTTAGCCAACCCGATTCTTTTTGTATAAGATAAGAACATTGGATCTTCAAGAGACCATAAAAGATCTTATTAAGTGATCATCATAGGACAAATAATAAATCAGAGTCATACTAAAAACAACTATCTAAGAATGAGAAAATATGAATTTTTTTGGAAAAAAATGTAATATATCTTGGAAGTTATCTTAGAGTATAAGAAAAAAATTATTAAGGTTTCCAGAGACTCTCTAATTTTAAAAATTATAAAAATTCATAGATTACACTGGGAGTAGATTTTTAACTGAAAGAATGTAAAAAATGAAATTTGAAAAATTCTAAACATGAACCAAAATACAGAATATGCTGTACTATAAATCTCATGGAAACATTGCTTGTTATAAAATATTTTAGACATAAAGTATAAAAATAAAGTAACATACTTCTATATATTTATATTAAATAACAAAATATTATATATACAGAATACACTACATTAGTTTTCCAAATCTCAAGTTCAATGTTGTTATTACTGATCTATAAAATTAATCAGAGAGTTTAAGGGAAAAGAAAAAAATATATGAATTAAAATATTAATAAGATGAATCAAATCTAAATTCTGGGTGTTTACCAGAATATTCTTCCAATCAAATGGTGATTACTTTTAATTCCAGCCCCTACATGGTACTTTTAGAATGTAGTTGGTCACAACACAACTAGACTGGTCACAATATAGATTTTCCAGCATTTAATCACATGCCTTTGCTAAGTAGTATAAACAAAATACTATTGCTAAGATGCATCTTTATGTCTCTCAATTTATAGACTACTTCCTCTTATCTCCCTTACTTTTTCCTAAAAATATCCCTATGAAATTGCACTTGGAAATTGAGAATCTGTTAAGTGTTAATCTGTTAAGCTGTTAATCTGTTAAGCTGTTAAGTGACTTGCCCAAGAATACAAAGTACTATTAGGCAATAGATGAAGATCAAATAGATAATCTGCCTCTGGTTCTCATACACTCTCCACCTTATCACTCTCATCTTTGATACCTCTCATTAGCTGAGGATGCCCTGATGAGAATATTGCAATTTTTAGCATAATGAAACAAAGCAATAAATGGAAGGTATTCTAATTCTCAGGATTCCTGTATATATTGTGGGGGTATTCATTCATTCAGTGCCTACCTGATGGTGCCTACTATTTGTCTGGTACTGTTGTTGATATTGAAGGTATACAGTATCAGCAATGAACAAAACAGACACAAATTTCAGTCTTCATTTTAGTGTGAAGAGATAGATATACAATAAAAATAATAGTATAATATGTAATAAGTTAAAAAGTAGTAAGTTCTCTGAAGGAAAAATAAATTTAAAAAGTAAAGAAGGAAATGGAAAATGCCAGGAAGGTGGGAGGTTGGAAGGTGTGAACAAAGAAGGTAAGAACCTTGAGGATATCTTGGGAATGGAATTCAAAGTAAAACAAACAGGAAATGCAAAGACACTGAGACAAGAATATACATGGAGAGGTTAAGGAATGGCCAAAAACAACCTATCATAATAACAAATAAAAGTTATAGTAACAGTGGGGTACTAGATGGAATGAAGCATTGTAGATTATTTTAAGAACTTTGGCATTTCAGGGCATCTTGGTGGATCAATTGGTTAAGCGTCCAACTCAATTTCAGCTTAGGTCATGATCTCACTGTCATGGGATTGAGTCCCATGTCAGGTTCTGCACTGAGTGTGAAACCAGCTTAATATTTTCTTTCTCCCTCTCCCTCTGCCCCTCTCCCACTCATGCACTTTCTATCTCTCTCTCTCAACCTCTCTCTCCCCCCTTCCCCCCCAAAAGAAAGAATACTTACATTTAAATGGAGTAACCTCAGAGAGAAAGAGAAACCCTCTTGCACTGTTGGTGGGAATACAAACTGGTGCAGACACTCTGAAAAACAGTATAGAGGTTCCTCCAAAAACTAAAAACTACCCTACAATCCAGTAACTGCACTATTAGGTATTAACCCAAAGGATACAAAAATACAGATTTGAAGGGGTACATGCACCCCAATGTTTATAGCAGGATTATCAACAATAGCCAAACAGGAGAGAGCCCAAATGTCCATTGACTGATGAACGGATAAACAATATGTGGCTGGCACACACACACACACACACACACACACACACACACACTGGAATATTACTCAGACATCAAGAAGAATGAAATCTTGGCATTTGCAACAACATGGATGGAGCTAGAAGGTATTATGCTAAGTGAAACAAGTCAATCAGAGAAAAACAAATGCCTTATAAATTCACTCATATATAGAATTTAAGAGACAAAACATATTAACATATGGGAAGGTGGGGAAGAGGAGAGAGGGAAACAAACCAGAAAAGACTCTTTACAATAGAGAACAAACTGAGAGTTGACGGAGGGAGGTGGGTGGAAGATTGGCTAAATGGGTGATAGGTATTAAGGAGGGCACTTGTTATGAAGAGCACTGAGTGTGGTATGTAAGTGATGAATCACCGAATTCTACTCCTGAAACTAACTGAAATTGACTAACTAAAATTTAAACAAAAAATTAAAATAAATGGAGTAACCTTAGAAGGAAAAAAATTATTGTCAATTAGATATAGATATAGATATAGATATAGATATAGATATAGATATATAGATCTATATCAGTTTGGTTAAAAATTCTAAGAAATGTTATGCTCCTATTCTACATTCCTAAACTTTAAAAAGGAAGGATGCACAAGACATTATAAACATAACTCCATTAAATGCTGAATTATAATTTAGTAGTGGTTCTAAATATGGTAATTTAGTAATTTTGAATTGTAAAACAAATAATTCTTAGTTCTAAGAATTTAGCTCTAAGAATTTAGTTTAGTTAACTAAAATTTAGTTCAGCTAAGTTTATATCTCTTGAAAATGATTGATCCTCAGTAGTCAAGATGAATTACACACTAGAGGAAAAAATAAATAGAATGGATTCACTGAAATATAGAATTTATATAAGTTCATATGTGATGAAAGAGAAATCAAAAGATATGTTTCAAGTCCAAGTTTAAACATATGTGTGATTCAAATCACAAAATTGAATCTAAATTCCTTCTGTTTTGTCTCACTCCAAAGAGTGTCATGAAGATTAAATGAGACTCTGTGTATATGATTGTTTATGTGTGTGCAAGCACTACAAATCACTGTAGATATAGAGTAAATTATTGTAAATATAGCAGTAATAATACAATTTTAAAATAAATGACAAGAAATTGGATTTACATGAATAAAGTAATTGGGATTGTTTACTCTAGAGGACTTCTCTTCCTTCTTCTTAATAGAGGATGTTGCCCAGAATCCTATCTAGAATTCCACCCAATCTTGCTCTCTTCTTCTCTTGTTCAGCTTACATGTTTCCCCTGAGCTCAAGACCCATACTTCCAGGAGCTTATTGAGTATATCCATAAGTATATAATCAAACTAATTTCATTATCTTTCTCCCAGGCTATCTCTCCCCATGTAGTCCTACTCTTAATGAATAGAATTGTCATCTACTCAATTTCTCAAGTTCCAAATCTTGTACTTTTCCCAATCACTCAAATCCTCCATCAATTTGAAAGTACTTACTGTACACTTAGTGCTTAATGGCATGATATAGTCTTGGCTCTGCCATCTACTAGCAGTGAGACATCAGCAAAAATCATTTAACCTCTCTGTACCCCACTTAACCAACTGAGCCACCCAGGCACTCCATGTAATCTTTTTTTATAAGAAAAAAAATTTATTTCACATTCACTTATTTCTCTTTTTTATTACTTTTTATTTTCATTCCAGTATAGTTAACATAAAGTGTTATATTAGCTTGAGATGTACAATATGGTGATTCAATCATTCTATACATCCCCCAGGGCCCATCGTGACAAGTGCACTCCTTAAACCCATCACTTCTATCACCCATTCCCCCACCCACCTCCCCTCTGATAACCATCAGTTTGTTCTCTATATTTAAGAGTCTCTTCATTGGTTTGTCTTTTTTTCTGTCCTTATTTTTTCTTTTCTTATTTGTTTTGCATCTTAAATTCCACATAGGAGTGAAATCATATAGTATTTGTCTTACTGATTTATTTCACTTAGGATTATAGTATCTAGCTCCATCTATGTCATTGTAAATGGCAAGATTTCATTCTTTTTATGGTTTAATAATATTCCATTGTGTGTGTGTGTGTGTGTGTGTGTGTGTGTGTGTGTATACCACTTCTGCTTTATCCACTCATCTACCAATGGATATTTGGACTTCTTCCATAATTTGGCTATTGTAAATAATGCTTCTATAAACATAGGGGTGCATATATTCCTTTGACTTAGACTTTTTGTACTTTTTGGGTTAATATATAGTAGTGTGATTACTGGATCTTAGGATGATTCTACTTTTAAATTGTGGAGGAACCTCTATAGTGGTTTCTAAAGTGGCTGCACCAGTTTGCATTCCCACCGACAGTTCAAGAGCGATCTTTTTCTCCACATCCTCAACAACACTTGTGATTCTTGTATTTTTTATTCTAGCCATTCTCACAGGTGTTGAGGTGATATATTGTTGTTTTGATTTGTATTTTCCTAATGATGAGTGATTTTGAACATCTTTCCATGTGTCTGTTGGTCATCTGGATGTCTTCTTTGGAGCTGTCTCTTACTGTTTGTTGCTGTCTCTTACTGTTTGTTTTTAATTGGATTATTTGGATTTAGGGTGTTGAGTTTTATAAGTTCTTTGTATATTTTTGATACCAACCCTTTATCAGATATGTTATTTGCAAGTGTCTTCTCCCATTCAGTAGGATGCCCTTAAGTTTTGTTGATTGTTTCCTTCACTGTGCAGAAGCTTTTATTTGGATGTAGTGTCAATAGTTTATTTTTGATTTTGTTTCCCTTGCTTCAGATGACAGATCTAGAAAAATATTTCTATGGCCAACTCCAGAAAGAAAAACTACTACCTGTATTCTCTTCTAAGATTTTGATAGTTTTAGGTCTCACATTCAGGTCTTTAATGCATTTTGAATCTATTTTTGTGTATGGTGTAAGGAAGTGGTCTAGTTTCATTCTTTTGCATGTTGTTTTCCAGTTTTCCCAGAACCATTTATTGAAGAGGCTACTTATTGATGTACTTAGATTCCTTTCTCTTTACTTTTTGCATATCTATTACTGGTTTTTGATTTGTGGTTATCATGAGGTTTGTACATAATAAATTCTGCATATAGCAGTCTATATTAAGTTGATGATCACTTATGTTTGAACTCATTCTTAATTCATTCCCCTACTTCCCCGTGTTTTAGATACATCCTTTTATTTTGTGAATCCCTTGACTGGTTTTTACAGATATTTTTCATATTGTTATTTATCATATTTCCTTTCGCTCAAATCAAAGAGTCCCCTTTAATATTTCTTGTAGAGCAGGTTTAGTGGTCATGAACTCCTTTAGTGTTTCTTTGTCTGAGAAACTCTTTATCACTCTTTCTATGCTGAATGATAGCCTTGCTGGATAGAGTATTCTTGGCTCAAGATTTTTCCAGTTCAGCACCCAATGGCTTGTATCATGCTATTCCCTTGTGACCTGAAAAGTGTCTGCTGAAAACTCTGCTCATAGCCTTATGGGGTTTCCCTTGTATATAACTTTTCTTTCCTCTTCCTGTTTCTAATTTTTTTTCTTTATCAAATTTTTTGCCATTTTCATTACTATGTGTCTTGGGTGGACCTTCCTGGGTTGAATTTGTTGTGAAATCTCTGTGCTTCCTGGATCTGGATATTTGTTTCCTTCTTCATATTAGGGAAGGTTTTTTTGCTATTATTTCTTCAATAAATTTTCTGTCCCTCTTTCTCTCTCTTCTCCCAGAATCCCTATAGCATAACACGTATGTTATTATGCTTGATGGAATCACTGATTTCCCTAACTATATTCTTGTTTTATATAATTATTTTTTCCTTCATTTGCTCAGCTTGATTAATTTCCATTACTCTGTCTTCAAGGTCATTAATTCATTCCTCTGCTTCCTCTAAGTTGCTGTTTATTCCATCAAGTGTATTTTTTATTTCATTTATTATGTTCTTCATCTCTGATTAGTTGTTCTTTGTTTTCCACCACTTCGTTAAGGGTCTCACTGATGTTTCCCACTCTTTTCTCAAGTCCTGTGCGTATCTTTATAATCATCACTTTAAATTATCTATCAGGCACATTACTTATATCTTTTCATTTAGGTGTCTTGATGTGGTTTGTCCTACTCTTTCATTTGGGATATGTTCTTCTGTCTCTTCATTTTGTCTAACTCTGTATTTGTTTCTCTGTGTTAGGGAAGACAGCTACATCTTCTGCGCTGGAAAGGAGAGGCCTTATGAAGAAAAGTTCCTGAACTCTTCCACGTAGTCACCCCTATTCACAAGAACTGAAGCTTCAAAGGTGTCTCCTATGTGTGATTCATGTGCCTTGCTTTTGTAAATGACCTGTTTTTTTCTTCATTCCAGTCACAATGGCTCTCTCTGCTTATTGTTGGCAGCATTTGGTCCCTGTGGTGTTAGTGGACCAGTCTGGGAATGCTATGGGCTTGAGTTGAGTCAGATCAGGTATTTGCCAGAGATGCAGTAGCACTAAATTTCAGGGTACTTTCCCTGTAATATCCCTGAAAAGCTTTCATTGGTGGGTGGGGGCTGCAGTCAGATCAGTTCTCTGCCCATTACTGGGGCCTCTGTCTGAGTTTTGTGTTTGGTTATATTTCCTTCCTCCAGGGCAGGAGTCACTTTTGAGGGTCTATTTGCACACTGTCAGGCTTATGACACCACACTTTATGGGCTCTGGCTAAGAGTGTATTGGAGAAGGCAGAACTCTCAAAGCACAGTCTGGTGGCTGTGTGGTGGGGCAGGAGTGCTAGCAAGCTTTGAGTGCCAAGGGATAGGCCTTGCACCAATGGAACTGAAGCGGCCCATCTGGTTCTGTGACAGGGCAGTAGTATTAGCAAGCTTAGTGCACCCCTAGTCCTCTGAGGGAGGGACATGCAGCACTGGATTGAGGCTTCCCACTGAAAGGGTGGATTGGTTGAAGCACAGAGTGTGTGGGTAGGGTGGCAGTGCTAGCAACTTAGGTAGCCAATCCTCAGATGCCCATGTATTTACACTGGGGGGTGGGGTAGGGAAATGGTGCCTTCCAGTTCCTTTGTTCCTGGAGGAGTTCCCTGGCAATATCTGTTCTTCTAGGACAGGCTCGGAGAAGAATAAATAACTCTCCCTTCTGTATCCCCCAGGCACCTTTCAAATGGCTACTTATATACTGTATCTCCAGGGGCTGTTTGTTGTTGTGTCTTTTAAGGGCAGGGACTCAGTTTACTCTCATCCTTATGACTCCTATAGCCACACCTAGTGATTTTTTTTTTTTAATTTCTGCTTTTAAATCCCATCGGTTGTAAGAATTCATGAAATTTGGCCCCTCTGATTTTTAAAGCCAAATGTTATGAGAATTCATCTCCCCCTTATGGGTCCCCTGTGTAAGGGTCTATTTCTCTTCCATCTCTGGGTGCATGGCATCCTGAGGGCCCATGAGACATCTTGCCCCACAGAAAGTCTTATGAGTCCATTTATTTCCTAATCACGTCTTTGCCCTTCCTACATTTTTTCATGTGGCCTCTTCTCTACATTTAGTTGTGGAGTTTATTCTGCCAGTCTTTGGGTCATTTTCTGAGTTATTTGCACTACTGTGAGTGCTCTCTAGTTGTATCTGTGGGATGTGGAGACCTTAGGGTTCTCCTGCTCTGCCATCTTCCCCCTCTCCCTTATATGTAATCTTCTGCTTAACACAACTCAGTTAAAATTCAGTTGTATCAGAACACCAGAACTTGAATTATAATGATTTTGAGTTTCAAAATGAAGGTAGTATGAGAATCTGTTTAAACATTAACTGAGATCAATTAATCTTCTAGGCTTCAAGTCAATTTCTCAAAATGAGACTTTCCTTTTTACTTATCTTAAGTGATTCATCAAAGTATTACTCAGAATTTATAACAGAAAAGCCAAGAAATGTTTTTAGAAGCTTCACATGTTTAGACATATCTGAATCTATCTATCTATCATCTATCTAATCTATATTTTTGTATATCTGAACACATCAGGTGTTTCCATATGTCAATGCCTTCATAACACATTATTTACTTTGCCTAGTCAGTTCATTCTTTCCCTCTTCACCTGACAACATTTTAGTCATCCTTCAAATCCAGTTCAAATATGCAGTTAACTTTTAAAATACATGTGGCAGTAGCTTATTGATATTATTTAACAAAGTAAAAATAAATCTCTGAGAGTAGGGAGAAAGAGAAAGACAGAGGGACAAAGAAGGAGGAAGTAGAAGAGAATGGGAAAGAGAGAAAGCAAGCAATCTTCTTTAAAGTTTAAGAGCTTAAACACCTAGATCAATGAATTTTACCATGCTAAACTGTATTTTGTTAAAAAGAAAATACAGTATTATGGAGATGACTACATAGGAGCTGGACTGGATGTACAATTCCAAGTTTAATATGCTATGATTGGAAGCTGGACTTTGAAGCTCAATGATCTGTAGGAGAAGAATCTAGGGCCTGACATTTATGAATTGTGGAAGCTCAAGAAACTCACATCATATCTCTCCATTTTAGTTTCCTTAAACTTAAAATAGCATTCATATGGACCTCTTTTTACATAATTGAAGGTTAAATTAGACAATAAATGTGAAAGGGTAGTCTATGTAATACTGGATGCAAAATGGTTAAGAAATAGTCAGTGGGAGATATTTAATAATGTTAACCAGGAAGTGCCATGACATTCAGACTTTTCTGGAATTAGGAGCTATCTATTTTCAATTTTAACTTCAATAATGAAGTTACTTTTCCCACAAAAAAATATCCCAGGCAGAACGCAGAATACAGAATGCTGATCAATTGGAATGCACAGAGCACTCATGTCAGACAGTATAATGTGGAACAAGCATAAAAAGGCCGTTTCTGAATAATTAATGCCAGATATGCAGAGTGGAATGAAGAAAGCAAATTTTTCCTGTTGATAAAATGAATAAGGTTTTTTTAAAATGAAATTGGAAAATATGCAGAAGCTCAGAATGAGTTCTTTGGAAAACAAAATCTATAACAAAACATAACTGTCCTAGCACAAGTACTAAATAATTATTCAACCTGCATTTACTGAGCTCCAATTGGTACAAGACTTTGCTATACTAATGGGAAAGACACAAGACACTTGTGGCCAAGGCAAGCCTGGAATATACAAAAAAGAAATGACAGAATCTGAATAACAAGAAAAAAAAAGATTGGATCCATATATCTTCTAATATGTTAGATACAACCACTTCAGTTAGACATAGCTTGTCTCATGGAGATAGAAGGAAACTTGAAATTAACACCAACATAGTTTGTTATATATAATTTACTTTTTAATTGTCTGGTAATAGTCTGACTAGTGTTGAAACAGTCCTTTTTGATCCTTTTTCACCTTTTCCACAAAGTTCAAAGTGAAAAAATCTCAAGTATTGTTATGTATTGCTCTCTGAACTAAATATTTACCATATATCTATTACAGTAACATTTTTGGTATCCAGAATAGACCTACAAGCTAAGAAATGTACAGTTAAAGAATATGGTCTGGGAAAGAAATTCTCATAACAGCAGTGTGAAGGTCCTTCATGCAATTTGGAGAAAAATATAAATTATCAAGGAATATTAATTAGCCTCATTCATTCACATCTCTTCTATTACTATAGATCATATATTTTGTCCCAATTCCCAAGTTCCTTAGAGCGAGATAAATAATGGCTTAATACAAAGTTTCTAACATAGGCTGTATATAATTGACTAAAGATTGAAAAATATTTCTACCAGAATCTGGGCCCAAAAGATGTGGTTAAGAAAACAATTTGGAAGTTTCTTTGTAGCATGGCTGAAATCACTCATAGAACACCATGACCCAGGGCATTGAAAGACATAAATACTTTAGGCAATTCCTGTTTTAAAAATATCACCAGTCTGTTTGGTTTGAAGAAGTTGCTGTTCTAACCCTTCTTCATACATATAAATAGCACAGAAAAATAAAAGATTGCAAGTAAATTAGAAGAAGGCCCAAATGACCTTTAATATAATATTATGTGCCCAAACCACAAGGTGTTTAAATTAGTAGCTTAAAATGTTCCATTTGACACATATCATGGGAAGTAAAATCTTTTTTTTTTCTTACTTGCTTCAGCTACATTCTTCCAAATTCTTGACCAGCTGAACTGTTTGTTCCAGGTCATCAAATCCCTTAATAATTTAAATTCCCAAATCAGACTTACAAAGGATATGGCTAGGTACATACTGCTGTCGGTTCACTTAGCAGGAAAAGAATGCTACACATATATACTTGTATGTACACAATTTCCTTCAGAAGCATGCAGTAAGTTAATATTTCCACAAAGTTAAGTATAAATAGGAATTTTACTATGTAAACCAACATATGACACCTATGTCAAAGCCTGGTTTAATTTTCAAAGTCTAAGTTCTTTACAGTCTTTTCCAGGTGAGGCCAAGCTGTATCATCTCCCCTCAGTTCTCTGGAAGGCACATGGCTTTGCACCTCCACAAGCCTTAGATAAAATTACATAAGCCAGGCTTTCTCAAAATGAAATAAAAATAATCAGTTCTATAAGATGTGAGCTGTTGTCACTCAGCAGGGAAAAGAGCTCATGGTCAAACTGGGCAATAGTTAGCTCAATAAAGCTAAATAGGTTTTCATTTCTTGTTTGCTGATTGGTAGGTTTTCTCACAAATGTTAATGCTCGTTTTTCATAATGCTATTGTACACCGTAAAAGGAAATAGGTGAAGAATCAATGTTAAATGTGGTGTAGCCTTTCCCAAAGTTATTTGAACATCTCATGGGAGTGGTGTTATGAAGCAAACCTGGTTGGAAAATACTTCCTCTTTGCAGGAAGCACCTCTCAGTCTTTCCCTTTGGGAATCTTTTAACCTAACCCCACTTCCCCAAATATCATTCCTCCTACAACTCCAACAGGTTCTCTGTGCCCTCATGCTGTTCTGGACATTCCTATTAGGAAAAGCTAATTCTCCTCCAAATGTAGGCAATTATTAAACTTAACTCTCTGAAGATAGAGCCTGCTGGCCTTGGCCCTGAGCTCAGTGCAATTTTTATTAATGCTGTATGTCCTGCCCAGCTACTGACTCTGTGTACCATGCCCCTGGCTGCCACCATGCTTGGGGGTGATCACCTACAATTAGTGACTTTTAGTACAAATTTTACTAACACCATGTGTGTGGGCTGCCACACACATACACCAAAAGTCCCTGGCCACCACTACCACCCCAGTGTGCTATGGCCCTAACAGTCACCTGGCTGTGGGAGATCTGGCCTAGGCTTAATGCAAATTTATCTAACACCACAGACCTGCCCAGAGCCCTTCTGCTGCCATGTCTCCCTCCCCTAGCAGGCCTGTCTGGATCTCACTAATATTACAGAGATCAAACACAGCACACAACAGGCAAACTCAGTGCAGATGTCTGGACAGAAAGGAAAAGTGACTCAGACATGGTAGCAGGATGCAAGCAATGTACACAGGAGACTCCTCTGAAGTATCAGGTTCTGGTGAACAAGGGATACTGCATTACAGGAACTACAGGATCTCCTTTTCATAAAGCAACTACTTTCAAGAGCAGAAGACATAGCTAACTTTCTCAACACACAAAAACAGACACAGAGAAGTAGACAAACTAAGGATACAGAGATATATATCCCAAATGTAAGAATAAGAAAAAATTACAGCAGGAAATCTAAGTGAAAGAGAAATAATTAATATGTCTGATATATAATTTAAAGTAGTTATCATCAAGATACTCACTGTACTTCAGACAAGAGTAGAGGACATCAGTGAGACCCTGTACAAAGAGATAAAAAACAACATGTCAGAGATGAATAACTCAATAAATGAAATTAAAGATGCGATAGAATAAACATTAGTCTACAGGAAGCAGAGGAATGTGTCAGTGACTTGGAGGATACAGTAATGGAAGCAAATAAAGTTGAAAAGGTGAGAGACTAATACTGTATAATGATAATAGACTTAGAGAACTCAGTGACTCCATTAAGTATGCAAACATACCCATTATAGGGATCCCAGAAGGAGAAGTGAGAGAAAAGGGACAGAAAATATATTTAAATAAATAATAGCTGAAAATTTCCAAAATCTGGGGAGAGAAACAGAGATCCAGATGCAGGAGGCACAAAGATCCCCCAACAAATTCAATACAAGAAGGTCCACACCAAGACACATAGTAATTAAAATGGCAAAAAGTAGAGATAAAGAAATAATTTTAAAGATTGCAAGAGAAGACACTTACATACAAAGGAAATTCCCTAAGGCTATGAGCTGATTTTTCAGCATAAACTATGCAGTCCACAAGGGAGTGGCATGATGTATTCGAAATGTTGAAAGGGAAAAATCTGCAGCCAAGAATACTTTACACAGCAAGGCTGTCATTCATAATAGAAGAAAAGATAAAATTTCCCAGAAAAACAAAAGCTAAAAGAATTCAGGAACACTAAACTCTTCAAGAAATGTTAAGGGAAACTCTGTGAATGGAAAATAAAGACCATAAGTAAAGTAAGAAAAATAGAAAGCACAAATTAAAAGGTTGTAAAAGATGATGCCAAATATCTTATATGTGGAGGGAAGTGGAGTAAAGAATGAATTCAAACTTAAGCCGCCATCAGCTTAATATAGAGTGCTCTATGTAGATGTTATATATAAACCAACTGGTAAATACAAATCAAAAACTATAACAGATATGCAAAAATTGAAGAGTAAGAAACCCAACTTTGGTAAGATAACTTACCAAAGAAAACCAGTAAACAGCAAAAGAAGAAAAGATCAGAGAAAAACTATAGGAATAACCATAAAAATATGACAATATGGCAATAAATACATATCTATCAATAATTATTTTGATGGGCACCTGGGTGCTTAGTTGGTTGAACATCAGACTCTTGATTTTGGCTCAAGTCATGATCCCTGGATCATAGGATTGAACACTGGGCTCTGTGCTAAACATGGAGCCTGCTTTTGATTCTCTCTCTCTTTCTTTCTCCCTCTGCCCTACCCCCTCTTCACACTCTTTCTAATAATAATAATAATAATAATAATAATAATAATAATATCTTTACTGTAAATGGAGTAAATGCTCCAATAAAAAGACATGGGGTGACAGAATAGATTAAAAAAAAAAGAGCTATCTATATGCTGCCTACAAGAGACTCATTTCAGACACAAAGACACATGCAGATTGAATGTGAGGGGATGGAGAAATATTTATTTTGCAAATGGATGCCCAAAGAGCCAGAGTAGTAATTCTAACTTCAAACTAAATGGACTTTAAAACAAAGTCTGTAAAAAGAGACAAAGAAGGACACCATATAATAATAAAGGGGACAACTACATTGTTGTTGGGAATGCAAACTGGCACAGCCACTCTGGAAAACAGTATGGAATTTCCTCAAAAATTTAAAAATAGAACTACTCTATGATCAGCAATTGCACTACTAGGTATTTACCCAAAGGATATAAAAAACAATAATTCAAAGGGATGCATGCACTCTGATGTTTATGGCAGCATTATCAATAATACCCAACTTATGGAAAGAGTCAAATGTCCATTAACTGATGAATGGATAAAGAACATGTAGTATAAATATACAATACAATATTACTCAACCATAAAAAATAATGGACTCTTGACATTTGCAAGGACATAGATGGAACTAGAGAGTATTATGCTATGTGAAATAAGTCAGAGAAAGGCAAATACTATATGATTTCACTCTTATGTGGAATTTAAGAAATAAAACAAATGAACATGGGTGGGAGGGAAATGAAGCAAACCAGGAAACAGCCTCTTAACTATAGAGAACAAATTGATGGTTACTGAAGGGGAGGTGCACAGATGTTGGGTGAAACAGGTGATGGGTATAAGGTAGTAAGGAAGGCACTCATGATAAGCATCAAGTGTTTCATGTAAGTGATGAAACACTAAATTCTATATCTGAAACTAATATTGCACTGTATGTAAACTAGCTGGAATTTAAATTAAAACTTGAAAGGAAAAAAAAGGGTACAATCAAACAAGAAGATGTAACAATTGGAAAATTTATGCACCCAATATAAAATTACCCAAATACAGAAAACAGTTAATAACAAGCATAAAAGAAATAATTGATAGTACTATAGTAATAATAGGGGATTTTAAACCACACTTACATTGATGATCATTGAAACAGATCATTCAAACAAATTCAACAAAGAAGCAGTGACTTTGAATGAAACACTAGACCAGATGATTTCACAGATATACTCAGAACATTCCATCCTAAAACAGAAGAATCTACATTCTTTTCAAGTGCACGTAGAACATTCTCCATAATAGATCCCATGTTAGGCCACAAAACAATCCTCAACAGATTCAAATTGATATAAGTCATACCATGCATCTTTTCCGACCACAACACTATGAAATGAGAAATCAACCACAAGAAAAAATCTGGAAAGAGCACAAATACACAGAGGTTAAATAATACGCTACTAAACAATTAATGGGTCAACAAAGAAATTAAAGAAGAAATCAAAAAGTACATGGAAACAAATAAAAATGAAAATGCAATGGTACAAAATCTTTGGGATGCAGCAAAAGCGGTTATAAATAGCAATACAGGCCTAACCCAGAAAGCAAAAAATTTTCAAATAAACAACGTGACTTTACACATAAAGGGGATAGGAAAAGAACAACAAAAAAAAAACAAACCCCAAACCAGTAGAAGGAAGGAAATAAAAAGATTAGAGCAGAAATAAATGATATAGAAAATAAAAACACAATAGAAAAGATCCGTGAAACCAGGTCTTTAAAACCTGAACAGAATTAGTAAATCTTTAGCCAGACTCATAAAAAAAGAGGATTCAAAAAAATGAAATCACAAATGAGAGAGGAGTAACAAATAACACCACAGAACTACAAAGAATTGTAAAAGAATATTATGAAAAACTGTATGCCAAAAAAAGTAGATGATCCAGGATAAATGGATAAATTCCTAGATATATCATGTACCAAATCTAAAGCAGAAAGAAATAAAAATTCGAATAGACCATTTACCAGCAAGGAGATTAAATTAATCAAAACACTCTCAACAAACAAAAGTCCAGGAGCAGATGGCTTCACACACAAATTCTACCAAATATTTAAAGAGTTAATACCTATTCTACTCAAACTATTCCAAAAAGTGCAAGAAGAAAAATTTCCAAATTCATTCTGTGAGACAAGTATCAGATTCTGTGAGGCAAGTACCAAAACCAGATTAAGACACTACAAAAAGGAGAGAGAGAGAGAGAGAGAGGGCGAGAGAGAGAGAAAACCATAGGCCAAATTCTCTGATGAACATATAAAAATTCCTCAAAAAATACTGGTAAGCAGAATCCAGCAATATAGTAAAAAAATCATTCACCACGACCAAGTGGAATTTATTCCCAGGATGCAGGGGTGGTTCAGTATTGACAAATCAATCAACATGATACATCACATCAATAAGAGAAAGGATAAAAACAAAATTATCATCCCAAAGATGCAGAAAAAGCATTTGACAAACTACTACTTCCTTTAAATAAAAACCTCAATATAATAGGTTTAGAGGAGACATACCTCAACATAATAAAGGCCATATATGAAAAACCCAAAATGAACATCATACTAAATGGGTAAAAACTGAGAGCTTTATCCCTAAGTTCAGGAACAAGACAAGGATGTCCACTCTCAACATTTCTATTCAAAATAGTACTGGAAGCCCTGGCAACAGCAATCAGACAACAAAAAGAATTAAAAGGCATCCAAATTGGCAAGGAGGAAGTAAAAGTTTCACTATTTGCAGATGTCATGATACTGTGTACAGAAAACCCTAAAGGCTCCATGAAAAAACTACTAGAATTCATAAATGAATTCAGAAAAGTTGCAGGATACAAAATCAATGTCCAGAAATCTGCATTTTTATACACTAATAATGAAGCAGCAGAAAGATAAATCAATAATCCCATTTAAAATTGCTCCAAAAATATGGGAATGCAATTTGGGGCAGCCACTCTGCAAAACAGTATGGAGGTTCCTCAAAAAACTAAAAATAGAACTACCCTATGACTCAGCAATTTCACTACTAGGCATTTACCCATGGGATACCGGTGTGCTGTTTCCAAGGGACACATGCACCCCCATGTTTATAGCAGCACCATCAACAATAGCCAAAGTATGGAAAGAGCCCAAATGTCCATCAGTGGATGAGTGGATAAAGAAATGGTATATATATACAATGGAGTATTACTCAGGAATCAGAAAGAATGAAATCTTGCCATTTGCAACTACGCGGATGGAACTGGAAGGTATTATGCTAAGTGAAATTAGTCAGTCAGAGAAAGACAAAAATCATATGACTTCACTCATATGAAGACTTTAAGAGACAAAACAGATGAACATAAGGGAAGGGAAACAAAAATAATATAAAACCAGGGTGGGAGACAAAACAGAAGAGACTCATAAATATGGAGAACAAACTGAGGGTTACTGAAGGGAGTATGGGAGTATGCATAGCCAAGGGCTAATTCAACCATATGCCATGAGAGATGTCCCTAACACTGATGGCATAAGAATATATGAGCAAAATAGAAGCGACAGAGCTGAGGGCGGAGGTGCTTGTGCATGCAGCTGCCTGGGACTCAGAGTCGGCTGTCTCCCTTTTACAGCCGCCTTTTACAGTGTTGTGGTTTTTAAAGTGGTTTCTCTTGGGCTGTGCTCTTTGGCGTGCCTCTCTGCTTGGCCCCTGTTAGCGGATGGGACTCTAACTCTCCTCAGCCGGCAACCCAGGCTGTGAGCCCAGAATGGCAGACGTCTGCAATCAACGTTGGGGGTGGGGTTCGTGTCTGAACTGCGCTAGTCCTGGCCTTTCCAGCTCCTCGACCTGCTTGTGGAAGTGAACGAAGACGCCTTGAAAGGGGCTAGCCCCGCTAAAGCGAGGGAGTCTGCCACCATCCTGTGCCTTTGGTGGAGACATGAACGCAGGCAGGGAAAGCTTTTTAGCGACGAGCAGGAGAGGCCTTGGATGAGCCTTGGATGCACTTTGGCGAGTGTGGATGTTGGGGACGGGCTAACTAAGCGGGTCATCCTGTCTGGGATGGCTTAGGGAGTATTTTGGCTTTCTCCGGTTGGCCCTAAGTGGGCCAGGGACAAAAATATACGTAAGCCGGCAGTTAGTGACCAAGTCTTGAATGTGGGGGCCTGTAGCTGGAGAGGTTGTGGGTCTGCTCTATTACATAAGGTGGGTCTGCCGGTTGTTGTGTATGCAGTCTCACTGCGTGGTAGGGCTCAGAGTCTGAGATACTCCACCTGCTGACCTACCACAGGAACCTTCCCAGGCAGGCCTGCTGGCGACAGCCACTCTGGCCCTGCTTGAATGTCAAAAGCTCCTGAATTGTTCTGAATTGTTCGTGTCTGAATTGTTCCCTCATGTCTGGGGGTACTCCTGTGACCAGCTGTCCTTGCTTGGACTCTTGTAGGGCTAACCTCATTGGTTGCTTTATCCAACAGCCATCATCTTCTTACTTGTGTATTTCATACTTGTTAACATGACCCTGCAATTTGTAGATTCTTCCAGGAAGTCTGGAATCTGACTTCCAAAAGGATAGTCTTGATGGAATGGGCTCGTGCCTCTTGCTGTGTTACTGAATTAGACAAAAGCCTTCTGGCCAAGGAGAAATGACAGGTCTGCAGGGCGCTTCTGGGGAAGCTCCCTCTCAGTAATTGACATAGACCCTAGTGTGTCTCCTTTTATTGTCTCTGAACAGTGTTGTCTGCACATTATGTGTAGAACAGTACTGCCATGACAGCACCTTGAAGAGACCAGCCCAAGGGGCAAAGTCAACATGCTGAGAATGGCAGAGCAGAAAGATCTAAAGAACCAGAGTTACCGAATCAACTAATATTGCCTGTGCCCATCTTGGGACTTTTCCTTATAAACGACCTTGTTTGTTTTTATTATGGAAAACTTCAAACATATAAGAGTAAGGTGAATAGTGTGATGAAAACCCATTCTTCCCTCCATGCATTTACTCAACTTCATTTACCCACCTCATTCTGTTTTTTTAAATTCATCCCCACTTGCTCCCAGCCTCCACTGGATTGTTTTGAAGCAAATTCCATATCATTTCACTCTTAAATACCTAAGATTATCTGTAAAAGAAAATGATTTTTGGCAGAATAGGAAAATCCATAGAGAAAGTAAATTAGTGGTTGCCTAGGACTGGGGAAGTCTGAGGGGAAATGAGTGACTGCTAAATGGATATCGGTTTCTTTTGGGGGTGATGAAAATGTTCTAAAGTTGATTGTAGTGATAATTGTAAAACAGTAAAATAAAACCATTGAATTGTAAAAAAAAAAAAAAGACAAAGACTATATGAGCAAAATAAAGAGAACCCCTGACCCCCAAACTAAGCCATTAACCAAAGAAAAGAAAAAAGAAAGGAAGAAAGAAAGCGAGGGAAGGAAGGGAGGGGAGTTGAGAGGAAGAAAGAAAAAGAAAAATAAGTAAAGAAACCTGTATACTGGGGGAGGAGGTGGACAACAACAGCAACAAAAAACTGAAACAGATACACAATTTGACACAATTAGATACCAAATATTTACTATAAGAATATATATATATAAAATAAGAAGATAATAGAGCACTGATAGGTTTCTGCACTTTGATAACATGGGTTCTAAATTAATTTTAATATCTGCTGACATGCACAATTAGCAAACATTTATGGCCTTAATTAATACTGTGGCCCAAATTACACTTATATCAGGGTTCCACTAGATTTAAACAAGGTATCCCCTGTAATCTTAGGAGAATAAAATAGAGAACAAAGAAATATGCCTATTTTAATCATTAAAACTATTGCCTTGTCTAAATTTCCCATGGACATAAGCACCCATTGCCTTAAAATATCCTATAGTAGGCATGAATGCTCCATGAGTAATAAATTAAATAATTAATAACGAATAATAAATTAAAATTAAATTAAATCTTTCACTGTTACAAATGAGGTTGAAAAAATGGGACCCCGGGGACAATTATTCCCTAGTTAAAATAATTAATAGTGCCTAATAATTTAAAACAGAACCTTCAAGGCACTCCTGGGTGGCTTAGTCAGTTGAACCTCCGACTTTGGCTCAGGTCATGATCTCACAGTTCGTGAATTCAAGCCCCACATCGGGCTCTACACTGACAGTGTGGAGCCTGCTTTGGATTCTCTCTCTCTCCTCTCTGCCCTTCCTTCACTCATGCTTTCTCTCTCTCTCTCTCAAAATAAATAAATAATTTTTTTTAAAAACACAGAGCCTTCAAGAATTAAAACCCATTATATAAGACTTATTTGGAGAAGAAGTAATTATCTCCACTGCTTCTCCTTTTAACAGCTATATTTGGCCTTTCTAAAACTTGGAAAAAATGAATGGTGTGTCAATGTTTTAGCACAAATTTAATGCTGTAGTCCCATGCATTAACGCCCTCATAACAAATATAACTGAAGTTACTGATTCCATCTCATCAGCCATTGGCATATATTTTGCTATTATAGATTTGGCTTGTATGTTCTATTCAGTGACTATTTCAACAGCCTCTCACTACAGTTTGCCTTTACCTTCAAAGTCTCTTATGGTCTAAACTGTGTCCCTCTAAAATTCATATATTGAAGTCTTATACCCCTTAGCATTTGACTATATTTGGAGATAAGACCTTTAAAGACGTAATTAAAGGGTTGCCTGGGTGGCTCAGTCAGTTGAGCATCCAACTCTTGGTTTTGGCTCAGGTCAAGGTCTCATGGTTCATGGGATTGAGCAGCACGTGGGGGCTCTGTGCTGGCAGCATTGAGCCTTCCTGGGATTCTCTCTCTCTCTGCCCTTACCTTGCTCATGCTCACTCTCTCTAAATAAATAAATAGGTAATTAAGGTTTAAAAAAGGCCATGTGGATGGGTCCTAATCCAATATGAGCAGTGTCCTTACAAGAAGAGGTTAGGACATGGACAATACACAAAGGGGTGACAACATGAGGACACAGCAAAGAGGCAGCCATCTGCAAGGCAAGGAGAAAGCCCTCAGAAGAATCCAAACCTGAGACACCTGGGTGGCTCAGTTGGTTGAACATCTGACTCTTGATCTAGGTTCAGGTCATGATTTTGCAGTTTGTGAGTTCAAGCCCCATATTGGGCTCTGTGCTGACAGCTTGGAGCCTACTTGGAATTCTCTGTCTCCTTCTCTCTCTGCCCCTCCCCTCATCGCATGCAGGTGCATGTCTTCTGCCTCTCCCTCTCTGTCTCAAAAATAAATAAACTTAAAAATAAAGAAGAAACCAAACATATTGACAACTTGACCTTGGAATTCTAGCCTTCAGAACTGTGAGAATGTACATTTCTGTTGTTTAAGCCAATCAGTCTTTTGTTATGGTAGTGCTAGCAGACTAATGCAACACTTTTACTGAATTTTTCAATAACCTTGCCTTGAACACAGTCTTTGCAGGTAAGATCTTACTGGCATGTAACTTTCTCCTGGAACACAGATATGAAATGACAGTGATGCCATCCTCCTCTAAGAGATTTATTTGACACATTCATTAAAGACACAAATGCATAGAAAGTAGCTACAAAAAGGTGAAGAACCATTGTCCCACCACTTCACTTAAATTCCGGAAAATTATTTGGTAATCTGTGAGAAGCTCCATCCCCGGCACTGTCAAGAAACAGCTATTTACCTTCTTAGCAACCATGATAGTAAACAAGCCAACATGTTTGAGGTCTTTTGGGGTTTTGAAGGCAACACATTCTTTATATGCCAGTATTTATTTAAGTTGCAAATTGACCTACCTATAATGAGACCCCTCCAACAAAAGGCTCCATAATTTGTTCAAATTGCAATATAACGGGCATTCCCAATAGTGCTTTCCAGAGACTCCCTCATTGTAAAGGCTTTAGAAACTTCTATTCATGTCTCCTAGAGACTCTGGCCACCCATAATGACCTTAAGTTTCCCATGTACTTATGATGCAAGAAACTGTCCTCTCCAGCTCCCTTATGTATCATTAGAGTGGCAACTGCTGGCTACATTCTGGGCTTTCCTGAAAATACAGACTTTCACAGGCCCTGGGTCCATGACCCCCATGACCTATAGGTAGTTTCTTGGGTTACAAAAGCAGCACCCTATAAACTTAACAAGGCCACTGAACCTGCCTTGCTAGAGTATGGAGTCAAACTTGGGTCTCCTGGCATATCCCACTTGTGAGGTGACCTCCCCTATACTCAGTCTCTTGTCATGGTGCTAGAGGAGATGACTTGTCTCACAGATCCTTTGGCTACCTAGGGAGCCCTTTGGTCTTAACTGAGTGAACAGCAAAGGGAGTCCATCTTTAGACATAACATATTTAGAGTTCAATGGAGAGTTACTGCTTTTCATATATCAGCTGGGATGTCAGCACAATTGGTCAAACTTCAGGCAGTTATCTTGGCACCAAATGACTTGAACAACAATTAGCTCCAGTTGCACATTTTTACAGATTCTGCCATTGTCAATGGTTTGGCTGTCTGGACCAAGAAATTGCAGAATCAACAATTCCTTATACAAGGTTTTACCCTTTTAGGTAAAGAATCCTGGGAATCTGTTGCCTTGGATATCTAAAATATAAATTAACATTACATATGTCTCTGCACATACTAGAAACACAATACAAGGCATCAACAAGACACTCCTTATTCTGTTCAGATTTCCAGAGTTCCCTGACAGTGACCAATACACTCATTTTACACAAGACAGACAATGCTACTCTCTTGAATAAGGCTTTCAATGGAAACTCCCTTACCAGGCACACGTAGCATTATAATGGCTCACTTCAGTTAAAAATCAATTAAATGAAACATGGCACATTTCAGTCATTAGTCATACGATGACTGGGGTGAATTGTAATAAAGATTCTGACTCTATTTTTTTTTTACATTTTGCTGCCGATAGCTTTTAAGCCTCGCTCCACTCTTTTCCCCTTCTGCCATACATCTGAACAACAGAATAAGAAAGCCCAGGTACTTCTTCCTGTGCCACCTGCAAGAAGTTCAAAATCATGCATAAGAAACCTCATCTATGCTACCCATAACCAACCTAAAAACTCTAAACTAGATTTGTTTTCTGGCTCTCTCAAGTCATTTTTGGAATGCTTGGCAGCTGTCCTGCTCTTTCCAGAAAGCCTCATTATATAAATAATAGGCCTTCCCATACCCTCTTGGTGGTGTGTGGCATCATGATCTCAATGACTCCACAAAATTTTTGGTGAAAGTATAATCTACTTCAGAGTGACTACAACCTCCACTAAATGAGTATATACTTATTTTTAACTATCCTCAGATAAATAAACCTTGAAGCACTGCTCTAGAACACTTTAATAACACTCTTCCCAACTCTTCTTTTGTTCTGTTCTTTTTTTAACCTATGAATAAAACAGTACTATTTTTTATTATTTCATACAGGCAATGTTTATCTACATGTCTACAACTTAAGTGCCATTTCTTTTTCAATTTCCTACCTTCTGTCTAGGGTCATTTCTTTCCTTCTTCCCTTTAGCATTATCTTTATGGCTTTATCTTTCCTTTATCTTATGGCTTCCTTTGTTGCCCTTTCTTTGTAGATGGTGCACCTTGTTTTTGTGGATGCTTTGAAGAACTTCTCTTCAGTTTTATGCTGTTTCATCACACTCAAAATGTGCAGATGTAGATTTTTTTCTAATTTATCTTGTTTGGTATTTACTTTGTTCCTCTTAAGTGTGGATGCTCATATTTAATGAAATTATTTTCAGCCATTGTCTCTGCATATACAGTGACCACTTAGACAACATGAGTTTGAGCTGCACAGGTCCACTTATATTTGGATTTTTTAAATAAATACAGTGCTATAAATGTATTTTTCTCTTGTAAGTTTAATAATGTTTTTATTTTCTCTAGCTTACTTTATTGTAAGAATACAGTATGTGATACATATAAAAAATATGTGTTAACTGACTATGTTATCAGTAAGGCTTCTGTCAACACTAGGCTATATAGTAGATAAGTTTTTGGGGAAATCAAAAGTTATACGCATAGGGGTTGTAACTCTTAACACCCATGTTGTTCAAGAGTCAGCTGTATTGCCTCTTTCCATTTTATCTCTTCTCATTTTTTGGCAGTTCCTTTAACTTATATTACACCTTATTCTGTCCTCCATATTTCTAAAACTTTCTTTTATATTTCCATCTTTTTATCTTTCTCTGTTCTACATTCTGAATAATTTATTTCAGTTCACTAATTATTTCTTCAATGGTGTCTGACATGCTCTTTAAACTACACACTGATTTTAAAAAATTAACAATTATATTCCTTTCTCTGTTTTGTTCTATTTTTTAAAAGCTTTCATTTAAACTCATTAGTTAACATACAGTGTAATATTAGTGTAATATTAGTTTCAGGTGTATGATATACCTCCAATTATATTTGATTTCTTATTCAAATATTGCTGGTAATTTTTGAAATTTCTCTGTGCTTTTGTGTTTTTTACTCTTTTAAAAATATATTTAAATATTTCGTTTATAGTTATATTGACAATTTCAATATCTGACATCCCTGGGGAAATCTCTCTGTGGTTTTGCTAAATTTCAGTCATGAAAGCTTGAGTGTAATCTAAAAAATTCCTGCAGTCTTAACAGAAGTTGCTATCTTTCAGAGAGGATTTACATCAGTTTCTACCAAAAGCCAAGGTTTGATGTCAACCTGGAATCAATAGAGTTAATGATAAAGATTCTAAAGAGTGAATATAAGATTTTCCATCTTGCAATGGACAGATAATTTAACTCCTTATTGCTTCACTAATACAAGCATTTTCTTTCAAACCAACCTCCTTTTCCAATTTGTTCTCCAGTTACTGCTCACTGCTGCTACTTCAGCGTAAACTCAAAAATTTATTAAAATATTTGTCTGTCTAGGGAAAGTGCTCTGCAGTTCCATGCCACCCCAAGGACAACACAAAATGATAAAATGGAAGAACTCTCCTCAAAATAAACTCCAAGAAGTAGCAACAGCTAACGAATTGATCAAAAATGATTTAAGCAATACAATGGAACAAGAATTTAGAATAATAGTCATAAAATTAATTGCTGGGCTTGAAAAAGGTATAGAGGACAGCAGAGAATGTATTGCCACAGAGATCAAGAGACTAGGAAATAGTCATGAGGAGCTAAAAAATGCTATAATTGAGATGCAAAATAAAATGGAGGCGACCACAGCTCGGATTAAAGAGGCAGAGGAGAGAATAGGTGCATTAGAATATAAAATTACGGAAAAAGAGGAAGCTGAGAAAAAGAGGCATAAAAAATCCAGGAGTATGAGGGGAGAATTAGAGAATTAAGTGATGCAATCAAATGGAACAATATCCGTATCATAGGAATTACAGAAGAAGAAGAGAGAATGGGGCTGAAGGTGTACTTGAACAAATCATAGCTGAGAACTTCCCTGATCTGGGGAAGGAAAAGGCATTGAAATCCAAAAGGCACAGAGAACTCCCTTCAGACGTAACTGAAATTGATCTTCTGCATGACATATCATAGTGAAACTGGAAAAATACAACAGTAAAGAGAAAAATCTGAAAGCAGCTAGGGATAAACAGGCTCTAACTTATAAAGGGAGA
Organism: Panthera onca; assembly: GCF_046562875.1. Classification (NCBI taxonomy): domain Eukaryota; kingdom Metazoa; phylum Chordata; class Mammalia; order Carnivora; family Felidae; genus Panthera; species Panthera onca. The sequence goes on along the minus strand of NC_138348.1, from coordinate 82,775,826 downwards.
TGCATAAGACTATTGGCAGATCTATCTACTGAAACGTGGCAGGCCAGAAAGGAATAGCAGGAAATCTTCGATATGATGAACAGAAAAAATATGCAGCTGAGAATGCTTTATCCAGCAAGTCTGTCATTCAGAATAGAAGGAGAGATAAAGGACTTCCCAAACAAACAAAAACTGAAGGAATTCATCACCACTAAACCAGCCCTACAAGAGCTCCTAAGGGAGATTCTGTGACTGAAATGTTTCAAGGACCACAAAGTACCAGAGACATCACTACAAGCATGAAACCTACAGACATCACAATCACTCTAAACCGATATCTTTCTATAATAACACTGAAGGTAAATGCACTAAATGATCCAACCAAAAGACATAGGGTATCAGAATGGATAAAAAAACAAGACCCATCTATTTGCTGTCTCTTATAAGAGACTCATTTTAGACCTGAGGACACCTTCAGATTGAAAGTGAGGGGATGAAGAACTATCTATCATGCTTCTGGAACTCAAAAGAAAGCTGGAGTAGCCATATTTATATCAGACAAACTAGACTTTAAATTAAAGGTTGCAACAGAGATGAAGAAGGGCATTAATTAATCATTACAGGGTCTATCCATCAGGAAGAGGTAACAATTATAAATGTCTATGCACCAAATATGGAAGGCCCCAAATATATAAAACAATTAATAACAAACATAAGCAACCTTATTGATAAGAATGGGGTAATTGCAGGGGACTTTAATACTCCACTTACAACATTGGATAGATCATCTAGACACAGGATCAATAAAGAAACAAGTGCCCTGAATGATACATTGGATCAGATGGACTTGACAGATATATTTAGAACTCTGCATTCCAAAGCAACACAATATACTTTCTTCTTGAGTGCACATGGAACATTCTCCAAGATAGATCACATACTGAGTCACAAAACAGCCCTTCATAAGTATACAAGAATTGAAATCATATGCACACTTTCAGACCATAATGCTATGAAACTTGAAATCAACCACAGAAAAAGTCTGGAAAACCTCCAAAAGCATGGAGGTTAAAGAACACCCTACTAGGGACGCCTGAGTGGCACAATCGGTTGGGTTTCTGATTTTGGCTCATGTAGTGATCTCACAGCTCGTGGGTTCAATCCCCTCATCAGGCTCTGTACTGACAGCTCGGAACCTGGAGCCTGCTTCGGATTTTGTGTCTCCCTCTCTCTCTGCCCCTCCCCCACTCACACTCGGTCTCTCTCTCCTTCAAAAATAAATAAACATTTTAAAAAAACAAAAGAACACCCTACTAAAGTATGAATGGGTCAACCAGGCAATTAGAGAAGAAATTAAAAAATATATGGAAACAAATGAAGATGAAAATACACCAATCCAAACGCTTTGGGATGCAACAAAGGGAGTCCTGAGAGGAAAATACATTGCAATCCAGGCCTATCTCCAGAAACAAGAAAAATCCCAAATACAAAATCTAACAGCACACCTAAAGGAAATAGAAGCAGAACAGCACAGACACCCCAAACCCAGCAGAAGAAGAGAAATAATAAAGACCAGAGCAGAAGTAAACAATATACAATCTAAAAAAACTATAGAGCAGATCAATGAAACCAAGAGTTGGTTTCTTGAAAAAATAAACAAAATTGATAAACCTCTAGCCAGGCTTCTCAAAAAGAAAAGGGAGATGACCCAAATACATAAAATCATGAGTGAAAATGGAATTTTTACAACCAATCCCTCAGAAATATAAGCAATTATCAGGGAACACTATGAAAGATTATATGCCAACAAACTGGACAACCTGGAAGAAATGGACAAATTCCTAAGCACCCACACACTTCCAAAACTCAAACAGGAAGAAATAGAAAACTTGAACAGACAACATAACCAGCAAAGAAATGAAATCAGTTATCAAACATTTCCCAACAAATAAGAGGCCAGGACCACATAGCGTCCCTGGGGAATTCTACCAGATATTTAAAGCAGAGATAATACCTATCCTTCTCAAGCTATTCCAAAAAATAGAAAGGGAAGGAAAACTTCCAGACTCATTCTATGAAGCCAGCATTACTTTGATTCCCAAACCAGACAGAGACCCAGTAAAAAAGAGAGAACTACAGGCCAATATGCCTGATGAATATGGATGCAAAAATTCTCAATAAGATACTAGCAAATCGAATTCAACAGCATATAAAAAGAATTATTCACCATGATCAAGTGGGATTCATTCCAGGGCTGCAGGGCTGGTTCAATATTCGCAAATCAATCAGTGTGATACATCAAATTAATCAAAGACAAGAAAAGAATCGTAAGATCCTGTCAATCTATGCAGAAAAAGCATATGACAAAATTCAGCATTCTTTCTTAATAAAAACCCTCGAGAAAGTTGGGATCGAAGGAACATACTTAAACATCATAAAAGCCATTTATGAAAAGCCCGCAGCTAATATCATCCTCAATGGGGAAAAACTGAGTGCTTTCTCCTTGAGATCAGGAACACGACATGGAAATCCACTCTCACCACTGTTGTTTAACATAGTGTTGGAAGTGCTAGCATCAGCAATCAGACAACAAAAGGAAATCAAAGGCATCAAAATTGGCAAAGATGAAGTCAAGCTTTCACTTTTTGCAGATGACATGATATTATACATGGAAAACCCTATAGACTCGACCTATAGCTAGAACTGATACATGAATTCAGCAAAGTTGCAGGATACAAAATCAATGTACGGAAATCAGTTGCATTCTTATACACTAACAATGAAGCAACAGAAAGACAAATAAAGAAACTGATCCCATTCACAATTGCACCAAGAAGCATAAAATACCTAGGAACAAACCTAACCAATGTTGTAAAAGATCTGTATGCTGAAAACTATAGAAAGCTTTGAAGGAAATTGAAGAAGATATGAAGAAATGGAAAATCATCCCATGCTCATGGATTGGAAGAATAAATATCGTCAAAATGTCAATACTACCCAAAGCTATCTACATATTCAATGCAATCCCAATCAAAATTGCACCAGCATTCTTCTTGAAGCTAGAACAAGCAATCCTAAAATTTGTATGGAACCACAAGAGGCCCCGAATAGCCAAAGTAATTTTGAAGAAGACCAAAGCAGGAGGCATCACAATCCCAGGCCTTAGCCTCTACTACAAAGCTGTAATCATCAAGACAGCATGGTATTGGCACAAAAACAGACACATAGACCAATGCAATAGGATAGAAACCCCAGAACCAGACCCAAAAAAGTACGGCTGACTAATCTTTGACAAAGCAGGAAAGAATATCCAATGGAAAAAAGACAGTCTTTAACAATTGTGCTGGGAGAGCTGGACAGCAACATGCACAAGAATGAAACTAGACCACTTTGCTACACCATTCACAAAAATAAACTGAAAATGGATGAAGGACCTGAATGTGAGACAGGAAACCATCAAAACCCTAGAGGAGAAAGCAGGAAAACACCTCTCTGACCTCAGCCATAGCAATCTCTTACTCAACACATCCCCAAAGGCAAGGGAATTAAAAGCAAAAATGAATTACTGGGACCTTATGAAGATAAAAAGTTTCTGCACTGCCAAGGAAACAATCAACAAAACTAAAAGGCAACCGACAGAATGGGAAAAGATATTTGCCCATGACATATCGGACAAAGAGCTAGTATCCAAAATCTATAAGAACTCACCAAATTCCACAACTGAAAAACAAATAATCCAGTGAAGAAATGGGAAGAAAACATGAATAGACACTTCTTTAAAGAAGACATCCAGATGGCCAACTGGTACATGAAAAGATACTCAACGTCGCTCCTTATCAGGGAAATACAAATCAAAACCACACTGAGTTACCACCTCACGCCAGTCAGAGTGACTAAAATGAACAAATCAGGAGATTACAGATGCTGGTGAGGATATGCAGAAATGGGAACCCTCTTGCACTGTTGGTGGGAATGCAAACTGGTGCAGCCACTCTGGAAAACAGTGTGGAGGTTTCTCAAAAAATTAAAAATAGATCTACCCTATGTCCAAGCAGTAGCACTGCTAGGAATTTACCCAAGGGATACAGGAGTGCTGATGCATAGGGGCCCTTGTACCCCAATGTTGATAGCAGCACTCTCAACAATAGCCAAATTATGGAAAGAGCCTAAATGTCCATCCACTGGTGAATGGATAAAGAAATTGTGGTTTATATACACAATGGAATAATATGTGGCAATGAGAAAGGATGAAATATGGCCTTTTGTAGCAACATGGATGGAGCTGGAGAGTGTTATGCTAAGTAAAATAAGTCATACAGAGAGAGACAGATACCATATGTTTTCACTCTTATGTGGATCCTGAAAAAGTTAACAGAAGACCATGGGGGAGGGGAAGGGGAAAAAAAAGGTTAGAGAAGGAGGGAGCCAAAACATAAGAAACTCAAAAACTGAGAAAAGACTGAAGGTTGATGGGGGGGTGGTAGGGAGGGGGAAGGTGGGTGAGGGGTATTGAGGAGGGCACCTGTTGGGATGAGCACAGGGTGCTGTATGGAAACCAATTTGACAATAAGTTTCATATAAACAATAAATAAATAAGTAAATAAATAAATATTTGTCTATTTAGAAAATGATTCTTGGAGATTTTCCTTAACTCCTTTAAGTCAAGCAATTCATTAGAAAAGTATTTTTTATTTAAGATATACTTGGTTTGTAGTAGATGGGCCTTCAGAATTTACCTTACTCCTAGAAGCAGGTATTTAATGATTAGAATTCCAGCCCCATTCACTGGAGAGGTTTTCAGGCACATAGGCCAGATGTGTCTCATAACTAGCACCCCAGAAGCAATTGCCTCATCCACGTATACATCATAGGAGTAGTCCTTCTCTAACATTTAAGCAGAAATAGGAGATTCATTATGTAGGTCTTCCAGACTCCATTCTTTGCATTTTCTATTATATTTCTTTTAAAAAATATTATTTTTAGTTTTATGTGACTGGTTATCTCTTGACTGTTTTATTTGCTTTTTCTTTCATTTTTAGGGCATTTAGTACTATTTTTTAAAATGCATCAGTATGCTAGTAATAATTACTAAAGAGATACTTTATTCAAGTTGTATGTCATGATGATAAACTAAAAACATTTTACACTCTTTGCCTGGTCTTCTCAATCTGAAAATTTCATGTACACATTGAATAAAATGATTACTTTTGACTCAGATTTTAATTATAACTACATTTTTATTTAATGGCTCACCTTTCTGAGCTACAATTTCCAACTAGCAAAATTACTGTACAGAATTTAGAGTGGCTGTGTGCCACCTCAGTTGTTTAGGATATAACTAGGTTACAATTATGACAGCAAACCAGTTCCAAAAAGCAAAATTAGTTTAGTAGCAATTAAATTCAGAGAGCCATTCCAAAGAAAGCTAAGCAATAACTTTAATTGAGTTGTACATAAAATGAAAAGGGTTCCAAGCAAATGTTTCTAAATATTTTGTAGAAAAGTGACACTTATCTATAATTTTTTCATCCTTCTTCAGCCACAGAGATAAAAAACTATATATTGAAATTTTACATGAAAAGATCATAAATTGTTAAGTAGCTCACAAAAATGTCAAGGTGAACTTCATTTGTTAGTAAACTCTCAAAATACAGTTTTTCACATCTCTTAAGGGGAAAAATTAATTTCCACATTCTATCTATTGCGACTTTTCAAGAGTGAAGCAAGATGAAAAAAAATTTTATGTGATTAAAATTACCAACAACTATTTCTTACAGTCTCCTATAATAATTAAAAAGACTCCATGGAATAACTATTTTTCTCCCAGAAGGTGTTTTCTGCCTTTGAATTTTATCTTCATTAAAGTAAATGAATGCTTTATGAATTTGTCTTCATAAAAGCCCCACTTCCTGTCATAGTGGAATAACAGATAGGGAACTCATATTCCTGCTGTACACAACTCTAAAAAACGCAGGGTTTTGATTTGTGAGAAAAAAAAAAAAGAGGCACATGGCAGCACCATATTTGCCCACACATTCTCTATGAAGATATATTCACAATATGGCATTTGGAGGTTAAGCCAAACAGACCAGTATGATCTCTGAGCTGAGACGTAGAGATTGAAGTTCAGAGTAATGAAGCAGTTGGAATTAACAGGGTATATTACTTTGCTCACAAATCTGCAATGTGGGCAGAACTCAGTGTAGATATCTAATTTCCACTCCACTCAGTCATTTGGGGGAGGTCAAAAGCTGCTGGTTGGAATCATCTGAAGATTTTGTTCACTTACATGCCTGGTGGTTGACACTGGAAAGATTCAAACTATTGGAGGCTGGAACAGCTGGAGCTTCTTGGGCATCTCCATCTCTGTGACTACTATATATATTTTCTCTATCCAGAAACTTCATGTAGTCAGGCTTCTCATATGTCAATTCAGAGCTTCCAAGACCTGTGTCTCAAGAAAGGGAAATAGGCAGAAGCTGAATTGCCTTTTCTAACCTAGCTTTTGAAGTTATTCTGCTTCTCACCTAACATATTAGAAGTGAATCACAAAGAGTGCCCAAATTCAAGGAGAGGGGAATCTTTGTAGGAGGAATGTCAAAACATTTGCAGACATGTTTTAAAACTACTTCAAGATCCAGAATCACATGAGATTAGTCTTAGATGGAGACAGAAATGACATTTCATGCAGAAGAAATAACTTGATAGATTGAGGTAGGGAGAGGAAGCAGTAAGAGATGGTGGTTGTCAGAAATAGGTAATTGCTGGAATATAAAATTACACTGAATGCAAAATGCAGACCAAATTTCATACTGTCAGAGTTGAAGAAGCCAAAATTTCTTGAAGAGCAGGGCCTTTGGGCTGTGCCTTAAGAAGGAATGATGCACAACATCTTAAGGAGAAATTAGAAAGATGAGTAAGAATATCAAATTGGGCCTTAGTGTAGCTGGAATGGTTAAGGGAGAGGGTGCAGGTAGCCACAGTGTAGTGAGAAATTAAAGCTCAGAGGTTAACTATAAAAACAGAGTACAGACAAATTTTGAAAATGGAAACATCTGGTTTTGGGTGATTTCAGTCTAGAAGGGCAGTTTGAATAATGACAATACATTTGTGTAACTTTTTTTAATTTTAAGGAAATTTTTAAGGAAAATAATGCAAAGCTAAAGGGCAAAAGTAGATAAATTGATTTAAAAAGTCCTATAAAATGTCTGTTTTGGTATAGAAATAAAAGAAAACAGTATAGAAAATTAAGCATGAAAGGACACAAGGAAGTGATAGAATAGGGGACAGTGACAAAGCAAAGAAAAAGAGTAGAAGTGAAGTATGATTCTCATAACCAGTAAAAATAGTGAATCCTTGGGGGAAAGGAAGGAGAAATTTTATCATCAAAATATTCCACCTAAAGAGGTATAAGAGGAAATATAAAAGGAAAAAGTTAGACAAAGTGCTCTGTTTTAATAAGCAAGGTTTTAAGGTCATCAAACTTAAATTCATAATAAATATAAAACTACAGATTCTATCAGAAATTAGTTGTTACTTGTGGGAAATACAAGGCCTTTTTCTAGTATGCAATAACAATATCCCAATACATGATAATATGCTAGGATTTCAGCATAGCTATTGGTTAATAAGATTTGCTATATATTTTTACAAATTATACTACATTTGTAAGCTAAATGCAAGAGACCGTAAACCAACATATAAGAGAATATGGGTTGAATAGATTTCTGAAAGCATATTTTGAAGTAAGCTTTAACATTTTTTACTATATCAGGGAGCCTGGGTGGCTCAGTCGGTTGAACGTTTGACTTTGGCTCAGGTTATGATCTCACAGTTCGTGGGTTTGAGCCCCACATCGGGCTCTGTGCTGACAGCTCAGAACCTGGAGCCTGTTTCACATTCTGTGTCTCCCTCTCTCTCTGCCCCTCCCCTGTTCACGCTTTATCTGTCTCAAAAATTAAAAAAAAATTTTACTCTATGTTTATCATACTCTCAAATAGAATTTATTAATGAATTTTGTGGATAGATCTGTTTCTTGTTTTATGTAGAAAATAAGGGTTTCTTTTTCAGTTACTTGTTCTGGCTTGATAATGAATTTACAAAAACATGTAGGCACTGTGTAAAACAATTTACATGTATTATTTCTAACCCAAACAATAACCATTCAAGTAAGTGTTAATTTTATCCCTGTTTTAAATCCCTATTTCATTGAATTTTGTGGAGATTAACTGACTACCAAGACTGAATAGTTTTTAAGTGTCAGGACAAAACCTTGAACACAGCTCTGGATACTAATGATGCACTTCATCACATTAACGATCTAAGCAAAATATGAAGTTAAGGATAAATTTAAAACCATATCTAATTAGAGACTTTTGGGAAGATGGCAGGGTAGGAGGATCCTGGGCTCACTTTATCCCACAGATATACTGAGATAACAGCCACATCAGTGCAACTACCTCTAAAAACAACCCAAAGACTGGCAGAGCAGGCATTCCACAGTTAATAGTAAAAATGAAGCCACATTGAAAAGGATAGGAATGGCAGAGACATAGTTGGGAACCAATGAGGTTAACCACAAACAGGAGGAATACCAAATCACGGAGAAGGGAAAAGTCTACCAGTCATGCCAGGCACAAGGGACTGTACTAGGAAGATGAGTCCCCATAACATCTGACTTTAAAAAGTGGTTGGGCTTGGGATGTAAGGCTAGGTACTTTAGAAATTAGCAGGCTTAGCTCTGGGAGAAGCAGAGGGCAACAGGTAACTGATTCCCTGCCCTTAAAGAGCCAGCATAATAAATAACCTCACCACATAAGCATAGCAGCAACAGTTTGAAAAGTGCCGGGGTATACATGAAGATTTATTTACTAATCTCAGAATGTGTGCTGGAGGGGGAGAGATCTCTAGAAGACTTCTGCAAGAAAAATAGAGTTGGCAGGTATCATTTCTCCTCTCAACCTTCCAGCCTAGGTAGTCAAACACTTGAAGGAACCACTGTGAACACTTCCATTCTAACCTGCTAACACAGCCTGCTCCACCCACACTTTCTCCTGTGGATCCATTCCATCCACCCCTGTCACTTAGCAGGTATTCCCCCAAAGCAGGTCCTGGCCTGACACATCCTGAAAGCATCCTGGGCAAGGACATACACCATTCAAAAGTGAACCCTGCCCTGGGAATAACGGAAGATAACCACATGCACCTGTGTGTCCACAATCCTAGCAAGTGACCCTTATAGCAAGCACTGCCCATTAGTGCATCTGCAGCCCAGCAGACATCTGGTCAGAATTCTGATTGTGCTAACAAACAAAAGTCTCTCATGGGACAGGGTAAGGAGAGCACCCTACATTTTGGAACAACTGCAGCCCTGGAAAAAGAGCTGAGGGCAGGCATCTGGTCTGCTTGCTGACACTCCCCAACTATAAGCCTGAGGCAACCCAAGACTGACCTCTTAACAGCACAGGAATCCAACCCTGTCTGGGCTAAAATGGGCCACTGCAGCTGACTGGACTTAAAGCAAACACAGCTCAGCACAACAGTATGACACAAACAACCCACATGGGAGACACCCCTGAAGCACCTGGTTCTGGTGAACAGGGGGAATTGTGCTACAGGGCACCATAGTATCTCTTCTTCATAAGGCCACTACTTTCAAGATCAGGAGATATAACTGATTTTCCCAATACATAGAAACAAACACCGAGTGAGACAAAATAAAAATACAGAAATATGTCTCGAATGAAAAACCAAGGAAAAAACAAACAAAGAGCTAAATTAAATGGAGATAAGCAATATGCCTCATAAAAAAAATAAAGCAATGGCCATAAAGATGATCACTGGACTTATGAAAAGAGTGGATGATCTCAGTGAGATCATCAACATAGAGATTAAAAATATAAAAAGGAACCAGTCAGAGATAAAGATCAACAACTGAAATAAAAAATACACTATAAAAAATCAACAGGAAATTAGAGAAGGCAGAAAATGATTCAGCAACCTGGAAGGCAGGGTAATGGAAAGCAACCAAATGGAACAGGAAAAAGAAAAAAAAGAATAATAAAAATATGAGAATAGGTTAAGGGAATTCAACAACATCATCAACCTAAATAACATTTGCATTATAGGGATCCTAGAAGGAGAACAATGAGATAAGAGAAAATAAAAATTAAAGAAATGATAGCTAAAAACTGCCCTAACTGGGGGTAGGAAACAGATGTCTAGATTCAGGAAGCACATGGAGCCTCCAACAAAATCAACCCAAGGAGGTCCACACCAAGAAACATAATAATAAAAGTGGCAAAAAGTAGTGATAAAGAGAGAATTTTAAAAGCAGCAAGATACAGGGTGCCTGGGTGGCTCAGTTGGTTAAGCATCTGACTTCGGCTGAGATCAAGAACTCACTGTGGGTTCGAACCCTGTGTCGGGCTCTGTGCTGACAGTTCAGGGCCTGGAGCCTGCTTTGGACTCTGTGTCTCCCTCTCTCTCTGTTCCTCCCCTTCTCTCACTCTCTCTGCCTGTCTATGTTCTCTCATGTGCTCTTTCAAAAATAAATAAATATTTTTAAAAATTTTTTTAAATAAACAAAAGCAGCAAGAAAAAATAAAACATTCACTTACAAAAGTAACCACATTAGGGTATCAGCAGAATTTTTTCAGCAGAAACACTACAGACCAGAAGGGAATGACATGATATACTCAAAGAATTCAAAGGAAAAATCCTGCAACCAAGAATACTCTACCTGGAACAATTATCATTCAGTATACAGGAAGAGATAGAGTTAACCAGAAAAACAAAAGTTGAAGAGTTCATCACCACCAAGCCAGTCTTATAAGAACCATTAAAGGGAATTCTTTGAGCAGAAAGAAAAGGCCATGAAGAGGAATAAGAAAATTATAAAAGGAAAAAATTTGACAAGTAAATACAAACATATACTAAGTAGTAGATAAATCACTTATAAAGCTAGTATGGAGGAAAAGCACAAAGGCAGTAAAATCAATTATATCTATAAAAATTGGTCAAAGGTTTACAAAATAATAGCATGTAAAGTATGACATCAAAACATAATATGTAGAGGGTATAATAGCTAATTTAGTGCTTTTAGAATGGGTCCAAACTTAGGTGACCATCAATTTATGTAGACTGCTATATTCATAGATGTAATTTGAACCTAATGATAACCACAAATCAAAACAGATACACAAAAAAATAAAGAGAAAGGAATCCAGCATAACACTAAAGAAAACCATCAAACCACAAAGGAAGAAGGCAAGAATAAAGAAGGCAAGGAATAAAGAACTACAAACACAACCAGAAAATAACTCACAAATGACAATAACTACATACATCTCAATAATTACTTTAAATGTGAATGTACTAAATAATCAAAAGACATAGGGAGACTGAATGGATAAAAAAGACCCACCTGCATGCTACCTACAACAAACTCACTCCATACCTAAAAAGACATGTAGATTAAAAAAGAAGGGACAAAAAATCACTTACCATGTAAATGTCAAAAGAAAGCTGGGTACCAACAACTTATGTCAGACAAAATAGACTTTAAAACAAAGACTTTAACAAGTGACACTGAAGGACACTATGTAATCATAAAGGAACAATCCAATAGGAAGATGTAACAATTGCAAATATTTACACACCCAATATGGCGGCATCTAAATACATAAAGTTACTATTAACAGTCCTAAAGAAAAAAACTGACAGTAACATAACAGTAATAGGGACCTTAACACCACATTTACATCAATGGACAGATCATTCAGACAGAAAATCAAGAAAGAAACAGTGGCTTTGAGTGACACATTGGACGAGATGGACCTGACAGATATATACGGAAAATTTCATCCAAAAATAGATGGGAAAGTTAAAATAGTGGAGTACAAGTAGGACCCTATGCTTGCCTCATGCCTTGAACACAGCTATATAAATATCAAATCATTCTGAACACCCAACAAATAGATCTCAAGACTGAGAAAACAAACAGAACAACTAGAAGGAGAGGAGAAGCCATATCATGAAAGGTAGGAGGAGCAGAGATGTGATTTGGAGAAGGAAAGGATCATGGGTGCTATGGAGGGCAGGGAGCCCTGATCACAGAGAGTGGAGAGAGAGACACACACACAGAGACAGAGAAACCCACAGGCGATCACAGAAGTGAAAGATTTCACCAAAAATATTGACTGGGAAAATAAGAGGGTCTCATTATTTTATTTTATTATTTTATTTTTTTAATTTATATCCAAGTTAGTTAGCATATAGTGAAACAATGATTTCAGGAGTAGATTCCTTAATGCCCCTTACCCATTTAACCAATTCCCCTCCCACAACCCCTCCAGTAACTCTCTGTTTGCTCTCTGTATTTAAGAGTCTCTAATGTTTTGTCCCCCTTCCTGTTTTTATGTTATTTTTGCTTCCCTTCTTTTATGTTCATCTGTTTTGTGTCTTAAATTCCTCACATTAGTGAAGCCATATGATATTTGTCTTTCTCTGACTGACTAATTTCACTTAGCATAATACCCTCTAGTTCCATCCATGTAGTTGTAAATGGCAAGATTTCATTCTTTTTGATCGCTGAGTAATGCTCCACTGTATATGTACCACATCTTCTTTATCCATTCACCCATCAATGGACATTTGGGTTCTTTCCATACTTTGGCTATTGTCAATAGTACTGCTATAAACATTGGGGTACATGTGCCCCTTCAAAACAGCACACCTGAATCCCTTGGATAGATACCTAGTAGTGCAATTGTTGGGTTGTAGGGTAGTTCTATTTTTAATTTTTTGAGGAACCTCCATACTGTTTTACAGAGTGGCTGCAACAGTTTGCATTCCTACCAGCAGTGCAAAAGAGATCCTCTTTCTCTGCATTCTCGCCAACATCTGTTGTTTCCTGGGCTGTTAATGTTAGCCATTCTGACAGGTGTAAGGTGGCATCTCATTGTGGTTTTGATTTGTATTTCCCTGATGATGAGTGATGTTGAGCATTTTTTCATGTGTCAGTTGGCCATCTGTATGTCTTCTTTAGAGAAGTGTCTATTCATGTCTTTTGCCCATTTCATCACTGGATTATTCGTTTTTTGGGTGTTGATTTTGATAAGTTATCTATAGATTTTGGATACTAACCCTTCATCTGATACGTCATTTGCAAATATCTTCTTCAATTCCGTTGATTGCCTTTAGGTTTGCTGATTGTTTCCTTCACTGTGCAGAAACTTTTTATTTTGATGAGATCCCAGTAGTTCATTCTGGCTTTTGTTCCCTTGCCTCCAGAAATATGTTGAGAAAGAAGTTGCTGTGGCTGAGGTCAAAGAGGTTTTTACCTGCTTTCTCCTCTAGGATTTTGATGGCTTACTGTCTTACATTTAGATCTTTCATCCATTTTGAGTTTATTTTTGTGTATGGTGTAATAAAGTGGTCCAGGTTTGTAGGCACATGGATGGCTCAGTCGGTTGAGCATCTGATTTAGGCTCAGGTCATAATCTCACTTCTTGAATTGAGCCCCAGGTCAGGTTCTGTGCTGACAGCTTGGAGCCTACTTCAGATTCTGTCTTCCTCGTTTTTTGCCCCTCCCCCACTCACACTCTATCTGTCTCTCAAAAATGAATAAACCTTAAAATAAAGTGGTCCAGGTTCGTTTTTTTCGCATGTTGCTGTCCAGCACCATTGGCTGAAGAGACTATCTTTATTCCATTGGGTATTCTTTCCTGCTTTGTCAAAGGCTAGTTGGCCATATGTTTGTGTGTCCATTTCTGGGTTCTCTATTCTGTTCTGTTGATCTGAGTGTTTGTTCTTGTGATAGTACCATACTGTCTTGATGATTACAGTTTTGTAAAACAGCTTGAAGTGCGGGATTGTGATGCCTCCAGCTTTGGTTTTCTTTCTCAAGATTGCTTTGGCTATTCGGGGTCTTTTCTGGTTCCATACAGATTTTAGGATTATTTGTTCTAGCTCCGTGAAGAATGCTGGTGTTATTTTGATAGCGATTTCATTGAATATGTAGATTGCTTTGGGTAGTATTGCCATTTTAACAATATTTGTTCTTCTTATCCAGGAACATGGAATATTTTCCCCTTTTTTGTGTATTTTTCAATTTCTTTCACAAGGTTTCTATAGTTTTCAGTGTATAGATTTTTCACTTCTTTGGTTAGATTTATTCCTAGGTATTTTATGGTTTTTGGTGCAATTGAAAATGGGATCTATTCTTGATTTCTCTTTCTGTTGCTGCACTGTTGGTGTATAGGAATGCAACCGATTTCTGTGCATTGACTTTATATCCTACAACTTTCCTGAATTCATGAATCAGTTCTAGCAGTTTTTTGGTGGAATCTTCTGGGTTTTCCATATAAAGTATCACGTCATCTGTGAAGAGTGAAATTTTGACCTCCTCCTGGCTGATTTGGATGTCTTTTATTCCTTTGCGTTGTCTCACTGCTGAGGCTAAGACTTCCAATACTATGTTGGATAACAGTGGTGAGAGTGGACATCCCTGTCTCGTTCCTGACCTTAGGGGGAAAGTGATCAGTTTTTCCCCATTGAGGATGATATTATTGGTGGGTCTTACATTTATGGTCTTTATGATCTTGAGGTATGATCCTTCTATCCCTACTTTCTTGAGGGTTTTTATCAAGAAAGAATGCTGTTTTGTCAAATGCTTTCTCTGCATCTATTCAGAAGATCATGTGGTTCTTGTCCTTTTTTTGCTGATGTAACATATCACACTGATTGTTTTATGAATATTGAACCAGCCCTGCATCCCAGGTATAAGTCCCACTTGGTCGTGGTGAATAATTTTTTTTAATGTATTGTTGGATCCAGTTGGCTAATAACTTTTTGCGGATTTTTGCATCCATGTTCATCAGGGAAATTGGTATATAGTTCTCCTTTTTAGTGGGGTCTTTGTCTGGTTTTGGAATCAAGGTAATGCTGGGTTCCTAGAAAGACTTTGGAAGTTTTCTTTCCATTTCTATTTTTTGGAGCAACTTCAAGAGAATAGGTGTTACCTCTTTAAATGTTTTGTAGGATTCCCCTTGAAAGCCATCTTGCCCTGGACTCTTGTTTTTTGGGAGTTTTTAAATTACTAATTTGATTTCTTTATTGGTTATGGGTCTGTTCAAATTTTCCATTTTCCCTTTTCAGTTGTGGTAGTGTATATGTTTCTAAGAACTTGTCCATTTCTTCCAGATTTCCCATTTTATTGGCGTATAATTTCTTGTAATATTCTCTTATTATTGTTTGTATTTCTGCTGTGTTGGTTGTGGTCTCTCATGTTTCATTCTTGATTTCATTAACTTGGGTCCTTTCCTTTTTTTTTTTTTTTTTTGATCAATCTGGCTGGGCTTATCAATTTTGTTAATTCTTTTAAAGAAACAGTTTATGGCTTCATTGATTTGTTCTACTGTTTTTTTTTTGTTTTGTTTTGTTTTGATATCATTAATTTCTGCTCTAATCTTTATTATTTCCTGTCTTCTACTGGTTTTGGGTTTTATTTGCTGTTCTTTTTCAGCTCTTTAAGGTATAAAGTTAGTTTGAGTATCTGAGACCTTTCTTCTGTCTTTAGGAAGGCCTGTATTGCTATATATTTCCCTCTTATGACCGCCTTTGCTGAATTACAGATATTTGGGGCTGTGGTGTTATCATTTTCATTGGTTTCCATATACCTCTTAATTGCCTCTTTAACTTCTTGGTTAACCCCTTCCTTCTTTAGTAGGATATTCTTTAGTCTCCAGGTATTTTTTATCTTTCCAGATATTTTCTTGTGGTTGACCTTGAGTTGCATAGCATTGTGGTCTGAAAATATGTAAGGTATGATCTCAATATTTTTGTACTCTTGAGGGCTGATTTATGTCCCAGTATGTGATCTATTCTGGAGACCATTCTATGTCCACTGTAGAAGAATGTGTATTCTGCTGCTTTAGGATGAAATGTTCTGAATACATCTATTTAGTTCATCTGTTCCAGTGTGTCACATTGTTTTCTTTTTGATTTTCTGATTAGATGATCTGTCCATTGCTGTAAGTGGGGTGTTGATGTCCCCTACCATTATGGTAGTATTATCAATGAGTTTCTTTATGTTTGTGATTAATTGATTTATATATTTGTGTACTTCCATATTTGGAGCATAAATGTTCACAATTGTTAGGAGTTCTTGGTGGATAGACCCCTTAATTATGATATAATGCCCTTCTTCACCACTTGTTACAGTCTTTATTTTAAAGTCTAGATTGTCTGATATAAGTATGGCTACTACAGCTTTCTTTTGTCGACCATTAACATGATAGATGGTTCTCTATCCTCTTTCTGTCTGAAGGTGTCTTTAGGTCTAAAGTGGGTCTCTTGTAAACAGTATATAGATGGATCTTGTTTTCTTTTCCATTCTGTTACCCTGTCTTTTGATTGGAGTATTTAATCCATGATGTTTAGAGTGAGTACTGAAATATATGAATTTATTGCCATTATGTTGCTTGTAAAGTTGGAGTTTCTGGTGGTGTTTTCTGGTCCTTTCTATTTTTTGCTGCTTTTGGTCTTTTTGTTTGTTTTCTTGTTTGTTTGTTTGTTTGTTTGTTTTCATCTTTTCCCTCCTCAGAGAGTCCCCCTAAATGTTTCTTCTGGACTGGCTTAGTGGTCATGAACTTCTTTAATTTTTTTTGTCTGGGAAACTTTTTATCTCCCCTTCTATTTTGAATGACAAGTTTGCTGGATGAAGAATTCTTGTGTGCATATTTTTCTGATTCAGCACGTTGAAAAAATCCTGCCACTCCTTTCTGGCCTGCCAAGTTTCTGTGCATAGGTGTGCTGTGATCCTGATCTGTCTTCCATTGGAGGTTAAGGACATTTTTCCCTTACTGCTTTCATGATTCTTTCCTTACCTGAGTATTTTGTGAATTTGACTCTTATACATCTTGTTCATGGTCGGTTTTTGTTGAATCTAATTGGAGTCCTCTGTGTTTCCTGGATTTTGATGTCTGTGTCTTTGCCCAGATTAGGAAAATTTTCTGGTATGGGTTGCTCACAGTACCCTTCTCCCCCTTTTTCTCTCTCTTCCTCTTCTGGGACCCTTATGATTCTGATGTTGTTCCTTTTTAATGAGTCACTAAGTTCTCTAGTTCTTAAATCATGCTGTTTTGCCTTATTTCCCTTTTATTTCTGCTTCACTGTTCTCCATAAGTTTGTCCTCTATCTCAATGATTCGCTGCTCTGCTTCATCCATCCTTGCTGCCATGGCATCCATTTGAGATTGCAGCTCAGTTATAGCATTTTTTATTTCATCCTTGCTAGCTTTTACTTCTTTTGTCTCCGCAGAAAGGGATTCTAATCTATTTCAACCCCAGCTAGTATTCTTATTACCATGATTCTAAATTCTGGTTGAGGCATCATCTTGTATCTGTGTTGATTAAATCCTGGCTATCATTTCTTCCTGTTCTTTCTTTTGGGGTGAATTCCTTTGTTTCATCATTTTGAAGGAAGAAAAGAAGCTAATAAGGTAAAAACAATTAAAAATTAAAAACAACACAACAAAATCAAATAAAGGATGCTAGTTCCTAGGTGTGTTTTATTCTGGTTGCTGAAAGGAACTTGATAGATTATAGAAAAAAGGGAAAGATAAAAAAAAGGAAAAAAAGAAAAAAGAAGGAAAACGTTTGAAAATTTGAAAAAAATGAATACACTAAAATAAAATAAAATGAAATGGCAGAAGTAAAATAGAATTATGATTATTTACAAAAAAGTAAAAATATAGTGGAAACAAAATTAAACTTTTTTACTAAAAATAGAAAATAAAAATACACATTTTATCTTTCTGCATTTAAGAGTAAGAAAATAAAAGAAAAATAGTGAGTATATGGACCGGCGAACAGAATGAAATATGATGGAAATTACATCCATTTTCCCTTAGAAGTCAAACTACGAAGCACTTTATAGTCCACAAACTAAGCAGGCAGAGAGACTTGTGTTCCTGAGGAACGAGGTTGGCCCAGTTGGGTGGAGTTTAGTGTAATGGCTCCGTTATCCACTAGATGGCCCTGCTTAGTTTACTGGGGTGGATTGTTGTGGCGTATGTAGCTGTGTATGAGCATGTGCAGAAAGGGTGAAAATAGCATCACCCAGCTATGCAGTCTCTAGTATCAGAAGTCTGTGCTCTCCCACCAGCAATTGGTCACCCTCGTTTGTTTGTGGCTACCATCCACTCCCCACTTTTACACTGTCTGTGATCAGGCCATCAGGCTGCTAGGTGGCACCTCTCTCCTGAGTTCATCCCAGATGTGGCTGTGTTCCCAAACCCTCACTTCTGAGGGATTGTGGCTTTGACTCATTCTGACCCACTGAGGGAAGGTCTCACAGAGCAATGGCTGAGTGCCTGCCTGCCTCCAGAACATTTGTGAGCCCACACTACTTGCAATGTCCAGAGACTGCAGCTAGGTGCCAGCCTGCTCCAGAAAAATTCATGGAATCATGTAGCAGCAGTGTTTCAGGGATTAAGGTAAATCACAACACACATCTGGCACCAGGCTTCCCCCTTAATGTCCTTGTTCCAGCACCAGTGAATGTGGTTGTTCTCCAGGCTCTGCTGGGACTTTGCCTGTGGGGTGGCCACACAGCCTCTACCAAATGTCCTCCCAGCAGGGGAACTGCCTTCCCTGTGTGGCCCAAGGACCCTTCAGACCTTGCTCTCTGCTCTTGGTGATTTGCCCTTCCCACCAGAGTACTGCCAGGTATTGAGCTGTAGAGTTTCAGACTCTGTGCTTCCACTGTTTATAGAATCTTAATGGAATTTAAACCCTCTCTTTTCTCCTTTCTTACTTTTTTGTTCAGTCCCTTGTGAACTCTTTCTTTTTTCTCCTGCCGCTTTTGGGGGGGGGGAGGTTTTCCCACCCTCTCTCCCTGTAGCCATCCTCTCTCCACAAGCAAAAACAGCTCCCTACCCATCATGGCTTCTCTCTCTCCCAGTTCACCTCTCTGAACAATGTACCTGTCGAGTTCTGTGATTCACATTGTGTAGATTGTTGTGTTAATTCTCAAATCAGTTTTCTAGATGTGCAAGATGGTTTAGTGTTGATCTAGCTGCATTTCAGGGATGAGAGATGCAAAAAAAAACCACTTCCATGTTGTTCCACCATCTTGGTTCCTCCAAAAGAGGGGCTCATTATTATGAGTTTTTACAACTAGCAGAGCTCAGAGAGTGGAGATTTAGGAATCCAGTCTGTGGCCAGTGTAGAGCCTGGCATGTGTGGTGCTGTTCCTGTGGAGAAGGAGGGCAGTGGCCTGGGAGAAGATGGTGTGATCTGAGGATCCCCTGGGACACACGGAGAGAGGTGTTTCCTCCGTGTTGGAGTGCATCAGAGAGGGGGGATCATTGCTTCTCAGAGGACAAAATACCCGGTGGGTACCATTGCACTCCCTCACCCATTAAGCACAGGTATAGAGATACCTGCTTGTTGCTGTGCCTTACTCTAAAATCCAAGATCCTATGTATTGGTGTGACTGCCCTTCTTGGACAAACCAGCCATAGTGCAGTGAGACCCTACCCTAGAGGACCAGCACAGGTCCATGCCATGCTGATTATCTAAAGTTCAGAGTTTTGAAACTCAGCTGGTATGCCTGAGTTAAAAGACAGGTACACTGAATGGCCAGGTAGGCAGACAGCCCCAACACAGACAAGGTGAAGGCAGGGATCAGAGGGATACTGGAGACACACGTGGAGATATTGTTTGCTCTTCTGTGAGGGCTTCCAAGACACTGGCAGGTGTGAACTCTCATCTCTGGGGGTGACAGAGAGAGCTGATGCCTCACTCAGTACAGACTGAGTTCAGTGAGTAGAACATCAACAACAGTGGAGCCACGTACAACAAGCCCCACCCTTCTCCACTTTTCAGGTGCTTTTTAACTAGAACAAATATGCCTGAGTACCAGACCATCAAGGCCATTCCACAGAAGACCAACACAAACCTCCCTGCAAATACCAAGTTTACTAACCATAGAGTGCTGAAAAGCTTCAGCTCTGATGGAAATAATATCAGACCTCTTTTAGCAAGCAGACCAGATAACACCTAGTTAAAACTTGCCACACTATGGACAAGGTTCAAACACTTTCCACTTCAGCCAAGGAGAAACTCTGAAGAGGACTGATGTGAAGGAAAGAGCAGCCAAACACAGTAGCAGAGTGCACACAGCATACAAAAGAGAAACTCCTGAAGTGCCAGGCCCTGGACAGTATATGACCTCTTCTCCATAAAACCATTACTCTCAGTAGCAGGAAACATAATACACTTTCCTAACACAGAGAAGAAGACAGAGACATAAACAAAAGGCTAAGATGAAAGAATTTATCTTAAAAGAGAGAACAAGAAAAGGTCATGGCCAGGGATCTAATGTAAACATATAAGCAATATGCCTAACCCAGAATTTAAAACAGTCAGAAGGATATTGCTGGACTTAAGAAAAGCATAAAAGACACCAAGGAGTCCCTTAATGCAGAGATAAAAGACCTAAAATCTAGTCAGACCTAAATAAAAAATGCTATAACCAAGATGCAAAGGCCACTTGCTGTAATGACCACAAAGATGGAAGAAACAAAGGAGTGAATAAGTGATATAGAAGATAAAATTATGGAAAATAGGGAAACTGAATAGAGAGAGGGAAAGAAAAATCATGGATCATGAATGTTGACTCAGAGGATTCAGCAACTCCATAAACCATAATAACATTCATATCATAGGAGTCCCAGAAGAAAAACAAAGGGAAAGGGGGCAGAAGGTTTATATGAGCAAAGTATAGCTGAAAATATTCCTAATCAAGGGGAAGAAGCAGACATTCAAATCTCAGAGGCAGAGAGAACTCCTATCAAAATTAACCAGAACAGACCAACACCAAGACATATCACAGTAAAATTTGAAAAATACAGAGATAAGGAAAAAAATCCTAAAAACAACAAGGGAAAGGAATTCCCTAACCTACAAGGGAAGACAAATAAAGTTAGGAGTAGACCTCTATCAGAAATTTGGCAGGCTTAAAGGGAGTGGCATGATATATTCAACATGCTGAATGGGAAAACATGTTGCCAAGAATACATTAACTAGCAAGGCTGCCACTCAGAATAGAAGGATAGATAAAGAGTTTCTCAGACAAACAAATACTAAAGGAGTTCATGGCCACTAATACAGCCCTACAGGAAATATTAAAGAGGACTATTTGAGTGGGAAAGAAAGACCAAAAATGACAAAGACTACAAAGGAACAGAGAAAATTTCGAAAAACTACAACTTAAAGGTAATACAATGGCACAAAGATCATAGCTATCTATAATCACTCTGAATGTAAATGGACTAAATGCTCCATCAAAATACATAGGATATCTGAATGGATTCAAAAAAATCAAGACTAATCTATATGCACCTACAAGAGACTCATCTTAGACGTAAAGACACCTACAGATTGAAAGTGAGGGGATGGAGAAGCAATTATCACACTAATGGACATCAAAAGAAAGCCAGAGTAGCCATACTTATATCAAACAAACTAGACTTTAAAACAAAGACTGTAACAAAAGATGAATAAGGGCACTATATCATAATATATCATAATAAAGGCATCTATCCAACAAGATCTCACATTTGTAAACATTTATGCCCCCAAATGGAAAACACCCAAATATATAAAACAATTAATAAAAAACATAAAGGAACTCATTGATAATAACACAATAGTAGCAGCGGATTTAACACCACACTTACAACAATGGACAGATCATCTAAGAATAAAATCAAAAAGGAAACAATGGCTTTGAATGACACACTGGACTAGATGGACTTAAAAGCTATATTTAGAACATTTCATCCTAAATTAACAGAATACACATTCTTTTCAAGTACACATGGGACATTCTCCAGAATAGATCACATTTCACAATATTTGACAATAAGTCACAAATCAAGCCTCAACAAGTACAAAAAGATTAAGATCATATCATGCATATTTGATGACCACAATGCTGTGAAACTTGAAGCCAACCAGAAGAAAAAATTTGGAAATACCACAAATACATGGAGGTTAAAAACAATCCTACAACAGAATGGGTGGGTTAACCAGGAAATTAAAGAATAAATTAAAAAATACATAGAAACATATGAAATATTTAAAAATACACAGAAAGAAAGAGGGGCACCTGGGCGGCTCAGTCAGTTAAGTGTCCGACTTTGGCTCAGGTCATGAATTTGAAAACTGTGGGTTCAGGCCCCACGTCGGGCTCTGTGCTGACATCTCAGAGCCTGATCCTGCTTCAGATTCTCTGTCCCTCTTTCTCTCTACCTCTTACACCCTCTGTCTTCCTCTCTCAAAAATAAATAAATATTTTTTAAAAATGTTTATGACATAGAA
Organism: Panthera onca; assembly: GCF_046562875.1. Lineage (NCBI taxonomy): Eukaryota > Metazoa > Chordata > Mammalia > Carnivora > Felidae > Panthera > Panthera onca. Next base: position 82,753,456 of record NC_138348.1, on the reverse strand, counting down.
ACATATGAAACAGTATGGTCCAAAACCTTTGGGGTACAGCAAAAGCAGTCATAAGAGGGAAGTATATAGAATATAGGTCTACCTCAAAAAGGTAGAAAAATCTCAAAACTCTCAAACATAATGTAACCTTAAACTTAAAGTAGCAAAAAAAAGAATAGTAAATGAAACCTAAAGCCAGAAGAAGGAAAATAATAAAGATTAGAGCAGAAACAAATGATAGAGAAAAAAACAAACAAAAACAGTAGAACAGACCAATGAAACTAGGAGCTGGTTTATTGAAAGAATTAAAAACTTTATAAACCCCTAGCTGGACTTATCAAAAAGAAAAGAGAAAGAATCCAAATAAATAAAATAAAAAATGAAAGGGGAGATATTACAATCTACACCACAGGAAAAATTATAAGAGAATATTATGAAAAATTATATGCCAACAAATTGGGCAATCTGGAAGAAATGGATAAATTCCTAGGAACATATAACCTCCCAAAACTGAAACAGGAAGAAATATAAAATTTGAACAGACTGATAAACAGAAAAGAAGTTGAATCAATAATCAAAAATCTCCCAAAAAACAAAAGTCCAAGGCCAGATGACTTCCCAGGGGAATTCTACTAAACATTTAGAGAAAAGTTAATACCTATTCTTCTCAAACTTTTCCAAAAAATATAAATGGAAGGAAAACTTCCAAACTCATTTGACAAGGCCAAAATTACCTTGATTCCAACACCAAAAAAAAAGACCCCCTGCTAAAAGGGAAAAATTACAGACCAATATCCCAAATGAACATGGATGACAAATTTCTCAGCAAAATACTAGCAAATTGAATCCAACAATACATTAAAAGAATCATTCACCACAGTCTAGTGGGATTTATTCCTGGGCTGCAGGAGTGGTTCGATATTTTCAAATCAGTCAATGTGAATCACCACATTAATAAAACGATGATCTGTCAATAGATGTAGAAAAAATGACAAAGTATTGCATCAATTCTTAATAAAAACCCTCAACAAAGTAGGGATAGAAGGAACATACCTCAAAATCATAAAGCACATATGAAAAACCCATAGCTACTTTCATCCTCAGTGGGGAGAAATTGAAAGCTTTTCCCTACAGTCAGAAACACGACAGGGATATCCACTCTCACCATTGTCATTCGATATAGTACTTGAAGTCCTAACCTCAGCAACCAGAAAACAAAAAGAAATAAAAGTCATCCAAATTAGCAAGAAGTCAAACTTTCACTCTTCATAGATGACGTGATACCCTACATAGAACCTGAATGACTACACACACACACACACACACACACAACACAAAATCTCTAGAACTGATACAGAAATTCAGTAAAGTAACAGGATACAAAATCAACATACAGAAATCTGTCCATTTCAATACAATATTGAAGTGGCAGAAAGAGAAATATAGGAATCACTCCCAGTTACTATTGTACCAAAACCCATAAGATACCTAGGAATAAACCTAACTAAAGAAGTAAAAGATCTGTACTCTGAAGACTATAGAATGCTTATGAGAGAAATTGAAGAAGACACAAAGAAATTTTTTTAAAAATCATGTTCATGGGTTAGAAGAACAAACACTGTTAGAATGTCTATACTATCCAAAGCAATCTACACATTCAATGCAATCCTTGCAAAAATACTACAAGTATTTTTAACAGAGCTATACAAACAATCCTAAAATTTGCATGGAACCACAAAGGAGTCTGAATAGTGAAAGCAATCTTAAAAAAGAAAGGCAAAGCTGGAGGTATCACAATTCTGGATTTTAAGCTATATTACAAAAGCTGTAGTCATCAAGCACAAACACAGACATAGATCAATGGAACAGAATAGAAAACACAGAGGGGTGCCTGGGTGACTGTCATTTAAGGGTTTGATTCTTGATTTCAGCCCAGGTCATTCATGAGATCAAGCCCAGACAGCTCAGAGCCTGCTTGGGATTTTCTCTCTACCTCTCTCTCTGCCCCTTCCCAGTACTCTCTTTCTCTCCTTTCAAAATAAATAAACATTAATGAAAAAACACAAATGGATCTATAAGGCCAACTCTTCTTTGAAAATGCAGGAAAGAATATCCAATGGAAAAAAGACAGTCTCTTCAACAAATAGTGTTTGGAAAACTAGACAACAAAATGCAGAAGAATGAAACCATACAACTTTCTTACACCATACACAAAAATATATTCAAAATGAATGAAAGACCTAAATGTGATACAGAGAACCACCAAAATCCTGGAGGAGAAAAAAGTCAGTAAACACTTTGACATTCGCTATAACAACTTCTTGCCAGGCACATCCCCTGAAGCAAGGGAAACAAAAGCAAAAATAAACTTTGAGACTTCATCAAGAGAAAAAGCTTCTGCAATCGTGAAGGGAACAATCAACAAAACTAAAATACAACCTTCAGAAAAGGAGAAGATATTTGCAAATGGCATATCTGATAGTTAGTATCCAAAATATATAAAGAACTGATGCAACTCAATACCCAAAAAAAAATAATCCAGTTAAGAAATGGGCAGAAGACATGATTAGGTGTTTTTCCAAAGAATGCATACAAATGGCTAAGAGACACATGAAAAAATGCTCAACATCAGTCATCTTCAGGGAAATATAAATTAAAACTATGATGAGATACCACCTCACAAATCAGAGGGGCTAAAATTAACAACACAAGGAAGAACAGATGTTGGAGGGTGCAGAGAAACACACTGTTGGTGGGAATGCAAACTTGTGCCGCCACTGTGGAAAACAGTATGGAGGTTCCTCAAAATGTTAAAAATAGAACTATCCTATGATCTAGCAATTGCATTACTAGGTATTTACCCAAAGAATTAAAAAAAATAGTGATTTGAAGGGATATATGCACCTCTATGTTTATAGCAGCATTATCAACAATATCTAAATTATGGAAAGAGACCAAATGTCCACTGACCAATGACTGTATAAATAAGATTTGGTATATATACACACACAATAGAATATTACCCCGCCATAAAAAAAAGAATGAAATATTGCCATTTTCAAGAACATGGTTGGAGGTGGAGTGTATTATGCTAAGTAAAATGTCAGTCAGAGAAATATAAACACCATATGATTTCACTTATATGTGGAATTTAAGAAACAAAACCGATAAACATAGGGGAAAGAAAATAAAAGACACAGACAAACCATAAAAGAGACTCTCAACAATAGAGAACAAACTGAGGGTTACTGGAAGGAAGTGGGCAGGGGGATGGCCTAAATGGGTGATGAGTATTTATGAGGGCACATGTGATGAGCACTGGGTGTTGTAGGTAAGTGATGAATCACTAAATTCTGTTATTGAAACTAGTATTATACTGTATGTTAACTAAATAGAATTTAAATAAAAACTTGAAACAAAAAAAAACAAAAATAGTTATTCTTTGGAGTTGTTTTCTGAAGACCCCTGATACAGATGTAGCCACATCAATGTGCAAATTTTGTTTGTTGATGAGTTAGTTTATATCTAAAGCTGAGTGGGGAGAACTTTTTGGTTTCTTGTTTTCACATTAGCTTTATAGTGATTTCAATAAAAATATTTTCAGGCCCTTGAACCTTTAAAAAATTGTGAAAATGCTCATAATTAACTGTATGAAAAACACTCCTGTTATAAGATCATGTGAAAAGTCAGCATCTTAATAATTTAAAATAAATATAAAGAGAAAAGGGAAAAAAAAACAACACAGAAAAATACACATTCTTTTCATGTGGACATGGAACATTCTCCAGAATAGATCACACATTACTCCACAAAATAAGCCTCAACAGATTCAAAAATATCAAAGTCAACCAAGAAATCAAATAGGAAATCAAAAAATACATGAGACAAATGAAAACGAAAACACAACTGCCTCAAATCTTTGGGATGCAAAAAAGACAGTTCAAAGAGGGAAGTTTATAGCAATACATGCTTACCTCAATAAACAAACACAAATTTCAAATAAACAACCTAGTCTTACACCTAAAGGAGCTAGAAAAAGAACAAAGTCCAAATCTAGTAGAAGGAAGGAAATAATAAAGATTAGAGCAGAACTAAATGAAATAGAGACTTAAAAAGCCCCTATACAACAGATCAATGTAGCCAGGAGCTTGTTCTTTGAAAATATCAATAAAATGAATAAACCTTTAGCCAAACTCATAAAGAAAAAAAGAGACAAAAGTCAAATAAATTAAATCAGAACTGAAAGAAGAGAAATAACAACCAACACCACAGTAATACAAAGAATTACAGGAGAATATTATGAAAAACTATATGCCCATAAATCGATCAACCTAAATGAAATGAATAAATTCCTAGAAACACATAACCTTCCAAAAGTGAACCAGGAAGAAATAGAAAGTTTGAACAATTACTAGCAATGAAATTAAATCAGTCATAAAACAAACAAACAAACAAAAAACTACCCATGTCCCCAAAAAAGGTCCAGGACAAGATGGCTTCAAGGCAAATTCTACTAAACATTTTAAAAAGAGTTAATACAGGGACACCTGGGTGGCTCATTCGGTTGAGCATCTGACTCAGCTCAGATCACGATCCCAGGGTTGTGGGATTGATTAAGCCCCGCTTAAGATTCTCTCTCTCTCTCTCTCTCTCTCTCTCTCTCTCTCTCAAATAATAAATAGAATAGAATGGAATAGAATAGAATAGAATAGAATAGAATAGAATAGAATTAGAATTAATACAGGGAAAAAGAAGGATGGGATGATAGCAGAGGAGGAGGACCCTAGGCTCACCTCATCCCAAGGGTACAACTTGATAACACTCACATCAGTATCAGTAACTCAGCAAATGACCCAAAGACTGGCAGAACAAACTCCACAACTAAATATATAGAAGTCACATCAAAGAAGGTAGGGAGTGTAAGGAAGCAGTGGAAAGGTAAATAGATCACAGGGCTCTCTGCTGGAGGAAGGGACTGGCAGGCACAGAGAATGGAGAATATCACACCCAGGAGCTTGCTTGGGAAGACAAATTCCCATAACAATTGGCTTTGAAAACTAGAGGAGCTGAGTTTCAAGTTTCCTGAGTTCTTACAACCAGCAGGACTTAAATCAGTGGGCTCAGTTTGGGGAGAGTCTGGAGGACAATAGGAAACTGAGTCCTTGTCCTTCCTCTTTTAAAGAGATGACACAGCAAACAGCCTATGAGCAAACAGCTTAGAAGTAGCAGTATGAAAAATGTCTCGGTCATGCAGAAGAGTTATTTACCAATTTCAGAATGTGTCCAGGATAGACAGAGACTCCTCCAGAAACAAAAGAGCTGGTAGGTGCCATTTCTCTACCCCACGCTTCAGTTTAAACACAGGACCATCTACGGGAACCAGCGTGGTGCTGACATTAATTATCTAACTTGCTTGTACCAAGCCCAGTCTCTCCCCCGAGACTTTGGTGGATTTTCCCTTCCCAGTCACACTTACCTCAGTCCCAGTGCTGTTGGGTCCCTCTCCTGGAAGACAGGGCATACCTTGCCAACACCACATCTCCTGACCCACCTGCTTTGTGGGACCTTGGTCCCAGTTGTGGTGATGGTGGAACCCCTCTAAGGAGGAACCAGCATACACCTTGTTCAAACTGTGTGCCCTACCCACACATGTTTTGCAGATCCTAAGTTCACCCTTCCCACATTTACAACTATGTATCACTCATATCTGAGAAAAAAAAAAAAAAAAACAGAGAGTAACCCAAATACTGGCAGAAGAAACTCCACTAATAAATGTAGAGAAGAAGCCACATCAGAGACATTAGAAAGGGCAGAAATAGGTGGTCTGGCGCTGCACACAGAAAGGAAGAATCTCCAGTTGAAGAGAGGGGAAAGCCCCAAATGGAACAGGAAAAAGAAAAAAATTATAAAAATTGGGAAGAGGTTAAGGGAACTGATCAACATCATCAAATAATAATTGCATTATAGGGATACTAGAAGAACAAAGAGAGAAGAGGGAAGAAAATGTTTTTAAAGAAATAATAGCTGAAAACGGCCTTAATTGGGAGTAGGAAACAGACATCTACATCCAGGAAGCACAGACACTCTCTGTCAAAATCAACCCAAGGGGGTCCACACCAGGAAGCCTTCATGGGGATATGGAATCCCCATAATTTCTGTCTTTGAAAACCATCAGGCCTGAATTCTATGAGTTTGTATATCAGCAGAACTTGGAGCCTGGAGCTTTAAGTCAGCTGAGCCACCTAACTTAGCCCTGAGCAAGCTGGGGGCACAGGAGGGCCACTGATAGCCAGATCCCCACCCTTAAAGAGACAACAGCCTGAAAAGATGCAATATAAAAGTGACAGCTTACACAACAGAAGGGTAATCCATTTATACTTATTTTGTTGGGGGACTTTTCTGAGAACAAAAGAGCTGGCAGGTGCCATTTTCCTCCCCTGACCCCCAGCATAAACACAGAGCTTTGTGGTACTGAGGAGGCAGCACTGTACAGACACATAATATCTAATCTGCTAGCAGTGTGTCCTGTACACAAGTTCTCCTGAAGATTCACCTACTCCAAGCCTGCTGGCCTTGACCCTGGGCTAAGCACAAATTTTGTTAACTCTATGCATGTCCTGCCCAGCTGCTGTCTCTGTGCACCTTTCCACAGTAGACGCCTCATTTCAAGGGATCTGGCTTGGGACTAGTGACTCAGTACAAATTTCCCTAACACCACATATGCCCAGACCAGCTGCTGCATGCACAGACATCTCACACTCCAGCCACAATATTCCACACAGAGCTGTTGAATACACAGACACCCTGCCCTATGCACAGACACTGAACATGCCTAGCTACTGCCACTGCTATGTGCCACACTTCTGGCTGTTGCTGCACTTCCAGGGATCAGCCTAGGACTAGCTGCTCAGTGCAAATTTTGCTAACTCTGATCCCACACCCACAATTACTCCCATTACTCTGAATGGATCTCACCCATTCGGAACCACCCTGTCTGGGTTTCACTAACATCACAGAAAGTAAGGAGAGCCCACAATAGTCAAAGAGTCAATCTAGACATCTGGACTAAAAGGAAAGGCAACTCAGGTATAATAGCAGGAGTTAAGCAACACAAATAGGAGATTTCCCTGAAATGCCAGGTTCTGGTGAATAGGGGACACTGCTCTGTGGGTGCTAAAGGACCTTGTCTGCATAAAACCACTACTTTCAAGAGCAGAAAACATAGCTGACTTTCCTAACATACAGAAACAGACACAGAGAGGTAAACAAACAAACAAAAAAGAGACAGAGAATTATGTCCCAAATGAAAAAATAAGACAAAATCACAACAAGAGATCTAAGTGGAAGAGAAATAAATAATATGCCTGGCAGAGAATTTAAAGGAATGAATATAAAGATACTCACTGGACTTCAGAAAAGTGTAGAGGACATCAGTTAGACTCTGAAAAAAGAGATAAAAAAATTATATCAGAGATGAAGCACTCAATAAATGAAATTAAAAATACAATAGACAAAATAAACAGGCTACAGGAAACAGAGGAATATATCAGTGACCTGGAAGACAGAGTAATGGAAATGAATCAAGCTGAACAAATGAGAGATAAATAAATACTGCATAACGAGAATAGACTTAGAGAACTCAGTGACTCCATCAAACATAAGGACAATTGCATTATAGGGAGTTCAGAAGGAGAAGAGAGAGAGGGGGGAGTAGAAAATGTACTTGAAGAAATAATAGCTGAAAACTTCCTGAACGTGTGGAGGAAAACAGATCCAGATTCAGGAGGCACAAAGATCTCCCAACAAATTCAACCCAAGGAGTTCCATACCAACACACATAATTAAAATAGCAAAAAGTGGAGATAAAGAAAGAATTTTAAAGATTGCAAGAGGAAAGAAGACACTTACATACAAAGGAAATCCCCTAAGATTATGAGCTTATCTTTCAGCAAAAACTTTCAGGCCACAAGGGAGTGGCTTTATGTATTCAAAGTATTGGAAAGGAAAACCCTGAAGTCAAGAATACTTTACCCAGCAAGGTTATCATTCAGAATAGAAGGAGAGATAAGGAGTTTCCCAGACAAATAAAGGTTAAAAGAATACATGACCACTAAACCAACCCTCCAAGAAATGTCAATGGTGACAATGTGAGCAGAAAACAAAAACTATAAGAGTAGGAAAAATAGCACAAAACCAAAAGAAAGGTATATCTGTAAAATCAGTCAAGAGAAGTACAAAATAAAAGGATGTACAAAATAATACCAATGAATTCAAAATTAAGTGACAATCAGCTTAATACAGAATGCTATATGCAGAAGATGTTATATTTGAACCTAAGGGTAATCACAAATCAAAAACAAGTAATAAATATACAAACAATAAAGTAAGGAACCTAAGTATATCACTAAAGAAAACCAGGAAACCATGAAAGAGAGACAAGAAAGAATCAGAGAAAAATTATGAAAACCATCACGAAACAAGTAACAAAATGGCAATAAATACATATCTATCAATAACTACTTTGAATGAAAATGGGCTGAATACTCCAATGAAAAGATGTAGGGTAACAGAGTGGATGAAAAATCAAGAGCCATCTGTATGCTGCTTACACAAGACTCATTTCAGACCTAAAGACACCTGCAGATGGAAGGTGAGGGGATGGGATATTTATCAGGCAAATGGATGTCAAAAGAAAGCAGTAGAAATACTTATATTAAAAAAAATAGACTTTAAAACAAGGTTTGTAAAAAGAGACAAAGGATACTATAAAATAATAAATGGGACAACCCAACAAGAAGATATAACAATTGTAAATATATACGCACCCAACAAGCACCTGAATACATAAAACATTTAATAATAAACATATAGTGTTGGAGAAGTGGATAAAAAGTACGCCAAGGATGGCTGATTGGACTAAAACAAACTCTGGTCTCTAGCTTAGATACCCCTCCTCCGGTTTCTTCTTCCTTTGTTTGCTGTGTGGGTGAAAACCTCCACAGATATGGAGGCTGTCGGCTATAAATTACCCTCCCCACTTGCATTCCGGGCTCACACCTTTGGAGAAACAGTCTCCTCTGAGTCTGCCAGTGTAAAGTAAGCCTCCAGTTCACCAAGATATCCGAGTGCTGCTTGGTTTTTCCACCAGTGTTCCAGCCTGGTTCCGTAACATACTTGGTTTCCTGACCAGGAAACCCAACTGTGCTGGCCCATTGTTGCCACTGGTTTGGGAGAACAGCGAGGCGGTGATGGAATGAAGGATCACAAGGGAGAGTGCGCACCCTGCCTAAATTTTGGCAGTCTGCTTCTCTGTCCCCTTCAGGCCAGCCCCGCTCTGCTGTTCCCGCTGGACTCGAGGAGACTTGGCAGGTGAGGACCTGAACCTGACGTTGGAACCAGAAAGGCTGCAGCCCAATCTAGTCAGGCCCACTCGCAAGAGTGGAGAGGGGACCTGATCACTCCCCAGGACTTTAGAAGTGTCACAGGTAGGGATTCTATGGTAAGGAATATAATAACATCTGGTGTGTATGTGAATGTGAATGTGCGACTCAGTCTAGCTTGCCTGCCGAGTTCGGTTCTGTGGCTCCACAAGCAGGCACCCTTGGGGTCCCCAGGGGTCCACGGAGTCTGAGTGGGCCCATCTGCGATTCCATGATTGATGGCGCTTGGTCTGTGGCAATATCAGAATGTTTCTGATCATGGGTCGCAGGGCTGGTACCTGTGGGGCTGATCCTCACCTGAGTTCCTTCAGGACACTGCCAGACAGGCATCTGGCTGGTCTCCTCATTGGAAGGGGTGCCCCTGTCCCTCTGTCTTTGTGACTCCACATCATGGGAGCATTGTCAGGTCAGTATGGAGCCACGAGAGCCAGGCAAAGGTTTTAGTCACTTCATCCAGAGACTCACGCAGGGAGTCAAAGAAGCCACCCACCACTCCCCTAATGTTCCCCTCTTCATGACTCTTTAGACTCCCTCCCCTCTCCCCTGAGCTTGAAACTCCTCCCCTGGTGGACTCACTGCTGCCACCTCTGATGCTGTCACCAGCCTCGCAGCCAAGATGCTGCTGGGGCAGCCGCCCATTTCTCCTCCCCTTCCAGGCCAGAAAACCCTCCCCCACATGGCTCCCCAGCCAGATTGCGCCCTCGGCCAGGCACAGGAACTCTACAGATGCCAGTCCACATCCGCTGATTTCAAGAGGCCCTCGGGGGGGGGGGGGGGGGGAATCAGAGCAGGGGGCTGAAAAGGCCATAAATATGTCCAGCTGCAAGGGGAAAAGACATTAAAAAGAATAAATGTCCCAAACAGGGAAAGTCCCAGAAACCTAGTGGAAATCAGGAGGAACCTTGAGAAGGGGACCTTATTGGTCTAGCCTAGATAGAACCAGACTAAAAGGGGACACCGACTCTCTCTCCCTGTTCCTCTGCTTAACAGATGTGAGGGATTCTCTCTCATTTTTCAGGTTAACAGCTATAATTGGAGCCACCTTTGGTTAGTCTACCTCAGGACAGGGACTTTAAGGAATATTCCCAAGAAGTTGCTGCTTCTGCCTTCCCCTCCCCCTCACGTTTCTGCACCAACTTGGGTGTGGTCCTATACCATCCTCAGTGTCTCCGGCACCATTGGTTCCTCCTTCCACCCTCCAAGTCAAGGAGCAAAGTGCACCCTCCTTGGACCACCCATTTCAGATACCTCCACTCGTGCCCCAAATGAAAATTGACACTGGGAAAAAAATTGATTGATTTTTAGGTGGATGCAGGTGAAACATATTCGATGTTTAAACTAATTTAAGTTTATTGGAACTGTCTTAAAGTTATCAGCAAAGGTCAAATAAGCTCATGTTATTTCTGTTGCAATTTGTTAATGATAGTTAATTTTGTCTGTCTCAAAGTTTTCATGGGTAATTGTTAGATAAGTTTCAAGGTCCTTGGTAACCTGAAACTTTTCCAATAGGATGGAATGCTAAAGCTTTGAATATTGAACATAAGTTTGTGTTTTTAACTTCTTATTGCTGAGAAATTAAGGCTATTCGGACCTATTGGAAAACATGCTTTGTACGTAATTCGTTCATGAATTTACCATCCAAAAAAATTCTGATGTAAACACCTCTCAATTGGTTACTAAGTCCTCAATTGGAGACTAAGGTTTCCTAAGAGTTAAAATTCTGCTAAATGTACTTAAGACTGATGAAAATAAAGAAAGTAACTCTGTATGTAGGAAAATAGGAGGTATATAAGAAAGATATAAGGAATAGAAATACAGTTTCATTGTAGGTAGAAGAAAGTAATTTTGTCCTAAATGAGACTGGTTATTTGGATAGAAATGGCTTTGGGACAAAATTTAGAAGCAAAAGAAAGTTATAAAAGGTTGAGATGAATGGAATCTTAAAAGTACACTAGTATAAGGTTGAAATCCTGCTTTTCTCTCCGCTCAAATGAAAAAGTTTTCTTGAACTGTTGATCTGCTCTTGATAATATAATGCAAACAAAGGTTTATCCTCCAGGAGAATCAAAGTTTTAGGTCTCATCTCTATCAGGTCTTTGATAACTTAGTTAAAACTTCTGAATGTTAAAGGAGCTAGGTTTTGATAACAACTGTATAATGCTATACAATCACCTTTGGGATTTTTTATTGCCACTTTAGTTGAATATATAAAATTGTAAGATTTGTAATGATCTGTAATCCTATTTAGGATGAACTTATGACTTCTGAGGTTTTAACAAACTTCTCAGCATTTAAATGGTAAATGAAGACTTCTTGACCAATTAGGTCCTTTTATTTGGGATGTTAAGTTACTTGGAAAAGCTCTGTCATACAATGGTAAACCTTAGATTGTATTGCACAGGTGAATGCTGTAACTGCCTGAATATATGCAATTCCTAAAATTTTAATGTTTTGATATAAGGTCATCACTTAATATTCTGATTACTTGAGATGTTATGTGTCACAGAAATAACCAAATTTCTTTGTCAATTGCATCATAATGAACTCTCATCATCTTTAATGATATCTATTTCTGAGATTTTGTCATTTATAATTGTTCTTATTCTCTCACAAAATATGTTTCTTCTTCAAGGAGATTTATAAAAAGGACTTTGGGGATAAATACAGGTATTTGACATCTTTAAGATTAATACTAAAATGGGTAAAAATTTCCAGAACTAAAAAGCTGCATTCAAATTGAACAAGAAGTAGGAACATGGGATTAAATGAACTGAGGAAGCTTATAGTTTTGTGATTCTTATTGAAAATATTGCTGGTTTTCTAATGTTTCATCTTCCAGATTAAGGAAGCTTTCTCTTAAGATATCTATAATATACAAAAATGTCATAAAGCATGCATATGTAAACTGAAGCATTTATCTTTTCTCTCTACATAATTCCCCTGAAATTCAAAACTCTCAATGAGTATTCTTTCTTTCATGGCAATTACAATCATTTGCATAAGTTCAATAAGAATCTGTTCATCTTATAACAGGTCACCATTTGGAAATACTGGTTATTTTACCAAGGCTTTGACTGGAATGTCATATTTGAGGATGACATTCATAAACTCAGATATGACCAGACAACTTTAAGGAATTAGCGTTGGCTTTATAAAACATGGAGCCATAAAGCCCCTTGGAAATCCTGCCTGGTGCCTTGCTTACAGAGTTCCCAGCAGCCTCACCAGATAAGTAAAGAAGGCCACTTCCTGGCAAGTGCAGGAACCTCAGGATATCTTGGGGACCTCATGAATAGGAATTCACCCAATTCTACAGGTATTGCAGGCTTGTCTGATGGCAACTATTTGGCTTGGCTTCTGGTCTGGAGAGGCTACTAACAATTCAACCTGGAGATTCCTTATAAAAGGTTCCAACAAAGCAAACTTTAAAAGATCCTCATGATCAATCGTTATTCTTGATGAGTTTATGTAAATAATTAGGCCAGATTTGTGAAGACTGGATTTGTTCTACAAATGCATTGGTCTCAATTTGGCTATCTCTGGAAGGGGGAGGGGGGTTTAGAGAGAACAACTATGTTTCAACAATGCACCATTATGGATGTTAAATTCTAGTTATGATTGCCTTTAAATGTTTGTTGTTTGCCTAAACTGGACAACTTGAGGTAAACTTCAGAATATCGTCACAGTATTTCATGTATACGCAATCTTCTATGCTTGTTATTCTATGGGGATAATAATAAGACCCATGGACATATGATTATTAAACAACTGAAAAACAGGATGGATCTCTAAATATGCAAACCATATCTTCCTTAAACCTGATCTGACAGTTATCAGAAACCTGCCCCTTTCAAAGACTTGGAGGTGGACTTTACAGACATACAGCCAAAGAGAGGATTCAGTTTCAGGTATCTCCCCATGGGTCCATCACTCCAGAGCTAAGAAGGCCAACTCAGAGGAACCCTCAAACTGGCGAAGTGATCCAGATCCAGTCAAACTGCTTAAAATGACCCTCAAAAATACACTGACCCCTGAGATCTCCAGCCTTGCTCCAGCCACACCCCGGAAGCTGGCTGGCCTGCACATGGCAGAAGCTTGAGGAATCAACACATGGACTGAGCCCAGGAGTTTGGATGCAACTCTGCCAGCCTTTGTCCCTTACTGGTGTCATAGCCCTGATCTTACTTCTTGCTATTGGGCTGATAGAGACTGCACCAATAAGCTGGGCATGGGACAAAAGTTGCATGCCAGGTCTCACATACCTCCTCTGGATTGGAGGGTTACTAAGTATTGCCTGTATATTATGATAACCTCTCTCACCCTCACAACTGCTGCTTACCCACTTTGTCCCCAGGATTGTTACATGACAATAAGGGGAGGTCAAGGGCATTCAGTGCCTTCACCTCCCTCCACAAAGAGTGCTACAACGGAAAAACACCCACTCTCTGTCAGTCACCTGGTGCCCCAAGGACTAAGTATTGGACTGTAGAGATAACCCCAAATGTTAGGAACCCATGTCACAACAAGGGCCTTCATAGGGCTTGCTACACTTACATTCCTCAATGGGGGACCTCGGGGGATCTTGGATGGGGGAGGGATGCAAGACAGGGCCCTTCAAAAGTTTATAAAGGATACCCAAGACAGGGTAATACAAGCCATAAAGGTGACCACTCCCCTGGCAGCCTACCAGGGTTTGAACCTTTCAGCTCTAAATCAGATGCTTACCAATTCCCCACTCCAGTGTTGGGCCAACACTACAAGTCCTCCATAAAATAGATAATCACACCCAAACCTGCTGGATGTGCTTGCCCCTCAGCCAGAGAGCTTACTTAGCCACTCCCCTCCCTTTGACTGGGAACCTCCTGAAAATCTCAAAACCAACACCTCTGTCCTAATTGGACCCCTGGCCACTGGGATCCGTCTCACAAATGCCAACAATCTAATCTGTACAGGCCCAGAAGGTATAAATGCTACCTCTCTATACAGAAGAAATATAATCTTAAAGAGGAGTACAACCCTATGTTCCACCCCTGGGGTGTCCTATCTATGTTCTAATTTGGCCTACCAATGCTTAGAGGCCAACTGGACTCAGATATGTTATTCCATCTTCCTAACCCAAGAGATATCTGTATACACTGAAGATCAGCTACTAACAACCTTTAGACCCACCTCCTGGGCTAAATGGGCAATCCTGCTACCCATTCTGATAGGAGCATGAATTGCAACAGGAATAGGAACTGGAATAGGAGGCATAGGTTCATCCATAGGACTATACCATAGACTATCTCAAGAGTTAAATGAAGGCATGGAACAGGTGGCAGATTCTCTGATAAATTTACAAAGCCAAATAAACTCTCTGGCAGCAGTGACCCTCCAAAATAGGTGAGCCTTCAACCTCCTCACTTCAGAGAAAGGAGGGACTTGCATCTTTCTGGGGGATGAATGTTGCTATTTCGTAAACCATTCAGGAATAATTACAACTAAGGTTAAGGAACTCAAGGAAACAATTCAACATAGACATCAGGAAAATATCAATCAATGAAAAGGATGGGATCTCACAGATTGGGCATCCTGCCTTCCTGCCCTGGTAGGGCCCCTCCTCTCCATAATTTTACTTGTATCCATTGGCCCCTGTATACTGAATGCTATGGTATGTTTTATTGAAAACACTGTTGCTTGCCAAACTACTGCACATATCTTAACCTTCCGAGAGTACCAACCTATAAAACTGAAAGATGATGCCTATTAAAAGTTTTTTTTTTTTTTAAGGCATCAAAGGGGGGAATGTTGGAGAAGTGGATAAAGTATGCCAAAGATGGCTGATTGGACTAAAACAAACTCTGGTCTCTAGCTTAGAGACCCCTCCTCTGGTTTCTTCTTCTTTTGTTTGCTGTGTGCGCAAAATCCCCCACAGATATGGAGGTGGTCGGCTATAAATTACCCTCTCCACTTACATTCCAGGCTCAGACCTTTGGAGAAACAGTCTCCTCTGAGCCTGCCAGTGTGAAATAAATCTCCAGTCGACCAAGATCTCTGAGTGCTGCTTGGTTTTTCTGCCAGCTTTCCAGCCTGGTTCTGTAACAATAGGAACATATCGATAGTAATACAACATTGTAGGGGATTTAAACACCCCACTTACAGCAATGGACAGACCATCTAAGAAGAAAATAAAAAACAATGACTTTGAATGACACACTGGACCAGATGGATTTAACAGATATATTCAGAACATTCCATCCTAAAACAGCAGAATATACATTATTTTCAAGTTCATATAAAACATTATCCATAATAGATGACATATTAGGCCACAAAACAAACCTCAACAGATTAAAAAAGATAGAAGTTATATCACGCATCTTTTCTGACCACAATGTTGTGAAATTAGAAACCAACCACAAGAAAAAATGTAAAAAGACCACAAATGCATGAATGTTAAATAACATGCTACTAAAGAACAAATGGATCAACCAAGAACTCAAAGAAGAAATTAAAAAAGTACACGGTATGGAGAGGGCCAACATGGAAGAGAAGTAGGGGGATCCATGTGTCCTGCATCTCTCAAACAAAGAAATGTAGAAGCCAAAGGACTTTGAACACAAGAGCCTTGGAGGAAAAGAGACTGAATCTACTAGGAAGAAAATGGGAAAGCTGGAAAAAAGATAGGTGGGTAACTGTGAACTGGGGGAGATAAAAAAAAAGTCCACGTGGGCATGGAGGGGAGGGACCCCCTTCTGTAGAGAGACAAAAGGAAGAGAAAGAGTGGCTAGGGAAGTGCAGGACTGTAGCTGGACAGGAGAAAGATCTCAGACTGAGACAGAGAGATCCGATGTCTAACTGCAGGGCTTTCTTTGGACTGGGGCCAGCTCCCTGTTCGAGCACCTAGGGAGGAGGGGAGCCAGCCCTGGGTGCGGTGGTAGGTCAGATGTTCTGTCCACAGCTGGAGAAAGTGGTTCCCTCCCTGGAGGGCTGCATGATAGCACAGAATCTGCCTGCATCCACCACCCCCGGGCACAGTGGCTAGGCTGAGAGCTCAGTATGCAGGAGGATAAGGCAGCCATTTCCCTGGAGTGCTGTGGGAAAAGACAAAGCTTGCCTGCATCTGCCACCCCAGGGGCTCCTGGCAAGGGCAGCAGCTCTCAGTCCGCAATAGGAGAAGTCGGTCCTCCCTGAAGTGCCGCAGCACAGACAAAGCCTGACAAGACCATATATCACCACACTGAGAGGCGCTTCCTCAGTGCCAGAGTGCACGGAGCTGGGATTTGAATGCTAGCCAAGCACAGGATCAGGGGAGTAGGTGGAGCAAGAACTGCCCTGTCTGCACCCACAGCACAGGGAGGATGACTCAAATGGAGTCCACTGGGTCTGGTTCCATGGAGAAGAGACTGGGAGATCACCATCCACCCCTCCCCCTCTCACCAAGGCGGGTCCTCATGGATCACTCCCAGGCCAATAGTGGAGGTGGGTTCAGAATACGCCAAATCACGCCCCCTTGCACTGGGTAAATGCGTATGACTGAGAGCCACAGACCCTGTGGACAGCTCCTCGTAACAAGCAATGCATCATTGCCTGGATTAACTATAGGTCAATTATGGATATATAGATATATTCCCCACCCCATTTCTCCTCCTTATCTCTTCCCTCCCCTAGGCTGGTTACTCTGGTTATTGTCTGTCTAAACAGGCATATTTAATCCATTGTCTTGATACATGTTCTACACCTCCGTCTTTACACTCCTTTCTCTCTCTCTGGAATAATCACCATATAGTTTCTCTGTCTGGGTAATTTTATCTTTGTTTCATTTTCCCTGCCTCCTTCTTTATTTTCCTTTCTCTTTCTCTGGACTAAGCCTTTTAGTCACTCTGCATAATCAATGTTCATTCCCACCCCCCACCTACACCCCACTCCTGTCATTTCTCTCCTTGTATATGCTCTTCCATTAGCACCACATCCACCCTCTTCTTTACTTGTAGTCGGTGTTTTTGGGTTTTTTGCTTTTAGTCTTTAGGTTTTTGTTTTTGTTTATTTGTTTGTTTGTGTTATTTATTTGTGTGTTTGCATGTTTTTGTCTCCTGTTTGTCTGTTTTCCTTTACAGGGCTACTCCAAGGAACAAATCAAAGCACACCTGGTAGAGGGTACAAAATATTACTATAAGTAGGGTAATAAAATAACCAAAGGCACAACAACAGAAAGCAAGTAACAATACCTGAAAAAAACACCTCCTGAAGGGCTAGGCCCTGGACAGTGTATGACTTTCCTTTAATATAGCAGTACTTGCAGGTGCAGAGCACACAAGCTTTTAAAACACATTAGGGACAGAAAACTAGCCAAAATGACTGAACAGAAGGATTCTCCTCAAAAGAAACTCCAGGAAGTAGCGACAGCTAACGAATTGATCAAAACCAATTTAAGCAATATAATGAAACAAGAATTTAGAATAACAGTCATAAAATTAATTGCTGGGCTTAAGGAAAGCATAGAGGACAGCAGAGAATCTATTGCTACAGAGATCAAGGGACTAAAAAACAGTAATGATGAATTAAAAAATGCTATAAATGAGGTGCAAAATAAAATGGAGGCAGCCATAGCATGGATTGAAGAGGCAGAGGAGAGAATAGGTGAATTAGAAGATAAAATTATGGAAAAAGAAGAAGCCGAGAAAAAGAGAGATAAAAAAAATCCAGGAGTAAGAGGGGAGAATTAGAGAACTAAATGATGCAACCAAACGGAACAATATCCATATCATAGGATTTCCAGAAGAAGAGAGATAAAAAGGGGCTAAAGGTGTACTTGAACAAATCATAACTGAGAAATTCCCTGAAATGGGGAAGGAAACAGGCATTTAAATCCAAGAGGCACAGAGAACTCCCTTCAGACGTAACTTGAATCAATCTTCTGCATGACATATCAGAGCGGAACTGGCAAAATACAAGGATAAAGAAAAAATTCTGAAAGCAGCTAGGGATAAACAGGCCCCAACATACAAAGTAGACACATAAAGGTAGTAGCAGATCTATCTACTGAAACTTGGCGAGCCAGAAAAAATGGCAAGAAATCTTCAATGTGAGGAATAGAAAAAATATGCAGCCAAGAATCTTTTATCCAGCAAGTCTGTCATTCAGAATAGAAGGAGAGATATAGGTTGTCCCAAACAAACAAACAAACAAACAAACAAACAAACAAAAAAACTGAAGGAATTCATCACCATTAAACCAGCCCTACAAGAGATCCAAAGGGGCTCTGTGAGTGAAATGTTGCAAGGACCACAAAGTACCAGACACACAACTACAAGCATGAAACCTACAGATAACACAATGACTCTAAACCCAAATGTTTCTATAATAATACTGAAAGTAAATGGGTCAAATGCTCCAACCAAAAGACATAGGGTATCAGAATGGATAAAAAAAACAAGACCCATCTATTTGCTGTCTACAAAAGACTCATTTTAGCCCTGAGGACACCTTCAGACTGAAAGTGAGGGGACGGAGAATTATGTTACTGGAAATCAAAAAAAGCTGCAGTAGCCATACTTATATCAGACAAACTGGACTTTAAATTAAAGGCTGTACCAAGAGATGAAGAAGGGAATTACATAATAATTACAGTGTTTATCCATCAAGAAGAGCTAACAATTATAAATGTCTATGCACCAAAAATGGGAGCCCCTAAATATATAAAACAATTAATCACAAACATAAGCAACCTTATGGATAAGAATGTGGTAATTGCAGGGGACTTTATACTCCACTAACAGAAATGTATTGAACATCTAGACAGAGAATACATAAAGAAACAAGGGCCCTGAATGATATATTGGATCAGATGGACTTGACAGATATATTTAGAACTCTGCATCACAACGGAACAGAATATACTTTCTTCTTTGGTGCACATAAAACATTCTCCAAGATAGATCACATACTGGGTCATAAAACAGCCCTTAATAAATATAAAAGAATTGATATCATACCATGCACACTTTCAGACCATAATGCTATGAAACTTGAAATCAACCACAGGAAAAAGTCTGGAAAATCTCCAAAAGCATGGAGGTTAAAAAACACCTACTAAAGAATGAATGGGTCAACCAGGCAATAAGAGAATAAATTTAAAAATATATGGAAAAAAATGAAGATGAAAATACAACAATTCAAACACTTTGGGATACAGCAAAGGCAGGCCTGAGAGGAAAATACATTGCAATCCGGGCCTATCTCAAGGAACAAGAAAAACCCCAGATACAAAATCTAACAGCACACCTAAAGGATCTAGAAACAGAACAGTAAAGACACTCCAAGCCTAGCAGAAGAAGATAAATGATAACGATCAGAACAGAAATAAACATTATAGAATCTTAAAAAACCGTAGAGCAGAACAATGAAACCAAGAGTTGGTTTTTTGAAAAAATAGACAAAATTTATAAACCTCTAGCCAGATTTCTCAAAAAGAAAAGGGAGATGACCCAAATACATTAAATCATGAATGAAAATGGAATTATTACAACCAATCCCTCAGAAATACAATTATTAGGAAATACTATGAAAAATTATATGCCAACAAACTGGACAACCTGGCAGAAATGGACAAATTCCTAAGCACCCATAAACTTCCAAAACTCAAACAGGAAGAAATAGAAAACTTGAACAGACTGATAACCAGCAAAGAAATGGAATCAGTTATCAAACATCTCCCAACAAATAAGAGGCCAGGACCAGATGGCTTCCCTGGGGAATTCTACCAGATATTTAAAGCAGAGATAATACCTATCCTTCTCCAGCTGTTCCAAAAAATAGGAAGGGAAGGAAAACTTCCAGACTCATTCTATGAAGCCAGCATTACTTTGATTCCCAAACCAGAGACCCAGCAAAAAAAAAAAAAAAAAAAAAAAAGAACCACAGGCCAATATCTCTGATGAATATGGAGGTAAAAATTCTCAACAAGATACTAGCAAATCGAATTCAGCAGCATATAAAAAGAATTATTCACCATGATCAAGTGGGATTCATTCCTGGGCTGCAGGGCTGGCTCAATATTCACAAATCAATCAGTGTGATACATCACATTTATAAAAGAAAAGATAAGAACCATATGATCCTGTCAATCGGTGCAGAAAAAGAATTTGACAAAATTCAGCATCCTTCCTTAAAAAAAAACCCTCAAGAGGGTCGGGATAGAAGAAACACACTAAACATCTTAAAAGCCATATGAAAAGCCCACAGATAACATTATCCTCAATGGGGAAAAACTGAGAACTTTCCCCTGAGATCAGGAGCATGACCGGGATGTCCACTCTCAACGCTGTTGTTTAAAATAGTGTTGGAAGTGCTAGCTTCTGCAATCAGACAACAAAAGGAAATCAAAGGCATCAAAATTGGCAAAGATGAAGGAAAGCTTTTACTTTTTGCAGGTGACATGACACTATACGTGGAAAACCTGATAGACTCCACCAAAAGTCTGCTAAAACTGATACATGAATTCAGCAAAGTCGCAGGATACAAAATTAATGTACAGAAATCATTTG
This sequence comes from Panthera onca, assembly GCF_046562875.1. Taxonomy (NCBI): domain Eukaryota; kingdom Metazoa; phylum Chordata; class Mammalia; order Carnivora; family Felidae; genus Panthera; species Panthera onca. Next base: position 82,732,512 of record NC_138348.1, on the reverse strand, counting down.
CATTCTTATACACTAATAATGAAGCAACAGAAAAACAAATAAAGAAACTTCCCATTCACAATTGCACCAAGAAGCATAAAATACCTAGGAATAAACCTAACCAAAGATGTAAAGGATCTGTATACCACAAACTATAGAGAATTTATGAAGGAAATTGAAGACAATATAAAGAAATGGAAAGACATCCCGTGCTCATGGATTGGAAGAATAAATACTGTTAAAATGTCAATACTACCCAAAGCTATCCACACATTCAATGCAATCCCAATCAAAATTGCACCAGCATTCTTCTTGAAGCTAGAACAAGCAATCCTAAAATTTGTATGGAACCACAAGAGACCCTGAATAGCCAAAGTAATATTGAAGAAGAAGACCAAAGCATGAAGCATCATAATCCCAGACTTTAGCCTCTACTACAAAGCTGTAATCATCAAGACAGCATATTATTGGCACAAAAACAGACACATAGACCATGGAATAGAATAGAGCCTCCAGAATTGGACCCACAAAAGTATGGCCAACTAATCTTTGACAAAGCAGGAAAGAATATACAATGGAAAAAAGACAGTCTCTTTAACAAATGGTCCTGGGAGAACTGGACAGCAACATGCAGAAGAATGAAACTAGACCACTTTCTTACACCATTCACAAAAACACTCAAAATGGATAAAGAACCTGAATGTGAGACAGGAAACCATCAAAACCCTAGAGGAGAAAGCAGGAAAAAACAAATGGATAAAGAACCTGAATGTGAGACAGGAAACCATCAAAACCCTAGAGGAGAAAGCAGGAAAAAACCTCCCTGATTTCTTACTTGCTACATGCCCAAAGGCAAGGGGATTGAAAGCAAAAATGAACTACGGGACCTAAGGAAGATAAAAAGCTTCTGCACTGCAAACGAAACAATCAACAAAACTAAAAGGTAACCGACAGAATGGGAAAAGATATTTGCACATGACATATTGGACAAAGGTCTCGTATCCAAAATCTATAAAGAACTCACCAAACTCCACAACTGAAAAACAAATAATCCAGTGAAGAAATGGGCAGAAGACACGAATAGACACTTCTCTTAAGAAGACATCCAGATGGCCAACAGGCACTTGAAAAGATGCTCAACATCGGTCCTCCTCAGGGAAATACAAATCCAAACTACACTGATATACCACCTCATGCCAGTTACAGTGGCTAAAATGAACAAATCAGGAGATTATAGATGCTGGCGAGGATGTGGAGAAATGGGAACCCTTTTGCACCATTGGTGGGAATGCAAACTGGTGCAGCCACTCTGGAAAACAGTGTGGAGTTTCCTCAAAAAATTAAAAATAGATCTTCCCTATGACCCAGGAATAGCACTGCTAGGAATTTACCCAAGGGATACAGGAGTGCTGATGCATAGGGTCCCTTGTACCCCAATGTTTATAGCAGCACTTTCAACAATAGCCAAATTATGGAAGGATCCTAAGTGTCCATCAAGTGATGAATGGATAAAGAAGTTATGGTTTGTGTATACAATGGACTACTACTTGGCAATGAGAAAGAATAAAATATGACTTTTTGTAGTAACATGTATGTAACTGGACAATGTTATGCTAAGTGAAATAAGTCATACAGAGAAAGATAGATACCATATGTTTTCACTCTAATGTGGATCTTGAAAAACTTAACAGAAGACCATGGGGGAGGGGAAGTGGGAAAAAAAGTTACACAGAGGGAAGGAGGCAAACCATAAGAGACTCTTAAATACTGAGAATAAACTAGGGGTTGAAGGCAGGTGGGAGGGGGGGAAAGTGGGTGATGGGCATTGAGGAGGGCACCTGTTGGGATGCGCACTGGGTGTTGTATGGAAACCAATATGCCAATAAATTTCATATTTTAAAAAAAGTACATGGAAACAAATGAAAATTAAAACATAACAGTCCAAATACTTTGGGTTCAGGAAAACCTCTTCCAAGAGGGACATTTATAGCATTACAGGCCTACCTCAAGAAGCAAGAAAAATCTCAAGTAAACAACCTAATCTTACACCTAACAGGGTTAGAGAAAGAACAACAAAGTAAACCAAAAACTAGCAGAAGGAATGAAATAATAAAGATTAAAGCAGAAATAAATGATATAGAAATTAAAAACACAGTAGAACAAATCAATGAAACCAGGAGCTGGTTCTTTGAAAAGATCAACTAAATTGATAAACTCTAGGCAAACTCATCCAAAAAAAGTAGAGAAAGAACTCAAATAGATGAAATCACGAGTGAAAGAAGATAAATAACAACCGACACCGCAGAAATGCAAACAATATAAGAAAATATTATGAAAAACTTCAACAAATAGACAACCTAAAAGAAAGTGGGTAAATTGCTAGAAACATATAATCTACCAAAACTGAATGAGGAAGAATTAGAAAACCTGAACAGACAAATTATCAGCAGAGATATTTAGTCAATAATTTATAAACTCCCGAGAAACAAAAGTCCAGGACCAGTTGGTTTCACAGGTGAATTCTACCAGGCATTTAAAAAAGAGTTAATACCTATTCCATTCAAACTACTCTAAAAAATAGCATAAGAAGGAAAACTTCCAAGTTCATTCTATGAGGTATCACCGTGATACCAAAAACAGATAAAGACACCACAAAAAAAAGAGAATTACAGGCCCATATTTCCGATGAATATAGATGCATAAATACTAAAAAAAAAAAAACATTAGCAAACAGAATCCAACAATACATTAAAAAAAAATCTTTCAACATAATAAAGTGAGATTTATTCACTGAATTTAAGAGTGGTTCAATATCACAAATCAATCAACATGATATATCACATAAATAAGAGAAAGGCTAAAAAACCACATGATCATCCCAATAGATGCAGAACAAATATTTGACGAAGTACAACCATCCATTCATGACAAAAGTCCATAACAAAGTTTTAGAGGAAACATATCTCAACATAATAAAGGCCATATATGAAAAACCCACAATAAACATCATACTCAGTGGGTAAAACTGAGAACTTTCCCCCTAAGGTCAGGAATGAAATAAGGACGTCTGCTCTCAAAACTTTTATTCAATATAATACTGGAAGTCCTGGCCATAACAATTAGACAACAAAAAGAAATAAAAGGCATCCAAATTGGTAAGGAGAAGAAAAATGCTCACTATTTATAGATGACATGATATTCTATAAAGAAAACCCTAAAGACCATCAAAAAACTACTAGAACTGATAAACAAATTCAGTAAAGTCACAGGAAACAAAACCAATGTACATAAATCTGTTGTATTTTGATACACTAATAATGAAGCAGCAGAAAGAGAAACCAGGAAAATAATCCCCTTTAAAATTGCACCAAAAATAGTAAGATACCTAGAACTGAACCCAACCAAAGAAGCCAAAGACCTGTACTTTGAAAACTATAAAATATTCAAGAAAAAATTGAAGAGGCCACAAACAAATGGAAAGATGCTCCATGTTTATGGAATGGAAGAATAGATAGTATTAAAATGTCCATACTACCCAAAGCAATCTACACATTTAATGCAATCCCTATCAAAATATCAATAGCATTTTTCATAGAATTAGAAGACAAAATCCTAAAATATATATATATACAGAACCACAGAAGACCCTGTCTTCAGTTATATTATAAATTGCAGGCTTCAGTTATATTATAAATCTGTAATCATGAAAACATCATGGTACTGGCACAAAAATAGACACATAGATCTGTAGAACAGAATATAAAACTCAAAAATAAACCCACAATTAAATAATCAATTAATCTTCAACAAAGAAGGAATGAATATATGGTGGGAAAAAGCTATTTTCTTCAACAGATGGCGTTGGGAAAACTGGACAACATACAAAAGAATAAAATTAGACCACTTTCTTTCACTATATGCAAAATAAAGTCAAAATGAATTAAAGACCTAAATGTGAAACCTGAAACCATAAAAATCCTTGAAGAAAGCACAGGCAGTAATCTCTCTGACATTGGCCATAGCAACATTTTCTAGATATGTCTCCTAAGACAAGAGAACCAAAATCAAAAATACACTATTAAAATAAAAATCTTTTGTACAGTGAAGGAAACAATCAACAAAACTAAAAAGCAATAAATACAATATATATCAATATTACTATAAAAGAGTGAGGTTGTAAGAAGAAGCATCAGAAACTAATAGTCCCAAAATAGGCAACCTATGGAATGGGAGAAGATATTTTGCAACCTGTGGAATAGGAGAAGATATTTTACAAATGACATTTCCAATAAAGGGTTAGTATCTCAAGCATATAAATAACTCATAAAACACCAAAAAATTAATAATCCAAATAAAAAATTTGCAGAAGACATGAATAGATATTTTTCCAAAGAAGATATACAGATGACCAACAAACACATGAAAAGATATTCAACATCACAAATCATCAGGAAAATCATCACCTCATACCTGCCAGAATGGCTAAAATCAAAAACACAAGAAATGAGTGTTGGTAAGGATGTGGAGGAAAAGGAATCCTTGCGCACTGTTGGTGGGAATGCAAACTCTTGCAGCCACTGTGGAAAACAGTGTGGAGGTTTCTCAAAAAGTTAAAAATAGAACTATCCTGGGGCACCTGGGTGGCTCAGTAGGTTAAACATCTGACTCTTGATTTTGGTTCAGGTCATGATCTCATGATTTATGGCTTGTGAGATTGAGCCCCACTTCTGGCTCTATGCTGACAGCACAGGACCTGCTTGGGATTCTCTCTCTCTCTCTCTCTCTCTCTCTCTCTCTCTCTCTCTCTCTCCCTCTCCTACTCTCTCTCTGCTCCTCCCACATTTGTGTCCCCCCCTCAAAATAAATGAATAAATTAAAAAAAAAAGAACTATCCTGTGATCCAGTAATCTTACTATGGGGTATGTACTGTAAAAATACAAAAACACTAATTCAAAGGGAAGCATGCATTCTTATGTTTATAGTAGCATTATTTACAATAGTCAAAATATGGAAGCAGCCCAAGTGTCCACTGATAAATGAATTGATAAAGAAGTGATCTATCTAGATATTTATGTATGTGTATGTATATGTATATCTAGATATAGAGATAGAGATAGATATCTAGATATCTAGATATAGATAGATATAGATATATATGTATGTATATACATATGTATATACATATATATGTATGTATATATGTATGTACATATATAGATATATATGTATATATAATGGAATATTTTAACCAGAAAAAAAGAATGAAATCTTGCCATTTGCAATAACGTGGATGAAGCTAGAGAGTATAATGCAAAGCAAAATAAGTCAGTCAGAGAAAGACAAATACCATATGTTTTAACTTATATGTGGAATTTAAGAAGCAAAACAATAATGATAAAAAGAGACAAACAAAAAACCCATAACCTTAAATACAGAGAACAAACTGGTGTTTACCAGAGGGAGGGTTGGTTATGGGATAGATGAAATAGAAAGGGGTTTAAGAGTACACTTATTTTGATGAGTGCTGAGTAATGCATAGAATTGTTAGATCATAATATTGCATACCTGGAACTAATACAACACTATGTTAGTTATACTTTAATAAAAAAGACAAAAAATAGAATTAGATAGTGGTGATGGTTACATAAGTGTAAATGTGCAAAAAATCACTTAATTCGACACTTTCAATGAGTGAATTTTATACTATGTGAATTATATCTCAATAAAGCTCTTTAAAAAACGTACCTAATAATGGCTCTAATCTCTCTCTTTTATTTCACACAAGAACAGACACAAAAGCGTACTAGCATCCAAGAGGATCAATGTTTGATAATTAGGTCAGAAAGACCCAATTGGGAGAATAAATTTACAATGTCATTTTTTTTATGAATACAGGTGAGTTGATTTTTTAATTTGCTTGTATCTACTGTTATTCATTCTCAAAAATTCTTCCAATAGCTAATATTGACTAATATAAAGCATACACTTATAATCTAGACTGTTTCCATATATCCATGTTTCTCTCTCAGAACATTGTATATATGTATATATGTGTATCTATCAGTACATCTCTACTTGTAACTATCCAGTTATAGATTATTTATCTCTACATATAGATAGATATACACTCATTCAGAAATAGGTATCACTGTGAGAAAATATTCAGCAGTCTCATATTATTTTGAGAGACATCTTTCAAGAAATATTGGTTTGTTCCATAATAGCCATCTATTATTTGAAAATTCTTATTCTGATTAAAGGTAATTGGTATGATATTTATATCTGTAAAAGAGTGTGTGTCTTAGGTTTACATTAAAGTAAATTCTTAGAGTCAATTTAATTTTCCACTTTGCAATACACTTTCAAAATAGGCTAATAAATATGCAATTATTATCTGAGTTCATAGTAAGGAACAACTATGGCATACAATTTTTATATGTCACACACTAAGAAAGGGCTTCTAAGTGTCCCAAGAGCACATGTAGTCCAGGAAACCATAAGATGTTATTGGTTGCAAATATGAATTCTGAGTAAGTTCATGACTAGGGAAAAATGGGACCCTATTTTAAGACTAACACTTTCTAATGCTTCTTTTTACAACCCCTGCCATCATGACATAGTGCAGAGAAAAGTAAAGCAATATTTTCTCATTTTACTTCTATTCTTTCAAAAGGATAGAGTAGGGGGAAATTGTAAGGTGATTTCTCACACTGAGTGAGAGCTAGCACTGCTCACTGAATATACCTTAATGTAATGAAGTTGGTGATGTTTTCTGGAAATAAAATCCTATTTTTCTTAAGCTGACAATGGAGGCAAGAAAGCTGTTTTGAAGCTTCACAGATTCTTGCTCACTAGACATACATATTTCCCATAATTATGAAACTAAATTCACAATGCTTCCCTCTGGCACAACAGTAGAGCATGGAAATCAGTATGAAATTTGGCATCTGATCAAAAAAATTATCATTAAAAGTGGAAGAATCATTTTGATATGGTCATAAGTAGTGCTCTAAATCATAGCCAAAGCTCCTCAACTCAGGAAATTTTTTTGAATCCTCATTCAATGCATATGACAGTGTTAGGTGGATCTATAGGTTACAATTTGCATGTCATATAAAACCCTGAAGTTCTTTGAGTTTGTAATTGTTAATTCTATGTACCATAAAATTAAGTATGTTGTACTTAAGCAGGAAATAACTCTCTAATGCCAAAAAAAATTTAAAGGAAAATATATTAAACTATTTTATTACTCTAATATATACACTGTGAGGGAAACAAAAGAGGTGGAAAGGAAACAGTCTTTCTGGTGAAACTGATGGACTTTATCATGTCCCACGTTTGTTATATAATAGCTATGAGACCTTGGTTAGTATCTGTGAGGCTCTCATATGTAAAATGGAACAATTCATATTTTATAAGACTATTGGGAGGATCATAATGACTCAGGCCAAATTCCTAAGATATAATGGGTGTACTAGAAAAGTGCAGCTATTAAATTAGATGAAATAGGGCTTATAGTTGATTTTACATTTTAAAACAGAACTTAAGGGATGCCTGCCTGGCTCAGTCCATAGAGCTGTGTTACCCTTGATCTCAGGGTTGTAAGTTCAAGGCCCATGTTGGCATGGAGCCTGCTTTTTAAAAAAACAAAAAACAGAATTTAATATATACCTGGTCATTGTGTGTGTGTGTGTGTGTGTGTGTGTGTGTGTGTGTGTGTAATTTCCAAATAATTACAGAAACCTTGGATTACATGTGATTTATATGTCATAAAGCTGAATTCTCTGCTTAATGCAAAATCTGATATACAACTTTCTTGAAATGAATTCATTCAGCCTCGCTTAAAGATTTTCAGTTGCTGACTTCCAAAAGGCTGCCTTTGTTTTCAAGGAAGGGATAACATTGAATTAAACATAGCTGCTTCCTGGTAGCTTTTCTATTGGTTCCAACACTTTTCTCCTTCCTTAGCTGCTACTTGGTCATTTCTTGATGCATTGCTTTCCTATTTGCCTTCCAATAGAAATATTCAAGCTCATCAGTCCTGCTCTGAACCTAGCTCTGAGGACTAAATGCAATATAGATGTGGGTTGGGTCACATCACAGTTCAAGACAATTGTTAGTTATCTCTCTTTTTTTAAACATATTCTTTGTTAAAAAAAATATTTTGTGTGTAACTGAAGGGACATTAACAATTCGAGGAACTCCTTCTTATTGTTGGTTCATGTTAAATTCCATTAACTGTAATTCTTAGTTCTTAATAGATTCTTTACTTGATTCTCTGATCATTGCTAGGTGGCAGAGAATAGAGTCATGACAGTCATTTGAGATTCCTCAAGCTCATAGTGCTTGGTATTCCTGATGCAATTCCTTCCTCCTTGAAAACAAAACTATAAAACTCTCCAGGCACAATTTGTAACAGAATGTAGTTAAATCTGCACCATAAATGTACTCTATGTCAGTGTAATTTACTCACATCACCTCTATGTAATTCAATCTTAAAGTCACTAAAATCTCAAAGATGATTCAAATGCTGGTTTGAGGAATAATTCATTACTCATTTGTGTTTTTAAAGATGTAGATGGTTATGTTATCTCCAAATGAAATTAACACATTCAGTAAGCAATACAATATTAAATATCAAAGGTTTTGCCATTATGGCAAGGTCAAATGTGGTATTTTCTACTCTATTGATTCACATTTATGACCCAAATGAGGTTACTGCTTATGCACAAATGAGATTACTTTAATGCACAATTAAATCAAGGTTAGACAGAAAGACTTCTCTGGTACAAGACAGAGCACCAAGAAATTATATAGTACTCTTGAAATTTGGATTAGGATCACTCTTAATAATACATTATCTGTTTTCCTTAAATATTAACAGAGTAAAACCTTATCCCTATTATTGAGTCTAATTTCTAAACTATACATATTGATAATGTGATCATTTTAAGTTACACTTAACTGTAGCTATGTAGCGATTCACTTTTTAAAATGGACAAATGCTCTTTAGTACATTTAATTGAGATACGTAAAAAAATAAGCCTTATCAGAAAACTTCCTAATTTTTCTCTTAAAAGCAAAAATTCTGTTTAAAAATATGCTTAAATTGGGGCGCCTGGGTGGCTCAGTTGGTTAAGCGTCCAACTTCAGCTCAGGTCATGATCTCACACTCTGTGAGTTCGAGCCCCACGTCGGGCTCTGTGCTGACAGCTCAGAGCCTGGAGCCTGCTTCAGAATCTGTGTCTCCCCCCTCTCTCTGCCCCTCTTCTGCTCATGCTCTGTCTCTCTCTGTCTCAAAAATAAATAAAAACATTAAAAAAAATAAAAAAAATATGCTTACATTAAAGTGCTCATATCCTAAATTAGTTAAATATGATAAATAATATCACTAAAATGTGCTTTAAAGGATAAACTATTTATACAGTAATAGATTTCAATAGATTTATATTTTTGAAAAAATAGGTATCTTACTATTTATGTTAAGTTATAATGAAATACAAACAAATATATCAAACAGTAATTTGTAAATTGTGTGATAGTGAATCAAGGATGTTTTTGTTATCTGACATTTATGTGTACATTAAAAAATAATTTTTCATATTGTTTTCCCATTATTTTGAAGCATACCTACAAAAATTACACAACTGGATTTGATGTTTAATGAATAATAGTAGTTGATCTTCCTGAATCCATATTTTGTGTTATAGTGAGATAAGTATATTGGAGTGAGCTAATCTAATTGCACTCATAGTGACCTCATTTGAAAAAAAAAAAAAAAAAGCAGCCACAGAAGCATATGACACACACTGAACAATTTCATTATTGTTTCCAAATCCTGGGTTTTCTGGACAGATATGTGTCATTAGAATGGCTATGATGCATGGTGTATGCAACTGCTTATCTTAGTGTCAGCTTTCACATGAAAAACTATTATACAAATGCCACCATTATCAGTATGACTCAGTGTAAAAATTCAAACACCTGGGGAAATTTTTGCTACAGATTTGGAAATGGTAAGGAACATTTCCTTCAAGATATGCTGTCTTTTAATTCTCTCTAATCTTAGAAAATTTGCGATTTCTGTATAATGATTCTCCAATCTACATGGCCACCATTAATCTCCTCCTTAAGCTCAAGGTCTGTTGCTTGGATATTGCCACTCTGTCCACTGCCAAACCAAATTCTATTTATTAGAAACACTAATACTTCTATGCAAAGCTATCTTCCCTCATTCCCCCCTTTTCTTTCTTTCTTTCTTTTTTTTTACATAGACACCATTTTTCCAATCCTCCAGGTTCAAAAGTAATCATTACTTTCCTGTATTTTCTAAAATCCACTTTGTCCACAAGTGTAGTCAAAGCTTCCTCTCCAATATACAACTTGTTCTCCTTTTTCATTGCCATTTCCCTATACAAGACTTTCACTAATTTACGTGCAGACATTAAGTTCCATGAGAAAAATCCAAACCTTAGTTTTAAAACTTAGATCCTAATCCTGTCCAAGTTCCCAATCACAGCCTAAAAATCTTAACCTTCAAACTCAGGTACATGATGAATAATCCTTCAAAATTGTAATTAGCTCAAATAAAAGGATATTCTGAAAATAGTCAAACAAATACATGCAAATTAATTTATTTTTTCAATGACAGTATTAGTTTGTCTTCCTAATGTGTTGTGTTAAATGTCAAACAGGGCAAAATTTGGGGAGAAATGAATAATATGGAAGTTAAATAACAGGATACATGCATTTTTAATTTTTTCTGGAAGAAGATACAGCAAAAATGAAAGAAGGGAGAAAGGAAATTAGGGATAACTAATTTGTGAAGTTTTTATATACACTATCTATAGTATTATATAAGTGTGATATATAATATATGCAATATAGACTATTGCAATAGCCTTATAAATCACCTTTCTACCTGTTTGCACTTCCTTCTACAATTTGTCTTGATGAATCTTCCAAAACAATGCACTGCACACATTATTCTCATGCTCAGCGTCTTTCATTGGTTCCTCATTGCCTGAAATGAAAATCTTCCTGCAAATAAAATACACAAACCTGGGTTTGGAACTTTTAAGACTGTAATAGATCTACCCTTAATCCATCTTCCTTGTTAAATTGGTCCTAAACTGAATTAATCTTTTGGCTGCACTAACTCTTCTTTCCATAACCATAACCAGAATCACAAGGCTTAATACTTCTGTGTTATTTGCTCCTCCATCTCTGTTGGTTAGGTATCCAATTGTAATCATGTCACTTGAATCTATTTCTTTGCTTCTATTTCCATTGGAATAGCATGCGTTATTTCCTGTGTTAAGTAGCCTCTCCCTGACTCCTGTCTCTTAACTTTCATTTTCCTATACTCAGTTTTAAGATTCATTTTCTACTCTTGGCTAGACCTTCACCTGGGCCTGTAAGAATCTCTATTTCTTCCAGTTATCTACCTTAGACTCTTGTGGTAGCTCAACCTTGGCAGAACTAGGAGTCTCTTATCTGTGTATATTCATCCTCATTGCCTTGGTGGTTCTTCTTAGATGTAATATTTTGCTTTTCTAAGTCTATGTCACTGGCTTGCTTCCCTTCACCTAAAAAAAACCTTACTGGATAGCACATTTGATCCACTTAACCCAGTACATACAGATTCTCTCCAGAACCATTCTTCTGGCTCTTTCTTCTAGTTTTCCTCACATTATTTCTTTAGCATGAATATATGAAGCTGATCAACACTCTACAAGGTTCAAATCATCTATAAATACAATAATTCTTTGATATCAATGACAGATTTATAATAGACAAAATGTGATCATTACTAAATTTCTTTGGAAAATCAGCTAAACCCAATTACAAATATCATGTGCTTTACCAACAAACTAAATTTTAAAATCTCTCTCAAACTCATCCATTCTTCCTTCTATATCAATCTAAGTATGTTGAAACCTTTCTGGATCAAGTAGATTTTACTTCATCCTAACTAATTATAAAAACAAACAAACAAACAAACAAAGCAAAACAAACAAAGAAAAAACAAGAAAGGGGGGCCTAGGTGGCTCAGTCAATTGAGTGTCCCACTTTGGCTCAGGTCATGATCTCACAGTTCGTGAGTTCAAGTCCTGCATTGGGCTCTGTGCTGACAGATCAGAGCCTGGAGCCTGCTTCAGATTCTGTGTCTCCCTCTCTCTCTGCTCCTCCCCTGCTTGCACTCTGTTTCTCTCTCAAAAATAAATAAACATTAAAAAACTGAAAATAAAAACAACAAGAAAAATAGCACTTTAAAGAATTCTGAGTTCAAAGAAAATATTGAGACAGCTTTATTACAGAGGTAGGTACCTAGGCCTGATGAGTGCTTCTGACATGTAAAATAAGTTAATTGAATACCTACACTAAAATCTAGGCATTTCAATGTGTATATTTCCAAAAAAGGGTTGAAGTGGTGGTTATGGTAGTAGTAGTGGTGTTAATGATAGAATATTGACTTTCCTATAATTTTAATTGTCTCTCATTATCTAAGCCATCATTCTATTACTTTCTAACCAGGTTCAATATATAAATATAAATATAAATATAAATATAAATATAAATATAAATATAAATATAAAATACATATGAATATGAATATGAATACGAATACACATACTATTTTTAAAATAACATATAAGTCCTAGTTGTGACTAGATTCCTGGTGCCTTCCTTTTTCTTGGTTAAAGTAACATTTAGTGACCTTAGTAACCATGGTTACATACCTGGCTCTGGATTTGATTCTCCAGTTTCTGAAATTCTTTTCTTTCCTGTTATTCAGTAAACAATCTGTCACTTTTTATATGCTTGATACCTATCTGAGAACATGTATTTGTTCTATTTCACCTTTCTCCTCTCATGTTTACATCCCCCTCTTACTGCTAGTTTTACCCTAACAAAATATAGATCACCCATACTTTTTATTTGTTGTTATATAGTGATGTTTCTACATAAACTTAATTTCCCCATGCATAAAATGGACAAAAAGTGTTAAAGACTTCATGTATTTTCCAGATGAATAAATTAAAAGCATAAAAATATTTCACTAAAATTGCAATGCAGCAAGCATTGCACAGGAACTGAAACACTGAAAGATATTAGTAAGTATTTTGGGAAATTGCACTTAGGAACTGAAACAATATGGCATATTAATAATATCAAATCTTAGACAAAATACTTCTGGAAGAACTGCAAATACATTGTTTGCATATGTTCTTGGTCAATCAGATAGTAAATTTAAAATCCATATGGAATGACTTTATCTGCATAGAAGAGCTTTCTCTGTTTTGCTTACATGGGTGACATCTAAAGTTATCCAAAAGTTCCTTGATAAATCAAAACCAGGAATTTTCAGGGCTAGTTTTTGGTTCTCAATCTACCTTAAAGAAACTTTTAGCATTGAACAATATCATTTTGAACACATGTACCCAACAGAGCTCATTAGATGGTAAGAGAGGTTGTTAAGGATGTGTTAAGGCTCTTACAGTGCTGTATTATTGTTGTAAGGGCATAGTAAATTTCAATCCCATCTAAAGAATTCCTGTGATGATATTGACATAAATTTTAAAGGCTTTTTCTTAGATTGACTCCAAGCCATTATTATTATTATTATTATTATTATTATTATAACTACTAAATAAACTGATCATTTACAATTTATTCATATGATGATATCATTGGCAAAGAGTTAAAAGTATCAGTTATTCTTACCACATCTAGCAAGGAGGTGAATTGTTATCCATTCATTATTTAAGTAGCATTCATGTAGGTAAGAGGCTAAAGATACATCTTTCGAATTTTTGGTTTTATCTTTTGGGGTCTATTAGATCTTAGACTTTGAGGGGTAACTGAGTTATAACTCTGTCTCTATACCATGAGATCAGGGTGGATGACTCATTTGCTTACTTCTATATCTGTAGTTTGTAACACAGTGCTTGGTGCGTAAAAGGAACTTAATGAATAATTGTTGGAGGAGTACATGAATGAAGGTTCATGTAGCCAGCCACAATGACCTAATTAAAAAGAGACTTCATGAAGCATCTGGCTTAAACTTCAGGAAATAAAGTTTGCTAGATTTAAAAAATTATAACTAACAAAAAGAGACAATTTACCTCTAAGGTTTTGTTTTCTCTCCCACTAACTCTTACTTATTTTTGAAGACCTCTCCAATGTCTTCCTCTCCAGAAATTTTTCTCTGATTCCTTCTCCAGTCTAAGCTAAGAGTTTGTCTGCTGTAAAAATATAAATCATGGTGTATATGAGGAATTAAAATCAGTTTGGTATTATTTGAAAATAAGAGAGAGTGACATGAATTGAAGTTAGAGAGTTAGAAGGAGGCCTGGCCACAGAGGGCCTTGTCCTAATGCTAACAGGCTTAAAGATCATCCTGTGGGTGATGTAAAGTCATTGATGGGATTTACCAAGTAGAGGCATTGACATATTTTAATTCAAGATTTGGGGAAATGATAAAAGTGGGAGAGGAAGGTGGAGACAAGATGGGCTGCTGAGATTATTTTAAGAGTCTAGATAAGCTGATAAGGGTCTGAATAGAACAAGAGTAAGAAGAGAGAACAGATTCAGTATCTATCTAGAGGGTAAAATGAAAAGGACTTGATAATGGTTTACATTTAGGGAAAAGAGAAGGGTCATTCTAATTCATTAGTTCAAGTATTTATTGACTATCCCCTATATTTTAAGTACAGTACTAGGTAGAAGAAATAGATGGTAAACAAGCACTATCCCTACTTTCAAGAAGCTTATAGTCTAGTGAGAGAGATACTAGTATTAGGTTGAGCAAGAGGATAGATAATGATGACTTTTAAGTTTCTGGCTTAGACCACTGAATGGATGATAGTGCTATCAAATGTGAAAGAAAATATAGGAGAAGCAAGTAGGGAAACAGATATCAAATATTAAGAAATCAACTTCAAGGCAATGCATAAGTATATAATGTAAACTATAATCATAGAATCTCATTTATTTAAAATTAGTACTTAAAACTAAATTATCTCCTAAAACTAACTTTCTATCATTCCATACTCTTTATTTATAGGAAAATTCAAATCCAAAGCTTCAAATTAACAGAAAATTTTTTTTCATCTTTAATGGGCCCCTTTAATATCAAATGATATCATTTCTAGGAAATTTTTTAATTAATTTTTTATTTTTTTGTTCTCCAGTTAGTTAACATACACTGTAGTCTTGACTTCAGGAGTAGAAACCAGTAATTCATCTCTTACATATGACACCCAGTGCTCAACCTGAAAAATGCCCTCCTCAATGTCCATATCCCATTTAACCCACTCCCATAAACCCTCAGTTTGTTCTCTGTATTTGAGTCTCTTATGGTTAGCCTCCTTCTCTGCTTTTATCTTATTTTTCCTTCTCTTCCCCTATGTTAATCTGTTAAGTTTCTCAAATTCTACATATGAGTGAAATCATACGATATCTATCTAGGAAAATTATTTTAAACTTTGAGCTCCCTCTAGTGAATTAAAAATGTGATTTGCCTTGCGAATTTTAGAACCCCAAAAATATTTTCAGAAATTCAACTTTCCCTTGCTACTGCTAAATACTGAGAGAACACAGAACAAGGAGATGATTAAAATGGAATGCATTAAACATGACTGAGACTATTGAAAGTGGAAACAAGTTCAGAAATTTAAAGAAAAATGATTGGCTAGGAACCAAGAGCTCATGAGCAACGATAAACAATGAAGTAGAATGGTCTTGAGGTGACCTCTTGATAGAGGGCTCAGAAGTGCAGACTGAGAAACTCAGATTTGATTTAATATGAAAGAAGACATTTCTATAATAATCAAGAAGATGACCTAAGCATAATGTTGGAAAAAAAATTATCATGGCAGCTATACAGAAGATAGAGTAGAATTCAGAAGAATGGAAGCAGGGACACCAATGTTGTGATATAGGCAATTAGTTGACAGGATCATGAAGTGAATAGCCAGTGCAGCAGAGGCAGTTTCAGTGACTCATTCCATGCAGGAAATGCCATCTAGAAAAAATGGGTAAGAAGGGAGTAATTTGTTGCAGAAATGTGCTTACATTTTATAGAGTTCTTGTAAGGTTATTTGGAAAATGTCACACTTGAGAGATGCTCTTCCACAAGGAAGGCATAGAAAAATCTTGGTATGTAGAAGTAACATGAACAGCTTCACTGATCTCAGCCCTAGAAAACAACATATTTGTAGAAGGAAGAACAAGTGAAAAATCTTATATCTGAAAGTACTGTGAGAGTATAAAGGACTTAGTAAGATCATCTGGAATGATGTCACATTCACTGCAGAAATGTTGAGGAATCAGAAAACCATGATTACATTATTGACATACTCACTGATTGCATCAAGAAATGCCAGGTTTTCCAGATTACTAATGGCGGAAGTAGGAACAAAAGCACAAAACATACCCTATAAATGACAACATACTTCAATGGCAAAATGTCAAGACACTAAAGTTTATGAGGTTAAGCCAAGTTTCCCATTTAATTCAACTATACTTGATGAAGAAAAAATGGTCGTCTGGCAAATAGAATTTTAGAAAAATATATAATGTCAATTTAAATAGGGCCTGGGCACTCAATGTTAGAATGATTGTAGTCTGAAAAACTTCTTTTCCAAAAGTTTTATCTTTTTCAATGGTGCAAAAGAAAGTGTAGATGACTTATAAGGAATCTATATGAATTCTGGTCAACGTTTTTAGAACAAGAGTAAATAGGGGCGCCTGGGTGGCTCAGTCGGTTAAGCGGCCGACTTCGGCTCAGGTCATGATCTCGCGGTCTGTGAGTTCGAGCCCCGCGTCAGGCTCTGTGCTGACAGCTCAGAGCCTGGAGCCTGTTTCAGATTCTGTGTCTCCCTCTCTCTGACCCTCCCCTGTTCATGCTCTGTCTCTCTCTGTCTCAAAAATAAATAAAAACGTTAAAAAAAAAATTTAAAAAAGAACAAGAGTAAATAAAGCCATATTGATATTAGCTATGCTGTTAATACAAGCAAAGCTGAAGTGAAACAGTTCTATTGGCCTCAGGACAGATGGGTTCTGTGTTGGCCAGATTTATACAGTGCATAACATATGGCAAGATAAGGATGTTTTTCATATTTTTAGAGTAGAAATATGATCATATAAAAATATTTATTGTATCAACAAGTAGAAAAATACACACTTCACATGTATGCTTCTATAGATTTAATTTAATATCCAAAGTGTAGCATGTAGTTTATTTACAATTAAAGAACTCCAAGTAAATTAATAAACTCAAGAGGTCAGATAGAAAAATACTATCCAGTGACTATGGAGAAACATGTAATAAGCACCCTGCTGAGTATCTGGAATTATATCAAAAAGTTTAGATATGGATAATTATCTTAAAATTGTAACAAATGTTGCATAAATACAGAATAAATATACTAACTATAAGCACACACTGGTAGAAGAGTTGTATCAGACTGTGTGGCGGCCTAGCAGAGTGGCTCCTAAATGTCACAGCTGGACTGACTGTATGGCCATTTGGGAACATTTTAAAAAGCCAGACAACTTGGTCCTAAGATTCAGTAGGTCTGGAGTAAAGCATAGCAATCTGTATTTTTTTTAATCCCCAGTTTATTTTTATGTTCAGCCATGTCTGGCAGTCACAGGACTAGAGACCTGACTGAATAAACCAATTAAAGCTCATTAGAAGAGGTGGGCCTTGACTAGCAATTCACTCACACAATAGTCTACCAAGTATTATTCACTTAATAGTAGTTATTTGCCAGGTGCTAGGAATATAAAAATAAAAGGACAGTTGCAATAATTTACTTTTAGGGCAATTGTAATGATTTATATAAAAGAGGTATACACCAGATGCCAGGGAACTCATGAGAGAAACATTCATATCAAGCAGGATATTCAGAATCATTTCCTGGAGGAAGTGAAGCTGCAGTTGAAGCTTGAAAGACAGAGAAAAGAAAAGGGTTTAGAGAAGAGAAAGGAAATTAATGGAACGGCAAGTATGAAGAGAGCAACACTAAAAAGAAAGCTTAGAGGCAGATGTTTATTAAAATTAATAGTTTCAAAAAAAAATAAAATAAAAAAAATAAAAAAAATTAATAGTTTCATAATTATTAAAAATTTTAAATATATAAATCATTTCATAATTATTCAGGTACATTTTTCAAATGAAATCACATCTATTTTCATAATAGAATAGTCCCCAGAATATGTTAATGTTATTTTTGTCTTTCCTATTTTTTGGAAAATTTGGGGGAATGAAAAAAATATAGTATAAAGATCTGAATCCCAACTTCACCATTTACTAACTATATATCTTCAGGGAAAACATTTACCCTCAGACTCAATTTCTGCTTTTACAAAATGAGCTTATTATTACTTCTTAACGTTTTTAAAATATGGATTTTTGCATTCACTATTTCCTCTGCACTGCCACCTCTGTTCCCAGTATCAGCAAATGGTGCCACACATAATCTAATTATCCAAACCAGAAACTGTGACATTATGGTTGATTATTACTCAGGGCAACTGATAGTCCATATGGCACCCTGTGTGATTTAGGAGCTCCTCCTTCCTCCTGGCAGACACAGGCCATGTCAAGCACATAATCAGGTGAGCTGGGCTCATATTAGTCTTCAACATCCACTCATCTCCTAGGCTGTCACTCTTGTGCAAGGACTCTTGTGCAAGGACCTGCAGAACTGAGTACAGCATTCATATCCCTCTTTTGCCTCAATGTCACATCCTACCATTCCCCCTAGTACTATCTTTATTGCTTTCCCAAGTTGTACACTTCTTACTATGCCCCCAAAGCTCCCCTGCTCCAAAATACAAACCACTAATACATGGATAATCTTCACAGCCTCCTCAATACCTTTCCTCTTGCTTCTTCTGTAACCTACAATGCAGCCAGAATAATTTTTTTCAAAATCAAATACAATCAATCATCAATCTCTCTAATAAAAATCTGGCAATGATTTCCCATTGCCCTAGGAAAAAGTAGAAGGCCATTTCCTGGGCATTTCAAGAGTATACAAATCCTTCATTTCTGGCTGGTTCTCTGCTTACTTCTCTGGACAACTTTACTGCCACTCCCCCTTAACTACAATTTTTGCCAGCTTCATGGAAATTGTTCTGGTTTTTCTGCTTCTTTGTTCATGCTGTTCCTTCTCTGAAGCATTCTATCTCTTAACTTAGCCAACCTCTTCTCTTTTTCTTTTATTTTCTTTTTTTAAAATTTACATTCGGGGCGCCTGGGTGGCGTAGTCGGTTAAGCGTCCGACTTCAGCCAGGTCAAGATCTCGCGGTCCGTGAGTTCGAGCCCCGCGTCAGGCTCTGGGCTGATGGCTCGGAGCCTGGAGCCTGTTTCCGATTCTGTGTCTCCCTCTCTCTCTGCCCCTCCCCTGTTCATGCTCTGTCTCTCTCTGTCCCAAAAATTAAAAAAAAAAAAAAAATTTACATTCAAGTTAGCATATACTGCAACAATGATTTCAGGAGTAGATTCCTTAATGCCCCTTACCCATTTAGCCCATACCCTCTCTCACAACCCCTCCAGTAACCCTCTGTTTGTTCTTCATATTTAGGAGTCTCTTGTTTTGTCCCCCTTCCTGTTTTTATATTATTTTTTTCTTCCCTTCCCTTGTGTTCATCTGTTCTGTGTCTTAAAGTTCTCAGATGAGTGAAGTCATATGATATTTGTCTTTCTTTGACTGACTAATTTTGCTTAGCCTAATACCCTCTAGTTCCATCTATGTAATTGCAAATGGCAAGATTTAATTCTTTCTGACTGCTAAGTAATACTCCATTGTGTGTGTGTGTGTGTGTGTGTGTGTGTGTGTGTATAAAATACTACATCTTCTTTACCCATTCATCTGTAGATGGACATTTGGGCTCTTTCCATACTTTGGCTATTGTCGATAATGGTGCTATAAACACTGGGGTGCCTGTGTCCCTTCGAAACAGCATACCTGTAACCCTTGGATAAATACCTAGTAGTGCAATTGCTGGGTTGTAGGGTAGTTCTAGTTTTAATTTTTTGAGGAACTTCCGTACTGTTTTCCAGAGTAGCTGCACCAGTTTGCATTCCCACAAGCAGTGCAAAAGAGGTCCTCTTTCTCTGCATCCTTGCCAACATCTATTGCCTGAGTTGTTAATGTTAGCCATTCTGACAGGTGTAAGGTGGTATCCCATTGTGGTTTTGATTTGTATTTCCCTGATGATGAGTGATGTTGAGCATTTTTTCATGTGTCAGTTGGCCATCTGGATGTCTTCTTTGGAGAAGCATCTATTCATGTCTTTTGCCCATTTCTTCAGTGGATTATTTGTTTTTTGGGTGTTAGTTTGATAAGCTGTCTATAGATTTTGGATACTAACCCTTTAACTGATATGTCGTTTGCAAATATCTTCCCCCATTCCATCAGTTGCCTTTTAGTTTTGCTGATTGTCTCCTTCGCTGTGCAGAAGCTTTTTATTTTGATGAGGTCACAATAGTTCATTTTTGCTTTTGTTTCCCTTGTCTCTGGAGACATGTTGAGTAAGAAGTTGCTGCAGACAAGATCAAAGAGGTTTTTTCCTGCTTTCTCCTCGAGGATTTTGATGGCTTCCTGTCTTACCTTTAGGTCTTTCATCCATTTTGAGTTTATTTTTGTGTATAGTATAAGAAAGTGGTCCAGGTTCATTCTTCTGTATGTAGCTATCCAGTTTTCCCAGCACCACTTGCTGAAAAGACTATATTCCATTGGATATTCTTTCCTGCTTTGTCAAAGATTAGTTGGCCATATGTTTGTGGGTCCATTTCTGGGTTCTCTATTCTATTCCATTGATTTGAGTGTCTGTTCTTGTGCCAGCACCATACTGTCTTGATGATTACAGCTTTGTAGGACAGCTTGAAGTCCGGGATTGTGATGCCTCCTGCTTTGGTTTTCTTTTTTCAAGATTGCTTTGGCTATCCGGGGTCTTTTCTGGTTCCATACAAATTTTCGGATTATTTGTTCTAGCTCCGTGAAGAATGCTGGTGTTATTTTGATAGGGATTACATTGAATATGTAGATTGCATTGGGTAGTATCGCCATTTTAACAATATTTGTTCTTCCTATCCAGGAACATGGAATATTTTCCCCTTTTTGTGTGTGTATTTTTCAATTTCTTTCATAAGCTTTCTATAGTTTTAATTGTATAGATTTTTCACCTCTTTGGTTACATTTATTCCTAGGTATGTTATGGTTTTTGGTGCAACAGCACATGGGATTGATTCCCTTATTTGTCTTTCTGTTGCTTCACTGTTGGTGTATAGGAATGCAACCGATTTCTGTGCATTGATTTTATATCCTGAAACTTTGCTGAATTCATGATTCAATTCTAGCAGTTTTTTGTGGAATCTTTTGGGTTTTCCATATGAGTATCATGTCATCTGCAAAGAGTGAAAGTTTGACCTCCTGGCCGATTTAGATGCCTTTTATTTCTTTGTGTTGTCTGATGGAAAAGGCTAAGACTTCCAATACTATGTTGAATAACAGTGGTGAGAGTGGACATCCCTGTCTTGTTCCTGATCTTAGGGAGAAAGTTATCAGTTTTACCTCATTGAGGAAGATATTAGTGTTGGGTCATTCATATATGGCTTTTATGATCTTGAGGTATGATCCTCTACCCCTACTTTCTTGAGGGTTTTTATCAAAAAAGGATACTGTGTTTTGTCAAATGCTTTCTCTGCATCTATTGAGAGGACCATATGGTTCTTGTCCTTTCTTTTATTGATGTGATGAATCACGTTGTTTTGCGGATATTGAACAAGCCCTGCATCCCAGGTATAAAGCCCACTTGGTCGTGGTGAATAATTTTTTTAATGTATTGTTGGATCTGGTTGGCTAATCTCTTGTTGAGGATTTTTGCATCCATGTTCATCAGGGAAATTGGTCTATAGTTCTCCTTTTTAGTGGGGTCTCTGTCTGGTTTTGGAATCAAGGTAATGCTGGCTTCCCAGAAAGACGTTGGAAGTTTTCCTTCCATTTCTATTTTGCTTTAACAGCTTCAAGAGAATAGGTGTTAACTCATCCTTAAATGTTTTGTAGAATTCCCCTGGAAAGCCATCTGGCCTGGACCCTTCTTTCTGGAGAGATTTTTGATTACTAATTTGATTTCCTTACTGGTTATGGGTCTGTTCTAATTATCTGTTTTTTCTTATTTCAGTTTTGGTAGTGTACATGTTTCTAGGAATTTGTCCATTTCTTCCAGATTGCCCATTTCATTGGCATATAATTGCTCATAATATTCTCTTATTTTTGTTTTTATTTCTACTGTGTTGGTTGTGATCTCTCCTCTTTAATTCTTGATTTCATTTATTTGGGTCCTTTCCTTTTTCTTCTTGATCAAACTGGCCAGTGGTTTATCAGTTTTGTTAATTCTTTCAAAGAACCAGCTTTTGGTTTCATTGATCTGTTCAGTTTTTTTTTTGGGGGGGGGGTTTCAATAGCATTAATTTCTGCTCTAATCTTTATTATTTCCTGTCTTCTGCTGTTTTTGGGTTTTATTTGCTGTCCTTTTGCAGCTCTTTAAGGCGCAAGGTTAGGTTGTGCATCTGAGATCTTTCTTCATTCTTTAGGAAGACCTGGATTGCTATATACTTTCCTCTTATGACCGCCTTTGCTGTGTCCCAGAGGTTTTGGGTTGTGGTATTATCATTTTCATTGGCTTCCATATACTTTTTAATTTCCTCTTTAACTTCTTGGTTAGCCCATTCATTCTTTCTTAGTATGTTATTTAGTCTCCAAGTATTTGTTACATTTCTAAATTTTTTCTTGTGGTTGATTTCAAGTTTCATAGCGTTGTGGTCTGAAAATATGCATGGTATTATCTCGATCTTTTTGTACTTGCTTAGGGCTGAATTGTGTCCCAGTATGTGGTCTATTCTGGGGACCATTCCATGTGCACTGGAGAAGAATGTATATTCTGCTGATTTGGGATGACATGTTCTGAATATATCTGTTAAGTCCATCTGGTCCAGTGTGTCATTCAAAGCCATTGTTTCTTTGTTGATTTTTTGATTGGATGATCTATCCATTGCTGTGAGTGGGGTGTTGAAGTCTTCTACTATTATGGTATTACTATTGATGAGTTTCTTTGTTTGTGATTAATTGATTTATATCTCTGGGTGCTTCCACATTTGGCGCATAAATGTTTACAATTGTTAGGTCTTCTTGGTGGATAGACCACTTGATTATGATACAATGCCCTTCTGCATTTCTTGATACAGTCTTTATTTTAAAGTCTAGATTGTCTGATATAAGTATGACTACTCCGGCTTTCTTTTGTTGACCTTTAGCATGATAAATGGTTCTCCATCCCCTTATTTTCAATCTGAAGGTATCGTTAGGTCTCTTGTAAACAGCATGTAGATGGATCTTCTTCTCATATCCATTCTGTTACCCTATGTCTTTTGATTGGAGCATTGAGTCCATTGATGTTTAGAGTGAGTACTGAAAGATAGAAATTTATTGCCATCATGTTGCTTGTAGAGTTGGAGTTTCTGGTGGTATTCTCTGTTCCTTTCTAATTTTTGTTGCTTTGGGTCTTCATTTATTTATTTTTTTTTTATATTTTCACCTTTTCTCCCCTCAGAGCCCCCCTTAAAATTTCTTGTAGGACCGGTTTAGTGGTCACGAACTTCTTTAATTTTTGTTTGTCTGGGAAACTTTTTATCTCTCCTTCTATTTTGAATGACAGCCTTGCTGGATAAAGAATTCTTGACTGCATATTTTTCTGATTCAGCACACTAAATACATCTTGCCACTCCTTTCTGGCCTTCCAGGTTTCTGTGGATAGGTCTACTGCAAACCTGATTTGTCCTCCCTTGTAGGTTAAGGACTTTTTTCCCCTTGCTGCTTTCATGATTCTCTGCTTGCCTGAGTATTTTGTGAATTTGATTATGATATGCCTTGTTGATGGTCGGTTTTTGTTGACTCTGATGGGAGTTCTCTGCACTTCCTGGATTTTGATGTCTGTGTCTTTCCCCAGGTGAGGAAAGTTTCCTGCTACTATTTGCTCACATAACTCTTCTACCCCTTTTCTCTCTCTCCATCTTCTGGAACCCCTATCATTCTGTTGTTGTTCCTTTTTATTGAGACACTGATTTCTCTAATTCTTAAATCGTGCTCTTTTGCCTTAATCTTCCTCTTCTTTTCTGCTTCATTATTCTCCATAAATGTGTCCTCTATATCACTGATTCTCTGCTCTGCCTCATCCATCTTTGCTGCCATGGCATCCATCCGTGATTGCAGCTCAGTTATAGCATTTTTTATTTCATCCTGACTAGTTTTTACCTCTTTTATCTCTGCAGAAATGGACTTTAATCTATTTTGGACTCCAGCTAGTATTCTTATCATTATTCTAAATTCTGGTTCAGACATCTTGCTTTTATCTGTGTTGGTTAAATCTCTGGCTGTCGTTTCTTCCTGCTCTTTCTTTTGGGGTGAATTCCTTCGTTTCTTCATTTTGAAGGGAGAAAAGGATTTAATGAGGTAGAAAAAAATTAAGATTAAAGAATATTAAAATTAAAAAAAGTTAAAAACATACACACACACAAAATAGAATAAATTGATGCTAGATCCTAGGTATGTTTTGGTCTGGGTGTTGAAAGTGGCTTGATTGATTAGAGAAAAAAAGGGGAAAAATGGAAATCATTTTAAAATTTGAAAAAATGAATACAGTGAAGCAGACTAAAATGAAATGTTGGAAGTAAAATAGAATTTGAGAAAATTACACAAAAGTAAACAATATAGTAGAAAAAAATTAAAGAAAAAAGTTTTAGTAAAAATTAAAAATAAAACTGATTTTTTTCTCTTTCTGTATTCAAGAAAAAGAAAAGAAATGAAAAAGAGGAAAATTTTAAAAAGGAAACCATTTAAAAATTTGATAAAGTGAATACACTGTAGTAGACTAAAATAAAATGATGGAAGTAAAATAGAATTTTAAAAATTTACATAGAGTAAATAATACAGTAAAAATTTTTAAAGAAAAACATCTTTAATAAAAATTGAAAATAAAATGAATTTTTCTCCTTCTGTATTCAAGAAAAAGAAAAGAAACAAAAAAGAGAAAAAAGAAAAATAAAAAACCTAAATCGTTTGAAAATTTGAAAAGATGAATACACTGAAGTATAATAAAATAAAATGATGGAAGTAAAATAGAATTTGAACAAATTTACACAAAAGTAAACAATATAGAAAAAATATAATGAAAATTTTTTAAATAAAAATTGAAAATAAAAATGAATTTTCTCTTTCTGTATTCAAGAAAAAGTAAAGAAATAAAAAAGAGAAAAAATGAAAAAAGAAAAAAAAGAAAGAAAATTCAATAGATGGACCTGCTTACAGACTGAAACATCACTGAAATTACTTCGTTTTCCCCTAGAAGTGTGACTATGAAGTGCTTTATTGTCCATAAACTAAGCAGGAGGTGAGACTTCAGTTCTTGAAGAGCAAGGCTGGCTTAGTTGTGTGGGGCGTAGTGTAACGGCTCTGTTCTCTACTAGATGGTGCTGCTATGGGGTGGATTGTTGTGGCTCTTGTGGGTGTGTATGTGCATGCACGGGAGTGGTGAAAATGAGATCACCCAGCTACCCAGTCTCTAGTATCGGAACTCTGTTCTCCCCAATCAGCAATCGCACATCTGTCCTCTGTCTTCAGCTTTCCTCCATTCCCCTCTTTTACACTGTCCGTGACCAAGCCCCAGGTAGTACCTCTCTTCCTAGTTTTGTCTCAGATGCGGCTGTTTTCCCTGGCCCCTTACTTCTGAGGGACTGCTGCTTTGACTATTCTGCCCCTCTGTGGAGGGTCTCACTGAGCAATAGCCGAGTGCCACCTGCACCCAGGAATGTTTGTGGGATTGTGCTGCTGCCAAAGCCCGATATTGTGGCCAGGTGCCAGCCTGCCCCAGAAAAAGTTCATGAGACAGTGTAGCAGCAGCATTTCAGGAATTATGAAAAATCACAATACACATCTGGCACCAAGCTTCATCCTAGTGACCTTGTTCCAGGACCAGTGAATGCCCCAGGTTGCCTCACAGCCTCTACCAAATGTGCTTCCAGCAGTGGAACCACCTCTCCCTGTGTGGCCCAAGAACCTCCCAGACCCCACTGTGCTCCTGGGGATTCACCCTTCCCACCAGAGCACCACCAGATATTGAGCTGCAGAGTTGCAGACTCTGTGCTCCCCCTGTTTACAGTCTTAATGGAATTTAAACCCTCTCCTTTCTCCATTCTCCCTTTTTTAGTTCAGTTCCTACACCTGTTTCCAATTTTCCACTTTCCCTCAGCTGCTTTTGGGGAGGGCTGCTTTTCCTGTATTCTCCCCACTGTCTCTGTTCTCTCTTCACACCTCCCTGCCCTCTGCAGCTTCTCTTTCCCCAAGTTCACCTCTCCGTGCCGCGTACCTGCTGAATTCTGTGGTTCAGATTGTGCAGATTGTTGTGTTAATCCTCAGATCAGTTTTCTAGGTGTGCAGGATGGTTTAGTGTTGGTCTGGCTGTATTTCATGGATGTGAGACACACAAAAAACTTGTATGCTGTTCCACCATCTTGGCTCCCTCCCCTTGTTACAGCCTTTAATTTAAAGTCTAGTTTGTCTGATATAAGTATGGCTACTCCAGCTTTCTTTTGACTTCCAGTCAAAAGCATGATAGATAGTTCTCCATCCTCTCACTTTCATTCTGAAGATGTCCTCAAGTCTAAAATGGGTCTCTTTTACACAGCAAATAGATGGGTCTTATTTTTTTATCCATTCTGATACCCTATGTCTTTTGATTGGAGCATTTAGCCCATTTTCATTCCGTGTTATTATTGAAAAATATGGGTTTACAGTCACTGTGTTATCTGTAGGTTTCATAGGTTTAGTCATGTCTCTGGTACTTTGTGGTTCTTGCCACATTTCTCTCACAGAGTCCCCCTTATGATCTCCTGTAGGGCTGGTTTAGTGGTGATGAATTCCTCCAGTTTTTGTTTATTTGGTAAAAATTTTATCACTCCTATTCTGAAAGACAGGCTTGCTGGATAAAAGATGTGTCATGTCATCAATTTAAGTTATGTCTGAAGGGAGTTCTCTGTGCCTCGTGGATATCAATGTCTGTTTCCTTCCCCAGATTGGGGAACTTCTCAGCTACAATTTGTTCAAGTACACCTTCAGCTCCTTTCTCTCTCTTCTTCTTCTGGAATTCCTATGATACAGATATTGTTCTGTTTGATTGCATCACTTAGTTCTCTAATTCTCCCCTGGTGATCCTGGATTTTTTTTTGTCTATTTCTCAGCTTCCTCTTTTTCCATAATTTTTTTCTAATTCACCTATTCTCCCTTCTTCCTCTTCAATCTGTGCTATGGCTGCCTCCATTTTATTGTGCACCTCACTTTTTTAATTCATCATGACTATTTTTTAGTTCCTTGATCTCTACAGCAATAGATTCTCTGCTGTCTTCTATGCTTTTTTTCAAGCTTAGCGATTAACCTTATGACTATTATTCTACATTCTTGCTCAGCTATATTGCTAATATCTGATTTGATCAATTCTTTAACTGTCACTTCTTCCTGGAATTTCTTTTGAGGAGAACTCTTCCGTTTCATCATTTTGTCTAGTTTTCTGTCCCTGATGAGTTTAAAAGCTTGTTATGTGCTCTGCACATTTTAGCACTGCTATATTAAATGGGGGTCATGGAGTCTCCAGGGCCTGGCCCTTCAGGAGGTGTTTTTTGGAGAGTGTTACTTGCTCTCTGTTGTTGTGACTTTAGTTATTCTATTTCCCTACTCGTAGTGATGTTTTGTACCCTCCACCAGGTGTGATTTGATTTGTTCCTTGAAATAGCCCTGGAAAAGAAAACAAACAGAAAAACAAACAGAAAACAAAAACACACAAACACACAACCAACCAACCAAACAAACAAAAATCCAAAAGCAAAAAAACCAGAAACACCAGCTACAAGTGAAGATCAGGGTGGAGGCAGTGCTGATGGAAGAGCGCATACAAAGAGAAAAATGACAGGGGCGGGGAAAAAGAAAAAAATAAACATTGACCAGGCAGAGAGACTAAATGGCTTAATCCAAAGAGAGAGAAAGGAAAATAAAGAAGGAGGTGGGGAAAAAGCAAGGAAGATAAAGTTACCCAGACAGAGAAACTATATGGCTTGATTATTCCAGAGAGAGAGAAAGGAAAGTAAAGAAGGAGGTGCAGAACATGTATCAAGAGAATGGATTAAATATGTCTGCTTAAACAAATCAACAACCAGAGTAACCAGCCTAGAGGAGAGAAGAGATAAAAAGGGATAATATATCTAATTAACAAGAGATGTCCTGGAATTTACACAATGTAATCTATTCAGCCATTAAAATGAATGAAATCTTGCCATTTGCAACAACATGGATAGAGCTGGAAAGTATAATTCTAAGCAAAATAAGTCAGTCAGAGAAAGACGAATACCATATGATTTCACTCATATGTAGAATTTAAGAAACAAAACAAATGAGAAAAGAGAGAGAGAGAGAGAGAGAGAGAGAGAAACCAAGAAACAAACTGTTAACTATAGATAACAAACTGATGGTTACCAGAGGGGAGGTGAGTAGGGGGTTGAGTGAAATAGGTGATAGGAATTAAAGAGTACACACACATAAATAAGGATAGTCCCTTTTGTGACCACAGTAAAGTTACTAACTTCAATAAGTTTAAAATATATTTAGCACTTTTAGCTAATATATCATACATAGTCAATTTTGCAAGTTGACCCAAAATGTCCTTTAGAGCATCTCTCTCTCCTTCAGTACCCTATACAGTCCACTATCAGGTATTGTGTTTATTTGTCATGTTTCTCTAGATTTATTTAAGTGTACACACAAACACACACACACATATCTATCTATATCTATATCTATCTATATCTATATCTATATCTATATCTATATCTATATCTATATCTATATCGTCTTTATCCATTCATTCCATTCCTCTATCGATGGACACTTGGGCTCCTTCCATAGTTTGGCTACTATAAATAATGCTGCAGTTTGATGGAGGGTGAGGGGGAAGGGAAGTGGGTGATGGGCATTGGGGAGGGCACCTGTTGGGATGAGCCCTGGGTGTTGTATGAAAACCAATTTGACAATAAAGTTCATAAAAAAAGAAAAAATAATAATGCTGGAGTAAACATAGGGGTGCATATATCTCTTCAAGTTAGTGTTTCTGTATTCTTTGGATAAATATCCAGTGGTGTGATAGCTGGATTGTAAGGTAGTTATACCTTTAAGTTT
Organism: Panthera onca; assembly: GCF_046562875.1. Lineage (NCBI taxonomy): Eukaryota > Metazoa > Chordata > Mammalia > Carnivora > Felidae > Panthera > Panthera onca. Next base: position 82,703,236 of record NC_138348.1, on the reverse strand, counting down.
TTGAGGAAGTTCCATACTGTTTTCCACAGTTGCTGCACCAGTTTGTATTCCCAGCAACAGCTCATGAGTTTTTTTTTCTCCACATCCATGACAATACTTATTGCTTCTTGTGTTTTTTATTTTAGCTATTCTGGTAGGTATGAGGTGATATTTAATTGTAGTTTGACTTGCATTTCCTTGATTGTCAGTGATATTGAATATTTCTTCATGTGTCTATTGGCCATCCGGATGTCTTCTTTGGAGAAATGTCTATTCATATCTTCTGTCCATTTTTTAATTGGATTATTTTTTGGTGTTGAGTTGTTATCAGTTCTTTAAGTATTTTGGATACTAACCCTTTAGTGTATGTTATTTGCAAATATCTTCTCCCATTCAGTAAGTTGTCTTTTAGTTGTTTTGAATGTTTCCTTCACTGTGTAGAAAATTTTTATTTTGATGTAGTCCCAAGAGTTTATTTTTGCATTTGTTTCCCTTGTCTCAAGAGATAAATCTGGAAAGAAGTTGCTATGGCCAGTGTCACAGAAATTACTGCCTGTGCTCTCTTCTAGGTGTTTTGTGATTTCAGGTCTCACATTTAGGTTCTTCATCTATTTTGTTTGTTTTTGTGTATGGTGTAAGAAAGTGGTCCAGTTTCATTCTCTCGCATGTCCAGTTTTCTCAACAGAAGAGAGTCTGCCTTTTCCCCTTGGATATTATTTCTGCTTTGTCAAAAATTGCTTGACCATATACTTGTGGATTTATTTCTGGGTCATCTGTTCAATTGACCTATGTGCTTGTTTTTGTGCCACTATGATACTGTTTTGATAACTATAGTTTTGTAGTATAATATCAAGTCTAGAATTGTGATACCTCCAGTTTTTTTCTTTTACAAGATTGCTTTGGCTATTTGGTTTTTTTTTCCTTTTGTGGTTCCATACAAATTTTAGGATTGTTTGTTCTACTATTGTGAAAAATGTTAGTATTTTGATAGGGACTGCATTAAGGAATATCTTTATTCTTAAGAAACCCTCATTAAAATATTTCAGAATAAAGATACATAATGCATGTAATTTATTCTCAAATGGTTGAGAAAAAGAAACCTAGAGTGCAAATGATAAAGCAAGTGGGGGTAATCATACAACATTCTCTATTAGTTTCAGACACAATTTCTAGTACTCATAGTTGAAACCATCTAACAAGTTTCCTACTAACAAATATTATCACCAGAGAAGCTGGCTGAGAGTCATAATATACAAAGTTTAAAAAGATAATATAGATTCTCTATTCCATTTGTTTAATGACTTGAAAGGCCAAGGAGAAAACAAAAATGACTGGAATGGAGTGTGTACACAGAAAAAAGTGATCAAAGACATCTGTCCACCTATGATTTCAATTCTATCTTCTTCCTGTATTCTCCAGGATCATACTCCCTCTTCTCCCTATATTTTCAATCTCTCCAATTTCAATGGCTCCTTCCCCTCATCCTATACACATTTAAAGTTTCTCTAGTCTTACAAGAAAAGTAAAATGAAATCTTTCTTTTATCTTGTCTTTTTAACTGCTTTCTTCCCTTTGCAATCAAAATTCTTGAGTGATCTGCTTATCCTTCCTTTCTTTCTTCCAGAGTAGATGTTAAATGCCTACAATGTGTTTGGCTCTGTGATAAGATAAATGATAGAACCATAGATGATAGATATATAGATAAGTTATATAGATAGGTAATATTTGTATACATATATGTGTATATATATATCTGTGTATATAATTAGATAAATATATAAAACATGTTATCTATATCTTTATAAATTTATATCTATGTAAATCTCTCAAAGAAAGTCTTCAAACACAATGTTGTGTTAGTTTCTAAATTTATGTAATTGATATAAATCAACTTTTATAGGTGCTCACAAGTGAATAGCATCAGAGAAATGTTCTAAGTGTTGAAAATTCTTCACTGAACTTATTATTTAGAAGAAATTATGTGACTTTGCTGATTTCATAAAATTAAAGGGACAAGGTCCTAATAACAGTGAGTTGATGAATCAATGGTAGGTGAGGAAATGTTTTCCCATAGTTCTTTGTATCTCCCTTGTCATGCACTTAATTTTTATTTCTTATTTAATTGTTCTCATCTTCCCTGCTAGAAGAAAAGCTTCATGAGAGAAGTTACTGTGCTGTATTATCAGCTCTTAGCACATGGCCAAACACAGCATATGCACTTAACATCTACATTGGGAGAAGTAAAGGACAACAAACAGGCCACCCAAGAGATTCAATAGGTGAAAAGATGGGCTTTGGTCAAAAAAGATATATATTGCTAAGGTTAAATAAAGCAGACAATGAAATCCATCACTCAAAGCTCACTTAATGCATTTACTGAACTTAATGTGTGTTCAGGACTTTGTTAAATGCTGGGGCAAGTGGAAATGGGGATAGAGACTAAAATATGTACCAAACACAGTTCTCAATAATGATGCATTAGGTTATAAAGTATAATTAGATTTTAATTACTTATTGTCTCAGAAGAGAAAAGAAAAACCTTGAAGGTATGAAAGGCTAACATATATAAGCATAATAATTCTAAGTTTCATATATATAAAGAATAATTAAATTAATAATAATAAATTTATTATTTATTATATTATATATTACAAATATAATATAATATTATTATAACATAATATAATATAATAATTAATTAATTAAATTTAAATATTTAAATTAAATAAATTAAATATTAAAATAAAATATTTTAAATATATTTAAAATATAATTTTAAAATTCAAGTAGTGATTCAAATCCATTTATCCAAGTATTTTTTGCTCATATAAAAATGTTATTATTTTAATAACTTTTGAAGTAAAATTGACACAAAATATCCCATTTGTTTCAAGTATACATCATAGTGATTTGATACTTTTATATATTATGAAATTATCGCCATGATAATTCTAGTTGCTATCTGTCCTCATACAAAGTAATTATGATATTATTGATTACATTCCTTATGCTGTACATTATGTCCCTATGATTTATTTATAACCGGAAGATTGTACCTTTTTTAAAAAATGTTTATTTATTTTGAGAGAGAAAGGGAGAGTGGAAGAGGAGCAGAGAGAGGGAGAGAGAGAAGGCTCCATGCTGTCAGTGCAGAGCCTAATGCAGGGCTCTATCTCACAAGCTGTGAAATCGTGACCTGAGCCAAAATCCAGTCAGACACTTAACCAACAGAGCCACACAGGAACCTAAGAAGTTTATACCTCTTACTCCCCTTCACCTATTTTACCTGTCTCCCCAACCTCTCCCCTCTCTAATAACCAACAGTCTGTTTCCTATATCTATAACCTCGCTTATATTTTGTTTTGTTTTAGATTTCGCATATAATCAAAATCATATGGCATTTGTTTTTTTGTCTTATTTCACTTAACATAATACCCTCTAGTTCCATTCATGTTGTCACAAATGGCAAGATTCCATTCTTTTTATGGATGAGTAATATTCCATTGTATACATATACCACATCTTTATATATTTGTCTATTGATGGACACTTAGCTTGCTCCTGTATCTTGGCTATTGTAAACAATGTTGCTATGAACATAGGGGTTCATATATCATTTTGAATTGATATTTTCATTTTCTTCAGATAAATATCTAGAAGTGGGATTGCTAGATCATGCAGTGGTTCTATTTTTATTTTTAAGGAAACACCACACTCTTTTCATAATGGGTGCATCAGTTTACATTCCCACAAACAGTGTACAAAGGTTTCCTTTTTTCCTACATCCTAGAAATTGTTATTATCTTTGTGATAATAACCAATCTGACAGGTATAAGTTGATATTTCATTGTGGTTTTGATTTGCCTTTCCCTGATGATTAGTGATGTTGAGCATCTTTTCATGTACCTGCTGGCCATCCATCTTTGGAAAAAATGTCTATTCAAATTCTCTGCTGTGGGGAATAAGTTTAGGAATTCCTGAGCTTGCACCAATGAGTTAACAAGGTTTAGGATGAAAGCATCCAAGATTAGGTAAACAGGGCAAAAATGCCTCTAGCATAATACAAAAGCATAGGAATGGGAAGCCAGGGAATGAAAGCATTCAAGATTAAGTAAACAGGGAGGAAGCACCCCCAGCATAGTACAAAAGCAGAAAGCTGCTTTCACAGGACAGAAGGTCCAAAATAGGTAAACAGGTAAACTGGGCTATAGACCTCTGCAGCAGGGTGAAATTGCCTGGAGTGGAGCTAATTAGCAAAAGAAAGGTGCCTTGTTGACCCTGAGGTAGACTGCTCTATCTGTCTTATCCCCTAAGTAAGTTAAGGTAAACAGACTTGGGCGCCTGGTGCCTATAGTAAACAACCATCTGCTCAGCACTGAGATTTTGTGTTGTATTGACCAAAACCCCTAACACTGCATATCTTTGAAACCCCCTTTCTCTCATACACATGAGTTAAAGGCCACTGTTTCATCGTCTCTTTCTGCACATCCATCACGTTTGTAAGACTTCTGATTGTAATAAAAATGGAGCAAGAACTCTTACTCAGGTCTCTTGCCTCCTCCCAAACATTAGCCTCTCTCACATTTAATTGTGTGTCCACTCTCTTGCTGGACAAGAGAGAACTTCAAACTCAAGGTCTGAGACACTTTGTCCATTAATTTTTTTTTATATTTCTTTTAAAATATTTTCTTTTAGAACATTTAAAAAATGTTTTATTTCTTTTTTGAGAGAGAGACAGAGTATGAACTGGGGAGGGGCAGAGAGAGAGAGGGAGACACAGAATATGAAGCAGGCTCCAGGCTCTGAGCTGTCATCACAGAGCCCAAGGCAAGGCTTGAACTCACAAACCATGAGTTCATTACCTGAGCTAAAGTCAGACGTTTGACTGACTGAGCCACTCAGGTGCCCCTGTGTATCTTTTAATTGGGTTGTTTCGTTTTCTGATATTAAGTTCTGTAAGTTCTTTATATGTTTTGGATATTAAACTCTTATCAGATACATCATTTGCAAATATCTTCTCCCATTCAGTAATTTGCCATTTTGTTTTGTTGATGGTTTTTTTTACTGTGCAAAAGCTTTTTAAAAGTTTAATGTAATTCCATTTGTTTATTTTTGTCTGTGTTGCTCTTGCCTGAGAAAGTTCTGAAAAATGTTGCTAAAACCAATGTCCAAGAGCTTACTATCTATATTTTCTTTTAGTTTTATGGTTTAATGTCTTACATTCAAGTCTTTAATCCATTTTGAGCTTATTTTTTAATTAACTGATTAATTAATTATCTTTTTAATTTACATCCAAGTTAGTTAGCATATAGTGCAATAATGATTTCAGAAGTAGAATCCAGTGATTCATCCTCTATGTATAACACTCAGTGTGCATCCCAACAAGTGTCTTCCTTAATGCCCCTTGCCCATTTAGCCCATCCCTCCACCCACAACCCCTCCAGCAACCTTCAGTTTGTTCTCTATATTTAAGAGTCTCTTATGTTTTGTCCCCTCCCTGTTTTTTTTAATAATTTTTGCTTCCCTTCTCTTATGTTCATCTGTTTTGTATCTTAAATCCTACATATGAGTGAAGTCATATGATATTTGTCTTTCTCTGATTCATTTTGCCTAGCATAATATATTCTAGTTTCATCCACATTGTTGCAAATGGCAAGATTTCATTCTTTTTGATTGCTGAGCAATAATCCATTGTATATATATGCCACATATCCTTTATCCATTGATCTGTTGAAGGACATTTGGGCTATTTCCAAACTTTGGCTATTGTCAATAGTGCTGCTATAAACATTGGGTGCATGTGTCCTTGAGTTTATTTTTGTGTATGGTGTAAGTTAGTAATCCAGTTTCATTCTTTTGTATTAATTGACTATATATGAATGGTTTATTTATGTACTCTATATCCTATTTCATTGATCTGTGTGTCTGTTTTCATGCCAGTACCATACTGTTTTGATTACTACAGCTTTATAGTATAGTTTGAAATCTGAGATCATGATACCTCAACATCTTAGTTCTTTCTTCTCAGGACTGCTTTGGTTATTTATGGTCTTTTGTAGTTCCATACATATTTCAGGATTCTTTGTTCCAGTTCTATGAAAAATGCCATTGGTATTTTGATGGAGATTGCATTAAAACTGTAGATTAATTTGGATTGTATAGACATTTTAACAATTTAAATTCATCCAGTCCATAAACACAGTATATCTTTGCTTTGCTTTCTAATGTCTTCAATTTCTTTCATCAATGTCTTATAGTTTTCAGAGTACAGATCTAACAGTTAAAGTTATTTCTAGGTATTTTTTATGCAATTGTTAAAGGCATTGTTTTCTTAATTTCTCTGATAGCTCATCGAATGTACAGAAATGCAACAGATTTCTGTATGTTAATTTTTAATCCTGCCACTTTAATGAATTCATTTTTTACTTCTAATAGTTTTTGGTAGAATCTTTAGTGTTTTCTATATATAGTACAATGTCATCTGCAAATAGTGACAGTTTTATTTCTTCATTTCCAATTTGGATGCCTCTTATTTATCTTTTTAAGTTTATTTATTTTGAGACAGAGAGACAGACAGACAGACAGAGAGATTGGGAATCCCAAGCAGTCTCCATGCTGTCAGTGCAGAGCCTAATTCAGGGATCAATCCCACCACTGTGAGATCATGACATGAGCCAAAATCAAGAGTTGGATGCTCATTGACTGACCCACTCAGGTACCCCTGATGGCTTTTGTTTCTTTTCTTTGTCTGATTGCTGTGGCTAGGACTTCCAGTGCTAACTTGAATGAAAGGAGTGAGAGCGGGCATCCTTGCCTTGTTCCTAACCCTAGACAAAAGGTTTTCAGCTTCTCACAATTAAGTATATACCCACCAAAACTGCTTTTTAAAATACATACACTTCTATACCCCCTTGTTGAGAGTTTTTATTATAAATGGCTGTTGAATTTTTGTCAAATACCTTTTGTTTATCTATTGAGATGATCATATGATTTTTATCCTTTGTTTTTGTTAATGTGGTTTATCACATTGATTGATTAGCAAGTGTTGAACGATAAATCTCGTTTGATCACGGTGTATGATCCTTTTAATGTAGTGTTAAATTTAGTCTCCTAATATTTTGTTGAGTATTTCAGCAATTATATTCATCAGGGATATTGGCCTTTAATTTTTGTTTATTTATTTTTTTTTTTGGTGGTGTTTGCCTGGTTTTGGTATCAAGGTTATGTTAGCTTCCTAAAATGAGTCTGGAAGTGTTTCTTCCTCTTTGTGCTTTTTGGTTTTTTTTTTGTTTTGGGGTAGGGGGGATTAGTTACTGACTCTGCTTTAAGTCTTTGGTAGAATTCACTTGTGAAGCTATGTGGTCCTAGACTTTTTTTGGGGGGGGGGAGGGAGTTTTTAAATTACTGATTCAATTACATTATTTGCTATAAGTCTATTCAGATTTTCTACTTCTTCATCATTCAGTCTTGAAAGGTTGTGTGTTTCTAGGTATTTATCCATTTCTTCTAGGTTTTCCAGTTTGTTCATAGTAGTCTCTAACAAGCCTTTGAATTTCTGTGGTGTTAGTTGTAACTCCTTTTTCATTTTGGATTTTATTTATTCAGGGCCTCCCTCTTTTTTTCATGATGGGTATGACTAGAGGTTTATCAATTTTATCTTTCCAAAAAACTGGCTCTTAGTCTCATTAATCTTTTCTATTGTTTTTAGTCTGTATGTCATTTATTTCCACTCTGATCTTTATTATTTCCTTCCTTCTACTAACTTTGGGCTTTGTTCTTTTTCTAGTTTCTTTAGATGTAAAGTTACATTGTTTATTTGGAATTTTTCTTATTTCTTGAGTTAGGTCTGTATCACTATGAATTTACCTCTTAGAACTACTTTTGCTATGTCCCATAGATTTTGGAAAGTTGTGTTTCCATCTTTATTTGTTCCAAGGTATTTTTTATTTCTTTTTAAATTTCCTCATTGACCCACCAGTGGTTTAGTAGCATGTTGTTCAGTCTCTGAAGATGGTGTAGGCATGGACAGAAGTCCTGAGTCTCACTGCACCAGGGCCACCTTGGTGGGTGGACAGGAGCTGGTGTAGGCATGGTCTGAAGGGTTCCCAGGCACAGTGCTCCAGGGTCACTCTGGGACAGTTGGAGCTGGAGTTGATGCAGTCCAGAGAACCCTGAAATGCTGTATATGGGGGGATGCTTTGGCAGGATGGCTGGAGTTAAAGTGGGCATAGGCTATGGGTTCCCAGGGTTCACCAAGCCAGGTTTGCCTTGGCAAGAGGGCTGGAGTGGGTATGAGTCAGAGGTGTCCTAGAGTATACTCCACCAGGACCATTTTGGGAGTTGGTTGGAACTGGCACAGGGGTTTGAAGTGTACAGGCAGCCTTAGTAGGCATTGCTCCCATCCATACTATCAAGGTGGAATGGAAACATAAAAAAATAGCACTTACCAGTGCCAACCACAGAGAGTGTTCCAGTAATCTCCCATCCATTTAGTGGATGCCCCAGGGTTAATGTTGATTCCCTTCACTTATAGTCTAGTACTTTAAATGGCTTTTTTTTTCTGGACCCCATGATAGGCAAAGTCTGCATGTTATAGTTAGTTGTAGTGTCAGGGGTGGGGTTCATTACTATGTCTCTGTCTCTCCTACTCTTCTCTACTGATTCTTCTGTCATTTATTGCAGAGAAGCTGTTTAATCAGCCCTATGTTTAATCTATGTAGGTATAGATTCAATGTTTCCTGGGAGGAGGTGAGTTCAAGGTCTTCCTACCCAACTCTTTTAGATCACCTCCCTCTTCACAAGTTTTTTTTTTTACCTCTACAGTATATTGTATCAGATTTTTTTGAAAGTCACAAAAGTAATGCATGTTCCTGAAAATAATACAAAAAAATCAGATTTGTATGAAGAAAAATTTATAATCCTTTTCACCACCATGCCACTCTGACCCCTTGAGTAACCTAACCTAACATCATTATCATAATCTAAATTAACATCATTCCATCATTCTGTGTTCATTTAACATATAACATGTTTGTAGAAGCACTTTCAACAATAGCCAAATTATGGAAAGATTCTAAATGTCCATCAACTGATGAATGGATGAAGAAATTGTGGTTTATATACACAATGGAATACTACATGGCAATGAGAAAGAATGAAATATGGCCTTTTGTAGCAACGTGGATGGAACTGGAGAGTGTGATGCTAAGTGAAATAAGTCATACAGAGAAAGACAGATACCATATGTTTTCACTCTTATGTGGATCCTGAGAAACTTAACAGAAGGCCATGGGGGAGGGGAAGGAAAAAACCAAAAAGGTTAGAGAGGGAGGGAGCCAAAACATAAGAGACTCTTAAAAACTGAGAACAAACTGAGGGTTGATGGGGGGTGAGTAATGGGTATTGAGGAGGGCACCTGTTGGGATGAGCACTGGGTGTTGTATGGAAACCAATTTGACAATAAATTTCATATGTAAAAAAAACATAACATATATATGTATATATAGTTATTTTCAATTTTTATGAAAGTAGGATCAATATGAACATTATATTAGAATTTGATTTTTAAATAAATAGTGTAACATGAACATTTAGAAAGTATTTACCTGAAAAAATATAAATATATTTTCCAACATTTCATGATAATATTTACAGATAAACCCCAAATTGAAAGACTTATACAGTAAAGATCCATATATTTACTGCCGAGGTTCAAGTACTAAAATTTTACTATATTTGCTTGATCAAATACTATCCACCTACCAATTTCTTTATCCATCTCTGAAACATCTCATTTTTTGACACATTTCAAAGTAAGTGACAGACATCAATATACTTTCCCCTGTTTTTCCACATGTATATCATTAATTAGAGTTCAGTATTTGAATACAATTCTTATTTTTTGTTCTAAACTTATACACAAGAACTGCACAAAGTACCAATTTTGACTCCCCCCCCAGATTAGTTTTGCCTGTTATAGACTTTTATATAAATGGAATCATACTACATGTATTCTTATGTATAGGACTTCTTTTATGCATAATATTTTATATAGTCAATCGTGCTGTTATATAAATTAGTAATTTCTTACTAACTAATATTGTATCAAGTTAAACTTCAGTTTTTCATCAGACAACAGGCTGTGTTGAGCTTTTGGCTAGAATAAATAGGCTCTTGTGAACACATTTTCCAAAAACATCATTTAATGATTCTTTTTCATTTATTTATTTAAATTCAAGTTGGTTATTTATTTAAATTCAATTTATTTAAATTCAAGTAGCATTGGCTTTAGGACTAGAACCCAGTGATTCATCACTTACATATAATACCCAATGCTCTTTCAAACAAGTGTCCTCTTTAATGTCTATAACCCATTTAATCCATCCTCCCACCCACCTCCCCTCCAGCAACACACAGGTTATTCTCTGTATTTAAGAGTCTCTTATGATTTGCCTCCCTCTCTGTTTTTATCTTATGTTTCCTTCCCTTCCCCTATGTTCATCTGTTTTGTTCCTTAAATTCCATATATGGATGAAAACATATGATATCTATCTTTCTATGACTGACTCATTTTGCTTAGCATAACACACTGTAGTTCCATCTATATTGTTGTAGATGGCAAGATTTCATTCTTTTTGATCACCAGGTAATATTCTATTCTATATATTTACCACATCTTCTTTATCCATTCATCAGTTGATAGACATTTGGGCTCCTTCCATAATTTGGCTATTGTTGATAGTTCTGCTCTAAACTTTGGGATACATGTGCCCCTTTGAATCAGCATTTTTGTATCCTTTGGATAATACCTAGTAGTGCAATTTCTGGGTTGTAGGATAGGTCTATTTTTAACTTTTTGAGGAACTTCCATACTGTTTTCCAGAGTGGCTGCACCAGTTTGCATTCCCACCAAGAGTGCAAAATTGTTTGCCTTTCTCTACATCCTCGCCAACATCTGTTGTTGCCTGAGTTGTTAATTTTAGCCATTCTGACAAGTGTGAGGTGGTTATCTCATTGTGATTTTGATTTGTATTTCCCTGCTGATAAGTGATATTGAGTATCTTTGCAGGTGTCTGCTAGCCATCTGGATGTATTCTTTGGAAAAATGTCTATTCATGTCTTCTGACCATTTCTTCACTGGATAATTTATTTTTTGGGTGTTGAGCTTGGTAAGTTCTTTGTAGATTTTGGATACCAACCCTTTATCCAATATGTCATTTGTGAATATTTTCTCCCATTCCATTGTTGCCTTTTTTTTTTTTTATTTTTTTTCCCCTTCACTGCCTAGAAGCTTTTATCTTGATGAGGTCCCAATAGTTCATTTTTGTTTTTATTTCCCTTTCCTCCAGACACATGTCTAGTAACAAGCTGGTGCAGCCAAGGTCAAAGAGGTTGTTCCTGTTTTCTCCTCTAGGGTTTTAATGGCTTCCTGTTTCACATTTAGGTGTTTCATCTATTTTGAATTTATTTTTGTGTATGGTGTAAGAAAGTGGTCCATTTTCATTCTTCTGCATGCTGCTATCCAGTTCTGCCAGCACCGTTTGCTGAGGAGACTGTCTTTTTTCCATTGGATACTCTTTCCTGCTTTGTCAGATTAGACGGTCATACATTTGTGGGTCCATTTCTGGGTTCTCTATTCTTTTCCATTGATTTATGTGTCTGTTTTGTGCCAGTACTATTCTGTATTAAGGATTATAGCTTTGTAATACAACTTGAAGTCCAGAATTGTGATGCCTCCAGCTTTTCTTTTCTTTTTCAACATTACTTTGACTATTTGTGGGCTTTAAGATTGTTTGCTCTAGCTCTGTGAATAACGCTGGTATTATTTTGATAGGGATTGCATTGAATGTATAGATTATTTGGGTAGTATAGACATATGAAAAGATGCTCAACATCACTCATCATATACATATCAAAGCCACAATGAGATACACACCTGTCAGAATGGCTAAAATTAACAACACAAGAAACAACAGGTGTTGGCGAGGATGCAAAGAGGGGAAACCTCTTGCACTGTTGGTGGGAATGTAAACTAGTGCAGCCACTTTGCAGAAAAGTATGGAAGTTCCTCAAAAAACTAAAAATAGAACTACCAAATGATCCAGCAATTGCACTTAGGTATTTACCCAAAGCATACAAAAATATAGATTTGAAGAGGTACACACACCCCAATGTTTATAGCAGCATTATCAACAATAGCCAAACTATGGAAAGAGCCCAAAATTCCCATTGACTGATGAGTGGATGAAGAAGATGTGGTGTGTGTGCATGTGTGTGTAATGGAATATCACTCATCCATCAAAAATAATGAAATCTTGCCTTTTGCAACTATGTGTATGGAGCTACAATGTATTATCTAACTGAAATAAGTCAGAGAAAGACAAATATATGATTTCACTCATATGTGGAATTTAAGAAACAAAAGAGATGAGCATATGGAAAGGAGGGGAAAAGAGAAGAGATGGAAACAAACCACTAGAGACTCTTAATGATAGAGAACAGACTGAGGGTTGATTGAGGTAAGTGGGTAGGAAATGGGCTAGATAAGTGATGGATATTAAGAAGGGCACTTATTGTAATGAGCACTGGGTGTTGTATGTAAGTGATGCATCACTGAATTCTACTTCTGAAACCAATATTGCACTATATATTAACTAACTAAATATAAATTAAAATAAATAAATATCTCTGCTTTAAAAAAAGAATGACAATAGGCTGGTGACTTTGAAGTTTTGGTGAATGTTTTGGTGGAAGAGATTAGCAGTCATCTTAGTAAGGGAAGAAAGCAATTTTCTTGGTTCAGGTATCCAAATCATTATGAACCGGAGATTAAAAAAAAAGTTGTAATAAAGGTAGCCACAGAAATCTCATTGTTTTCGCACTTAATTATAAAAAGGCAAATATCAGGGCGCCTGAGTGGCTCAGTCAGTTAAGCACCCAACTCTTGGTTTGGGCTCACGTCACAATCTCACAGTTCATGAGTTCGAACCCTGCACTGGGTTCCATGCTGACAGTGTGGAGTCTGCTTGGGATTCTATCTCTGCCCCTCCCCCATGCATGCTCGCTTTCTCTCTGTCTCTCAAAATAAATATAAATTTTAAAAAAAATTTTAAAAAGGCAAATATAATTGGAGTTGAGCCAAATGAGGGGACATAAACAGGTCAAGTTTAGAACTACAATCAAGTATATAATGAAATTAAGAAGACTTAACTAATAATATACTTATCTGTTATATTTCTTCATGCTAATTAGCCACAAATATTAAATAGTTATATGTGTGATGATTTATAGCATTAATTTTACTCAATCAAACCAAGTATTTCTAGATCTATTTAATGAAAGGAAATAGCAGAGCAGAAAGTTCATAATGTTTCTAAAATCTCCATATTAATTCAAACCAGGCCTTCCATTCCTCTATCAGTATCTACAGACTTGTACTTCCAGGATCATCATCACCACCATCATCATCACTTACAATCTTATAAGCATTTACCACATACCATATTTTATACCAACTTTAGTATCTCAATGTATTCCTACATGAATCTTACTAGGTATTATCTAATCCACTTTGAAGATGAGACAACTGTGCAAAGAATTTATTTATTTTTATTTTTATTTTTTGTTTATTTATTAATGAGAGACAGAGAGAGACAAAGCATGAGCATGGGAGGGGCAGAGAGAGGAGGAGACACAGAATCCGAAGCAGGCTCCAGGCTTTGAGCTGTCAGCACAGAGCCAGACGCGGGGCTCTAACCCACAAACCGTGAGATCATGACCTGAGCCAAAGTCGGATGGTCAACCGACTGAGCCACCCAGGCGCACCAGCTGTGCAAAGAATTTAAATAACTGGTAAGGAATCATATGACAAGTAAAATGGAAAAATATTATAAAATAGTTTGCAACTTCCAGCAAAACTTTGTTGGCAGCTTACTTACAAATCATTCCACTTCTCCAGCAGGTCATAAGGAAATAAGGACACTAAGAAAAAAGCAAATTCCGTTTTCAACAAAAGTAGAAGACAGAGGAAACACCTCCAAGTTAAATTTGCATATAAATGCTGCCCAACACAGAACTGGTAGCAGAACCTTGCAGAAAACTGTGATGGGAGGGCAGATGGGGCACCTGGGTAGCTCAGCTAGTTAAGCATCTAACTTTGGCTGAGGTCATGATTTCATGGTTCATGAGTTCAAGCACTGCGTCAGTCTCTGTGCTGACAGGACAGAGCCTGGAACCTGCTTTGGATTCTGTGTCTCCCTCTCTCTCTGCCCATCCCTCGCTCACACTATATCTCTTTCTCTCTCTCTCTCTCTCTCTCAAAAGTAAATAAACATAAAAAAAAAGAAAACTGTGATGGGGTATGATAAAAGTCAAAAGGAAAAAGTAGGGAGAGCAGTGAGAAAATAAACTAGCAGATCTCAAAAGACATCAACATATAAACTCTGAAGAGGGACCCACTCTGAGTGGAAACTGCTATAAGCATGGTTGAGGAGCATGGGAAGAGGGAGAAAGGGAGAGGATTCAGCAGTTACCCAGTGAAAGATCAGAAAATCATTAAAAAAATCTTCTGAATTTAAGGGAGTCCCTGAAGAGACCAGTGCTGTCCTTTGGTGGCAAGGGCAGAGTAGAAAGAACCTATAGAAGTTTAGCTATAGCAATAGGAATATCCCTGAGCCAGGTCAGGTTCAAGAGGTAGAGGGCATCTGATGGTTTCACAGAGCTCCAAGGCTATAACAGAGGTGGCAGCCTTTGAGTTGTAAAAGTGCCAGATTACCCTAGTCTTTCTCCTTCCCCAACATGAGCTTCTCAAAAATAGCTGGCTGATAAAAATAAAACTTAAGTATGAAAAACAGATACAGTATCCACACAACACCATGTTTTTAAAATGGAAAAGAGTAACAAAACATTCCAGAAAAAAAAATCAACAGAACATATTATCATACTTCCCTGATGATAAGTAATGTTGAGCATCTTTTCATGTGTCTGTTGGCCATCTGGATGTCTTCTTTGGAGAATGTCTTTACATGTGTTCTTCCCATTTTTAAATTGCATTAGCTGGGTTTTGGGTGTTGAGTTGTGTAAGTTCTTTATATATTTTGGGTTTTAACTCTTCAGCAGGTCATTTGCAAATATCTTCTCCCATTCTGAAGGTTGCTTTTTAGTTTTGCTGAATGTTTTCTCTGCTGTGCAGAAGCTTTTTATTTTTATGTAGTCCCAATAGTTTTTGTTTTTGTTTCCCTTGTCTCAGGAGATATATCTAGAGAAAAGTTGGTGTGGCTAATGTCAAAAAAGTTCCTGCCTGTGTTCTCTTCTAGGATTTTTATGGTTTGAGTTTTCACAAATGTCTTTAATCCATTTTGAATTTATTTTTGTGTATATGAAAGTGGTCCAGTTTTCCCAACACCATTTGTTGAAAAGACATTCTTTACCCATTGGATATTTTTTCCTGCTTTGTCAAAAATTAGTTGACCATATAGTGGTGGGTTTATTTCTGAGTTTTTTATTCTGTTCTATTGATCTATGTATCTATTTTTGTGTCAATACCATATTGTTTTGATTTCTATAGCTGTCCAATATAAGGTGAGGTCCAGAATTGTGATGCCTCCAGCTTTGCTCTTCTTTTTCTTTTCAATATATGAAATTTATTGTCAAATTGGTTTCCATACAACACCCAGTGCTCATCCCAAAAGGTGCCCTCCTCAATACCCATCACCCACCCTCCCCTCCCTCCCACCCCCCATCAACCCTCAGTTTGTTCTCAGTTTTTAACAGTCTCTTATGCTTTGGCTCTCTCCCACTCTAACCTCTTTTTTTTCCTCCCCCTCCCCCATGGTCTTCTGTTAAGTTTCTCAGGGTCCACATAGGAGTGAAAACATATGGTATCTGTCTTTCTCTGTATGGCTTATTTCACCTAGCATCACACTCTCTAGTTCCATCCACGTTGCTACAAAGGGCCATATTTCATTCTTTCTCATTGCCACATAGTACTCCATTGTGTATATAAACCACAATTTCTTTATCCATTCATCAGTTGATGGACATTTAGGCTCTTTCCATAATTTGGCTATTGTTGAGAGTGCTGCTATAAACATTGGGGTACAAGGGCCCCTATGCATCAGCACTCCTGTATCCCTTGGGTAAATTCCTAGCAGTGCTATTGCTGGGTCATAGGGTAGATCTATTTTTAATTTTCTGAGGAACCTCCACACTGTTTTCCAGAGTGGCTGCACCAATTTTCATTCCCACCAACAGTGCAAGAGGGTGCCCATTTCTCCACATCCTCACCAGCATCTATAGTCTCCTGATTTGTTCATTTTGGCCACTCTGACTGGCGTGAGGTGATATCTGAGTGTGGTTTTGATTTGTATTTCCCTGATGAGGAGCAACGTTGAGCATCTTTTCATATGCCTGTTGGCCATCCGGATGTCTTCTTTAGAGAAGTGTCTATTCATGTTTTCTGCCCATTTCTTCACTGGGTTATTTGTTTTTCGGGTGTGAAATTTGGTGAGCTCTTTATAGATTTTGGATACTAGCCCTTTGTCCGATATGTCATTTGCAAATATCTTTTCCCGTTCTGTTGGTTGCCTTTTAGTTTTGTTGGTTGTTTCCTTTGCTGTGCAGAAGCTTTTTATCTTCATAAGGTCCCAGTAATTCATTTTTGCTTTTAATTCCCTTGCCTTTGGGGATGTGCCGAGTAAGAGATTGCTACGGCTGAGGTCAGAGAGGTCTTTTCCTGCTTTCTCCTCTAGGGTTTTGATGGTTTCCTGTCTCACATTCAGGTCCTTTATCCATTTTGAGTTTATTTTTGTGAATGGTGTGAGAAAGTGGTCTAGTTTCAACCTTCTGCATGTTGCTGTCCAGTTCTCCCAGCACCATTTGTTAAAGACACTGTCTTTTTCCCATTAGATGTTCTTTCCTGCTTTGTCAAAGATGAGTTGGCCATACGTTTGTGGGTCTAGTTCTGGGGTTTCTATTCTATTCCATTGGCCTATGTGTCTGTTTTTGTGCCCATACAATGCTGTCTTGATGATTACAGCTTTGTAGTAGAGGCTAAAGTCTGGGATTGTGATGCCTCCTGCTTTGGACTTCTTCTTCAAAATTACTTTGGCTATTTGGGGTCTTCTGTGGTTCCATATGAATTTTAGGATTGCTTGTTGTAGCTTTGAGAAGGATGCTGGTGCAATTGTGATTGGGATTGCACTGAATGTGTAGATAGCTTTGGGCAGTATTGACATTTTGACAATATTTATTCTTCCAATCCATGAGCACGGAATGTCTTTCCATTTCTTTCTATCTTCTTCAATTACCTTCATAAGCTTTCTATAGTTTTTAGCATACAGATCTTTTACATCTTTGGTTAGATTTATTCCTAGGTATTTTATGCTTCTTGGTGCAATTGTGAATGGGATCAGTTTCTTTATTTGTCTTTCTGTGGCTTCATTATTAGTGTATAAGAATGCACCTGATTTCTGTACATTGAATTTGTATCCTGCAACTTTGCTGAATTCATGTATCAGTTCAGAAGACTTTTGGTGGAGTCTATCGGATTTTCCATGTATAGTATCATGTCATCGGAAAAAGTGAAAGCTTGACTTCATCTTTGCCAATTTTAATGCCTTTGATTTCCTTTTGTTGTCTGATTGCTGATGCTAGCACTTCCAACACTATGTTAAACAACAGCGGTGAGAGTGGACATCCCTGTCGTGTTCCTCATCTCAGGGAAAAAGCTCTCAGTTTTTCCCCGTTGAGGATGATGTTAGCTGTGGGCTTTTCACGAACAGCTTTTATGATGTTTAAGTATGTTCCTTGTATCCCGAATTTCTGAAGGGCTTTTATTAAGAAAGGTGCTGAATTTTGTCAAATGCCTTTTGTGTATCGATTGACAGGATCATATGGTTCTTATCTTTTCTTTTATTAATGTGATGTATCACGTTGATTGATTTGCGAATGTTGAACCAGCCCTGCATCCCAGGACTGAATCCCACTTGATCATGGTGAATAATTCTTTTATATGCTGTTGAATTCGATTTGCTAGTATCTTATTGAGAATTTTTGCATCCATATTCATCAGGGATATTGGCCTGTAGTTCTCTTTTTTTTACTGGGTCTGTCTGTTTTAGGAATCAAAGTAATACTGGCTTCATAGAATGAGTCTGGAAGTTTTCCTTCCCTTTCTATTTGTTGGAATAGCTTGAGAAGGATAGGTATTATCTCTGCTTTAAACGTCTGGTAGAACTCCCCTGGGAAGCCATCTGGTCCTGGACTCTTATTTGTTGGGAGATTTTTGATAACTGATTCAATTTCTTCGCTGGTTATGGGTCTGTTCAAGCTTTCTATTTCCTCCTGATTGAGTTTTGGAAGAGTGTGGGTGTTTAGGAATTTGTCCATTTCTTCCAGGTTGTCCAGTTTGTTGGCATATAATTTTTCACAGTATTCCCTGATAATTGTTTGTATCTCTGAGGGATTGGTTGTCATAATTCCATTTTCATTCATGATTTTATCTATTTGGGTCATCTCCCTTTTCTTTTTGAGAAGCCTGGCTAGAGTTTTATCAATTTTGTTTATTTTTTCAAAAAACCCACTCTTGCTTTCATTGATCTGCTCTACAGTTTTTTGTTTTTTGTTTTAGATTCTATACTGTTTATTTCTGCTCTGATCTTTATTATTTCTCTTCTTCTGCTGGGTTTAGGCTGCCTTTGCTGTTCTGCTTCTATTTCCTTTAGGTGTGCTGTTAGATTTTGTATTTGGGATTTTTCTTGTTTCTTGAGATAGGCCTGGATTTCAATGTATTTTCCTCTCAGGACTGCCTTTGCTGCATCCCAAAGCATTTGGATTGTTGTATTTTCATTTTCGTTTGTTTCCATATATTTTTTAATTTCTTCTCTAATTGCCTGGTTGACCCACTCATTTGTTAGTAGGGTGTTCTTTAACCTCCATGCTTTTGGAGGTTTTCCAGACTCTTTCCTGTGGTTGATTTCAAGCTTCATAGCATTGTGGTCTGAAAGTATGGATGGTATGCATAATGGTCTGAAAGTATGCATAATTTCAATTCTTGTATACTTATGAAGGGCTGTTTTGTGACCCAGTATATGATCTATGTTGGAGAATGTTCCATGTGCACTCGAGAAGAAAGTATATTCCGTTGCTTTGGGATGCAGAGTTCTAAATATATCTGTCAAGTCCATCTGATCCAATGTGTCATTCAGGGCCCTTGTTTCTTTATTGACCGTGTGTCTAGATGATCTATCCATTTCTGTAAGTGGAGTGTTAAAGTCTCTTGAAATTACCACATTCTTATCAATAAGGTTGCTTATGTTTATGAGTAATTGTTTTATATATTTGGGGGCTCCCGTATTTGGCGCATAGACATTTATAATTGTTAGCTCTTCCAGATGGATAGACCCCGTAATTATTATATAATGCCCTTCTCCATCTCTTGTTATAGCCTTTAACTTAAAGTCTAGTTTGTCTGATACAAGTATGGCTACTCCAGCTTTCTTTTGGCTTCCAGTATCATGATAAATAGTTCTCCATCCCCTCACTCTCAATCTGAAGGTGTCCTCAGGTCTAAAATGAGTCTCTTGTAGACAGCAAATAGAGGGGTCTTGTTTTTTTATCCATTCTGATATCCTATGTCTTTTGGTTGGTGCATTTAGCCCATTTACATTCAGTGTTATTATAGAAAGATATGGGTTTAGAGTCATTGTGATGTCTGTATGTTTTATGCTTGTAGCGATATCTCTGGTACTTTGTCTCAAAGGATCCCCCTTAGGATCTCTTGTAGGGCTGGTTTGGTGGTGACTAATTCCTCCAGTTTTTGTTTGTTTGGGAAGACCTTTATCTCCTTCTATTCTAAATGACAGACTTGCTGGATAAAGCATTCTCGGCTGCATATTTTTTCTGTTCGTCACATTGAAGGTCTCCTGCCAATCCTTTCTGGCCTGCCAAGTTTCAGAAGAGAGATCCGTCATGAGTCTTATAGGTCTCCCTTTATACGTTAGGGCACGTTTATCCCTTGCTGCTTTTAGAATTTTCTCTTTATCCTTGTATTTTGCCAGTTTCACTAGATATGTCATGCAGAAGATCGATTCAAGTTACGTCTGAAGGGAGTTCTCTGTGCCTCTTGGCTTTCAATGCCTTTTTCCTTCCTGAGATCAGGGAAGTTCTCAGCTATTATTTCTTCAAGTACACCTTCAGCACGTTTCCCTCTCTCTTCCTCCTCTGGAATACTAATTATGCTTATTATATTTCTTTTTAGTGTATCACTTAGTTCTCTAATTTTCCCCTCATACTCCTGGATTTTTTTATCTCTCTTTTTCTCAGCTTCCTCTTTTTCCATAATTTTATCTTCTAGTTCACCTATTCTCTCCTCTGCCTCTTCCATCTGAGCCGTGGTCGTTTCCATTTTATTTTGCATCTCGTTTAAAGCGTTTTTCAGCTCCTCCTGACTATTCCTTAGTCCCTTGATCTCTGTAGGAATAGATTCTCTGCTGTCCTCTATACTGTTTTCAAGCCCAGCAATTAATTTTATGACTATTATTCTAAATTCACTTTCTGTTATATTATTTAAATGCTTTTTGATCAGTTCATTAGCTGTTGTTATTTCCTGGAGATTCTTTTGAGGGAAATTCTTCTGTTTGGTCATTTTGGATAGTCCCTGGAGTGGTGCGGACCTGCAGGGCACTTCCCCTGTGCTGTGGTGTACAACTGGAGTTGGTGGGTGGGGCTGCAGTCCGACCTGATGTCTGCCCCCAGCCCACCGCTGGGGCCACAGTCAGACTGGTGTGTGCCTTCTCTTCCCCTCTCATAGGGGTGGGATTCACTGTGGGGTGGCGTGGCCCATCTGGGCTACTTGCACACTGCCAGGCTTGTGGTGCTGCGGATCTGGTGTATTAACTGGGGTGGGTAGGCAAAGTGCAAGGGGGCAGGAGGGGCAGGCTTAGCTTGCTTCTCCTTCAGTGATCCACTTCAGGAGGGGCCCTGTGGCAGCAGGAGGGAGTCAGACCCGCTGCCGGAGGGGTGGCTCTGCAGAAGCACAGTGTTGGGTGTTTGTGGAGCAAGCAAGTTCCCTGGCAGGAACTGGTTCCCTTTGGGATTATGGCTGGGGGATGGGTGAGCGTGTGTGCCCTGGCGAGGGGATGGCGCTGGCAAGTGCCTTTGCTCCCCACCAAACTGAGCTCTGTCATCCCGGGGCTCAGCAACTCTCCCTCCTGTTGTCCTCCAGCTTTCCAGCTTTCTGAGCCGAGCTGTTAGTTTATAACCTTCCAGATGTCAAGTCCCGCCTGCTGTCGGAACACACTTTGTCCCGCCCCTCTGCTTTTGCAAGCCAGACTCAGGGGCTCTGCTTGGCCAGCAGGCCGCCCCTCCGCCCTGGCTCCCTCCTGCCAGTCCGTGTAGCATGCACCGCCTCGCCGCCCTTCCTACCCTCTTCTGTGGGCCTCTCGTCTGTGCTTGGCTCCGGAGACTCCGTTCTGCTAGTCTTCTGGTGGTTTTCTGGGTTATTTAGGCAGGTGTAGGTGGAATCTAAGTGATCAGCAGGATGCGCGGTGAGCCCAGCGTCCTCCTCCACTGCCATCTTCCCTAGCTTTGCTCTTCTTTTTAAGATTGCTTTAGCTAATCAGAACCTTTTTGGTTCCGTACGAATTTTAGGATTATTTGTTCTAGTTCTGTGAAAAATGCTGTTGGTATTTTGATAGGGATTCCATTGAATGTGAAGACTGCTTTGAGTAGTATAGACATTTTCACAATATTTGTACTTCCAACACATGAGTATGGAATGTCTTTCCATTTCTTTGTGTTGTCTTTAATTTCTTTAATCAGTTTTTTATAATTTTTAGAGTAAAGGTCTTTCACCTATTTGGTTAGGTTTTATTCCTAGGTATCTTATTATTTTTGGTTTAGTTGTAAGGAGATTATTTTCTTAATTTCTCTTTCTGTGGCATCATTATTGGTGTATAGAGATGCAATAGATTTTTGTATATTGATTTTGTATCCTACAACTTTACCAAATTCATGTATCACTACTAGAAATATTTTTTTTTTTTTGTGGAGCCCTTAGGGTTTTTTATACACAGTATCATGTCATCTGCAAATAGTGAGTTTCACCTCTTCCTTGCCAATTTGGATTCCTTTTATTTCTTTTGTGTCTGCTTACTATGGCTAGGACTTCCAGTACTATATTGAATAAAAGTGGTGAGGGTGGGCACCCTTGTCTTGTTCTTGACTTTACAGGAAAAGCTCTTGATTTTTTTGCATTAAGGATGATGTCGCTGTGGGTTTTTGGTATATGGCTTTTATGATGTTCCCTCCAAACCTACTTCATTGAGGCTTTTTTATCATGAATGGATATTGTACTTTGTCAAGTGCTTTTCCTGTGTGTCTTGAAATGATGATATGGTTCTTAACTTTACTCTTATTGCTGTGGTATATCATGTTGATTGATCTGTGAATGTTGAACCACCCTTGCAGTGCAGTAATAAATTCCACTTGACCGTGGTGAATAATTTTTAGTTTATTGTTGTGTTCTGTTTGCTAGTATTTTGTTGAGGAATTTTTTGCATGTATATTCATAAGGGATATTGGCCTGTAGTTCTCTTTTTAGTGGTGCCTTTATCTGGTTTTGGTATCAGGGTAATTCTGAACTCACAGAATCAATGTGGAAGTTTTCCTTCCTCTTCTATGTTTTTGCAAAGGTTGAGTAAAATAGGCATAACTCTTCTTTAAATGTTTGGTAGAATTCACCTGTGAAGCAATCTGGTCCCGGACATTTGTTTGTTGGGAATTTTTTGATTACTGATTTGATCTCCTTGCTGATAATTGGTCTATTCAAATTTCTATTTTTTCCTATTTCAGTTTTGGTAGTATATATGTTTGTAGGAAATTACCCATTTCTTCTAGTTGTCCAGCTTTTGGGCATATAATTTTTCATGGCATTCTCTTATAATATATATTGTATTTATATAATATATTTTATTATATATATATATATATATATATATATATATATATATATATATGTATTTCTGTGGTGTTTGTTGTGATTTCTCCTCTCACATTTGTGATTTTATTTATTTGGGTCCTCCCTCTTTTTTTCTTGATAAGTTGGGCTACAGGTTTTCAATTTTATTGATTATTTTTCAAATAACCAGCTCCTGGTTTCATTGTTTTCTTCTATTTTTTTTAAATTTCTATATCATTTATTTCCTCTCTAATTTTTATTATTACCTTCCTTCTACTAGTTTGGGGTTTTGTTTGTTGTTCTTTTTCCAGCTCCATTAGGTGTAGAGTTATTTAAATTTTTCTTGCTTCTTGAGGTAAACCTGTATTGCTATAAAATTCCCTCTTAGAAGAGGTTTTGCTGTACCCAAAGATTTTGGACTGTTGTGTTTTCATTTTCATTTGTTTCCGTGTACTTCTTTACTTTATTTTTCATTTCCTGGTTGACCCATTCATTATTTAGTAGTATGTTATTTAACTTCCATATATTTGTGGCCTTTCCAGATTTTTATTATAGTTGACCTCTATTTTCATGGCTTTGTGGTTAGAAAAGATGGATGGTATTACTTCAATCTTGAATTTGTTGAGGGTTTGTGTGTGTGTGTGTGTGTGTGTGTGGCCTAGTATGTCATCTATTCAGGAGAATGTTCCATGTGCACTTGAAAAAAATATGTATTTTGCTCAATATGTATTTGCTGAACTCACAAACCGCAAGCCAAAGTCAGACACTTAACTGACTAAGCCACCCAGGTGCCCTGTTTTGTGGTTGGTTTTGAAGATTTTCTCTGATCCTTTCTTGTCTTTCTCTCTTCCATGGTGTGCTGATTTTCTTTAGTAATATATTTGGATTTCTTTCTCATTATTCTTTGCCTACTAATTAGTGTTTTTTGATATATGGTTACCCTTAGGTTTCTATACAACCTCTTTTGCATATAGCAGTCTACATTAAGTTGATGGTCATTTATTTTTGAACCCATTCTTTACTCCTCTCCTCCCTATGTTTTAGGTTTATGTTGTCATATTTTATATCACTTTATTTCATGACTTTCATTACTTTTTTAACAGAAATATTCATTCTTAACTCCTTTTGTGTTTCCTACTTTCATACCATCATTTTTGGTTTCTCCTCTCCATTCAAAGATACCCCCTTTGTATCTCTTACAGGGTTGGTTTAGTGGTCATAAGTTCCTTCAGTTTTTGTTTGTCTGGGAAAATCTACCTCTCCTATTCTGAAGGACAGACTGGATAGAGTATTCTTGCCTGCAGGGTGTTTCCTATTCAGCTCTTTGAATATATCATGCCATTCCCTTCTGGCTTGGAAAGTTTCTGCTGAAAAATTCCCTGCTAGTCTTATGGATTTTCCCTTGAAGTTACTCTCTTGTCTTTCTGCTTTAAAATTGTTTTATTTACCAATATATTTTGCCAATTTAATTACAGTATGTCTTGGTGAGGCTCTGCTTTGTTGATTTTGATGGAAGTTCTCTGTACCTCCTGGGTCTGGATATCTACTTCTTTTCCCAGATTAGGGAGGTTTTCAGCTATTGTTTCTTCAGATAAATTTTGTCCCC
Source organism: Panthera onca (assembly GCF_046562875.1). Lineage (NCBI taxonomy): Eukaryota > Metazoa > Chordata > Mammalia > Carnivora > Felidae > Panthera > Panthera onca. Next base: position 82,678,694 of record NC_138348.1, on the reverse strand, counting down.
TTTTCTCTATCTTCTTTTGGGACTCCTATATTACAGATGTCAAAGATGTTATTACATTTGATGGAGCCACTGAATTCCCTAAGTCTATTCTCATTTTGCATAATCATTTTCTTTTCTTGATTACTTTCCATTACTCTTCCACGTCATTAATTTGTTCCTCTTCTCCTAGTCTGATGTTCATTCTAACAACTGTGTTTCTCTTTTGTTTACTGAACTCTTTATGTTATTCCTTACCTTTGTGTTAAGGGTCTCACTCATGTCTTCCATTATTTTCTCAAGTCCAGTGAATACCCTTATGATTATTGCTTTAAATTATCAGCCATGTTACCTATAGCTGTTTCACTTAGATTTCTGGCCATGTCCTTTTCCTGTTCTTTTATTTGGGATAAATTTCTCTGTCTTCTCATTTTGTCTACATCTCTGTGCCTGTTTCTCTGTGTTAAGAGAGTCAGCTATGTCTCCTATTCATGAGAGTAATGGCCTTATGAAGAAGCAATCCAATAGTGGCCTACATGTAGTGCCTCCTGTTCCCCACAGCTCAGTGCTTCCAGGAGTGTCTCTAATGTGTGCTGTGTGTGCTCTGATGTTTTATCCTGTCTGCTTTATCCTTCAGGGCAGTTGTCTGAAGAGGCTTTCTTTGCCTGTTGTGGGCAGTGTTTGGTCCCTAGCATGAATGTGGTGAGTTTTAATTAGGAGTGCTCTGGTCTGTTTATGAAATGAGATCTGTTGCCACCACTGCCAGAACCAAGACTCTGAAAAACTCCTGAATCAGGAGATAGGATGGTCAGTGAACAGGGGTTTGGGCTGGTCTGGAGGAAGGCACCCACTAAGCTGGGATGGAGGCAGGCACGACTGGAAGGGGCGGTTCCACTGGAGCATGGGCAGGTGGGGAGGAGCAGAGCTTGTTGTAAGCAAGTTATGTAGCAAGTATCAGCACTGAGCTAGTTCCCACAGATGGGCCTGTGCTTATGCTGAGGGAAAGGGGATGGAAATTGTGTCGGCCAGTCTCTTTGTTCCCAGAAGTGTCTCTTGTCGAACACTGTCTCCCTGGGACACACTGCATGATGAGCAAGTGACCTCCCCTCTGTTGTCCCAGGTACTCTTCAGATCATGTCTCCATGCTCTATGTCTGTGAGTTGTTTGCCTGCCTTTTCTGCAAAAGCAGTCCAATATCCTCCAGGGTCTAAGCCCAAGCCCACTGAACTTTAAAACTCCAAGCTTTAATCCCTGCTGGTTGCAAGAACTTAAAAAATTTGGGCCTCCTCACTTTCCAAGCAAATTGCTATGGTGATTCATTTCCCCCACATGCTGCCCTGTGTGATAGTCTGTCTCCTGCCCTTCTTCACGACTGTGTCTTCCACCCCAACTTGGTGGCCATAATCCATTTATCTCCCAAACTACATGTCCACACTTTCTACCTTCTTCAATGTGGCCTCTTCTCTACCTTTAGTTGTGGTGTGTTTCTTCCAGTCTTCAGATCAATTCTTGGTTATTTAGGACGATTTGCTAGTCATCTAGTTGTGTTTGTGGGATGAGGCAAGCGTAGGGTCCTTTTACTCCACCATCTTCCTACCTCTTGAAGCAATTGCTATTCTGAAGGAAGACCACAAAGCAAAAGTACAAAAATTCGGGTAAGAAATGGCCAGAAAACAGTAGGTTATGAGGTGACAAGAGTGGATAAATCAAGAACTTGGAAAAACCAAGTAAAAATGGGAGGTGGGGATTTTTTTTCAGAAATAAAGATTTAATTTGAAGGACAACAGATACTGAAAAAGCCTTTGAGAAAATTCAAAGTCATTTATGCATCAACCAATAGGATATTGTCTGAGTAAACTATAGTTTATATGCACATAATGCAGTACTATGCAGCTATAAATATTAATGAGAAAGATCTGTATGGACTTACATGAAATAATTTCCAAGATGTATTAAATGAAGAGAGCTACTTTTTATATGGTAAATAAGTAGAAAAAGAAAAGCAAACTTATCTGTTTATACAAAAGGAACACAGGAAGAATAAACCAGAAAACAACAAAACTGATCACCCATGGGGGTTGGGGTAAAGATGAAAGGGAAAGAGGAAGGCATGAAATTTCTCTGAGAAAGTATAATTTTTTGTAGTTACCACTTCTAGAAGCATGTTCTATATATTATAGAAATAAAAATAAATCACCAGGAGGTAAAGGAACAAAAATATTGAAAAGAAACTGAAACAAATGTATACAGCTCTATTTTACATGAATAACATAATAGTGGAAATAAAATAAAAACACAAATCTAAAAAAAAAACCCTAACATGCTATTTACCTATATCTCTTCAGTTGGGGTGGAGAAATGAAAAAGAACAGAAAAAAAGTTTAATTTTTTATAGGTATTTTTTAATAGTAATATGGGTAAAACAATTCTGGAGTTATTTAGGTACACTGTTGAATTGAGGAAATAAAATAAGTGCTTTTGAATGTTTCAATGTGAGGAGCCAGTGTTCTCACTGTGTAAGAGGAAAATACAAACAGAATGGGGGGAAGGCAATGCAAACTATGGAGATGATTTTATTTGAAGGTATCAATAAAGAACTAATGACATCTAGTATCTTCATAGATAATTAGATTACAGAAGTTATACATACATGTTATACAGATTATATACGTATAATAGATTATAGGTGCACATACACACATGCACACATTTCTTAGCTCTGTCTACTGAAAGGGGCTAGAAACAGAGATGATACTCCAATGAGCACATTGACTGCCTGGGTATGGGTTTCTAATTATATTTTTCACTAAAATGAACGTTTCCTCAGAACAACAAAAACAAAAAAGAATGATTCAATGGCTGGGACAGGATGCAAAATGATCCTAGAATATATTAAGTCAAAAAATAAGAAAGTGTTAAGAACAAGTGATTAGAGCATGTTAAAAGGACAAAGAACCCAGTGTACAGGAACTCTCATTGGCAGAACTAGTTTAATTTGAGTACTGGGATAAAAATAGTATTGAAAAATAAACATTTTGAACTTAAAAAACTGAAATCCATGAATCCATTTTGTTAATGACTGGGTAAATACATACATACATACATACATACATACATGAGGTAGAACTTTTCCTTGCAGAAGTATGCTGACTGATAAAGGTAGAGGGAAAATTGGAGCAGGAAAATAAAAAAAATTCAACTATAGTAATAAAGATTGGAAAGAGAAAGGAGAAATTACATGACGAATAAACTGAACAATATCTTGACCAACTAAACAAAATCATGGGAGTTTACTGTATACCAACTAAAATTTTTCTCTACATTTGAAATTATTTTCAAATAAGAAGGTTTTCTTTTTCATTGGAGGAGAACAAAGAACATAGACACCAGATATAGTAGGTTGAATTGTGTCCCTCCAAAAGACATGTTCAAGTCCTAGCCTCTGGTACATGTAAAGATGACCTCATTCAGAAATAAGGTCCTTGCAAAAGTAATTAGGTAAAGATCTTGAGATGAAATCAAAAGGATTAGGGTGGGCCCTAAATCTAATGCCTGGTATCCTTATAAGAAAAGGAGAGAATACAGAGACACACAGAGAAAAAGGACACATGAAAACAGAGGCAGATATTGGAGTGATACAGATAAAAGGCAAGGAGTACCAAGGATTTCTGGGTGCTACCAGAAACTAGGAAGAGGCAAGGAAGGATTCTATCCTAGAGCCTTCAGATGGAGCATAATCTTGTTGACACCTTGATTTCAGACTTGTAGACTTCAGAACTGTGAGAGAATAAATTTGTGGTTTTGAGACACAAAATTTGTTACAGCAGCCCTAGGAAATTAATATATCATGAAAAATACTAGGGCTATAGAAGATAAATACCAAAAATAAAAAAGAAAGAAAAGAATTAGAAAGAAAATAAATATATAAAGCAGGCAAAAGAGAACCAATTCTTACATGAATGAAGTCTCCAAAGAGGAAAATAAAAATGGAACAGAATAAATATTTTAAACTATAATTCAAAATAGAAAATATTTTCATAAAATAAACTGAATCTACATATGGAAACAGCACATCATAAAATAAACTGAATCTACATACGGAAACAGCACATCATATAACAAAAGTTAAAGACAATGGAATCAAACATCTCTAGAGTCAGGAAATAGAGTAGAAACATTTATAAGATACACAAGAAGAGTAAGTACCCAGGATTTTGCATTCACCTAAGCACTCCTTCAAAAATAGAGAAAACCAACAAATTTGAACATATAGGAACTTCATTAAGTTCTTTTGGAAACTACTAAAGAAACAAGGATATGGCTGTGGAATCTTAAGTGAGTGATAGATATTTTTAACCAATGAAAATCTAAAATGAAAACAAACATTGGGAAAAGAGATAGAATATAGTATTTATTAATGATATAAATTTAAAATCAAAAGAGAATGGGGAGAAAAGGGACAAAGTAGAAAATGCCTTGTGATTGATTCATTTGTATAAGTGGAAGTCAAAGAATATAAAATCAAAAGTCAAATAAAAGTACAAGCGTATAAAAAAATATGGGAAATATTAGAGAAGGTAACACTATTGATTAAATTGAGTTGTAGAGAAAAGGGGAGACAGAAAAAGAAGATACAACTATTTTGAAATGATGTATTATTTGAATTCTAAAATTAAAATTACTTTTAAGTACTTTTATCCCCATTTCCTCACAGAGAAACTCTGTGGCTAAATCCATGGTTACAGTATTTTTAATTCTTAAAAATTTTTTATTACTAAAATTTATTTTAAAGCCTGTCTCATGTCATTTTTTATAAGTATGGTATTTACTAATAAACATCATTTCTTTCATTTCTTCATTGACAAGAATAAAAATTTGGGGAAGAGATAAGAAGAACATGCAGAAGAATGAAAACTGGCAGAGGGCCAAAGTCATTTGAAGATAACTACCAAGGAGAGTAGAATAGAAGATTGCCTTGATGAAGAACAACAAAACTGCAGACACCAGGTTGAGAAGCAGCACAGGGGCAGAGAAAGTAAAAGAGCAGGAGTAGGATTCCTCATAGCAATACAAAATAAATGACTGTTCTTGTTTGAGACTTTTCTTCTCTTTAATTTCCATTTACTAAAATTGGTACATTTGGGTAGCTATTTATGACGAGGAATATTACTGTGTTTTCTATTTTCTAAATTTAGCTATGCCATTTATCTTGTGTTTTCACAATAATTGGTGCTGTGAAAAGATAATGGCTTCCTCTAAGCCTGGATTTCCTCATTTTCAATGAATTGGTTAGTTTTTTTAAGAAGTCAAAATAATGGACTAATGAAGTTTGTGAGGAATGACTTTGGCTTATAACTGAAAAAAAATGTCTGCAGTTCAAGATATGGTCTGTCATCAAGTAGGAATTTTTTATTTCTGCACACAATTTTGCACCTTATAAGTTTTATTTTTTTGCTGTATATTTTGCAAGTTATAAGGATTATATGGATTATATGAATATATTTTGGGAGGATCCACTCCAATGCATGTAGTGTAACTACAAAACTAATAGTATAACCACAAAAGTTTTGTTTCCTGTATTATAACTTTAAACTTAAAATTATCATAGTTCCTTATTTTAAGCTCAAGTATACAATTACTACTGATCTTATCAACTTCACCAGGAAAGTATTATTCCTAGGGTTTAACCTAGCAGAGACATAGCTACTATTTTACATAGCATATATACTCTTATTCCCCTTCCTAGATAGATAAATTTGAAATTTATATAATTAAAAATTTTAAGATAAATAGCTGGTGCTTATGACCCCTGCTCCAAAAGATCTGATTGCAGAATGTAGTAAAATAACTACCTTCTGATTCTTGATTTTCATTATCCTTCCCAATATCATAGTAGTGTTTTCTTAATAGCACAAATAATGAATGACTCATATTAAACAGTGTCAGCTATAGATTAACTGTGACAGGTCTTTATTTTTACTACTGTTATTTGCCAATCTTTCCTAATTCTATAATACTTCACGTAAATATAGACTTTTAATAATAATTTGGAAAAATTCCTAAAAATCACATTACATTAAGGAGAGAATGCCAGACTATAGAATTAAAAATGAGATTTTTCAAAACTAAATAAAAGCCATCTATTTAAGTGTATGAAGCCCTAAGAACAAAAAAAAAAAAAAAAAAAGTAACAAATGCAAAATGTGTAAGCTTTGGATAATTATATGCTAAATTGAAGAGCCAAAGAAATGAGAACTATAGCCATAATTAGTGCACAAAGTTGAAATTAGTAATTAGTACATAACGTTGAAGAATAATTCAAGGCACATAAAAGGATATCTTAAGTTGACAGTCATTTTAAAATGCTACATTAAAGAGAATCACAAGTACATATTAAGTATGTATGAAAAGTAATTATCTTTAAGGAACATTTTAAAGATTTATAAAATTATACAGGCTATTGAATTCATTCATACATTAGTGTGAATTTAATTTTTTTTATTTAGATTGTCATTTAGGATTCTGCAGGAAATGAGACTTTGGAAATATGTCAGATATAATTTCTTGAATTCCAATCAGCCATCTCCCTACTTCTATTCCTTTCTAACAGAACCCCAATTTTGTTCACATTTTGGTAGCAAAGTACTCAGAGAGTGGAGGAATCACAATTAACCTAATCAAATTTCCCTTGAGTATCTGGTTTAGTGGTGGGCAGATTACCCAGTTGTAGCCAATAAGTCTTGATAGGATGTCTACAGGGTCAGCTTTTGGATAAGGATTCTTTCTGGATCAAAAAAAAAAAAAAAAAAGAGGAAGGGGAAGGAGGAGAAAGGAGGAGGAGGAAGAAGAGGAAAAAGAAGAGGAAGAAGAAAAGGAGGAAAATGAGAAAGAGAAGAGGGAGGGGGAAGGAGAGGAGGAGGAGAAAAGAAAAAAACATGCCAGTAGAAACACTGTATTAACTTTGGATGCAGTTATGTGAGACTCTGATACCTACAGCTTCAATAGCCATCTTTGGACACTAGGGGACAAGAATAAGACAAAACCTAAGCCTATGACACTAGCTGACTGGCAAGATGGGGAGTTTGGGACCTAGAAGATATTACTGAGCCACTGATTAACCAACCCTAGAACTACGTCCCTCTAGAATTTGTTATGTGAGATAACATCTGTTATATGTCACATTTGCCCAATGACCCTGTTTTGTGGACCCTGTTACGTGGAGCCAAAATATACTCTACCTGATATGGCTATAAAAAGCAGTATATGGGGCACCTGGGTGGCTCAGTCACGGTGAAACATCTGACTCTTGTTTTTGGCTCAGGTCATGATTTCATGGTTTGTGGGTTTGAGCCCTGCATTGGGCTCCATGCTGACAGCCCGGAGCCTGCTTGAGATTCTTTCTCTCCCTCTCTCTCTCTCTCTGTCCCTCCCCCCTCACTCTCTCTGTCTCTCTTTCAAAATAAATAAATACACTTCAAAAAAAGCAGCATATGGCCAGGCACATACCCTAACCCTAACCCTACCACTAAACTTTAATCCCTAACTCCTAACCCTAACCCTTACCCCAAACCTAACCCTCTGGAGAGCTCTTTGAACTGCAGGATACTGGGCACACACCATCACCTTAACCCTAACCCTAACTCTAATTCTAAACCTATACTTGGATCCAAAAAAGCAGGTTCATGAACACATGATTTAAAAAAAAAAAAAAAAAAAAAACCTGAGAAGCAGCCTATTTATTCTGTAGAAGACCTCAAACATTTAAATATTGGTAATATTTCTAAAAATGGATGTGAAAGTAGAGATAAAAACAAAAGGAACAGTTGAACAATTTTTTAAAGAATAGTTATAGATCCAAACCCCATCCTTGCCTCAGCTCAGTAGATGCTGTCATGTCTGTTCTCATCCCAGCAGAAGTCTGGGGTTTTATTCTCTGGATAGGTCTTTGAACTGCAGGCTGCCAGGTACATACCCTCACCCTAGCCCTAACCCTAACCCTAACCCTAACCTTAGATTTGAGAAAAAACAAAAAGATCACACACATACCCCCCCACACACCCCCCACACGAATATTACTCAGCCATAAAAAGAATGAAATCTTGCCATTTGCACTGATGTGAATGGAACGTCTTCTCTCTCTCTTCTCCTCCCCCATTTGTATTCTCTCTCTCTCTCTCTCTCTCAAAATAAATGAATAAACTTAAAAAAAAAAAAAGAACTATCCTATGATCCAGTAATCTCACTTCTGTGTATATACTGAAAAAATACAAAACACTAATTCAAAGGGAAGCATGTATTCTTATGGCAGCATTATCTATAATAGCCAAAATATGGAAGCCCAAATGTCCATCGATAGATAAATTGATAAAGAAGTGACATATATATGAATATTTTTCACCAGAAAAAAGAATGAAATCTTGCCATTTGCAATGACATGAATGGAGATAAAAAGTATTATGCTAAGCAAAGTAAGTCCATCAGAGAAACACAAATACCATATGATTTCACTCATAGGTGGAATTTAATAAACAAAACAAATGAGAAAAGGGGAGGAAAAAAAGAGGTAAACCAAGAAGCAGACTGCTCACTACAGAGAACAAAGTGATGTTTACCACAGGGAGATTGGTAGAGGATAGGTTAAATAGGTGATGGGGATTAAGGAGTGCACTTGTTTTGATAAGCACCAGGTGTTGTATAGAATTGTTGAATCATTATACCGTATACGTGAAGCTAATATTATACTGTATGTTAACTAATTGGAATTTAAATTGAAACTTGAAAAAATCACTATTCATTATGGGTGGTCAGTGCATCTGTGGATAATAATCCAAAAGTTATGTGGGGCACTGTATTCAGAACCCACGGGAGTATGTTCAAGCAGGCCAGAGAGCGACCTTTGTATATTCACATCAAATGCCAGCTCTCACTTACAATCATCACTTTGTAAATACAGAAGACTTCCAGCTCTCAAAGTTGTATAAATAATAAAGAAAAATCCAAAGTAACCAAATCATAGGTCAGGATGGCCCAACATGCCTTTCTGAAAAGGGTCTCAGATCAAGTAAATGTTTCTACACTATTCCATATACACCTTGTCAACTACCAAACATTTTGAATTGTAAAAAATAGAGCAACACAATGTGTAAAGTGAAAATAGCTCTATATTGAAACCAGAAACCTTAGTAGTGAGTTCTGGCTCTACTAATTATTAGGTCTAAGACTTTAAGCTTCACTTTTCTCATTTGCGAAATTGAGATAATACTTATGAATTTTTATGAGCATTATATGTGATAATATAAAAAATGTTTTATCTATTGTAAAATAACATGCAAAGCAAATTATTTAGTGACATACTGTAGGTAGATGTTTGTAAAATGAGAGAAAGTTTCCTTTATTCACTGTAAAACTGGATAGACTTGACAAAAGTTAATCACCCTTTCAAGTTTAAGGCAACTTTATGGGTTTCTTTTCATGTGATGTCCACTGCCAAGATAGAGAGGCAACACCAAAGAACAGCTCATGCCAAAATACATGTATTTATGAAGACCCTAAATTGTATTGTAATTTTTATGTTATTTTATTTTATTAATATAAAAATATGCCATTTATTTCTTGTAATTCATGATACAAAAGCCAGACAAAATCATTACAAGAAAAGAGAATACCTAGTAGTGCAATTGCTGGATGGTAAGGGAGTTCTATTTTTAACTTTCTGAGGAACGTCCATACTGTTTTCCAGAGTGGTTGCACCAGTTTGCATTCCCACCAACAGTGTAAGAGGGTTCCCCTTTCTCTGCATCCTTGCCAACATCGGTCATTTCCTGTGTTGTTAATTTTATTCATTCTTACAGATGTGAGGTGATATCTCATTGTAGTTTTGATTTGTAGTTCCCTGCTGATGAGTGATGTTGATCATCTTTTCACTTGTCTATAAGACATCTGGATGTCTCCTTTGGAAAAATGTCTATTCATGTCTTCTGCCCATTTTTTAACTGGATAATTTTTTGGGGGGGGGTGTTGAGTTTGATTGTTCTTTATAGATTTTAGATTTGAACCCTTAATCAGATGTCATTTGCAAATATCTTCTTCCATTCTGAAAATTGCCTTTTAGTTTTGTTGATTTTTTTTTCCTTCACTGTCCAGAAGCTTTTTATTTTGAATAAGTCTCCATAGTTCACTTTTGGTTTTGTTCCCCTGGCCTCAGGGAACATATCTAGTGAGAAATTGCTACAGCCAGTATCAAAGAGATTACTGTCTGTGTTCTTCTCTGGGATTTTGACTGTTTCCTGTCTTACATTTAGGTCTTTCATCCATTTTAAATTTATTTTTGTGTATGGTGTAAGAAAGTGGTCTAGTTTCATTCTTTAGCATCTTGCTGTCATTCCCAACACCATTTGTTGAAGAGACTGCCTTTTTTTTCCATTAGATATTCTTTTTTGCTTTGCCAAAGGTTACTTGACCTTATAGTTATGGGTCCATTTCTGGGTTTTCTGTTTTATTGATCCAAGTGTCTGGTTTTGTGCCAGTACCATACTGCTTGATCTACAGCTTTGTAATATAACTTGAAGTCCGGAATTGTGATGCTTTTCTTTTTCAAGATTGCTTTGGCTATTCAGGGTCTCTCGTGGTTGCATACAAATTTTAGGATTGTTTGTTCTAGCTCTGTGAAAAATGCTGTTGGTATTTTGATAGGGATTGCATTGAATGTGTAGATTGCTTTGGGTAGCATAGACATATTAACAACATTTGTTCTTCCTTTTTTTAGAAGAAGAAAAACTTTATTTATAGATGTCAATGGTTTGCTTACAAAATCCTAAATAATCCATAAAACAGGAACCAGCACTTATAAGTAAATTTAGCAAAATTTCTGGATATAAAGTTGTTATGTAGTAATTAACTAATTTTATATACTAGCATGAAACAGTTGAAAAGTGAAATTTAAAAAAAAAAAGGCATAACAGATATAGTTAAAGTTCCCTGCCTTTATCAGCCCTCATTCAACTGAGCTCTGTCTTCTTGACAACCCTCTCAACCTTCTTCCCTTGCTCCAATAGGTGGCCACAACAGCCCATAAGAAATAAATAAGAATTGATATATAAATACTTATCAGAATTAAAACAAATTCTATAAAACACTTTGAGAATTAAATTTCTAATGACCTATAGGCAAAAATGAAAGACTTCAGAGAAAGGTATGGGGATTGAAAGAAATTTAGGGTTACTTTAGAGTGACCAAAGAATCACAAAGAATAGATGGATGAGAGAGTCAAAGAAAGGTCTTATTTTGGGGCACTGGGTGGCTCAGTGGGTTGAGCAACCGACTTTGACTTAGGTCATGATCTCGCAGTTCATAGGTTCAAGCCCTGTACTGGGTTCTGTGGTTACAGCTCAGAGCCTGGAGCCTGTTTCAGATTCTGTCTCCCTCTTTCTCTGCCCCTCCCCCACTTGTACTCTGTCTTTCTCTGTCTCAAAAATAAATAAACATTAAAATTTTTTTTTAAAAATGTCTTATTTTATTTAACTCCAGACTGGCTCTTTGTCTTAAGAAGCAAAGAGTAAAGTTAAATATAAAGAGAACTGTGTTAGCTATGATTATCATATTTTTGTTTGTTAATTGGTAAGAGGAAAACTGGAACTTTTTGAAATATTTATTTATTTAGCATTCTAGAAAGAATATTTCTATATAAATTAAAAGTTCACATATTGTAACTTTCAATGACAGAGTAGGTATAGGATAATTTTTGTTACAGGAAATTAATGTGTTCACTTTATTATTTTTTTTAATATTTATTTTTGAGAGAGAGAACAGGGAAGGGGCAGAGACAGAGAAAGACACAAAATCTGAAGCAAGCTCCAGGCTCTGAGCTGTCAGCACAGAGCCTGACATGGGGCCCAAACCCAGGAGCCAAGATCATGACACAAGCCAAAGTCAGACGTTTAACTGAGTGAACCACACTGGCACCCTCACTTTATATTTAAATAAGTTACTTTGTTTCAGTCCATCACCATGTAAATTGTAGAGATTATTTTGATGATTAGTATAAATGAGGATTTTTCATCTATTCTTCCAATTAATGAGCATGGAATATTTTTCCATGTCTTTGTGTCATCTTCAATTTCTTTCATAAGTGTTCTCTGGTTTTCAGAGTACAGATCTCTTACCTCTTTGGCTAGATTTATTCCTAGGTATTTTATTATTTTTGGTGCAATTGTAAATGGGATCAATTCCTTGATTTCTCTTTCTGCTTCTTCATTATTGGTGTATAGAAATGCAACAGATTTATGTATGTTGATTTTATATCCTGCAACTTTACTGAATTTGTGTATTGGTTCTAGCAATTTTTTTCATGGAGTCTTTGGGTTTTCTATATAGAGTATCATGTCACCTGCAAATAGTGAAAATTTGACTTCTTCCTTGCCATTTTGATACCTTTTATTTCTTTATGTTGCCTGATTGCTGAGGCCAGGACTTGTTGAATAAAAGTAGTGAGAGAGAGTAGTGAGACTGTCTTGTTCCTAACCTTAGGGGAAAAGCTCTTAGTTTGTGCCCATTTAGGACGATACTAGCTGTGGGTTTTTCATATATCACTTTTATTATGTTGTGGTATGTTCCCTCTATCCCCACTTAGTTGAGAACAGAACAATATTGGAGATTTAAAAATTCTAAACAAGTACTTAACAAATCAAATGTAATATATTAAATGTTACATCATATTTAAGTAGATTTATTCCAGGAATACAAGGTTGGCTTATAGTAACTAATTCATGAAACTCATATTAACAAACTAAAAGAGAAATACCATATGATAACTTCAAAAGGTACAGAAATATTATTTGACAAAAACCCACATCTACTCCTAATAAACCTCTCAGCAAACTAGGAATAGAAGGGTACTACCTCAATCTGATTAGAAGAACCTATGAAAAAATGTGCAGCTAACATCATACTTATTAATAAAAGATTGAATGTTTTCCATCCTAAAATCAGGGAACCACCAAGGACCCCTACTCTTATCATTCCAATTAAAAAATCAATTCTATTTGTAATCACTAGAAATGTACAATATAAAACAAAAATTAGGCATAAATATAAGATGGCCTTCAAAATTTCTTCCCCACAGTATACATGATTTGTATAATTTCGTCTCCTTGAATGTGGATGAGACTGTCAAAATGATAGCAATATATTTTACTTCCATGATTATGTAACATTTATGGCAAAAGGAAATTTGCAGATGTAATTAAGATCCCAAATCAGATTATTTTGAATTAATCAAAATGAGGATTTCTGGGTGGCCTGACCTAATTTGGCAGAAGCCCTTAAAAAGCGTGAGTAAATTTCTCCTGCTGACCTCAAAGACAGAAATATCCATGAGTTCAAAAGCTGCAAGGAACTGAATTCTGCCACCAACTTGAATAAACCTGGAAGAACACCCGGAGCCTCAGATGAGAATGCAGTCCTGGCTGATCCATAGATTGTAGCCATTAAGAGCCCTAAGCAGTGGATGCAACCAACATGCCCAATTTCCTGACCCACGGAAACGGATAATAACTGGGTGGTGTTTGAGCCACTAATTTTGTGGTGATTTATTTGTAAGCAATAGAACACTTACACAGATACCATTTACAATAGTATCAAAACATATGAAATAATTGGAGATAAATATGACAAAATATGTGAAAGACCTATACAATGAAATCTTCAAAACATTGCTGAGAGAAATTAGACCTACAGAAATAGTGATACATGTCTTCTTCACAGAAAGATGGGAGAATTAATGTTGATGAGTCATCAATTCCTCTCCAAATTTATCTGTTTTCATTCCCAATTATTATCAAAGCAGTCTTATTTTGAGAAATAAGCTGATTCTAAAATTTATATGAAATGCAAAAGATCTAGAATAACAAAATTTTTAATGAATAATAAAGTAGGAGCAGTAACACTTCAAGTACCAAAGAACTACTATACAGCTACAGCAATCAAGACACTATAATACTGACCTAAAGATTGCCAAATAGCACAGTGAAACAAAATGGAGAGTCCATAAATAGACCCCTACATATATGAATAACATTTTCAACAATGGTGCAAAGGCAACTAGGAAAGCATATTCTTTTCAGCAAGTGGTGCTGGAACAACTGGATATCCATATTCAAAACAAATAAAAACTTTGATCTATACTTCATGCCATATTAAAAAGTAGCTTAAAATGATTCATAGATATAAATGTAAACACAAAAACTATAAAAACTGAAGAATCACAAGAGTAGACTTTTGTGACCTTGGGTTTTTTGCAACATCATTTAAAGCATAATTCATAAAAGTATAAATTGATGAACTACACTTTACCAATTTTAAAAACATCTGCTCTTCAAAGGACAGTTAAGAGAACTTAAAGATAAGGCACAGACTAGTAGAAAATATTTTCAAATCATATATGACAATGGACATGCATGAGAATTCATAAAGAACTCTCAAAATTCATAATACAGAAATTAATGCAATTTTTAAAAAGCAAAGCATTTGAACAGACACACCAAAGAAGATACACAGATGGCAAATAAGTATGTGAAAGATGAGTAATATCATGTGATTAGGGAAATGCAATAAAGCCACAATGAGATGCCACCTAATTAAAAATACTGACCATACCAATTTTTGTCTAGGATAGGGAAGAATTAGGACTGTAATATATTTCTGGTTGGAATGTAACTATTCCTAGGTAACCATTCATTTCTAGGTATATACCCAGGAGAAGGTAAAACATATATCCATACAAAGACTTGTGCACATATTTCATAGTAGTTTTATTTGTAATACCAAAACACTGGAAACAATCAAAATGTTCATCAACAGGTAAATGGATAAACAAACTATGGTATATCCACACAATGAATTACTACTCATCAATAAAAAGAATGAACTAATGATACATATCACAATATAGATGAGTCTTAAAATAATTATGCCGAGTAAAAGAGGGTAGATGAAAAAAAGCATATACTGCATTATATTAAATTCTAAGAAATAAAAATGAATGTAGAACACATTTGCATCTAGATCCTTCATTGCTGATATGACTTTCCAGTAAATTACTGATTCTAGGACTGGGGAGGAAATAGACAAGATGAGTCTGGAGCGTCTTTTAATGACAGAAAGTAAGAAAGTGCTAAAACACACACACACACACACACCACAACACAAACTCTTCCAATGCCCAAAGCTGGAACAACTTGAGCAACAAAATAAAATAGTATTGAATTATAACCCAAAGTATAAAATAAATATCCATGAGCTCATACTGATATAAATACAAGATTAAAGAAATTAGTAAATGGGGAAGAAGGGGGTAAATCTCCTATGCAGAAGAATTCCAAATAAATTATGTAGACACTCCACCCTAAAGAAGGAAAAACAGAACACCCTACTCCCCCATACTCCCTTAAGTGGGGGCTTCTCATAGTGACTTCCCTCTAAGGTTCACAGCATGGAAAGAGGGAAAAAAGAGTAACTGTGCAATGAGAAACCTGACAAATACTACTTCATCCAGTTGATTAAGGTTAACATCAAGAGTGTTAGGTCTGATTGACAGTATGTACGATGTGACCAATATGGTATTTTACTGCTGTGATTTTCCTCCTCAAAACCCATAAACCCAGTATAATCATGAGAACAACATAACATTCCAATAAAAGGGCATCCTGCAATATGCCTACCAGACTCCTTAGGACTGTTAACATCATCAAAATAGGGAAAGTCTCAGAAACTGTCACAACCAAGAGGAGCCTAAGGAGACATGACAACAATGTAATATAGTGTCCTAGAAAAAAACCCTGGAAATAAAAGAACATTAGGTAGAAACTAAGGAAATCTGAATAAACTATGTGTGTTAGTTAATAGTAATGTATCAATATTCATCCCATAATTGCAACAAATATACCATATTAACATAAGATGTTAATTGGAGAAATTGTATACAAAGGATATAGGGGAACTCTGTATTATCTGCTTAATTTATCTGTAAATCTAACACTGTTCTAAAAAGGTAAAGCTTTGGGGTGCCTGGGTGGCTCAATTGGTTGAGGGTGCAACTCTTGATTTCGTCTCAGGTCATGGTCCCAGCGTCGGGATCACACTGAGCATGGATTCTGCTTAAGATTCTCTCTCTCCCTCTGACCCACTCCCTCGCTCCCTCTCTAAAACAAACAAACAAACAAACAAACAAACAAACAAACAAACAGTAAAGGCTATCAGTAAAAAACTGAAGGAGACAGTCCCAAAGCATATATGTAGGTGTATAATTTAACATGTTTAATAAATCAGATATGAATTAAAAAGAAAAACTAATGTATAGTGACAGAAAACAGGTAAATGGTTGCCTAGGGACAGGTGGGAAATGGCAGGGACAGGAGGAGATAAGAAAGAGCAGTAGGAAAGGATTGAAAAGCGGTGTGAATAAACTTTTGGTGGAAAAGGGTATATTTATCATCTTTTTTATGGAGATGGTGTCACAGATACGCAGATATGTCAAAACTTCATGAAACATACATTTTAAATATATGCAGCTTATTGTATGACAGCTATACCTTAATAACGCTTTTCTTTTCAAAGTATAAACAAACTGACTTCCAAACTTGAATTCTCTTCCCCAAAAATAGTCTTCAAGAATATTTGGAGTTAGTCCTGTCACATCTGAATTTGATAGTAAATTTTGTTTCACTCAAAGATTCATATATTTGGGAATTCCCATGCCAACAATGCTAATCACCCAGCATTAAATTTCATGGCGTCATGGTGATTTAGGACATGCTGGGCTTCTTTATTACTGTTTTCCCACTTCAAAATTTTAAATCTTATAGAAACAAAGTAGTCAGTCTGGCTGGCTTGAGGGAATTTTTATAACCAATCAAAATCGAGCCAAATATAGTTTGTCATTTAAAATGAAACCCAGCACCAATCTTATGGCTATAGCAATATGAAAACCAAATTCCAAACCATCTGCTATTTAAAAATTACACCCCAAAGAAGGTTGCCATTTTGATTACCTGGGTTTAAATCTAACTAGGCTACTACTACCTTTATAATGTTGGGTTACTCTATGCCTCAGTTTTCTCAACTATGAAATGGAGATAATAGTATCCACTTTACATGATTGTTGAAGGATTAAATACATTAACACATGTAAAGGTCTTAGAAGGCTACCTGGCAATTCTATACAGAGTGTACAAATTCTACAGATTCTATGGCATAAAATGTAAATGAAAATATATGTTGGCACAAAAACTTGTACACAAATGTTCATAGCGACATTATTCATAATAACTTTAAAGTGGAAACAACCCAAATGTCCAACAAGTGATAAATGGATAAATAAAGTGTGGTACATCCACACAAATTAAATATTATTTGGAAAGGAATTTAAGTATTGATACATACTACAACATGGCTGAATTTTTAAAACATTATGCTAAGTTTAAGAAGCCAGGATAAAAACACCACATACAGTATGATTCCATTTATATGATATGAAATGTCCAGAAAAGGCAAATTCACAGCGAAGGAAAGTAGATTGTGACTGCTGGGAGATTTGGGGTGGGGAGAATGAGGTGTGATTACTAATGGGAATGAGGTTTACTTTGGGGGTAATGCAAATGTTCTAAAATTGATAGTGGTGATGGCTACTCAACTGAATATGCTTAAAAAACATGAGATAGTATGCTTTATAATGGGTGAAATATATGGTATGTAAATTATATCTCAATAAAGCATGTGAAGTGGTTTAAAATAGATTGAAAAGAGAAAAGCCTGAAAGCAACAATGAAAGTATTAATAATAATAAACTGGTTCACCTCTCTAGTCTCATTTTCTTCCATTCTCATATTTATTCTAAGATTAATCCATAATGGATGGCCTCCTGGCAGTTCCCATATTATGTCTTCCTATTTGATGTTCCATGAACATACTCTCTCTGCTTCCTGGAATTCACTTTACCCCTCTTCTACCTCCCTAACTCCTTTATATCCAAAATTTGTTAGAATAAGCTAATTGCTAGAACAAACAATTCCAAAATCCAGTGGCCTACAGGTTTATTTCTCATTCATGTAGACCTGCCCCAGGTGATTTAGGGATCCAAGATCCCTAAATGGGTTTTGCCCCAGGTGATTTAGGGATCCAAGATCCCTAAATGGGTTTTGCCCCTCCTGGAGTCTTGGAGTCTTCCACTGTATTCTCTATATCTGAAAGAATCTGTGGGGCATCAGCACAGACAGGATATTGAGGAACTTTCCAAATGATTGATTCAGTTTTGAATATGGTATTTTGGATGACATCAAGATACCCAATGGTCATGGGTTCAGCAGATTGATACTTTATAACTCTGTATCTCAAATATATTGCAATACTCTCCCCCCTGTCTACCATATCTTATGAAGTAAGAAGTGATCTACCTAGAAAATAAACCTGAAAGATAATTATTTTTAAGAATAAGTATGTTGAGGAACTCTATTGAAGAACTTACCATGTAGCACAGAATATAAGAATATAAGAATATAACCTAAGGAAAACTTTCCTAAAATAGTATTAGAAGTTGGAATGAATTCCTTAGGACAAATCAAACTATGGTACCCAACATCTAAACTTCCAGAACAGGTCAAGAGGTATTATCAACTATCTTCCACTCCTAAATTTCTCTGCCACATTGAGGACTGTTTGAGAGAAGCAAGACACCTTGGATGTATTGAGAGAAATTTGAAAGTATTCGCTTTCACGGAAGTCATAAGAGAGAGGATCTCTTTTGCATTATTTAGGATCATCCTTGATGCATTCACTCTAAAACATAATAAAGCCAAATATCTTCCTCGATGTTAAATCTTTACGAAACTGAAATCCTGAAAGAATCCATTCGCTTTTCCAGTTAGATTGGGCATGATTCTTAATTGGTACTAAAACATCTAATATGTGTATGAAGTTCCATCCCACAGCACCTGCCATTCAGAGTGGAATCAGACTAGCGGTTGGGAATAACAACTCCAGAATTTCAGATCAGGCCTGTAATTGGTGTAGGAGAGGCTTTGGGCGGGGCATCTCGATAGGGAGGAGACGTCATTAGAAACCTGTGGGGCCAGTCTACAGCTGTCACTACTCGAGTTAAGCTTTATAATATTTGAGTGTTCGAAGTTCTGGAGCGTAAGCAGCATTCTCAGTACGAACTAGTTTCACTTGGCATTTGAATGAAATAGGTAAACCAATGGCGTTTCGTCCTCTTAGACTGCCGAGAAACCAAGTAGTCCCAGGGTTTTAATGAGAAGGAAAGTAGGACGGCGTCAGGGATTGGGAGCTACAAGGCACGCACTGGGTTGAAGCCAGAGAAAAAGTCGGAAGATAGAGCTGCGCCTGTAATTGCTTTCGAAGCCGCAGCCACTCGAGTGCCGGATTGTAAGTACTCTGCGCCTCCCATCCTCGGACTGAAGTCGGAGAACTCTCCCAGCTAGGCGACGAGATTCTGCACAACTACCTTCGTTTGCTCTCCCCACCAGACTAAGGGACAGAACAACTGCCACCCTTCCTCTGCCTACCAGATGGGGAGGCAAAAGCAGTAGCTGACCAGCGCCGCCTCCTTCCGACCCGGGAGGTGGGGATCTCCCCACCCCGCCCCGCCGGGTCCAGCCAAATTCAACATTAATTTTCTCCTCCCGCTGCTCCTATATTCCCTACACCCCCACCTCCTTCCCCTCTCCCTCCTCCTTACAAACAGGGGAGGAGATAAGGGGAGTCCAGGTCGTCATGACAGAGCTGAAGGCAAAGGAACCCCAGGCTCCCCACGTGGCGGGCGCCGCGCCCTCCTCCACACTGCTCCGAGCGCCCCTGCTGGGACTCCGGGACGCTGGCCCTTTCCAGGAGAGTCAGACCTCGAACTCCTCGCCTGTAGTCTCAGCTATACCTATCTCTCTGGACCCGTTGCTCTTCCCTAGGCCTTGCCAGGGACAAGACCTGGACCCGAAGACACAGGACCAGCAGCCGCTGTCAGACGTGGAGGGGGCGTATCCCAGAGTTGAAGCCACAAGCAGTGCAGGAGCTGGCAGCTCTAGACCCCCAGAAAAGGACAGAGGGCTGCTGCACAGTGTCTTGGACACACTACTGGAGCCTTCAGCTTCCGGGCAGAGCCACACCAGCTCTCCTGCCTGTGAGGCCGCCAGCCCTTGGTGCCTGTTTGGCTCTGAGCTTCCTGAAGACCCCCGGGTTGCCCCCACCACCCAGGGGGGGTTGTCTTCGCTCATGAGCCGGCCAGAGGGCAAGGCTAGCGACAGCTCCGGAACGGCAACTGCCCACAAAGTGCTGCCCAGGGGTCTGTCACCGCCCCGACAGCTGCTGCCCCTGACCTCTGGGAGCCACCATTGGTCTGGGGCCTCAGTGAAACCAGCTCCGCAGCCTGCTGTGGTAGACGTAGAGCAGGAGGATGGCTTGGAGTCCGAAGGCTCCGTGGGTCCACTTCTGAAGGGCAAATCCCGGCCTCTGGGAGGCACAGCAGCTGGAGGAGGAGCTGCAGCCACCGCTCCTGGGGTGGCCGCAGGAAGCGTCACCCTGGTCCCCAAAGAAGATTCCCGTTTCTTGGCGCCCAAGGTCGCCCTGGCGGAGCAGGACGCGCCAGCGGCGCCCGGGTGCTCCCCGCTGGCCACCACGATGATGGATTTTATCCACGTGCCCATTCTGCCCCTCAACTCGGCCTTCCTGGCCGCCCGCACCCGTCAACTGCTGGAAGGGGAGAATTATGACGGCGGGGCCGCGGTTGTCAGCGCCTTTGCCCCGCCGCGGGGCTCACCCTCGGCTTCTTCCACCCAGGTCGCTGCTGGCGACTTCTCCGACTGTGCGTACCCGCCCGACGCCGAGCCCAAGGATGATGCGTTCCCGCTCTACGGCGACTTCCAGCCGCCAGCCCTGAAGATCAAGGAGGAGGAGAAAGGCACCGAAGCCGCTGCCCGCTCCCCGCGGCCGTACCTGGTGGCGGGTCCCAACCCCGCAGTCTTTCCGGATTTGCCGCTGGCGCTGCCGCCGCTCCCTCCGCGAGCGCCGTCGTCCAGACCCGGGGAGGCCGCGGGGGCGGCCGCCGCACCCGCCAGTGCCACAGTCTCGTCCACGTCCTCGTCTGGGTCGACCCTGGAGTGCATCCTGTACAAAGCGGAGGGCGCGCCGCCCCAGCAAGGCCCGTTTGCTCCGCCGCCTTGCAAGGCGCCGGGCGCAGGCGCCTGCATGCTGCCGCGGGACGGTGCCTCCACCTCAGCTTCTGTTGCTTCCGCCGGGGCGGCCCCTGCGCTCTACCCGCAGCTCAGTCTCAACGGGCTCCCGCAGCTCGGCTACCAGGCTGCAGTGCTCAAAGAGGGCCTGCCGCAGGTCTACCAGCCCTATCTCAACTACCTGAGGTGAGGGTCCCGGGCGGGGCGCGGAGTGCCGTACGCATCCCGTGAGTAGCAGCCCGGCGCCTTCGTCGCCGCTCCTCCAGGTCCCAGCATCCTGCTCACCCAAGTGGCCGCAAGGGGGTGGGTGGCCGGGGCGGCGCACAAGGGTAGTTTGGTTTCCTTTTTCTTCCCTCCTCTCCTCACTATTTTGGGGACACAAGGGGGGCGCATAATATGCCGTTTTTGGAGCGTGCCTCCTCGAAAATATCTTCTGAATTTTACAAATCTGCGAGATTTCGAGGCGAGATCAACCCTAATTTAAAATGTGGAGCGTCACTATAGGTGCGCAGTAATCCAGTGGAGCCGGGGCGGGGGTGGGGGGGGTGGGGGGGGAGGGGGGATGCGGCGAGTTGGGGGCTTTACAAAATGGTTCTTTTCTTTGAAGGATGTTTACTGGGAATGTCTTTAGTAGAGACTTTAAGGCACAGTTCCTCCGGGAGGGGTGGTACTTAATGTTTGGTAGCTAGCCAGAACCGAAAGCAGAACCTGACGGGTTTTGGACCTTCAATGGCTGTATTATCATACAAATTTCAAGACTCCAGTTATGTGTAATATAGTTACATTATGGATTTAAACATCAATCTCTCCAGTGCACTGTATTCTAATATTGTTTCGGATTCGCTACAACTTTTTTCACACAGGTTTTCAAAAACATTTCAATTTACATACCGAAGGAGTGTGATTTTAAAATCCCATAATGTTCGGTTTAGACTCTTCTGTGTTGTGAAAGGTAAAACAGTGTCAGTATATTGAACAATTCTTTAAAATGGCAAACACATACTCGTTTAAGTAAACAGCCATTACGGGGTGTTTTAAAAACTGAAAACAAAAGCAGTGTTAAGTACGATTGAACTAAAACAAAAACACGTTTACTGTTACGATGTGTACAGGAAGGGCATAACATTACATTCGTCAAAGAATAAGTTGATTATTCTATATAAGGAGTTTTGTAGAAAGAATTAAAAAAAAAACAATGGACCTTAGCTTTTCTGAACATTAAATTATATATTATTCTTTTAAGTTGGTGCTGCTGATGAATGACTAATAATTTACAAATGCGATGGATCCTGTAATGGTACACCTAGTTTGCATGCCTTTCAAGGGTGTGTATACATATGGTGCTATATTAAAATCCTCTTTCACTCTGTCAATTTTCTTAAGAAAACTTTAGTATTAGACAGTGGTGCACCCAAAAAATAAATGGAGTACTTTGTTTTGCATTTCAAGGCCCGATTCAGATGCCAGCCAGAGCCCACAGTACAGCTTCGAGTCCTTACCTCAGAAGATTTGCTTAATCTGTGGGGATGAAGCATCAGGCTGTCATTATGGCGTCCTCACCTGTGGGAGCTGTAAGGTCTTCTTTAAAAGGGCAATGGAAGGTAGGCTCTTTATTTTTGGTTTAATTGTAGACCAAGATTTATTAGATTGTAAATCTGATATTTTTTATATTTTAATTGTCCCTTCTAAGAAATGGTGATATTTCCATATAATTTAAAATATATGACTGTGTTTTAACAGTATGTTTTTATTTATAATACTCAAAATTGAATGTGGTTTGAACATTCCATACTCTTGACTAACGCTTTCGATATTAGACTCAAGTTATACTAATCTTGGGGACAGTGCTGCTATTGTTCATTACCCATTTAGCTTTAAAGAAATCGCTTGGCTGTAATTGTATTTTCATATTTCTATTATATATTATATGAAATATGTACTAAGCTTAAAATTTTGATCAAAAGAAAAATGGTAAAAATCATCAAAATTATGTATATGTACTATGTGTATTTGTATATATATATAATGCGGTTACAAATTTTCTACATGATTTTGTCTTTTCTCTACATGCATATTTATTAATACTTATATAATGGTAATTCTAAACAAATTTTTAAAAATTCTCATTTTGTTTGGCATATCTTTATAAATAAGTATATAAGGGGATAGGAGTAAACAGTTTAAAGCAAAAGAAAATTGTGGACATCGAAGTAACAATTTCTGTTACTTTGCAACAAGACTTTCATGTTTTTAAAATTGTCTAAATTACATATTTATCTAATGATTTTGGATTGACCTACATAATGTATTTTGGATTTGAGCTCTAATAGAAAATATTTTTAAATTTCTCTATCAACACTAAATTCTAAGCAAATACATTTCTATTTGAAGATAAAAATACACTTAAAGATCATTTCACATTTAAATTCTAACAATCAGTATATATTATAAGGAGCCGAAATGAGTTTAAAGTTCCCTCTGGAGTGCTGAGATCACACCTAGACAAGGAACCAAAGATCTGAATGCTTGCTTTTTTGCTTCCTGTTTGTGAGTTTTCTGATTTCAAGAGTTTTCTACTTATAAATAGGAAAGGAGGGAATGGGAAATTTTTACCTTAAGGGAACTTTCAAAGGAGTTTGATATGTATATTTAATATGCACCAAGAGAATAAAATCTAAAAGGCATTTTAAATTCACTATTTTTGTAGATGCCTAACAGATGATTCTTTACAACTATTAAGCCTTTTTTGATAAAAATGATTCCCAACTATTTATTAGTAGTATTTGTAATAATTCTACTTAAATTAATTCTTCTTAAAGAATATTTGCTTTGTATATATCTAGAATATGATTTTTTTTCCACAAAACATGAATGTATTTAACTGTTACTGAACATACGTATTCAGCTTCAGGGGGTTTTAATTGCATTTTAAATTAATTGAATCACTGTGTGAAAAGAGGCTACATGAGAAAATGGACACAACTGAGAGTGGCCTTAAGTTTCCTTTGGACATTATTTAGTCATAGTTACAAGTTGAATTTCTTTGTATGAATGAGTTGATTCTCCAGTGCATAATTGGAGTTACTACTCTCATCGGACTTTGGTTAATTTCTTGAATGCTTCTTTCAACATTAATATGATTTCCTTCATTCTTACTGTCTCCTTAGAGTAGTCTAATTTTGTAAGTGAATGACTCCCATAGAATCCCCTGAAGACCAGTTTTTTCTAGCCCAGCTCCATCTCTTTATAGATAAGCAGGTCCCAAAGACATAAATTTCAGTTTCCAAGGATCATACAACTAGTTAGTAACTAATTGTTGGTTACCATAGGTTAGATACTCTTTCATTGCAGTGCTTATAAATCAGAGATGGTGTGCACAAGAAGGTATATGACAAATGTTACTTAATTTTCAGAAGTTACTTCAGAATGTGCATATAGAACCAAAAGCACCCTAACTTAAATACAAATTCTTTTATAATATTATAATAGCATCTAAAACCACATAAAATGTCTTTCCAGATTTACTCTTAGAAAGCATTTGTTGAACAACTATTATTGACATGGTCCTCTTTTAGTCCTGAGTAGTAAAAATGAAGCACCTTTATTTGGCAATGTTTATGAAAAAAAAACTCAAGGTATATGTTTATAAATCATTCACGAAACTAGAACAAGATTACAAAACTATATGAGTAAGTTCATTCAACAGTTATTTTATACCTCTTATATTTAGATCTGTGCTTTAGATATTCTTCCCCTGACTTCACCTCTCCCTGCCTTACATATAAAATGAAGATAACAGTAGCTGCTCCTCAAAGTTGTTATGAAGATTAAATGGGTATATACATGCAAAGTATTGAAATAAATGTCTAGCATATTGTCAGTTTCAATTGGACTACAGCTTCTGTAGTCAAGAAGTTTATAATAGAGTTTAAGAGGTAACATATATGCATGTAAGTCCTTTTGGCATGTAAAATAGAGATTGACTAAATGCGCAGATAAGCAAATCTGTAAAATGGTTAAGTTTGTGAGTTGGTGTGTTTCGTCAGGGGGAAGTTAGTTGTAGGATGGAATGTACATGTTGTATAAAGATGGCAGAAGATTTCATGGAAAATATGAACTTCATTTGGTTATTAAAGGACAAGTAAGATTATTGATCTCTGGACATTGAGTAGTGCTTTTAAGTGTATATGTTCAAAGAGGAATAAAGAGATTAAGATTAGACTAAGACTTGAAGAGTTATATGAGGAAATCATTAAAATTAAAGGATGGGAAGTTTAAGTGCTGGTGTTTGGATGAATTTGGAGAAAATCAGTGGTTTAAGGCAAGATAATAGAAGTTTCTGGGAATTTTCATAAGTAAAAAGATGAGTAAAAGGATTTAATAATTGTAGAGGTATAGCCAATGTGAAATCTTAAAGTAGGGCTGTGTGATCAGCTAGTTCAAGGTAGACTATGTGTGGATGCCAGTATGTCCAGAAGTTGAAAGTCAGTGGTCAAAAAATAGATATTGTTACCAGGAATAATAATGATAACAGCATTTTAGAGTGCTTTCCATGCAGCAGTGACTATTTAAGTGTTTTATGGGTGTTCTAATTCATTTAATCCTTATAATATACATATTAATTATTATTTTTAGTTTCCAAAAAGGTAACTAAAACCCAAAGGTGTTAAATTGCCTTAATCACAATTAGGAAGTGGTAGACTCAGGATTCAAACCCAGGTAGTGTGACTCCAGAATCCGTGCTCTCTACCAACTACACTACATTTCTCTTAATAGGAAATCCTGTTTAAATTTCAAAGAAAAACAATAGAGCATTGTAAGAAAAAATGTGAGCCAAATGATAAAACATCTAGGAAGGTAAAAGTGGAAGTAAAGGAGATTGCAAGATGAAGGGTGATTAAAAGTGTGTGATATAAATGGGGGTGCCTGGGTGGCTCAGTCGGTTAGGCAGCCGACTTCGGCTCAGGTCACGATCTCGCGGTCCCTGAGTTTGAGCGACGCGTGGGGCTCTGTGCTGACAGCTCAGAGCCTGGAGCCTGTTTCAGATTCTGTGTCTCCCTCTCTCTCTGCCCCTCCCCTGTTCATGCTCTGTCTCTCTCTGTCTCAAAAATAAATAAATGTTAAAAAAAAATTAAAAAAAAAAGTGTGTGATATAAATGGATGGATGATACTAATTTCACCAAGAACCAGTTTCCCTACCTCTCTTCCAAGTTGGGAGTGAGAGACATTAAAGCCTGTAAAGAAGTCACCCGGGAAAACTGGGTTTCTCTTGGTATAAGACAGAAGAGAGAAGAGGCAGGGAAAAAAAATCACTTAGGAAGTGGGTACAAAGGGATCAGAAGAGATGACCTCTCTTACCCTAAGAAAATGAATTAGCCAAAAGCAATTGGTTGAATAGCTCATTGCATTCCTTTACTAAAGGCTGGAATGGACCAGAAAGTTGTCGGGAATTGCTCTAATACCTTTCAAGGAGATGAAGTCATAATGACCCACCAGTTCTATAAATGCAGGTCTGTGATTTTGTATTAAGAAGGAAAAGATAATTTCTCATTGGCTTACCTCTGTATGTACTGTGACTAACTCAGTGTTAGGAATACATTAGATATTCAGTAAATTTTGTTCTAAATGAACCAGTCATCATAACTGATGACGCCAACCTCTTATTCTTTGGATACTTTTTACTGTGACAGTATTTGTAGTGAATAAATTTGATGTAATATGGGTAAACAAATATTGTAATACAGTAAAATATTATTTAGAAGACACTAGTTATGTAGGTAATGATGGATTTTTAATTGTACTACATTATTAGCCTCATTTTTATTCTAGTTATATTGAGGTATAATTGACAAATAAAATTGTAAGATATTTAAAGTGTACAATATGATGATTTAATATATACGGTGAAAAGATTCTCCCTGTCAAGTTAAGTAACACTTCCATCCCCTCACATATATATTTTTTTCTTTTTGGCAAGAACATTTAAGTTATACTCTCTTAGCAAATTTCGATTATATAATACAATGTTCTCAACTAGTCACCATGTTACACATTACATCCTCAGACTTTATTCATCTTTAACGTTTGTATGCTTTTACCAACCTCTCCCTACTTCCATTTCCCAGCCCCTGGCAACCATTTTTCTACTCTTTCTATGAATTTGATTTTTTTATTCCATGTGTAAGTGATACCATGTGTCATTTGTCTTTCTCTGTCTGGTTATTTCATGCATAATGTCCTCAAGATTTAACTATTTATTTTGTTCATGTATTAATAACCAAATACTTATTGAGCACCTGCCATATGCCAGGCACTATGCTAGGTGCTAGCTGAAAAAATAGTAAAACAGGGCAGACCTGGGTCGCTGCAGCCCTCATGGTGTGTACTGTAGTGGAGGCAGGAAACATTCTACCAATTAGCATTTATATAATGAATTATAGATGTACTGAGTTGAATAGTTTAAGCAATATCTGGAAAACTAGAGAATTGACCCCTCTGTCAGAAGCTGGGGATGATGGAAAATGCCTTTTAGATTTGGAGAGACACCATCAGACCACAGAGGAAACTGAACAGAAATGAAATATTTTTATAACTAATGCATTTCTTTCAAAAGTTGAATATAATTGGTATCAGAGACTAAAAATGAAACTGATTTTGTGATACATTCTCTCTGCTATGGCTTTCAAAAGAGAAATAACACTCAAATTCATTTAAAGATTTTATTATTTTTAAGAGAAAAATCAAGAGGGAGGTACATAGATTTTCCATATACTTCTTCCCCTGGCATAGCCTCCCCTATTACTGACATCATCCACTAGAGAGGAACATTTGGTACAATTGATGAACCTACATAGACATACCATAATCACCCCAAATCCATAGTTTGCAGTAGGGTTTGCTTTTGATATTGTACCTGTAGGTTTGGATAAATGTACCATAAAATATGTCCATAATTATGGTATCATACAGAGTAGTTTCACTGCCCTAAAAATTCTATGTTCCATTTATTCATTCTCTGCCCCCTTATCCTTGGAAACCACTGATCTTTTTATTGTCTCTATAGTTTTGCCTTTTCCAGAATGCCATACAGTTTCACTTACTGATATGCACGTGTTTCCTCCATGTCTTTTCATGGCTTGATATCTCATTTCCTTTTAGTGCTGAATAATATTCCATTGTCTAGATGTAGCACAGTTTATCCATTCACCTGCTGAAGGGTATTTTGGTGCTTCAAAGTTTGGGAAATTATGAAGAAAACTATTGTAATGATCGATGAGTAGGTTTTTGTATGGACATATGTTTTTTATTTCTTTGGGTAAATACCAAGGAGTGCAATTGCTACATTGTATGGATGTTTAGTTTTATAAGAGACCTCCAAATTATCTTCTAAAATGGCTATGCTATTTTGCATTCCCATCAGCAATGAATAAAAATTCTTGCTGCTCTCCATCTTTGCTAGCATTTGGTATTGTCTATGTTCTGGATTTTAGCCATTCTAATAGGTGTATAGTGGTATCTCATTGTTTTAATTTGCATTTCCCTGATGACATATGATGTGTAGCATGCTTTCATATGCTTATTTGTCATCCATGTATCTTTGGAGAGATGCCTTTTAAGGTTCTTGGCTTGTTTTTTAATCAGCTTATTTTCTTATTGTTGAGCCTCAACAGCTCTTGTATATATTGGATAATAGTTCTTTATTAGATGTGTCTTTTGCAGATATTTCCTCCTACTCTGTCTTTTTACTTTATTGGAAATATCTTTTGCATAGCAGAAAATTTTACTTTTAATGAAATCCAGTTTCTCAGTTCTTTCTTTTATGCATCATGACTTTGATGTTGTATCTAAAGAGTCATTACCAAATTCAAGGTCATCTAGATTTGCTCCTATGTTATCTTTTAGGACTTTTATAATTTTGTGTTTTACATTTAGGTTCATGATCTGTTTTGAATTAATTTTTATGAAGAGTGTAAGGGCTGTGTCTAATTTCACTTTTTTTCCATGTAGATGCTCAGTTGTTCCACACTATTTGTTGAAGAGATAGTTTTGCTCCACTGCAACCCCTTTATTATTATGTCAGATATCAGTTGACTATATTTATTTGGGTCTATTTCTAGGTTTTCTGTTCTGTTACATTGATCTATTTGTCTGTTCTTTCACCAATACCACTTTTCACCAGTGTTTTGATTACTGTATATTTATAGTAAGTCTTGAAGTCAGGTAGTGTCAATCCTCCAACTTCAATAATGTGTTGATAGTCTGTCTGGGTCTTTGGCCTCTGCTTATTAACTATAAATCAGTTTGTCAGTAACCATGAAGTAATTTTCTGGGGTTTTAGTGAGATTGCATTGAATCTGTAGATCATAGTGGGAAGACCTTACATCTTGACAATATTGAATCTTCCTATCCATGAACGTTCCATTTATTTACTTCTTTTATTTAATTAATGTGAGTTTTGCGATTTTCCTCCTATAGGTCTTGTACATATTTGGTTACATTTATGTTGAGTACTTCATTTTTGGGTGCTAATGTAAATGACATTGTGTTTTAAATTTCAAATGCCACTTGTTCATTGCTAGATTTAAGAAAATGACATTTATATATTAGCCTTGCATCCTGCCACTTTCCTATAGGTGCTTATTAGTTCTAGGAGTTGTTTTGTCAGGTGTTTTACAAATTTATTTTCCACATATAAGATCATGTCACCTGCAAACAAAGACAATTTTATTTCTTTCTTCCTAATGAGTATACCTTTTATTTCCTCTTTTTGTCTTATTGCATTAGTAGGACTTCCACTACAGTGTTGAAGATGAGTGGTGAGAGGAGATACCCTTGTTTTGTTCCTAGTCTAATGGGAAAGCTTCTAGTTTCTTACTAGTAAGTAGGACATCATTTGTAGGGTTTTTTGTAGATATTTTTTATAAAGTTGAGGACGTTCACTTCTAGTGCTATTTCATGAGTGAGTGCTGGATTTTTTCAAGTGCTTTTTCTGCATCTATTGATATGATCATGTGATATTGCCGTTTTAGTTTGTTGATGTGATGGAATACATTAATTTTCAAATGTTGAACCATTCTTACATACCTAGGATAAATCCCATTTAGTCGTGTTGTAGACTTGTTATTAAATTTTTTAAATTCAGTTTGCTAAGGTTTTTCTTGAGGATTTTTGCATCTATGTTCATGAGAGATATCAGTCTGTAGTTTTCTGGTACTGTCTTTGGTTTTATATTAGCATAATACTTGCTCATAGATTGAGTTAGGAAGCATTCCCTCATTTTCTAACAGATAGTGGTGAATTGGGATAATCTCTTCCTTAAATGTTTGGCAGAATTTATCAGTGAACTCCTTTGGGCATGGTGCTTCCTGTTTTGGAAAGTTATTAATTGCTGATTCAATTTCATTAATAGATATAGGCCTGTTCAGATTGTCTATTTCTTCTTGTGTGAGTTTTGTCAGATTGTGTATCTCAAGACATTGGTCCATTTCATTTAGGTCCCTTTCATTTAGATTTGTGGGCATAGAGTTGTTTATAGTATTCCTTTATTATCTTTTTAATGTATATAGGATCTATAGTGATACCCCCTCTTTCATTTTTGATATTAGTAATTTGTGTTCTCTCTTCTTAATTAGGTTGGTTAGAGGCTTATACTGATTTTATTGATCTTTTCAAAGAACTAGCTTTGGTTGTTTTTTTCTTTACTGATTTGCTGTTTTTAGTTTCATTGATTTCTGACCTAATTTTTATTATTTCTTTTTTTTTTTTTCTTTAAATGGCTTACTTTGCTCTTCTTCTAGTTTGCTAAGGAGAAAGCTTTGATGATTGTAAATTTTGGATCTTCTTTTCTAAAATATCTAGTTAATGCTATAAATTTCCCTATAAGCACTGCTTTTGCTATATGTATGCCACAGATTTTGGTAATTTGTGCTTTCGTTTTTACTTCAGAATACTTTTAAATTGCTCAAGATTTTTTTTTCTTTGAATCATGTGATAATTAAAAGTATGTTGTAAAATCTACATGTGTTTTTTAATTTTCAGGTGTGTTCTGTTGAAGGCTTAATCCCATTGTGGTCTAAGAGCAGACATTTTATAATTTCTATTTTTCTATTCTTCAGATTTGTTAAGGTGTTTTTTATCTTGATGAATGTTCTTAGTGAGCTTGAGAATGTGCATTCTGCTGCTGCTGAATGAAATAGTCTATAGATGTCAATTATAACCAGTTGAATGATGTTGTTGAGTTTAACTGGGTCCTCATTAATTTTTTTTTCCTGGTAGATCTGTCCATTTCTGTTAGAGAGGTGTTGAGGTGTCCAACTATAGTAGTGGATTCATCTCTTTCCCTTCGTAGTTCTATCAGCTTTTGCCATACAAAAATTTAATGCTCAACTGTTAGATGCATGCACATTAATTAATGATTGTTATGTCTTCTTGGAAAATCAACTCCTTTATCATTATGTTATATCTCTCTTTACACCCAATAAGTTTCCTTGTTTTGAAGTCTACTCTAATTATACGTTCAAATTTTCATTGGCCAACTCATGAATTATTTTCCCTGTCTTTAGAGCTCTATAGTGCTTTCTCCATATTTTGTAGTCCATAAAATTATCCAATAGTCGCTTCCACCATAATTTCTTTGACTAAAATTTGGGCTCTTGGGGTATTGGGTGGCTCAATTGGTTAAGTGTAGGACTCTTGATTTCAGCTCAGGTCATGATCTCCCTGTTCATGAGATCCAGCTTCTTATTGTGCTTTGTGCTGACAGTGCAGAGCCTGCTTAGGATTCCCTCTCTCTCTCTCTCTCTCTCTCTCTCTCTCACCCACCCTCTCACCCTCTCTGTCTCTCTTCCATTCATGTGTGTGCATGTTCTCTCTCTTTTAAAATAAATAAAATGAATAAACTTAAAGTGTTGTTTTTAATTGGGGCTTTTGAGAAGGTAATTTACCAATAATCTTATTTAATTTTCTCTCTGGTGCAGTCTACCCTGTGACAGTTTTTCTGTTATCTTAAAAATAAACATGTAGTAATGCAATGGATTGGGCTTTTTTTTTTTTTTTTTTTTGTAAGAGAAAGAGAGCATGTGCATGTGCAAATGGGGAGGGGTGGAGGCAGGGGGTGGGGAGAGAGAAAGAGAGAAAGAAGGAGAGAGAATCCCAAGCAGGCTCCACGCTCAGTGCAGAGCCCATTGTGGGGCTTGATCCCATGACCCTGGGATCATATCTGAGCCGAAATCAAGACACTCAATTGACTGAGCCCCTGGACTGGAATTCTAAACTCTATAAATAATAATAAATATTATTATTAATAAATACTTGGATAATTTATCTTCTGCTACACGTCTCTCAGTTTAATATTTAGCATGAGTTGTAAGCTGGTGTTAAGCACAATTTTTCAATAAGACCCATTAAGGTCTCCACTTCACTGAAAAAAAAGGGGGTAGAAAGATCACATTGAGGATCTTCTGCTTAATATTAGGTTATTTGGGTTTGTCTGTTATTAACAATCCTTCAGAACCTGCATCTTAATACCCCTGCAAGAATCTGAAGGCAAGGCATTGGTATTAAGACCTACCTGTTAATGCTAACAGCTAGTGCTTCTGCTTCAGCCTTTGAGATATTATACCTTAATTAGTCAAGTAACACAATAATACATTCTCCTTTAAAAAGGTAAAATATTACCAGTAAGGCTTAAGTCCTCTTTGATCAATACTTCTAATCTGTGCCCTTCCCTACCATTATTCCCTATCTCTATCTTAGTTTTTAATGTGTGTATGATATGTTCATATATAAATGATATCCTATATATAATTTGTGTATTATCCTTCATCATGTTTTCATGCAACAGTGACTTGAAGCTCTGTATATTTATTTATAGTCCTAGCTTGTTCTTTTAACTATTGTATAAAAGTTCATAGTATAAAAATCCTTTTATTAAGGCATCACTATCACACCATTACTTGAGTAAACTTTTTTGTGTCTTCTTGAGTGCATGCCTTGTTCCTCTTTCCAGAACATAATTAAGTATTTTGATACAGCTCTAAATGAACTATATGATTAGCTTCCTTCATGCTGCTAAAGTGGTTTAAGCCATTAATTTTTTTACATACTACATTTAAAAGTTGCTTATGCTAGAACTAGAAAGATGAAAGTGTACATAGTCCCTATCTTTGACATGTACAAAGCCATAAAGAAGAAGAAAAACAAAACAAAAAAAACTTCTGTACAATTAGTGAACACGAGAATAATACTTTGACTTGAATTATGCCAAAGCCATGGTGACACACCATAGTATTCAATTAGACAAATTGAGAAGAATTGCATTTTGTTCCACTAACATATCCTGATGTTGTGTAAGAGGCTTATTCATTTATACTTAACTACGCTTGAGCATCATGTAATCCTTCTAAGAGTCTATCAGGTGGAGACATCACAGATGAGTAGCTCACTACAAGGTATAAGGGTCAAGATTCAAACCCAGGACATCTGACTCCAACTTCTGTGTTTGTGTGCCTCTCTGCTATTTCTCCACAATGTTTTGTATTTGAATAAATATTAATTACTTTATAATTTTTCAGAAAAAAACATGATCTCTTCCAGAGGATTGGTTTTCAAATTGTGCTCCTTAACTCGGTCCCATTCCTTTTTCAAACTAGAACAACTCTGCTTTTGTCTGTTTATTTGCTTTATTCTTCCACTTAAGATTTTATTTGAACAAAGGATTTTCTGCCAACTTTTTCTTTTACATACCATTTCATCATGACAGGAAACCCTTAGGCCTCAAACAAATGTTTATTCAGGTACTTGAATGAATCCTAAACAGTTCCTTGACTTTATTTGCTGATGCCTTTTTTGACATCTCTGCAAAGGTAGGGTGAATGTTTGGTCAAGATTTCAAATCCAACTATTTAATATTTGAACAGAATATCAACGTTATCATCTGAAAATCACATATGAGTTATAGAGCTCTGTCTTTATCAGCAAAACAAAGTAACTCCAGGGAATCTTTTATCAATCACTTTTTTAAAGGACAGATTGAAATAATTGATACTTAAGACAGTAACTCTAATGATTTACTTCCCTGGATTTTTAAACTTTATCTTCATTTAGAATATTCGAAAGCCACATACTCTATAGATCTTCCATATCTGCCTAATTTGTATAAGGGTAGATAAACACAATATCCTTCTTATTGCTGAATGACCCTCATATAATAAACTACATAGTGCATATTTCACATAATTTATCAGCCTATTGTGTTTTCCTTTTTATGTTAACTCCTACAAAGTAAAGAAGTAAATTTTCATGCTCAATTTTTTTAATGTAATAAACTTAGGTGTTTGGTTCTCTACTGCTGCTACAGCCTTTTGTGTTATGTACTTTATATAAAATTTTAATAAATTATAATGTTTTTGAAGCATAATACTCAATCATATCATTTCTTCAGAAAAAAAATACTTTCAATGTTATTTTCTCTTCTGTGATAAAGTGATTTATGAGACTGAATAAACAAGTGGTAAGTATGGACCAAGACTGAATTCCTTTGAAAATGTCTTAAGAGCAATCACTCCAGAAAAGCACATGAAAATGTTATATATAATTATAAGGTATTCTGGGATCCTGGACCATGTCCCATGCTTTAGCTAAGTTGTACTTGTGCTCATTCCATTCTTTCTGTTTAGAACAGCCATTATTACAACTCTTTATGTTAAAATCATGTATTCTCAACAGTCCATCTAACATGCTCCGTTCCCCACAAAAACATTATTATTTTTTTTTTGGTCTCCCTAATTAATATGATTTTTTTTTACCCTCAAGATCCAAACCACATTTAGTTTATTACCTATGTTGTATTTATGGTTATCTCCCTGATGGAATTTAAAGCTCCATGAATTTAGACACTATAGCTTATTTATCTTCTGTAATCTTCTACAGAACCCAACATGGTAGTAAATATACAGGAAGGACAAATAACAATAATTGTTTCCTAAATATTTATTGTAATTTTGAGGGCTGCTACATTGCAAAACTACAGCAGCATCATGTTCAGTATAATCAATAAGTTTATTTCTTAATACATGTCCAGAATCTCTAAGCTAAAATCTTTTGGGCTAGATATGTTTCAGAATTCAGAATTGTATAGATTTTTAAAAAATTATCTAGAACAAAACTTCATAATGAAACACATTAATATTTATGCAGCAAAATGTATGAATGAAGCCTATAAAATGTGAGTTTGGGCCAGGTTCAGCTGCCAAATGAAGTCAGGTCAAATAAAGTACCATTGACAAATAACTACAACAAAACTTTTGTTAGCATGTCTTTGTATATTGAAATTGTGAATGAGTAATTGTGATGAGCACTGGTGTTGTATATAAGCGATGAATTTACTCCCGAAGCCAAGAGCACACTGTATACACTGTATGTTAGCTATGTTGACAACAAATTGTATTTTTAAATATTTTTTTTAATTTTTTTTAACGTTTTATTTATTTTTGAGACAGGGAGAGACAGAGCATGAACAGGGGAGGGTCAGAGAGAGGGAGACACAGAATCTGAAACAGGCTCCAGGCTCTGAGCCGTCAGCACAGAGCCCGACGCGGGGCTTGAACTCACAGACCGCGAGATCATGACCTGAGCCAATGTCGGATGCTTAACCGACTGAGCCACCCAGGAGCCCCAATAAATTGTATTTTTAAAAAAAGGTGTTTAGCAGAAGGACACTTCATCTGCCTTTTCAAGCAGAAAGTGATGTTAGAAAAGCAATGTAACTCCCTTTTGCAAGACATCCCTTTGTGATGTAAAGAGCATTTTGAAAAACAGTTATGTGCAGATGATTGTTGTTATTTGATTTTGTTGTGCAGGCATTATAAATACATTACAAGTAAAAACTTTTACAACTACATACTTAAACACTTGGAAATAGAATTTTCTAACTTAAAAAATCTAGAGGGTTTCAATGGGTAGGTTCTGAATATGTTTAATAATAAGACTGGTATTTATGTAACCTTTATTACATGCTGGGAACTTGGCTCTATGTATTACATGAAGCACAAAAAAGTTAAATCACTTGCACAGGTAAATAGCAAATAGAGCAGAGATTGGAACCCAGTGAACTTTCTCTCTTATCCATTACATCTTATCCATTATCTATTGTCTCTTTGTCCTAATTATTTGTAATGAAAACTGATTTACTTCAGGGAGGGCAGAAATTTTCTAGCTGAATTTCAGAGGAAAATAAACTTTGCATAATTAATAGGTGGGATTGAAAAAATGAGTATAATCACTAAATATTCAGCGCTGCAAATAGTCCCATTCACTGTCCATGTCTTCTGGATGGCTACCTTCCACCTTCCTCTTAGCCTTCCAACACTCCCACCTTCACTTTCAACTGATGATGTTGCTTCATAATTTTCTGAAAAAACTTTCTGAAAATGCTACTACCACATATACTCATGTAGCATCTAACCTATAATCAACTTTTCCTCTTGTTACTAAAGATCTGCATTGCTCGTCAAGACCAGCCTTTTCCCCTTGTGTACCAGGTTCAGTCTCCTGCTGTTGACTCAAGAGCAGCCTCCCAAAAGTTTTCCCCCTCTCTGCTTAAATCATAATTTCCCCCTTTCTGGTATATCAGCATGTAAACTTGCTATTATTTCTCCCATTGTAAAGCCAAAATATTTCTGTTGGCTTTATTCTTCTGTCTACTATTTCTCTATTCCTTTTGCAGCTAAACTCCTCCAATGAATTTTCTTCCCCCATTCTCTCGTAAACCTAATCCAGTCAGTCTTTTGTCTCAGCTAATCACTCCACCAAAATTTCTCTTGTCAAGGTTACCAGATGGCAAAAATCTGATGGGTAATTCTCAGTCCCGTCTTACTTGATCTATCAGTAGCATTTGACAGTTGATTGCTCCAGCTTCCTGAAAATACTTTTTTTTTCCTCTTGGCTTTCAGGACACAACACTCTCTTGATTTTTTCCCCTCTTGGTTCCTCTTCAGTCTACTCTTCTTTAGCTTTTAACTTTAGAGGGCCCAGTGCTCAGTATTTTGACACCTTAGACATTCTGTTTACATATTTCCTTGGATATATAATCTAGTCTCATGGTTTTAGAAAACCATCCTGATCTCTCTCAAATTTCTATCTCTAGCCCAGACCTCTCCCCTGAATTCTATATTTCTCCCCTGAATTCCAGAATTTATATATCTAACTGCTGACTTGAGATCTTCATAGATAACTACTGAATATCTCAAACTAACAAGTCCGAAAGTAAGCTCCTATTCTACTGCATTTCAATACCTATTCAGCTGTTTCTTATGCATAATGAAGTACTGCTTTACTCATAGGGGAGCCAGAGTCTTTAAACTGGGAGGTGACATGGTCAGCTTTGTTTTTGAGAAGCTTTGATTTAAAACAGTAAATAACATGGACAGAAGATGATGCTAGGGAGCCAGTTTTAAGATTATTTAAAATATTATTTGATCTAGATTAGGGGCCTTTGGTCCTTTGCTGAGAAGCTACTTTTAATTCCTGAAAACAGTGAAGTTAAAGTGTAGGAAGCATATACTAGGCAGTTGCCCCTACTAAGAATGCTCCCTTTTCCAGAGAGAATTCTAAGAAATGTGACAGCATAGGGAGGGAGGATGGAGACTCTGTTTTTTGTGTTTTTATTATATACCAGGTACCATGGTAGACACATGGTGCTCTATTCATTATATCCTTTAATTCTCAGGAGTTGCTGGAGAAGTTATTACCATTCTCTTTCTGCAAGTGTAAGAATTGACAGGGAGGGAAGGTAACTCGCCTAAGGTCACACAGCCAGTTAGTGGTGGAGTTGGTAATCAAACCCAGTTCTTCCAGACTCCAAAGACTAAATTACTTTTATTATACCATACCATTTAGCACTGTGTTT
This sequence comes from Panthera onca, assembly GCF_046562875.1. NCBI lineage: Eukaryota > Metazoa > Chordata > Mammalia > Carnivora > Felidae > Panthera > Panthera onca. Next base: position 82,640,582 of record NC_138348.1, on the reverse strand, counting down.
GAAATAAAACATGGTAGGACCTGGGAAGATGGAGGTGTAGGAGGATGCTGGGCTCACGTTGTCCTGATCACTTAGATTCCACCCATATATGCCTAAATAACCCATAAAAACGCCTGAAGACTAGCAGAACGGACTCTCTGGAGCCAAGTGTAGACAAGAGGCCCACGGAAGAGGGTAGAAAGGGCGGAGAGGTGGTGAGCGCTACACAGACTTGCAGAAGGGAGCCAGGGTGGTGGAGGGGCAGCCTACAGGGCAAGGCAGAGCCTCCAAAGTCTGGTTTGCAAAAGTGGAGGGGCCGGACTCCATGAGTTCTGACAGCCAGCAGGACTTAACATCTGGAATGTTAAAAGTCAACAGCTCTGCTCTCAGAGAGCTGGGAGGGCTAAAGGACACCAGGAAGGAGGGTTGTTGAGCCCTGGAAGACAGAGCTGAGCTCGGTGGAGGAACAAGGTGCTGGGAGGCGCCATCTCCCTCTCCCATCCCCCAGCTGAAATTCCAAAGGGAAACAGTACCTGTCACCGAACTTGCTTGCACTGTGCAAACACCCAACACTGTGTTTCTGTGGATCCATCCCTCCAACAGGCTTGCCTCCCTCCCGGTTCTGCAGGGCCCCTTCCCCAGGGGACCACCATCAGCAAAGCTAACTAAGCCTGCCCCTCCCGCCCACCTTACAGATCCACCCTGGCTAATACATCCTTGGCCAGATCCCATCTAAGCAGCACCATAAGCCTGGCAGTGTGCAAGTAGCCCAGACAGGGGCCACATCTCTCCACAGTGATTCCTGTCCCTGGGAAAGGGGAAGGTAAGGTACACCCAGTCTGACTGTGGCTCCAGTGGTGAGCTGGGGACAGACAACAGGTCTCATTGCAGCCCCATCCACAAACACAAGTTACTCTGGACAGCACAGGGGAAGTGCCTTGCACTTTGGAGCTACTGCAGAGACTAGCCAAAATGATGAAACAGAAGAATTCTCCTCAAAAGAAATTCCAGGACGTAGCGACAGCTAACGAATTGATCAAAAACTATTTCAGCAATATAACAGAACAAGAATTTAGAATAATAGTCATAAAATTAAATGCTGAGCTTGAAAAAAGCATACATGACAGCAGAGAATCTATTGCTACAGACATCAAGGGACTAAGAAATAGTCATGAGGAGCTAAAATATGCTATAAATGAGGTGCAAAATAAAATGGAGGTGGCCATAGCACAGATTGAAGAGGCAGAGGAGAGAATACTTGAATTAGAAGATAAAATTATGGAAAAAGAGGAAGCTGAGAAAAAGATAAAAAAAATCCAGGAGTATGAGGGGAGAATTAGAGAACTAAGTGATGCAATCAAACGGAACAATATCTGTATCATAGGAATTCCAGAAGAAGGAGGGGAAGAAGAAGAAGAGAGAGAAAGGGGCTGAAGGTGTACTTGAACAAATCATAGCTGAGAAATTCCCTGATCTGGGGAAGGAAGAAGGCATTGAAATTCAAGAGGCACAGAGAACTCCCTTCAGACATAATTTGAATCAATCTTCTGCACAACATATAGTGAAACTGGCAAAATACAAGGATAAAGAGAGAATTCTGAAAGCAGCAAGGGATAAATGGGCCTTAACATACAAAGGTAGACACATAAGGGTAGTAGCAGACCTATCTACTGAAACGTGGCAGGCCAGAAAGGAATGGCAGGAAATCTTCGATGTGATAAACAGAGAAGATATGCAGCAGAGAATCCTTTATCCAGCAAGTCTGTCATTCAGAATAGAAGGAGAAATAAAGGTTTTCCCAAATAAACAAAAACTGAAGGAATTCATCACCACTAAACCAGCCCTACGAGAGATCCTAAGGGGGATTCTGTGCATGAAATGTTGCAAGGACCACAAAGTACCAGAGACATCCTACAAGCATGAAACCTACAGACATCACAATGACTCTAAACCCATATCTTTCTATAATAACACTGAATGTAATGGACTAAATGCTCTAACCAAAAGACACAGAGTATCAGAATGGATAAAAAACAGGACCCATCTATTTTCTGTCTGCAAGAGACTCATTTCAGCCCTGAGGACACCTTCAGATTGAGAGTGAGGGGATGGAGAACTATCTATCATGCTACTGGAAGTCAAAAGAAAGCTGGAGTAGCCATACTTATATCAGACAAACTAGACTTTAATTAAAGGTTGTAACAAGAGATAATAGATGAAATAAAGGTTGTAACAAGAGAATAATGACAGGGTCTATCCATCAGAAAGAGCTAACAATTATAAATGTCTATGCGATGAATACGGGAGCCCCCAAATATATAAAACAATCAAAACATAAGCAACCTTATTGATAAGAATGTGGTAATTGCAGGGGAGTTTAATACCCCACTTACAACAATGGATAGATCACCTAGACACAGGATCAATAAAGAAACAAGGGCCCTGAATGATACATTTGATCAGATGGACTTGACGGATCTATTTAGAACTCTGCATCCCAAAGCAACAGAATATACTTTCTTCTTGAGTGCACATGGAACATTCTCCAAGATAGATCACATACTGGATCACAACAGCCCTTAATAAGTATAAAAGAATTGAGATCATACCATGCACACTTTCATATCACAATGCTATGAAACTTGAAATCAACCACAGGAAAAAGTCTGGAAAACCTCAAAAGCATGGAGATGAAAGAATGAATGTATCAACCAAGCAATTAGAGATGAAATTAAAAACTATATGGGAACAAATGAAAATGAAAATACAACAATCCAAATGCTTTGGGGTGCAGTGAAGGGAGTCCTGAGAGGAAAATACATTGCAATCCAGGCCTATCTCAAGGAACAAGAAAAACCCCAAATACAAAATCTAATAGCACACCTAAAGGAACTAGAAGCAGAAAGCACAGCACCCCAAACCCAGCAGAAGAAGAGAAATAATAAATATCAGAGCAGAAATAAACAATATAGAATCTAAAAAAACTGTAGAGCAGATCATTGAAACCAAGAGTTGGTTTCTTGAAAAAATAAACAAAATTGATAAACCTCTGGCCAGGCTTCTCAAAAAGAAAAGGGAGAGGACCAAAATAGATAAAATCATGAATGAAAATGGAATTATTACAACCAATACTTCCAAATTACAAGCAATTATCAGGGAATACTATGAAAAATTATATGCCAACAAACTGGACTACCTGGAAGAAATGGAAAAATTCCTAAGCACCCACACACTTCCAAAACTCAAACAGGAAGAAATAGAAAACTTGAACAGGCCCATAACCAGCAAAGAAATGGAATCAGTTAACAAACATCTCCCGACAAATAAGAGGCCAGGACCAGATGGCTTCCCTGGGGAATTCTACCAGATATTTAAAACAGAAATAATACCTATCCTTCTCAAACTATTCCAGAAAATAGGAAGGGAAGGAAAACTTCCAGACTCATTCTATGAAGCCAGCATTACTTTGATTCCCATACCAGACAGTGACCCTTAAAAAAAAGATGAACTATAGGCCAATATCTCTGATGAATGTGGATGCAAAAATTCTCAACAAGATACTAACAAATCGAATTCAACAGCATATAAAAAGAATTATTCACCATGATCAAGTGGGATTCATTCCTGGGCTGCAGGGCTGGTTCAATGTCCACAAATCAACCAATGTGATACAGCACATTAATAAAAGAAAAGATAAGAACCATATGATCCTGTCAATCTATGCAGAAAAAGCATTTGACAAAATTCAGCATCCTTTCTGAATAAAAACCCTTGAGAGGGTCGGGATAAAAGGAACATACTTAAACATCATAAAAGCCATTTATAAACACCCCACAGCTAACATCCTCAATGGCGAAAAACTGAGAACTTTCCCTCCTGAGATCAGGAACATGACAGGGATGTCCACTCTCACCGCTGTTGTTTAACATAGTGTTGGAAGTGCTAGCATCAGCAATCAGACAACAAAAGGAAATCAAAGGCATCAAAATTGGCAAAGATGAAGTTAAGCTTTCACGTTTTGCAGATGACATGATAGTATACATGAAAAACAGGATAGACTCCACCAAATCTGCTAGAACTGATACATGAATTCAGCAGAGTCACAGGATACAAAATTAATGTACAGAAATCAGTTGCATTCTTATATACTAATAATGAAGCAACAGAAAGACAGATAAAGAAACTGATCCCATTCACAATTGCACCAAGAACCATAAAATGCCTAGGAATAAACGTAACCAAAGATGTAAAAGATCTGTATGCTGAAAACTACAGAAAGCTTATGAATGAAATTGAAAAAAATGGAAAGTAATGGAAAAACATTCCAGGCTCATGGATTGGAAGAATAAATATGGTTAAAATGTCAATACTACCCAAAGCAATCTACACATTCAATGCAATCACAATCAAAATTGCACCAGCATTCTTCTCGAAGCTAGAACAAGCAATCCTAAAATTTGTATGGAACCACAAGAGACCCCGAATAGCCAAAGTAATATTGAAGAAGAAGACCAAAGCATGAAGCATCACAATCCCAGACTTTAGCCTCTACTACAAAGCTGTAATCATCAAGACAGCATATTATTGGCACAAAAACAGACACATAGACCATGGAATAGAATAGAGCCTCTAGAATTGGACCCACAAAAGTATGGCCAACTAATCTTTGACAAAGCAGGAAAGAATATCCAATGGAAAAAAGAGAGTGTCTTTAACAAATGGTCCTGGGAGAACTGGACAGCAACATGCAGAAGAATGAAACTAGACCACTTTCTTAACACCATTCACAATAATAAACTCAAAATGGATAAAGAACCTGAATGTGAGACAGGAAACCATCAAAACCCTAGAGGAGAAAGCAGGAAAAAACCTCTCTGACCTCAGCTGCAGCAATTTCTTACTTGACACGTCTCCAAAGGCAAGGGAATTAAAAGCAAAAATGAACTATTGGGACTTCATGAAGATAAAAAGCTTCTGCACTGCAAAGGATACAATCAACAAAACTAAAAGGCAACTGATGGAATAGGAAAAGATTTTTGCAAATGACATGGGATAAAGGGCTAATATCCAAAATCTATAAAGAACTCACCGACTCCTCACCCGAAAAACAAATAATCCAGGGAAGATATGGCCAGAAGACATGAATTGATACTTTTCCAAAGAAGACATCCAGATGGCCAACAGGTACATGGAAAGATGCTCAATGTCACTCCTCATCAGGGAAAGACAAATCAAAACCACAGTGAGATACCACCTCACGCTGGTCAGAGTGGCTAAAATGAACATATCAGGAGACTATAGATGCTGGAGAGGATGTGGAGAGATGGAACCCTCTTGCACTGTTGGTGGGAATGCAAACTGGTGCAGCCACTCTGGAAAACAGTGTGGAGGTTTCTCAAAAAATTAAAAATAGATCTACCCTATGTCCAAGCAGTAGCATTGCTATGAATTTACCCAAGGGATACAGGAGTGCTGATGCATAGGGGCACTTGTACCCCAATGTTTATAGCAGCACATTCAACAATAGCCAAATTATGGAAGAGCCTAAAGTCCATCAACCAATGAATGGATAAAGAAATTGTGGTTTATGTACACAATGGAATTCTACGTGGCAATGAGAAAGAATAAAATATGGCCCTTTGTAGCAACATGGATGGAACTGGAGAGTGTGATGCTAAGTGAAATAAGCCATACAGAGAAAGACAGATACCATATGTTTTCACTCTTATGTGGATCCTGAGAAACTTAACAGAAGTGCATGGGGCAGCGGAAGGGAAAAAAACTTAGAGAGGGAGGGAGCCAAACCATAATAGACTCTTAAAAACTGAGAATAAACTAAGGATTGATGGGGGGTGGGAGGGAGAGGAAAGTGGGTGATGGGCATTGAGGAAGGCACCTGTTGGGATGATCACTGGGTGTTGTATGGAAAACAATTTGACAATAAATTTCATATTTAAAAAAAGAATTAAACATAATAATAACAATTGTTTAAGAAATTTATCGGGGTGCCTGGGTGGCTCAGTCGGTTGAGTGTCCGACGTCAGTTCAGGTCATGATCTCACGATCTGTGAGTTCAAGCCCCTCGTCAGCCTCTGTGCTGACAACTTAGAGCCTGGAGCCTGCTTTGGATTCTGTGTCTCCCTCTCTCTCTGCCCCTCCCCTGCTTCTCTCTCTCTCTCTCTCTCTCTCTCTCTCTGTCAAAAATAAATAAACATTAAAAAATTATTTTTTTAAAGAAATTTATCATAAAAGGCTTAAAAATATGATGATAGTATAATCTTATATATTTGGGAGACTAGACCTAAATAATGGGTAGGAAAATGCTAATTTTTTGGTCATAGGATTCTGGTTTTTTGCAAAGCCAATTTCAGGTGAAGCCAGAGTGGCTCTAGAGATTTATAACAGAATCTTAAGTCACCTGGTGTTCTAAAGCAGAAGTTTGAAGAAAATAAGGAAATTAAATGTTGATAAATTCAGGATTGCAATCTCAAAAGGAAAAATAAATTCATAGATATGAAAGAAAGAACAGTTTATATATATGTAAAAAGTCATAAGCTTGGGGTGCCTGGGTGGCTTATTTAGTTAAGCATCCTACTCTTGATTTTGGCGCAGGTCATGATCTCACAGTTCTTGAGATTGAGACCCACTTTGGGCTCTGTGCTGACAACACAGAGACTGCCTGGGAGTCTAGCCGCCCCCCCCCCCCCCCCACTGCCCTGGCCCCACTGGTGTACATGCACGAACTTTCTCTCAAAATAAATAAACAAAATTTTAAAAAGGTCATAATGTTGAATCAGAGTACCATAGTCTCGCATCAGAGTACCACAATGATTTAAACAACCTTGTTGACATATAATTTTGTAATTTTTTCTGATTATTTTGTAGATATCTTAAATATTTCATCTCTCAGTAGTATGTGAACTTTTCTTAAGGTAATATGGTTGTGTGGGTTTTTAAAGTCTGTGTGCAATTTCTTCCCTAAATGCCTACTGGTTAGCTAAATAAATAACTGAAAGTATCAGGTGTAACTAGATAGATAATACATACAATTCGTTGTTTTAAAAGTTAAAAGATGTGTAGATAATTAGGAAAGAGATCAGAAGAGATCCAGCGGCATTGTTTCATTTATAAAGAGAGGAGTAAGACTAGCCTCAGGAAGGAGCAACTGTTCTACAGTCAGAAAGAAAGTAAAGGGAAATAAAGAGAAGAAATAAGAGGAAAATTTTTTTAATAGTAACATTGAGGACTTAAGAAAGTTAAATATTGGAATGTCACCTGTAACATTCTGTATCCTACTTGATTCCTCCTTTAGAATATATCTAGAATATGACCTCTTAATCACCATGATTATTCTCCTTTGGATTTATTATGATAGACTCTTAACTGTTCTCATTTCTACACTTGCCCTCCTAGAATCTATACTTCAATTGGAAGCCAAAATGATGCTGTTAAAATATAAGCCAGATTATGTCACTCCTCTCTGCTCTAAACTCTGCAACAGCATTTTATTTCCTTCAGAGAAAAATTAAAATTCTTATAGTGATCTCCAAGGCCCTATTGAGTCTTGCCCTGTTATAGTCTGACCTTCCTTTCCACTACCATTCCCTCTGGCTCAGTCAGCTCTAACGTTACTAGCATAACCAAACCCAAGTTCATATGCCAGATGTGCAACAAAGCCAATCACTGAGACATCGAGTATGCAGCAAGGAAGGTTTTTTTGTTTTTGTTTTTGTTTTTGTTTTTCAGTAGGCAGCCAAATGAGGAGACGGGAGTCTGTCTCAAATCTGTCTCCCTGAAGGGAGAGTAAGAGATATTTAATGGCAAATGGGAAAGGATCTGGGTACAGGAGAAAGGAACTTCAAAATAGGATGGGTTTAAGTCATTTTGTTGTCTGTGCCTGCACAGATCTTCTAAATACAATCTTCCTATGACTCATGACCATAAAATGACATCCTTAGCATGATCCAAGCATGGAGTTTTAGGGCCCTTCTATGCTAAAAGTTTGTCCATTGGACACTTGTACATGCTCAAAGAGGTCAGTGGTCCTGATCAGCTCTGGCAGTTTCTTTTGAAGACTTGAGTCTCTGTAAAAGAATTATATCAACATTTTCGTATCATGGTGTCAAGCAAGAATGTTATCTATAGAAGCATGGTGGCAGGCTACATTCCAAGAGCAGGTATATTTGGGTAAAAAGTTGCAGTTGTACTTATTAGTCCTATGAGCCCTCTGGTTACTGATTTCACTAGTTCCCTGACAATCCAGACCATCTCTCTCAGGGTCTTGGCAATTGGCTCTTTTTTTTCTAATTCCATTTCCTGACATTCCTTATTCATCCAGCTCATTCTAATGTACAGCCTATGTGAATGTCCTAAACGTACCAAACTTTGGTGACTGCCAGTCTCCCACTGAACAGTTACATTCTCCCACTAGAGTCTTGTCAAGTTGTTTGATTGACCACTGTATCATTAATAAGTATATCTGATTTTAGGGAAAGGCATACTTATAACTGATTTGCTAAAAGAAAAGGAAGAAATATTTGGGTAAGAATTGGCTTTAGAGTCTTAAGATAAAAAATGATGGCAATCTATGAAATAAGAATGAGGATCATAGGAAAGAACTATAAGATTAAAATATAGCTGGATGAGGTAAGATCCAAAAATGTTATAGGAGAGTTAAAATCTATATTAGAAACTATGAAGAGAATAAAATAAGTTGTGTAGAGTTCATATTTAAGGCATTACTTCACAATGAAGGAAAAGGACATATTGATGAAAATTTTAAGCTATGATTTTTTATGTTTACTATGTACCAGTATGCTAAGTAATTTCTCTAACTAATTCATTTAATCCATATAACAGCCTTAGATAGTGTTTATCTTCATTTCCATTTTATAAATGGGAAAACTAAGATAATTTTCTCAAGGTATTAGTGGTAGGACTAGAATTTGAGTCAGAGTCTATGTGACTATAAAGCATTTGGTCTTACAACTGTGCTGTTGAATAAGAGATATGATTAATAGAGAACATATATTCAACACATAATCAGGGTTTCTGAAGAATAAACTAAAAAACAACTTAAGCAAAAGTATTAACTAATTATGGAAAGTAAGCTCCTGGGATCTTATCATCAGCACCTAGAACAATGTCAGGACATGGTAGATATTCAATAAATGTTTGTTTATTGAACTGTCCTAGCTGCTAGCTGTTAATTATTAATTATTGCCTATTATTATTACCTATTATTATTATTCTATGTAATAGTGCTACATATTTTAACACATTATTTTATTTAACTCTCAAACAACTTTTGAACTCTTATTTCAACTCTTATTATAAGGAAAATGAAGCACCAAGAAGTTAAATGATTTATTCAAGGTCTAATAATAGTTGGTAGAATTTGGATAACAGAAGTAAATTTAAAAGTTAAATAAAAACGGTACTGCAAAGAATTCTATCAGAATAAGTTGTTATTCTTAGATGAACGTAACACATATTCTCACTTATGTGTAATAGCTTAAGAATATGCCCAACTTCTACTGAAGTACATGTTTGCCTGATACTTGAGAGAAATTGGATTCTTAAGGTGGCCTCTGGTTCAGGATGAAGCTTAACAGCATTCTTGTGTAAGAGATGGAAGGTGCCATTCTCTATGCTCTTGATACCTGCCCCTGCCAGTGTGATGTAACTCTCAAGCAGCCCTCTTTCATGTGTCACATGCTCATGTCTGATGCCCAGTGCCCACATCTCTGTTCTTGACAGACATATTTTGTGCCCTCTTTGTTCTCAGCCCAAGACTCTTTACGTCTAATTTATTTTTAGGTAGTTTCATTACCTGACTAGTCATTTTCCCCTTGGGAAAATTAAATACCTGTGTAGTATCTATTTTGTTGTAAGGATTACATGGAATAAGCCAGTTAAGTTCCTAATATATTGGCACATAATATGCTCAATAAAATTTTGTTTTCTTCCTTCTCTCCCTCCCCACACACCTTTTCCTTCACTTTAATAAACAAACAAACAAAACACTTTGGATCTTGTATGAAGATACTTTTAAACTTACTACTTCATTATTGTCTGGCTCCCTTTCACACTCGGTCAAATAGTCATTGTTCCCTCTCTCTCCTTTCCAGTTTTACATACCCAGCCCCAGATTGGCTAATGTGAAAAACTAGTCCAAGCCTTTATCTCACTCTGCTGTGTCTTCAGAAAACTTTGGCTTCTAGAAAACATCCAGAAAATTTGAAAGAATAGTATGAGGAATATCTATATATAACTATTTAAAAGTAAGTTGCAGATATCATATTTCACCTCTCAAGATTTTAGAGCATATCTTCTAAGGACAAGAACATTCTTCAATATAACCTTGATATTATCACAATGGAAAATTTAATACTGATATAATAATTGTATATAATATATATCAATGTTCAGATTTCCCCAACTATTCCAAAAATGTGCTGTATAGGTTGTTTTTTTTCATGTAGGATCTAATCAAGAACTATGTACTTCATTTGGTTAAAAAAATCTCTCTCATCTCCTTTAATCTAAAAGGATCCACCTACCTCTTTTTGTCTTTCAGGACATTGACACTTTTGAGGAGTCCAGGCCAGCTGTTTTGTAGAAATTCCCACAATCTGGATTTGTCTGGTTTCTTTTCCCCACATGATTAGATTCAGGTTAAACGTTTTGACAAAAATCATATGCAGGCCAGGGTTGTATGGCCCTTTCTTTTATATGCTTGAAAATTATTGAGAACCCAGAGTTTTTGTTTATGTGGATTATATCAATATTTATCATATTATAAATTTAAAATATTTTTTAACTTATTAGCTCATTTGAGAAATAGCAAACCCATTTGATATTAATTTTCCAGACCTAAAATTTTAATGAAACAACTTGACATTGTTTTACATTTTTACAAGTCATTTTAATGTCTGCCTTAATAAAATGCAGCTGCATCTCATATCTGTGCCTACATTCAGCCTGTTGCAACATGTTGTTTTGATTGAAGCATATGAAGAAAATGTGGCATCACACAGACACATAGTTGAAAAACAGAGGAGTATTTTAACTGTCCTCTCAGACTTGACAAGTGGTCGTCATTTCCTTAGGGATTGCAAAAGGATTATTTTCTGCTTCCATTATTCTTTCTTATTTTATCAGTTATAAATCTTTTTTTTATATTTCTTTGTATAAATTAGTAATCTTAAAATACTGGAAGGCCTAGTAGATGCTCAGTTATTTCCATTTAATTATCAATTTTCAAAGTAATCAATTTGTACCTTAGCATCCTCCAGTAGTTTCCAGTGAGTATATTTTGTTTATTTCTCTTCTTCTTTCTTTTCTTAATGTCATCATGTAGTAATGACTTTTTATGTAGTCAATATATTTTAATCACTTGAACTAGATTCCTTCTGATGTTCAAATTGTCTTTGGTCTGTGTGGCTTTGACACAGTTTCATTAACCCTCAATAACATCAAACTCTGTCACAACAAAGCACCACAGGCTCAACTTGTACATTTCCAGCCACAACCTAGATCAGCCATTTCTCCAAGGATCTCTGGTTTCTTTCAGATAAAAATGATATTAGATACAGCAATCTGGATCCCAGTGTTTATTGCTGCTACAGTTGTGTTTGCTTATAGGCATTTTTAGTGGACTGACCTTGAAAACATCTTTTTAAAAAAGTGGGGCAATAATGAGTTTATTCTAAAGTTTCTCAGAGGGCACTGTTGACATTGGGGTCAGCTAATTCTTTGTTGTTGGGATGTCCTGTGCATTGTAGGAGGTTTAACAGTATCCCTGGCCTCTCCTTAGTAGCACCTACTTCGTCAGTTGTCTGAACCAAAATTGTCCCAAGGCATTGCAAAATGTCCCAGCGGTAGATTAGAGAAGGGGGCAAAAATACCTCTAGCTGAGAAGCACTGTTTTGCAATTTTATTTATAGCAATATTAAAATAATTCTATTATTTTATCCATGTTTATGTATTTGTGTGTGTGTGTGTGTGTGTGTGTGTGTGTGTGTGTGTGTGTGTGTGTATACATATTTCACAATGCCAACATCAACATGACCTCTAACGACAGTACCTCTGTGGGCTTGTTGTTCCATCTTGTCTATGAAATTATGAAATCTTGGTCCATTCCCATAGTTTTTAATCAAAAGAACAGTCTCATTTTAATAACCACAATGCACAGGTCAGCATGATACTAAAATCATAAAAATTCCAAACTCTCACCTAATTTAAGGTTTCTCCTTTGCCAAAGCTTAGCAATGCTTGGGGCCTGACGTTGCATAGAAGAATCAACAAGATCACCTTTTTCTGTTTACCATGTTCACATTCCTAAGACCCCTTAACAACTGATTTTCACCTTTCAATGTAAAAGGCATAGGAAGAGAGGGGTTAAAAGGAGGGGCACAGTTGTACTTGGCACATACATATATGACTATCAGTGGAGTTCTCTGTTTGGTGGATGATTATAACTGTTTCTCTAGCAGGATACTTGGTGGGATTGTTGGGATATTTCACCGGAAACTTCAGCTATAATCCTGTAATGTAGGTGATACCTCTCTTCTCTCTGGACACTCCTTCTATCCTCAGTCTCTGGACTTCAAATGGTTGGCTTTACACAGACTCCCTCTGTGTTGGATCACAGTATCCTCTAGTCTGTCCTCTTAGGTGGAAGTATTTTTAAAAAGAAAGTACAAACTTTTTATTGGCATGAATAATCTTAGAAAAGTGCTCAAGTTAAAGGTGTAGAGCTTAATGAATTATTATTGAGTAAATGAAACTAGGATGTCATCACCCAAATTAAACCACTTACAAATCATTAGCTTCCCAGAAGCCTTCTTACACCCCTTCCAGTCACTCTCCACAGGTAACCACCTCTCAACTTTTAACATTATATATGGTTTTGACTGTCTGAGAACTTTATATTAATGGAATCATAGAGCATTTTTCTGTGTCTACTTATTTTACGCATTATACTTATGGAATTCATCCACATTTCTGCACAGGCTAGATATTTTTTCTCATTGCTGTATAATAATGTACTGAATAACTAAAACAGAGTTTGTTTATACATTATGCTGTAGATGATCATTTGGGTTTTCAGTTTGGGACTAATTATAAACACTACTTCTATAAATATTCTCGTACAGATCTCTCTTTTTTTGGCAAATATGCATACCTGCTTTTACAGATGAGTTTTGCATTTGGCTTTCCCAGGACTCTAGGAGTTTTACTGGTCTTAGACCAGTATTTGTTCCTTGGCACAGGTTCATACATCATGTGGTAGTGAAAATCACCTCTTGTAAAGGCCAAGATTTTTGTATGTTTTATTGTTAGTTATGGGTGACTCCTCTCCCCACCCAAAGTTTTGGGCAGATTCCTGGCTTCATCAGCATAGTCTGTGTAGTGTTTTCTAGCCCTATTTTCATGGATAAGACAGCCTTCAGATTCTCCATTTTATGCAGGGTTCAGTTCCCATGCTCTTCTTCTGGTGGGCCTGAGGCCACAAATCCTGGCTCCTTGTGACTGTTAAACTCCAGTTCTTGGCTCCTAGGTCCTATATCTACACCTAAAACTTTTTTTGAACATTCCAGTTTCCTCTCTGCTTATCTTTTTTAATTTCTGGATTATTGGGATACCCCCGTTTTTTGTTCTAGACTATAATTAAACAACATTATTTCCATGACGTTTTATTCAGCATTTTTGTGTTTGTGGTGGAAGGAATGCCCCCATAAGTACCAGGTCATGTTGTCTCAACCCTATGCTTCACAAGTGATACAATACCAACTTCCTCTTCTTTGTTCTTTATCTGTTAAATATATATATTCATTCTTCCTGCCATTTTACTACATATTTCCCCCTCCTTTTCAAAGGAAGACGTGAAAAAGTTGTGACTTCTCTCAAATCAAAGGGAAATGCGTTCACTTGTGCTTATAAGGCAACAAAAATAATACAGAAGTCTTATTTTAAAGGTAAATCTCTTTTTAGCTTATAATAGATTTCATTTCAATCAAAATGGAATTTTATCGTGTATCCGAAATTCTTATGCCATTAGGCATATAAAATGATCCAGTCACATTTTAATAATGCTTTTATTTTCACAGAATATGATCCTTTTAATGATAGTAACACTTAAAGTTATATTAATATATTAAATTAAAGTTCTATAAATATAAGATATTAAATTAAAGTTATATAAATATATATTAAATAAGTATATATAATATGTTATATATATAATTATGATATATTATAATATATATCATATATTTATTTATAAATATAGATATAGATATATAGATATATAGATATATAGATAGGGAGCAGTTAGAAGTAACATAAATATAGCCATTCAATAATCTGTTTTTTCAGATAAATATAAAAATTTCAGAAATAATAAAAACTTATGTCTTTACAAAGGTAGATGTTAAAAATAAGTTTGTAATAAATGAACAAAGAAAAAAGATATAAACAGATGCTTAAGTATAGAGGAAAAACTGGTGGTTATCAGAGGGGAGATGGGAGGGGGGTTAGGTGAAATAGAAAGGGTTAAGAGTATCGTGGTGAGCACTGAGTGGTGTATAGAATTGTTGATTTACTATATTGTACACCTGAAACTAACACTGTTAATTATATTGAAATTTAAAAATTATAAAAAAACTATAAAAATAAGCTTGTTAAGACTCTACTTATAACTCATGGTCTATTAATATAAAAAGGCAGGAAATTCGTTGAAATAATAGGCATTGTGTATAAAAATGTTGAAAGATGTTAAATACAAATCTGGAGCAAGGCATTTTTAAAATTTACCATATATGACAATAAGTGAAATACTACTGTAGAGCCTATATCATTGAGTACACCATAGTTATGGCTATAAGTGAAACAAAAAATATAGTTATGTGTACATATATTCAACAAATATTTATTGCAGTCTTATTTAACACAAAACTTACAAAAGACCTAGTTTTTACCTTCACAAAACCTAGGGAAGGCAGGCAAACAGTATTTATAGTAGATACATATTGAATATTTAGTTGGTAACGTAGAAGAAATGTCTAGGCCTTTCTCGGATCAGTTAGACCAGTTAAGAGTTTGTTCAACAGGTAGACTTAGAAAAGGGAGGAGAGTCATAAAGGTATGAGAGACTTTGGGGAAATGTAAGGATGTTAGTACAACTAGAACATAAAACAGAATATGAAATTCAAAAGAAAAGATGTAATAGTAATTACCATTTGCTCTTCCCACCCTGAAATATATGAGATTTTCTAAGGAGAAAGAGAAAATGTGGTGTTCTATTACAGACTTTTGGTAACATTGCCCCAGGTTTCAGAAGGGGCAGATGATGTATATATTAAAAGGGGAGATTTAGACAGTATCTCCTGTTTGGGTGAATTCTCCTATTATTTAACATTGTGCCATTCATTCTGTTTGTGGTGGCCCATAGCTTATAAATACTCCCGGATGTCTTGTAACTCCTGGTGGTGAAGGTATGGGTAGATAGCAAGGATATTAGAACGTACTAAGTAATTTGAAGACTGACTTTTTGTAAATTGTTTTAGAGTGACAATGTTGTGTTGGACTGAGGAGCAGCAACAATTGAGCCTAAATCTGTGATTTATGAGGAATGAGCAAGTGGATCTGTTTTTCAAAACCAGAATGTAAATTGTCTAAAGAAAAGTGGTAGCACTACACACTATGCTGGATTCATAACCCTCACAATTCAGTGTTTTGAAGATGTCCTGGATAAAGTTTTGACAGAGCCAATGCATTTGGGCATGAACTTTCTTCACTTGCATGTACAGCCAGGTACCTGATGGAGTGACACATATGACAGAGTGGTCCTTTCTGTATTCCTTGCCTTCTCGGTGGCTCTGAGTCCTGGCCAAGCTTTCTGGTTGCAGAGGCAATGCCTGGGCCCCATGCCAAATTATCTTAGCTCTAGTTGGAACTGGTTGGGTGAAACATTTCTTAAGCCAAAAGGCCTCCTGGGAAAGGTTAACCTCTAATTTTACCCCCTAAATTCTGCTTGCATGATGCTATACCAGCATTGCAGTTTTGATAGCCTAACATTAGTGTTAAAGTTGACCATAGCGTAACTTTCAGATTTCTTTAAGCCTTTCCATTTTGTTACAGGCAGCCCATGATGATATGAATCATGCCTACCCCTCAAGGTGGTGCCTTCATGCCAATAGCCTTTATTATCAGAAATTTTCCTCCTTTTCAGACGTCAAATCTTGGAATGCTTAGCTCTCCCCCCCCCCCCACCAAGAGTTATAAGAATTGCATTCTATTTGATAACTATAATTTTCTCATTTATACTTAAATCTATGTTTAACTTTATTTAGTATTCATCAGCAATCTTTCATGCCAGATTTCTCTCCTCGTGCATTCTCTATTGTAACTCATCCATTATTGGTTAAGTTATATCTTTAGGAATCTCTTCAGAGTGTGTACTGGGCTCTCATTTCCTGATTTTATGCATATCTGAGAATGTCTTTCAATTGCCTTTCAAACCGAAGAACTTCACTAAGTATAGAATTTTGGGGCTAGATCTAGAACAGATCCAGTACTGTATTTGGTATTTAGAGATGTGACAATAATCATAGTTGTAGCAGACATTCATTTATTACTTGCTATTTGACAGACTCTTACATGAGATTGTTTAATCCTTAGATCCAATTCTGGGTACTAATATTATTTCATTTTACTTGTCAAAGTCATCTAGCTACTAAGTAAGGAGTTTGAAATTTGAACTTAAGCAGTAATGCTCCAAAATCCTTACTCTTGGGGCACCTGGCTGGCTCAGTTGGTTAAGCGTCAGACTCTTGATTTCGGCTCAGGTCGTGATCTCGCCATTGGGTTCTGTGCTGGACGTGGCACCTGCTTAAGATTCTCTCTCTCCCTCTCTCTCTTCCCCTCCTCACCTCTCTCTCTCTCTCTCTCTCAAAACAAAAAATCATGACAACAACAACGAAAAAAACCAAAGTCCACACTCTTAATTTTCTATACTACCTTTCAGGTTAATAATAATAAATTTCAGGTTAATAATAATAAATTTCTATACTACCTTTCAGGTTAATTAGGCTCAAATGTCTAGCTGTGTGACTTTAGAAATGTTACTTCTCTGTGCTTCAGTTAACTCTATAAAATGGGACTAATGTTAATAATAAGGATGCTATGATGATAAATGAGTTGATACATGCAAATAGTTTATAACAGTGCCTAGCAGATAGTAAATACTTGATAGTGGCCTGCTGCTGTTGTTATTACCTTATAGATAGTAAGATCCAGATACAAACTTCGAATAATCAATCTTATTTCAAGTAACTCAGTAAATACTTGATAGTGGCCTGCTGCTGTTGTTATTACCTTATAGATAGTAAGATCCAGATCCAAACTTTGAATAATAAATCTTATTTCAAGTAACTCTGCTGTTTAAAACTATAGTATAGTATCAAAAATTAGGTGGAAATTAGGCATGGAAATTAGGCATTTACATTTAGTGGGGAAAAGTGATTATTCAAACAGTATTGGGACATACATGATAAGCAATAAATGCTTGTTGAATGTATGAGGGTTTTATAAGAGTGTATATGCATTCACTTAATGAATATTAACAAGTAAGTATTAAGTATCCTCTAGGTCTGTATAGGCCAACTAGAATGAAACACAAAAATGATAGGGCATGATAATGAAATTGTAGATGATTTTCTTTTGAATTTCCTTAATTTGTTCCACAATTTCGCGAATAATACAATTTATAAAATTAACAATTTGACCAGATAATCACTATATTATTTTTTATATATGTTGAGTGAGTTTGAAGTAACTACAAATAAGTGGTTGGAAGGGCAGAGCTCAGAGTGAGGTTTTGGAGCCATGAGAAGATAATGAAACTACCCATATGGTGTGTACAGTGGAGTAAAACATATAAGAAATAGGCAAAGGACAAGATGTTGGCAAATGGAACTTAAAGGAACCATTAGAAAGACACATGAAGAGTCAGAAGAGACATGCCCCCCAAAACAAAGCAGGAGACAGGTGGGGAGAGAAATTATCAGTGGCAAATTATACAGAAGGTCAAGAAAGAATCCACAGTATTTAGGAATGAAGAAATCTTTTTTAAGCCGTTTTATAAGAACAGTGAATATATATAAGCCATATTATAGTATGCTGAGGAGTAAAGGAAGTTGGGTAGTTAGAGACTGAAAATGTAGATGATTTTTTCAACAAGTTAGATGACCAAGGCATGGATCCTGGAAGAATTTAGAGTGAGACAGAATTCCTTTTATTTTTCCCTTATTGCTGCTAGAATTTTTTGGCATGGAAACACTTGTGAAAGGAGGATATCATTGGAGAGGAAGAGTCTAAAGATTTTAGGAGAGAAAGGGCAAGATTTGAAAGCAGGTAGGAAACAATGGTTACAAGAGCATAGACTGAGAACCTTGGTAAGAAGAACTCCCTCTGAGCACTGAAAGAGAAGGTGCCATTGTAAATCATTTAAGAAATTGAAATACTATAATCAGCAGTATCCCAGATGCTGGTGTTTCTTTTGGGCTTTTGGTTTTTCCTAAATATTTGTGACCTAGGGGTAGAAGGCAGGAGAGCCTCCCTTCAAAAAAACAATTACATCCATGTGCACTGTTTAAGTTTTTTCTCTGTATAGAATGGAAAATCTTGCTCCCTACTTCCTGTTCTCTCTTCTTGTGAGAAATCAGTGTAGGGTCCAGATGAATAACAGATGGATGGATAGGTTAATTGACTGATTGATTGATTTACACATACTTTATTCCCACAGTCACTCCTGTAGCCTGCAAATATAACTTGTGGTAAAAAAATGAGCAGAGTCAAATCAAAAAGTAGCATGCAGTGTACACTCTACTAATCTGATGGACATGAGTGTGAAACTTCATAACCATCCTTTGTTAGGAGGAAAGCCCTAAGTCTATGCCTAAGACTCCTAAACAAGAGAATGAACATTAGTAGGAGAGAGTACATGGACATAAGTTTGTGGAGGAATATATATTTAAGAAAAGACCATCTGTGCTTATCCCAAAATGCCCCAGGCCAAGACCATTTTGTTGCTAGCTGTCTGACAGACATGGCCTTTTTTCCCTTTGTGCTTTGTTCACATCCTTGCCCTTGCTTGATAAAGCAAATGTTTAAGGTACCTCTGTGTTCCTTTACCACAAACTTTGGCCAGAAGAGTGAATCTGATTTTAATGCTGACTAATATAAAATATTAAAGGAAATTCCATAATCCTTTAAAATTACTTTTCATACTTCCAAAATATAAGTAAGCTGAAGAGGTTAAAAAGACTCAGTCTGTGCTACAGGAATTTATTGGAAAATGAGTGCCAAAAAGTAAATTTTTCGGTTAATTAATGTTTCTATGTTTAAGCTGAATTTTTTAAATTCAATCTAATTAAGTTAGATTGTTCCATGCTTTATTAAATGGAACACGTTTGTGGTTTAAAAGGATCATGGTTGTTATGTTTTCATTCATATGTGTATCTTGAGAAACTTAAGACCATGGGGGAAGTGAAGGGGAAAAAAAGTTACAAACAAAGAGGAAGGGAGGCAAACCATAAGAGACTCTTAAACATAGAAGGCAAACTGAGGGTTGATGGGGGGTGGGAGAGAGGGGAAAGTGGGTGATGGGCATTGAGGGGAGAACTTGGGATGAGCACTGGGTGTTGCATGGAAGCCAATTTGACAATAAATTATATTAAAAATAAAATAAATAAAATAAAATCATCATGGTTGAATATTAAATTAATATCCCAGACCTTTTGAAGGAAAACTCCACAAATGATCCCATGGTCACACATAGTATGTGCATTTCTTCTACAATTCTTCTGTCTTTTCCTTCATTCAGTACTTCTCAGTGTTTTAAATTTTTCTCATTTATCATTATTTCCATTTATTGTGTTTTCTAATTTGCAGCCAAAATAACCTAGGCAGTAAAGTCAGCACAATCAGTGACATCTTTTTTTTTTTTTTAATGTGCTATTCACAATCATTTGACCCTGTAAGTAAGATAGCTCCAGGATTTTCCAATAGAATTAAGTGTATAGATTTTATAAAATGTCTATTTCAGAGACTTCTTTAGTTCTTTAGTCTGTTTCTTGAAGGTTTAGATGTCAGAAAGAAAAAAAAGTTTTACTATAGTTTGACTATCTTACATAACTAAAGCTTATCAACAACATGTAGATAACCTTGAAATGAGAAAGGGCTAAGGGCAATCTCATACTGACACCATTAAGAAGATGAACAGAAATATTATACAAAACATTTTTAAAGGAGTCATAAAATTAATTTATATGCTGTGTGCACCTCATTAAGGCTCATGAAGACACGGGTAAACTATTAAACAGGGTTTGGAGCATCCCCAACATTCACTTATGCCAGGCAAGAGGCGGAGAGAGACAGTAATGCACTTGCTGATGTGCATTTGTTGTTGTTGTTGTTGTTGTTGTTGTTGTTGTTGTTGTTGTTTTAAGTTTTCTATGCATAAAATTTCCAAAGGTCTTTAGATATCATATATAACTCTTGTTTTTGTTTTGTTTTCTAGGACAGCATAATTATTTATGTGCTGGAAGAAATGATTGCATTGTTGATAAAATCCGCAGAAAAAACTGCCCCGCATGTCGCCTTAGAAAGTGTTGCCAGGCTGGCATGGTCCTTGGAGGTAATACTGATGTTTTCATCAGTAATATGCTGTTGAATATTTACACTCTAAAACCGTGGGCCGGGAAATCCTAGTTTTCTTATTCATCTTTGTTCTTGTTTTGCTTTTCCTGTCATGATTATTGGTGTCTGAATGATGCAACCATTAATATCACATTAGCAATAGATTCTCATCTTTTTTAGGTATGTTATGAAAAGTAATAAGCCTTCATTTGTCTATATTGCCTATACGGAGATGCTATGAGAAGTTCACCAGCCTCTTATTAAGTAACATAGGTTGGATCTAGTCTCTACCACTCACTGTCTGGGTAGCCTTGGATAAGTCACTAACTCCTTCTGGGCATCAGTCTCCTTATTTGTAAAATGAGAGTACTGAGGTTCTTTTCAGAATCAAAAATTGATTCTGTGAATTGGTCAAGTACATTGGTCTTTATCCATCTCCCTCTCTCTCTCCATCAATCCCCTCCCACCCTACTTCCCTTCCTCATTCTCTTTAAGTAACTATATATGGAGCCCTTACCACTTACCAGGTACTCTTCTAAATTCTGGGGGTATAGCAGCGCACACACACACACACACACACACACACACACACACACACACAAAACAGAAACAGAAACAAATCTCTACCCTAATGGAGCTTACATTTTGGGTAGAGGAACAATAAGTATGTATGTCAAATTATTGTAAGTGTTATCAAAAATATTAAGCCGGATGAATTAATAGGAAGTATCAGGGAGAGGAGTCACTTCTGAATCCTTTAATTAATATTTTCATTTCACTTGGCAATTTCTTTTTCTTCCCCCTTCTAAGTATATTTTCTTTTTCCCTAAGTTTTTATTTATTGTTTTTCAAATTTTATTTTTTATGGTTCCAAGTTTTTATTTAAATTACAGCTAGTTAACATATAGTATATTAATTTCAAGTATAGAATTGAGTGATTCATTGCTTACATACAACACCCAGTGCTCATCACAACAAGTTCCCTCCAAGATAACCACCATCTACTTCTCCCATCCCCCTGCCCACCTCCCCTCTGGTAACCATTGTTTGTTCACTATAGTTAAGAGTCTGTTTCTTGGTTTTTGCTTCTCTCTTTTTATCCCCCTCTATTTTCATTTGTTTTGTTCTTAAATTCCACATATGAGTAAACTCATATGGTATTTGTCTTTCTCTGACTTACTTCACTTAGCATAATATTCTCTAGCTCCATCCACGTCATTGCAAATGGCAATAGTTCATTTTTTTTAAGGCTGAGCAATATCCCATCGTGTATACATACCACTTCTTCTTTATCCATTTATCAGTCCATGGACATTTGGGTTCTTTCCATAATTTGGCTATTGTTGATAATGCCTCTATAAACATCAGGGTGCATGTATCTCTTTCAAATTAGTATTTTTGTTTCCTTTGGGTAAATACCTAGTAGTGCAGTTGCTGGCTCATAGGGTAGCTCTATTTTTAACTTTTGAGCAACATCCATACTGTTTTCCAGAGTGGCTGTGTCAGTTTACATTCCCACCGACAGTACAGAAGGGTTCCCATTTCTTCATATCCTTGCCATCATCTGTGGTTTTCTGAGTTGTTAATTTTACCTACTCTGACCCATGTGAGGTGGTATCTCAATGTGGTTTTGATTTGTATTTCCCTGATGATGAGTGATCTTTTCATGTGTCTGTTGGCCATCTGGATGTCTTCTTTGGAAAATTGTCTATTCCTGTCTTCTGCCCATTTTTTAAAATGGATTATTTGTTTTTCAGGTGTTGAGTTTTATAAGTTCTTTGTATATTTTGGATACTAAACCTTTATCTGACATCATTTGCACATATCTTCTCCCATTCCTTCAGTTGCCTTTCAGTTTTGTAGATTGTTTCCTTCACTGTGCAGATGGTTTTACTTTGATAAGGTCCCAATAGTTTATTTTTGCTTTTTTATCTCCCTTGCCTCAGGAGATATATCTAGTAAGAATTTGCTATGGCCAATGTCAAAGAGGTTACTGCCTGTGTTCTTCTCTACGATTTTAATGTTTTCCTGTTTAACATTTAAGTCTTTTATCCAATTTGAATTTATTTTTGTTTATGGTATAATAAAGTGGTTCAGTTTCATTCTTTTGCATGTTGCTATCCAGTTTTCCTGACACGCTTGTTGAAAAGACTGTCTTTTTTTCCATTGGATAGTCTTTCCTAGTCTCTTGAAGATTAATTGACCATATATAGTTGTGGGTTCATTTCTGAGTTTTCTGTTCTGTTCCACTGATGTGTCTGTTTTTGCACCAGTAACATACTGTCTTGATCATTACAGCTTTGTAATATGACTTGAAGTTGAGAATTGCGATGCTTCCATCAGTTAACCATTTCTTAAGCAATATCTCCGGCATCATGAGTTTGATGTAATGGTTATAATTTTTCTAAAATACATTAAAATGAACTCATAACCTTTTTGTAGTGTGTATATATATATATATATATATATATATATATATATATATATAATAGAGACATAGTTAACCTAAAAGTTACCTTAGTTTCAGGTGTAAAACAGTGATTTGACAGGTCTATGTGCTGTGCTCACCACAAGTTTTGCTACCTTCTGTCTTCATACAATGCTATTACAATACCAATGATTTAATTCCCTATGCTGTAGCTTTCATCTCCATGACTTGTACATTCCATGAGTGGATAACCTGTACCTCTCACTCTCTTTCACCTATTTTGCCAATCCCCCCAGCTCCCTCCACTCTGGCGACCATGTTTGGTCTCTGCATTTATGGGTCTATTTCTGCTTTTCTGTTTGTTTCTTTAGATTTCACGTGTAAGTGAAATCATATGTTATTTGTCTTTGATGTATTTCACTTAGCATAATAGCCCCTAAGACTATGTATGTTGTTGCAAATGGCAAGATTTCATGCTTTTTCATGACTAAGTCAATTGCACATATATATCACATCTTCTTTATCCATCTATCTACTTATGGACACTTGGGTTGCTTCCCTAATTTGGTTGTTGTTTATAATGCTGCAATAAACATAGGGGTGCAAATATCTTTTTGAATTAGTGTTTTTGTTTTCTTTGAGACCCTGTGGTTTAATTACTGAATCATGTGGTATTTCTAACTTTTTGAGGAACCTCCATACTGTTTTCCATAGTAGCTACAACAATTTTCATTCCCACCAGCAGTGCACAAGGCTTCCTTTTTCTTCATATCCTTTTCAGCACTTGTTATTTATTGTCTTTTCAATTCTAGCTATTCTGACAGGGATAAGGTAATACCTCACTGTAATTTTGGTTTGCATTTCCCCGATGTTTAGTGATTTTGACCATCTTTCATATGCTGGTTGGCCATGTATGTCTTCTTTGGAAAAATGTCTATTCAGGTCCACTGGCCATTAAATTTTTTTTTAATGTTTGCTTATTTTTGAGAGACAGAGATAGAGAGAGAGTATGAGTATAGGAGGGACACAGAATGCAAAGCAGGCTCCAGGCTCTGAGCTGTCAGCACAGAGCCTGACTCAGAGCTCAAGCTCCCAAACCTGGAGATCATGACCTGAGCTGAAGTTGGACACAACCAACCTGACCAGGAGCCACCCAGGAGCCCCTCTGCCAATTTTTAATCAGATTTTTTTTTTGGTGTTGAGTCATATAAGTTATTTATAAATTTTGGATATTAATGCCTTGTCAGATATATCATTTGCAAAAATCTTCCATTCAGTAAGTTGCCTTTTTGTTTTGATGATGATTTCCTTCACTGTACAGAGGCTTTTTATTTTGGTTTGGTCCCAATAGTTTAATTTTGCTTTTATTTATCTTGCCTGAAGAGACATATCTAGAAAAATGTTGCTAAGAACAATGGCAAGATATTATTGCATGTGTTTTCTTCTAGGAATTTTATGGTTTCCAGTTTCACATTTAGGTGTTTAATCCATTTTGAGTTTATTTTTGTATATAGTTTAAGTAAGTGATCCAATATCATTCTTTTGCTTAATGCTGTCCAGTTTTCCCAGCACCATTAAAGAGACTGTCTTTTCCCCCCTGCATATTGTTGTCATAGATTAATTGATCATAAAAGCATTAGTTTATTACTGGGCTCTCTATCCTATTACATTGATCTGTGTCTGTGTTGGTGCCAGTACATGGTGTTTTTATTACTACAGCTTTGTAGTATATCTTGAAATCTGGAATTGTTATACCTCCAGCTTTGTTCTTCTTTCTCAAGATTGCTTTGGCTATTTGAGGTCTTTTGTAGTTCCATACAAATTTTAGTATTACTTTTTCTAGTTCTATGACAAATGCTATTGATATTTTGATAGGGATTTCACTGAATGTGTAGATTGCTTTGGGTAGCATGGACATTTCAATGATACTGAACTTCCAATCCATGAGCCTGCTATACGTATTTGCATTTGTGTCCTCTTCAATTTGTTTTGTTAATGTCTTATAGTTTTTTTTTATTTTATTTAAATCCAAGTTAGTTAACATATAGTGTAATATTGGTTCCAGGAGTAGATTTTAGTCATTTATCACTTACATATAGCACCCAGTGCTCATCCCAACAAGTGCCCTCCTTAATGCCCTTCACCCACGTAGTCTATCACCCCACCCACCTCCCCTCCAGCAACCCTAAGTTTGTTCTTTGTATTTAAGAGTCTCTTATGGTTTGCTTCCTCTGTTTTTATCTTATTTTTCTTTCCCTTCTCCTATGTTCATCTGTTTTGTTCCTTAAATTCCACATATGAATGAAGTCATATGATATCTATCTTTCTCTGGCTGACTTATTTCGCTTAGCATAATATGCTGTAGTTCCATCCATGTTGTTGCAAATGGCAAGATTTCATTCTTTTTGATTGCCGAGTAATATTCCAGTGTGTGTGTGTGTGTGTGTGTGTGTGTGTGTGTGTGTGTGTGTGTACATACATACCATATCTTCTTTATCCATTTGTTAGTCAATGGACATTTGGGCTCTTTCCATAATTTTGCTATTGTTGATATTGCTGCTATAAACATTGGGGTACATGTGCCCCTTAGAATCAGCACTTTTGTATCCTTTGGATAAATACCTAGTAGTGCAATTGCTGGGTTATAAGGTAGCTCTATTTTTAATTTTTTCAGGAACAAAAACACTGTTTTGCAGAGTGGCTGCACCAGTTTGCATTCCTAACAACAGTGAAAAAGGGTTCTCCTTTCTCTGCATCCTCAGCAACATCTGTTGTTTCCTGATTTGTTAATTTTAGCTATTCTGACAGGTGTGAGGTGGTTATCTCATTAGAATCTATAATTGAAAATCTATCCCAAGCCAAAAATAGTCATTCACATAATATAACCATTTTAATATTTTTCCCATTAGAGTTTTTTTAATGATTCTCCATAATATAACAACTTGCTGTATTATGTAATTATAAAATATATTAAGCCTACCAAATTAATAAAAATAAACAAGTAAATACCTATATATCTGTCACTCAATTTTTAATTGATATGATCATTTTTCATATATTCTTCACTCTAAGGAATAATATATTAACAGATATTTTAAAGCTTTTGATATGTTCTTTCACTAAACTCATTAGATTAATTTCTTATAAAATTTCCTTGTCTCTCTTTTTTTAAAATCAGGTAGTCTCTACAAACCTTCCAAACTACCCCTGAAGTTATTTCAAGTTAATTTGTCTTCCCCAAACACCATATTGTCATTCAAAATAATTTAGGGAGTTTCATAGTGTTAGATGGTTCATAGGACTAATATATAATGCAGTATCTTTGATTCTGAGGGCTATCTGGGATATAAAAAAAAGAAAGAAGAAGGAAAACCTTACTGTATTTCAGGCATATTTGAAGGAAAGATTGATTGAATTCTAATGTTATCTTGTGGTCAGTATCACAAACTGAGAAATATGGTTTGTGTATTTAAATATCTCATAAGTAGATCTGCACAGAGGTTTATTAGAAAGAAGTGGCACCACACTCTGATATGTCATAGTCCTGGTATTGGTCTGCCTGGAAGAGTTAATAGCAAAAGTCTGTGGAGTCAACAGTCCAGTTCTTATAAATCAGAAAGGTATGCAATTTCTGGATCAGATTCTAACTGCTAGTCCTGTATTAAATTTCTGGAGTAAGGGTAAGTGTACTTGTATTCTACTGAGAATGTGAGAGCTTCCTTTTGAATGATAATCAGGGTTGCTTCTAGTTGGATTCTTTCATAATTAGAAGAGTTTCACTTAAGTAATAATAGCCTACATATTACTAAAAATGGAGATACATCCTTTCCTTCCTTCCTACATGTTTACCACTCTGAGGTTTCTCATTTCTGATATAGAGACCATTTAAATAACAAAAGATGAAACAAAGAGTAAACCTTGAAAATTTTTTTAAAGATTTAATAAAATATATGGAAGAATTTCAGAAGCCAGAAATATTAATGTTTTCACAGGTCATGACATAGATATCGCAGGTTGTAATACCAGCTTTAGTGGCTGTGTGCTGATTATAAGAATTGTGTTTGAGTTATTGGGTCTCTTAGTTGCATATAAGTCTTATTTTTAATAAACCACTTTCCTTGCCTTCACCAGGTCACAATAAACTCTTGCATTTTGTTATTGCTATACAGTACTGAGTAGGAAAGATAGTTACATGCTGAAGTATGGTAATATATCTTCTAATTTAGGTGTTATGCTTCCAACTTCTTTCCTTTGGAAAAAATTTTTGTGTAATGACTCACAAAAAAATTCTAAAATGAATACGGCTCTGTATTTTGCATTTGTGGTAAAAATGATGAATTATTATAAAGGTAATTAGCTCTTACAAATATAAGTAACTTTCTACATAAAGGAATGATTAAATACATAGTTAATGTTAGCTGAAATTTTTTTAAAGCTGGAGACTATTTTTATAGGGTTGTTATTTATTTATTTATTTTGGTAGAAAGCCTTTTCTTCAGATTTTAAAGGGTTATGCTAGAAAGCTAGTTTCTTTCCTGCCCCCTTTTGCCCCTATATTCACCTCCCATGTCTCTTGGCAAAGAGAATAACTTTCTGGGCTACAGAATATGGGTTGTGTAGTAAAGTGTTGTTGTTTTTTTCTCTTCCTATACTTGAAAGCCAGAAAGTCTTTTTTTTTTTTTTTTTTGAAGAATTTCTGAACAGTACCTTCTTTGGAAGTATAGAAACTTAGTCTGTGCCTTTAATTACTATAAAAACTGAAATCATCTGTCCTCTCTTTGATGCAGGAATTGGTTTGGGTGATGCCTGCCACCTAACCTCTTTGGACTATCTTCCTCTTATGAGCATTTCCTTTTCTACCCAAACCCTGGTCTTTGAATGAGCAACCCCCATACCAAGATAATACTTCTCACACTATTTCCTCAGTTCACTAAATTGAATGAAACCTACAGCCAAATAATGTCTTCTGGTCACTTCCTGATTGTTCACCCTAAACCCCCTTTCACACATACGGGATAAGGATATTCCTTAGAATATTCATTCTCATTTCTTTGTGTTTTTTGTTTGTTTTGGGGGTGTTTTTTGGTGGTTTGGTTTTTTGTTTGTTTGTTTGTTTGTTTTCAATTAGGGACTGCTTTTATGGCTGCCAGCTAAAACTGTTCAAGAGCATCTAGCAGTATTTACTGTTTTTAGACCCCCTTAAAAAGTTAGGGTTGAGGGATATAAAGATTCTCCTCCATTTGTAGTCTAACTTTATTTGGATAATTGAGACATTTACTATTTAAAACAATTCTAATATAGTTTGGTTTTTTTTTTTTTAAATATTCATTTTAATTTTATATTTCCTGTTATCTAGCATTTGTATTTTTTTAAGTATAAATGCAGGCATGTTGGTTTAATCTGGGAAGTAGAAAAGCAAGCCAAATCTGTGCCAAAAGAGGTTGTTAGAGCATAGTCCCAATGTACTGATCCCAGCAACATCATCCTTTTGATAATTCGAAGTAAAACACAGATCTAGACATGATTTCTCACAGCTACTATTGAGATAATTGCCTATAAATCCAACTAAACAAGAGCAAAGCTTATTATGATCCTTATAATATCAAAGGATTTGCACTATTCCCTGTCTGCTGATCTTTACCCTCTATTTTCTCATCCAATTCCCAGAAAGCTTTCCAGCTTCCATAAAATTTACATTTTAATATCCAATATAGTATTCTGCCTCTATGCAATGTGCCCAGCATTATCACATGAACACCTTGTGTCATCCACAAAATAAAAAATATAACATTTTTTTTGCCAGAAATAAAAACAAATAGAGAGGCCATGGCAAAGTAAACATTCACTTCAGAACTTAGTCCATAATTAGTAATCTATATTACTTTATTCAGTCTGAAAGATTTACGTATATGTTTACCTATTTGGTTTTTTTTCCAACTCAGTCCTTCATTCAGTTTACTTGTTTTTGAGATACAATTTTTGTAAGTTCTTTATGTGGGAAATTATTAATGATAATTTCATTTATCCATTTAAAATATCTTTCTTTACCCTTCACTTTCAAAAGATGATTTTGGTGATTTAAAAATTTTAGGTTGTCTTTGTTTTTCTCCACGCTGTAAAGATGCTCATCTACTACCTTCTGGGAGTATCATTTTTTCTGAGAATTCTCCCATTTATCTAACAGCTGTTTCTTTGAGGCAATATTTTATCTATATTTATGTAAAATGTTTTTTATACTTTTTCTACAAATTCACTGTAACAACCAGTAATAAGTTAGCTTCATTTGTTCTACTTGTAAATCATGATTTATAAATTTGTGTCTTTTGTACATACCAGGAGGATCAATACCATCCCAGTATTCTTCAAATATTGCTTCCCTCCACATTGCCTTTTTCTACCTCTAGAACACTTACTAGACATATATTAGCACATTCTCTCTTCCAAATATCCTTACCCTATATAATATTTCTCATATTGTTATCTATGCTATATTCTGTGAAATTTAGTCAGTTATATCTTCAAGTTTACCATCTCTTAACTTTAGTGGTGGTATTTTTTTAAACATTATACTTGTTTCTTTTATAAATTTGTCTTATTTTTACTAAAATAAAAAAGCTTTTACTTTTTTGTGTTTCCATTCTTTTTTCATATAACTTTAATAAGTTGTAAACAAATTTGCCACAAATATTTGTATTCACTAATTCCAAAGTCCCATAACTCCGAATCTAATTATGCCACTGTAGCATGATGGTTTAAAAAAAAGCCGTTATTATTTACAGAATTCCCCCATGATTGTAGTTATACTCCTTTATAGCAAATTTCAGGCTACCAGAGTTTTAAAAATTGGCTCTCAGTATTCCTGAATATTTAATAAGTTTTCATAGGCCATTATGAGCCAGTTCCAGTTCCAGCACCCTGCTTATTATCTCTGTTACTTCTTACTCATTGTGCCTTTTGTAATTTTGGATTATAAATTCATGTCTGGCACAGCTTAATTTTATTTTCTTTCTTTCTTTCTTTTTTCTTTCTTTCTTTCTTTCTTTCTTTCTTTCTTTCTTTCTTTCTTTCTTTCTTTCTTTCTTAATTCTTTAATTCTGTGTGGCCTTAATTGAGGGAGTTTCTGTCCAAAGAATTCTTATTTTATTCTTCCAGGCACTTTAAGGATTTCATTAATGCTCTAGGATTCCTGTACCATGCAGGTAGAATAATTTCAAGCTGCCAATCTGGCTGAAGAAGGCCTTTGATTAAGAGTGATCAAAGGAGAGATGTTTTATACTGAACTAATAAGGATGAAACAGACAAGCTGTCTTCTCATGTCCCCTTTGTCAGTGGATAGAAATAGTCTTCATTTTGGACTCCTTGATACTTTGCTGACTTTGTGAGTTTAACTATGCATTTAAAAGTATGTTAGTTATATTTCATCCATCATATTAGGTGTTCTGGAGAAGGGATTTATAAGCTACCTAATTTTCTACATTTCCAGAAGAGTTTATATAGAATTTTATGCCAGTTTCAATCAAATATATTAACTCTGCTTTAAAATTTTAAAATTTGTCAATAGGTTAAAAAAGAATTTTTTATGAATATAATTTATTTTCAAATTGGCTTACATACAACATCCAGTGCTCATCCCAACAAGTGCCCTCCTCAGTGCCCATCACCTACTTTCCCCTGTCTCCCAACCCCCACCAACCTGCAGTTTGTTCTCTGTATTTAAGAGTCTCTTAGGGTTTGCCTCCCTCCCTTTCTGTTTGTATCTATTTTTTTCCCCTTCCTTTCTGCCATGGTCTTCTGTTTGTAAAAAAGAATTTTTAAAACACCTCTGTAGGCGATGGTATAGCATTATACAAGTATGAGGATGCACAGTCAGCACAAGTAGGGTTTGACTTAAATTTCCCCACCAATAGCTGCAGGACGCACTGCAACCTTTACACATCTCTGCTTTCTTTTCCATTAAGATCACATAATGAGGTGGGTGCTTGGGTAGCTCAGTCAGTTAAACATCAGACTCTTGATTTTGGCTCAGATCATGATCTCACAATTTCTGAGTTCAAGCCCACATTGGGCTCCTCCATGCTAACAGAGTCCGTTTGGGACTCTGTCTCCTTCTCTCTCTGCTCCTCCCCCATGCACGTGCACACACTCTCTCTCTCAAAATACATAAAACTTAGAAAAAAAAAGATTACATAATTAGGGTTATTATGAGGGCAAATGAAATGATACATCTAAAGCATGTAGCATGGCGTCTGGCCTATAAAAAAGTTTAGTAAATAGTAGCTTAAAATATCTTTCATATCATGGAGTCATTTATGCAAATATTGTCATTGTTAAAATAATATTTAACTTTAATGCAGAATATTTATTGTATCTTCTAAAAGTTTTTAATTATTTATCTGTAGGAACCATTAAAAAATCAATGCAGGTATCTTGGAATTGCATTAATTTACCGAATCATAGATAGTAGAGTGTATTTAATTAGTGTAAAGTTATTGAATATTGTCATATCTATTTACGTTTCAAACTATGTTTTTCCCATGGAAACATAATCTTGAAAGAAAATGTATATATTTTTATGTGGTAGGAAATTTTTCTAAATGATTGCAAATATTTCTCAGTTAATTTTTTTTTTAGCTTTGTAGAAAATGTCCTACTTGTTTTGATTTTTAGAAATGCTTTTAAAACTGTTTGGGATAGAGCCTGTGACTCCAGGAACATGTTGAAGTTACAAAAGATATTCATCAATTTGATCTACCAAAGGCAAAAGAGAATCTGTGTTGCTTAGGATGGGACTGAGGGAAGTAGGAGGAGTGAGATGGAAAAGGAAGTGAGTGGGATGTTACTGTGTGTACTACTTCCCTTGGCCAACCAAATCTTTACTAAAATTCTATTCAAACATGGAAAATGTATGGAATGGGCCCCTTCTCACTCAAATATATATACATTGCCATTGTTTTTAGGCATGTAATATAATTGAAAGAAAATGAGATTCTTATATTTTTCCTTTGTTGATGACCTGTGTTTTCTCCCTCTGTTTCTTAATCCTTTAATTTCAGTATTTTCATCAATATTTAGCTCTATCTTAATCTATTATTTTTTCCTGAAACAGAATAAGCCCTTTTTGATTTGAAATTTCAAGTCTTCTTATATATTAGCAAAGTATTCTGTATTACCTCCAAAATTTTTTTTCAGAGAGAGAGGTGGGGGGGGCGGGGAGGAAGAGAGACAGCATGAACAGGGGTGAGGGACAGAGGGAGAGAGAATCCCAAGCAGGCTTCATGCTCAGCACAGAGCCCGATGCAGCACTCTATCCTGCAGTCCTGGAGATCATCACCTGAGCTGAAATCAAGAGTCGGATGCTCAAGCAACTGAGCCACCCAAGTGCCCCAGAGACTTTTTGTTTCATATTTTCTTTCCTTTTTTTCATAGTCCTCAATAATAATTGGTACATGAGCTCTTTTCTTTGTCTTCCACACCTGCCATCCTTTCTCTACTCAGTTTCATTTTAGTTATTTTATACTTTATTTGGTGATTTTTCTTAAAATCTCAGGGTCTGAACGTCATGTCTCTGGTTACTTTTTGTTTTACCCTGGCAGGTCTCCTCCTTTATTCTCCTAATAAGGTTTTTTTCATCAATAATGGCCTTATTTCTTCATTTTTTTCTCTTCCGTCTCCCATTTTAACTTACTGTTTTGTAATTTATTTCATCTTTTATTTCTCTTCTTTGGATTTTTGAAACTTAGATGCCATTTTATTTTTGAAATATAGTGAAAGTTTGCTTAAGTCCCTTTCCTACAGTAATTCTCCCTCCAATTTGTATTCATCTGATTCTTGATTTTTACATTTTCATCATTTCTAAAATTAATTTTTATTAAATTTCATATGATATGTCTGTTACTTACTACACAGTTAAGTCTGTGTAATTCTATCTTTGCCTGGTAATTGACTTAGTATCTGATAGTGATTTCCCCTTGGCTTTCTCTTGTTTTGATTAAACCTTTATAATTTGAGCCAGAAGGCTTGATATCTTAGCTATTTGGTTTGATATGAAAGACAGG
Source organism: Panthera onca (assembly GCF_046562875.1). Lineage (NCBI taxonomy): Eukaryota > Metazoa > Chordata > Mammalia > Carnivora > Felidae > Panthera > Panthera onca. The sequence goes on along the minus strand of NC_138348.1, from coordinate 82,607,414 downwards.
GAAACAGTGGTTGGGGACATAAATGTAATAATGTCAACAGCTGAAGTTTAACTTCTGTTGTGATAGAATATTATTTTCCATTTTTAAAACAATAATTTTTAGAACTGGTAAACATAATGATTTTTTCTTTCCTGGCACCTAAATTTAGTTATTATATTTTAATTTTAATCTTTTTAAGCTTAATTAACATAAAATATTATATTAGTTTTGGGTGTATAACATATTGATTCCTCAGTTCTATACATTACTCAGTGCTCACCACAATAAGTGTAGCTACCATCTGTCACCATACAGTATTAAAATATTATTGATTATATTCCCTATGTTATCTTTTTCATCTCCATGACTTATTTATTTTATAACTAGAAGTTTGTACCTCTTAACTCCCTTTATCTATTTCACACACCCCCTTATCCACCTTCCCTCTGGAAAGTTCTCTCTATATAAGAGTCTGTTTTTAGATTACCATGTAAGTGAAATCATATGGTATTTGTCTTTCTCTGTCTGACTTATTTCACTTAGCATAATATTAATGGTCCATCTATGTTATTGCAAATGGCAAGATCTTATGTTATTTTATGGCTAAGTAATATTCCTGTGTGTCTATGTCTGTGTATATCACATCACCTATTTATCCATTCATCTATCAATGGACACTTGTATTGTTTCCGTATTTTGGCTATAGTAAATAATGCTGCTATTAATGTAGGGGTGCTTATATATTTTCAAATTAGTGTTTCTTTTCTTTGAGTAAAAACCCAGTAGTTGAATTACTGGATCATATGGTATATCTATTTTTAATGTTTTAAGGAACATTCATGTTGTTTTCCACAGCAGTTGCACCAATTTACATTCCCACCAACAGTACACAAGGATTCCCGTTTCTCCACTTTCTTGCCAAGACTTTTTATTTATCATTCTTCTGATTCTAGCCATTTTGAATGGTGCGAAGTGATATCTTGTGACTTTGATTTATGTTTCCCTGATGATTGGTGATGAGCATCTTTTCATGTGTCTGTTGTACATGTCTGTGTCTTCTTTGAAAAAAAATGTGTATTCAGGTACTCTGCCTATTTTTTAATCAAAATTGTTTTGTGTTAGGTTGCATAAGTTCTTTATATATCTTGGATATTAAGCCCTTGTCAGATAGATCATTTACAGAGATCTTCTTCAATTCAGTAGCTTGCCTTTTTGTTTTGTTGATGGTTTCCTTTACCATGAAAAAACTTTATTTTGCTGTAGTCCTAATTTAATTTTGCTTTTGTTTCCCATGCCTCATGAGACATATCTAGAAAATGTTTCTATGGCTGATGTCAAAGAGATTATTGTGTGTGCTTTCTTTTAGGAGTTTTATTGTTTCAGGTCTCACATTTAGGCCTTTAATCTTTGTATATGATGTAATAAAGTGGTCCAGTTTTATTCTTTGTACGTAGCTGTCTAGTTTTGTCAACACCATTTATTGAAAAGACTATCTTTACCCCTATTGTATATTATTGCCTCCTTTGTTTTAGATTAATTGGCCATATAAGTATGGGTTTATTTCTGGGCTCTCTATCCTGTTACATTGATCTATATATCTGTTTTTGTGCCAGTACCATACTGTTTTGATTGCTATAGCTTTGTAATAAAGTTTGAAATTCCAGGGCATGGTATCTCCAGCTTGTTTTTCTTCCTCAAGTTTGCTTTGTCTGTTCAAGGTCTTTTGTTGTTCCATACAAATTTTACAATAATTTGTATTATTTGTGTGAAAAATTTTGTTGGTATTTTGGTAGGGATTGCACTGAATCTAGATTTCTTTGGATAACATGGACATTTTAATGATACTAACTCTCCCAAGCCATAAATGTGGTATACATTTCCATTTGTTTTCTTTTATCAGTGTTTTATAGTTTCAGAGGATATGTCTTTTACCTCCTTGTTTAAATTTATTCCTAGGTGTTTTATTCTTTTTGGTGTAGTTATAAATGGTATTGTTCTCTTAATTTCTCCTTCTGCTACTTTGTTATTAGTTTATAAAAATGTGATATATTTCTGTATATTAACTTTGTAGGCTTCAACTTTACTGAATTCATTTATCAATTAATAGTTTTTTGGTGGAGTCTTTCAGGTTTATGTATATAGTTTCATTGCTTCATAGCATTTTCGTTAAGATCGAGTGTAATATCTGTGCATAGTATCATGTCAATGCGATAATAACTGTTTTACTTCTTCTTCTCCATTTTGGATGCCTTTTATTTCTTTTTCTTGTCCAATTGCTGCAGTTAGGACTTTCAGTACTGTGTTGAATAAAAGTGGTGAGTGTAGCATCCTTGCTTTATTTCCTAATCTTAATCTTACAAGAAAATCAGTTTTTCACCATTGAGTATGATTTTAACTGTGGGGTTTTCATATATGGTTTTTAATATGGTGAGTCCTGTTCCTTCTAAACCCAGTTTGTTGAGAGGTTTTAAAGTGAGTAATTGTTGTATTTTGTAAAATGATTTTCTGTATCTTTTGAGATAATCATATGATTTGTAACCTTTCTCTTATTAATGTGATGTATAACACTGATTTGCAAATATTGAACCACCTTTGGTCTCTGGAATAAATCCTGCTTGATCGTGGTGAATAATTTTTTTTAGTATTGTTGAATTTGGTTTGCTAATACTTTGTTGAGGATATTTGCATCTATGTTCATCAGAGATACTAGCCTACAGTTTTGGAGTCTTTGTCTGGTTTTGCTATCAGGGTAATTCTGGTCTCACAAAACAATTTTGGAAGTTTTTCTTGCTCTTTGATTTTTCAGAATAGTTTGAGAAGAATAGGCATTAACTTTTCTTTAAATATTTAGTAGAATTCACCCATGAAGCCATCTTGTCCTAGACTTTGTTTGTTGGGAGCGTTTTGATTCCCGATTCAAGTTTCATTACTAGTAATCAATCTGTTCAAATTTTCCTTTTCTTCCTGATCCAGTTTTGGAAGAGTGATTGTTTCTAGGGATTTAGCCATTTTCTAGGTTGTCCAATCTGTTGGCATATAATTTTTCATTATATTCTTTTATAATCCTTTGTATTTCTCTGGTGTTGGTTGTTATTTCTCCTCCTTAATTTCTGATTTTATTTCAGTCCTCTCTTTTTTTTCTTGATGAATATGGCTAAAGTTTTATCAATTTTGCTCATTTTTCAGAGAACCACCTCCTGGTTTCAATGATCTTTCCCATTGTTTTTTAAGTTGCAATCTCATTTATTTTTGCTCTCATCTTTATTATTTCCTTCCTTCTACTATATCTGGCTTTGTTCTTTTTTTTAGCCCATTAAGGTGTAAGGTTAGGTTGTTTATTTGACATTTTTCCTTTTTCTCTGGAAGTTGTCAGGTATCACTCTAACTGTTCTCTAAGAACTGCTTTTGCATCTTCTGAAAGACTTGAGATGTTGTGTTTTCATTTTCATTTGTCTGAAGGTATGTTTTCATTTCTTCTGATTTCTTGGTTGATCCATTTATTGTTTAGTAGCATTTGCTTAACCTCCATATATTTGTGTTCTTTCCAGATTTTTTCTCATAATTGATTTTTAGTTTCATAACATTGTGCTCAGAAAAGATGCATGGTATAATTTCTACCTTCTTGAGTTTATTGAGACTTGTTTTGTGATCTAACATGTGATCTATTATGGAGATTGTTCCATGTGCACTTGAAAAGAATATGTATTCTGCTATTTGAGGATAGAATATTTTGTATATATCTGTTAGATTCATCTGGTATAATGTGTCATTTAAAGCCACTGTTTCCTTGTTGATTTTCTGTCTGGGTGATCTGTTCATTAATGTAATGGGGTGTTAACCCCTACTGTTGTATTACTATTAATTTCTCTCTTTATGTTGTTAATATTGGCTTTATATATTTAGGTGCTTCTACACTGGGTACATAAATATTGGTAATTCTTGTATCCTCTTGTTGGGTTTTTCTGCTTGTCATTATGTAGTGCCCTTCTTTGTCTGTTGCTACAGTCCTTGCAGAGTTTATTTTGTCTGAAAGAAATATTATTACCCCAGCTTTTTTCGGGTTCCATTTTCATAGTATATATTTTTCTATCCTTTCACTTTCAATCTGCATATATCTTTAGTTCTGAAATGAGTTTCTTTTAGGCAGCATATAGATGGGTCTTTTTTTTTTTTTCGTTTTTTTTCCCCATTCAGTCACCCTGTCCTTTGATTGGAGCATTTAGTCCATTTACACTTAAAGTAATTATTGATAAGTATATACTTTTTGCCATTTTGTTAATCGTTTTCTCATTGTTTTGTAGTTTTTCTCTGTTCCTTCCTTCTCATGCTCTTTCCCCATGTGGTTTGATGGCTTTCTTTAGCGTTATGCTTGGATTCCTTGCTCTTTATTTTTTGTGTATCTACTATAGATTTTTGATTTGTGGTTAGCATTGGTTTCAGATCTAACATCTTGGGTATGTAGTAGTCTATATTAAGTTGATGGTCTCAAGTCAAACACATTCTAAAAGGACTGAATTTTTATTCCCCTCTCAATGTTTTATGTATATGAATGATATCATATTTTACATCTTTTTCTTTGGTCATTCCCTTGACTGATTTTTGTAGATAAAATTGATTTTGCTACTTTAGTGTATTAACCTCATTACTGGCTTTATAAGTGATTAATCTACTACCTTCTAATTATTAAAAGTGATATATCTAGAGATTTTTATAGACATATCTTCTTTCTGGTCATATAACTAAATTATCTTAATACTTTTATAGAATTATATTGTAATCCCTTGAGTTTTCTAGCTATAATATTATCTTCAAATAAACTAATTATTAATATGTTCACTGTTGGGTTTTGGTAAATAGTGTTTATATCTTTCTACCTGTACTTTGAGGTTTTTATTTGTGTGTTTTAGTAGTGGCTCTTGGATCTTAACAAAAAGCTTTTGCATTAGTTTCCTACTGCTGTAACAAATTACCACAATTTAATGATTTAAAACAACACACATTTATTATCTTAAATTTCTGGTGGTCAGAAGTCTGAAATGGGTTTTACTGGGCTAAAATCAAGGCATTAGCAGTACTGCATTTCATTTGTAGACTCCAGTCGAAAATCTCTATCCTTGCATGTTTCAGCTTCTAGGGCTGCACAATTCTTTGACTTGTGGTGCCAGTTCATCTTTAAAGCGAACAATAGTTTAGTCTTTGTCAAGACATCATCTCTTTTGACTCTGCTGTCTCCCTTTTCCCCATTTAAGAAACTTGAGTATCACACGGTCCTGAGTCCACCTGGGTGTTCCAAGCTGCTCTTCTTAATGTCAGCTGGTTAGCAATCTTAATTCTATCTGCAATTTTAATTGTCTCTTATTCCTGCCATCTCTAAGGAACCACGATTCTGCCTTTCAAAGCCTCTTGTCATTTGTTGATAAAAATTAAGTGATTTTCTCCTTTGATCTGATATAATGAATTTTGGTGGTAGATTTTCCAGGATTGAACCATCCTTTTCTTCTCAGAACAAGCTCTAATAGTGTAAGGTATAGTGTTCTATTTTTAATTCTGCAGAATTCAAGTTTTTAGCTCATTTTAAAATTTTACCTATAAAATCATGACAGCTTAATCTTTATTTCTGGGATGATGCTTTTAAGGATAAGTTTGCTTTTAAAATGTATAGGGAAGGTTTTGACTTTTTTCTTTAAGATAGTATAAGAGAGGGGTGTCTGGGTGGCCCAGTCAGTTGAGCATCTGACTTCCACTCAGGTCATGATCTCCCGGTTTGTGAGTTCAAACCCCATGTTGGACTCTGTGCCGACAGCTCAGAACCTGGGGCCTGCTTTTGGTTCTGTGTCTCCCTCTCTCTCTGTTCCTCCCCTGTTTTCTCTCTCTCTCTCTCTCTCTCTCTGTCTCTGTCTCAAAAATAAATAAACATTAAAAAAAATTTTAAAAAGATAGTATAGGGGCGCCTGAGTGGCTCAGTCAGTTAGGCAGTCGACTTTGGCTCAGGTCATGATCTTGCAGTTCGTGAGTTCAACCCCCGTGTCAGGCTCTGGGCTGACAGCTCATAGCCTGGAGCCTGCTTCGGATTCTGTGTCTCCCTGTGTCTGCCCCTCCACTGCTTGCACTCTGTCTCTCGCATTGTCTCAAAAATAAACATTTTTAAAAAATTGAAAAAGATAGTATAAGAGAAATGTCTGCCATAGAGAAGATAAGACTTAGGGTGTGACATTATCAGAGTCAGTTTTAATAATTTATATACTAGGGGCACCTGGGTGGCTCAGTCGGTTGAGTATTCCACTTTGGCCCAGGTCATGATCTCCCGGTTTGTGGGTTTGAGCCCTGCATCCGGCTCTGTGCTGATGGCTCAGAGCCTGGAGCCTGCTTTGGATACTGTGTGTGTGTCTCTCTCTCTCTCAAAAATAAACATTAAAATTTAAAAAAATTGTATTCTATAAAACTCTCCATTTTCTAAATTATCAAATTTATTTAGGAGTGTTTCATTTAATATTTTCTAAGTCTTGGAATTCTTCTAGTGTCTTTAAAGTTCCTTTACCAAACATTATATGATACTTTTTTCCTCCTTTTCTTTATTGTTTGACTTTCTTTTTTTTGACTAATGTCTTAATTGAATGCTTAACTCATTTTTTCATTCATTTTCCACAACAAAACCATATAATTCTTTCTATATATGTTTTTGCATTTAAGTATATCTCATGAGTTTTGATTTGAAATGTCTTTTGTTGTTAATGTCCAGAGGAATAATAATTTTTTTTTACATAAATTTCCTCTTTGGTCAAAGACTACTTACCTAGAAAAATGTGTCAAGTGCCAAGTTAACTTTGATTTTTAATAAAATAATGTTATGAAAGGATATAATGTTTATTTTTTCAGAATTTATTAAAGATTTCTTGTACTGTATCAGTTTTAAGTTCTCTATCTATATTATTAATTGTGTATTTAATGTGTAAAATATGAAAGAAATATAGGGATATTCCTACTCTGGGTATTTTTTTTAAGGATTTTCCTGTTTTCAGTGTTTGGTTGCTGTGTTTGCTTTATAAAGGCTTATGCTTATGTTTTCTTTGAGGAGGCTACAATTTATCCTTAATATCCTCACTTTGTCTCATTTTAATGTCTTTGGACTTTAATTCTGTTTTTATCTGTTACTAATATTGCTTCCTCTGCTTTTCACATATTGTATTTGCCTTGTTCACTTCTTTTCATCTTTTAATTTTCAACTTATTTTCCTGTTTTTATTATTTTTCTTGTAAACTGCAAATAGATATTTTTTGACCCAGCCTTTCTTTGACATTGACATTTGTTAGGATAATCAGTATATAAGCTTTTATTTCTTCCAATACATTTTATGTGTATTTTATGTGTTTACTTAAGTATATTTGTTAAATATTCCTTTTCTTAATTTTCTGGGTTGGTCAATTTTTCCTTCATTTTCTTTTCCCCATTCAATCCTCAGTCATCCATTGTTAATTTCAATGTGTTTTTCCATTTTGCTAGTGCTTACATGCTCCTTCTGATGAGTCATAATTAAATCTATATTCCCCTTTAATTGTATCAAAATTAATAAGTATGCCTATAACATTTTACCAACCTTTTTAAATAATGCATGCTAAATAAGTTCAGAACCTTTTTCTCTGCCCTCTCAACTCCCTACAATTTTTTGTAAAACAGTTCAGAATTTTTACTACTAGGCTACATGTAAGCTATCATTTTCCCAGGAAACCTCTATCTTGAATATTGAGTTTATCATTCCCTTGTATCATTTTATAAATTTTCTGAATATATATTTCCATCAACAATATATTCCTTAGTTTTGAAGATTTTCTCCCCCACTTTATAGAAATAATATCATATGGCATATATATTTCTGTAACTTGAATTATTTGCCTAACATTAGTGAAGTTCTTTATTCTGATGTGTATTATTCTGGTTTATTCATTTTTACTGAACTATATTATTACATCCTATGACTATCATTAACCTATTCTCATTTTGATAGACATTTGTATCCACTTTGAAGGCTATTACATACAGTGCACCTGTGAAACTTTTGCACATTCCATCCCTCAGAATAAAATTCATCAGGGTGAGTAAGAGATCCTATTAAGTCATTCTTTCTGTCTTTTCTTATGTTCCCATGTCCACTCCCTAGTATCTGATCCCAGGTCTTCTCTCCCTCCAGGAAAACAATGAAAGCTCCCAGACATATCATCTCCTAAAGATAGACACAGTAGTTGGGAAAAATGGTACAGTGGAAGGTCGTTACTGTACCTATACCACTATTGTCTATTTAGCTTACCCAAACCTGCAGATGCTATTATTTTTCAAAGTACATAAATAGTTTTGTAATTAATACAAAGGCATTCTATGTTGTTATTTAATTCTGATTACTTTTTGCCATTATTTTCTCAACGAAAAGCTAGAGGTACAATTATATGAAGTTCTATAGATTTTTTTTTCATTTTTGTTTTTGAAGTATAGCTGTGTATGTTATATTAGTTTCAGGTGTGCATCATAGTGATTCAACAATTCTACACACTACTTACTTCTCATAACAATAAGTGTAGTCACCATCTCTCACCATAGAAAGTTATTACAATATTATTTACGAAATATCCTATGCTGTACTTTTAATGTGTGTGACTTAATTATCTTATAACTGGATGTTTATACCTACCTATGTAGCCCATGCCCCAACCCACCTCTTGCATTCTTTTTTTTTAATTGAAGTATAGTAGACACACAATGTTACATTAGTTTCAGGTGTACAACATAGTGATTCGACATTATGTTATACTATGTTCACAAGTGTAGCTACATCTATCACCAAACAGTGTTGTTACAATACTACTGATTATGATAAATATGCTATAACTTTTATCCTGGTGAAATATTCATTCCAAAAGTACAACCCTGTGTTTCCCACTCTCCTCCTTCCATTTTTCCCATCCCCCCATCCACCTTCCCTCTGGCAACCATCAATTTCATTTGTGTATTTTTATGGGTCTTTTTCTGCTTTTTGTTTGTTTATTCATTATTTTTTGTTGTTAGATTTCACATATAAGTGAAATCATACAAGTCTTTCACTTAGCACAAATCCTTTAGGTCCATCCATGTTGTCATAAATGGCAAAATCTCATTATTTCTTATGGCTGAGTACTATTCCATCGTGTGTGTGTGTGTGTGTGTAGTGTGTCACACATCTTTATCCATTCATTTATCACTGAATACTTGGTTTGTTTCCATATCTTGGCTATCATTAATAATGCTTCAATATACACAGGGGTGCATATATCTTTCCAAATTAGTGTTTTCATTTCCTTTGGGTAAATATCCAATAGTGGAATTACTGGATCATATGGTGTTTCTAATTGTTTGAGTACCCTCCATACTGTTTTCCATAATGGTTGCACCAGTTTACATTTCTACCAACAATGCATGAGGGTTTCCTTTTCTCCACATCCTCACTAACACTTACTTCTTGTCTTTTTTATTCTAGCTATTCTGGTGTAAGGTGTAATATTACATTTTCTTGTGGTTTTGATTTGCTTTTCCCTAATGATTAGTGATGTTAAGCACCTTTTCATGATTCTGTTGGCCATTTGTATATCTTTGAAAAAACTCCCTGTTCAGATTCTCTGCCCATTTTTAAATCAGATTGTTTATTTCTTTTGCTGAGTTGTATATGGTCTTTTTTTTTTTTTAGATATTAACCCTTTACTAGATTATATCATTTTCTAATATCTTCTACCACTCAGTAGGTTGCCTTTTTGGTTTGTTGAGTTTCCTTCACTGTGCAAAAGCTTTTTTATTTTAATGTAGTCCCAATAGTTTAATTTCATTTTTTTCCATTGCTTTAGGGGATATATCTAAATATGATGCTAAGGCTGATGACCAAGTGATTACTGTCTAAAAACACAGCATTCTTTCTTGATAAAAACCCTCAAAAAGTAGGGATAGAAGGAACATACCTCAACATCATAAAGGCCATATATGAAAGGCCCATAGCTAATCAACCTCAATGGGAGAAAACTGAGAGCTTTTCCCCTAAGGTCAGGGACACGAGAGGTATGTCCACTCTCAACAGTATTGTTCAACATAGTACTTGGAAGTCCTAGCCTTAGCAATAAGACAACAAAAAGAAATAAAAGGCATACAAATAGGCAGGGAAGAAGTCAAACATTCACTCTTCACAGACAACATGTGATCCTTTGTGTGGAATACCCAAAAGACTCCACACACCACACACACACACAAACTGCTAGAACTGATTCATGAATTCAGCAAAGGTGCAGGATATAAAATCAAAGTACAGAAGTAGGTTGCATTTCTAGGCACCAATAATGAGGCAGCCAAAAGAAATCAATTCATTGATCCCATTTACAATTTCACCAAAATCCATAAGATACCTAGGAATAAACCTAACCAAAGAGGTAAAAGATCTGTACATGGAACACTATAGAAAGCTTATGAAAGAAATTGAAGAAGACACAAATAAATGGAAAAACATTCCATGCTTATGGTTGAGAAGAACAAATAATGTTAAAATGTCAATACTACCCAAAGCAATCTACACATTCAATGCAATCCCTATCAAAATAACACCAGCATTCTTCACAGAGCTAGAACAAACAATCCTAAAATGTGTATGGAACAACAGAGGACCCTGTATAGCCAAAGTAATGTTGAAAAAAAAAAAAAGCAAAGCTGGAGGCATCACAATTCCAGACTTCAAACTGTATTACAAAGCTGTAATCATCAAAACAGTATGGTACTGGCACAAAACCAGACACATAGATCAATGGAACAAAATAGAGAACCCACAACTGGACCCACAAATGTATGACCAACTAATATTCATGAAGCAGGAAAGAATATACAGTGGAAAAAAAACAGTTTCTTGAGGCAAATGGTGTTGAGAAAACTGGAGGGTGACATGCAGAAGAATGAAACTGGACCACTTTCTTACACCATAGATAAAAATAAATTCAAAATGGCTGAAAGACCAAACTAAGACAGGAAACAATCAAAATCCTGGAGGAGGAAAGAGGCAGCAACCTCTTTGACCTCGGCCGCAGCAACTTCTTACTAGACATGTCTCTGGAGGCAAGGGAAACAAAAGCAAAAATGAACTATTGGGACCACATCAAGATAAAAATCTTCTGAACAGCAAAGGAAACAATCAGTAAAATGAAAAGGCAGCCTATGTAATGGGAGAAGATATTTGCAAATGACATATCTGGTAAAGGGTTAGTATCCAAAATCTGTGAAGAACTTATCAAACTCAACACCCAAAAAAGAAATAATCCAGTGAAGTAATGGGCAGAAGACATGAACATAGACATTTTTCCAAAGGAGACATCCATATGGCTAATAGACACATGAAAAGATAGTCAACATCACTCATCAGCAGGGAAATACAAATCAAAACCATGATGAGATACCACCTCACACTTGTCAGAATGGCTAAAATTAACAACACAAGAAACAACAGGTGTTGGCAAGGATGTGAAGGGGGAACCCTCTTACACTGATTTTGGAATGCAAACTGGTGCAGCCACTCTGGGAAACAGTATGGAGGTTCATCAAAAAACTGAAAATACAGCTACCATATGACCCACCATGTGCACTACTAGGTATTTGTACAAAGGATGCAAAAGTGCTGATTGAAAGGGGAATGTGCACCCCAATGTTCACAGCAGCACTATCAACAATAGCCAAATTATGGAAAGAGCCCAAATGTCCATTGACTGTTGAATGGATCAAGAAGATGTGGAAAATATATACAATGGAATATTACTTCGTGATCAAAAGGAATAACATCTTGTCATTTGTAACTGCATGGATGGAACTAGAATGTATTATGTTAAGGGAAATAAGTCAGATAAAGACATCATGATTTCACTCATATGTGGAATTCAAGAAATAAAACAGAGGAACATTGGTGTAGGAAAGGAAAAATAATATAAAAACAGAGGGAGGCAAACCATAAAAGACTCTTAAATACAAAGAATAAACTGAGGGCTGCTGGAGGGGCTTGAAGTGGGGGGATGGGCTAAATGGGTGACGGACATTAAAGAAGGCACTTGCTGGGATGAGCACTGGGTGATATATATAAAATAATGAATCACTAAATTCTACTCCTGAAACCATTATTACACTATGTTAACTAACTTGGATTTAAATTTTTAAAAATAATAATAAAGAAATAAAATTTTACTTTAAAAATTCTTTGGGATTCTCTAAAATGTCTGTGAAAGCCACATATTACTTTGGAATTAGAAAAAAAAATAAATTGTATTTATTAAATAAGATTACTGTCTATATTTTATTATAGCAATTTTGTGGTTTCATGTCTCACATTTAGGTCTTTAATCCATTTTGAGTTTATTTTTGTATATGGTGTAAGTGGTCCAGTTCCTTTGCATGTAGCTGTCCAGTTTTCCCAGCACTGTTTATTGAAGAGACTGTATTTTCCCCATTGTATATTTTTACCTCCTATGTGGTAGATTAATTGACTATGGGTGTGGCTTTATTTCTGTACTCTATTGTGTTTCATTGATGAGTGTAGTTTATTTATGTGCCAGTACCATAATATTTTCATTAGGCTAGCTTTGTAGTATATCCTGAAATCTGGAATTGATATATCTCTAGCTTTGTTCTTTGTCAACATTTCTTTGACTATTCAGGGCATTTTGTGTTTCCATACAAATTATAAGATTATTTGTTCTAGTTCTGTGAAAAATACTATTGCTATTTTGGTAGAGATTGCATCAAATCTGTAAGTTGTTTTAGGTTGTTTGGACATTTTAACAATATTAATTCTTCAAATCCATAAGCATTATGTTTCTATTTGTTTTTGCCATCATTTTCTTTGAACAATGCTGTATAATTTCAGAGTTCAGGTCTTTCATCTGTTTCATTAAATTTTTTCCTAGGTATTTCATTCTTTTTGATATGATTGTAAATGGAATTGTTTTCTACATTTCTCTTCCTGCTACTTCATTACCAGTATATACAAATGTAACAGATTCCTGTATGTTAATTATGAATTCTAAAACTTTACTGAATTAATTTATTACTTCTAATAGTTTTTAGTGGAATCCTGAGGGTTTCCTATAAATAGTATCATGTCATCTAAATTTGTGACAGTCTTACTTCTTCCTTACCCATTTAGATGCCTTTTGCTTCTTTTTCTTGTCTGATTGCTGTTGCTAGGATTTCCAGTACTGTGTTGAATAACACTGATGAGACAGGACATCCTCGTCTTGATCCTGATCATAGAGGAAATGTTCTGTGTTTTTCATGGGTATGATGTTAGCTGTGGGTTTTTCATATATGACCTTTATTATATTGAAGTACATTCTTTCTAAATCCACTTTTTTGAAAGTGTTTTTAACATGAATATATGCTATATATTTTGTCAGATGCTTTTCCTGTACCCACTGAGGTCATTATACAGTTTTTATCCTTGGTTATTTGAAGTTAATCACTTTGATTGATTTGTGAATATTGAACCACCCTTGTATCCCTGGAATAAATCTCACTTGATTGTGGTGAATAATTTTTAATGTATCCTTGAATTCTGCTTGCTAATATTTTGTTGAGAATTTTTGCATCTATGTTCATAGCCCTTAGTTTTCTTTCCTTGTAGTACCTCTTTTGGTTTTGGTATCAGGTTAATGCTGGCCTCATTGAATGAATTTGTAAGTTTTTCTCCCTCTTTAATTTTTTGGAATAATTTGAAAATAATAGGTATTCAATTTTCTTTAAATGTTTCATAGAATTCATTGGCCATCAGGTCCTGGACTTTTGTTTGTTAGGAGCTTTTTAGATCACTTATTCAGTTTCATTGCTAGTAATGTCTGTTCTACTTTCCTTTTCTTCCTGATTCAGTTTGGGAGATTGTTTATGTTTCCAGATATTTATCGATTTCTACTAGGTTGTACAATTTGTTAGCATATAATTTTTTGTAGCAGTCTTATACTCTGTTGTATTTCCCTGGTGTCAATTGTTATTTCTCCTCTTTTATTTCTGCTTCTATTTATTTAAATACTCTCTCTTTTTCCTTGATGATTCTGGATAAAGTTTTATAAATTTTGTTTACTTTTCTAAAAATAAGCTCTTAGTTTCATTGATCTTTACTCTTGTTTGTTTTGTTTTTTAGTCTGATTTTTTTTTATTCTGCTACAATCTTTATTATTTCTTTCCTTCTACTAGCGTAGGGATCTGTTTGTTCTTCTTTTTCTAGTTCCTTCAATTGTAAGGTTGTGTTGTTTACTTGTAATTTTTCTTGTTTCTTGAGGTAAGCCTGTATTGCTATAAACTTTCCTCTTAGAACTGCTTTACATGCATCCCAAAGATTTTGGGTCATTCTGTTTTCATTTTCATTTCTCTCCATGTATTGTTTTTATTTCCTCTGTGATTTTTTGGTTGCCCTATAAATTGTTTAGCCTCCATGTGTTTGTGTTCTTTCCAGTTTTATCTTGTTACTGATTTCTAGTTCTATATTATTGTGGTCATAAAAGACACTTGATATTTCAGTCTTTTCAAATTTATTGAGAATTGTTTTGTGGTCTAACATGTGATCTCTTCTGGAGAATATTCCATGTGTATGTGAAAAGTATGTGTATTCTGCTGTGTTTGGGTGGACTGTTCTGTGTATATCTATTAGGTCCATCTGGGCTGTGTGTCATTCAGAATCACTATTTCTGTGTTAATTTTATGCCTGAATGATCTATCCATTGATGTAAAGGGGATACTATGTCCCCTAATGTTATTGTATTGCTGTTAATCTCTTCGAGTCTGCTAATATTTGCTTTATATATTTAGGTGCTTCTATGTTGGGTGAATAGATATTTACAGTTTTTGTATCTTCTCACTGAATGGATTCCTTTATTGAAATGTAGTGTCCTTTTTGTTTTGAAGTCTATTTTGTCTGATATAAATATTGCTGTCCTTTTTTTTCCGACTCCTTTTGCATGATACATGTTTTTCCCTCTTTCCACTCAAAAAATTTCCTTCAGCATTTCTTATAAGGTTAGTTTTGTGTGATGAACTCCTTTGACTTATGTTTGTCTGTGAAACACTTTATCTCTCCTTCAATTCTGAATTATAATCTACCAGTAGAATATTCTTGATAGTAGGTCTTTTTCTTTCACTACTTTGAATACATCACGTCATTCCCTTCTGTCTTGCAAAGTTTCTATTTGAAAATCAACTTATAGCCTTATGGAGTTTCCCTCACATGCAACTGTTTTCTGTTTCTGCTTTTAAAATTTTGCTTTACCATTAATTTTTTACCATTATAATTACCTATCTTGGTGTGGACTTCTTTAGGTTCATCTTGTTAGGGGATCTCTGTTTTCCTGGACTTGGATGTATTTTTTTGCTCAGATTAAGGCGATTTTCAGCTATTATTTATTGAAGTAACTTTTCTGCCCTTTTTATTCTCTCATTTCCTTTAGTGATTATTATAATGCAAATATTATCACTCCTGATAATGCCACTGAGTTTCCTTAACCTCTTCTCATTTTTTATTCCTTTTTCCCTTTCTTGTTAAGCCTGGTTGCTTTCCATTACACTGTCTTCCAGATCTCTGATGTGTTATTCTGCATCCTCCAATCTGTTGTTGATTTCCTCTAGTGTATTTTTTATTTCAGTTATGAATTCTTTATTTATGACTATTTCTTTTTGTATTTTCCATCTCTTTGTTGAAGATCTAACAAATCATCTACACTCTTCTCAAGTCCAGTGAGTATGTTTGTGGCCAATAATTGAATTATTTATCAGACATATTGGTTATTTTCATTTCATTTAGATGTTTTGCTGTGCTTTTGTCTTGTTCCTTCATTTGGAAGATATTTCTCTATGTCGTAATTTTTCCTCTCTGTGTTTGTTTATGTGTATTAGGTAGGTCACGTATGTTTTCTGGTATTAAGTAATGGCCTTGTGAAGAAGAGGTCCTGTGGTACCCTATAGTATAAACCATCCTGGTCACCAAAACCAAGTGCTCCAGGGATGCCCCTGTAAGAGCTGTGTATACCCTACTGTTGTGGATGATTTGCAGTTACTTTCAGCCCAACCAGCTGCAATGACCTGCTGTGGGCACACTGGACAGGGTTCGGTCTTCGATCTTTGATGGTCTTGTTTGAGGTCATAATGGGCTTATTAGTGGATGGAGCCAGCAGTCAGACCAAATGTCTACAATTAGCCACTCTGACACAGTTTCAGGTATATGAGGGGTAAGGCTTGTTTCCTGTGCAGGTAGCCAAGAGGCTGGGCTGCTAGGACTGCGGACATGCTGGTATATGAAGTTATCTTCCTTCTGCTTCCCAGAGCCAGATGGATTGATGGATGCCTACTGAGGCAGGTGGGGTTAGGTGGAGTGAGTCTCTACAGGGAAACTCAGCAGTTGAGTACACAGTTTTAACAAGGTAGATGGAGAATATTTGCACTAGTTCCCACAAGGATGGGCTTTAAGCCCACTGATTTTTAAAGCTCTTCATGTTAAACCATGCTGATATTGAAAGCCCAATGTTATATGGACTCATCTTCCTGGCACAGGTGCCCAATGCAGGTGGTGCCTAGTGTGGGGTCAGATCCTCTTGCTTTTCCATGCTTGTGATGTCCCTCCCATTTGTGTCAATACCACGAAATATTTAGTACCCAGCTGTGTTTCCACTCCTCCTACACTTTTCTTTTTTTTTTTTTTAATTTTTTTTAATGTTTATTTATTTTTGATATAGAGAGAGACAGAGCATGAATGGGGGAGGGTTAGAGAGAGAGGAAAACACAGAATCTGAAGCAGGCTCCAGGCTCTGAGCTGTCAGCACAGATCCCGATGCGGGGCTTGAACTCACGGACCAGGAGATCATGACCTGAGCCGAAGTCATGACACTTAACCGACTGAGCCACCCAGGTGCCCCCCTCCTACACTTTTCAATGTGCCCTCCTCTCCACGAACAACTGTGGAAGTTCTGTTCTGCCAGTCTTCAGATCATTTTCAGAGTTAGTTGAATAAATATAGCTGTTATCTTGGTATATCTGGAGGACAAAGTGAGTCCAGGATCCTCCTAACCCATCCATCATCTTATATTACTCTCAACACATTCCTAAAGGAATGAAACCCAAAACAAGATTCGGTATTTACTGAAAATTATGTTTTAAGTAATGTAGGCTGTAGCATTAGCTTTTGGAAGGCAATCCTGTCAGAATATTTACCAATACTGAGCTTAGTCTTTACTAAAAGCCATTTGTCTTTTCATGTTGCTGCAAAACTTCATAATCCTCCATTGGATACTGGTGTAAATATCTCACACCACACCAACCTGCCAAATGGCAGTGTAATTATTTTTTTAAGTTTATTTATTTTGAGGGTGTGTGAGAAAGAGAGCATGCAAGTGGAGTAGGGGCAGAGAGAGAGGAAGAGAGAGTCCCAAGCAGGCCTCATGCTGTCAACACACACCCAACACAGGGCTCAAATCCACAAACCATGAGATCATGACCTGATCCAAAACGAGGGGTCGGATGCTTGACTGAGCCACCCAGGTGGCCCTGGTGTAATTAATTATTTAATCCAAATCTGAGACCTAACATTTTATTTATTCAATTTCATCTTATTAGATTGATGCTAAAACCTCCTAAACTATAATTCTAATTATAGAATTATAATTCTAATTTCTGTTAAGAAAAATAACAGTATGCTGAAAGATTTGGATGATATATATTTATATGATCTTTTCTTTTTTTCTTTTGTGTAGGTCGAAAGTTTAAAAAGTTCAATAAAGTCAGAGTTATGAGAGCATTGGATGCCGTTGCTCTCCCACAGCCTGTGGGCATTCCAAATGAAAGCCAAGCCCTAAGCCAGAGAATCGCTTTTTCACCAAATCAAGACATACAGTTGATCCCCCCATTGATTAACCTACTAATGAGCATTGAACCAGATGTGATCTATGCAGGACATGACAACACCAAACCTGATACCTCCAGTTCTTTGCTGACAAGTCTTAATCAACTAGGCGAGAGACAACTTCTTTCAGTAGTCAAGTGGTCTAAATCATTGCCAGGTAATAATAATTTGTATATAATAGCATGAAATGGAAATTTTACCATATTTGTTGTACTAGGAAAACTGTTAAGGCCTGTTCAGTAAATTAAGTATTGTCTAAACAGCATGTTATAGTATGCATTTCAGCAGTGTGAAATACTTATCTAGGATCCTAAATAATATGTTGCTTGTCTAGGACCCTACTGTGTGCTATGGAAATACAATAGTCATAGATAATACTTTGAGTCTTGATGATTCAAGAATTACGTGATTGAAACAATTAAGGAAGAGCATAAGTTTGTATGTTAAAGCACAGATGTTATAGTAGTTCAGAGAAAGACAAATTGAACATCTTCTTAAAAGTGTGTCTTCCATTCTAAGTGCTAATTTAACCAAATTTAACAAACTTCAAATGGTTGAAAATAAAACTGGATGTTTCTATTCATATAATATGTCAAAACAGTATTCAGAGTACAGTGGGGTGCTTAAAGTTAATTAAGAAACATAACTGATAAACATATGTAAATAATTTGGACATAGAGAAATGAATTTCTTCCAGTCACTATTTTCTCTAATTTATACTCAGACAAAGCAGATAACAGAATTTGGGTTGTACCATCATGAAGGGATTTAAGTCACTTTATTTAATAACTAGTTTGCTTCCTTAGCACAGCTCCATATGAGCCTAGAGGTTGAAGGAATTACAAGGATGCATTTTTCACTTGGCTAAATCTGAGACTACAGAGCCAGGAGAACACATGGGTAGCCATTACTTGTGGAAGCATTAATCCCATAAGTAAAAATAAAGCAGTTTTTTAAATTACAATCTCTTCACACCAAAAATATCCTTATGCTTTTTTAGACCAGTTTATTTTACCAGTATCTAATCAAGAATTGAACATATGCCATTTTGGTCTACAAGTAAATTCAACAGCCTTTTTTAAAGAATTTTTTTCTCGGGGCGCCTGGGTGGCGCAGTCGGTTAAGCGTCCGACTTCAGCCAGGTCACGATCTCGCGGTCCGTGAGTTCGAGCCCCGCGTCAGGCTCTGGGCTGATGGCTCGGAGCCTGGAGCCTGTTTCTGATTCTGTGTCTCCCTCTCTCTCTGCCCCTCCCCCGTTCATGCTCTGTCTCTCTCTGTCCCAAAAATAAATAAAAAACGTTGAAAAAAAAAAAAAAAAAAAGAATTTTTTTCTCAATTTGCCTTAATATATTTCTGTTATTATTTTACCTGAAATGTTTGAAATACTTGTTATTGAAAATCCAAGGTTATGTGAAACAGAAAGAAATATAGGTTCCTGTTTGTTGAATCTTTTAAAAAATACACTTTGATAAAAATTAATAAAATTCACTATTCTAATGGAGATAAAGTAATTTTATAGAAAATTCCAAATAACCAGGTTCTTATTAGCTCCATTGTTACTGAAAGTCTTGGACAGGTAATTTTTTTCTGTTAGAAAACTTCTGAATTTTTAAAACTTGCTGTAAAGTGGTTATCAAATTTGATAGATCTCTATTAAATTATTGCAATAGCATTGAACTTCTTCTGTTTAAAAATATGAGTAATATGTGTTTAACTTTTCTTAGTTTTTATATTATTTGGAAAAGTGATTTCTTTGATTTTGATTGATACAGTTTGTATTTTTTGCATTTTGGAGGTTCTTTACTATTTAAAAACATTCTACTATCAGTTGGCAAATTTAGAAAATAACCAGTTATAGCTTAAAAGATAATTTATTCACTTTGGGTAAAAGCTAGTGTACATTTTAAGTTGAAACACTTCTCTGTGAAGCTATTTCATCCTCACATTTCCAAAAACAGTGAGAGAAAATTTTTACACTGAATTTAGTGGCAACTTTTTTAATAATTCCAAAATGTAATTTGTGTGTAAGTAAAAAAGAATGATGGCATCTACCAGTATTACAGGTACTGTTTCTATTACCTGTAACAATAAGGGAAGCTTATTTGATAATCTATTTTGATAATTTCGATTAGCAAATGATTGTGTGGCCTGTGCTCTTTTAAACTATATTTGCATGGTCTACATAGTGTATGAATGATGAAAATGGTCAGTGAACCATATATATTGATCTTTTTGAAAGGACTCACATATATAAAGTAATCTGGTATCATTAGCTACTCAATACCTTTCAGTTGACTTTTAGTCAGAATAGTTTTTATTCATTTGATTCACTCAGTAAGTGTCTATAGCATGCTGTATGCATGATGTAACAATTAAACAGTAATGTTAGAAAGAAAAGCCAAAAGTCTGAGCTCATAGTGTGAACACATTTGGATGCAACATATCCTAGCATTTGGTGATCAATTTTTCATGAGAGAAACTTATTTTATCCATTCACTCACATGTTAACTTGGTTAAATGAGGTCTGTTAATAAGTCAGGATGTCAGTTTACTTATTTACAGTGCAAGAATGATGCTGCTAGTAAAACATGTTGGCAGATCAGGTGATTCTTTCACAATAGGAAAGAGTATTTTGGAAGTCAGATTAAGATCAAATGTAAAACAACAACAACAACAACAACAACAAAAGTAACAGTATGCCTAAGGGCTCCATGGTGTATATCTACAGGTCCCTGTGAGAATGCTTGTTGCCTGGTCAGGGCTTCCTCATTTTTTCTTTATTTGTGCTCTTCTATTTTCTTGGACCCATGAAGGTAATTGCATCCTATCCAACATCTCTCTCATATGTCAGAGATATCATTGCTCCTATGTAATGGAGACTTGCAAGATGCTTTAGCTTCATGGTAACACATTTAAAATATCTCTTAAGATATATTACATCTGACATATTGTATCAGTTATGTGAATGATTTTACATTGACATTTAGCCGTAACATCAGTGGGTAATATTTTCTTATTTGGAACTTGAAGCAACACAATATTTGCAAATTTTAGAAAAATTAACAAAGACAGAGGTCAGGAGGATAGAAGAATAGGAGAATCTTGAGCTCACCTCATCCCAGAGACACGCCGAAATAACAGCTGTATCTGTGAAACTAACTCTGAAAATGATGTGAATATTGGCAGAACAAACCTTCCACAATTAATCATGGAGAGGAGACCACATTGAAAAGAAGAAAAGGGGCAGGGACATGGTTGGGAACCAAAGGCCCGTAAGACTAACCACAAATGGAAGGGACACCGTAGCATGGTGAAGCAACAGGATCAGACCCTACACCAGGCACCTGCAGCACTGGGGATGTGCACTGGGAAGACAAGTCCTCCTAACATCTGACTTTGAAAACCAACGGAGCTTAACTTGGCAAGCTTTGAAAATCTGGAGGGCCTAACTCTGGGTACATTGAAAACCAGTGGACTTAGCTTCAGGGAGACCAAAGGGGCATAGGAAACTGGGACCTCCTCTACTTAAAGAGCTAGCATAGTAAGTAACCCTACTGACTCAACACAACATATAGCGCAGTTTGAATAGTGCCTGGAATATACATGGAGAGTTATTGACTAATCTTAGAACATGGGCTGGAGGGACATGCATCAATAGGAAATTTCCTCAGGAACAAAAGTGTTGGCAGACATCATTTCTCTTCCCCTCCCCCAACCTAGCTGGACACTTGTGGATATCAGCAGGAACACCTGCTATCTTGCCAGCACCATGCACCCCAAGTCACGTTTCCATGCAAACCCACTTCATCTCTTCCACTTCAGCAGGCATTCCTCAAAAGGAGCTCCTGCCCTTATATACTGTGCAAACAGCCCAAAAGGGACCAATGCCATTCCTAAGTCACTCCTGCCCTGGGGATAGCAGGGAATAACCCTCAACACCAGCACATGGGCACTTCCAGTAGCTGAGCATTTTAGCTGGCCACTCAAAGAGAGCCCCCTGTTTACTGTGCCTGTTGCTGTGACAGCCATCCTGGATGGAAAATTTGATCTGACTGCCAGCCCCAACTACCAACAAAAGCTACTCAGGGGGCCACGTAAGGAGAGTACTCTGCCAATTGGTGTGTACATAGTTGCAGAAAACAGAGTACTGACAGCTAGCCTGACTGCCAACACCAACTGTCGAGAAACCCATGATTATCTCAGATATGCCTTACAAAAGCACAGGGACCAAACCCTGTCCTGTGAAACCACAGCAGGTAAAGCCAGTCATTGCAGCTAACTGGACTGAAAGTTCAGTCAGCTAGTGGATTAGCCACAACAGCAGTGCTCACACAGCCAATATCCAGGAGACACCCCGGGAGCACATGGTTCTGGTGAACAGGGGACATTGACTACCAGGCACCACAAAACCTCTTCTTCACAAGACCACTACTTTTAATACCAGGAAACATAGCTGTCCATCTACCTATAAACAAACAGAGTTAGCCAAAATGGGGCAGAAGACTATGTCCCAAATGAAAGAACTGGACAAAATCATAGTAAAAGATCTAAATGAAATAGAAATAATATGCCTGATAAATAATTCAAAGTAATGGTCATAAAGATATTCACTGGACTTAAAAAAATAGTGGTGGATCTCAATAAGGCCTTCAACAAAGAATTATAAAATAAACAAAAAAACAGTCAGAAATGAATAATACAATTACTGAAATAAAAGTATACAGGAGAACTAACAGCAGATTAGAGAATGCTGAACAAATCAGCATCTGGATGACAGAGTAATGGAAAGCAAACAAGATGAACTTAAAAAAGAAAAACTGAATCATAAAAATTAAAGCATGGTTAAGGGAACTCAGTAACATCATTAAGTATAATAACATTCATGTTATAGGGGGTACAGAAGGAGAAAATAGAGAAAAGAGGAAAGAAACTTATTTGAAGAATTAAAAGCTGAAAACTTCCCTTCCCAGACAAGGAAATAGCATTCAAGTCCAGGAAGCATAGAGAGCCCCTAAGAAGATGAACACATGGAGGTCCACACCAAGGTAGATAATAATTAAAGTGGCAAAAAGTAATGAGAAAGGAAAAATTTTAAAGCAACAAGACAAAACAGTTACATACAAGGGAAATCAGTTGTATTTCTATACACTTATAATGAAATAGCAGAAAGAGAAATTAAGAAAACATAACCATTTACAACTGCATCAAAAACAATAAAATATCTGAGTAAACTTAACCAAGTAATATGAAAGACCTGTACTCTGAAATCTATAAAATATCAGTGAGGGAAATTGAAGACAACACAAACAAATGGAAAGATATTCTATGATCAAGGATTGGAAGAGCTGATATTGTTAAAATGTCCATATTACACAAAGCAATATTCAGATTTAATTCAATCCCTATTAAAATACCAACAACGGGGCACCTGGGTGGCTCAGTGGGTTGAGCGTCCGACTTCGGCTCAGGTCATGATCTCACGGTTCGTGAGTTCGAGCCCCGCATTGGGCTCTGTGCTGACAGCTCGGAGCCTGGAGCCTTCTTCACATTCTGTGTCTCCCTCTCTCTCTGCCCCTTCCCTGCTCATGCTCTGTCTCTGTCTCAAAAGTAAATAAACATTTAAAAAATAAATAAATAAAATAAAGGGGCGCCTGGGTGGTGCAGTCAGTTAAGCGTCCGACTTCAGCCAGGTCACGATCTCGCGGTCCGTGAGTTCGAGCCCCGCGTCAGGCTCTGGGCTGATGGCTCGGAGCCTGGAGCCTGTTTCTGATTCTGTGTCTCCCTCTCTCTCTGCCCCTCCCCCGTTCATGCTCTGTCTCTCTCTGTCCCAAAAATAAATAAAAAACGTTGAAAAAAAAATTAAAAAAATAAATAAATAAATAAATAAATTAAAATACCAACAGCATTTTCCACAGCACTTGAACAAACAATCCTAAAATTTGTACGGAGCCACAAGAACCCAAAGAGCCAAAGCAATCTTGAAAAAGAACAAGGCCGAAGGTCACAATCCCAGACTTCAAGAAATACTACGAAGTTGTAGCAATCTAAACAGTGTGGTACTGCCATAGAATCAGACCTATAGATCAAAGGAACAGAATAGAAAACCCAGAAGTAAACCCACAACTATATGGCCAATTAATCTTCAACAAAGGGGAAAGAATTTCCAATGGGAAAAAGACACTCTTTTCAACAAATGGATTGGGAAAACTGGATAGCAACACGCAAAAGAAAGAAACTAGATCAGTTTTCATACTATACACAAAAATAAATTCAAAATGGAGGAAAGACCTAAATGTAGACCCGAAACCATAAAAATCCTAGAAGAGAGCACAGGCAGTAATTTCTCTGAGAGGAGCTGTAACATCATCTTCCTAGATATGTCTCCTGAGGCATGGGAAACAAAAGCAAAAATAAACTATTGGGACTACCTCAAAATAAAAAGCTTCTGCAGTGCAAAAGAAACAACTAACAAAACTAAAAGTCTGCTGAATGGGAGAAGATATTTGCAAATGGCATATCTAATAAAGTTTTAGTATCCAAAGTGTATAAAGAACTTATGCAACTCAACACCAAAAAAAAAAAGCCTAATTTAAAAATGGACAAAAGACATGAACAGGCATTTCTCCAAAGAAGACATATAGATAGCCAATAGACACATGAAAAGATGCTCAACATCACTCATCTTTGAGGAAATGTAAATCAAAACCACAATGAGATATCACCTCGCACCTGTCAGAATGGCCAGAATGAAAAAGATAATAAATAACAAATATTGGCAAAGATACAGAGAAAAAGGAACCCTTGTGCACTGTTGGTGGGCATGTAAATTTGTGCAATTACACCAATTTATGGAAGTTCCTCAAAAAGTTGGAAATATCATATGATCCAGTCATCGAAATTCTGGACATTTATCCAAAAAATACAAGACATCAATTCAAAAGGATATATGTTTATTGCAGCACTATTTATAATAGCCAAATTATAGAAGTAGTCCAAGTGTCCATTAACAGATGAATGGATAAAGAAGATACAGTTCTCTCTCTCTCTCTCTCTCTCTCTCTCTCTCACACACACACACACACACACACACACACACACAGAAATACTATTCAGCCATAAAAAAGAATGAAATCTTGCTATTTGCAACAACACAGATGGAGTTAGTATTATGCTAAGTGAAATAAGTCAGTCAGAGAAAGACAAATTACCATATGATCTCACTCATATGTGGAAGTTAAGAAACAAAACAAATAAGAAAAGGGGGAAAAAGACACAAACCAAGAAACAGACTCTTCACTATAGAGAACAAACTGATGGTTACCAGCAGGGAGGTGGGCAGGGGAATGGGTGAAACAGGTGATGGGGACTAAAGAGTACATTTCTCATGATGAGCACTGAGTAACATATGGAATTGTTGAATCACTGTATGGTACAGCTGAACACTACTGGAGTTAAAATAAAACTTAAAATGAAAACACTAATTGAAAAGATACATGCACCCCTGTGTTTACTGCAGCATTATTCATAGAAAAGATATGGAAGCAACCCAAGTGCTTATTAATAAATGAATGGATAAAGAAGATGTGGTATAAATATATAATGGAATATTACCAGTGATTTAAAAAGTGAGATCATACCATTTGAAACAAAACCTTCAGGCGGACATGTTTCTCTCAATTTACACATTTTGTTTCCTTTTTGGATTTGTTCTTCCATTCACACCGTAAATTTGGCATTTCCTGAGTTCCATCTTCTACTCCAGTAGTTTCTCATCCTACACAGACTGGATGAGCCCATTTATCTAGTGTACCTAAAAGGTATTAAGCCAGAGAAAGACATAACATATGATTTCACTTAGATGTGGAATTTTAAAAAAGGAAGAAATAAAGACACCAAAAAAAAAAAAGACTTAAATACAGAGAACAAATTGGTGGTTGCCAGAGAGGAGTGAGGGGGGGATGTATGAAATAGATACAAGAGTCTAAAAGATACAAACTTGCAGTTATGAAATAAGTCATGGAGATGAAAAGTATACTGTAGAGAGTAAAGTCATTAATAATGTAAAACATTGTTTGGTTGCAGGTGGTGACTACACCTGCAACAGTGTAGTTATGAGCACTGTGTAATTACAGTGATGAGCACTGTGTAATTTATAGAAATGTTGAATCATTATGTTGTACACCTGAAACTAATACAACACTGTATGTTAGTTATAGTTAATTTTTTTAATGAACAAGACATATTCCTTCTGTTAAGGAATTTTCAATCCAGTGGAATAAATAAGATACACAAACAACTATAGTGGTATGTGAAAGTGACATAAGATACAGATATAAAGAAAAGAGAGACAGAAGACATTTTTATCTTCAGGGACTAGAGAAAGGCTTCAGAGTCAAGATGTCAGTTACATTGTACCTTGAAGAAGTGAGACTTTGGAATAGTGTGGCTTATGATGTAAAATAAGGAAAGCATGAGGTATGTTTGGTGAATTATTCTCAATCTTTTCTATTCATAACACAAAAAAATGTTATCATACCTTCCTCCACAGCATAGTAATGATAACATTTAATACCTGCTAATTGAGAAAATACAATTATATATATGGTTTTCAAACACTACTACAGTATTGGCCTCCTGGGGGGCTCATCAGCCAAGTATTAAGAAGCCACTGACAATAAATTTACGTTGGAGAGAGTAGTAGAAGGAAATTTAGAGTCATAGTTATGATTTGATCAAGGAGGGTCTTGAAAGTCAGGGTACGCTTTGGAAATTAAATTAATAAGTCCTCATTGCCAATTCAGGTTCACCTTGAAATATTCTTTATCCTATATATCAATACATTGTAGCAGACTTTATGTGACAGAGGGGTTTGGGGAAAATATTGGCTTTTTAGAAATTTTGTCCTGATTTTTCTGTTTATTTTGTGAAAAAATCTATTAGGGCTAATACTTTAACATTTTTAAATATTGCATTTTTGAAAACATATCTTGCTCCTTAATCTCAGTTGGCCAGACTACTTGCAATTAACAGTATCAGAAGACTGCAACAGTCTTTGCCTTATTTTCTGCCTTGAAGCATGCCAAAATATCTTTGAGTCAGGGACAGCCATTGCATATGTGACAAAGGATTTTTTCTTTCATCTCAATTAAAATAAATAAATAAACTTACTCCCCGCCCCCACAAGTGGTGGGAAAGAAATGAGATTAGCCTATGAGTAAAGTCAAGGTTTGAGAATACTGTTATAAAGCCTTTCAAAAAATGATTTTTCTAACATCCTATTCCACTGAAATTAATATTGTTGATGTCAACAAATTTTTTTTTATCAAATCTAATGAATACTTTCAGCCATTACCATGTTTTGCATGCCTCTGGAGACACTAATGAAATAACCATTTCTGGCTGATACTCATACTTTGGCATTTATCATTTCCCTTGAGGTGGATATGTTTTTTACAAATTTTGTTTCCTTTGTGGATTTGTTCTTCCATTCACACCATAAACTTGGCATTTCCTGAGTTCCATCTTCTACTCCAGTAGTTTCTCATTCTGCACAGGCTGGATGAGCCCATTCATAGCCTTGTCTTCAACTAACACTATATTCTGATGACTCCTAAATACATACTATAAACCCAGACCCTGTAATGAACTATTGGACCACCTATTTCAACTATTTATATATTTCCACATGGATGCATTTCCAAGTCAATATGACCTTCTACTCCATAAACCTAAAACCTGTATCTTGAAATGGTGCCTCAGACAGAATCTTGGGTATCCTGAGCTCACTTTTCTCCTTCACCTCCTATCCATTTAGTTATCAAATTTTGTCAACTCTATTTATTAAATATAGGATTCATTATACATGCTACATCCACTGCTACTGTCATGATTCAGTTTAGGTCCTTGCCCTTTTTTCCTAGATTTCAGTTGTAGCTCTTTGACTAACCCGATTACCAGTTTCACCCTGCCCCCAAACAATCCTTTTCTGCCATCAGAATCATCTTTCTAAAAACAATTATAATCAATTATATCATTCCTTTTTCTTTCCATAACAAAGTCCAAACTTATTAGCCTTAACATTCAAGAATCTTTTGTGATTTGGCTCCTGAATTTACAATGTTATCTCTCATTCTTCCTCTTCAAGCAACTCTAAAGTTCCCACAATGCTCTTTGTTTAATATCCTGCCTTCTTACATATTGTTTCTCTACCTGAAGATTCTTCCCTTTTCCCACATTTCCCCCGTGCTGGTCTCTAACTAGCCCTCAGGATTCTAATCATCTGCCACTTGAAGTGTTCCCTGAGCCTTCCCAGACTGAGCCAAAGGCCACTTTGCTCTACCACATCACTCTTGCCTTTATCAACCATACTACTATCACTCTGAATTATAATTATGTTCTCATTTTTTTTTCTGTCTCCAGACTGCAAATATTAGTCTTTCTAGTCTCTATGCCTAATTGCAACCATAAAGCTTCATCCCAAAGGGGTGCTTAAAGGGTATTTATAGAAATTTGAATTACAGAATTGATATAAAAGGAACTATGCTACTTTAAATCATTAGCCATCAAGTCCTTATTCATTAAAAACAATCATATATCTGTTGGTGATTATACTTACAGTGCTGTAGCTTTTCTATGCTCCTCAAAGTTCATTCATACTTTGTGTCAGAATGTGCTGAGGCATTTAATGCTCTGCCTTTGTTGTGGATAAAATGTTTCAATGCAAGACAGCTTTTACAGGAGCACAATCTATATATTTTACCAAAACCCTGGAAGTAACACAGGAGAATTTAGAAGATCATACATGTCATGTATTACCACATAGTTTTTTTTTTTAATCATTAAAGATTGAACAGCTTGTAACAGGGCTTTTGTCAGAAACTATCAGGTCAAGTCACTTAAAAGGAAAGGGTATTTTTCTTTACTACTTGTTAAACACAATTAAGAATCATCCATCACTTCTCTATGTGTAGTTTCTTATTTTGATCATCACTGCAAATGTACTGACTTTACCTGATCATTATCATCAATGGGAATTTGATCTCAGTGTTCCCTTCTTTGTTTCAGTATAAAGTAATGAATGATATTACAGTTAATGGGGGGGGGGGGAATTATACTTCTGTACCAAGCATGTTCAAGTCAATTTAACAGTGTACATTTATCACAGGTAAGCCCTCTAAAAGGTGGCTATTTTAAAAAGCTGTTTTCTGAGTTCTTTTTCATCCTGTTAAATGGAAATAATACACTTTCTGCTATAAATATTGGTAATTTCAAAAGTTTTAAGTTATTTCAGCAAGATTTGCCTTTTATATTATAATCTACTAAAAATCTTCCTTTATTTTTACTTCGTAGTAATTTATTTTTACTTCTTAGTAATCCCAGAATGCAAAATAAGAAAAATAAGCAACTTCTACAAAATAAAGGGCAGGATAAAGTAGACATAAACCTGTAAATATAAGTGGAATCTGTTTTTTAAAAAGAACAAATTATTTAACTGTTATGATGTAAAAATTTTCAAATTAGAGATTAACATCTCTAAGGCCTAGAGTGAAAAAAATGTAGCATAGTAACTCAAATATTTAAGTAGTATTAAACACTTTTTTAAAAAAGTTATGGAACTAAGAAAGGAATAAAGAATAAAAATATGTTCCTGAAGATGATAGTGAAAAATTTGTTAATGTTTTAATACATGTGACTAATTGAACCTAATTTCTATGAGACTGTATATATATATATATATATATATATATATATATATATATATTATATATTATATATGTTATTATATATATTATATATATATATTGTGTATATATATATGTTATATATATAATAACATATATATAAAATATATAGTCTGGAAAAATAAATACATATATGAAATATGTTGTTCTGGAAAATGTATATTCCAGATAGAACACTTGCTTTTGCTTTGAATTTTGTTGCTATTAATAATATTTACCCTTTAATGTTATCACATAGGTTCCATAAAATATAAATAAATATATAAGTATATATTTATAGATATTAAGTGTATAATATATAATAAAATATCTATTAATATGTAATATATCACAAATATATTAGCAAATTTATGTATGTTAATAAATAAGTATGAATACATACATATACAGTTATTTTTATATATTTACTAATATATAAAATGCCTTCTGGATCTTATTGTTTTAATATTAGAGATATCCCATCAGACTGATCGGTGGTCTTCTTAAAGCCATTTCTCCATCAGCAATTCTATTACAGGATCCATTGGTAGAATAATAATAAGCATCTTACTAGTGCTCCAAAATATGCATAATTATCCCATTTGAGTGTCATAGCCACTCTGTGAACTAACTTTCTTTATCATTTTGATTTTACTTATGAAGAAATATAGATATAGTAATATTAACTGACTTAAACAAGCTGGCATTCAGTAAGTGGTAGAGCCAAAACTGGAACTCGAGCCTTCTCTCCAGAACTCCTAATTTAAGGAGATAGACCAGCAATAGGAAGATCTACATATGTGTCCCTTTAAAGAGTTTTGCTTTGCAAAAAATTTAGGAAAACTTATTAATCTCTTATGAAATGATTTTAAATTCATAAAAGAATTACCCATTTTCATAAAGCCTATAAAATATTATTTATAAGCACTCTTTCTTTGCATTTCTTTAGTTTCTATAGGTCTATTGTATTAAAAGTGATTCATAATTGTTTTGAAAGAGAAATAATATATAGACATGAACTTGAAGATACATGTATATCATATGAAAATAAAGAATTATGAAAATTGCATGCCACATTTTTCTTGGTTAGTTGCTTAGGGAGTTTTTCTGCACCTGAATAAATCAGGATGTAAGCAAAAAAAAGCCAACTCTGTTAATTTTAGCAAACACTTCTGGCTATCAGAAACAGAACACAAAGAAAAAATAATTTCCTAGAAGGACCCCAGAAATTCAGTGAATACAAACTGGAATAAGTTTGGAAAATAGGCAGAAACCAAGCTGTCCCTGCAGAAACAAAAAAAAAACAAACATCACAAATGCCCCCACTGGATTCTTCCCTCACTGGGTACCACTGCCATCCAACCACTGCCATCCAGAATAGAGCCTAACCATACATTTGTCTTTGTTTTACTTTTTTTTTTTATTCAAAGTCTAGGTAGTATGTGTTCAGTGGGTCAAATCCAGATCACAAGCTCAGGGAAGTAGAGTCCTTAGCCAGTTTCACTGGGGACACTTGCTCTCACCAAAATACAACCAATGGGAAACTCTATCCACCTAGAGGAAGAAAGGAAGACTGAGAGGGAGGGAAGACAGAAAGTTAGATACTAAAGAGTTGACACCCCTCACCACCACCCCCCAAAAAAAGAGGCAGATGTCTACTGTGACATTCCTAATTATGAATTTGCATGAGAGTTGTTTTTGGTTGTGTGAGGCTAAGATTTTATAGAAGGGAATAGCAGTCTTCTATTCACAGGAAGATGGGACTATCAGGAGTGTATGGAGAAAAGATAACCTTCTTTTCTACCTGCCTTGAGATGATTCACAGAATCAGGAAATACATTTGTTTTATCCTGTAAGGAATCAAGTTTTGTTTGGGTTTTACTTTTGAAATAGGTCATTTGTAAGTAGATTTCAACAAATTCTTAGGCAGAACAGATGTTATTAAAGTAGCTTTGTGGAAAATAGTTGATGTTCCCACCAAAACACTTGATTTTTATGTACCTTTAATAAAAGATTTCATCTACTCTCATTGTTTCCGCATACTCAAAAACAAAGAATTTCCAAGTTCATACTTATAGTTCATCTATCCATATTTATTTTTAAAATTTTTACTGTTTATTATTAAAGTTTTTTAATTTTTTTAATATTTTAATGTTTGTTTTTTTAATGTTTTAATGTTTTTTTTGAGAGGGAGCACAAGTGAGAGAGGAGCGGAGACAGAGGGAGACACAGAATCTGAAATAGGCTCCATGCTCCAAGCTGTCAGCACAGAGCCTGTCACCTTGCTCAAACTCACAAACCTCAAGATCATGACCTGAGCTGAAGTCAGATGGTCAACTGACTGAGCCACCCAAAGCCCCTCTATATTTCTAATTCATTTATTTAACTGCTATCTAGACATTTCAAAAGTCGCTCCAACATATCAAAACTTAAGATTTTGTCCCTAGCCTATTTCTTCTCTATTTTGTCTCAGTAATGCTGTTTTCCTCCACCATTCCTGCAAAAATACTGAAATATCTACTAGGCTCCTTCTTTCTCCTACCTATATACAATCAGTTGCCAAATCTCTTGGATTTTACCCTTTAAATATTTCCCTGATGTACTCCCTCCTCTGTATTCCTACCCGTTGGCTTATCTCAGACTTTTATCATCTCTCATCTGGCCTTTGGCAATAGCTCCCAACTTTTTTCTGTAACTCCAGACTTATTCCCTTGAATATGTCTTCCACATGGCTACCAAGGATGCCTCCACAACACAAATAAGGCTATTGTTGCTCCTTAATAGATATATCTGACCACAGCCTCCATCTCCAAATTTACCTCTTTGCCTCTCCTTTAAGTTCATCAGCGCTGGGCTGGTGATCTTCTGCAAAGCAGGCAAAAAGAATTGAAAAGAGATGAAAAGAAGGTTTTGACCACTTAAGTCAATGCATTTGCCCTCTCCCTGCTGTCTTCCCTCTGCCACCAACACCAGAGAAGGATACACTCTCTCTTTTTTTCTCTCCCTAAACCTTTTAAACCACATGATAGTTTAAAGTGAGACTGGATTAAGTTCCAAAAAACAAAAGTGACCATAAACTATGGAATCTACCTAAGACATAATTAAAGGATGTTAAATAAAAATAAAGCACGATTGAAAGCAGTGGTTTTACAAAATAAAACCAGTTTTTTTTTAAAGTCCAAAGACTCAAGATTCTTTAACAAACTGATTATACTCTGCTTGAGCATGATCTCTTTGGGAGTTTTTCCTGACCTGCTTCCCAATTCCTGGTGCACATAAGTATGTGCTTGTCTCTCCTGTCAACTTATGAGTTTCTTTTAAGGGTAAGGGTTGGGTCTTTCATTTTCCTAACCCCGCCATTTTAACACAGTGCCTAACAGACAAGTGATTCTCAATAAATGAATATTGTATGTGTCAATGATGGATGACTGTCAATCAGTGAATTCCCAGAAATGCTAAAACATAGTGACCATTTTTAATGACTTCCAATGTTATTCCTTTTTAATTTCTCAGGTATTATTTATTAATATTTCCTCATTTGTATAAAATATATTAAAATTAAAAACAACATATTACCCTACTTACATCTATTTTCAAATTTATATGTATTTTCAGCATTTTAACACAAGTGATTTTGGGGATCATTTTATTTTTTAATTTGTTTTGTAGGTTTTAGAAATTTACATATTGATGACCAGATAACTCTCATCCAGTATTCTTGGATGAGCTTAATGGTGTTTGGACTAGGATGGAGATCTTATAAACATGTCAGTGGGCAGATGCTATATTTTGCACCTGATCTAATACTAAATGAGTAAGTAGTAACTTGATTTTTGTTCTTATTATTGCAGTGTATATGTAGGATAATCTTAGAAATTACATTTCAATAGATGATTATACTATTGGTATCCTAAATAAAAGAATTTTCCTGAAAACTTTATCAGAATTATCTCAGGATATAGCTTGATATAACAAAATTAATAAAATTGTTATCATTATATTAGTAATTTGATATTTGGAGTTTTCCCCTTTTGTTTCAATGTGTCAAGAAACATACTTAAAGATAAAATGAAATTTTTAGTTTACCAAATTAAAATTTTATACCTTTGTACTGATGAAGATAATTATGTAAATTAGAAATAATTTTGCTTGAAAATATTGACTTACCTTCAGAAAATAAAGACATTATCTCTCCTCCTAGAGGAAAAATCACTAATAATTTATTTTAGAAATTAAAAGATAAATATTTCAATTTTCTTGGCTGTATTTAAATTACTATAATTAATTTTCTATGTATAACCTTAAACTGAATAAGAATCTTTTCGTGGAAATACTTATACCATTCTAATGATGAATGCTGACTCAGAATTTTATAGCATATAAGTTACTTGTATAAGTCTTTATAGTAATGGATAATTTTCATATATTTTAATTCCATTTTGCCCTATAATCCCTTGAAATAGGTAAGGAATCAGCATCCTACATTTTACAGTTCAGGAAATAAGCTCAGAGGAATTGCATATCCTGCCAAAGAATCTGAGTGGCAGGATTAATGTTAGTTCTTCTGAGTCAAAATCTAGTTTTCTTTTCACTATTTGTGTTAGCCGCATGTGACTAATGTAGATATTGCAGAACACATGGTTGAGAAAATACCTTTAAAAAATGTCCCCAACCTTCAGAATTAGTGTTTGGCCTTGTCAATTGTTTAATCCTTTGTAATGTTCTCTTTTCTTGATCACCATACATTTCCCCTAGAATAGTTCACAGCATAACTGTTCTACACTGAATACTCTCAACTGAATACACTGAACTATTCTATACTCTTCAATTTCTGTGAACTGAATCCATTCTCCCATTGGATTACATGTAAAATTTTATATATTTTTAACAGAAAAAAATCATAAATAAATGATTTCCTCAGCTCCACATTCTCAACTCCTTAGGTTTTTAAAATATAATAATAAAAGTGAGAAGCAACATGTGTATTTAATATGATTTTCTAACTTTAAAATTTCTTAACTTCAAAAAATTCAGCATTGTGAATGATTTACTTTATTGGTTTATTTTGCTTAAACTTCAAAATATTGAGTGTGTTTACAAAAAGACATTTTTAATAATATATAAATTACCAAATGCCATTTTCTCTGGTAAATCACACAAACTGGCTAAGACACCGTGTGTATGTTTTTTCCTTCTTGCTTTCTCTTGTGTGTGTTGTGTGTGATATAAGACAGAGGATGAAGGAATCATCATTCTATTCACTATGCCTCACCATGTGGCAGATTCCACAGGAGTTTGTCAAGCTTCAAGTTAGCCAAGAAGAGTTCCTGTGTATGAAAGTATTGCTACTTCTTAATACAAGTGAGTGACTACAAGCAATTTTTATAAGATATTTACTTTCTTAATTTTTAATTCAATGGGAAAGTCTCAAATAACAATATGATCATATCCTTATACATGAGGTATAAATCTTAGATTGTGACTGCAAAGGAGAACCACCTAATATACTGTCATAGACATTAATAAACTTACTTCACACTTGTCAGGTTTTACATGAGAGTAAAATAGTCCACAAGTTCAGCCAATTATATATATTTTTTCAGATAAAACATGATTAAATGACATTTTCATATTCACCTAATTAAGTTTATGAACTAGATAATATTACATAAACACAAACGATCTTCCTTCCACTCCCACTCCATAAAGGACTTACTATATAAAATACACAATTTTGTTTGGAACTATTCTCTTAATATCAGAATAGGCTGTTATAACATATATCTACAAAGATCAGTGGCATAACACAATAGTTTATTTGTCACTCATATTCACAGTCCAGTGGGTTAGGAAGAAAACCCACATTCCTTCCGTCTAGGGACTCCACTCTTACATAGCAGCTTGGAGTCCTCCATTTAATCTGAATAGAAGGTAAGCACCTAGTGATAAAAGATATGGAAGTGAGGCCTGAGAGTGTTATATGTCACTTTTACCCACATTCCATGACCCATATTAACTGTAGGAGAGGCTAGAAAATGCACTTTAGCTATAAACCCCAAAGAAACATGAAACATAGATTGGTCACCAGAAGGACAGGCAAATATCCATCTCACTCTCTCATACACAAAGAACACACATACCTCTGCCTCAGTGGATTCCCAAAGATCTGGGTGAGAAAATTTTTAAAAACTGCTTTCACTTTCCACCTTTTTCTGTGTCCTTGGAACATGCACAGGTAGGCTCAGCCTTTGAATTTCTGAACTGATCCTTCTGTCACTCATAGTGATTTGAAAGAGAACCACTGAGAGCTAAGACCTTAGGTAGAAGGTGAGCCAAGGGTCTTTCTCAGTAGCATCTTTTCAAGTACTTCTTTCTAATAGCACAAATCTCAAATAGTGGAGGGGTGGGGGTATACATCAGGAGAAAAGGCACAAAAAGCACTAATGCCTTAAAAAGAAAGTTTTCCTCATGAAAATTTATGAAAACACAAGGACAAATACAGGATCTAAGGATCCATAGCCCTATCCCCCTACCTTGAAAACACTATTTTGAACAGAGGCCCTCAAGTCTAATTTGATAAAATATCATAAAGGGGACTAAAGTATTGATATGGAACTAGCCAAGAGAGTCAACTAAAATAAACTTAATATTACAGTATTTAACCCCTTTCTTGACAGTAATGAATCCTATAGCAGTTATGTTATAGATAATCCTAGATTTCCCAAATTAGTTGATATTATTAACATAATTCTATATTATAGATAGGCTACATTGTGCTGGAGGTCCAAACAGCCCTAAAATCTCAGTAGCTTAACAAAAAAAATGTTAAGTATATACTTTTCCCGCTATATGTCCAATGCAGATCAACAGGGAGGCTCTGCTCATTGTTGTCCCTCAGGTGCCCAGGTACATGGGAGCTATATCTTGACATGCATTTCTCCAATCACTAGAGCATTGGTAAGGAAGGAAGTGGTGAGGAAAGGAAGTGACATACCTATAACTTCCATTCACACACCATAGAAAGCAAGATTCTTGGCCACTTGCAGCTTCAACAAAAGGGAAACAGCAATATTTACTGAATAGTATTTATGATTTCTACAAATTCTAATAAAATCATAATGGGATTTTTGAGGAGAGACTTGGCAAAGTTTTTGGGAAGTCATATTTAAATCTTAAAAACTAAGTACATAAGTATTACAAAAATTTTGAAGTGGAGACGAGAGTTAGAAATCTACACTAATTAACACAGCATGGGAGAATAGATATACTGAATTGTTAGTAAAGTCAGACTTGTGTATATTAGAACTTAATATACTGTAGTGGAAACATCACAAATCAATGAGTATGGAGCAAATAGATATTGTTAGGAAAAATCAGTTTTATGTTTGAGGAAAACTCAGTTTGGATATTTAGCTCAAGTTATATCCTAAAATAAATACCAGATAATTGAGTTATATGTTCACACTTTAAAAGTTAAAAACACACTGTAAGGAATACAAATGATTTTGAGATTTCAAATAAGGAATACCTTTTTAAAAATAAATGCAATTTATTTGGAGAGTTGACAAAAGAAAAGTTCAATGATTTGATACATAAGTATTTAAACCTCCAATGTGCCACTAAAAATTAAAATAAAATCTCCCAAGGAAGTATGACAAGTTGAACACACCACTGTTCACTCTAAAACTACACTAAAATATTACCAAAGTGATTTTTTAAGAACTAAAAGAGAATGAGAAGCTCAATAGCTATGACATTCTACAAGCCAGCAAACAGAACTAATTTAGCATACCTGAGAAAGTTGGATTCTAGGCCAGAAGTAAGAAAAACCAAGAGGTTTAATTTGAAATATCAAATCTTTGGCATGGTTCTCAGTTGGTGACAACAATGATTTTTTTTTTTTTTTTAAATTTTTTTTCTTAATGTTTTTATTTATTTTTGAGACAGAGAGAGACAGAGCATGAGCAGGGAAGGGGCAGAGAGAGAAGGAGACAAAGAATCGGAAGCAGGCTCCAGGCTCTGAGCCATCAGCACAGAGCCTGATGCGGGGCTCGAACTCACAGACTGTGAGATCATGACCTGAGCCGAAGTCGGACGCTCAACCGACTGAGCCACCCAGGCGCCCCGACAACAATGATTTTTTGAGATGAGAGTGAAGGTAGAGTTAAAAACACAAAGCTCTTTTTAAAATCTGGGTCCAAAAATCATTTAACCACAAAATTTTCCCTCTCCAACTCAGGCAGAGACCTTAGGTTATCCTCCTGAAGAGGATATAACAGAGGGTAAATGAACTGATGAAACTGTAGGCACTGTTGAGGGTGAGGGGTCTTATAATGACAACAGATTAATTATATACCAAATGTTGAGACACCGTCCTCCTGCATACTCTTACCCACCATCTCTCAGAACATTGTCTTCCAGGTTTATATCCTCTAGACAGGAGAATGAAAGACTCTTCTCTGCAGAATCTGTTAATAGCAGGTGTTTCTCTTTGAAATTGCTCAGCCATTTTGCCCTGAACTAAAGCTAACAGTCAATAAGTGCTACCCACTGAAACAGAACTATGAATCAGCCTTTTAGTTTTGCACTCTTGAATATAAATAACCAAGGCATCTGAGGGAGGCCTTGACATCAAAGAAAAAGACAAAACAGAAAGAAAAAAAACAAATTTGGAGAAAACAGAGATGATATAGGAAGATAAAAACCTCAAAAAAAAATTTAAAAATCATCCCTTTTTAGAAAGATAATAGAACATATTGCACCCAAGAAACAACTATTTGGAAACAGAATTTACAGTACAGGCATTGGTAGACAAAGTTAGAAAACCTCTCAAAAATAGAGCAAAGCCCCAAAAAATATAGAAAATCAGAATCAAGGAGGCCCAATACCCACTTAGTTGGAGGACTAGAAAGAGTGAACAGGAAAATACATAGGAGGAGAAATCATAAAGGAAATAGTCTTTTCAACAAAAGGTATTTGGAAAACTTCATTTAAAAATAAAAGAAGCTGGACTCTTATTAACTTAAAATATATCAAGACATAAATCTAAGAGATAAAACTATGAAACTATTAAAAGAAAACATAGGAGTGCCTGGGTAGCCCAGTCAGTTAAACGTCCGACTCTTGACTTTGGCTCAGGGCATGATTTTGAGGTTCATGAGTTTGAGCACCACATCAGGAATTCTTGCCTGGGAGTCTCTGTCTCCTGTCTCTCTGCCCCTCCCCCACTCATGGTCGCTCTCTCTCGCTCTCTCAAAAATAAATGAACTTTAAAAAAAATAAAATAGAGGAAAAGCTTCATGATGTTGACTTTGGCAATGATTTCTTGGATTTGCCACCCAAAACACTGGAATTAAAAGAAAAAACAGATAAATGGACTTCATCAAATTTAAAACTTTGGTGCGTCAAAGGTCACAATCAACAGAATAATAAGGCAACCCACTTTATGGGAGAAAAAAATTGGAAATCATGTATCTGATAAAGAAAAAGTATTAACATCCAGAATATGTAAAAAATTACAATTTAACAATTAAAAAATTTTAATGGGCAAAGGCTAGACATTTCTCCTATGAAGGTATACAGATAGAAATTAAGGAACAACATCATTAGGGAAATACAAATCAAAACCACAGTGAGATGCCACTTCACACACCCATTAAGATGATTATTTACTGTCACTAAAACAAAAAGTTCTACTAGAAATCATAATATATACTATGTGACTCAACTGTAGTAGGATTTTACATGACTAATAAATACTGAATATTTATATGACTAATATTACGAAAATGATATTAGGAAGATGAGAAATAGGATGTTGTGTGTGTGTGTGTGTGTGTGTGTGTGTGTACACATGTGCATGCACTAATGATGTGGAGATGATGGTAGATCTGAAAGATGGAAATAGAGTTACAGCCTCATTTTCCGTAGTGGAAAATCAAAAGTTAAAAATAAAAAAATCAAGAATCAACACTACAGGGCAAGATGGTAGAGCAGAATGCAAGTTCTCAGCTTGTTTAATCCTTGAAATGCAGCTAGATCAGCACCAAACCATTTTGCATACCTAGGACATTGATCTGAGGATTAACCCAACAGTCTGCATAACTTGAGCCACAGAACTCAGCAGGTACTCTGCAGAGAGGTAAACTGGGGGAGAGAAAAGCTGTGGAGGGCAGGGAGCTGTTTTTGTGGACAGAAGACAGAGAAGGGTGGTGGTGGGGGAATGTGGCACACCAGGGGAGTGCAGAAAATGCACTCCCCCAAAAGTAGCTGGAGGG
Organism: Panthera onca; assembly: GCF_046562875.1. NCBI lineage: Eukaryota > Metazoa > Chordata > Mammalia > Carnivora > Felidae > Panthera > Panthera onca. The sequence continues at coordinate 82,567,524 of NC_138348.1, read as the reverse complement.
AAAGAGTGAAAGCACAAGGGACTGGACAAGAAATCTGTTCCCCAAAACCCCTGATGGGGAGAAAGGTAAGGGTTTCAATACCATTAGGATTCTATAAACAGTGGAGCACAGAGTCGGAAATTCCAGAGCTCAGTACCTGGTGGTGCTCTGGTGAGGAAAGAGGGCAAATCCCCAGGAGCAGGCAGCAGGGTCTGAGGGGCCCTTGTGTCATAAGGGACAATCAGCAGTTCCCCTGATTGGAGAGAATTTGGTAGAGGCCATACAGCTTACCCACAAGCAAAGATCCCAGAAGACCCCAGAGAGCAGCCACGTTTGATGGTATTGGGACAAAGATGCCAGGCGGTGAAACCTGGCACCAGCTGTGTGTTATGATTTGTCATAGCCTCTGAACCCCTGCCACTGCCCAATTGCACAAATGTTTTCTAGGGCAAGCCGGCACCTGGCCACTGCTCAGCAAGACCCTCCCCCAGAGACTAAGTGTGGGTCCAAGCCACAGGGTTCTCTGAAGTGAGGGATCTTGAAACACTGTCCATCTCAGATAAAACTATGGAGGGAGGTGCCACCTGGCAGGCTGATGGCTTGGACACAGGCTGGAGGTGGGGTGTGGATGGAAGTCTGAGAAAAAGGAGGGGTGCTTCATTGTGGGTCAGTGAGAGTGTAAAGTTCCTATGCCAGAGACTAGGAAGCTGGGTGAAGCCATTTCCACCTCTCCTGCACACACACATACATGTACATGCACGTGAGCACCACCCAGATCGACCCCAGTAAACTAAACAGCGCCACCTAGTGGAGAATGAAACCATTACACCAAGCCCTGCCCAGCAGAGTCCTCCAAGCACATCCCCTAGAAGACCAACACAAGTCTCTCTGCCTGCTTAGTGTACAGACCATATAGAGTGCTTCATAGTTTGAGTTCCCAGGGAAACTGGATATAACTTCATTCAGGTTTCATTCTGTTTGCTGGTTCATCTATTCATTTTTTATTTTGTTTTTCTTTTTACTTCTATTTTTGTTTAATTTGGGGTTTTTTTTCTTTCTTTTTTTTTTTGGACACAGAAAGAGGAAAACTTATTTTTATTTTCGTTTAAAAACTTTAAATTTTTTTACTATGTTTTTCATTGTTTGTAAATTTTTTATTCTATTTCACTTTATTTCATTTTATTCTACTTTATTCTATTCTTTTTTAATTTTAAAATTTTTTAGTATATTTTTTCTTTTTTCCTTTTCTTTCCATTATTTCCCTTTTTTCTCTATTCTATCAAGCTTCTTTCAACAAGCAGATGAAAACACATCTAGGATTTAGCTTCTTTTATTTTATTTTTTTGTGTTTTTTAATTTTTATTTTTTTATTAATTTTGTTATTCCTCCAAGATGACAAAACAAAGGAATTCACCACAAAAGAAAGAACAGTAAGAAATGACAGCCAGGATAGAATAATAAACACAGATAGAAGCAAGATTTCCGAACTAGAATTTAGAACCACGATAATAAGAAGCTAGCTGCAGTTGAAAAAGCATAGAATCCCTTTCTGCATAGATCAAAGAAGTAAAATCTAGTCAGGAGAAGTTAAAAATGCTAACACGTAGGGGCGCCTGGGTGCCTCAGTTGGTTAAGCGTCCAACTTTGGCTCAGGTCATGATCTCGCAGTTTGTGAGTTCAAGCCCCGCGTCAGGCTCTGTGCTGACAGCTTAGAGCCTGGAATCTGCTTCAGATTTTGTGTCTTCCTCTCCCTCTGCCCCTCCCCTGCTCATGCTCTGTCTCTCTCCGTCTCTCAATAATAAATTAACGTTAAAAAAATTTTAAAAATGCTACAACCTAGATGTAGTCTCAAATGGATGCCACAGCAGCAAGGATGGACAAAGCAGAGCAGTGAATTAGCAATATAGAAGACAGAATATGGAGAATAATGAAGCAGAAAAAAGAGGGAAACTAAAGCAAAAGAACACAACACAAGGCTTAGAGAACTCAGTGATTTATTAAGAAGGAATAACATCCAAGTTACAGTAGTCCCCAAAGATGAAGGTACAGAAAAAGGGTCAGAAGGTTTATGTGAGCAAATTATAGCAGAAAACTTTCCTAATCTGGGAAAAGACACAGACATCAAAATCCAAGAAGCATAGGGAACTCACATTAGATTTAAAAAAAACTGACCATCACTACAACATATCATAGTCAAATTCATTAAATACACAGTCAAGGACTGAATTATGAAAGCAGCAAGGGAAAAAAAGTCCTTAACCTATAAGGAAAGATAGATGAGGTTTGCAACAGACCTATCCACAAAAAACCTGGCAGTCCAGAAAGGAGTGCAGAATATAGTCACCGTGCTGAATTGGAAAACTAGGGAACCAAAAATTCTTTATCCAGCAAGGCTGTCATTCAAAATTGAAGGAGACAGAGTTTCCCAAACAAAACCTAAAGGAGTTCATGACTACTAAACCAGCCCTGCAAGAATTTTAAGGGGAACTCTTTGAGTGGATAAAAGATGAAACAAAACAAAAAATACTAAAAGCAACAAAAACTAGAAAGGACAAGAGAAAATCACCAGAAACTCCAACTCTGTAGATGACACAATGGCACTAAATTCATATATTTCAGTACTCACTCTAAATGTCAATGAATTAAATGCACCAATCAAAAGACATAAGGTATCAGAATGGATAAGAAGACAAGAACCATCTATATGCTGCTGACAAGAGACCAATTTTAGACCTAAAGACACCTACCGATTAAAAAAAAGTAAGGGAGTGGAGAGCCATCTATCATGCTAATGGTCACCAAAAGAAAGCTGGTGTAGCCATACTTATATCAGACAAACTAGATTTTAAAATAAAAACTGTAGTGAAATGAAGAAGGGCATTATATCAAAATTAAGGGGTCTATCCACCAAAAAGAGCTAACAATTTTAAATATTTATGCCCCAACCTGGAAGAACCCAAACATGTATGTCAGTTAATTACAAACATAAAGAAACTCATTGATAATACCATAATAGCAGGAGACTTCAACATCCCACTTATAGCAATGGACAGATGAGTAGAAAATCAGCAAGCAAACAATGGTTTTGAATGACAAACTGGACCAGATGGACTTAACAAATATATTCAGAACATTTCATCCTAAAGCAGCAGAATACACATTCTTCTCAAGTGCACATGCAGCATTCTCCAGAATAGATCACATACTGGGACACAAATCAGCCCTCAGCAAGTACACAAGATCAAGATCTTACATTGCATAGTTTCAGACCACAATGCTATGAAACTTGAAACCAACCACAAGAAAAAGTTTGGAAAGACCATGAATATTTGGAGATTAAAGAACATCCTACTAAACAATGAATGGGTTAACCAAGAAATTAAAGATAAATTAAAAAGTACATGGAAGCCAATGAAAATGAAAACATGACAGCCCAAAACCTCTGAGATGCAGCAAAGGTGCTCATAAGAGGAAAGTATATAGCAATCCAGGCCTTCCTAAATAAGGAGGAAATGTCTCACATATACAACCTAACCTTACACCCTAAGAGCTGGAAAAACAATAGGAAAGAAAGCCCACAACCAGCAGATGATGAGAAATAATAAAGATTAGAGCAGAAATCAATGATACCAAATTTAAAAAAAAAACAGTAGAACAGATCAATGAAACCAGGAGTTGGTTCTTTGAAAGAATTAACATAATTGATAAACCACTAGCCAGATTGATCAAAAAGAAAAAGTAAAGGATCCAGTTAAATAAAATCATGAATAAAAGAGGAGCGATCACAACCAACACTGCAGAAATACAATAATAAGAGAATGTTATGAACAATTATATGCCAGTAAAACGGGCAATCTGGAAGAAATGGACAAATTCCTGGAAACATATAAACTTCTAAAACTAAAAAAAGAAAAAACACAGAATTTGAACAGAAGAAATTGAATCCATAATCAAAAATCTCCCAAAAAACAAGAGCCCATGGCTAGATGGCTTTCCAGGAGAATTCTACCATTTAAAGAAGAGTTCACACCTATTCTTTTGAAACTATTCCAAAAAATACAAAGGGAAGGAAAACTTCCAAACTATTCTACAAGGCCAGCATTACCTTGATTCCAAAACCAGACAGAGACCCTACTGAAAAGAAGAACTACAGACCGATTTCCCTGGTGAACATGGATGCAGAGATTCTCAACAAGATACTCAACAACCAGATCCAACAATATATTAAAAGAATTATTCACCACAACCAAGTGAGTTTTATACCTGGATGCAGGGCTGGTTCAATATCTGCAAATCAATCAATGTGACACATCACATTAATAAAAGAAAGGACAAGAACCACACGATCTTCTCAATAGATGCAGAAAAAGCACTTTACAAAATATAGCATCCTTTCTTGATAAAAACCCTCAAGAAGGTAGGGATAGAAGGATCATACCTCAAGATATAAAAGTCATATATGAAAGAAACACTGCTATTATCATCCTCAATTGGGAAAACCTTAAGCTTTCTCCTTAAGGTCAGGAACATGACAAGGATGTCCACTCTCACTGTTGTTAGTCAGTATAGGGTTGGAAGTCCTAGCCTCAACTATCAGACAAATAAAATGTATGCAAATCAGCAAGGAGGAAGTCAAAGTTTCACTTTTTGCAGATGACATGATATTCTATGTGGAAAACCCAAAAGACTCCCCCCCAGAAATGGCTAGAACTGATCCATGAATTCAGCAAACACACAGGATATAAAATCAATGAACAGAAATTGGTTTCATTCCTATACACCAATATTGAAGCAACAGAAAAAGAAATCAAGAAATTGATCCCATTTACAATTGCATCAAAAGCCATAAAATACTGAAGAACAAACCTAACCAAAGAGGTGAAAAATCTATATGCTGAAAACTATAGAGAGCTTATGAAAGAAATTGAAGAAGACACAAAAAAATGGAAAAACATTCCATGCTCATGAATTGGAAGAACAAATGTTAAAATGTTGATACTACACAAAGCAATCTACATATTCAATTCAATCCCCATGAAAATAACACCAGCATTCTTCACAGAGTTAGAAAAACAATGCTAAAATTTGTATGGAACCAGAAAAGACCCCAAATAGCTAAAGCAATCAAGAAAAAGAAAAACAAAGCTGGAGTTGTCACAATTCTGGACTTCAAGATGTATTACAAAGCTGTAATCATCAAGACAATATGGTACTGGCACAAAACCAGACAGATGGATCAATGGAACAGAATAAAGAACCCAGAAATGGACCCACAAATGTATGGCCAACTAATCTGTGACAAAGCAGGAAAGAGTATCAAATGGAAAAAAGACAGTCTCTTCAGCAAATTGTGTTGGGAAAATTGGACAGCAACATGCAGAAGAATGAACATAGACCACTTTCTTACACCATTCACAAAAATACTCAAAATGGATGAAAGACCTAAATGTAACACAGGAAGCTATCAAATTCTAGGAGAAGAAAACCGGCAGCAAGCTCTTTGACCTCAGCCACAGCAAGTTCTTACTTGACATGTCTCTGGAAGCAAGGAAAACAAAAGCAAAAATGAACTATTAGGACCTCATCAAGATAAAAAGCTTCTGCACAGCAAAGGAAACAACCAACAGAACTAAAAGGCAACCAAAAGAATGGGAGAATATATTTGCAAATGACATATCAGATAAAGGGTTAGTATCCAAAATCTAAAAGGAACGTATCAAACTCATCACCCCCCAAAAAATAATCCAGAGAATGGGAAAAAGACATGAATAGACACTTTTCCAAAGAAGACATTAAAATGGCTAACAGACACATGAAAAGATTCTCAACATCATCATCATCAGGGAAATACAAATCAAAACCACAATGAGATAGCACCTCACACCTGTCAGAATGGCTAAAATGAACAACTCAGGCAGCAACAGGTGTTGGCAAGGATATGGAGAAAGGACTTACACTGCTTACACTGCTGGTGGGAATGCAAATTGGTGCAGCTGCTCTGGAAAACAGTATGTAGGTTCCTCAGAAAAATTAAAAATAGAACTACAATATGACCTAACAATTGCACTACTAGGTATTTATCCAAAGGATACAGGAATGCTGTTTTGAAGGGCACATGCACCCCAATGTTTATAGCAGCTCTATGGACAATAGCCAAAGTATAGAAAGAACCCAAATGTTCATTGACTCATCAATGGATAAAGAAGATGTAGTACTTGTGTGTGTGTGTGTGTGTGTGTGTGTGTGTATACACACACATGTATATATAATGGAATATTACTTGGCATTCACAAAGAATGAAATCTTGCCATTTGTAACAATGTGAATGGAACTAGAGTGTATTATAAGTGAAATAAGACAAATATCACATGACTTCACTAATATGTGGAATTTAAGACATAAAACAGGTGAACATAAAGGAAGGAAAGGAAAAATAATATAAAAACAGTGAGGGAGGCAAATTATAAAAGACTCTTAAATACAGAAAACAAACAGGGTTGCTGGTGGGGTTTGGGGTAGGGGGATAGGCTAAATGGCAAGGGGCATTCAGGAGGACACTTGTTGGGATGAGCACTGGGTGTTATATAAAGTGATGAATCAATAAGTTCTGTTTTTGAAATCATCATTACACTATATGTTAACTAAGTTGGATTTAAATTTAAAAAGTAATAATAAATGTTCTGGAACCAAATAATGGTGATGGTTGCACAACTCTGTGAATATACTAAAACCACTGAACCGTATTCTTTGAAAAGGTGAATTTTATGGCATATGCATAATATCTCAATAAAAATTATACTCTGTGGAAAAAAAAAGGAAAAGGGAGTCAACACTACAATGATGCTATTTAAATCTGTGGAAGGAAAAGTTAGAATAGCTGAAAGAGTTAAACACATTTGCTTCTTGAGCATGAGAAATGTTGGGTTGCCTGGGCACTATTCTTTGCCCTAATAAGGTTGCAAAACTGTGCTAATATATAAAATATTTAAAAATTAAGCAACAAACTTCAAAAAACATTTGAAATATATTTTAAGCCCCTATAGATAAATGAGTACAAAATAGAAAAGTTTTTAAAAATTACTAATATGCATAAGAATATTGTTCAGCCTACTAATAATTTAAGAAATGAAAATGAGATTTTATTTTTATATGTAAAAAGCAAAGATTACCTAAAATTAAGATACTCAAAACTAGTCACAAAACAGTTAAATACTAAGAAGTTTAGCAATGTATATTATGAGTGTTAAGAAAGTTAATATCTTTTACTGTAATAATTCCATGTCTAAGGATATATCCTTTTAAAAAATAAAAAAAAAATTAAATTTATCGTAAACATCGTTTGGCAAAATATCTCAAATATCAAATGATAAGACAATTAAATAAATTGTACTCCTACAGTTTCGTGAGGTCAAATTATATGTGAGAATTAAAATATTCATTTTTAAAGAATTCTAAGAGATGTAAGTAAATGTTCTCAATATAATGTTAGGAAATATCCTAAAATATTGGATTGTAGGATCTGGTGAATTGTAATTTTATATGTATTTTCTGTACTTTCTAAAAGTTTTCCAATGATTATGTTATTTTTAAGTTAGCTAAATCAAAAATAAAGATCCTTGCTTTTTTTTTAAAAAGTGTTCTTATCTAAAATAGCACCTGGCTAACTGCCCATGACTCACCCTCTCCCATTTTGCCACTATGATATTTGCAAGAAATCCTAAAAGTCACTTGTGGAATCAACAAGAATCTGAGAGAAAGTTCTCCAATCATATATTACTGGATGTAATAAATTAAGGAAACAATGAATTAAGGTAAGGAGCTCAAAGCAAAGAGAAATATTTATGAGAGCTGGTTCAACATAGATCTGAAATGTAGGAAAATGAGTAGGAGAGGAGAAAAAAATTGAGAATATCTCAGAAGCATAGGATGAGAGCCTAACGATTAGATTATCATATCCCCAGAACTTGTTAGTGGTTGATACTAAAAGTATGTGAGGCTAGCTGGGATTAGGCCTGATTTTCTCTTAAAGAGAATAATTGGTTCAAGTGCCAGTTCTAAATACTTAGATGGATAGAGTGAAGGCTCTGGGTTACTAGTTTCCATTCTTGAGCGCCCAACAGGAAAATAGTACTTCAAGAATCAGAAGAAAAAATTATTTTTTAAGTGTTTAGTTAAATTCCAGTTAACATAGAGTTATAGTAATCTAAGAGATTATGTGGTTTTTCTTTCAGCAATCTAGATATAGTTGCAAGAAAAGGCAGCTGTTTCACTTAAATTTGAAGATTTGTTTGTAAGATAAATACAACCAAAGAAAAAGAAAACAAGAAAATTGGGAGTTCTGATGATAATTTCCTGAAGATATCAACCAGGGCATCTCAAATAAGTGATATCAGAAGGAACTAAAATATTAAGGAAAAAAAGCTGTTGGTAAATTGACAATGTAGGGGAACTAGCAATAAGAATAGGAAGCTGTGTCTAAAATTTGGTGATCAGAATTAAAGATTACAGAGGGAAATGTCTGAATTACCAGTTAACATCACCATGGGAATAAGAGGCATTCCCAATAAAATAAGCAACAAAATAGGAATATTTGCCATAGTTACCATTTTTTAATATTGTTCTGGATGTCCTAACAATGCACTGACTCATGAAGCAGAAACAAGAGCTACAACTATTGGGAAGGGGGAAATGAGGATATTTTCAATATAGTGTTTTTGTATACCAAGAAAAAAAAAGGAAAATAAAAAGACAATCTACCAAAACTACTTGAATTAAAAATAGAAATTAAAAGAAATAAATAAAAATAGAGTATCACAAAGAGAAGTATTGTGGTATCAATAGCTTTCTCCTATCAGCAGGAAGGAGTTAGGAAATTTAATAAAGCAATGTTAAAATTACAAAAAAAATAAATTATCCATGAATAATCTCAATGAGAAATGCTTCAGATTTATAAGACTTAAACTTTACAGAGTGATCCAAGTATTTGTTACAATACCTCTTCTTTAAAAAAGGACCCAGAATACATGTAATTGTAAACTAAATCAAACCATTCCTGACAAGGATGTGGAATGAGCAAATGCTAAGTTAAGTGCATAAGCATTGATACAGCTCTAAAATAAGTAAGCTAAAAATTTCCTTTAATTTATGTAGTTGTTTTTATCATATTCTTCAAGACAATTATGTTTATATGTCCTAAAACTATCAATAACACTCCTATTTAAGGTGTTCATATTTTGGGTTGTTTATCCAAAGAATTCATCTTTTTAAGTATAACTATTACTTGTAATTATCTTCTTACAGTTCCTTTGGAAGGGTTAAGAAGTCAAAACCAGTTTGAAGAGATGAGATCAAGCTACATTAGAGAGCTCATCAAGGCAATTGGTCTGAGGCAAAAAGGAGTTGTCTCTAGCTCACAGCGTTTCTACCAACTTACAAAACTTCTTGATAACTTGCATGATGTAAGTATTTTGTTTTCTAGGAAATAAATGATTGTTTTCTGAATTTCTGTAATATTTTAAATATTAAATCTACATTTTACTTTATATGGTTTCTTCAAGGTCATAATTTGTACTTATATCTTAAAACAGTATTTACATCACACTGCTCAGAATTTATATTGTGCTTTTTTTCATTTTCACTATAGATCATCCAAATATCCTTTTACTAGTATTTGTATAATTTGAGAGTAATTTAATGATTTATAGGAATTATACACCTTCCTGAGCATATTCTAAAATAATTTTGCCTTATGTTAGAAAATTTAAATATACAAGACAAGCAAAGGTATAGGTGTGGAAAATAAGACTCATATCATTTTGGATGGAATTATAAGTTAATAACAGTGCTAGTAGACAATTTGACAATCTACTCATCAGGTCAAATTTGAAACCTTATTCCTGAATATGGACAGATAGCTAAGGATTGTTAGCTATATGGGTAAAGCCTCTGTAATGAAAGGCAGAAAGCAAATAAACAGAGAGAAAGTAATGAAGGAAAAGGCACCAGAGCAGAGAACACAAAAGATATTCAAAAAGAATTAAGATATTTAGAAATGTATGATATTGCATCCATGAAACAAGAATAAAAAATAGTTGAAAAGGAACATTTACCAAGAAATTACTTTTGGATAATTTAATATAGAAGAGCAGAAATTTAAATTTTAATAGAAGGGCTGACATATATACCTCAGGAAAACTCAAAAGAAATAACAAAAAAGATAAAGATGAAAAATTAGAAGAGATAGAAAATTTAGGGGATTAATTGCAGGGAGTTCATTCTTAATTAAAAGGAATTTATAAAAGAATAGATAAAATCAAGCAGAGGAAATTTTATAAAAAATCATAGAATAAAAGTTGCTAGACCTTAATTTTCTGACTGTACAGCCCCAGTGTACAAAGCACAGCACAATTGAACAAAGGCACATTAATGTAGAATTTTAGAATACCAGAAATAAAGAGAATATCCTAAAATATACCAATGAGAAAAGAAACAAATCACATAAAAATTATCAGGATTCAGAATGATGTTGTACTTCTCAATGCAATATTAGAACCCAGAAAACAATGCCTTTGGAATTTTGAAGGAAAGGAAAATATTCAAAGAATTTTATACCCAGGCCAGCCATCAAACAAATATGATGGCATCATAAAGGTATTTTCAGACATGCAAGGTCTCAGAGAACTTATCTCAAATATAACCTTTCTCAAGGACATCTACAGGATGTTTTAACAACAAACACTGGGGTAAGCCAGTGAAGTAGAAAATCAAATACAGGAGAGATGCAAAGGGATATTTTAGCATAGCAATCATTAGCCTAGCTTGAAGCAGTAATGCACAGGGTTTTGGAATACTAGTATTGGGGAAAAAAAGATGGAACTGAGGGATTACCAGTAGGTGTGAACATACTGAGGTGAGTTTTTACAAATTGTGTCAATTGACCGTGGCTTTGTGATAAATATACAGGAAACAAAGCAAAACAGAAACACAAGGTTATTAACTCTAGCAAAATAAAAATAAGTCATATAATAAAGGAAATTTAATCCAGCAGGAAACAATAAAAATATTTATAATATAATTGCTAGATATTGATTTGGTCAAAAACTGAGATACAACTATACAGAGAATGAGGAGAAAAGAAAGTGTGCATAGTTGGGAGGGGTGTCTCATATAAGGGAGCTAAGTCTCATTTTTCATAATAGAAAATCAATAACATCACATTTTAAAAACAAAATTTGTTAGAAATACAGAGATAAGTATTTAGAGACATGGGCTAAAGAAGTTAAAAGTGGTTGCATCTTGGAAACTAGAATAAGGATGGGAAGAATTCTATAAGGAAACTGCTGGATTTTGTTGCTGCTGCTGGGTTCTATTTGACTTTTAAAATTACTTACATTAATTACTTTGCCAAAAGTTAAATTAGATTAAAATAAATTATGCTGGGTTACTTGTATTGACAGAGGCAGAGTCAATATATTGTTATGCAAAAAATCCAGTCCATTAACAAATAGACTTTATTAAATAATTGCATTTTTGGAAATATATATGCATTGTGTATATTGTGTATATACCTGGCTATGTTTGTATACATGTATAAAGAGGAAAAAGAATTTGAAAGACACCAAAATGTTCATATCACTTATCCTGTGGGATTATGAATGACTTTCATTTCTTTAAATCTTTCTGTACTATCAGAATGTTTCACTGTATGTAATATTTTCATATTACTGTAGAGAGTGAAGGGAGTTATTTTATCAAGAAAACATCTTGATAGGTATTTATATTGTTAGAAAAATAAGTTGTCATGTTTGATTAATATATGAATGCATTATTTTTCTTATACATGTTTTTTATCCATTTGTGAAACCAACCAATATGAATGTATTATTTTTTACATGTTTTTTATCCATTTGTGGAACCAACAGCTTGTCAAACAGCTTCATCTGTACTGCTTGAATACATTTATCCAGTCCCGAGCACTGAGTGTTGAATTTCCAGAAATGATGTCTGAAGTGATTGCTGCACAGTTACCCAAGATCTTGGCAGGGATGGTGAAACCTCTGCTCTTTCATAAAAAGTGAATGCCATTTTTATCTTTAAAAATTAAATTTTGTGGTATGTCTATTTTTCTTTTAGTCTGCATTGTGAGGTCTTGATTTTTACAATGTTCTTCTCAAAGCCTTACATTTATAACGTATCATATTGTGTAAATTTCAGAGAGAATTGTGAACTTTTAATTGTTTTTCTTTATAAAGCATAACTAGAATTTTTAAAGTGTTTTGTGTAGCCATATATTCTTTAAGAGTTTACAAGATTGAAAAAGTACTAAAAGTGATTGCTAACATAAACTTAATCATATTCATAGTATTTCACACCATTTAGGTGAAGATTTTTAACTTTTGCATCTAACAAATCTTCTACTTTAAAGGAAAAAAATCTTACACATAAAAATAAAAAGTTATTGTATATGTTCCTTCTAGGTAGCTCCCTTTGTCTCGATTATATTTACAAAAATGAGCCTTTAAATAATGGTATGCAAAATTTTGCCTACATGAACATATATATACATTTTTGTGAGGAGGAAATTTATAACCTTTATCAGGTTTTCTAAAGGGTTTTTAGTGCAAAAAGTATAGAGAAAAAGAGTTTAAAATCCCTGAAGTAGATTGAGGGTTTGATATTAGGAAAAACAGCTCATATATATAGACTCTGACTGTTTCCCAGATTGGAAACACAGACTGTAAGGAAGTTATTAAGGAAAGCCATATCATTATGACAACAGTATTAGCGGTTTTGTAGTTTTTTACTAACCTTTTTTGGGACTTGTCCTTTAATGAGGCTTGTGAATCAAATCTGAAGAGTCTGTGGCCTAATGCTACTCCTTACCATCTGGAGCAGGTAGAAAGTCACTTAACCTTACTGATTTTCAATTTCCTCACCCTTACCACTGGTATAATATATTTCCTGAAAAATGTTCCTTTTGGTCAAAGCTTCTTATTCACTTCTTAATCAAAAAAGAAAAGAAGGGGAGGGAGGAAAGGAAGAGGAAAAAAATAAATATTCTCTTTCTTCATTCAGAAAGTCATAATGATAAATCACAGATTGAAAATTTTTGAGTGCCTCTGATCCAATTCTAAGATAGGTATTTCAAGAAATACTAGATACTGGATTAAAATAATACAACCAATTATAATAACTAGAAAACACACAATTCACACTGTTATATGAACTTAAAAAATATTGCATTAGAATATGGACAAGAGTATTTTTATGAGATGAGTCACTGGAGAGCCATTTATTTTTTAAAGATCTATGTATATATCTGTATATGTAAATACAGATAAATATATAAAAAATAACAGGAAGAACTAAGTTCATACCACTGATAAAATTCAATAAAAATAATCATTGTTTTATTTTCTGTTTCTTTTATCTCTATTATATATATGTGTATATATATATATATATATATATACATATATATGTGTATATATGTGTGTGTGTGTGTGTGTGTGTGTGTATTTTAACAGCTCAGAGTAACTAGTAGGCCAAATTATTTTTCTAAAATTTTAAAAATTGGACATTATCTTACAAATAAGATGTATCGCCATATGCAAATTAATGGTTGTTAATAAGAAAGAGTAACTTTGAAAACAATATAGAAAACATTTACTGACTTCTCTGATTTCTTAATACATTTTGGGCTACCCATTCTCTTTAACTGATAAATTTTTGCAGTTTACCAAGGGACAGTAACATCTCTTAATGAATACTAATGTGATCCCCCAAACGAGGTAAAGTGGTTTCATCTGAAAAAAAATTGGCATGACAGTGTTTTCAAAACTGTTTTTTACCAGCTAATTCTCTATTTATAAAAAGAATTAGCTATGGCATGTCTATAAATAGTGAATTCACATAAGACATTTGAAGTAGGGATTAAAATAAACTCCAACCAAGGCTCTTGGCTTGGGTTCATTACATCTATGTGACAAATATAGTCAATAATATACAAATTTTATAATATTTGGTTATAACATTCAGTAAGAGTTTAAACCAAGTATTCCAAATAGTGTTAGCATTAATATAAAAACAGTCTCTTCCTTGGTAAGTCTAACTACATGTCTTTTTCTGTGAATACATATGTATAACCATAGACTATAGCTATTCAGTTTTTCAAAATCTTTATACACACAAACTCATACTCTTGCTATCTTCAGTCCAAAGTTAACTTCCTAAAAAGGATCTAATCTTGCCATTTCCTCACTTTAAAATGTTCATCGACTTCCGGTCACCCATTACAGTGATTATCAACTATAGCTTCATGTTACAGTCTCAAAGTGAGCTTTTTAAAAATACCTTTGCCTGGGCTCCATCCTCAGTGATTTTATTTTAATTGCTTTACTCTTATTAATTCAGTGACACAGTAGTTATTCTGAAATGATGTTCAAACATCAATTTCTATAACTTTACTGTCTTCGTCCTCTACTATCTTACATTTATCTTATGTTCCAGCCATACAAATCTTTTTACCATCAATTTTTCTGCCTGAATTTTCCCCCTTTGATACTAGTCACATTCATATCTCAATTTTCAAGACTCAGCGAAGCATTATTTTTGTAATGTTCTTCCCTGCATCTTCCAGGTGGTGGTTTGCTTCCTCCTAAGGTTTACCAGGTATTTTGTGCACATCTGAATTATAGTAGTGTGTTCTATAATTCTGACTGTAGTACAAGACTGGGAGCCAGTTTGAGATAGAGCAATTGTGTCTCTTGACTGGGAGTTGCATGGCATGTTCTCATTTTTGGTATCACCATGGATCTGTATCATTCTTTTGTTACATCATTATATGTCCATATTCATGATTTTATGGCTTTCTCTTCCCATACTCCTTATCTACATTTCTGCATTTCTCTTCATCTCTAAAAATTTTCTACTTCTTCCTACTTTGTGAGATCTCTCCTCATACTGATTATACCTTAGGAGAATATAAGTATGTTTTATATTTATTAAAAACACTGACTGACTCTCACAAATATCCAGTGACAAAGAGTTTTATGGAAGTTTGCATAATTTAGTTCTAAAAGCAGAGGCACCTTTGAGGCAAAATGGCTGTTAGTGCTCCCTGAAAAGTCTCAATTTTGGACCTCATTTATCTGATGTAATTGTTTGGGATTTTTGAGATTTAGAGTGAACTATGGAAGTCTTGTTTTTCTTGGTCTGAAAAATTGACTAAATAGATATGTTGTTTAGGCGTGAGTAAGAAGAGATAATAGATTTTTTCATGAAATAGACTGGCTTCTGAAAAGTAATGGTGTTATTACCTGAGATAAAGGTGGTTGATATGTTCTTATCAATGAAATAATTGAAGTAAATTCCAAGGACCAGTTCTTTTCAATGATTTCCATAATTATGAACTTGAAAGTCGAGCCTCTGACAGTGTACATCCTAATTCGCTTCTAAGAGATTATTTTTAAATGGAAAGTTGTTAGAGACTTTTTAATGTCTTATATAATTTTAATAGTAAAATATTTTACTTCTTACCTGAAAACTAAGGATATATAGAATATATGGTGAAAAACATCTGTAATTGTATAATTCAGAAATAAAAAGTTGCATTTTGGGGAAAAAAATGAACACTTCATGCTCCCTGTTTTAAATTTCAAAACTGAATGAGTGGAGTATTATTTCCTTTCCTAAGAAAGATTACACAAATGCAAACTCAGTATATAGCCCTAACTCAATATACAATTTTTTCTCATTTCTGATTTCACTCAACAAATATTGAGTACCTGTTATTAACAGAAGAAAATGTGGTAAAAAGCATTATGGGAATTTACAGCTGAAGGAAGACTATAACTCAACAAAGTTAAAGCCTAGCAGTAGGTATAAATCACAGTGTCTGGTAAATAGTAGGCACTCAAATATTTGTTGAGCACACAAATGAAAATACAGTTTGGATGTGATAAGTGCAAAGCATTATTTATGTATAACTTCACTAAGACAAATAATGCAGCTAAAGATATTAACTTTAAAATACATATCAGGGGCACCTGTGTGGCTCAGTTAAGCATCAGACTCTTGATTTCAGCTTAGGCCATGCTGCATCAGGTGTGGAGTCTGCTTAAGATTCTCTCTCTCCTTCTGCCCCTCCACCTGTCTCTCTCTCTCTCTCTCTCTCTCTCTCTCTCTCTCAAAAAATAAAATTAAAAAAATAAAACCTAAAATAAATTTCAAATAACCCCTTAATTTGTGTCAGTAATTCATTTGCATTAAATCTGAATGTACATTTGTTGAAAAGGTTTCAATATGTTTTCCCCCCACAAATGTCATCCCAATAAATACATTTAAAAATTTTCCCCAACACAATAAAGGCAATCTGCCACTGGGAATAGTACCTCTCAGAATGTATTACATTGATAAGTAAGAAAATGTAGATGTACCCAAAAAAAAAAAAAAAAAAAAAAGAAATGTCATTAGCCTTTCACATTCAAGTAAGACTCAGAGAACAGTTGATGATGTGGTCATTTTATCTGATTCTTGTTATTTTAAAACAATATTTGGATGACACAAATCCTTTTCTACCTACACATATTTAATTTCTAACATAACTTAAATTTTTAAAATTTCATTCAACTATGGGGTGAAAATGTGGTGGCCAAAAGGGTTGGATTTTGCTGTTGTGGTTATTGTTGTTTTGCAACCTCCTAATAATGTTTGATGTTCTTGATGTTGATATTGATTCACAGTGTAGATGTCAAAATACTGGATTTAAAATTTCAGGCTAAACTTTAAAAAATAAAGGTTTTGAAAAAGAACATAACATCACCAAATGGAAGATATCTAGTTTCTAAATCCTCCTTTACTTCCATTCCTATGCAGTCATCATAACCTTTATCTTCATTTTGCAGGTCATGTTCTTTCTACTCGCTCTAAAATGAAATTAATCATAATACGACAGGTCATATATCAGAAAATACTTTAAGATTGCTGAAATAGATTATTGAGTTAAAAATAGTTCCCTTAAAAAGGTTTGAGAAGCCATTTGAATTTGGATCAATTATACCTCCAGTATCAGTTGTTATGTGGCTAATTTTTTGTTTTTATTAAAAACATTGCACTTTTTAATTAGGCAGTGCTCTAATTTTTTACATTTAACATTAAAATGTTACACAAATTATATGCAAATATGTTGTTTTCTGCTAAAACAGTGGCTTTCATGGCATATCAACCTGTAACTTCTAAATTATCCATTACAGTGATATATTTCATGATGGGTACTGTGGAAGAACTGACCCAGGCCTATGCCCCTTCTCTGTCATTTTTACTAAATGAGATTGAGCAAGTCATTTAACCTCTCTCATTAAACCTGACTTTGACAAGTTGTTTTGCAATTAATAGAAATGAAAACAAAAAGTATACAGGTGTTCAGAAATAGTAATTGCTATTATTGTGTTTTTGTTAAACACAATATAATTGTGTTATACACACAATTTTATAATTTTATCACACAATGAATTTTATCAAATTCATCTGGCATATTCTATGGTGAAAACAAGGAATCTAGAAAATGCAGTTGCTTCATTGCTATCTCCATGTACACACAAATATTTGATGGATTTGATTTGAAATTAGAGCTAGAAGTATTCAGTTTCTTTGCCCAAAAAGAAAAAGTCTTTTGAGTTTGAGGCCTATATTATTAGAAATTTAAAGAACCTATCACCCTTTCACTATAATATTAAGAATAATGGTACTGATTTTGTCATTTTTAAAGTTATCTCTAAAATATTGAGATCTTGACTAGAATACAGACCCTCCAAATATCTATGTGATATACTATATGCTCAGATAATTTTTATTATAATAATTTCACAGAAGGGAAGAAGGGGTCTAGAAATCATAGTGAAATTATCAACCCCAAAAATAACATTACTGTCCTTAAGAAGGTTAGATACAAATTGCCCGAAGAGATCTTGTCTGCCTTGGTCTGATATCTTGCATTCCTTTGGGTGAGATGGCTATTAGATTTCTAAAGGTTTTGTTCTGAATATCTAAGCAATTTCTCTAATCCACATGTAGTCTTTAAAACACCAGATTTTAGGAAGAATATATATTCTTTTAAATATCTTTACAATCTACATGACATTGAGGATAAGTGCTTAAAACTTGAAATTTTTTCTCAAGTTAAAAGATAATTCATTTTTGTATTAGAGCATTCAACAACCATGTCTCCACTGATAAAAGTAAAATGGACAAGCAGACAACCCAAGGAAGGGCATAACTTTCTTTTTTCCAAAGTATGCCTTTTAAATAGCCATTAGATGTGGGGAATTTCTACAACTCTTAAATTTTATAGGAAATACATAACCAGATAATCTAGTAAGAGTTTGCCAAGTTCTAACTTGCTTATTCTCACTAGAGTAAGCCATGTAATGATTTTAGTGAAAAAAAAAAAATATATATATATCATCCAGCCTCTGTAGTTTCACTGTATTTTCCTTACTCAAGTTTTGGTGAAAAGGACAGTTTCTGTCTCTACCTAGAATCTGCCGTCTATTTAATGCACCAGTATTCCACACTCCCTGCTCTTTCTCAAATCCAAAAGTTGAATAAAAAGCAGTAAAATAAATGATTCACCCTGTATTATGGAAATCTAGCCTGGATAGGTCTACATCCATAACATGAATTCATAATATGAACTGGGCCTTAGGTAATTGCATTTAAGTTGGATCACATCCCTATTTAAGCTCAGGAAAACATCCCTACAGACCATCATGTACCTGGGGATAATAGAATCTGTACTTCCAGAGTTAGGCCTGAAACAATGCGGCCTTAAAATTTTGTCCTCCCTGTCATTGGAGAAAATTTAAGAATTTGGGAGTTTTGGTGGTACGTAAAAAAGCAGTTCATAATAGCAATGACGTATACTTTATCTAAATATCCTGTAGCCAAAGAAAAATACAAATCTGTTCTCCTTGAAGTTGATCACATTTCAAGGCTGAGCTCTGGGCAAATGCCTGGAGGCTGCGCCCAGGCTTGTCCACAGCTTTATGCAGCTGTGTAGTTGGAAGACTGTTGCAGAACTGCTGGATTAGTCCCAGAATGTCAAGCTCATGTTGAATTTACTGGCTTTTGTTGCTTTTATGTCATGCTGACCTTACCGTGAAACATGCTTTTGTTTGCTCTTTTTCCACTCACGGAGAAATAGGGAAAGCATTACTTTTAAGCTAGTTGAAAGCTTTAACTGACAAAGCACTTTCAGAGATATCTGAATTAAGTCACTAAGAAAGCATACCCCATTCCATTTTACTGTTTAAAGGAGGAAAAAACATACCCCATAATTGCTTTAAATAAGATGCATGGTATTTTGCAATGTTACATCAGCATCATGGTCAATATTTAGATATATATGAGCAAAATATTTAAATGGTATTGTAAATAGTTGTCAAGGCCTGTTTTATAATCTTCTGAAATTTCTCTTAATACATCAAATCTGACTCATCCAATTTAACAAACAGAAATTACTCTAAATGAAGCCCACTTAAAAATGTTTTTCCTTAGTTAGTTGCATATAAAACTTAACATCTCTTTTTCTATGATATTTACTTAACTGTGAAGGGTTTTTTGTTGTTGTTGTTGTTATAATTTATAGAAAGCAGTGGTTTTAAAATTTTTGCCACTGAAGATACCTTTTACTGTCCACTTCCTAGAAAAGCTTGTATTTTAAAGTACATCTCTAGCAAACTATATTCCAATTAAGAAATAGTTGCTTTGTTTTCTTCATGTTTTATTATTCAAAGACCTCAATTTGAGCTGCTGAGCAGCATGACAATTATGTCCACACTGATTTGATGCAGTTTTAACTTGGTAAATACAAAAAAAAAAATTATAATGGCCAAATAGTCAATGGATATATCTATCATAGTTTTCCTAAAATAGGTTAAGAACTGAAGATATAAGGTCATAATATATTATACAAAAGTAAATCTCCTTCTGAGGGCTTCGAAATTCATGAGCAAGACCAAAATGGTTTATGGAAATTTATTACAAACATACTATATTCTTGCCAAAATAGAATATGCAGCTCTACAACATGAAGACACAAGAGGTATATTCTCCATAGGGTAAAGATACTATTCAGATTAACTTAAAATGGTAAGCCCTATATTGATATAACTAGAAAGAGATTTTCACATGGCAGGCTTTAAAACTCATCACTTTAACCAATAAAGTATCTCCTTATGACCTGAGTATTCTGTGCATTTTGACTTTTTTGATATGTGCATATTCATAAGAAAAATCAGAGTGAAAAGTTTTTTAAAAAGCTTTTCACTGTAATTTGGAAGAAACAGAAGAAAAATATAAAATTTCTTACTTTGAAAGTAGTAAATATGTCTTACAAAAGTGCAATGGAGAACTCCTCCAAATAATATCTTAAATATTTTTCCTTATTGAGCAAGCCATTATGCTAATGGCACAATCCCATGGGCGATTATGTCACAGGATAACAATGCTAAATGTTAGGGAAATTATCACTAGCTATCCCAAGTATATAAAATATAAATATGCCCATAAGCTTGCTTTTTAAGTTCTTCATTTTTTAATGAGGCGTAGAAAAAAAATACTGATTTCTAACACTGCTTGGCTCTCAATTAGTTGGGTGTCTTAATGCTTAAAAAGAAAGCAGTGGGGAGTCGGGATAGGGTGAAAATGAAGGAAGAAAGAGACAAAGAAATGGAAAAGGCTAGGACCAAATTATTCCTTTCAACTCTGAAACTACAAATTTCCTGTTAATAGTTTATATCAACATAAAGCATCCAACTTTAAGTTATTTATGTTAATAGAAGAAAAGCCCTTAAACACAAGGGGAAAAATAGATTTTGTTTGCAGTGTTGAAGAATCTTGCCTTAGGCATCATTTTATTCTTCAATAACTAGTTATGAAGCATTTACTATGTGCAACTCTGCCAGACTGTGGAGGTAACCAATGAATACATCAAACACAGTTCCTACCTTCTTTGAACTCACAGTTGGATGGAGACTAGATAAATAGTTACTGTGTGGTAAGTGCAATGATGGAGGAGGTACAGGGAGCTATTGGAGCATCTATGAGGGGCACCTAGTTTGATTTAAGAATGGGCAAAGGCATTTGGGATAGAAGATATAAGCCCTGGTCTAAAAGTGGCTTAGGAATTAGCTGAGCATGCAGTCAGAAGATGCCACAGGCAGGAAAAGAAAAGTATTCCAAATAGGACATAACAGTATATGCAGAGACCTTGATGGTGAGAGAGAGTATAAGGTGGGGCTGACGATGAGGCTGAAGAAGACAACAAGGTCCAGATGATCAGTGGTCTTGTACTTGGTATTAAGTTGTGTAGTCTTGATTCTGATGTAAGCAGGAGAGCAGCATAATTCAGATTGGCATATAAGAAAACTCACTCTTAGTGCAATACGGAGAATAGAATTGGAGATAGATAATTAGCCTGGAGGCAGAGAGAACATTTTTGAGGAAGTTGCAATATTTTGGTGAAAAATGGTGGTCATAAACATGAAAAGTTAGAGATGATCATGACCTCTTCCCTAATTTTCCAGAGGTTTTAAAGAAACTTAACTTAGAAGCATTGGCAGCTTTGGGAAAGTAGGTGAAATACACCATATAAATTGTCAAACACAAGTTCAGATGTCTATTTATTCTGCTGTGTTGAAATATCAAATTTGTCATCAATAAAGACAATGAAAATTAAGAACTTCAACTTACCAATTTCTAGAATTCTATCTATCCAAACATCTCCATCCCTCTACCAATATTCTTACCTTCGCATGTCTATTGAACTTCAAGATCACCTGGTCTGTGCACAAAGGTAAGATTAAAACAGTTCAAGACTCAGCAAATAGGGAAGGGAAACTAAGCTGTGTTAAAATGAAAAACACATCACTTGTATGGATCCTTCTTCAGATGTCATTATTCAGTATAATTATAAAAAGGCACCTGCAAAAAATGCTTCTCTGTAAGGGGTCTGATGTCTTCTTTATGAAAATTTATTCATGATTTCTTCACCAAGTGTGGGGAGTAAAGGAAGGAAGGCTGGTGAGTACATACAATGTGGAGCAAACTTGGCAGTTAAGAAAATATATCCATTTCTTAGTTTCACAGAGCCTTATAGGGATTACCTCATTCGGTTTCCATCAAGGGCTGTTCTTTCTTTTTACTTCCACTAACCAGCTAGAAAGAAGAAGTTTGTTTATGCAAACAGTGGTTATGGGAAGTGTTTTTTCATTTTTTTTTTGTTTTTTCTCATGGTACTCACTGGCCTCACTACTCCCTTGCCATTCCTGGTTATAGAGCCCACCGCGATCACCTCATAGTCAAGTCTATGGTTCATAGATTGATCTGCTCTCTCTTCACAGTACTGCAGGATGCTGTGACTTAGCTGACTTGATACCTTCCATTTGCTAGTTCCACATATCCTTAGGCCCAGCTGCCTTCCCCATCTGGCCTCTGTATGCAGTTGCCTTGCCCCTTCAGGAAAGTCATAGCTCACTACTACCTGCTCAGCTCCCACCCAGCTGGCACCATGCTGAATCCAGGCTTCTCTGAGATGCTTGTAGACTTTACACCCATACACAAAATTCACAATTTTCTTGGACTTTTACCTGTCTGGATGTTCTGTTGCCCATCCCACCTTCTTCAAAAGTGAGACATTGTCATCTGACCTCCCTGACCTACCTCGTCCTTCTGAATCACAGAAACCTCTCACTTCCTATCTGTCAGAGGCTTCCTGTGAGTCTTCATCTGAGTTCTCTTCACTTATTTCTAGTAACTCCCTGTTTGAGTCTACCTCTTAAGGATACTTTTGAGATTTAGAAAACCTCTTTCTTTAGTGGGGGTTGAAACCCAATTCTCCAGACTTGCTCTGTCTTTCAAAGAATAATTGTGGAAATCAGCTCAACATTGACTTTCTTTAAGCATCTGCTGTAATAATCCTAATTCTTGGAGCAACATAGCTGCTTCCAAATGGCCAGGAAATAGGTCAGATGCCAGAAAGAAAAAAAAAGCAAAGATTAATATATTTCAATAAATATAAATTTTAGATATACTTTGGAAAATCATATGAGATTTTCTGTCAAGATGGTGAGACTCTCCATCTGGATATGCCTAACAGTTCTAGCACTGGCTGGTGACAAATGCATAGCCGTAAAAATTACATGATGGTAGACTCATAAAAACATCACACACTTATTTTCAATCTAATGCCTTAGAACCCACCTGAAATATTTAGCAGACTTCTTTGCACATGAATTTTTTATATTTTGTTATGTTGAAATTGATGAAATATTCAGTTATCCACTCTGTTCCTTGTTAGTAAAACTAGTGTAATATTTGGCAAGAGATGCAGGGAATCATCATTTCCCTCTCTCATGACTCACACCCCTTTTTGTTCCATTGTTACTACCTTATTTTGAGTAAATAGTAGGGGACTAAGCACATACACCAGACTTATACTTTTAAGGATATTTAACTCCTGTATACTTCTTGTATCCAGTTTCACACATTTAGCTCCTCATTTCTGAGTGGGGAAGCCAATATTTCAAATTGGAAGTTCACCTGAGGCTTTTGCTGGGAAAGTGAGACTCTCTCTCCATCTATGTATGTCTGGCACTGGTTCCCAAGCAACGGTTGGATGACAAATGCAAAGCTATAAAAATTAGGTGATAGTGGACACCTAAAACCATCATCACATATTTATTTTCAGTCTAATCTCTCTATTTTAACTACAGGTGGATTTTGAAGGAAATATTTTGTGATTCACATGAAAAAACGGATATTTGACAAGTGTCTTACATTAAATTGGCTGGCAGTTTGAAATGAATCATCTTTAAATATGTTTTCTTAAAAATAACTACAACTAATTTTTATTATTCTAACTATTCTCTGTGATAATAAAGAATAACTCGTGTCTATATATCTCTTTATTGATGAATTAGAGCGCCAAAAACCTCAATACAATTATATAAAGTTATATACAAGGTGCATAAGAATCTTCAGTACATTATTCTTTACCAGTCACTTTAAATTTATAATCATTTCAGTTTGTTCAACAGTGTACATGGAATAAGGTGAGATATTAATATGGATGGTTTGGCATATGTAGACAATACCCATGACTGTGTGTATATTTTAATGAAGCAAAGAGTGATTCTCAGATAATTAAATTGAATCCAACTAGTTCATGATGGCAAAATATACATTCAGCTGGTATCTAGTAAAATTGATAATGCACTATTTTGGCTACTCACATTGGTAAAGTAAAAAGTTTGATACTTATTATACAAATATTAAGAATTTTCACATGAAATTTGATGCACTTAACATTAAACTGAAAGGGAATATAATCTGATTGTTACTAACAAAGTATTTTAAACTGGTATCATGCATTGGTTTCACTACTAGAAATATAATTTAATATAATATTGGAAATATGCAAATATACTTATTTAATAAACTAAGTGTCTAGAGAGTATAAGTAATTGTGATAGGCCTTTGGAAACACAAAAATAAAAGTTGAATAGATTTCTTGCTTTTAAGTTCCAGGTGATAAGAGGCTAGATATAATTTGAAACTTAAACATACTTCTTTTTATTTAACCAGCCACATTTGAAATAGAATGTAGAAACCAAGAAGTTTTATTGGATTATTTGGCCATGAAAATATTCCTTCAACATTAAAAATATTATTCATTTATTATTGTTTAACACTATGTTTTCAGTTTTTAAATTAAACATGTCTCCACATTCAGATTTATAAATGAAAATGAAAAACATTTAAATGAAAGTTAAATGCTAATTTAAATGAAGGTTAAATGAAAGTTTTAAATGAAAAACTTCGTATTTGTGTATAAAAATACACTGGTTTTTAGATATCTGATTTTGATAGTTGGCATTTTTCTAATTTTACATTTAGCTATTTAATGAATAAAGAGAAAACATGGTAAATGACCATGGGTGTCAATGGGACACTTTATTCCCTGGTGTCAGAGTTACTATAACAACTAAAGAGTATATAGATCACTCTACTTGCTTTTAAAAAGCAACATTTTATTTAAATGGTGGGATGTTAATTTTACCTAATCAGATGAAGTCAGATTTTGTCTTACAAGTGATCTACTTCAATTATTATAGATGAGTAATCAATATGCATTCACTAAGTACTACCATTTTTTTTTAGCTGTCACTTATTTGAGTAGCTACTATGCACCGGGCCTTGTAATAGGGAGTTTTACCTATATTATCTCTAACTCTTACTGTAATTCTTGCAAGCTAAATATGAGTTCCATTTTACAGAGGTGTAAATAGAGGTTCAGAGTACTTCATTAAATTTGAAAATCTATTTCTTGCAAAAAGAAAAAAGCTTCTGTCATATTTTTCCAAATTAAATTATTTTTCCTGGCATACGCGTTAAGTCTTTTGTAATGGTTTTACTTGATATATGAAGAAACTTAATAAATGTGCTGCCTGTTTAAACCTCATCAAGATGAGTATCTTTGGAATTTTTTATTTTTTAATTAAAAACTTTTTTATTTTAATTCTAGTATAGTTAAAATACAGTGTTATATTAATTTTAGGTGTACAATATAGTGATTCAACAATTCTATATGTCACTCACCGCTCATCATGATAAACGTATTATTCTTTAGTGGTATAGAGACCATGGTGGGCTTTACCCAGTGCACGAGGGTTCCTTTTTCTCCACATCCTTGCCAACACGTGCTTTGTTGTGTTTTTTATTTTAACCATCTGACAGGAGTGGGATGATATCTCATTGAAGTTTTATTTTAATTTTTTATTTAAATTCCAGTTAGTTGACAGTGTAATATTAGTTTCAGGTGTACACCACCATAATACTTCCACACTTTCTAACAACACTTGGTGTTCATTACAAGTGTACTCCTTAATCCCCGTCCCCTATTTAACCCTCCCACCCCCCACCACCTTCCTTCTTATAACTGTCAGTTCTTTATAGATAAGAATCTGTTTCTTGGTTTGCCTCTCTTTTTTCCCCCATGCTCTTTTGCTTTTTTTTCTTGAATTCCACATATGAGTGAAATCATGTTTTTGTCTTTTTCTGACTGACTGCTTTAACTTAGCATAATACTCTGTAGCTCCACTCATGTCACTGCAAATGGCAAGATTTCATGTTTTTCATGGCTAATACTCTATTGTATATCTATACTACCTCTTCTTTATCCATTCATCAATGGACACTTGGTCTGTTTCCATAGTTTGGCTATTCTAGATAATGCTGCAATAAAAACCTCACACCTGTCAGAATGGCAAAAATCAACAATACAAGAAACAACAGGTGTTGGTGGGGATGTGGAGAAAGAGAAAACCCTTCTATACTGTTGGTGGAAATGCAAACTGGTGCAGCCACTCTGGAAAACAGTTTGGAGGGTCCGCAAAAAGTTAAAAATAGAACTACCATATGATCCAGCAATTTCCTTACTAGATATTTACCCCCACCCAAAAAAAACAAAACCCTAATTCATTGTAGTTTTATTGTGCATTCCTTTGATGAGTGATTTTGAACATCTTCCCATGTATCTGTTGGCCATCTATATGTCTTATTTGGAGAAATGTCTGTTCATGTCTTCTCCATTTTTTTAATTGGATTATTTGGTTTTGGGTGTTTAATTGTATAAATTCTATATATATTTTAGATACCAACTCCTTATCAGATATGTCATTTGCAAATATCTTCTCCCATTTCATAGGAAGTTTTTTAATTTTGTTGGTTGTTTCCTTTGCACTGCAGAAGCTTTTTATTTTCAGGTAATCCCAATAGTTTATTTTTGCTTTTGTTTCCCATGCCTCAGGAGACATATCTAGAAAGATGTTGTTACAGTTAGTCTCAGAGAAATTACTGCCTGTGTTCTATTCTAGGATTTTTATGGTTTCAGCTCTCATATTTAGACCTTTAATCCATTTTGAATTTATTTTTGTGTATGGTACAAACCTGGTCTAGTTTCTTTCTTTTGCATGTTGCTGTCCAGTTTCCCCAATGTCTTTTGCTGAATAGAGTGTCTTTTTCCCATTGGAAAATCTTTACTCCTTTGTTGAAGATTAATTGACCATATAATTGTGGATTTACTTCAGGATTTTCTGTTCTGTTCCACTGATCTATGTGTCTATTTTTGTGCCACTACCATATTGCTTTTATTGCTACAACTTTGTAATATAACTTGAAGCCTGGAATTGTGATGCCTCCAGCTTTGTTCTTTTTCAAGACTGCTTTGGCTATTTGAGTCTTTTGTGGCTCTGTACAAATTTTAGGATTGTTCTCATTCTGTGAAAAATGCTGTTGGTATTTTGATAGGGACTGCATTAAATGTGTAGATTGGGTACTATAGACATTTTAATAATATTTGTTCTTCCAATCTGTAACCATGGAGTGTCTTTCCATTTCTTTGTGTCTTAAATTTCTTTCATCAGTGTTTTTAGTTTTCAGAGTACAGGTCTTTCACCTCTTTGGTTAAGTTTATTCCTTGGTATCTTATTATTTTTTGGTGAAATTATAAATGGGATTATTTTCTTAATTTTTCTGCTGCCTCATTATTTGCGTATAGAAATGCCACAGACTTTTGTATATTGATTTTGTATTCTGTGACTTTACTGAATTCCTTTATCAGTTCTAGTAGTTTTTTTGGTGGAATTATTAGAATATTCTATGTATAGTGTCATGTCATCTACAAATAGTAAAATTTTTATGTCTTCATTATCAATTTGGATGCCTTTTATTTATTTTTATTGTTGGATTGCTGTGGCTAGTACTTCCAGTCCTATGTTGAATAAAAGTGGTGAGAATGGACATCATTGTCTTGTTCCTAGCCTCTCAGTTTTTCCCCATTAAGGATGATGTTCACTGGGGATTTTTCATAAATGGCTATTATTATGCTGATGTATGTTCCCTCTAACCCTACTTTTTGAGAGTTTTTATCATGAATAGATATTGTACTTTGTCAAATGCTTTTTCTGCATCTATTAAAATGACCATATCCTTTCTCTTATTGATGTGATATATTACATTGATTGATTTGCAAGTATTGAACCACCCTTGCACCCAGGGAATAAATCCCACTTGATCATGGCGAATGATTTTTTTAATGTATTGTTGGGTTCAGTTTGGTAACATTCTGTTGAGGATTATTACCTCTATGTTCATCAGAGATATTGGCTGGTCTTTCTTTCTTTCTTCTTTCTTTCTTTCTTTCTTTCTTTCTTTTTTTGTATCTTTATCTGTCTTTGATATCAGGGTAATGCTGTCCTCATAGAATTAATTTGGAAGTTTTCCTGTCGTATTTTTTGGAAAATTTGAGAAGAATGGTGTTAAGTCCTCTCTAAATGTTTGGTTGTTTGGTAGAATTTTCCTGGGAAGTCATCTGGTCCTGGACTTTTGTTTGTTGGGAGTTTTTTGATTACTGATTCAATTTCATTTGCTAGTAACTGGTCTGTTCAAATTTTCTATTTCTTCTTGGTTCAGTTTTGGTAAGTTACATATTTCTAGGAATTTATCCTTTTCTTCTAGATAGTCCAATTTGTCGGAATATAATTTCTCGTAATATTCTCTTATAATTATTCATATTTCTGTAATAATTACAATTATTAAAATTATTTATCTGCCTTCTTTAATTTTTGGTTTTGTTTTTCTGAGTTCTCTCTGTCTCCCCCTCTCTCTCTTGTTGAGTCTGGTTGTAGGTTTATCATTTTGTTGATCTTTTCAAAGAACCAACTCTTTGTTCCATTGAGCTGTTCTCTTATATATATATATTTTTTATTATATATTAAATATATATATATATATATATATATATATATATATATATAACTTATAACTTATTTCTGGTCTAATCTTTATTAGTTCCCTCCTTCTACTGGCTTTGGGTTTTGTTTGTTCTTTTTTTAGATCCTTTAGGTGTAACCTTGGTTGTTTATTTGAATTTTTTTTTTTTGCTTCTTGAAGTAGGCCTATATTACTATAAATTTCTTAGACTCACTTTTGCTCCATCCCAAAGATTTTGGATCATTGTGCTTTCCTGTATTTGTCTCCATGTAATTTTTAATTTCTTTGATTTCGTGGATGACCCATTCATTGTTTAGTGTCATGTATTTGTGCTCTTTACAGATTTTTCCTTTTGGTTGATTTCTACTTTCATAGCACTGTGGTCAGAAAAGATGCATGGTACGACTTTAATCTTTTTGAATTTGTTGAGACTTGTTTGTGACCTGAAATGTGATCTATTCTGGAGAATGTTCTATGTGCACTTAAAAAGAATGTGTATTCTACTCTCTTAGGTTGGTATGTTCTTAATATATCTGTTAAATCTATCTGGCCCAGTGTGTCATCCAAAGCCACTGTTTGCTTGTTTATTTTCTGTTTGGATGATCTATCCATTGATGTAACTGGGTGTTAATGTTCCTGACTTGTTGTATTACTATCAATTAGTTCCTTTATGTTCATTATTAAATGTTTTATGTATTTGAGTGCTTCCATTTGAGGCACATAAATATTTACAATTGTTATATTTTGTTGATGGACTGTCCCCTTTATCAGTATATAATGCCTTTCTTCATCTCTTGTGACAGTCATTGTTTTAAAGTCTATTTTGTCCAATATAGGTATTGCTACCCTGGCTTTCTTTTGACATCCACTTTCATGATACTTGTTTCTCCATCCCCTCACTTTCAATCTGTGGTTTCTTTAGGTCTGAAATGAGTCTTGTGTAGACAGCATATAGATGGCTCTTGTTTTTTTAAATCCATTGTGACACCTTATGTCTTTTGATTGGAGCATTTAGTCCATTTACATTCAAAGTAATTATTGATAGATATTTATTTTTATATTGTTACTTGGTTTGTGATAGTTTTTGTAGTTTTTTTTTTTCTGGTCTTTCTCTTGCTCTCTTTCATGACTTGCTGGCTTTTTTTTTAGTATTATACTTGGATTCTTTTCTCTTTATTCTTTGTGTATCTATTACTATTTATTGAATTGTGGTTACCTTTAGGTTTGTATATAACATCTTCTGTAAATGCAGTGTATATGAAGCTGAGGGTGGCTTAAGTTTGAACCCATTCTGTACTCCTCGCCCCCTACAATTAGGTATGTGGTGAGACTTGTTTTATGAATACCTTGACTGATTTTTACACATATACTTATTTTTACTGCTTTTGTGTTTCCTACTTTCCATATTCCCAGTTATGGTCTTTCCTTTCCACTCAAAGAGTCCCCTTTAACATTTCTCATAGGGCAGATTTAGTGGTCATGAACTCTTTTGGTTTTTGTCTGAGGAACTCTTTATCTCTCCTTTTATTCTGAATGATAATCTTGCTGGAGAGAATATTCTTGGCTGCAGAGGTTTCCCTTTCAGCACTTTGAATATATTATGCCAGTCCTTTCTGGCCTCTAAAGTTTATGCTGAAAAATCTTCTGCTAGCCTTAGGGAGTTTGCTTTGTATGTAACAGTCTACTTTTGTATCACTGCCTTTAAAACATTTCCTTTATCACTACTTTTAAAATTTTAATTACTATGTGTCTTGGTGTGGACCTCCTTGGGTTGATTCTGTTGGGGAATCTCTGTGCCTCCTGGATCTGTATATGTTTCCTTACCCAGATTATGAAAATTTTCAGCAACTATTTTTCGCATATATTTTCTGCCCCCCCCTTCCCTCTTTTCTCCTTCTAGGATCCCTATAATGTGAATGTTATGCTTGATGGAGTCACTGAGTTTCCTACATCTATTCTTGTTTTGCATAATTCTTTTTTTCTCTCGCTTGCTCAGTTTACTTTCCATTTCTTTGTCTTCCAGGTCACTAATTCATTCCATTGATTCATATAGCCAGCTACATATTCCATCTAATATATTTTTTATTAACTTGTTTTATTTTTTATTTTTTTAAATTTACATCCAAATTACTTAGCATATAGTGCAACAATGATTTCAGGAGTAGATTCCTTAGTGCCCCTTACCCATTTAGCCCATCCCTCTTCCCACAACCCCTCCAGTAACCCTCAGTTTGTTCCCCATATTTATGAGTCTCTTCTGTTTTGTACCACTCCCTGTTTTTATATTATTTTTGTTTCCCTTCCTTTATGTTCATCGTTTTGTCTCTTAAAGTCCTCATATGAGAGAAGTCATATGATTTTTATCTTTTTCTGACTAATTTCACTTAGCATAATATCCTCCAGTTCCATCTACATAGTTGCAAATGGCAAGATTTCATTCTTTTTGATTGCCGAGTAATACTCCATTGTATATATACACACCACATCTTCTTTATCCATTCATCTGTCGATGGACATTTAGGCTCTTTCCAGACTTTGGCTATTGTTGATAGTGCTGCTATAAACATGGGGGTGCATGTGTCCCTTCAAAACAGCACACCTGTATCCCTTGGATAAATGCTTAGTAGTGCAACTGCTGGGTTGTAGGGTAGTTCTATTTTTAGTTTTTTGAAGAACCTCCATACTGTTTTCCAGAGTGGTTGCACCAGCTTGCATTCCCACCAACACTGCAAAAGGGATCCTCTTTCTCCACATCCTCACCAACATCTGTTGTTGCCTGAATTATTAATGTTAGCCATTCTGACAGGTGCAAGGTGGTATCTCATTGTGGTTTTGATTTGTATTTCCCTGATGATGAGTGATGTTGAGCATTTTTTCATGTGTCAGTTGGCCATCTGGATGTCTTCTTTGGAGAAGTTTCTATTCATGTCTTTTGCCCATTTCTTCACTGGATTATTATTTGAGGGGGGGATTGAGCTTTATCTGATATGTCGTTTGCAAATATCTTCTTCCATTCTGTTGGTTGCCTTTTAGTTTTGTTGATTGTTTCCTTCGTTGTGCAGAAGCTTTTTATTTTGATGGGGTCCTAGTAGTTCATTTTTGCTTTTGTTTCCCTTGCCTCCGGAAACGTGTTAAGAAGTTGCTGCAGCCAAGATCAAAGAGGTTTTTGCCTGCTTTCTCCTCAAGGATTTTGATGGCTTCCTGTCTTACGTTTAGGTCTTTTATCCATTTTTCAGTTTATTTTTGTGTATGGTGTAAGAAAGTGGTCCAGGTTCATTCTTCTGCATGTCGCTGTCCAGTTTTCCCAGCACCACTTGCTGAAGAGACTGTCTTTATTCCATTGGATATTCTTTTCTGCTTTGTCAAAGATTAGCTGGTCATACATTTGTGGGTCCATTTCTGGGTTATCTATTCTGTTCCATTGATCTGAATGTCTGTTCTTGTGCCATCTAATATATTTTTAATTTGAACTATTATGTTCTTCATCTATCTATGATTAGTTCTTTTTTATGTCTGTGTTAACGGTGTCACTGAAGTCCTCCACTCTTTTCTTAAGTCCAGTGAGTATCTTTATGATCATTACTTTAAATTCCCTTTCAGACATATTATCTCTGTTTTCCTTGGCTCTTTTGCTGTGATTTTGGCCTGTTTTTCATTTGGGACATATTCCTCTGTCTCATTTTGCTTAACTTTCTGTGTCTGTTTCTGTGTGTTAGGAAAGTCAGCTTTGTCTCTTGCTCTTGAAATTAGTGGGTTCGGCATGCACTTTTAACAAAGTTGTGCTGGTCCTCTTCCACAGGGGATGCACAGCAGCCATTCAGACCTGGCTGGCCTGGGCAACTCTGCAAAACACGCACAGGCATGCACACAGTGCCACAAGGTGTATGCAGCATTTCTCTGCCAATAGGGATACACAGCTCTTGCAGAGACCAGGCATCCCAGGGCCACTCTGCAAAGCACACAGGTGACTGGGAGTGAAGTTCTAATAAGGTGCACTTCATCTGGAGAAGGTCAGAAGATGCAGTGTTGGCAAGGTTTGCACATGTCTTCTGGGAAAGAGGACTCAGTACCAGTACTCAGGCAAGCCCAGCTGGAAGGGGAAGGGTGCAATCTAACTGAGTTAGGTAGCGAATGCTGGGGCTATGCTGGCCTTACCAGATGGCTGAGTAATTATGCTGGGGCCAGGGAAAGAAATGGCGCCTTCCAGCTCCTTTTTTCCTGGAGAAGTCTCTCAGTGAGCTCTAAGTAAATTTACCTCTCATGTGCCCCAGGCATTTTTCAAACAGCTGCTTCTAAGGTGTATTTCTGAGGGCTGTTTGTTGTTCTGTGTCTTTAAGGGCAGGGCTCTCTCTCACCCTCCAGGGTGTCCCAGAGTTCCAGGCTTTAAGTGCCACTGATTTGTAAAGTTCCAGGCTTTAAGTCCCACTAAGAACTCACAAAATCCATCCCCTCTGATTTTCAAAGCCCAATGCTGTGGGGATTCATTTTCCCAGTCCAGGCTCCCCTCTCCACGCCCATACTTATTTCCTCCAATGGCCAGACCCACAGGGTTTAGCTCCCCACCACTTCTCTACCTTTCCCACCCTTTTCCATGTGGCCTCTTCTCTACATTTAGTTATGGAGTTTGTTTCTCAGTCTTCAAGTCATTTTCTAGGTTATTTGCACTAATGTGAGTGTTATCTAGTTGTATCTATGGGATGGGGTGAATTTAGGGTTCTCCATGTTCCCCAGAAGTACCAGGGACTGAAATTCATAATACAACTATAGAGAGCTTCTGGAGGGGGGGGGGTAATAGTCAATTCTCTGGGGAAACCAAAATATAAATAGCACTAATTTCCCAGCATCACAGCCTCTGATAAGGAATTAATCAAAGATCAAAAGAAAATTCCTCCCCTATTAAATTTATGATTAAGAGTTTAATCTCATTTAATTACTGGAAAGATATACATATTTTGAGACAGAATACTTTCATGCAAGTAATTAATTGCCATTATCTGTGTAGTTGAATTGGTCTCTTCATTCACAGAGATATCACTTTTGAATAAAAGGTTAACTGATAGTCCCTAGGTCTATAAAAGTTACCATAATACAGTGCTTTTTGAAATATATACCATCTTAAAGAAAATATACCTTAATGTTCTACTCAAAATTAGGGAGTTATATAAAGTATGATGAATCTTTGAAAGTCAAAGATTCTCTGATTTGACATATGACTTCAAGGTAGCTCCAAATGACTTGGCAAGGAATGTTTTTTAATGGTTGGAATGTTGGGGATAAATTCATATTCTCAATATTTCCATTATAGTTACTAAAGAGTTTTGATTAAAATGATACATTAATGTCTTTCAAAGCTTCCATTCTTTGTCTTCACGTTTTAATTCTTGTGTGCCAGAGGTTAAGATAAATAACCATCTAAACCTTATTAAAGGTAAGACAGATATAGACACTAAGTATTTCTGTTAAAAAGAAAAAACAAAGGGGGCAATATGCTGGAAAAAAAGAAAAAAAAATCAGTGTAAATTGAATTATTCATAGAATTCATATTTAAATTTTGAAATTCTTAATTTATTAAGACACTTTTAGCAGAACTGCACAATAAAAATGTTTCCTTTTAATAAGATTAAAATCTGGGACACCTAGGTGGCTCAGCTGGTTAAGCGTCCAACTGTTGATTTTGGCTCAGGTCACGATCTCATCATTTGTGAGATCGAGCCCCACATCAGGACCTGTGCTGATGAGCACGGAGCCTGCTTGGGATTCTCTCTCTCTACCTCTCTCTGCCCCTCCCCTGCTGTCTCTCAAAAAAAATTAAATCAAACCAGCCTCGATGATACACAGAACAGAGGAAATGTTTTTACTTGTCAGATTTATTTAGATCTTCACAAATCTTACACCTTTCCTGATGATCACAATGATTCAAAGATGCAATGTTTTTACTGAAACATTGTAGAGTAATGAACAATTTGCCACAGAAAAGAACATTTTTTAAGAACTTGGATCAATGTCAATAAATGGTTAGATTTTATGTAAAATTTTTTATGATATACAAACAAAAATTATTATAAAGTTTTTCAAGTTCCTAAATGACATTTTAGTTGTTGAAATTATGGATAGTTGAAATTATGGATAGTAAGAAACATATATGTAAATTCCCACAAAATTAGAGAAAATATAGAATAACTAAGGTAAAAATCAATAAATTATGGAACAAAATTCAAAGAGAGGGGAAAACTATAATGCAATATCTATATCTATTTAGCCAGAGAGTATTTACATTTAACTTAATCGAATTTCTGATTTTGTTGGAAGTGTTTGCAGTGTTGATTTACCAAAGGATAATTATCACTAAGAATTTCTAAAAAATAAAAAAGTAATAACCTGGTTGATAAAAGGTTAAGGTATGCAAGTAAGAATATACAGGTAGTGAACCAAAACATAATACCTGCGAATCATTTAAACAGAGATGGCCTTAACATCAATTTAAGATGGTTGTTAATAGCACCTAAATACATGTAGTAAAACAAACAGCATTACTACACTCAGTTTTAAAGAATAAACCTTTCACTTCTCTAAAATAATGCTTTGTGATCTTAGTAATCTATCTTCAACTCTCTGAACCTCAGTGTCTTCACCTATCAAGCAGAGAATATTTCAGCAAAAGGTTTCATGTTTAAATGAGACAGTGCCTATAAAATTCCTTTGCACATTATAAAACACTATACAAATATAATTCTTCTAAGTAATGGTCCTCTGTGGACCTTAAGCCTGCTCACTCTCTTGTGCAGTTTGAGAGGTTGCTATGTAGACCCACGCACTGTGATGGGAGATGGTCATCGAGGAGCTGCTTTTTGGAAAAAGTTATGCCAACAAATGGTTATTTGCACATTTGCAAGAATTATTAGTTTCATCCTTTTACTTTTTTTAAGTTTATTTTGAGAGAGAGAGAACACATGAACAGGAGAGGGGCAAAGAGCAAGGGAGAGAGAGAATCCTATGCTATAAGCCCAACGTGGGGCTCAATTCCACGAACCATGAGATCATGACTTGAACTGAAATCAAAAGCCAGACACTTAACCAACTGAGCCACCGAAGCACCCCACTTTCCTCCTTGAAATAGAGAATCATGTTCATTATTATTTAAGAAGACTTCATTTTTAAAGCAAATTTTATGAAAATAAAAACATTTTATAAAGTTCATGTATACTTACAAAAATCTCTACAAGGAGCTTAGTAAATAGAGTGCTTATATTTGCAATGAAGAAACTGTCCTACCTAGGGTGATCAAGGAAGAAGGAAGAGGTTACTGTTTAAAAATCATCTGATTTGGCTATCTAAACTGTGTTGAATTCACTAGATTCTTGTCTGGTGATTTATTTCACTTCTGCTATGAAGCCTCAAAATGTAATTCTTCCAATAACTAAGAAAATACTGACTCATATTCAGAGGCTATTTATACATCATGCCATTTTCATATTTTTAGAAACCTTTTTGCATAGAGTTAAATTACATACATCATGTGGAGCTTTCAACTTATTGCTGTCCCAAGTTATCTCTACTTAAGTAGGACTTACACTCAAGTTATTCTGGGATAGGAGATGTTTACTCTTAACTCTGCACACATGCATGAGTGCAACTCATGCACACAATCTAGAAAAAAATGTACGTAAGTACCTTTTACAAAAGACAACAAAATTTATCCTTTCAGGCTAAAATATAGAGGAAAGAGATTGGAAACTTGAAGGAAAAAAATTCTGTTCTAAATGACTCTGACATTTCTTATGAGCTGGTGTGAGTTTCCCTACCTGAAAGATGAGGTCACATGATATATATGTATCTCAAAAATTTTGGAAATATGGACAAGAGTGGTTCAATATTTTAATAGATTTTTATTTAATTTATTCTATAAATTCTTAATAGTTATTATCTTTGTTTAACTTGTTTCCATTTAATTTTTGAAAAATGCAAGAAACACTTGATTTCCTTATTTCTTGTGTGTCTATAAACAATCTAAAGTAATTTGGGGTACTTACAAAAATTTTACAAAATGACTTAACCTTGATTTTACCCATTTAAGTATAAATTTGGATAGATTTTTTATATAACACAAATGAATCTTAAAATAGTGATACTTTGGCTTGTGTGATTTTGAAAGTGATACTTTCAAAATCCAGTGTATATTTCCTGCATGAAAACTATTTTTTTCTGTACTCTATTTTCAGTAAAGTTTAACTTTAAGAAGCATTTTTTGTTTGATATTCAAAAACAATTTTTCTTTTTTCTTTCTTTCCATCTCCTCTTTATCCATTCCTTTTAATAAAACCTTGGTTCTAAAAAAAGTCATCTTTTCCATTGTACTTTCTTAAGATTGAATATGACATTACAATTCAAAATACTAATTTGCATTTTAATTCTTCTTAGCTATATTCAGACAATCCCATTTTTTTTAAGTTAATTTATTTTGAGAGAGCAAGACAGAGTGCTGAGGGGAAGAGAAAGAGGGAGAGGGAGAAAATCACTAGCAGGCTCCACGCCATCAGCATGGAGACTGATGAGGTGCTTGCACTCACGAACCTTGAGATCACAACCTAGGCTGAAATCAAGAGTTAAATGCTTAACTGACTGAGCCACCCAGGCACCATATGTTTTAACTGCTCAAAATATTAAGCAAACAGCTTCCAATCGTACTTCAAGGATAAACTGTTCTTTTTTAAAAAAGTTTATTTATTTATTTATTTAGAGAGCATGTGAGTGGGGGAGGAGAGAGAGAGAGAGAGAGAGAGAGAGAGAATCCCAAGCAGGCTCCTGACATGGGGCTCCATCCCACAATCCTGGGTTCATGACCTGAGCTGAAATCAAGAGTTGGATACTTACTAACTGAGCCATCCAGGCACCCCAAGGATAAACTTTTTAAACATAAATATGGAAGTTTATTTTATTGATTAAATCAATCTTAATTGTGAAATAATTTCTACTGAATATTTTAACAGTATGAATGCTAAATGTAAAGATTAGTCATTTAAAAATCTTCAAAATATGTATGTCAAATTAATAGTGTCTTCTATGTTAATTTGGAAGTCATTATGTTATCATCTGTTCTTTGAATCAGTATATTTCTCTATATGAAATTAAAAATTGGTTTTTAATATTTATTTTTGAGAAAGAGAAGGAGACAGAATGCAAGTGAGGAAGGGGCAGAGAGAGAGGGAGACACAGAATTTGAAGCCAGTTCCTGGTTCTGAGCTGTCAGTACAGAACCTGATGCAGGGCTTGAACCCAGGAGAGATAAGACCATGATCTGAGCTGAAGCTGGATGCTTAACTGACTGAGCCACACAGGCACCCCTCTGTATGCAATGAAATGATAATGAAATGATAAGAAAATGTACCTCTAGAGGATGTATAAATTAATCCATCTTGTAATAAACAGAAATTTATTATTTAAAACTTTACTGTTAAAATGCAGTGTCAGTGCTGATATATTTTGTTTCTGCATATTGAATTCATTATCACCACATTCCAAACACCACAATCTAAATTCATAGTTAATACCCAGATTTGTGTTGCTTATATTATACACTTATTTTCTTGTTTTTTTTTTCTTTCAATATTCTGTTTAAGCTAATTTAAAATAAAAGTATAGCCAGTCACATTAGATTTACATAGACCTCTAAAGATCATTTGGCCCATGGATTCTTTTTCTGTGGTCCATGGACAAGCTTTAAGGAAGCTTAAGATCTCAACAGTCTGTGTATAATTTGGTGCCTGTGTATAAATGTGTTTTCCATTACTTTCATTAACTTCTCAGAGGAGTCAGCAATGAAAAATATGTTAACAAACAAATCAGTTCCACCATCTCATTTTGCAAATAGATAATCTGAGATTTAAGAGAGCATGTGACTCATCCAAGGTCATAGAGGATTCATAGAGGATATAAACGTAGGCATTGAAACCGGGCACTGATATGTAGGTTAATGACAGAATGTTATTGATTTGGTAGAGCTCCCAACAGATGGGGTTTTCAGCCAACAAAGAGGCTGGTAAATTGTGGGTTCCTCTTAGTTTTGTTCACATGAAACTGAAGTAGTGAATTGAACCTTCCATTGCAGGTAGCACCCACAATGTTATTAAGCTACAAATATAATGTAATTATAATTTGTTATCCATATTATGCCTTAAAATGTGGATTTGTGAAAAAATTGAAATTAATTTTCATATTTCTGAAGATAAATAGGATTGTTCTGGGGCACAATTTCTGATTATTCTTTTTTTCAATCAAAATAAATGATAGTTCTATGTTTAAGTTTTTGAGGAAACTCCAAAGTGTTTTCTACAGTGGCTGCACAGTTTGTATTCCCACCAACAGTGCACAAGTTTCCTTTTCTCCA
Source organism: Panthera onca (assembly GCF_046562875.1). NCBI lineage: Eukaryota > Metazoa > Chordata > Mammalia > Carnivora > Felidae > Panthera > Panthera onca. The sequence goes on along the minus strand of NC_138348.1, from coordinate 82,528,331 downwards.
CATCCTTGCCAACACTTGCTGTTTCTTGTGATTTTTTTTTATATCCCATTGTAGTTTTTATTTGTATTTCTCTAACGATAAGTAATGTTGAGTATCTTTTCATGTGTCTGTTTGGTCATCTGTATGTCTTCTTTGGATAAATACCTGTTCATTTCTTCTGCTCATTAAAACAATTTTTTTAAGTTTATTTATTTTGAGAGAGGCAGAATCAGCATGAATGGGGGAGGGGCAGAGAGAGAGGGAGTGAGAGAATCCTAAGCAGGTTCCATGCTGCCACTGCAGAGCCTGATGTAGGGCTCAAACACACGAAACCATGAGATCATGATCTGAGCTCAACCAAGAGTCAGATCTTACCTGACTGAGCCACCCAGGCACCCCTGATCATTTTTTAATTGGATTATTTGGTTTTTTGGGTGTTGAGTTGTATACATTCTTTATAATATTTTGGATAATAACCCTTTATCAGATGTATCATTTGCAAATACTTTCCCCTCCAAATACAAAAGACTAATTCAAAGGGATACATACACCCCTATGTTTATAGCAGCTTTATCTACAATAGCCAAATTATGGAACCAACCCAAGAGTCCATCAATAGATGAATGGATAAAGAAGATATACATTATTCAGCCATAAAAAAATGAAATCTTGCCATTTGCAACAACATGGATAGAACTAGAGAGTATAATGCTAAGCTTAATAAATCAGAGAAAGAGAAATACCATATGATTTCACTAATATGTGGAATTTAAGAAACAAAAAAATGAGCAAAAGGGAAAAAAAAAGAGACAAACCAAGAAACAGGCTCTTATATATAGGACAAACTGATGGTTTCCAGAGGAGAGGGAAAGGATGGGTCAAGTAGGTGATGGAGATTAAAGAGGGCAATTGTCATGATGAGTACTAGGTGTTAAATGGAAGTATTGAATTGCTACATTGTACACTTGAAAGTAATATAACACTGTATGTTAAGTATTCTGAAATTAAAATAAAAATTTAATTAAAACGTTATAGCTGTAGGCATTTCTGCTCCACTGATAATAATCTTTAACTTATTCACTGGTAAAGGTGTGGAATCTTTTACTTTCTTATTCTTTGGGGCTAAAGGGGAGAAAAAAATAGAAACAAAAGTCAGAACAAAGTTTAGTACATGGTTTATCAGTTTGGGAAGTTACATCTTATCTATACCCCTCATCACTAATTTCTACCAAACTCAGTGGGGTGATTCCAAGTATAAAATGAGTAGAAGAATAATCTCCGTAATATATATTTTGTTTTGAAATATTTCAAAGCATGGCTTAGTAGGTTTGGAAGCAGAATGAAACTACATTCCAAACTGTCTTCCAAAACTGAGAAGTAAAAAAAAAAAAAAAAAAAAAAAAAAATTTAGGTTATCATCTAAATGCTTGATCCAGTCAGTAATCATTAAAATATAATTATATTTTAATGAATGAAAAGCTAAATTGTCTTAAAATAATTGGGGGGAAATGAAATAGAAAATATTTCCTCAGACCAATAAAGACCTGAAAATGACAGGAAGGAATGTCCCTCACTGTTGCCTAAAGCATTAACCAATATACATTGAGCTCCTATTATGTGTCATTTAAGAATTTAAAATGTTATCTAAGTAGAAATTAATATCTATTCACAATTATATCATGGTCTTATTAGAGATGAAGAATATTGCACACACGAGAAAAATTCAAGGAAATTTAAGCCATAATATGAATAAATCTTAAATCATAGACTTCAATTCCAGTGTTAAGAGTTCAAAGTAGAGAGAGGCTAGTGTAGTCTGGAAAGGTCTGTTGTAGTAGACAGGTTGACCCAAAAGGAAATATCAAGTCAAAGTTACTGCATGAAACCCTCATAGTTACAAACTTTCTTCAAAGTCTTTGGAGATCAAAGGCAACGAAAAAGCCAATAAAAACAGAAAAAGTACTCTATTTGAGAATTTCATATCATAATAACTAAAGTGAAGCTAATTTAGTCAGAAAGGGCTTAACGCATTTACCTTAAGAAGGAAAACTACCATCACTTGTCTATGTCATTAAAAGATGTTAAATAAATAAGAAAAATAGGAAAGATTATTGAATGAGAAAAGAAAACCTAAAACTTAAAAAAAAGCAACAACATGTAATATCACATTAAAAATGACACAGTTCAACAAATCTTGTCCCTGCAGTCACCTGAAAGGGAATTTCATTTAAGAACTATTTTAATAGCTAATTTTTTCTCCAAACTGTTGCTGCTATTATGAATTATGTTTCTTCTCGAAATAAAAATGTCAACACCAGAGGAAATAAACCAAAGCACATCAACATAGCAGCAACTCACTTTATGAGGGCAGCCTACAGAGAAAGAGAGGGAGAGAGAGACACAGAGAGAGAGCACGTGCATGTGCATGCATGCACCAGAGTGCTTGACAGCCCCAAAGAGAATGCATTTGGATGGGAGGTTGGGGAATAGTCCCATAGCAGACTGTGGTCTCTTATAAGGTCATATTCACTGCCAGGAACAGCAACTGAAAGAAAATGTAACATGGGATGCCTGGGTGGCTTAGTCAGTTAAGCGTCCGACTTCGGCTCAGGTCATGATCTCACAGTTCGTGAGTTCGAGCCCTGCATCGGGCTCTGTGCTGACGGCTCAGAGCCTGGAGCCTGCTTCACATTCTGTGTCTCTCTCTCTCTCTGCCCCTTCCTTGCTCATGCTCTGTCTCTCTCTGTCTCAAAAACAAATAAACATTAAAAAATTTTTTTTTAAAAGAAAGAAAATGTAACAAATCAGCTTCTCAATTAGGATAACAAAGGTAACAAAGGTTTCAACTTCCTATGTACAGTACTTTTACAACTCTATGTTCTAGCTCTGAAGGTCAATAAGCATTCCCATGAATCTATGCATACTTATATCAAAAGTACAATGTGAAGTTTGGCAAAGGTGGCTCTGGGTTGGCTGGGCTTTTCAGGTTGTTAATATAAATATAACCAAAAGCTAGCTAATTTCACACTATTGTTAAAGAATTAAAGAACATATGTCATTTTTATGACATCCAAAGGCTCAGAAGTGATCCCAGAGAGTTTTGGAAGTAGAGATTTACCTTTTTTACACACTGAAAACTGCTTAGTTTTCTCTTATTCTTTCTTAGAGCATCTTCCACATGTCTGCCAGGTCCTTGTGAATTCAGTCATCCCCAGGCTGCACTGGCCTCCCTCATCCCACCTATTTGCTGCATATCTATATTTGTCTATACTCACTCCCTACAAATCCACTCACAGAGATTGCTTCATTAGGAAGTAACTGATCAGTTAATATTATAAGAAGTGAATACACAATACACCTTCCTTTGACATCTGTTTGTTAAAGAGAAGCATGTCTCATCCACAGGAAATGGTATGATTTGTTATTAATAGGCACAGGCCTCTTGGGGAGAAGTTGATCTTGGAATTTAGATTAGTTAAAAGGTATTTTTGATAGGGTCATATATTCTGTAGATGATGGTGACTATGGCTAGAAATAGTTTCAGAACAACTGAAGTCTAATATGTCTCCAATTACAGCTATGAGAGAAGGTACAAACGTTTTCCAATGAGACTCAAAGTGCTATCATATATCAATGCACCAGGACCCACAAGCAGGCACTGGTAAAACTTCAACAGAAATTTGTATTTATTCTTTTGGGATCTGTTTGAGTTCTGGGGAGATAAATGAGGCAGTAAATGTGTTTGAGTCCACAATTCATGTTTATTGTTGGAAATGTCCAAACATCTTATAAATAACAGGATTTAGGGCAGCATAAGTCTGGCACCATTCTGCTTTGCACTTTGAGTAAAGAACTTAAAACTTTAGGAAGTGTCAAAGGACCCCAAATCAAACTTGACTTTTCCCTTTGAGAGGATGGTGGATGTAATAAGTTGGGTTTTGAAAGGACTAATCTTTCAAATCCAGAATGAATTAGTACTCAGCTGAGAGCACCACGAGCCTAGCCAGCCCCTACCATTCACTTCGCCTATCCCTGGAGCTTCTGGTGAGCCCTGATTTGTTTCATTCTTCTTAAAGATAAAAAAGGGTGTCTCAATTGGAAATATGCTTTTTAAAAGTAACTTAATTCAGGTAAGACTTACATTCTGTTACATAAACGAAAGTTTTAGCATGTTGCCCAGGTGACCAGGCATATTGTACAAATAAAGACATACCAAATTAGGCATAATTCTTAAGTTTAAGACAGATAAAGAGAGATAAGAATTATGTAATTAATGACCGAAATCTCCTATGAGTGTCAGAATACTTTGTGTTATTTACTTAGCGTGACCTCCTCTGATTTGCTATTTATCTTCCAGATTTTTTTCACCTTTTAAGGATTGAATCAAAATCTTTTTTCTCATGACGTTTTTCCTAATCTTCTTAGTAAGAAATAATTTCACCTTATTAAAAGGCCTTTTAAAGTATGACAGCCACAGAATGTTGACACAAAAGACTAAGGAACACTGGTGAGGCTTTGCTGAGAACTACAGGGGCAAACATTCCTTAGTTTTGCTTCTCCTAAACAACACCAACTCTTTATTAAAATAGCACATAAAATATCTATTAAGCTCTATGGAAAGTTTTTACTAAATAATATTCTTAGCTTAAGAATTTTTAAAATTAAAAACAAAATTTAAAGTCCAAATGTTTATCACTTCCTACCTAATACTATTTCTTCTACTTATCTATTAACATTATATTTCCTATAGGATTACTGTTTCACTCATAACAAGGCTCAAATACCTTTGAGTTTTAAAGCATTAGAAATAAGGGGCACCTGGGTAGCTCAGTCCATTGAGTGTCTGACTCTTGATTACAGCCCAGGTCATGATGTCACGGTTTGTGAGATCATTGCACTCCATGCTGAGCATGGGGCCTGGTTGGGATTCTGTCTCTCCCTCTCCCTCTGCCCCCACCCCAGCTTGCATTCTCTCTCTTTTTCTCAAAATAAATAAATAAACTAAAAAAAAAGAAACAAAAAGAAAATAAGTATTAATTTTTTAATGAAATAGAAATAGTAATTCAATTTACACCCCTAAATAATATCTATGAAATCTTATTCCATTAGAATAAAAATTTAATTTAACATACCTTTTATCATTTTTTCCAAGCTGCAGCTGAAATATTAAAAAGTCCTTATATTTTTATTTATTCTACCATTTGAAAAGCTTCCACAATCACTATTTTGTGTGCATTATCTCATCTGGAAAAGCATCTCAGGTAGAAAGCACGCATTCTATTATGAATACATTCAACAGAAGCACGAAAATGAAACTCAGAGAGGTATTATGACTCATTAAAGGGCAACTGACTGAGCTGAATAAGAAAATGTGGTCTTGACCTCTCTTCTGTCCCAGTTTCCTCCCCTCTTTTAGCTCCATGTTTGTTTTGCTTATAGGTTAGACTAGCCTCCTCCATTTTAAAGTGGGTCAGTTTGAAAACAAGAAGAATTCTCTTTGTGAACTGTTGGGGAGACGTTGGCTGCCAGTCAGGTTGTCTTATACAGAGACCTAACCCCTGATAAATTATTTTCTAGATTTTTTTAATGAAAAAAGCTTGAAACAGGTATACCTGGTAGTGTTGTTTTCCTCCACCATAAATAAAAGTTTTGAAAGCCTGGTATTTAAAAGTGTGTTTTGTCATCCTTGCTGTCCCACCCAGCAGTGCTAGCAACGAGGAAGATTCCCATTTGGTATTTTGGTTCTGCACCTGAGAATGCACACCTATTATATTTATTTTGTAATGGATTTTTTAGCCAAATGACTTGATACAACCAAGAAACCCAGTTGCTCCATTAGCCTACTTCTAGCATCATGATGAACAAGAAAATTATCAGTCTTGCTAGAAACTCTATTCCTTAACTAGGACTAAAAGAATCAACAAGAATCTATAACTTCTTATGAGAGGTACTGCTTCTGAAGAAAAATAAAAGTCTTTTAAGATTATTGTACTTTCTTGGGGCACCTGGCTGGCTCAATAGGTTAAGTGTCCAACTTCAGCTCAGGTCATGATCTCACAGTTTGTGAGTTTAAGCCCCACGTTGGGCTCTGTGCTGACAGCTCAGATTCTGTGTTTCTCTCTCTCCCTGCCCTCCCCCCCCCCCCCTTGTACTGTATCTTCTCTCTCAAAAACATTAAAAAAAAGTTTAAAAAAGATTGTCATAATTTCTCTTGTTTCCACATCTATAAAATTTAGGTAATACCTATTTTCCACAGTTGATATAAGGAACAAATAATAATAATAATAATAGTAGTAGTAGCAGCTACTATTATATCAAGTACTATTTCATGTAATATTATAATCTATGAGATTATCTTATTAGTATCCACATTTTATAGGTTAGGATATTGTGGTTTAGAAAGTCATGATTTATTTATTTATTTTAATTTAATTTAATTTAATTTTTTATTTTTAGTTTTGAGAGAGAAATAGTTAGACAGAGCATGAGTGGGGAGGAGCAGAAAGAAAGGGAGACACAGAATATGAAGCAGGCTACAGGCTCTGCACTGTGAGCACAGAGCCCTATGCGGGGCTCAAACCTGTGAACCATGAGATCATGACCTGAACCAAAGTTGGACACTTAACTGAGCCACCCAGGCACCCCCAGAAAATCAGGATTTAAATCCAGAAAGTGCAACTTCGGAGTTTAGCCACTATTCTACCTCTATCCTAATATAGAGTAAAACCATCAATACAAGGTAGCTTTTGGAAGAGGAAAAAAAACAAAGCAGGAGAATTCTATGAAAATGTAAAACCCCAAATAGACACAGCAATCCTGAAAAAGAAAACCAAACCTGGAGGCATCACAATCCCGTACTTCAAGATGTATTATAAAGCTGTAATCATCAAGACAGTATGGTACTGGCACAAAAACAGACACTTAGATCAATGGAACACAATAGGAAACCCAGAAATGGACCCACACATGTATGGCCAACCGAACTTTGACAAAGCAGGAAAGAATATCCAATGGAATACAGTCTTCAGCAAATGGTGCTGGGTAAACTGGAGAGTGGCATGCAGAAAAATGAACCTAGACCGCTTTATTACACCACACACAAAAATAAACTCCAAATGGATGAAAGACCTAAACATAGACAAGAAGCCATCAAAATCCTCAAGGAGAAAGCAGGCAAAAACTGCTTGGTCACAGCAAATTCCTACTCAACACATCTCCAGAGGCAAGGGAAACAAAAGCAAAAATGAACTATTGGGACCTCATCAAAATAAAAAGCTTCTGCACAGCAAAGGAAACAATTAGCAAAACTAAAGGCAATGGATGGAATAGGAGAAGATGTTTGCAAATGACATATCAGATAAAGGGTTAGTATCCAAAATCTATGAAGAACTTATCAAAGTCAACACCCAAAAAACAAAGAATCCAGTGAAGAAATGGGCAAAAGACATGAATAGACACTTCTCCAAAGAAGACGGCTAACGACACATGAAAAAATCACTCATCATAAGAGAAATACAAATTAAAACCACAATGAGATACCACCTCACACCTATCAGAATGGCTAACGTTAACAACTCAGGGAACAACAGATGTTGGCAAGGATGCAGAGAAAGAGGATCTCTTTTGCACTGCTGTTGAGAATGCAAACTGGTGCAGACACTCTGTAAAACAGTATGGAGGTTGCTCAAAAAATTAAAAATAGAACTACCCTATGACCCAGCAATTGAAATACTAGGTATTTATCCAAGGGATACAGGCTGCTGTTTCAAAGGGGCACATGCACCCCAATGTTTTTAGCAGCATTATCGACAATAGCCAAAGTATGGAAAGAGCCCAAATGTCCATCAATGGATGAGTGGATAAAGAAGATGTGGTATGTATATATACAATGGAATATTACTCGGCAATCAAAAAGAATGAAATCTTGCCATTTGCAACCATGTGGATGGAACTGGAGGGTATTATGCTAAACAAAATTAGTCAGAGAAAGACAAATCATCATATGACTTCACTCATATGAGGAATTTATGATATGAAACAGAAGAACATAAGGGTAGGGAAGCAAACAATATAAAAACAAGGAGGGGGACAAAACATAAGAGACTCCTAAATACAGAGAACAAACTGTACAGAGAACAAGCTGAGGGTTGCTGGAGGGGCTGTGGGTGGGGGGATGGGCTAAATGGGTAAGGAGCATTAAGGAAGACACTTGCTGGCATGAGCACTGGGTGTTATACATAGGGGATGAATCACTGGAATCTACTCCTGAAATCATTATTGCACTATATGCTAACTAACTTGGATATAAATTAAAAAATAAATTGAAATAAATAAATTAACTAAAAAGAGAAAATGTAAAGATATAGATAGTATCTATCTATATAACGTATATAAATAAATGTATAATATAAAATAGAATAGATACACAATAATAGCATGTAGATATGTAGATATGTAGATAATATAGGTAATATATAGATATGATAGATATGTAGATACATAATATATATGGATATGTAATGTGATATATAATATATGGATATATATATATATATATAATATAAAGTACTTATCTAGACAACAGAAAGTTTTTTCTTTTTCTTTTTTTATAATTGAGCCCTTCTCTTAAGATTTGTGATGAAAGAAATAAGTAGCTTACACAGAGTTTCTACTGTTGAGTTGGAAAGGGTCCAGAAATCTACACACCGAGAAGTAATTATCAAGAGAACAGCTAGTTAGGGCCTAGAACAGAGTCAGCACCCAGTAGGTCTGATCTCTCCTTTTCTTTGCAATTGCTACTTCCCCCCACATAATTGTTCCAATATTACTCTGTAACAAACAACTCCACACCATGAGGAATTTGAATTTTCCAGTAGTTGATTCTAGTAAATTTAACCTATGTTTCAAGAAGTATTTGTCAAACCTACCTCAGCGTATGTGGCTTCCCTCACTAGGATGAAGCAGAAGCAGAGAAAACTCCTCCTCCGAGATGTCGCTCTAAAAAGTAAAACAAAAAATAGAGATCATGACCAATGTGTTCAGACAATAAGATTGAAGTGTTTCATTCACAAACACCTGATGAAACTAACTACAATTGGTCCTATCCATAACGATTTTGAATTAAAAGATTCTGGGCATTTGGGTTAAAAAAAAAATCAAGTTTTTTCCTAATGCCCCATTGAGCCTATTTTAGATGACTTCTTTTAAATGTTCATGTTGTTTGGCCATTTCCTGGTCACATTCAATCATCCTTACTTCACACAGAGCCAATATATCCTCTGCCCACTCGTTCCAAATGAAATAATGAAACTTCCTCTTAACACCTTTAGATTTGGCTGAGCTCTCCTTTTTGTTAGCAGCTGTATGCACTCAAAACTCTGCCAGAAATATATATATGGAGGCTGTTTACTTGGAAGGTAAACAAGGAAGCCGTTTGGGAGACAAGAACCTCAGATATTTCTTGAGTTTCCTCAGCCAATGGGACCTATTATTCAGCCAGGAGAAAAGAAAAATTAAAGCCCTCCTCTAAAATTCAGTGAAACCTAAAGATAACAAACCAGTAGCCTACAAGCTACTTCCACAGTTATGTTATTTAGTCTAACAATCTTTTAACATTCTAAAATATTTGCCATCATTTTGAAAACAAGGTTTTAAAACATGAACACCCATATTCCTGTCATCTCTTTAAAACTCAGAAAATCTAAGCCTACATTATTACATAGCAGCAATCAGTTGGAGCTTAAAAGGCCTGAGCCTTTCAGGGACAGTACTCTGTAATCACCACAGCCTCACTTGCCTACTTCACACTTTTACATTACCTGTATGAACTAGTAGGTATTTGAGTGTGAGACCCCTGCTAACCCATGTTGTTTTAGCTGCACCCCTGTCCAAAGCTTCTATCTTTCATCTCTTTCATTTTGCTGGGGAGTCCTGTGGAAGAGGTACACAATTTTATAAAAGCTTCACAACACACTGTAAGATGTATATTATCTCTATTTTTCCAATGGGGGAACTGAGGCTTATAGATAAGAGTTGCACAAAATTATACAACTAGGTCTATGGCTTAACCAGGATTCCAACCAGGTTTTCTGACTCCAAGACCAACCTGATTTTCATTAAACACAATTGCTGTGGGCCAGTGAAGCTGTAAGAACAAAATATCCACAAGTATAAGCACATACACTAAAATATAATTTATACTCACAAATTAGCAAGTCAGAATAAGTAAAGCTAACAAGATATATATGTTTTCCTTTAATGAGTGAATTGAGGCTCTGCACAATTGCAAAGAGTAACATTGGATCGGAACCTAGAATGTAGAGTCTCAGACTCATCCATAATACTCATTCTTGTTGTCACTTGAAAAAGTCTTCTGTTCATTTGGAGCCTGCACATGTGCTCAACATATTATAACAGTCTCTGTCCATAAGTGGTGACATCCCATGTGCAGAGGCTTTCCATAGAGTTCCTCATCTCTCTCATTTCACTACTCCTACATGTTCCTTCCTTCTACTTTTTCCTTGGCATTTCTGTCCACACAAGACTGTACTGTCCATCTGAAGTGGAGCAGCCCTCTAGAGAGTTAGAAGAGGTGGGTACAAAGAAGGCATTTATTATGTAGAATGCACTGTTTCTAGTTGAACTGAGTTGCTATGAGCTATTTGCTGCAATGAATAATTTTTTAAGCAGATTAATTGTATTCTCATGGAATTATAAACAAAACTTTTGAACAAAACATTCATTTAAAAAATTTTTAACGTTTTTATTTATTTTTGAGAGAGAGAGAGACAGAGCACGAGAAGGGGAGGGGCAGAAAGAGAGGGAGACACAATCTGAAGCAGGCTCCAGGCTCTGAGCTGTCAGCACAGAGCCTGATAACGGGCTTGAACAAGCGAAATGTGAGATCATGAAGTTGGACAATTAACCAACTGAGCCACCTAGGTGCCCCCAAAACATTCAGTTTTAAGCTTAAAGTTTACAGCTGTATAATATGCAATTGGATTGGTGATTCCAGTCACTGAACATATAAATGGGAAGAAATGCGACTCAGTAAAATTTAAATGTATACATTTATATACCATACATATATATGGTAAGTCATATCTCACAAACATAGACCCTTCTACATTAGAGTTTCTGGTTCCTTGAAAGGTACGCATGAAATCAGCAGTACTCAACCACCATGTATGTTAAGTGTGGCATTTCTACATGATTGTTATTCTTTAGTTCTGCAAATTGTTTGGTTTAGTAAAATGATGAGGATGTAAGGTATTTCATTTGACTGACTATAAAAGAAACTCTCTTATAACACTTAACCAAATAATGTTTTTTTCTCATAAAACAGCAATTTGGAGTTAGTTCAGTTTCCATGATTATAAAAATGACCTAGCATCCTTCTTGTTTTTATTTTTATGGTCACAAAACGATTGCTCCACTTCTAGCCTCCCATCCATTTTCCAGGCAGGAAGAATTAGAAGAAAATCACAAGGAAGAAAGGGGTAGCAGTAGCACTTATTAGAAGAACAAAACTTTCCCAGAAATTTCCAGTTTATGACTTTTATTTATCTCGGTGGAGAAACTGTATCAGATAGCCTCCATGTTACAAAGGAGGCTGAGAAATAGACTTTTTCAACTACAGAATTTTTCAGAACTCTGACACAGAACAGATGAACACAGGGAAGGGAAGCAAAAACAATATGAAAACAGGGAGGGGACGAAACGTAAGAAACTCTTTTTTTTTATTGTTTGTTTATTTTTGACAGAGAGAGAGAGAGACAGAGCATGAGCTGGGGGAGGGGCAGAGAGAGAGGAGACACAGAATCTGAAGCAGGCTCCAGGCTCCAACTGTCAGCACAGAGCCTGACGCAGGGCTTGAACTCACAGACCACTAGATAATGACCTGAGCTGAAGTCAGACGTTCAACTGACTGAGCCACCCAGGTGCCCCAGGAAACTCTTAAATATGGAGAACAGAGGGTTACTGGAGGGGTTGTGGGAGGGGGGATGGGCTAAGTGGGTAAGGGGCATTAAGGAATCTACTCCTGAAATCATTGTTGCTAACTTGGATGTAAATCAAAAAAGAAAAGAAAAAAAAATAAAGGAAAGGAAAGGAAAAAGAAAAAAAGAATAGGAAAGGAAAAGGGAAGGGAAGAGAAGAGAAGAGAAGAGAAAGAAGAGAAAAGAAAAAAGAATATCGTTGTCTTTTGACAACCTGGGAGGCTCAGTTGGTTAAGCATCCAACTCTTGAATTTGGCTAACGTCATGATCTCATGGTTGTGACATTAAGCCCCATGTCGGGCTCTGTGCTGACAGCATTCACTCTCTCCCTCTCTCTGCCCTGCCCTGCCCTGCCCTGCCTGTGCTCTCTCTCTGTCTCTCAAAATAAATAAATAAACATTAAAAAAAGAAGAATATTGTGTCTTTGTATACCCACTGTTTATAAACTGGAAACTATGAAATTGAAAGGGCGGGACTACGTCGGCGGACTCCATCTTGTTCTGTGTCCTTCACCTTGACCACACCTCCTCCCCTTGAGTAACCCCCCCCTCACCTGCCTTACAGGACTCGGACCCTTCCCCAGCCAATCGGCTGAGGCCATAGCCATTACCTCACCAACTGCCCCTAGACCCCAATAAAACCTTTGTCCTTTTGAAACTTGCTCTCTCTCCCTGGTATCTCACCGCTGCGTCGGTGCAGGTAGGGGATTGAGCTCGAGCTAGCTCGAATAAAGGCTCTTTTGCTTTTACATCGGACTCGGCTCCCTGGTGGTATTTGGGGATCACGAATTCTGGGCATAACAAAATTATGCTACACATCCTTGAACACATGTTTTTATACTGGAGCTTATATTTTTGAAATACACATTTCCCAAAATTGGATTACTGGAATCCAATTACAGGGATAGTAGCATATGTGTTATTATTATTTTTTTAATCAAATTTTGCTAAATATTTTGGATCAAAATGTTGGGAGTAATTCACAGCAAATTCACAGATAAATGTTCTCAGTTTCCTGCAACCTCCACAGAACTAGATGTTTTGCCAGTCATCTGGGTAAAAAATGGTATCTTATTGTCAGTTTAATTTGCATTTTTAAATAAAGATGCTGAACATCTTTGCAAACATTTGTATGCAAATTCCTCCTAAGTTGCCTCACGGTGGTCCCTTGACACTATTTCTATGTTTTTTTTTTTTTCCCCAGTTAATTCATAGGAGTGTTTTGTATATTAAGGATATCATCTTTGTCTCTTGTGTTACAAATATTTTTTAGTTTAGAAGGGATCTTTCAACTTTATGGTATGGTTTTCCTATTCAAAATTAAAAAAATGTTCTGTCATTAAGACTATCTCTTTCCTTGAGATTTTGTGGTTTCTTGCTTTTAAGATGGTCTATGCTACACAAGCTCCTGATATTTCTTCTTATTTTATTGTTTAATTGTAAGGATTTTATAAATTCTTCTCTAAATCTATTTTGTATAGAGTATGAAGAAGGTCTAATTTAGTTTCCTTCCCTTTTGATGGCCAATTATTAAATCAACCTAAATGAAATTATTAAATTTTAGTTTTATCATACATTAAGCTTCTGCATAATGCTTAAATATACTTTTGTTTTTTATAAATACATACTTGTTTAATCCAATGCTAATACTGTACTGTTTTAATTTCTATAATTTAAAATTTGAGGTGCCTGGGTGGGTCAGTCAGTTAAATCTCCAACTCTTGATTTTGACTCAGGTCATGGTCTTGCGGTCATGAGATCGATCCCTGTGTGTTAAGCTCCATGCTGAACGTGGAGACTAAGGATTCTCTCTCTCGGTCTCTCTCTGCTCTTCCCCTGCTCATGCACACTATCTCTCAAAATAAATAAACGTTAAAAAAAACCTAACACATAAAATACACTTTAAAAATAAATAAAATTAGATTAATAAATGTATAACGTAAGTAAGTACTGCCCTCATTCTCTTCTGTTAAAAATGTCTTGGCCTTTTATTGAACATATTCTTTTATATGAGTCTCAGATCATTTGTTCTAATTCCAAAAAAAAAAAAAAAAAAAAAAAAGAAAGAAAAAAGAAAAGAAAAAAAAATGGATTCCTGCTTTAGTTTCATTAAAATTAGAATTATACAGAATGCTGGCATTTTTAAAGTATTAATTCTTACCATCCTATAAGGTGGGTCTTATTTTAAGTCTTTTCATAAACTGTTGGATTTCCTCATCATATAGGTCCCTTAACTTTCTTAACATATGTATTCATATACATTTCATTTTTTGCTGTCATAAATGTGATTTCTCCTAATTTACATAGGTTATTACCAAGATAGGAGAAAGAGCTCTTAATTTTTATATATTCATACACGTTATATTCTTCTCTTATCAATTCCAATAGATTGTTTTGTCTATTTTATTGTAGACTGTCTTGGTTTTTTAAGTACATAATCATATTATCTGGACATAAAAAATTATCCATTTTTATGCAAGACATATACCAATTATTTCATTTTCTTACCATTTTGCTGTTGATCTGAGTTAAACAATCTTTACAAGTATGTCAGTTACCACTTTACTGCCTTCAGCTCCAAAGACATTCTCCCTGTTTTATGACACTGGGTCATAAATTGCTCAAAAGCAATTCTTCTTTGCCACTTGGTGCAATACTAGGTTTTGTCAGCTGAGAGGAAGAAGGACACTAAGCTGATCACATACGGGCAGCCCAGTGGCACTCATCTCTGTGGTCTTTGCTCACCATCTCGCATCTGCCAGCTAGTTTCTCTGCCACACATGGTCAGTTTCATGGAAGCCAGCTCCAGCCCATACTCACTAGCAAGTTTCTAACAACTGGTCCGTTGTATATCCTGGCGGAGCCATACTTCTCCAATAAGGTCTATATCTCAGCCTCAAGTGAGCTCTTCTTAGTTCTTAGTTCCTTGATACTCTCCCTTTGCCCTATGGGTAGTAGCTGCTTTCTCCATGTGCTATCTCTGTATTCCTTGGAGTTACATGTTAAACTCTTTAGTAGTCACCTTTTACAGTTAACAAATCTTTATATTAATTTTAACCTGTTCTAATTACTAGCGGATTTTCTGTTTTCAGATTGGAAACAGACTGATATATCATGTTTAAGTACTTAACAAAAACATTGTTATTCCCATTTTAGAGTTATTTTAGCTTTGCCAAGCAAAAAAACAAAGGGAAACAATCCACCTATCCAGGGTGGGGTCTCCAGTAGGTTAGCCTTGCCACAAACAGCAGGAAAGACTAGGCAAGGTCAAGCTCTGCCACTTTTTGCAGCTTCCCACACTCTATAACTCTATAGCTTTGTGCTTCACACCACTCAACAATCCTTGGGTAGAGCAAAACTTGGCCTGCTCCTGGACTCCTCAAAGGTCATGGGGAAGAGAATGGCAGGGGTCTTTTGTTATACAAATGCCAGAATAATTATTTCTGGCACAGAGACCTCCTGAGTTCACAAAGCAGAAGAAAAGCTACCTCAGCCTTTAGGTCACAACCCAGCCCAGGCAACAGACTGAATGGACTGGAGCCTAAATGCTTTGCAACATTGTGATCCCTTCCTCATTAATTTCCCCTGATACCTGCTGTGGTCTCTGTGAGCATTCTCTCATCAAAGAGTAGGCACAAATCAGTAGGCTGGCCTGTGCTTTTAAGCTTAGTCTACTGTCATTTCTTTCTCAACCTGTATGGGAAGAGATCAAGCTGGCCCCAAGTTAAACTACACTCCCATCCTTCACGGTGCTGACCCTGGGTTCGGACAGATAGTCCAGCCACACTTTTAGCTACTATGTACATGCAGCAGCCATTTGGTACTTTTTGTGCTGGGAGGAGGTAGGTCAAAGGTGGAATTGAAAATTTTGAATTTGATATAGACACAACACATTTACTTAGGAACTCAGGTTAACTCATGCCTCCCACCCCCAACCACCTATGTCCATTCTTGAAACTCAGTTGAAAGCCCCTGGATTTTGTGGGAGGCATTAAGCAGTCTCTAAGCCTTGCTTCCAGTTCCCACAGGGCTCCCAAAGAGGGAATGGCTCAGGCCAAGTGAGTCCACATCACCAAATTTACTAACCAGTTCCAGCCATGCACTCTGCCCAGTAATTTTGGCTGCCTTTTTCAGCCTTAACAACTTTGCCTGCTGTCTTTATTGCTGATTCCTTCCTCAGCAACCTACACACATCTAAGCCACATATGAGTCCTCTAAATTACTCATTCAAAATGATCATGTCATGTCACTTTGACCTCTGAAATGAGTCATTTCCTTGTTCTGGTCTTGTTCATCTTTTCTAGGGTTTATGAAACATTGGCTCCCCAGCCCTACTCCTGCAGTTGCCTGACACAACATTCATTTGAACACACACTCATTCCTGCATTCCAATCTTCGTAAATGTAAATCTGATCACACCATTGTCCTCTCTAAACTCTCCCTACCTCCTCAGATTGGGCTTCATGCAATCAATCCTGCTTTTTTACATTTTTTTTCAACCTCATCCTATACCCCCACAATCACATGTCTATGTGCCAGTGCAAGCACTCAATTTACTGACTACTTAGAACTAGAGATCTAGTTCCATCAGAAACTTCATTCAATTTTAAGTGTCTAAATCTTCACTCTCTGTAACGTTCTGTCCTTTAGGGTCTATTTAGGATGTTTCCTTCTGTGTGCAAAACCTCCTCTGATCCTCTCTACCTCCCTTTTCCTTCTAAACTGTGGGGTTATTGTGTGCTCCTTTCACACGTTGTGCCTCTATCACACTTACCTTAGTTGTGTCTCTTTCATTGAGCTCTGCATTTCTTAAGAATAAAGACCATGTGTAATTCTTTTTTGAATAGTGAGCAACTAGAGCAGTGCTTGGTATTACGTTAATTGAAAGGATGAAGACATAAAAAAAATAATAAATTCAGCGCATCCCAGAACTTCCCCAAAACCCACTCTATTCCTCCCCTCTCCCCTACTTCTCTATTTGTCTCATCCTCTCTGCAACGTAGAATCCAAGTTTACTGCAGGGAGCTCCAGTCTTTTCAGCTTTTTACCTCTAACTGAGTTTGGATGATGGCATAATTCACCATGTTATAATCAATTCACACTTATTTTTTTTTCTCTCTCTCCAACCTATTTTCTTTTTCATTACTTCTGCCATCTCCTGGGTTCAGAATAGTGCCCTTTCTCTGCACCCCTATAGAATCCAGTATTTACTTTTTAAGCATTTCATCATATAACATCTCATTGACTTTTACTTACTGGTTACCCAAATAAACCATGGTCCTCTTGAAAGGAAGTATAATACCTAATGTACTCAAGACCTCCAATGACTTACACAGGTCTTGGTGCTCAATAATTTACCTTTTGAGACTGGTTCAAATACTCATTAAATTTTTCTATTTCCTCTGGGAAATCATGACAAATGGTCAGTCATCCAGATGCACTTGAACACTCCTTACAATGGAAAGCTTTTTCTTGAGTTTTCTTTTAGAATACTTGGTGATAAACTTACTTTTTGAAACCTTAATCTCAATCTTTGTGACTTTTTCCAAGATTCTGTATTTGGCCTTTGTAATGAATCTAGTCCTTTATTGCCCTCATATATTCCCAAAGGCCTCAAAATTCTGCTAAACTTGTGCTTTTCAAACTGCACTGTTTCCATAAATCATCTTGTGCTCTTGTTAAAATGCAGATGCTGATTCAGATTCTGAATTTGTAAACAGATCACACTTGGTCTAAAACATTTTTCAGAGGATAAGTTAGTTCTAGTCTCCTCACCAACTTCATCTTTCTCTTGGATAAGGTTGTTTGCCAGACTTCTTTCAAGTGTGGTAATACACAAAGCTTTACCATATTCCACTTGGTGTAGTAAAAAGGTGGTTCATTGTGAAGAGTACTGGGTTTCAAAGAAGGACACCTCAGCTTGAGTCCAAGCTCTGCCACTACCAATCATGTGACATTGGGTCAGAAGAAAGAAAGAAAAGAAAAGAAAAGAAAAGGAAAGAAAAGAAAAGAAAAGAAAAAAAAGAAAAAGAAAAAGGAGATATCCAGTGTCTGTGTCTAGTAGTTAGGACCGGAGGATAATGTATGTGCAAGTGAGAGCATTTGCTTTGTGGCTGTGGACAATACATTTGGGAGCCATGATTTCAGTTCTATTGCCTAAGTTTAAGATTTCACTAAACTTGTGAAATCTGATTCTTTTGTCATTTGCATCAGAACATTGCAAACTCAATTATCAAACCCCTGAAGTCTTAAATAATAGTTATCCAATAATACCTTACAGGTACAAGATATGGGGCCAGGTATTTTATACCTATTTTCAGAAGTCTTTACACACCAAAAATTTAAAAAAAAAAAAAAAGTCTCTCTCCTTTAACAGCCAAGTCTGGTTGAATCTTACTGTTCTGCTTTTCTGCTCCATGTGCATCCATCAGGGAAGATATTCATCAGAGGATATCCTTTTCAGATAAAGTTAGACTTTACAAAGATCAAAGTATAGGAGAAGCTGCCGTCCACACAGTCAAAAATTTAGTGGTCAGATCACAGCAGAGGTAAAAGCCATGATTCTGCTATAAAATGGTGTTCATATGACCCCATCTCTAAATTAGCAGAGATTTAGACTAAGGCATTTCCATACCTTGTCCTAAAAAGCTCTACATGTTCTATGGAGATGCCAGAGAGTCTGTGGGCCTGGATGGAGGAAGAGGAGGCATTCTTTAACACACATATAGGCACACACTCCAATAGGCTGGCTCATATTTGTTTCAAGTAAGATTTATTTGAAGAAATAGTTGTTACTCCAAAAATGTTTAAGAGGTGCCTTGGTGGCTCAGTCAGTTAAGAATCCAACTTTGGCTCAGGTCATGATCTCACAGTTCGTGAGTTCAGGCCCCACATCGGGCTGTGTGTTGACAGCTCAGAGCTTGGAGCCAGCTTTGGATTTTGTGTCTCCCTCTTTGCCCCTCCCCTGCTCATGCTCTGTCTCTCTCTCTCTTAAAAATAAATAAACATTAAAAAATGTTTTTTAAAAATTTTTGAAAGGCACTGGAACTGTATAATTGCTAAGGCAACTTATGACTCATTCATTCTGTGAAAAACCTGTCTGTAGATAGGTAAGTTAGTGAGTATCAAAACCCATGATGAGGACTAGGAGGTAGGGTGTTATTTTTCTTTCTCTAACCCAGGCTGACCCAGTAGACTGGCTTATGGTAATTTGGAGGTAGAATATGTCAGATAACTAATCTCTATCAATAAGCAGAGTCCTGCTGACATGCCATACTTGGCTTATTTACCCTAAACACCCAGAAACAGCATTTGCAAGCATTCAATTTTAATATTTTGGGGATTTGTGTTCCCAGTGGCATCCTATATGAAGTGGTTTCAAATGTTCTCTTCTATCCTTTTTTTTAAGTAACAAGAACCATTACATAAAAAACTTTGAAAAATTTTTGCTTCTAAATTTTTGGCTGCACAAAATTTTAACAGTACTTCTTTGGCTCATGAAATTCAACTGTAAGTTTAACATAGCTTTTCAAATTTTGGGATTATTTTGTGTTTAATGGTTTAGAAAATTGACTTCAACATCATCCTTAAACCAAACTAGTATTGAAAAGAGCAAATCTGTCTAATCCTTTTCCTTACGAACATATAATAGTCATATGTCGGGGATGTTAAAGACTGAAATCCACTATTCCTGGGCAAAGAGACAGAGACACAAAAACAATTCAAGCCTACAACTGCATTATCTAAATTCTAAAACAGCTTACAATGATTGTTCCTTTGTTAATGAATTTATTCATTTAATGAAAGGGGCTGACCCTGATGTATACCAAACTCTGAACAAGCCTGGGATTCAACAATGAACAAGAGACATGTCCTGCACACAGATCCCACTTAGCAGAGAAAAATGTGAAAGTCTTAAGTTTTGAATAAAAGCAACTTAAATTCCAAAAAGGAGATAAGGTGGCCCCAGTTCATGTCACAAGCTTGTGGCTGATTTTGTTACTGTTTTCATTTTTTCCACTATTAACTAGGCTTTACACTTTATTTATACAACACCAGCTTTTCCATTTATGTCTTCTTTCTTTTCCAGGATACAATCCAGGGGTCCACATTGCATTCAGCTGTTGGGCTTCCCAAATCTCCTTTTATCTATGACAGTTTCTTATTTTTCAGGACCTTGACAGTCTGGAGAAGTACTTAGTATCTTAGTAATTATCTTGTAGAATGTCCCCCATCTAGATATGTCTGATGTTTTTCTTATGATTAGATTGGAGGTATGGATTTGGGGAAAGAAATCCAGAGGTAATTGGCTTTTCTCATCACATCATGTTATGGCTTACAACCTACATGGTTTCACTGATGATGTGAGGATAATATCTGATTGGCTTTTCTCTAAAGTTATAATAGTTTCCATACTCTACTTTTTGGAAATTCATCACTAAATCTAACAGCCCGTCCTCAAGTAGGGAAAAGTTAAACTCTACCCCCTGGAGGGAAGAGTAATACAATTCCAATTCTTTGAAATTCTTCTCTAAAGAATATCTGTCTCTTCTCTATTTTACATGTGTTTATATAAACAAAATTTATTGTCCTTCGTATCAGTGTGGATTCACCAGTATTTTATACTTTGGGTTACAACCCAATCATGATACATTACTTATTTTGTTGCTCAAACCATTCCAGTTTTGGCTACTGGGAACTAGTTTTTATTATTTCTAAAATATCAATGATAAGGAATTGCATCTAGGTTAATTTCTTCCAACCCAACATTTTCAAACAGTAGCTCATCCATAATGATTTCTAATACCTATCCTGACAGTCCTTTCCTGGTTACTCATACTTACATTGATTCACATTAGTCTTTTTATCTCAACAATCTTGTGTCATGAATTTTTTGCTTCTCTTCTGATATCAAGGAAAGTTATAATCCAGTTGAGTCGATCAGGTTTTATGCTCAAAGGCACTGTTATTAACCTGTCAGGCTTAGTTTTTGCAAGGTGATTGCTGCACTCTAACAATCCAGTTAGCAGTACAAAATAAATACAGGATTAACTCTTTTTTTGATACAGAAAAAGTTTTAGTTAGAAGTCAATTAGTGATCAAGAATGTCATAAAACTAACAAAAATCTAAGGGAGTGTTTGCATGCTGATATTTCTTCCATAGCACACTTGTAAACTTTTGCAAACTTATATTTTCAGGTAAGCCTGCATCCCTGTTATATTTGATATTTTGTATATGGCTCATTTACTTCTCTCTCCTGTAGACATCTGCATCATTAATAGGTACCAACATTAACATTTTCCTGATCTGTCATAATGCCAGTTTCTTGGCAAAAGGTCCAATTGTCAGGAAAAGTTTATTAATTCTGCTATGATTTTCCCAAAATGACACCCAAAATGACCATTCACAGTACTTGAAACTTTGTTTTTTCTCTATATGAATCCAAGGCAGCTGCTCTCCAACACAGTGGCTCTTGAAGTACAAAGACTAAATTAAAATGAGTTTACATAGTTTATTTTTTTAATTAATTTAAAATACAGTGTCAACATACATTAAAGATATTGTAGCAAATGAGATTAGGAATAACATGAGGTTATGTACATGTTTGTATATGTATGTGTGTATATATATTCAAAGTGAAAACAAATACAGAAACACTACACAAAATTCAATATGATAATTTACTGACAATCATTTTCATCATATCTATTAATCTGTCATGTTGGTGGCTGCAAAAAATATTCTTAGTACTGAAACAGAGTATCTAAATATTCAATTTTAATATAAACTATAGTACTTCAAATTTTAACAGCATATAAATAAGATTCTGAATTAAAAAAGAGTCCTCTTCCCTGCCAAACTCCCTATTTAACTGTAAAGGTTTCAGTTCCTCCTGAAATTACAGCCTTCAATGTGGTGATATCTCAGATTTTAGGCATAAGTCAAGTGTGGGCAGTGTTCTCTGTAAAAGGGTAAATGAAGATACAAAGCCAGATATAAAACTTCTAACATGCTGCCATATATAAAACAATGCACACTTTTAACATAAGAAACTGGGTGGATTCAAGGCAAAGTTAGGCTGCTCTCAACCCTGGAAGGGTAAAGACCAAAGGAAACATTGCTGAGAGATGGCAGATGGTACAAAGGGGAGAGAGAAAGTGGTCATCGAATTAAGTGGTGTCAGCACCTTTGGCCCCCCACCTGCCTCCAACACTTAATTTCCTCACATAGTCCTGTACATGAACATCTTGGATAATGGAGGATATTTATGTATGTAATAACTATAAGTGGCCCCTGACTTTTGAGACTCCTTAGTAAGCAAACAGATTCCACTCCTCCCTATAGCACCAAGAAATGTTCAGTCTCTGAACCTGGCATGTGTTTTGAGTGCCAGGGAGGGAAATGATGACCTATTGCGTTCCCTAACTAATACAATAGCTTCTAACCACTGATCTAGAATATTCACATCAGTTTTCTGTCAATGGCTCACTATGAGTGCTGTCAAAATTCTTAATTGAAATTCCTTATTTTAAGCAGTGGGTACAGCTACTATAAAAAATAAAAAGCCCTCTTTATTGATCTGATCCTCTAAAAGACCATGTCAGTTATAAGCCAGAGTTCGTCTGCGATTACTACCAAGTAGAACTTGCACATCTGAAGCAGGGAGATTTTGGTGACAACGAATGGATACAGTAAATGTGTTTGGGAAATGTAAGACTAGTTGATAAATACCTGGCAATAAGTCTGTAGATTAACAGGAGACAGGCAGGACATAGATTATTCAAAAAGGTTCATTTGTAAAAATTGTTTTGACTTTGGAAGGTAACCAAAAAAGATAGGAAGCAAAAGTAAACATCAATTTACTATTCCCACCCTAAGTGGGAAAACTTTAGTCAAGTGCAAAATAACTTCTGGATAATAGTAAAGTCTCTGTTTTCTTCTTTAACAGGGAGATATGATTTTGGGGTCCTACTTAATGATTAGGTTATTGAGTTAACCTGTTATTAGGTCATAGTAACAGCTGCAAATTAAAAAGTTATTATAAAAACAAAGAACAAAATCTGACCCTAACCAGTCTGCCTCTAACTTGTGAGTCAGTTAAGTGGAATTCAAGTTGGGGCTCTAAATGCTAATTAAAGCATCCTAAATACATATTGAGGGGTATACTACAAACACAGTTGTCTGAGAGAAGGCTCTGAGGGACTCTTCTACACCAGCATCCATATGAATGCTACCCTTTTTGTTTCAGAAACAGATGCAGACCTGAAGAATGAGGCTGGGAGTAACAAGGTGATTGAGGTTATTGTCAAAGGATTACAGGCCAGATTTTTTTTCCTTACAACTTAATGGATTTTTTTTTTTTTTTTTTTTGTTCAACCTAGTTGATTTTTAAAAGGAGTACCACAATATGTAAAACCAATTATCATAGAATAAGAATAGTCATTATATATCTTTATTTTTCCTATTTGGAAATTTGGATAGTTTGAGACTGTAAAGTACATTTTTTTTTTTTTTCTTCACCATTCCTGAAAGAGCTAGCAAAGAAGCCATTGTTAAAAGACCTGGTTACACTCATTCACATTACAAAGTACAGAGAGTCAACACAACTACCAAAGCCACTCAAATCAAACAAGAAGAAATGGCACTTCCTCATACTTCATGGACTTCACAGGAATACAAAGATTATTTTACTTTTCACACATTTACACATAACACAAGAAAAACCTTCAGTTAACTGACTAGTGTCTATAAATGTGGTAGGAGTTATGGCATAACAAAAGAGTCACCTGTTAAATACATAAATGTTTTGTACTCGAGGATATTTTTACATAGTACACAAGATGATTGACATAGACTTATCAACTCTTCCTCATACTGATTATACTGTAAGCAGTGTTTAGGGTGTGCACATTGTGTGTTTTGGAGATGTAGAGGTGGCAATTCTAACCTATCTTCACATTATCCCTGAAATACTAAGGTTTCATCATTGAACTGTGGTTAAATTTTTAAGTGTGATTGTCTTTCAATGACTGTCATTACCTCTTGTGTAATTAATATTCCATGTAATTTAGAGCACATGTCTTGATTTTCTCAATGCTCATGAATACCTTTTCTGTGGGAAACTTATTTCTAAGGAAAAGCAGTATATGGCCATGACTTGCTTAACACATGTAATCAATACGAAGAAAAAAGGACCATCACCATAAATCTGTAAGATTAAAACTTCAAAGAAAGGTACAATTTGAACAAGCACTTACACTTTTGTTTCAAAAAAGGGACCACAGTAAGTAATGCTACAATAAATGTATACTAATGCCTTAGTATATAATAAAGGAGAGTTGGGCTTCATCCATGTCCTATACAACAAAAGCTTTAATTCCTCACTAATTGTCAGTGGAATTAGCTCACAGACAACTCAGAGGAAAGAACACTCTGGTCTGTGTTAAAATAAAATGAACGTTGAGATTTCTCTATGTTGTAGCAAATGAAGTGGAATTCTGAATCTTTCTTTGGAGTCAAGTTGATCTTTGCAAGGTAATCAATTTGCCATTAAGACATTCTAATCTAGTAGGATGTCAGATGATGGCAAAGGCATTTAAACTGAGGGTGTCATATAAACGTAGGGACTGGAACATTGGAGGGATTGCCTTCTGTTCCAGCAGAAGGTAGTCAAGCTATCAGCAATGTTATTATTACTAGGAAAAGGCCACCAAGGATCTAGAGACCAAAAAGCTCTAGCAACACCTGATCATAAGTATACAAAGATCAAAAGCAGGAGGTAAAAAATAAACATTTATCAGATTTTTTTTCATTATATTACTAATTTTTATAATATTAAATATTTTTCATCCCTTTATTCAATGTACTGGTGTTTATTTCTGATTTTGACTCTGTCTGCAAAAAGAGCTTTATGCAGTCAATACCTGAGTGTCTGTACATGGAGAAATCTGAAGTAACAAGTAAAATATCATGTCCCAGTGGACCAGTGCTGTGGCCATCAATGGCAAGTAACCAGCTTTTTGGAATCTTAAGAGGAGAGGCTCTTTGCCACATGCAGATATTTATAGAGATAATATATTAGAATAATTGAAATAGAAATAATGGTTGATGCATGACCAGATGTTGATGATCTATTTAAATGGGTAGTGAATATCTATTTCTACACTCTATAAATTCAGTGAAATTCCTAATAAAAGCTATAAATTGAAAGGCATGAAATAAAGTCAGGTACAGATTTTATTCCTGCTAAAGATGATTACACAATTTTAAATTCTGAGGCTAAAGATTATGTAAGAATCCTGTACCTTTATGTTTGGTTTTTATTGCAACTAAGTATAGAATTTAAAAGAATTTAAGCATACTTGTATCTTTAAAAAAATCTTTATCATCTGTACAAGAATTTCTCAAAAGCCAATATTAGATATCAATAAAATACATTGACACTTTATAGTCTTACAAGTAGAATTTAGGCTGCTGCCTTAAAAATCCACTTTTTACATTGTTTTCATTTTATTATATTTTTTGATGCCACTGTAATGCCACTATCAGATGATATGTGCATATGACTTACCAGTATTTATATGTTAATGTGGTAAAATTTCATTAAATCCCAAAGTTATAGAGATAGTTTTATATATCCTCTAAACCAGGCATCAGCAAACTATTACCCATGAGTCAAATCTGGCCCGCCACTAGTTTTACATGGCCTAACAGCTAAAATATTTCTATTTTTCAATAGATTTTAAGAATGAGAATTTCAAAAATTTTCAAACTGCAGAGTCCATAAATAAAGTTGTATTGGCACTAAGCCTTATTCATTTGCTTATTCATTATCTATGAGTGCTTTCTGCTACAATGGCAGTTGAGTACTGTAGTAAAGACCTTTAGGGTATACAAAACCCCCAAATATTTACTATCAGGTCTTGACAGAAATAGTTTGCTAATCCCCACTCTATACCCATAGAAGGCATCTGGAATGCTGAATGGAGTGTTTATATTGAAATCAGTGTATGACTTAACTTGGTTTCATTTATAGACATCATTTACATTATTCCTTTTGAATATCATCATCTACTTGGTAAACAAATAAAAATAAACTTAACGTTAAAAAAAAAAACAACTTATTTCCTTGAAATGTTTAGGACCAGCAAAACAATGACATAGAAAAGAAAGAAATTCGTAAGAAAAAATAATGAATGAACAATTTAAATTACATGTTAACTAATGATTTCAAGGTTCCTCAGAGAATTCCAGACAGTAAAGGACTTATCTGAAAATCCTTACAGCAAATTTCTAGTTTCCAAATTTCTGGGATATAGTACTTAACACAGTATTCTACAATTGTTATGGAAAAGACAATGCGCAGAGTTAGTTATCAAAGACAAGTGTGGGGGCAAGATTTTAAAATAAACCAGTCAAGAAGTAAAAATTAAAAGAATGGCATGGCTAACAATTTATGCATTTTTTTTCTTTTTCATTTATAGGGAGCTACATGGTCTGCTGGTGTAGAACTTGATAGAAATTTACGTTTCATTTAGTGGGATGATTCCCATATCTGTGTCAGATAAAATCATAGCACTTATTATTGTTACCATGGATACCATGAAGATACTGCCATCCACTAAACAGTATTAGAGGAAGACAACATAATTTTCTGGAACTAGTCCTGTTTTGCCTTCATAAGTTGCCTTCAACCATCCTGGTTCCACTGATGGGTATACTGGCAAAAAATGAAAAAAAATGTCATTCAATCAGCATTAGCTTCAAATAATTATATACACAAATGGGTAAAAATGCACATCAGATTGCATAAATATACTCAAGTTGTCAAAACAATGTCAAAGCACCTTTAAGGCTGGAAATGTCCTCTGCATTCAATCTCTCTTCCTCCCCAATCCCTCCCATCCTTCCATCTCTCCTATCTCCCCCCATTTCTTCTTCCTTCTCTCTCCCTCTCTTTCATATATAGGAGGAAACTGGGCTCCAGAGAAATATAGTGTATTAACTTGTACAGGTTATGAGAGGCAAGGGCTAGAGCAGATTCTGAGTCTCCTGGCTTCTACTTTAGCTATAAGAAGCTACTCCTTCATCATCCCCATGATAATAAACTTAAGCAAAGGGAATGGGTATACTTACCATTAGAAAATATTGCCCCCTGTGGGAAAGAAAGTTCATGGCTGTGCTCTGCTTTACAAGAGTACATGGCTTTGGCTTGGCTGAAAGAGCAAAAAGTAATTTATAAAATACACAGCTCTCAACAAAAATACATTTATACTTCAAATCATTTGTAAAAAATAATATTAGTTTTTAGTTGTAATTGGAGTATAATACACATCAAGTACACATATAAGTATGCATAAGAGCATTTTTCACAAAGCAAAAACACTGACATCATACCAAAAACCCTTCTTGTGTTTCTAGGAAATGTCTCCAAGGGTAACCAACTTGGCTCCTAACAGCACAAGCTGGTTTTAAAGAACACTATTATTATATAATTGCTAATATGCTGGCAAACAGACCATTTTTACACCTATATAGAGGTTCATAGGTACCCTGTAGCTTTTTTCCTACTTTCTATCAGAGGTGAGACCCAAAAATTAAAAGGCCTACAGGATATGGTAAATAAATTAAGTGTACATGAGATAGGAAAAAGAATAGAATAAATTGATGATAAATGGCAACCAACAATAGCCTCATTGTCAGGAAAACAATGAGGATAGATGGAGGCTTTGCAAACCAGAGCCTATACCCATCTCCTAAAGTGGGAAGCCAATATTCAGCTCCCAACATCTGCTGCCATGTGAGAATTCAGACTCAATGTAGCCAGATACTCTAGTTTCTTAAGAGAAAACAGAATTTCAGAATTTTATATGTGATATATTTAAAAATATTTGAGCCAACACTAAAAAGCCATCATCTGAGGCTGCTTATCAAATCACTAGTCAAGTCACCTTCATTCGACAACATCCAATTACCTTCATATGATGTGCAAGTTATGCTGATTTCACCTACTTCTCACCATCTCTATCACAACCAGAGCCCAAGCCAAAATCATTTCTGGTGTGGCTCACAGAATGGCTTCCTACCTTTCTAAATCCTCTAGGCCTCTTGTTTTGTCTACTTAAAATCCATTCTATACAGAGCAGCCAGTTTGAAAAAGGTTCTGATGATTGTGTGACGACCACATTATTTCCCTGAAAACAACCCTTCAACTGGTTTCCAACTCCTGCTTCCATACTGTGCACAATCAGGTACCTGTTAGTATCTCCTGCTTCTTCTGTACCTACCTGCTCATCTACTATACTCCATTCACACTGGCCTGCTTTTACCTCCTCAAACATGCCAAAGTCATTCTCACCCCAGGGCTTTGCCCTGACATGTTTTCCCCTTGATCTAAACATGGTTGTTCACTTCTAGTTCATCTTAAATTTCCTACGTTTTGCTAAAAGTTAGGTCTTCCTGACCACACACTCTAAAACAGCTGCCCAGGCAACTATCATATTCTCCTGTTTTAAGTTTGCATGGCATTAGTATCTGGTATTCTGTTGTTACTGTTGATATTTCTATAACCTTCTTCAATTAGAATGCAACTTCCATGAATGAGGCCTGATGCTTAGTAACTCAATAAATATTTGCTGAATCAATGAATGGAAAAAAAAAGTTAAGAAGCTCTGGGCTCTGTTTCATACACAGTGAGTCCTTTTAAATATTGAAGGCACCCTGTCTTTCCTCCCTGAGGGCCCAGTACTTTATCTACAAAGAAGCATCAGCAGTGTTTGCTATCTACAGCTCTCTCAAAGAGCAGTGTACATTATTATTTCACTTCCCTGTTGGAGCTGGATAATGGGTCTTATTCCCTACACTTCCAGAATGAGGCTAGGTCATTTAAACCGGGTTTCCAAAAAGTTATCTGAAAATTAGAAAGCTTATAGAGAAAAAATATGGTCCTACCCTCAGAATCTATTTCATGAGGTTTAAGTCTCAGGTTGTACTTTCAGAAAGTCTGCTAGGATAGCCTAGGAGAGCCTGCAGCAGGCAGATTTAGGAATGACTACTAGCCCACACAGAACACTTCTCAGGGCTGCATCATGCAAGGAAGAATTGAGGAAGTACAGGGCTCTACACTAAAGAAGAATCATATGTACGTGTGTGTATGTACATGCAGGCACATGAATGTATGTGCTGGCTGACACGGGTGTGGGGGGGTGGGGGAAGAGGATACTACTAAGTTATGAAGACTTGTAAGAATCAGACCATGATAATCCTAAATAAAAAAATATATATATTAGTTTTTCCTATAAATCTTCTAGTCAATTACAATCATTTGATCTAATTTGGTATGATTTGATCTAATATGATCTGATAGCTGAAATAATTGAGAGTCCCAGAACCATTTCTCTAAAAATATGTGTTTTTCAAAAAAACCAAATTTTCTAATGGCAACAATTTTCTCTAATATTAAGTCCTACTGCTTTGAATCATTAATCTAAGAGATGCATAAGGAAATAATTTCCAGTTATAGAAATGATTAAGATATAATAATCCTGGGGTGCCTGTGTGGCTTAGCCAGTTAAGCCTCCAAGTCTTGATTTTGGCTCAGGTCATGATATCAGGATTCATGAGTTCGAGCTCTGCATTGAGTTCCGTGCTAACAGTGCAGAGCCTGCTTGAGATTCTCTCTCCCTATCTCTCTCTACCCCTCCCCTTACTCTCACTCTCTCAAAATAAATAAATAAACTTAAAAAAAGATATAATAATCATTGCAATGATATACTTTTTGAAATTATATACTGAATACAACTAAACTATTTTTGTAAACATTTCAGATATGAATGTTCTCTCTATAGTGTTTTATGGAATTGGATAGCAAGGGGGAGGCATGTAGAATAATTATATCACAAAATAAAGATATTGTTGTATGTGTCAAAAATACACAGCACAAAATAATATCTGTCCTGACTTTTCAATCATCTGTGCATATGACTAGACAGGTATAATTTTCTTCTGCTGAGATCTGTAACTACAGGTGTTAACTCAGCAGAAAGCTTTGATGATTTAATGTAGATGTCTGTGACTGTGAAGTTTTCTCTTCAGGTGCTAATGCTTCCTCTTTTATTGCCTTGGTATATTGAAGAAGATGTGAAAATAATACTGTCACCTATTAGGTCTTTCTTCAGAAGATCCTAATATTCTTTGAAAAGGATTCTGAAAATCTTGCTTCTTATTGCATGGGAGAGTAGGTAATGACACTCAGCATGCTGAAAGCTATTTCTTCCCTTATCATCCAGAGAATGATCTGTTCATGAGATTCATTCCTAATTCTATACACTATTACTAATGAGTAAACTTACAGAGCTTTGATAAGTGTGCAAAATTCACAATGCTTATCTTAATCATAAGCTATGATTGATCAAAATTGATACAATATTTTCTGGAGGGTCACTTAATGATACACACATACACAAACACACACACACACGTATATTTTTTGTATGAAGGAAGGAGGAATGAACCTAGATATAGTTAAAAAGATGCCAACGTAGTAGTAACATATAGAAAAGCTAAAAACAAAAAAATCAAAACCTAAGTCTTCATCAGAAGATTTAAAAACACCAACCCAAATAAAGCATCAGGCAGCTACTTTAAATAATAATGTAGAAGAACACATGGCATAAAACAATATTAGCCTGTAAGGCAATTATTTTATAAAAAAATATGTCCTTGCAAGGCCCCTAAATTGCCCATGACTATTTACAATAAATACTACATTTGCTTCTGGGCCACTGGTTGGAGATTTTTTAAAATTAGTCACATGTTCCTTTTTTACGCTTTTGTCAACAAATAGTGGCTGTTTCTGGCTTAGATATCTGAGTGAATACTGAATGCCTCAATGTTAAAGAACTCCCATGGACGCTTGTAAAGCTGCTTATGTAAAAGGCACGTGCATTGCAACTCCATTGAAAATGAAGTGAAAAAGTGAGTAACAAAATCTTTTTAAGTTAAAAATGTATTATTTTATTCATTTATCCAACAACTTTGTTGAGCATCTTTTCTCTGTTGGGTACTATGTTGGAGCAATACAGTGAGCACCACCTTCATAATTCCTTTTCTGTGTTTATCATAGAGGAGTGGTTCACAAAGTATAGTCAAGGGGAACCTGGATGGATGGGTAGGTAGGGCCCTGAGAGGACATTGCTCTGAGAGCAAATGAAGTATATACGAGAATCCATTTATATTCTAGTATGCCATGTTTTAAAGAGGTCTACAAAAATGTTAAATAATGTAGCTCTTTGTTTTAAAAAATATTTTCATAAAATTTATTTATATTCATATGTAATGGCCTTTTAAAAAATCTTTGTTATTGTATTAATGGTGCTTTGATGGGATTAAGGAAGAGAGGTGTCAGTTCCTGAGCTCTCAGCAGTCACCATCATTAAGGAATGGAAGCTGACTGCAGCACGTTCAGTATATGGCAACAACAGAGGAGGAGTGGGCTTCCATGTGGTCTGGGTTAGTGTTGGATGTGAAACAATTTCTGTTGTTTTCAAAACACATTAAAAATATGGCCTTTGGAAGAGGAAAGTGGTGGGGAGGTTAGACCCTATTGTGATCTAGGGGTGGGCACATAAACTCTCTGCCTAGGTTTTATAGAAAAGGGTGACCCCCAAATGTTGTAGGACTTGTGATCATCAGGTGACTTAGGTGATAGGAGTTTGGATTTTGAAAGGAAACAGGCATTTTGCTTGGTTCATCTTCTATATGTAGAAATGAAGTCCAAGAGAAATTAAAGTTACAGCAGAGTCAGGCTAGAAACTACATCTCCTGATTGTTGGTCTAGAACATTTGTGGTGACTATTTGAATGTCATCTGTGAAGTCTCTTAATATCAGTGAAAAAAAATCACATCTATTATTGATAATTGCTGACAGTAAATAAGAGTAAATAATCACAATTCTGTCTTCCAACAACAAAGCATGTTACTGTTACACCTCTTTAGTTGCATTAACTTATTCATATTTTTACTAAATTCATAAATATTTTTAAATTGCTCAGTTTAAATTTCTAGTAAATATAAATAGATATAATCCACATAAACAAAAGCTCTTTAGAGGTTCTCAATGTTTTCTTTTTCTTTAGTGTATAAAGGTGTTCTGAGACCAAAAATTTCAAGAACCATGGTCATAGATGAGATTAGGTGGTTGTGAACCAAAATGTTAACTGAGGTTATCTTCAGGTGGTGAGATAAGAGGTGGCTTTCCTTTACTTTTTTAAAATTTATTAGTACTACCCACATTCTCTAAGAGAAAAAAAAATGTTATTCTTAAAAATAATGCATTCTTTTGTGTTTCTTAATGTAGCACAATACTTTATGTTATGTGTATCTTACATGTGTACTGTGCTCTAAATCAATGACAGCCTTCTTAAATCTCAAACTCACCGGACGAGAAGACTTTGTTGAGTTTTGCTTTGGTGTTTTGCAATTATAAACAAAACACTGGTTTTATTTTTTTCAACACTGCTTTTAAATTATGATAATAGAAATATGTGATTGCTTATAATGAGCCAGGCACTCTCAATTTTCCTAATTCTCAACCATATAATTCTCAATTCAACCTTCAGAAGATATTTGTAAATCTTGCGTAAATTATATTATGTTAAAGTGGATCTTCCCCTCTGCCCAAATTTAACTGACATTTAGGTGAAGGCTTTAAAAGTACTATTTTCCACATATTTTATAATGGTGAAACAGAGCCTAGTGACATTTGGTTTTTGAAGGCATTGTATATAACCAATGTCTACTTAAGGATGTGCTAGGCACTAAGACATTTTTCTCTGTTCAAATGACTATCAAAAACAGTATTTCTTGGTACATAAAAACCATTTGGGGATGTTGTCAAAAATTCATATTCTCCAGGCTTCAGTCTCAGATATTCTGGTTTACAGAGTCTGCAGCAACTCAGGAATCTTCATATTAACAAGTCTTATAGGTCAAGCTCCTTGCAGAGTGATCCCTCCCACTCCACTGAACCTGATTTCTTCAAGATTTCCAGTGATGCCTTAGAGATTAAAACCAGTGTCCTCCTCTAATGATCTCCTTGACACTTTTGCTTCTACCATGTTGACCATTACTTCTCTTTATCATTTCTTCACACTCACATGCTTGACCCTTAAATGAAACCATTCACCAAAGACCAATGCTCAGATATTTTTCCTTTTTCACTCAATAAGCTCCATCATTGAGTAGCCTCAGCTTTATTTATGCAGTATAACTGCTGTATGGAAGTTTCTCAAATGGCATCAAACACCATGCCCTCCCCTGGTTCCAGTTGCACATTTCTAACTGCCTGTCAATGTTCCTCAGGCTCCTTGAACATTACGGTCAACATTTCCTTTCCTTTCCTATATACTCACAAGCTAAGATCAGAAGCTAAATTTCCATTCTTTTTGACAGTCAGTCTCAAAGACTTGGAATTTTCTTTACCTATCATTCATTCCCAAAGTATCCAAGCAGTTGCCCAATCCTGGTCTGATCCACAAAATTCTCCTTATGGTTATTCATGCTTTTGTTACTGCCCTAATTAAGGCCCTTTAAACCTCACAAATTCCATCCTAGACGGCCAACTGTTCTCTCCCCTTCACAACCTCCTAGAAAAGCCACTTGAGTGATCTATTCAAGCGCACCCATGATTAGATCACCCCTTTGTTCAATGACTCAGTCTACAGTAACTCCCAGAAGTGTTACTTTCCTGTTGTTCAAAGCCATCCACTGAAATCTCCCATTAGGTCTCTTTCCCAAACATGGCTAGTTGTCCTACTGCCTACTACTGGGTTCAATCATTCTTCAAGGTCCAATTCAAGGATACCCCTGAGCTCCCTAGAAAGAAAGCAAAATAGACTTTGTAGGAGGT
The DNA here is from genome assembly GCF_046562875.1 of Panthera onca. NCBI lineage: Eukaryota > Metazoa > Chordata > Mammalia > Carnivora > Felidae > Panthera > Panthera onca. The sequence continues at coordinate 82,494,449 of NC_138348.1, read as the reverse complement.
TAGTATGGGAAATGCCCCCAATTTCTATCTGTTTTTCACTTGTATTTAATGGTATAAAATAGTATCAGGTGATTGCCAATGGTTAGTGATTTAGTAACATTAATATATTAGAGGCTTCAATATCTTAAGCGAGCACTTTAAATAACAATAATAATAGTTACCATCATAGACCATCTACAGAGAACTTAGCAAGTTTTGCAAATAAATTGTAGTGTACATTTATAAGAATTTGTCAAGGGCAGAATTATGATATTCATTTTATAGATAAAGAAAATATTTTTCGAATATGGAGGCGTAGGAGGACGCTGGGCTCACCGCGCGTCCTGCTGATCACTTAGATTCCACCTACACCTGCCGAAATAACCCAGAAAACCACCAGAAGACTAGCAGAATGGAGTCTCTGGAGCCAAGCGCAGACGAGAGGCCCATGGAAGAAGGTAGGAAGGGGGGAGAGGCGGTGCACGCTGCACGGACTGGTGGGAGGGAGCCGGGGTGGAGGGGCAGCCTGCCGGCCAAGCAGAGCCCCCGAGTCTGGCTGGCAAAAGCGGAGGGGTCGGACGGAGTGTGTTCCGACAGCAAGCGGGACTTGACATCTGGAACGTTATAAGCTAACAGCTCTGCTCCGAGAACGGGAGGGAGAGTTGTTGAACCCCAGACGACAGAGCTCACCTTGGTGGGGAACAAAGGTGCTCGCCAGTGCCATCTCCCTCGCTCATCCCCCAGCCGAAATCCCAAAGGGAACTTGCTTGCACCGCACAAACACCCAACGCTGTGCTTCTGCGGAGCCATCCCTCCTGCGGGTCTGACTCCCTCCCGGTGCCCCAGGGCCCCTCCCGAAGCAGATCTCCGAAGGAAAAGAGAGCTGAACCTGCCCCTCCCGCCCCTGTGCACCTTGCCGATACACCCCAGTTAATAGGCCAGATCCCCAGCACCACAAGCCTGGCAGTGTGCAAGTAGCCCAGACAGTCCATGCCACCCCACAGTGAATCCCGCCCCTAGGAGAGGGGAGAGAAGGTACATACCAGTCTGACTGTGGCCCCAGCGTTGGGCTGGGGGCAGACATCAGGTCTGACTGCGGCCCCGCCCACCAACGCAAGTTATTCAAGACAGCACAGGGGAAGTGCCCCGCAGTCCCACACCACTCCAGGGACTATCCAAAATGACCAAACGGAAGAATTCCCCTCAGAAAAACATCCAGGAAATAACAACAGCTAACGAACTGATCAAAAATGATTTAAACAATATAACAGAAAGTGAATTTAGAATAATAGTCATCAAATTAATCGCTGGGCTTGAAAAGAGTATAAAGGACAGCAGAGAATCTCTTGCTATGGAGATCAAGGGATTAAGGAATAGCCAGGAGGAGCTAAAAAATGCTATCAACGAACGCAAAACAAAATGGAGACAACTACGGCTCGAAGAGGCAGAGGAGAGAATAGGTGAACTAGAAGATAAAATTATGGAAAAAGAAGAAGCTGAGAAAAAGATAAAAAAATCCAGGAGTATGAGGGGAAAATTAGAGAACTAAGTGATGCACTAAAGAGAAATAATATACGCATAATTGGTATTCCAGAGGAGGAAGAGAGAGGCAAAGGTGCTGAAGGTGTACTTGAAGAAATAATAGCTGAGAACTTCCCGGATCTGGGGAAGGAAAAAGGCACTGAAATCCAAGAGGCACAGACAACTCCCTTCAGACATAACTTGAATCAATCTTCTGCACAACATATCATAGTGAAACTGGAAAAATACAAGGATAAAGAGAAAATTCTGAAAGCAGCTAGAGATAAACGTATAAAGGATAAAGGATACGTATAAAGGAAACGTATAAAGGATAAACATATAAAGGGAGACCTATAAGACTCGTGACTGATTTCTCTACTGAAACTTGGCAGCCCAGAAAGGAATGGCAGGAGATCTTCAATGCGATGAACAGAAAAAAATATTCAGCCAAGAATCCTTTATCCAGCAAGTCTTCATTTAGAATAGAAGGAGAGATAAAGGTCTTCCGAAACAAACAAAAACTGAAGGAATTCGTCACCACTAAACCAGCCCTACAAGAGATCCTAAGGGGGATCCTGTGAGACAAAGTACCGGAGATATCGCTACAAGCATGAAACCTACAGACATCACAATGACTCTAAACCCATATCTTTCTATGATAACACTGAATGTAAATGGACTAAATGCGCCAAGCAAAAGACATAGGGTATCAGAATGGATAAAAAAACAAGACCCATCTATTTGCTGTCTACAAGAGACTCATTTTAGACCTGAGGACACCTTCAGATTGAGAGTGAAGGGATGGAGAACTATTTATCATGCCACTGAAAGGCAGAAGAAAGCTGGAGTAGCCATACTTATATCAGACAAACTAGACTTTAAATTAAAGGCTATAACAAGAGATGAAGAAGGGCATTATATAATAATCACAGGGTCTATCCATCAGGAAGAGCTAACTATTATAAATGTCTATGCGCCAAATACCCGAGCCCCCAGATATATAAAACAATTACTCATAAACACAAGCAACCTTATTGATAAGAATGTGGTAATTGCAGGGGACTTTAACACTCCACTTACAGAAATGGATAGATCATCTAGACACACGGTCAATAAAGAACAAGAGCCCTGAATGATACATTGGATCAGATGGACTTGACAGATATATTTAGAACTCTGCATCCCAAAGCAACAGAATATACTTTCTTCTTGAGTGCACATGGAACATTCTCCAAGATAGATCACATACTGGGTCACAAAACAGCTCTTCATAAGTATACAAGAATTGAGATAATACCATGCATACTTTCAGACCACAATGTTATGAAGCCTGAAATCACAGGAAAAAGTCTGGAAAACCTCCAAAAGCATGGAAGTTAAAGAACACCCTTCTAAAAAATGAATGGGTCAACCAGACAATTAGAGAAGAAATTAAAAAATATATGGAAACAAATGAAAATGAAAATACAACAATCCAAATGCTTTGGGATGCAGCGAAGGCAGTCCTGAGAGGAACATACATTGCAATCCAGGCCTATCTCAAGAAACAAGAAAAATCCCAAATACAAAATCTAACAGCACACCTAAAGGAAATAGAAGCAGAACAGCAAAGACAGCCTAAATCCAGCAGAAGAAGAGAAATAATAAAGATCAGAGCAGAAATAAACAATAGGGAATCTAAAAAAAGTGTAGAGCAGATCAACGAAACCAAGAGTTGGTTTTTTGAAAAAATAAACAAAATTGATAAACCTCTAGCCAGGCTTCTCAAAAAGAAAAGGGAGATGACCCAAATAGATAAAATCATGAATGAAAATGGAATTATTACAACCAATCCCTCAGAGATACAAGCAATTATCAGGGAATACTATGAAAAATTATATGCCAACAAACTGGACAACCTGGAAGAAATGGACAAATTCCTAAACACCCACACACTTCCAGAACTCAATCAGGAGGAAATAGAAAGGTTTAACAGACCCATAACCAGCAAAGAAATTGAATCAGTCATCAAAAATCTCCCAACAAATAAGAGTCCAGGACCAGATGGCTTCCCAGGGGAGTTCTACCAGATGTTTAAAGCAGAAATAATACCTATCCTTCTCAAGGTATTCCAAAAAATAGAAAGGGAATGGAAACTTCCAGACTCATTCTATGAAGCCAGTATTACTTTGATTCCTAAACCAGACAGAGACCCAGTAAAAAAAGAGAACTACAGGCCAATATCCCTGATGAATATGGATGCAAAAATTCTCAATAAGATACTAGCAAATCAAATTCAACGGCATATAAAAAGAATTATTCACCATGATCAAGTGGGATTCATTCCTGGGATGCAGGGCTGGTTCAATATTCGCAAATGAATCAATGTGATACATCACATTAATAAAAGAAAAGAACCATATGATCCTGTCAATTGATGCAGAAAAGGCATTTGACAAAATTCAGCAACATTTCTTAATAAAAACCCTCGAGAAAGTCGGGATAGAAGGAACATACTTAAAGATCATAAAAGCCATTTATGAAAAGCCCACAGCTAATATCATCCTTCATGGGGAAAAACTGAGAGCTTTTCCCCTGAGATCAGGAAGACAACAGGGATGCCCACTCTCATCGCTGTTGTTTAACATAGTGTTGGAAGCGCTAGCATCAGCAATCAGACAACAAAAGGAAATCAAAGGCATCAAAATTGGCAAAGATGAAGTCAAGCTTTCACTTTTTGCAGATGACATGAGATTATACATGGAAAATCTGACAGACTCCACCAGAAGTCTGCTAGAACTGATACATGAATTCATCAAAGTTGCAGGATACAAAATCAATGTACAGAAATCAGTTGCATTCTTATACACTAATAATGAAGCAACAGAAAGACAAATAAAGAAACTGATCCCATTCACAATTGCACCAAAAGCATAAAATACCTAGGAATAAATCTAACCAAAGATGTACAAGATCAGTATGCTGAAAACTATAGAAGGCTTATGAAAGAAATTGAAGAAGATATAAAGAAATGGAAAAACATTCCTTGCTCATGGATTGGAAGAATAAATATTGTCAAAATGTCAATACTACCCAAAGCTATCTACACATTCAATGAATCCCAATCAATTGCACCAGCATTCTTCTCAAAACTAGAATAAGCAATCCTAAAATTCATATGGAACCACAAAAGGCCCCGAATAGCCAAAGTAATTTTGAAGAAGAAGACCAAAGCAGGAGGCATCACAATCCCAGACTTTAGCCTCTACTATAAAGCTGTAATCATCAAGACAGCATGGTATTGGCACAAAAATAGACACATAGACCAATGGAATAGAATAGAAACCCCAGAACTAGACCCACAGACGTATGGCCAACTCATCTTTGACAAAGCAGGAAAGAATATCCAATGGAAAAAAGACAGTCTCTTTAACAAATGGTGCTGGGAGAACTGGACAGCAACATGCAGAAGGTTGAAACTAGACCACTTTCTCACACCATTCACAAAAATAAACTCAAAATCGATAAAGGACCTGAATGTGACACAGGAAACCATCAAAACCCTAGAGAAGAAAGCAGGAAAAGACCTCTGTGACCTCAGCCGTAGCAATTTCTTACTTGACACATCCCCAAAGGCAAGGGAATTAAAAGCAAAAATGAACTACTGGGATCTTATGAAAAAAACAGCTTCTTCACAGCAAAGGAAACAACCAACAAAACTAAAAGGCAACCAACGGAATGGGAAAAGATATTTGCAAATGACATATTGGACAAAGGGCTAGTATCCAAAATCTATAAAGAGCTCACCAAACTCCACACCCAAAAAGCAAATAACCCAGTGAAGAAATGGGCAGAAAACATGAATAGACATTTCTCTAAAGAAGACATCCAGATGACCAACAGGCACATGAAAAGTTGCTTAACGTCGCTCCTTATCAGGGAAATACAAATCAAAACCACACTCAGATATCAACTCACGCCAGTCAGAGTGGCCAAAATGAACAAATCAGGAGACTATAGATGCTGGCGAGGATGTGGAGAAACGGGAACTCTCTTGCAATGTTGGTGGGAATGCAAATTGGTGCAGCCACTCTGGAAAACAGTGTGGAGGTTCCTCAAAAAATTAAAAATAGACCTACCCTATGACCCAGCAATAGCACTGCTAGGAATTTACCCAAGGGATACAGGAGTACTGATGCATAGGGGCCCTTGTACCCCAATGTTTATAGCAGCACTCTCAACAATAGCCAAATTATGGAAAGAGCCTAAATGTCCATCAACTGATGAATGGATAAAGAAATTGTGGTTTATATACACAATGGAGTACTACGTGGCAATGAGAAAGAATGAAATATGGCCCTTTGTAGCAATGTGGATGGAACTGGAGAGTGTGATGCTAAGTGAAATAAGCCATACAGAGAAAGACAGATACCATATGGTTTCACTCTTATGTGGGTCCTGAGATACTTAACAGAAACCCATGGGGGAGGGGAAGGACAAAAAAAAAAGAGGTTAGAGTGGGAGAGAGCCAAAGCATAAGAGACTCTTAAAAACTGAGAACAAACTGAGGGTTGATGGGGGGTGGGAGGGAGGGGAGGGTGGGTGATGCGTATTGAGGAGGGCACCTTTTGGGATGAGCACTGAGCATTGTATGGAAACCAATTTGACAATAAACTTCATATACTGAAAAAAAAAAAGAAAATATTTTTCCTAAATATGTAACTCCAAGGTTACTGCAACTAGAAAGAGGTAGACCAAGAATTTAAACGTAGGTCTATCTGACCCTGATATTTGTTGTGTTCCACTGGGCCTGTCTTTTGGTGAAAAGCTATGACACCATCAACAAGTGCTGTGGAACTGTTGACAAATAATGACTCCAACCTTCAATGTATTGAGAAGCTCTAAGTTTATGCTGACAGCCTATTAGAAGTTGATTTAGAGTATAATATAAAAGCATACTAAAAATGCATAGGTTCATTGTTGAACATCTCACTATTTGACAGTATTCTGATTTACTTGATTAATAGCTTGTTTTCTTAAAGCTTAAAGGATTATCTCTTTGATTACATAACTTGAGCTCTTACAGGTTTGTTTAGAGCTTCATAGTAAAAGGACTCCACCTACAGGAGCAATTCAATGATATAGCAAGACAGAAGTAGCAAAGTTAAATCCCATACACTAAGGTCTAAAAATGATGACAGTTTCAGAGAACTGATGTTTGCTCTGATATGCACAGTACCTGGTTTTCACCAAATCTTGAACAAAGGGAAGAAGGTGAAGTTACTATGGATGGAGCTAAGGTAAATGAAATTACTCTGGGATTTGTTACATAAGTTCCGTGGATCAACCAACATACCTGTAAGATACCAAAGTGGCTCAACTCTGTGAAGTCAAAAGCATTGATACACAAAGACCCCTGCTAGGTCTTGTGAGAAAAAAAAAAAAAACAAAACAGAAGTTGAAGGTCACTGTTATCCCTAGTAACTAGCAACAGCCCAATATTGTGTAGGTATTTAGTAAATGCCTACTGCTGAAAAAGTACACATACTTTAAAAGGGTCAATAAAATTCTATGGTTGAACAATCTTTTTTAAAAAATTTAATTCCCATATAGTTAACAGTGTTATATTTTTTTCAGGTGTACAACAGTGGTTAAATATAGTGATACTTCAATTAACTGTGGTTCTTTTACTTCAAAACCTCAATTATCCAAGTATGAATGGGAAGCTCGAAATTCCCTTGTGCATCCAAAGGAAAAATCAAAGTTTATTCTTCAAGTGGTCTCATTTATATGCTCTTTTAATAACAAGCATTTATTAAATGACACATACCTCTAGTAGCTGCTGATTGTAAAACAAAACAAAAAACCAGAAATATCAAAATACTAAAAAATTCCATTATTTCAGACATATTCAGATAAAAAACCAAAGCCCACTGTGGATGAGAAGAATCAATTTTACAAGGGGAGGAGAGGAAAGCAAAACCTTAGAAGCAAGCACATTAATAGCAGTAAGATGCAACAACCTGCGTCTTTTTTACAACAGAGTGAAAGGTAAAATCTGGAAACCCTGAATGAAGTACTGCACTCAAAAAAAGAGCAGTTTAGATCAATCAGCCTAGAGCAACCCAGTGGCCATTAATAATAAGCAAATTTGTAATGCATGTTCATAAAACTTGTTCCAGAAAAAGTTCTGTAATTTTTAAAAGTCATGAATATACCTTTGAAAACTTTCCACAAATTGTCATTGTGTGCAAAAGGTTAGGACAACTTGTATCTTTTAGAAAACTTGTTTAGAACTCTTCCTTTGTGAAGATTTTAGTAAATAAGGCATCAGTGGAACAGTCTGAGAGGCTATATGCTGTTTATAGACATGATCTTCCCCCCCACCCCCACGCCCCGTGTGCAAGACAGTGAGTGTGGATTTCACCATCTGCAGAACTGAAGGTCAGAGCTGTCAAAGATGACTCAGTATGTCAACAAAAAGCAACAATGTCACCACTACTTTATTTATTTATTTTTTCATTTTAAGGGTTTTGAGAACTTACCGCCCAGAAGAATCCAGTTTAAGTGAACCAACATTTTCAAACAGTTGGGCTTTTGCTGCCACACTGAAAATAATTTTAAAATGCGATTTTCATTAAAATAAAAATTATATTATTCAGTTCAAAGTATAATTCAGGGTTATAACTTAACACAAACCAAAAATAATTAGTTAAGAACTATCCTCAAAATTTGATCTGAATTTTAATTGTTTTAAGATTTAATGTGGCAGAAATTTTTAGATCTAGTCTCCAGCTCATAGAGTACCAGATGTAATAAACCTATAGCTACCTCCCCTTCCCTTGGGGATCTTACTGTTCTCATCTTTTCTACTTCAAAAAACTATGGAAACAGTAAAAAAGAACATTTTCTCCCCACTCAGCTTCTGGCAGTGATTTTGACTCCTGTGGAGCCACAGGGTAGAATCAAATCATCAAGACAAAGAACTGTTGTTCATTCTGATAGCTAAGACAAAACTAATTCTAAAATGTTTCATTTTTTTAATTTGAACACAGTTCCTATAAAGTGAAAAGAGGGAACTCTGAAAATACGGTCAATGAATACATCTGTGGATTCAAATCTTATTTCAAGTCATGGGAGGCTAGGCACTGTCTATTTGAAAAAGTGAGACTATATTAAAACTAAGGCACCAGGGGTAATTAGAAAAGTTTCTATATTTACTAGAAGAGAATATCAAATTCCTTGAATGATATTTTAAACTAGATTTTAACATGTATCTTATTTCTTTAATTGATCAACTTTTCTCCCAAAACCTAGCCAGTTGATAATCAGAAGGTTCATTTTATACGTAATATGGAATACACTTTATCTCAATTTTAATTCATACTTTGTCAGTACAGTTGTAAGACAGAAGTGAATCTTCTCTTTCCCTCACAAAGGATGGAGTTTATATTCTCTCATCTCCCTTGACATATTGGCTTAAAATTTAATTTCCCTTAATGGCTAGAACTATACATACCGGGCAGTAGACAGATATCAAATATAGTATTGGTCTATATAGTGGTACTTGGATTTCTGACCAAGAGAGATAATGTATGGTAAACACACTCTGAAAATAAAAGGTTCTTGTCAAAGAAGGTGATGAACGAATGAATTTAAGACACTGTTTCTATGGAAACAGGCTTAGTGAAATGCCTTACTGGACTTTCAATGAATAATTAAACTGGTTCCTTAACTTTCCAAGTATTAGTTCTCATTATCTCTAAAATGAGGTTTCTACTACCTACTGTGGAAGTACATGAAGGACATTAAGAGATAACATATGTAAAGATGCCTAGTAATAGCTCATATGGCATTTGGAAAACTCAGTAAGTCAGGAAAACAAAATGAAAGGGATAACAACTTTCCTGTTTAGATTTTGCTTGTTTATCTAAGTTCTTTTCTTTGTCCCCTTCTTATTTACATCGATGTACCTATCCTAAATGCCTTTACACTCCTGGGTGATGTCTTTTGAATAGAAGTACCCCCTCTCACCTTTCAAGCTCCTGTTCTCCATGAGCTTATTTAAATCAGTGAATACTCAGATAGGGGAGACAGATGATGGAGAGGAGAGAAAATAAACCCTCACTATCTACACAGTAGTTGTATTTCTAACAAGGAGGTGGGGAAGTTGAGATATAAGGACAGTTTGCTCAGCTGAGAGGTAAATGTCTAGCTTTTAGAATGTATACTTTGAAAACCCAGAACTATTACATTATACATCTATTCTCATGTCCTTAAATTAAGCCATTGTTCTGCTTTGTAAGGCAAGTGACTGAAATTGTATGTGTCTGTATATGTATACACATACATACTTTAAGCCTATTCTAACTTGTACATCATTTGTAGAAGGGGATAGGGTCCTACAGAAGATGGTTGTTCCTACTCTGCAGATGAGGTATTCAGTTGTGGGATTCCTAAGGGTTCTTTTGGATATACTCAACTCCTGTGTATCCCTGGAAGATACAACAAATACACACTCTCTCTCACTTACACAGAGCCAGGTCGCTGGTAGCCATTGTTTGAGGCAGTGTCTAGCCTTAACCTCCTGCACATTTTTGGAGGCAGGTCTGGGTTTGGTGGGGCTTTGGGCATCTCTTTGCAACCTACAGAAGTTAAGCTTTGAATGGATCCACAGTAGCTCTTGTTTCCTAAAAAGAAAGCCCAAGAAAACAGGCAAGGTGCTATCAGACAAAATAATAGCAGTAACACAGTACATGCTCATAACAAAAGGAAGTGTTTTTTCTAAGCCCAAATGAGAAGGTACAGAATGTTCTTTGAGCACAGCAGCCCATCATTCAGGGAGATCACAATCTATAGTAATTACAAAGACATCACCTCACAGAGATGGAAATAACCAGGAAAGAAGTCACAGTGCACAGGAGTTTTAAATATCCTAGCTCAGGAACAGCATTGTTAGCCCCTTCACCATTAACTTTTCCCTGCTTAATCATGTTGAGCAATTCGGCAAGTGGCACAGAGACAATGACATTTTACATAAGCTCAAATCTGGTTTACCTTCAGCTGCAGAGATGGATCTGAGAGAGGAAGCGGAGGCTCTTTTCAGTCCTGAAAGCCCATAAGGCCCTTTCTTGACCAGGTCTACGGGTGGGGAACCATCCCCGGGGCTGGTGACCGAGGCAACACTCTGGCAATCTGATTCTGCATCTGTTTTGGTCGCATCCTCTTTAGAACTTGATTCAGGACTAGTTGTCCAGAGTCCAAGACTTTTCTGTCCATTGGAGGGTGATGGGGATACAATCCAAGGAATTCCTCCAGATTTCTCCCTGGCCTGGCAGGAAGCAGACTTGGTTGTGCTGTTTTGTTCAGAGGAATGAGAGGAAAGGGACTCGATGCTCCCCATGGGCGTGCTGTCTGGGCTGCTGCTGTAAGAGTCACCTGAGCGGAAGCAGGAGCGAGAAAACAACAGGGACCTTCTACTGAGAACAATACAACCCAAACCCTTCCACATTCTCCAACGCACGTGTGCCCTGTGGCCACCTGAATTGACCCCACTGTCCCCACTGAATTGACAGATCTTTACCCAGTATGGAGAACTTTTCTCAGTTCTAAGAAAGGCTGTAAAACGTGCATTTTAACTTAGCGAATGCATTTTTTAATACTATTCAAGGGAGATTTTACATGTACCCTGACCCTATGAAATAATGTTACTTCTTAAAGGATTGGGGGTTGACTCAAATTCAGACAAAATTTGCTTCTGAAAAAGAACTCACAAGTAGTACAAATATGATTCTTTGATGACATTATAAGAGATCAATGGAAAGAGGGATATTAAAAGATCTGTTTCTGCCTTTTTTTACTTTTCTCATGTTATAATGCATCTGATTCTTTCTTCATTCAAAGTCACCAGTAATGTCAGCTGCAAATTATACACTGCTCACATTTTTAAAAGAAAAGACTTTTTCTTTTCCTACCAAGATTATAGCAACATAAGAAACTGGCTATTTAACAGATTATTTTTTAATGTTCCTAAAACTATAATAATTTGAACATATCTAAATTAAAAATTAGTATTTTTTGTTAAGTACTGACTGTGAGAAAAATTGGGAGGCTTAAGGGTATAAAGTAAAATAAGAACAGCCACAAATTTAACATCCACTGTGGGCTTACGCTGCCACCCACTTCACTGTGGTGTTGGGTTCAGAACAGGAAGTTAGTGATAATGTGTAGTGTGGTTTCTCTATTTATTTCTTTTTTCTCTCTCTCTCTCAGACACTTTGATACCCAAGAGATGATGCTTTAAGGACATAATGTGATAGGAAGAAAGAAACTGACGGTTTCAGCCAGAATTTTTCTTGCTTTCTTCTCTACCTCTTTAACAATAGGACAAAACCTGCTACAAAGTAGTACCTGATGTTCTTAATCACAGTTGCAGAAAAAAGGGCACTGAGCAAACTACTTTTTTTTTCCTTTGTAGTAGTAATGAATTTGTTTGTTCAAAGTACCTTGTAACTATACTGACAAAGAATATATAAATGTAGGGGGGGGGTGTTTGGGAGACAGTATCATTAAGATCATCTTCTATTTATTTCTACCCTAATTATCAAAAAGGTGAAGTAAGGCTAAATCAAAGAATGAAGAAAGCTTCTCCCTAAAGCAGTCACACTTACTGTCAGGTTCTGCCAAGCATGGTGTATACCTTCCTCTGGGCTTCCTGGAACCTGTGGAAAGGCAGATTGCTCTTGTCCTTCGGGATCCAGATCGAGACTGAGGCTGAGGAAGAGGAATGCTTGGGTCTGGGGCAGTATGAAAAATCTACATACAAAAAAAACAAACAAATGGATAGAGGTCAGTAAAAGGGGGAATTGCCATTTTCATGATAAAATTATATTTTAGAGTTATTAAATAATCTCAGAACCATTTGCTATTTAATCAGCTTCATGGTAAGAGATGCTTGATACAAAAAATATACTACAGCAATTATACTTTTCTTTTCCACTTACACTAAGTAATGTTCCTTCTCTGTGTTTTCTTTTTTATCCTCTCCAATTTCCCAACAATGAATTTCAGAATATTTTCCAATACTTTTAAAGAAACCTTTCAAATATGAACAAATGTCTGTGTCAAGATATCTTGACTCTATTCTGTGATATTTTATTTCTCACTTCATGCTGAACATAGCCTGAAGGGAAAAGGCTCATTCCATATCACTTCCAAGTCAAGCAGTTCCTTGCTTCTCAGGAAAAGGTGCTGTCACGAATGTGACATGCTGCAGGTAGAGGTCTGTACTCGGCTACAGAATTCCCCCATGTGGTCTTGGGTTGTGAGTGCTTAAAATCTTAGATAAATGAAGGATATTCTTCTACAGGTACCAGGAAGGGACTAAGGGAAGGAGAGGGGCATAGTCTTTCACAAACACTAGACCAGGCATAAATGAATCACAAATGTTTTGATGTTTAATGGCTGCATTTGCTTAATAATCCAATCAATTTGACTTTCCCAATTTCCATTTCCACAGTTATTCTAAGATCTCAATCTTGTTAAAGAAACCATGTTTAAGGAGTGGATGTAGAGAGGACTTTAAGACTCTGTTCCTGGAATTCTTTTGCTTTATTGAGAATATCACTGTTGTTGTTAAGTCTAATTCCAGGGAGATAAAAAGGTTAAAAATAGACTTAATTACCAAGTGATTCTAACAAATTTCTCTCAATATGAGTGAAAAATTCACCACATAAATACTAAAGAAGAAAATCTTAAAAAGTAAATGATGTAAAAGGAAAGGAAATCATTTACCTGGAGAATTTTGAGAAGCATTTAAAAACTAAACAAGAAAAAAGGAAATCAATGTCCTCATGAAGAAGCAATTTATACAAAATGGACAGGACTGATACTTTATAAGAATCTGAGATCACAATGAACTCATAGATAATACAAACAGAAAATTCCTTCCTAAAAGCAAAATACAAGATTTGATACTTCAACATGAAAATTCAGCTTACCTTTTCATAGTGCTCTATCAGAATTTCAACCACAATATTCTGAAATTTAATATTCATCATGGCAGCCACAGTTTCTTCTTGTGCTCGCATTAGAGTTGGGCCAAATATGACACCAAGGTTTGAGACAGTCATGAGATTTTGTTGGCTGTGTAGTGATACTCTGCAAATACAAGCAACAAAAATAACATAAGTTAAAAGTTTAATAAATATGAAAGGTTCTCATTTATCAAATTTGTGGCATAAATAGAATGTAAAATATGCCATTATAGGTTAATTTTCCCAAATTGTCAGGTTTAGCTACTCCCAATTGTCATGAGTGGGTATAGCCTAAAAAGACATAAAAAGTTAAAATTAGCTAAGTAAAATTAATTACAAAGGTTAATTAAAGGAATAAATCTTGGGGCGCCTGAGTGGCTCAGTCGGTTAAACATCTGACTTCAGCTCAGGTCATGATCTCACAGTTCGTGAGTTCAAGCCCCGCGTTGGGCTCTGGACAGGCAGCTTGGAGCCTGGAACCTGGAGCCTGCTTTGGCTTCTGTGTCTCCCTCTCTGCCCCTCCCCCATCTCTCTCTCAAAAAATAAATAAACATTAAAGGAATAAATCTTGATATCCTAAATAGAGTACAATTATCCTGCAGAGATTATCAACTGTTAGGTATTCTCTAGGGCACTATACTTCTTTTAGAACAGATGGTTCAAATTTGGTTGGTTGGAATTATATTCAGATATGCTAAACATATTATTGAGTACCTAGTGCCAGGCATTTTCATAGACATTATTTCATTTAATCCTCCCAGAAAGTCAGTTTTTCCTATTATGTAGGTTAAAAACCTCCTAAAGTAAAAATGATGTACTCAAGGTCACAGAAAATTAGGGACAGAGATGCTCTTTCAATTCAGGTTTTCTGAATAGAAGTCTGTGGTTTTCTTAAGCTCCCTACATAAGACAACTGGCCAATGCAAGTTTCTATCCTTCCTTTTTTTCCTTCCTTATTTCCTTCCATCCATCCACCCATCCACCTATCCATTCATTCAAAACTTCCCTCAGTGCCTCCTTAGGGCTGGGCACTGTGGTTGGCAAACAGTAAAAGAAGGAGATGTGGTCACATCAATGCTGGCTTAAAAATGGAAATGAAAGAAAAAGCCTCTGGTATTACTGACTTTAGCAAAGTAATCCCAGTAACTATCAAAACTGACTTTGACTAGGGGTGCCTGGGTGGCTCAGTCAGTTGGGTCTGACTTCGGCTTGGGTCATGATCTCATGGCTTGTGAGTTCAAGCCCTATGTCGGGTTCTGTGCTGACAGCTTAGAATCTGGAGCCTACTTTGGATTCTGTGTCTCCCTCTCGCTGCCCCTCCTCTGCTCATGCTCTGTCTCTCTTTCTCTCAAGAATAAATAATAAAACATTAAAAAAATGACTTTGACTACTTAATTTGGGAATTGGACATATTCCTAAAAGAAAACCTCATTCATTAGACCAATCTTCTAGGTTATACACTGCCTTTTCTATCTTACTTCCAGGCATGTTGTTAAAATATGAAGTTCTAGAAAGGAGCACTGAACACAAGATCATGGTTATACCTGACTAAGTGTGCATCACTAACTACATTCCATAAGCAAAAGTAAAATTTTATGGGGAATCCAGGATTTTGAATACCTACGTAAATCCTAGCACAGGACCGGAAGAGCTAGCTGACTGTCTCACTTACTGAATTTTTCCCTTGTGCCCAAGAAAGCACTAGTTAAGAAGCTCTTGGTTAGAATAAGAAGTTTCATTCCACATTTCCTTTTTATATAGACAAATATTATATATTTACTGTTTAGTATGTATTAAAGAATCTACTAAGAAAGTAGTATGTAAAGGTACTGAGTCTGCCTGCATTTAAAGCTTGGATCCATCCAACTTCGAAGCTGGGTGCAATTAGACAAGTTATTTAATAACTCTAGGCTTCAGTTTCCTCATCTATAAAGAATAACTATCCCTATAGGGTTGATAAAATTAAATAATGAGTTACAGGAAATATGATCTCAACTAACAGTCTTCCTTGTAATGAAATTGGCTTTAGGCACTCTTGCTAAAATGTAAGAGTTCCTGGTAGTGTGAATAAACTGGAATACGATTAATATTAAACTCATGGGGAGTGAATTTGGAATTCTTAAAAAAATGGTTTTGAAAAGGTGAGTTTATGATTGTGTTGCTCAAGAGATGGAATATTTTGATGAGCAATTTTCTCTTCACTGAATTTCCCTTCCGCTGAGCTAACTCAATCAATATAGACACTTATCACCTCACATTTCAGCTATTTCTGCACCTCATTTCCTCAACTTGTTGTATGGAACAGACACCCAATTGCCCTTTTAAAAATTCAAAGTTAGAGGGGCGCCTGGGTGGCTCAGTTGGTTAAGCATCTGACTTTGGCTCAAGTCATGATCCCATGGTTTGTGAGTCTGAGCCTGCGTTGGGCTCTGTGCTGACAGCTCAGAGCCTGGAACCTGCCTCAGATTCTGTGTGTGTGTCTCTCTCTCTCTGCAACACCCCCACCCCCACACTCACACTCTGTATTTCTCTCTCTTTAACATTTTTTTTTTAAATATTCAAAGTTAGAGTCAAAGAAGAGACCACAGATGGCCTTTGTTTTAAAGACAAAGAAAAGGAGTCTCAGAAAGGAAGTAATGGTTTACACCATGTCTCAGAGCTAATTAATGGAGATTTGCAATCAATCTTTTAGTCACTGGTCCTAATTTAGACCAGTAACCAATCCAGACGACTGGCCTTAAATTCTCTTCTTCAGATATATTAAGGTTGCCAGGGACCAAGAATGTTATTACTTGTTTGTAGTCTACTTAAATAAGTCACCTGTGATTGGATACACATTCCAAAAATACTGCTTAGTCAGTGAAGATTGACCTTTATATAGGTTCAGGAAAAAAGCCAGGAATGGTGATGAAGGATGGGCAAAAGAGTTTTAAGCACTCTTCTATGGCCAGATAGTATCCTTTGCTATTCCCTGTACTAAAGTCATGCACATTCACAAAGAGGGGGGAGTATGAGTTCACTTAACATTCTGGATAATTAAACAAAAAACATTTTATGTGACACTCATGTAGCTTTTAAAAGCACATTTAAGGAGTGGTTAAGTGTCTGACTTTAGCTTAGGTCATGATCTCTCGTGGTTTGTGAGTTCAAGCTCCACATCAGGCTCTGTGATGACAGCTCGGAGCCTGGAGCCTGCTTCAGATCTTGTGTCTACTTCTCTCTCTCTGCTCGTGCGCTGTCTCTCTCTGTCTCTCTCAAAAGTAAATAAACATTAAAAAAAATTATATATATATAAAAAAAGTGTGTTTAAAAAGACTTTGCTAGAGGGGTGCCTGCGTTGCTCAGTTGGTTAAGTGACCGACTCTTGATTTCAGCTCAAGTCATGATCTCATTGTTCCTGTGTTGGAGCCCCATGCTCTGCATTGTCAGTGCAGAGCCTGCTTGGGATTCTCTCTCCCTCTATCTCTGCCCCTCCCCTGCTCATGATTTTTTTTCCCTCTCTCTCTCTCAAAATAAATAAATAAATAAAGGCTTTGCTAGAAAATTAGCTTGAATACAGCAAGAGAATGCCCAATACATACAGTGTGGTTAAATTTCATGAACAGGTCACACAATTCAAAACATAATTCAGGACTAAATCTGAGGAAGAGTCCTTGTTCACTAACTAAAAGAGGTATTGCCATGGCAACAGTTTATAATGAACTTGAAATGAGTAGTTTCTAATGGATTTCCTTATTTCAAGGGGCAGGAGGGCAATTTGTATTATCTCATCTGTAGGTTAAGATGAGACTTATTGATATGTTATGTAGCACTATTTCAAATGTGCCTGGCTCAAATTAGCATAAACTGGGTTACTACTTGTAGTAAGCAAGGAAGGAGTAATCATTTCATTGTGAATCACAGTACTTACTAAGATGGAAAATATCCTGATTTGTAAATGAGGCTGTAAGGAATTCTTAAGTTAAAATCTGAATTTGGACTTTTGTTTACAGCAGCATGGCAATTGTGTGTGTGTGTGTGTGTGTGTGTGTGTGTGTGTGTGAAAGGGAGAGAGAAAGAATCTTCAGACAGATTTATGAGGCCATAGTACCCAGATATTTGATCAAACATAAATCTAGATCATTCTGTGAAGGTATTTTTTTTTTGCATAAGATTAACATTTAAATTAGTAGACTTAGAGTAAAGTAGATTACCCTCTATAATGTCAGTGGGCCTCATCCAATCAGTTTAAAGTCTTAAAAAAGACTAACTTCCTCTGAGGAAGAGGCAATTCTGCTTCTAGACTGCCCTGGATTAGAGCTGTAACGTCAACTCTTCCCTGGGTCTGCAGACTACCAGCTGCCCTGCAGATTTTAGACTTAACAGCCTTCACTACTGCACAGCCCAATTCCTTAAAATCAATCTCTCTCTCATATATATATATGCACACACACATATACATACACCATACACACACACACGTGTACGTATAGCTACATATACACAAACATCTGGTCGGTTCTGTTTCTTTGGAGAAACTTGGCTAATACAGTATCTGTTTATAGACATTTAAAAATATATAGATGAACTAACAGCAGAGTCAGAAAAATCTTCAGAGACCAAGTGATGCTACGAATTGAGAAAAAGAAGCTAACATTACAGTGGCACTTTGACCTGGCAGAACAGTTGACACTCGTAGTACAGAGAACTGATCTTCAAACTTAGGGCTTCAAACTCCTTCATATTTTTAAGTTGACATGTAAGGTTTTCATCATTAATTTAACAGTTGCAAAGGATATTAATCATTTGCATAGTGTAAACATACACAGGTACACACACACACACACACACACACACACACAGATATATCTTAAAAACAAACTACCACATCATTTTTAAAACATTCAGTGGACTCTAATTATAACAATGTTATAGCACCATCATACACTTTAGAAAGATATGAACAAAGTCTAACTTTAACAGTTGAACAAGTAGTTAAGTGAACAACATAAATCAGATAATTACTTGACAAGGTGCTTTATTAAGATGTCCAGCATCTCTCTGTTTTTTTCTGGCAATTTGTGCACCAATGCATGTACAGCCTCCACCCGGTAGTTTTGGTCATCAGATTCTATAACATAAAGGTTGAATGATCAAGTTTTAATTGCATTCAAATGTGTACATAAACATTAATAATCTAAACATTATAAACACTCCCACCCTCATGCCTTATAAACATTGCTTCATGCAGTTCATCACTATCATTCTCTAAGGCTTAGAGAGGTTGAGTAACCTGACCATGGTCATGAAGTTAGTTAAGTAAATATGCCAGACTAACCCAGTTCCATCTAATCCAGACCTGTGCTCATAGCCACTGAACTTCTATACAACCACGACTCATCGCCTGCTTTGGTTTTGCTACACAAGGACAAAATCAAAACTTTAGCAATGGAGTGATCACAGCTATTGGTACAGACTACCTAATGTGCCAGGCAATATAATATACTCTATCACACAGAAACCTCCTAGTGACTCCATCAGACAGAAGGAAGAAGGCATTCCTTTCCAAATTTTGTAGATTTAAAGATAACAGGGAATTACTTTTCTGAGGTGTCAGTATTATTATGCAGAGGCCTAATAGATTCTAAGCCCATGCTGACAATGGGAAATCTGAAAAGAAGAAAAAAAAATCTAAAGTAAGTCTAGTTTGCCAGGCAAAAGACAACATGTTGACATGTCTGTTAGAGAAAAGGCTAACATTTTAGAATGAAGATCTATTAACATACTCTTACTACAATAAACTAATTCTAGGGTGACTATCCACCATGCCAAGCCCTTTCTCTGAAAGGTGCGGAACATGAGGTGGGAAAAGAGCTGGCTCATGCTGGGCCAAACACAAGGTCTCCCAGGGGTTGGAATGGAGACATCAAAACTCTGATCTGTCTGCTGAGTATGTGAAATGGCATATAGTGTAAAACTAGGGATGACATAACCAAATGTGCTCCAAAGCCAAGAAAATCTAACTGGAAAGGGAGATAAGAATGAGGTAGATATGCAGCAAAGAACAGAGAGAAGAGATGCTCCTAAAAGGGTGGGGAGAGAAACATAAACTCCCAATTCTGTAGTTCCTAGTTGCAGGCCCATGGAAGGCCTAATCCATACTGTTTTCCAGGGAATTCTGTGAGGCACCTTTTAATTTGTGAACAACTTCCCCTTTTTACAGAGCTAAATTTCCAAATAATACTTACTTTTATTACCTTATTATCTACTACATGGGATTATCTTTGCGGCAGACAAAAGATGAATTCTTATACTAGGAATATATTTTAATTACCATGGTAGTGAATAATGTGATTATTATTTGCCATGGAAGTGGAGAAAAAAAATCTTATGACCAAATGTTTTTATTAAAACAACCAGATCGTTTAGCACTTAACTAAGTGTCTCAAATGCCATGTTATAACATAAAATTTCTGTAAGTAAGTTCTAGGTTAAGAGTCAAAAAAAATTGGCTTATAGCCCTGATTTTGCCATCAATTTACTAGTATCCGTGGAGAAAGTCACTTGCCCACTCTGGGACCTAGTCAATAAAATGAGGGGTGAAATTATATATTTCTAAGGTCTTGTTCATCTAATAGATTCTGATGAAGAGAATAAAGAGTGGAGAGGTTTCAGGAGAAAGCTAAGTGGTATACGTGTTTATGAGACCATGTGATCAGTCATGTATGCTGGACTGAAAACCAAGGTCACAACGTTATCTGACACTTATCAGCAGACAACATTACCTGTGACATTATAATGGATGGCAATAAATTAATGCAAATGCTTTCTTTCTTGGACTGTGAAAAATACTTGGTACATTCACACCTCATATATTTTAACAATGAAATGCTAATGCCTAGCAGTTACAAACTGTTGTGATGGCTGAGATGGCAACCCAGCACTTTCATCTCAGTGTTTTAAAAGTACATATTTCTAATTTTTCAGGTTACATGTTTTTCACTGAGCCCCTCCCCACAATTTTTGAATTAAGCCTATCTATATATCTCCTATTATGGCAATCATAGATCTAAATAAATGACATAGATATGTGATAATGGCGGGGGGGGGAGCGGAGGATTGTTGGAAGTGCCTGTTACCTGCCCCAAATACCTGACTTTACTCTCCAGATTTAGGAATATAGCACATGAGTATGAGTGGGTGGCATAACTGCATTTTTGTAGTGTTGTCAATTTAACAATAAAGTTGCTCTTGTAAGGTACTGACATTCATCGACTGAGTAAAATGTATTTAAAATAATTCCTGTTAGCACACCAGTCACCCCAAAGAAGTCTTATTAAGTGACAAAATCTTTTAATTCATTCTTCAATATTTTTTAAATCAAGGAAAGTGTATTCTTAATTCCCATTATCTATTTCTCCCATTCCACTCTCCACCTCTCTTCTGACAACCACCAGTTTTGTTCTCTGTATTTAAGAGTTTGTTTCCTTTTTGTCTTTTTCTTTTTCTAGTTTCTTAAGTTCCACATATGAGTAAAATCATATGGTATTGGTCTTTTTCTATCTGACTTATTTCACTTAGCATTATACCCTCTAGGTCCATCCATGTTGCTGCAAAGGTCAAGATTTCATTCTTTCTTATGGTTTAGTAACATTACATTGTATATATATACCACATCTTCTTTATCCATTCATCTATTGATGGACACTTCTGTTGTTGTTATGTCTTGTAAATAATGTTGCAATAAACATGGGGTGCATTATCTTTCTGAAATGGTGTTTTCATTTTCTTTGGGTAAATACTAGCAGAAATACTGGATCATATTCTATTTTTAATATTTTGAGGAACTTTCATAATGTTTTCTAGAGTGGCTGCACCAGTTTGCATTCCCACCAACAGTGCAAGAGGGTTCCTTTTTTTCCCCCTGCATCCTCACCAACACATTTCTTGTGTTATTAATTTTAGCCATTCTGACTGGTGTGAAGTGATATCTCATTGTAGTTTTGATTTGTATTTGTCTGTTGATGAGTGATGTTAAGCATCTTTTCATATGTCTATTGGCCATCTGTATGTCTGCTTGGGAAAAATGTCTCTTCAGGTCTTCCCTTTTTTTAATCATATTAGTTTTTTAGTGTTGAGTTGTGTAACTTCTTTACATATTTTGGATATTAACCCCTTATTGGATATAACACTTGCAAATATTTTCTCCCATTCAGGAGTTGCCATTTTGTTTCATTGATGGTTTCCTTCACTGTGTAAAACCTTTTTATTTTAGTGCACTCCCAATTGCTTTTTGATTTCCTTGCCAGAAGAGACACATCTAGATAAATGTTTCTTTAGTTAATGTCAAAGAAACTACTAATGTCTTCTGGTTTTACGGTTTCACGTCTCACATTTAGGTCTTTAATCTACCATTCTGCAATTTCTTATTTGCTTACAAACCATATTGTCAGCTATTAAGCATCAGATTGATAGTTTCTTAAGCAATATGTAGGAAAATCTTAACTAGCTGGTTTAAATTTATACCTCTAAGTGATACAGCATAAAACTATATCAATTATAATGCATTCAATGGAAGTGTACTTACTAACTGCAACGATAAAATCTTTGTGTAACTTGTAAGTCATCAGTGGTTCTGCAAGGCACCTACAACGGAGAAAGAAGAGGGCATTAGAATGGCAATATCTTTTTATTTCCCCTGAACTTCTAGTACTTCTTTAAGAATTGAGTAATTAGGGAGTAGGATAAAGTCCTACTAGGGTGATTCCAGGCAGTCCCAAAATGCAGATCTCAAAGAAGGCCCTTTAGCAGCATTTCTTGGCACAACTGTGCTAAAAGGACAGACTGGAAAATGATTTTTTCACTTTGTAAGAACTGTTGAACCACAACAGCAAAAATCTCTCTCAGATATGGGGACTATAGTTAAATTAAAAACAAACAAACAAACAAACAAACAAAAAACAACTTTCACTTTCAACTTATTTTTAAAAAATACATGAAAACACTACATTCAAATTTAACATGAAACAAACTATTATTTAGTATTCATAAAATATTGCAGCTTCTAAAGTTTATTAGTTGAAAAACCAAGTATAAGTTCCAAAACACTAAACATAAACATTACCACCTTATGCTATTTCATGTGAGGTGAAAGAATTGCTCTAAGGAGTGAAGCTCACACACAGGTGTTCCATGGAGTCATATGGCAATGCCCACAGAGGTTAAGAGAGACATCACATGCAGAGTACGAGTTAAATACTCCTTACCTGAGGTAGTTTTTCAGCCCACTTGTTATTGTCTTATTATCCCACAATTCAATATCAATGTCAATATCAGGAGGGGATTTTGGAGCTGTAAAGAATAAAAATAAGATGTTTAAACTGTACAACTCAAAACATCACTTGCACCATTAAGAAGATGGACACAAACTGGGGCGCCTGGGTGGCTCAGTTGGTTGAGTGTCTGACTTCAGCTTAGGTCATCTCAGTTCGTGAGTTTGAGCCCCGCATTGGGCTCTGTGCTGACAGCTCGGAGCCTGGAACCTGCTTCGGATTCTGTGTCTTCCTCTCTCTCTGCCCCTCCCCTGCTTGCTGGCTCTCTCTCTCTCTCTCAAAAATAAATAAACATTAAAAAATTTTTTTAAAAAGAAGATGGATATAAACATAGTAGGTCAGAGACATTGATTTCTTAGGATGCCAACAGAGTTAACCTTAGGATTGTTGTTTGTGTGAATTGGTGCAAGTTTCACTCTTGACACTTATAAACCTCAAAGATTTCTTATGGAATAATAGTTTTCCAAATAAAATTATTGTTAATTGCTAACATCACTGAGCATTTGTCATGTGCCAGGCATGCTTCCAAATACTTTTATGGATTAACGTATTCAATCCTCACACTCTCAGTGAAGCAGGCACTATTATTATCTTCTCCATTTTATGAATGAGAAGATTGAGGCACAGAGAAGTTAAACAAATTATCCAAAGTCACAAAGCTTTTAAGTGATGAATTAGGATTCCAAGCCAGGCAATCTGAATCTAGTATCCATAAATCTCACTGTGTCTCTAGCTAACCAAAGGACACTTGAGAAAAAGTTCAATATTATGAAAAGGCTCTCTCTCAAATTCTGATTGATCACCTATTATAACTGAATGCAAATGTTAATTTTAAATATTTCTTGAAAATATTCAAAGAACAGCAGTAGTATATATCTCAAAGAAACCTATGGTATGGATTATCTATAATACAAAAATTAAGTAACTAGCTTCATTCAAAACTTACAAAATGTTGTGTTCATGAGTTTCTGAACTTTGGAGTTCACTCCTCCTATTCGGTAGAGGCCTAAAATAGTGATGCCTAATGAGAAGGAAAAACCACAAAAGAATGTCTTTAGACATAGCATCACAAGTACAGAATGTTGAAAACATCTGGCATTTCCCTATGCAGAATTTGAAAGTTACTTATCCAATTTTGCAGTCTAACTTCAGAAAATCTACCCTGGAAACACCCATCAGACATATATTTCTCAGAGCAGACACTAATCAGTGATTTGAAAGTCTTTCAAAGATCTTCAAAGTAGCAAAGTACTCTGCTCATTCACTACTATCTGAATACAAAAAGCCATCAAAGATGGGAAAGAATGATTAGAATTGCTCATCCTCTATTTCTTCAGTCATGTAGTCCTACATGTTGAAGAACTGGAAGGCCTTAACAACTTCCTTCGTTTTGAAGGTGAGGAAATAGATTTAGAGGATTTAAGAAATGTACTTAACTTCTCAAAATGTCTAAATGGCAGCACCAAAATTTGAGTTTAAGTTCACAGAATTTCAAAGCCCATGAGTTTTGCTTTAGACAAGTTTTCCTGGAAATGGAAGAGTGTAACAGGCAACTAGAGTGGCCTTCAAGGTCATGACTAGAGAGGGTAAAGGTGCTAGAATTGTGACTGTGAGTGAAATCACTGAGGGGAATAACATTAAGAAAGGAGGAAGACCAGCTCCTTAGGAATCTTACCTCCTCTAAAGCTTGAAAAACATTGAAGAGGAGCTTAGAGTAATAAATAACACAAAGTCTATGAAATGGAAATAAATCAGGCCTTTATTATGAAAAATCATTAAACAGAATATACAGTATGATTTTTGGTAAAGTTCAGACTATAGCTATTTGCATATTTAGATAATTTTATACATTTATATAGTTCTTAAAGTTAATCTCATGTTAATGATAAAATATATCCTCATTTTTTGAGAGGTTCCTATATAAGAATGAACACTAATGATATACCTGTCAGATAACACTTACCTCTTGTTTCCACAGCTTGAATGCATTTTCTCACAAAATTGAACCCTGCTTCATTTAAATACACTGAAAATAAAATAAAATCACAGTAAGGGTTTATACCCAACTTACATTACTCCTTAGTTGGCTCTCTTGTTTTATGACTTAGTGGCACAGTTTTAGTTAAGAGTCTGAATTTTTATTTTGGGGTAGAAGTAGGGTTCACATTCACCAAAGTTATTACATCAACTTACTTCTTTAGAAAACACAGATCCTTCACAGAAGGTAAATATGTTACAGTGATCCCATCCATTTTACCTAAAATTAGCATTAACCTTCACTACATGTTTTTCCAGATGATAAAAGCAAATGTACTAAGAAAAAAAAACTTTATTGTTTGTTACTAATTATATTACAAAGCTATTCATATATTCTTTTCCATGGGATTCTCAAAACAACATTATAAGGTAGAGAGAAAGCTTTGTAATATTAAGATGGTTCATGACATTGCTGAGAACCTCAGTTTCTTTGTTCCAAGCTTCAAACCAGGATTCTAACATAGATCACCTGAATCCGAGCCCAATATTCTTTCTACTACATTTTTTACCATATGCAAAATAATTCAAAATATGTTTAGTTTACTGAAAATCCCCTAAAGATCCTACATTATGAAATATCAGTTTATTTTCATTGCTTTTGCTAGATTTTAAATCTGTTATAATTTTCTTAAGATTCTCAGGCCAGATCAAATTAGATTACTTGTTTTAAAAAAAAAAAAGTATTTAGGAATACCAAATAACACCTTGAGGAAAAATTCAAATATTTTGTTACTATAATGAAAATTTTCATCACATGTGGTGGAGATATGATATTTCTTAATATTCTCCAGTAATATATGAAAATAATTCAAGTCAATAAAAAATTAAAACTAGCTTCCATTTAAAGATGGTGGATTTGGGGTACCTGGGTGGCTCAGTCAGTTGAGCACCCGACTTCGGCTCAGGTCATGATCTCAAGACTCATGAGTTCAAGACCTCATCAGGCTCTGTGCTGACAGCTCAGAGCCTGGAGCCTGCTTCAGACTCTGTGTCTCCCTCTCCCTCTGCCCCTCCCCTGCTCACGCTCTGTCTCTCTCTCTCTCAAAAATATACATTAAAAAAAAATAAAGATGGTGGGTTAGGAGGCTGGAAGATGGTGGAGCAAGAGGACCCTAAGTTCACACTGTCCCATGAATACAACTAGATAACACTGACATCAGCATAAATAACTCAGAAACAACCCAAAGACTGGCAGAATAAACTCCATATCTAAAGGTAGAGAAGAGTCCACATCAAAGAGGGTAGAAAGGGTGGAGATATAGTGGAGAAGCAAAACAGAGGCAGCCATCTGTGGTCTGGAGGGAGCTGGAAGCACTGAAGAAGGGTGAGAAACAGACTATCACACCAGGGAGCTCACAAGGAAGAGAGGAATCCTCATAACATTTGGCTTTGAAAGTAAAAAGGACTGAATTTACTGACTTCTTACAAACAAGAGGGACTTAAATCCTGGAATTAAAAAAAAAAAAAAAAGCTAGCTCCATTTTGGAAGATCCTGAGGGCAATAGGAAAATAAGTTTCTGCCCTTAAAGAGATAGCAGGACAAATAGCCTTTAAGATACAGGCTAGAAGCAGCACTTTCAAAAGCACCAGGGCATATAGGGGGAAGAGTTATTTACTCATCTCAGAGGGTATCCAGGGGAAGACTTGTCCAGGAACAAAGGAGCTGGAAGGTACCATTGCCCTCTTTCACCCCTCAGCACAAACACATGGCCACCTGCAGAAACTAGCATGCTCTGAATTTCACTACCTAATGTGGTTACACTAAGTCCCACATCCCTGTGCTTCCACTTATCCACTCTTTCCAGTCATGCCTGCCTCAGTCCCAGCACTGTGGGCCCCCTCCCACAGCACAAACCTTGCCAACATTGCCTCTTTCCACCCATGCATTTTGCAAGACTGCAGCTCTGGCAGCAGCAGCTGTGGACCCTGAGGAAACCCTAGGAGCACCTTTGTAAAATTATGCACCCTTTGCATGCAGCTTGGATCCTCAAAGCTGTAGGTCTCATTTTACAAGCATAGCACACCTTGTTAAAACTGCACACCATTTCCAAGCTAGGTACAAAACACTGCCCACAATAGGAAAGACAGCCTCTGCAGACAACTGGACTGAAGGAAAAAGGAACCAGGACAAATGACAAGCACATTCAACACATATAGGAGACACCATGTGAAGCACTAGGTGGGAAACAGGGGAACTGCATTTCAGGGGACTACAAGACCTCTTCTTCATAAGGCCACTACATTCAATAGCAGGAGATATAGCAGAATTTCCTGACACAAAAAAAACAGACTCAGAGAGTTAGGTAAAATGAGGAGAGAGAGGAGTATGTCCCCAATGAAAAACAAAACAAAACAAAACAAGACAAACTAAGACAAATGGATACAAGTAATATGCCTGATTAGAGAATTTAAAAAATGTTCAGAAAGATACTTACTGCACTTGAGAAAAGAGTAGAGAATTATCAGTGAGACCCTTAACAAAGAGACAAAAAAGAGCCAATCAGAGATGAAGAAAACAACAAATGAAGTTAAAAATACACTAGATGAAATAAATATCAGGCTAAAGAAGCAGAAGAATGAATGAGCAACCTGAAAGAAAAAAAAGTTATGCAGAGGATATATATTCCTTATGCAAAGGAAATATATGTTCAGATCCAGGAGGCAAAGAGATCCCCCCCCCAAAAATAATCAACCCAAGGAAATCATCACAGATGTATAGTAATAAAAATGGGAAATATTAATAATAAAGAACCTCAAAGCAGCAAGAGAGAGGCACCTGGTTGGCTCAGTCAGTGGAACATGCAACTCTTGATTTTAGGATTGTAAACTTGAGCCCTGCACTGGGTGTAGAGATTACCTAAAAATAAAATCTTAAAAACAAAATGTTTTTAAAAGCAGCAAGAGAGAAGAACACAGTTACATACAGGGGAAATCCCATAGGCTATGAGTAGATTTTTCAGCAGAAACTTTGCAGTGTATAAGTGACTGACATGCTGTATTCAAAGTGCTAAAATGAAAAAAAATATGCAGCCAGAATTCTCTAGTAAGCATGACTACCATTCAGAATAGAAGAGATAGTTCCATAGACAAATAAAAGCTGAAGGAATTCATGACCACTACACCAGCCCTATAAGAAATTTAAGGAAACAATCTGAGTGGAAAGGAAAGATCGTAAGTAAGAGTATGTAAAGTAGGAAACACAAAAGCAGTAAAAATAAATATATCTGTCAAAATCCATGAAAGATTCACAAAATAAAAGGATGTGAAATAAAGACACCATATACCTGAAACATGGAAGGGAGGGTAAGAAGAAAGAATGGGTTTTAACTTAAGTGACCATCAACTTAATATAAACTACTATATGCAGATGATGTTATACACAAACCTAATGGTAACCAATCAAAACCCAGTATCAGATATACTAAGAATAAAGAGAAAGAAATCCAAGTTTATCACTAAAGGAAGCCAGCAAACTGTGAAAGAGAGAAAAAGAAGAAAGGACCATAGAAAAACTACAAAAATGACCACAAAACAGTAACAAAATGGCAATAAATACCTATCTATCAATAATTACTTTGAAAGTAAATGGACTAAAAACTCCAGTCAGAAGACACAGGGTGTCAGAATAAAAAAATCAACCTGTCTAAATACTGCCTATAAGAGACTCATTTCAGAACTAAAGACCCATACAGATTGAAAGTGAAGGGTTGGAGAAACATTTATCATGCAAAGGGATGTCAAAAGAAAGAGTACTATACTTATGATAAAACAAATTAGACCTTAAAACAAAGACTGTAACCAGAGACAAATGACACTATATAATAATGGAAGAACAATAAAACAAGAGATATAACAATTCTTAATATTTATGTACCCACCATGAAAGCACCCAAATACATAAAAAAGTTAACAACAAACATAAAAGAATTAATTGATAGTAATACAATAATAGTAAGGGATTTCAATAGCCCACTTATATAAAGGACAGATCATACAGACAGAAAATCAACAAGAAAACAGTGGCTTTGAATAACACACTGGACCAGCTGGATTTCATAGTTATATTTAGAACATTCCATTCTTAAAGAGAATAGGGCTGCCTGGGTGGGTCAATCAGTTAAAAGTCCAACTTCAGCTCAGGCCATGATCTTGCAGTTCATGCATTCGAGCCCCATGTCTGACTCTGTGCTGATAGCTCAGAAACTGGAGCCTGCTTCAGATTCTCTGTCTCCCTCTTTCTCTGCCCCTCCCTGACTTATACTCTGTCTCTCTCACCCTCAAAAATGAATAAATATTAAAAAAATAAATAAATAAAAGAGAATACACATTCTTTTCAAGTGCACATAGAACATACTCCAGAATACATCACATATTAGACCACCAAAAAAGCCTCAAGAAATTCAAAGAAATTGAAGTCATACCATGCATCTTTTCTGACCACAATGCTATGAAATTAGAAATCAACCACAAGAAAAATCTGGTAAGAGAACAAATACATGGAGGTTAAAAAACATGCTACTAACCAGTGAATAAGTCAACCAAGAAATAAAAGCAGAATAAAAAATTACTTGAAGTAAAATGAAAATGAAAACCTAATGGTGAAAATGTTTGGGATGCAGCAAGTGATCCAAAGATGGAAGAATACAGGAATGCAGGCCTACCTCAAGAAGCAATAAAAATATCAAATAAATACATAAGCTTATACCTATAGGAGGTAGGAAAGGAGGACCAAACAAAACCCAAAGTCAGCAGAAGGAAGGAAATAATAAAGATTAAAGCATAAATAAATGATAGAGACACTAAAAAAAAAAAATAATAGAAGAGATCAATGAACAAGGAACTGTTTCCTTGAAAAGATCTACACAATTGATAAACTTCTAGCTAGACTCAAAAAAAAAAAAAAAAAGAAAGAGAGGATGCAAATAAACAAAATCACAAATGAAAGAGACGTAACAGCCTCTACCAAAGAAATACAAACGACTTAAGTGAGCATTATGAAAAATTATATGCCAACAAATTGGAAACTAGAAAAAAATGGACAAATTCATAGAGACAGATAACCTACTAAAAGTCAACCAGAAGAAACAGAATATTTGAACAGATTGATAACCAGTAAACAGATTGAATCAATAATAAGAAAACTTCCCAAAAAACAAAACTCCAGGACCATACAACTTCAAAGGTGAATTCTACCAAATATTTAAAGAGTTTATACCTGTTCTCAAACTTTTCTAAAAAATAAAATAGTAAGGGAAACTTTCAAATTTTTTCTATGAGGTCAGCATTACCTGATACCAAACCAGATGAAGACACCACACACCAAAAAAACAGAACTACAGGCCAATATTTCTGGTAAACATAGATATAAAAATCCTCAACAGAATGTTAGCAAACTCATCCAAATACATTAACAAAACATTCACCATAATCTAGTGGGACTTATTCCTGGGGTGCAATGGCAGTTCAATATTCACAAACCAATCGACATGACACATTACAGGAATAGGAAAAAGGATGAAAAACCATATTATCATTTCAACAGATGCAGAAAAAAGCATTTGACAAAGTACAACATCCATTCTGAAAAAAATCCTCAACAAAGTAGGTTTAGAGGGAACATACCTCAAATCATAATAAAGACTTTATATAAAAAACTTACAGAAAACATCATAGTCAATGGGGAAAATTGAGAGCTTTTCCCCTAAGATCAGGAACAAGACAAGGATGTCCACTCTTACCACCTTTATTCAACTTAATACTGGAAGTCCTAGCTACAGCAATTAAGACAACAAAAAGAAATAAAAGGCCTCCAAACTGGTAAGGAAGAAATAAAACTTCCACTATCTGCAAATGACATGATATTATACATAAAAAAACCCTAAACACTCCACCAAAAAATTACTAGAACTAATAAATGGAATTCAGTAGGGTTACGTGATACAAAACCAATATACAAAAATTTGTTTTTTTTTTTTTTAATGTTTATTTATTTTTGAGGGAGAGAGAGACAAAGTATGAATGGGGGAGGGACAGAGAGAGAGGGAGACACAGAATCTGAAGCAGGCTCCAGGCTCTGAGCTGTCAGCACAGAGTCTGATGTAGGGCTTGAACTCACAAACCATGAGTTCATGACCTGAGCCAAAGTTGGACACTCAACTGAATGAGCCACCCAGGTGCCCCAGAAATCTGTTGCATTTCTATACATTAATAATGAAGCAGCAGAAAGAAAAATTAAAAGAAAAACAACTCATTTACAACTGCACCAAAAATAATAAAATAGTTGGGAATAAACTTTTCCAAAGAAATGAAATATACTTCCTATACACAGAAAAATATAAAACACTGATGAAAGAAATTGAAGATGACAGAAAGAAATGGAAAGACATTCCATGCTCATGGATTAGAAGAATAAATATTGTTAAAATGTCTATACTACCCAAAGCAATCTACAGATTTAACACAATCCCTGTCAAAATACCAACAGCATTTTTCACAGAATTATAGAACAAAGAATCCTAAAAGTTGTATGAAATAATAAAATGCCCTTAATACCCAAACAAGTCTTGGAAAAGATAACAAAACTGGAGATCTCACAATACGATACTTCAAGTTATATTAGAAAGTGATAGTAATCAAAACAGCATGGTACTGGCACAAAAACAGACACACAGATCAACAGAACAGAACAGAAAGCCTGGAAATAATTCTAAAATTATACGGTCAATTAATCTTTGAAAAAGGAGGGAATAATTTGCAATGGGAAAAAGATGGTCTCTTCAACAAATGGTGCTGGGAAAAATGAACTGCAAAAGAATGAAACTGGACCACTTTCTTACACCATACACAAAAATCAACTCAAAATGGATTAAGGACCTGAATGTGAGACCTAAAACCACAAAAATCCTAGAAGAGAGCACAGCCAGTAATTTCTCTAACATCAGCTGTACCATTTTTCTTGGTATGTCTTCTGAGGGAAGGGAAATAAAAGCAAAAATAAACTACTGGGACTACATCAAAGCAAAAAGCTTCTGTAGTGCAAAGGAAACAACCAACAAAGCTAAAAGTCAGCCTACTGAGTGAGAGAAGATATTTTCAAATGACATATTTGATCAACGGTTAGTGTCCACAATATATAAAGAACGTATATAACTCAACACCCCAAAACAAATAATCCAATTAAAAAATGGGCAGAAGTCACAGACATTCCTGCAAAGAGAGTACACTTCTCATGATGAGCACTGAGTAATGTATAGTATTGCTGAATCACTATATTGTACACTTAAATCTAATAGAACACTGTATGTTAACTATACTGGAATTAAAATTAAAAACTTAATAAAATATATATTTGTTGAAGAAATACATTCACATACACATAAAAAGAAAAAGGAAGACATAGTATATATGTACAATAAAATATTATTTAGCCATAAAAATACTGAAATCTTGCATTTGCAACAACATGGATGGAGCTAAAGAGTACAAGTTATACAAAATAAGCCAGTCAGAGAAAGACAGATAATATATGATTTCACTAACAGGTAGAATTTAAGAAGCAAAACAAAGGAGCAAAGGAAAAAAAAGGGGGAGAGAGAGAGAGAGAGAGCGCTAAAACCAAGAAACTGACTCTTAGCTATAGAGAATAAACCAGTGGTTACCAGAGGGGAGGTGGGTGGGGGACTGGGGGAAATTGGTGAAGGGGATTAAGAATATACTTATCGTGATGCACACTGAGTAATATATGGAACTGCTGAATCACTATATTGTACACCTAAAACTAATATAACACTGAATGTTAACTATACTGTAAGTAAAATTTAATAAATAATAAAATAAAAACATAAAAAATAAAAATAAAAAAAGATGGAGCATTAAACATTCATATAGCTTAACAGAAATCCAGAATAAAAAATATATATCAGAATTCAAGAAGGGGTGCCAACAATAGGCAAAAATTTTTTAAGAAATCCTAGACAGAAAACCATTGAAACCTTTGAGGATTGAGAAATCCATGGACCAAAAAACTAGAAGTACTGAACTGGAAAGATACTTCTCATGTGTTGTTAGTAAAAAACAAACAAACAAAAAAACCCACAAAGTAATCAACAGACAGTATGACCCAATTTCTTAAACTGTGAAGTTTGAGGATGTGTTTCTATTTTTCCTAGGGAAAAAAAAAAAAAAACACTTTAGAAAGATCTATGCAAGTAAGAAAAAGGAGAACAGAAGGTAGAAATTATCATTTTTATTCACTAGACTTTGAAAGAGTCCAATACTTAAAAAATATATAGTTCTTTAGAACTTTTAAAAAAATAAATAGATTAAATCATTTTAAAATGCCCAAACTAAAAAACGTATTGTTACCCATAGGAACTGGCTCATTTATTTCTCTATTCTCAGGTCCCTAGGTCAAGTAAACAGAATTCAGTCAATGCTTTGGGTTAACTCAACAATACAAGAATGAATAGTCATTAAACAAGCATCTTTTAAGAGTTCACTACATAATTGAAGTTCCTTTTGATTAGCAAGAAGGGATTTTTTGTTTCCAATCAACTAAAAGGCCAATCATAACAATCTACATTCTGGTATTTTGAATATTTATTGAACACAAGAAAACAGGTAAATGGAGAGGTAAGGAATCTATTATTTTCATTCTTCACAACAAAAACTGAGCCAAAAAATGTAACCCTAGGTAGAAACAAGCAGTTTTAAAATCAATTAAAATTGCAAGTTCCTGACATTTACAATATTTGGTTCTGGAGGTCACATTGCTCAACTTTTTGATAAAAATTAAGAAAGAGAAAACCATTTTTTAAAAAATTTTAATAAAACTTGCCTTTGGCAAAGTGAATGAAGACAACTGTGGTATCTATATATGTAGATACATATATATGTGGTATCTATATCTATGTTTATACATGTAATAAACAGAATTTCTTTAAGTATCCACTTGGAGAAGAATAAGCAATAACCAGGCTATATTGAAGGTATAATAGGATGTTTGGCAACACTACCCCAGTCTATTCTAATAAAACAATATTACAGGCTCCCACAAATAATAAAATCTTATATACATTCACTCTGAATGCCAGGCCATTCCATAAGTGCCACTGTATGGATGTGGCCCATGATCTTGTGCTTTAGCTCATTTACATAATATGAATAATTAAAACACTATCAATCAATTCAATGATACGGAAAAATATACTGTGTTGGCAGAAAATAACCATGCATTTTTGTTTTGTTTCCTCTAAACAACCTTTGATACTGCCAAAGGAGTTTCCATAGTGCAGAGATAGCACCTACATTGAATCTGGGGTTGAATCTCAGCTCTAGTATAAACTGCTGTATGAATGGGAACATGCATAATAATGCTTATGAACTCTAGTTCTTTCATTTATAAAATGAGGGAAATGATAACACGTATGTAAAATGAAGAACAAAACCAGGTGAAGCACTGAAAAGCATCAAATAATGTAACAAACCTAATTAAATGCTAGTTTCCTTCTCCATGTGCGCCTTCTATATATTACTGCTATATGAAGAAAAATAGAAGAAAAAAGGATAAAAGAAGTCAGTCATTAGTTCTAACCAGATGAAAGAGATAGTAGTTACTCTCTCATGTACTTGCTGTGTTACTAGGCATAGTTTTAACTTCTTTGTGTATCCGTTTCCTCTTCTACACAGTAAGGATAATAGAATTTTCTTTGTCAGAGGATTGTTCACAGATAAAATATGTTAACATTTGCCAAGCTCCTAGAGTAATGTCTGCAATATAGTAACTACTACAGAAGTGTTGGCTATTAGCTGCAGCAGCAGCTGGAAGAAAATATAAATATCTACATACATAAATTATATGAACAAGGTATTCTTTGGGCATGACTAAAGTCATTGGAGCTTCAGGAACTGTCCACCAGGAGTGTTAAAAAGGCATAATACATTACTTATTTTTAAATAATTGGAGCCAGGCCAATAATCTGTTTCTTGAAAACCACTCAAGCCCTGTAACCTAGCTGGCCACTGAAAAGCAAGTTGGATATTAAAACATGTCTGTACAAGGTGAGGGAAGATGGTGGCATAGGAGGATGCTGGTCTCACCTCATCTTGCTGATCACTTAGACTCCACCCACATTTGCCTAAATAACCCAGAAAACCACCAGAAGACTAGCAGAACAGACTCTCTGCCAAGCATAGACAAGAGGTCCACAGAAGAGGATAGGAATGGTGGAGAGGTGGTGCATGCTACATGGACTGGCAGGAGGGAGCCGGGGCGGTGGAAGGGCAGCCTGCCCGGCAAGGCAGAGCCCCCAAAGTCTGGCTTGCAAAAGCAGAGGGGCTAGACTCTGTGAGTTCTGACAGCCAGCAGTACTTAACATCTGGAACGTTAAAAGTCAACAACTCTGCTCTTGCAGAGTGGGGAGGGTGAGAGGACACTGTGAGGGAGAGTTGTTGAGCCCCAGAAGATAGAGCTCAGCTCGATGGGGGAACAAAGGCGCTGGAAAGCGCCATTTCCCTCTCCCATCCCCCAGCCGAAATTCCAAAGGGAACCAGTTCCCGTCACTAAACTTTCTTTCTTCACAGAAATGCCCAACGCTGTGCTTCTGTGGATCCATCCCTCCAACGGGCCTGCCTCCCTCCTGGTGCTGCAGGGCCCCTCCCACAGGGACCACCAAAGGCAAAGTTAGCTAAGCCTACCCCTCCTGCCCCTGTGCACCTTGCAGATTCACCTTGGCTAATATGCCCTTGGCCAGATCCCATCTAAGCAGCACCACAAACCTGGTAGTATGCAAGTATCCCAGACAAGGGCCACACCACTCCACAGTGAGTCCTCCTCCTGGGAGAGGGGAAGATAAGGTACACACCAGACTGACTGTGGCCCCAGCGGTGGGCTGGGGGCAGACATCCAGACTGAACTGTGGCCCCGCTCACCAACACAAGTTACTCCAGCCAGCACAGGGGAAGAGCCCTGTAGTTCTGCACCACTCCAGGGACTATCCAAAATGACAAAACGGAAGAATTCTCTCAAAAGAAACTCCAAGAAGTAGCGACAGCTAATGAATTGATCAAAAATGATTTAAGCAATAAAATGGAACAAGAATTTAGAATAATAGTCATAAAATTAATCGCTGGGCTTGAAAAAAGCATAGAGAACAACAGAGAATCTATTGCTACAGAGGTCAAGGGACTAAGAAATAGTCATGAGGAGCTAAAAAATGCTATAAAGTGCAAAATAAAATGGAGGTGGCCATAGCATGAATTGAAGAGGCAGAGGAGGGAATAGGTGAATTAGAAGATAAAATTATGGAAAAAGAGGAAGCTGAGAAAAAGAGAGATTAAAAAAATCCAGGAGTATGAGGGGAGAATTAGAGAACTAAATGATATAATCAAATGGAACAATATCCTTATCATATGAATTCCAGCAAAAGAAGAGAGAGAGAAAGGGGCTGAAGGTGTACTTGAACAAATCATAGCTGAGAACTTCTCTGATCTGGGGAAGGAAAAGGCATTGAAATCCAAGAGGCACACAGAACTCCCTTCAGATGTAACTTG
This sequence comes from Panthera onca, assembly GCF_046562875.1. Classification (NCBI taxonomy): domain Eukaryota; kingdom Metazoa; phylum Chordata; class Mammalia; order Carnivora; family Felidae; genus Panthera; species Panthera onca. The sequence continues at coordinate 82,458,037 of NC_138348.1, read as the reverse complement.
AATCGATCTTCTCCAAGACTTATCATAGTGAAACTGGCAAAATACAAGGATAAAGAGAAAATTCTGAAAGCAGCCTGGGATAAACATGCTCTAACACATAAAGGGAGACCAAGGAGACTAGTGACAGACCTATCTACTGAAACTTGGCAGGCCAGAAGGAATGGCAGGAAATCTTCAATGTGATGAACAGAAAAAATATGCAGCCAAGAATCTTTTATCCAGCAAGTCTGTCATTCAGAATAGAAGGAGAGATAAAGGTCTTCCCAAACAAAAACTGAAGGAATTCATCACCACTAAACCAGCACTACAAGAGATCCTAAGGGGGATTCTGTGAGTGAAATGTTGCAAGGAGCTGAGTACCAGAGACATCACTACAAGCATGAAATCTACAGACATCACAATGACTCTAAACCCGTATCTTTCAATAATAACACGGAATGTAAATGGACTAAATGCTCCAACCAAAAGACATAGGGTATCAGAATGGATAAAAAAACAAGACCCATCTATTTGCTGTCTACAAAAGACTCATTTTAGACCTGAGGATACCTTCAGGTGGAAAGTGAGGGGATGGAAAACTATCTGTCATGTTACTGGAAATCAAAAGAAAGCTGGAGTAGCCATACTTATATCAGACAAACTAGACTTTAAATTAAAGGCTGTAACAAGAGATGAAGAAGGGCATTATATAATAATCACAGGGTCTATCCATCAGGAAGAGCTAACATTTATAAATGTGTATGCGCTGAATACGGGAGCCCCCAAATATATAAAACAATCACAAACATAAGGAACCCTATTGATAAGAATGTGGTAATTGCAGGGGATTTTAACACCCCACTTACAACAATGGATAGATCATCTAGACACAGGATCAATAAAGAAACAAGGGCCCTGAATGATACATTGGATCAGATGGACTTGACAGATATATTTAGAACTCTGCATCCCAAAGCAACAGAATATACTTTCTTCTCGAGTGCACATGGAATATTCTGCAAGACAGATCGCACACTGGGTCACAAAACAGCCCTTAATAACTATAAAAGAATTGAGATAATACCATGCACACTTTCAGACCACAGTGCTATGAAGCTTGAAATCAACCACAGGAAAAAGGCTGGAAAACCTCCAAAAGCATGGAGGTTAAAGAACACCCTATTAAAGAATGAATGGGTCAACCAGGCAATTAGAGAAGAAATTAAAAAATACATGGAAACAAATGAAAATGAAAATACAACAATCCAAACATTGGGATGCAGTGAAGGCAGTCTTAGGAGGAAAATACATTGCAATCCAGGCCTATCTCAAGAAACAAGAAAAACCCCAAATACAAAATCTAACAGCACACCTAAAGGAACTAGAAGCAGAACAGCACAGACACCCCAACCCCAGCAGTCGAAGAGAAATAATAAAGATCAGAGCAGAAATAAACACTATAGAGTACAAAAAAACTGTAGAGCAGATAATTGAAACCAAGAGTTGGTTTTTTGAAAAAATAAACAAAATTGATAAACCTCTGGCCAGGCTTCTCAAAAAGAAAAGGGAGATAATCCAAATAGATAAAATCATGAATTAAAATGCAATTATTACAACCAACCCCTCAGAAATATGAGCAATTATCAAGGAATACTATGAAAAATTATATGCCAACAAACTGGACAACCTGGAAGAAATGGACAAATTCCTAAGCACTCACACACTTCCAAAACTCAAACAGGAAGAAATAGAAAACTTGAACAGACCCATTACCAGTGAAGAAATTGAATCAGTTATCAAAAATCTCCCAACAAAAAAGAAACCAGGACCACATGGCTTCCCTGGGGAATTCTACCAGACATTCAAAGCAGACATAATACCTATCCTTCTCAAGCTGTTCCAAAACATAGAAAGGGAAGGAAAACTTCCAGACTCATTGTATGAAGCCAGCATTACTTTGATTCCCAAACTAGACAGAGACCCAGCAAAAAAAGAGAACTACAAGCCAATATCCCTGATGAATATGCATGCAAATATTCTCAACAAGATACTAGCAAATCGAATTCAACAGCATATAAAAAGAATTATTCACCATGATCAAGTGGGATTCATTCCTGGGCTGCAGGGATGGTTCAACATTTATGAAAAGCCCACAGCTAATATCATCCTCCATGGGGAAAAACTGAGGGCTTTCCCCCTGAGATCAGGAACACGACAGGGATGTCCACTCTCACCGCTGTTGTTTAACATAGTGTTGGAAGTGCTAGCATCAGCAATCAGACAACAAAAGGAAATCAAAGGCATCAAAATTGGCAAAGATGAAAGCAAGCTTTCACTTTTTGCAGATGACATGATACTATACATGAAAAACCCAACAGACTCCATGAAAAGTCTGCTAGAACTGATACATGAATTCAGCAGAGTCATAGGATGCAAAATTAATGTACAGAAATCAGTTGCATTTTTATACACTAATAATGAAGTAACAGAATAACAAATAAAGAAACCGATCCCATTCACAATTGCACCAAGAATCATAAAATACCTAGAAATAAACGTAACCACAGATGTAAAAGATCTGTATGCTGAAAACTATAGAAAGCTTATGAAGGAAATTGAAGAAGACACAAAGAAATGGAAAAACATTCCGTGCTCATGGATTGGAAGAATAAATATGGTTAAAATGTCAATACTCCCCAAGCAGTTTACATATTCAATGCAATCCCATTCAAAATTGCACCAGCATTCTTCTTGAAGCTAGAACAAGCAATCCTAAAATTTGTATGGAACCCCAAAAGAGCCTGAATAGCCAAAGTAATATTGAAGAAGAATACCAAAGTGGGAGGCATCACAATCACAGACTTTAGCCTCTACTACAAAGCTGTAATCATGAAGACAGCATGGTATTGGCACAAAAACAGAAACATAGACCAATGGAATAGAATAGAGACTCCAGAATTGGACTCACAAATGTATGGCAACTAATCTTTGACAAAGGAGGAAAGAATATCCAATGGAAAAAAGCCAGTGTCTTTTTTTTTTTTTTAATTTTTAACGTTAATTCATTATTGAGAGACAGAGCATGAGTGGGGAAGGGGCAGAGAGAGGGAGACACAGAATCCGAAACAGGCTCAGGCTCTGAACTGTCAGCACAGAGCCTGACACAGGGCTCGAAATCACAAACTGCCAGATCCTGACCTGAGCTGAAGTCAGACACTCAACATACTGAGCCATCCAGGCACCCCAGAAAGACAGTCTCTTTAACAAATGGTGCTGGGAGAACTGGCCAGCAACATGCGGAAGAATTAAACTAGACCACTTTCTTACACCATTCACAAAAATAAACTCAAAATGGATAAAGGACCTGAATGTGAGACAGGAAACCATCAAAACCCTAGAGGAGAAAGCAGGAAAAACCTCTCTGACCTCAGCCATAGCAATTTCTTACTTGACACATCTCCAAAGGCAAGGCAAAAATGAACTATTGGGACCTCATGAAGATAAAAAGCTTCTGCACAGCAAAGGAAACAATCAACAAAATTAAAAGACAACGAATGGAATGGGAAAAGATATTTGCAAATGACCTATTGGACAAAGGGTTAGTATCTAAAATCTATAAAGAACTCATCAGACTCCACACCTGAGAATACTCCAGTGAAAAAATGGGCAGAAAACATGAATAGACACTTTTCTAAAGAAGACATCCAGATGGCCAACAGGCACATGAAGAGATGCTCAATGTCACTCCTCATCAGGGAAATACAAATCAAAACCACACTGAGATACCACCTCACACCAGTCAGAGTGGCCAAAATGAACAAATCAGGAGACTATAGATGCTGGCGAGGATGTGGAGAAATGGGAACCCTCTTGCACTGTTGGTGGGAATGCAAATTGGTGCAGCCACTCTGGAAAACAGTGTGGAGGTTCCTCAAAAAATTAAAAATAGATCTACCTTATGACCCAGCAATAGCACTGCTAGGAATTTACCCAAGGGATACAGAAGTGCTGATGCATAGGGGCACTTGTACCCCAATGTTTATAGCAACACTTTTAACAATAGCCAAATTATGGAAAAAGCCTAAATGTCCAACAACTGATGAATGGATAAAGAAATTGTGGTTTATATACACAATGGAGTACTACGTGGCAATAAGGAAGAATGCAATATGGCCTTCTGTAGTAACGTGGATGGAACTGGAGAGTGTTATGGTAAATGAAATAAGTCACACAGAGAAAGACAGATACCATATGTTTTCAGTCTCATGTGGATCCTGAGAAACTTAACAGAAGACCATGGGGAAAGGGAAGGAAAAAAAAAGTTACAGAGAGGGAAGGGGGCAAACCATAATAGACTCTTAAAAACTGAGAACAAACTGAGGGTTGATGGGGGGTGGGAGGGAGGGGAAACTGGGAGATCGGCATGAGGAGGGCACCTGTTGGGATGAGCACTGGGTGTTGTATGAAAACCACTTTGACAATAAATTTCATAAAAAAATTAAAAAAATAAACACATGTGTATACTTTCATCATACTTCAGTAAATCACAATGAACATACACTTCCTCTCACTGGAAGTGAACAGTATGCAGTATGCTGGGGTTACTGTTCACCCATACCTGTTGCCCCTTCCTGCAGAAAAGATTATGTTTCTTAGCTCCCTCAAAGGCAAGATTGGCCATGTGATAGACACTAACCAATGAAATATGAATGGAATTAAATGATGCCATTTTCCAGCAGGCACTAAGTAAGTCAATATGATTCTGCCAATCCTGTTGAGGTCTGGGGAAAGAGGTCAAACAGCATACTCTGTCTCCAAGTTCCTGATGTAGGAGACGGTCACAAAATGTGGTGTTTCTGAAGGAAGTGAAGGAAAATATATTCTGTAATGGAAAACACACAACCTCCTAAAGCCATGAAGAGGTTATTGCATTTAATGTCAGTGTTATGAGGACTGAACAAAGCAGGTTCTTTATAGCTTAAAGGAAAATTAGGAACTCCAAAGTGTTCAACTGAAATATCAGTTGAAATGGTCCTTACAAAAACAAATCACATCATTAAAGGCTGATAATTTATCATCATTCTTCTTGAATGAAGGACAAGGCACTCCTGCTTAACAGTACAGAGTACCCATCCTATACAGTGGAAATACAGTAGTGAATCAGGACTCAGTGCCTGGGTCAGAGCAGGCAGTCCATAAATGCTTATTAATTGATGGCTTGCTAGTTACTGGTTTGCATGTGGGTTGTGCAGGTACCCTTGCTAATGCTTTCTAGAAGGGTTAGAGCTTGGCTAACAAGAGAAAAATTTTGTCAACTCCTCCCCAGATCGCTTACTCCCTGTCCCATATCTCCCTGCTAAAGAAAGGGGCAGAAGGATATGTAAAATACAAATACCACCAAATTCCCAGGGATTGAACACTATAATATTAATGATACTTGGCTTTCAGAGGTAGAAGTAGGAAACAAGCTAACTTAAAGAACTTTTATATTCAATCAAAAGTTAAGTGTAAACATCATTTTTTTTCCTCCGGAAACTATTCAGGGATAAAGCTTTTATTGAAATCCAAATAAAGTTTCTATAAATAAAAATAAAGGCAGTTTAGCAGCATAATAGCTATTAATCTCAACAGAATTCAAACAGCCATGAGGAAATGAAAAAGAATAGTCTTCTATACAGCTAACAAAGCAAAAGTCCTTGTACCTTCAATTTCCTAGTAATTAAAAACCCAGCATGTCCTTACAGATCTAATCTACTTGGCCTTACAGTACCTTCTCAGGGTTGACAAAACAAAGCAACACTTGTCTTTAATTTCTAATTCACTTTTCTAATCTGCCAATTCAGATTAAAAATCAACATATCACAGATAACTAATATCATATTATCCATGGCTTGAAAGAAACAGAAAAAAGGAATGAGTGCATTTATTGGTGTTTGTGTCCCACAGGACCATTTGTCTTCTCCCTGCTTCTTAGGAAGCAGTTAACTCTCCACAGCCCTGGCCCAACCTGTTACTTCTTCCTGATCTGCCCATGAAAAGTATTTGAACTATAAACCCTTTTCCTGGATTTCAGTGATAGAAACAAAATTATTTGATCACAGGTGTGGGAGAGGATGTGGTGAGGAGGAGGATGTAACCCAGGGACATCTGAGAACTTCCAAAATTAAATTATTTAGACAGTAGTGTGAGGCTCAAAAACTTCATGACAGATGGCAAATGCCTAGGATAAGAAGAATGAGCTCAACTTTCTTTTCTTTATTGTTGGGGAGAACATGTTACCAAAGCACACATGGGGAAAGTCACCGACAGACAGTGGCAGAAATTGAGAGTTTGGGGGAAATTCTGAAAGTATTTTCTGGTCCAATCATGAGGACATGTAGACATGTACATGAGGACTGAATGTTGAGTGACTGTTATTTATGTGACCAAATTATGACTTTCATTAGCAGAAACATCATTTGAAAGGACTTTTTTCCCATTTACAATACCTGGAATAAAGTAAGTACACAATGGAATACTGATGAACCAAACTGAATGAGAGAATGAGAATTTGGTACATTTTCTCTCACAGTTCTCACTTTCTCCAGACCTAGGGTAGAAGGACCAACTGAAAAACCATCACACAAAACATGTTTGAGTGGGGACAAGCCTCAGGGTACCAACAGAGAATGCAGAGCAAGCAAGCCTAGGAAAAATGACAACTGCCTCTATCTCTTTAACTAGTCCCAAGATGAAGATTTTGGGACATAGAAGTTTTTTCACAAAAAATAATTTGCTTCAAACAGTATGGTACTGGCACAAAAACAGATACACAGATCAACAGAATAGAGTAGAAAGCCTGGAAATAAAGCCAACTTATCTTTGAAAAAGGAGGGAAGAGTTTACAATGGGAAAAAGATGGTCTCTTCAACAGATAGTACTGGGAAAAATGAACTGCTACATGCAAAAGAATGAAACTGGACCGCTTTCTTACACCATACACAAAAATCAACTCAAAATGGATTAAGGACCTAAATGTGAGACTTGAAACCACAAAAATCCTAGAAGAGAGCACAGCCAGTAATTTCTCCAACATTGGCTGTAACAACATTTTTCTCGATATGTCTTCTGAAGCAAGTGAAATAAAAGCAAAAATAAACTACTGGGACTACATCAAAGCAAAAAGCTTCTGTAGTGCAAAGGAAACAACCAACAAAGCTAAAAGTCTACTGAATGAGAGTATATATTTGCAAATGACAATCTGATAAACGGTTAGCATCAAAAAAATATACAAAGAACTTATATAAGTCAACACCCAAAAACAAATGATCCAATTAAAAAATGGGCAGAAAAGGGGCCACCTGGGTGGCTCAGTTGGTTAACTATCCAACTTCAGCTCAGATTATGATCTCATGGTTTGTGGGATCAGATCCCACGCCGGGCTCTGTGCTGACAGCTCAGAGCCTGGAGCCTGTTTCAGATTCTGTCTCTGTCTCCCCTGCTCATTGTCTCTCTTTTTTCTCTCTCTTTCTCAAAAATGAAATAAACATTAAACATTTTTTTTAAAAAATGGGCAGAAGATATGGACAGACATTTCTCCAAAGAAGACATTCAGATGACCAGCAGACACATGAAAAGATATTCAACATCACTCATCATCAGGAAAATGCAAATCAAAACAATGAGAGATCACCTCACCCCTGTCAGAATGACTAAAATAAAAAAAAAAAATACAAGAAACAACAAAAGTTGGCTAGGATGAGGAGGAGGAAAAGGAACGCTTGTGCACTATTGGGCGGAAATACAAACTGGTGCAGCCACCATGGAAAATAGTATGGAGGTTCCTCAAAAAATTAAAAATAGAACTACCCTATTACCCAGGAATCACACTACTGAGTATTTACCCAAAGAATACAAAAACACTAATTCAAAAAGATATATGTGCTTCTATCTTTATTGCAGCATAATTTACAATAGCCAAACTATGGAAGCAGCCAAAGTGTCCACTGATAGATGAATGGGTAAAGAAGATGTGGTATATATACAGAATGGAATATTACTAAGCCATAAAAAAAATGAAATATTACCATTTGCAACAACATGGATGGAGCTAGAGAGTATAACGCTAAGTGAAATAAGTCAGTCAGAAAAAGACAAATACCATATGATTTCACCCATATGTGGAATTTAAGAGAGAGAAACCAAGAAACAGACTCCTCACCACAGAGAACAAACATGGTTATCACAGGGGAGGTAGGTGGGGAATCAGTGAAATAGGTGATAGGGATTAAGAAGTAGACTGTGATGAGCACTGGATGATGTATGGGTTTACTGAATCACTATATTGTACACTTGAAACTAATAGAACACTGTATGTTGACTAGACTGGAATTAAAACTTAAAAAAATTGAACTACCCTCCAATCCAGTAATCATATTACTGGGTATTTACCCCCAAAATACAAAAACACTAATTCAAAGGGATACATGCACCCATATGTTTACTGTAGCATTATTCTCAATAGCCATATTATGGAAGCAGCCCAAGTGTCCATTGATTCATGAATGAATAAAGAAGATGTGGCATATATACATAAAATGGAATATTACTTAGACATCAAAAGGAATGAAATCTTGCCATTTGCAATGACACAGATGCAGCCAGAAAGTATGTCTAGTGAAATAAATCAGTCAGAGAAAGACAAATGCCATACGATTTCACTCATACGTGGAATTTAACAAACAAAACATAGGAGAGCAAAAGACAAACCAAGAAACATTCTCTTAACTACAGAGAACAAACTAGTGGTTACCAGAAGGGGGTGATAGGTGAAATAGGTAAGGAGGATTAAAGGAAGACTTACCACGATGTGCACTGAGTAATGTATAGAATTGTTGAATCACTATACTGTACTCTTGAAACTAATATAACACTGTATGTTAACTCTACTGGAATTAAAATAAAAACTTAGTAAAACAAAAAAAAATTGTTTTTTTGAAAGTGGGCTCAAATATGGAGAACTATTGGTGTGTTATTCTTTAACAAAACATCCCTAATGGTATAGCTTGAGGGAGAGTTTAGTTCTAATCTTACCTAATAATATCTGTTTAATAATGATAATAGACATTGCTATTCTCAAAGTGTATGCATTCCCAAAGTCTTAGAATTTCAAGAAAAGAATACTGTAGCAAGCATTTTTTACAACCAGAAAAGCATTTGTGGACCAATTTTTCAGTTTTTGTACTTGATGCTTTTTTGTTGTTGTTAAGATGAGTTAAACTTTCCTTCTCTACTGAATTACAGGCTAGTCTTATTTGCAGCATCTATAGTTCAAAAACCACAAAGTCCTGAGATTTTTTCACGTTAGGTTTATAAAAAATAGTCTCGTAACAGTGAAAGAATAGTTTTACTCTTCATTTCATAGCGTATCTTCTCTCTGTATATTCACAGTATGGCTCTATTTTAGGATGCTAGATAGTTTTTGCTCTATTACCATTAGGCTTTTTAGTGAAAGCACAAACACAACCACTTTTAACGGTTGACATTGAAAACACATTTTTACCTGAGTTTTTATATTTTACTATCCTAAGGTTCATTATTAGCCTTATCAGTTCAAAAACATAAACACATCCCATACAAAACTGAGTTTCCAAAGGATAGCTAGAGCATTTTATGATAAACAGAATCCATCTGAATTACCAAAGCTATAAAGATGCATTTCCCAATTTGGCAAATGAATCAAGACTAGTACTGGTTTCAAATAACAACTGAGAAGTTATTGATGGAAATTGACATAATTCCACTCTGGAAAGTAGTCAAATGTCTAAAAGGAACACAGAGATCTCAAAAAAACAGGATGATATCTAGAAAAATGGTAGAAGAGGTGAACATAAAGATAAAAGCTGCTCTGAACTCCCAATGTGATGAGCTTGCTTAATTCAAGATTTAAAAAAGAGGTCTGAGAACTTCACCATCACTGGAATATAATTTTAAACTGAAACAGGTAAAATTCTGGACATGTTGCTAGGAAGAAAACATGACACTTATTTCAGGTTAAAAAGGACCATATGCTTGAATCTAGAATACCATTAAGTGTTCACGTATATCCTATAAGTTGTTAAATCACTAGTAAAATAGTGGTATATTGATAAGACACATGATAAAAGAGATAAGAGGTAAGATTACAGTCTGAGCAGAGATTCAAAGTTCCATTAATACATTTTAGACCTTGATGTAGTAAAACATTAAAAATTACATGCAAAAATGTTAAATTCTGAGGACCAGGAGAGCCTCTCAACTTGTCTGAGAGGACGGTCATTTCAGGGAAAGGGACGTCATTGCATGTTGGGTTGACGAATGTTTAGAAAACCTTGTTCACCTAAGTTGTCAATACCAAAATGTCTACCCCTCAGCTGCAGGGAGCTTATTTCTAGAAGGTACATTTAATCCTGTCCTCCATTAACCAGAGTTTCTTTTTATTGATGGTACATGCCATTGTCTTGTCTTTTCAATAGAATAGTGATTCTCTTTGGGTGAGAAAATCTGAATCTCCAAGAATGTGGAAAAACAATCAGAAACAAGGATGATTTTGGATAAGTTGACCTTATGTCCACATAGTAAGACCTCTTGAAATCACTATGTAATTTTGTGTGTGATTTATTTAGAATGTTTAGAACAGTTAAAGGGATATTAATTTCAGCATTTATAAGTCAATTTATTAGGTTACAGAAGATACCACAGGTTTAGAAAGATTATATTAGCCAGAATCACAAACTTGTTTTATTAGGGTGTTGCATTTGGGTGAATAAAATTTACTAGTTTTGTAATTATAATTTGTATGTCTAAAAAAGCTTCACTGATTAAATGTATAAATGGGGGAATTCTATCAAAGTTATAAAAACAAAATGAAAACATTTTTAAAAATTAGGACATTTATACATAAAATAAGATCTGTACATTGATTAAAAATAGGCTGAAAGAAAAAAATACAGCTTAAGATAAAATAATAAAAATAAAAACTTGAAACTAGGGTTAAGATTTATAACTTTGAGCACTACATTACTAATGAAGCAAACATAATTATAATATTCTTTTCTATCATCAAAATCTCCCCTTGGGCAATAAAAGCCTACTGGTACTCAGAGCAACAGTAAAAGCAAATGTGTGCTGAGCACACATCTCATGGAAGGCCTGTGTTAAGTACTATGAAGAAGGCTACAAGGTTCTGTCACAAGTTGTTCAGAGAACTAATAAGTCGGATACTAAAACACTATACCAAAAGCAAAATGTGAGAAATGACACAAACACATGGACTGTAGGATAGCTATTTTTCCGAAAAAAAAAAAAAATTTTTACAATTATAAATGATGGCATAGTGATGTTTCAGGTGGCTAAGGCTACAAGAAAGTAGATTTCTGGAAAAGTCTTTAAGGCACTGAAGAAGCATGATGCCGTTCCATAACAGCATAAGTACATGTGACAACCTCCTTATTCAAATTTTCTAATTATTTTACAAACCCTAGTTTCCAGAAATGCATTACTGTTCAAATATATTCTCACTGACTTGACCACGTCCCTATTTAGAGCTTTATTCAATACCATATATAGGTTCAGTTTTTTCCAAAAATTCATCCTTGAGTAGTTCATTTGAATCTAAAAGAACTATCTTTCTTTTGAAAGAAACCAGTATATGAAAAATGAAACCAGTATTAGAAAACACATTTCAAACTCTACTCAAATGCAAATTATACAACATATTGCTCTTTAGGTAACTATTTAGAATGAACATTTGGTACTTATCTGTTGGTTAATATTTCTGTGATTAGATGTAAGCGGGCAATGGAAGATTTTATACTAATCACTTTCCTTGATTTGCAATAAAGAAATGCAAGAGTAAAAACTGGAAATAATTTTCCAAGTCTCTAACATTAGGAGTATCTTTTTTTTGAGAGAGACAGAGAGAGAGGTAGAGACAGAGGGAGAGAGAGAATCTTAAGCAGGCTCCACATTTAGCATGGAGCTCGACGTGAGACTCGATCTCACGACCCTGAGATCATGACCTGAGCCAAAATTAAGAGTCGGACACTTAACCAACTGAGCCACTCAGGCATCCCAGGGGTATTTTAAATCATGCTTTTTCTTTTGATAATTTCTGAAATTAATCACTAGGAAGCATTTCATTCATTTAAAGTAATAGGTTTTTTCATACACTTAATATTTATGATTTTCAAATGAATGCTTTCCCAGTTTTTATTTTTACTCCATTCTCAGTTGCATTTTATTAGCAATTTAAAAATTAGTCTGTTTTAAAAATAAATTTAGACATCATGAGAGAAAGTCAATTGAGTTAAATAAAACTTGAAATTGCTTTAGAAGATGTATACATAACCTTAGAAATAAATATACAGACTAATTTTAAATGTCAAATAATCTGACTACATAAGGTACATATGAAAATATTCTAAAATAACCAAGGGTAAAAGGTGGAAAAAAGGTAGCAGATGATTAAGGAGGATTGAGAATGTTATGGAAAAACACATAAAATGTGTTTAATAAGAATGTTTTGCTACTAAGGACTCAGCAATTCTACATTGAGAAAACAGGTTTTCCTATATATCCCATGTGTTATGGACAATGTCTTATCACATCACACTCTTGGGTACAAAGTATTCATGTCTTCAGTCTTGTCAATGGCACAGAGAAACTAAAATAAAGAAGCCCTTTACTGCCATTAAAAATATTTTAAAAATCAACTAAATATCAACTGCTTCAAATCTCTTCCTGGGATAAAGCAAGGTACATACCTATAAGTAAATAAACACCAAATAAGTAAAAACTAATTTTGGTTACTAAAACACCAGTAGTTTAATGCCTTTGCCTTGAGAAACTTCTCTGAATGAAAGTTTTAAATTTGCTTCACCATCAGACTTATGATATGTTTCTATTATTTTCCCAGAATTAACTCTTAATATCACATAATACTTTTGTGATAAAAAAGAAAAAAAAAACTATGATAAAATTTTAAATAATTATTAAAGTGACTTACTTTCTTCTTTCTTGCTAATAATGGCAGGCAGAGTGTAAATCTGAAAAACAAAGGAAGTCTGATCAGTTAATGACCCAGCACAGAAACAGGGCGATATTGGTACAATGATACACAAAAGGAGTACCTTGATTTCAAGATCTTACAACTAGTATGTCCATAGAGCCATTTCCCTACCCTATCAACCAACCTTGCTTCCCAAGCCTTTCTATCATGGCTATCCAGCCCTGGGCAAAGTTCTAGCCCTTTCCATTTGATTTATGTATCTCATTCTATTACCCAACATGATGCATAGTATGTATTCCTTCTTCAGGAAGGATTTCATGACAGATTTTACCAGATTGCTGCTTCCTCAAATTATCTCCTTAGTGTTTTGTTCTCAACATGTACAACCTTAACTTGTACTTGAGCTATCACACTGTCTTCTAAATTTGCTTTAGGTCAGGGCTTACCTCTCAACTATTAGTGGCAAAGAGTCAAGTCCTTTTGTTTTACTTTTTAATCTGTAATTGGCTGATACTTTTGTAAGTTATAATAAAATTAAAACATAATAAACCTATAAAGAATAGGTGCAGAGTCCAAAATTTTTATTATTAAACTCAATAGGTGTAAAATGACTACTTCTAATTGCTATAAAATTTTCCAGATGCTTAATCATACTTTCTGCACTCATTTTATTGTGGATTGGTAACAGTTTGAGGGATGGCCTCAAAGCCTAGGGTCCACACTTTATATAGTTCTGTTGTTGCACAGGTACTCTGCACCAAGGTTGTTCACAAATTATTTGCCAACTAAAGGATAGTTTTCAATGGATAGGGCAGGGCCTCCTATTTTCTCTGTGTGCTCATACCTCCAACCATCCAATGTGGTGTTCTTCATAAAGAAAACAGACAGTGATCGATGATTTATTCCTTTTTACATCAGCCTCCCTAATAATTTTAAGTAAATTATCATGGCCACATCAAAATAACTATTAAAACAGTGAAGATATGGATGGGAGGGAAAATGTCAAGCCACAAGGCAGTTTTACCAAATGAGACTTTTTTTTTTTAATATGAAATTTATTGTCAAATTGGTTTCTATACAACACCCAGCGCTCATCCCAGCAGATGCCCTCCTCAGTACCCATCTCCCATTCCCCATCAACCCTCAGTTTGTTCTCAGTTTTTAAGAGTCTTTATGTTTTGGCTCCCTCCCTCCCTAACCTTTTTTTTTTTTTTCTTCCCCTCTCCCAAATGAGACTTTTAAACAATGATATAGACCACAGGATTAGTTCTTACCCTAAACCTTTGCTCATCACACTGATCATAAAGCCTAACACAGGCCTTGCAAAGAGTGAGGACTTTATTATTAACTGAATAAAATAATCAAATCAGTACAGCCAAGTTCATGGTAAGTAATTTGTTAAAAAGTAATTTTAGGATTTTAAATTAGTCCTGGAAGTTATCCTGAGAAACAAATTAGAAAGTTGGTGTTATGTACCAGTGAGACAATACCAGAAAAACAGTAAGAGTCTACTCCTCTGATTTGCTGTATTAATATTTTCAAATATACTACAGACAAAAAATCCGGATATACTTTGTAATTAGAACAATAAAATCTAAAAAAAAAAATTAACATTTATTTTTAACTTTATTTATTTATTTATTTATTTATTTACTTATTTATTTATTTGAGAAACAGAGCAGGAGCAGGGGAGGGACAGAGAGAGAGGCAGACAAAGAATCCGAAGCAGTCTCTAGGCTCTGAGCGACATGTCAGCACAGAGCCCAACACAGGGCTCAAACCCATGAACCGTGAGCTAAGCTGAAGTCAGACACTTAATCAACTGAGCCACCCAGGTGCCCCTAGAACAATAAAATCAAAATTCTTACTGGTTCTTTCCCATCCATGGCTTCGAGCCAGAGTTTCCGATTAGCTTCTGAGAATGCCTGTAATGTGATGATTCCATGCCTATTAAAAACAAATGTTTTATATATTTAATTTATTCCTGTTATGTCTTCACCCATTTATTATTTTTTTGTGGTTTTAAAAGTAAAGGTAAAATTTTAAGAAAAAGCAGGAAAGAAAAAAATGAAAAGAGAGGAAAAAAGAAAAGAGAAGAAAAAAAGAATTTAAAAAATGAAAAGAAAAAGACTTATGGTTCCTTTTAGAAAAATCACTATGAGGACACACACACACACACACACACACACACACACACACACATATTTTTAATTCTAATGGTTGCAAGTAGTAAAATCATTGGTTTATGTATGACTGCCTGAAGAAGGCTAGTTTCAAACTCTTTCCTCTGAAATGGCCACAAAGCATTCACCACAGTCCAGAACGACCTAAACATTCTCCAATATTAGAATGATTAAGATTATGACCCCAATGTGGTACAATCTAGTCACTAAAAATAATTTCAATGAGTATATAGTAATATGAAAAGTTTCATACCATACCTAGTTAATTATTAAGAAGACATTAAAACCAAAGTGTTTATCTATATCATGATCACAATATTAAAATTAATTCATTTAAAAACAATTTTTCCCATGTACCCATTCTGAAATAGTTACTTGAGGATACATATACATTTCAAGAGAGAAAGAGTAAGAAAAGGGAAGGAGGAAAGCAATATAAGACAGAAAAAGACAGGAAATCCAGAAATAGTAAAATTGATCTAGTTAACTGCAAATTATCCAGAAAATAAATTTGAACAGGAAATTAAAGGGCTCTGTGAAGAGATACATTGAGGAGGAAATTTCATTTAAATATTGTATGATTAAAAACCAGTATGATTTAAAACTGTGACGAAGGCATATTATGCCTTGTGTAAACAGGAAAACAGATCATTGGAATGACAGGAAAAAGAAAAATGTATGTGAAGATTGTGATCACTTGATCTTAGAGAATCTAAGCCAGTATAAACAGAAATAATAAAATAATAATCAATATTTGTTGGCTGTTTATTATGTGCCAGGCACTATGTTGTAAATGTTACCTTTCTTATCTCATTTTATCCTCATAGGAACCCTTTGAGGTGACTAATTATTATCCTTATCCTTACAGATGAGCAAACTAAAGCAGAATTTAACAATGTGCCTCAGGGTTACAGAACCAAAAAGTGCTGCTGAAATAAAGAAAAATCACTAGCATGTTTGTATTTGTGTACATAGAAAATACAGAAGTTCCTACCACAAACTATTAAAACCAATAAGGAGCTCAACAACTATGCTGGGTATAGATTGATATATTAAAAAGATTAATAGCCTTTCTATCCATGAGCCTCAAACATTAGGAAAAAAATATATACTAATGAATTCTATTCAAAATTGCAATAAAATGAAGAGACTCAAGAATAAATCTAAAAAAAATATGTAAAATATTCAAAAAGAGTTCAACTGTCCATTAATTAATTAACAACTTCAATGCTACTCCAAATCAAAAACCCCAAAGGATTTTTGTGGAGACAAAGGGAAACTTAATAAGCAGATTCATAAAATGCAAAACCACAGGGCCAAAATATTTAATACAATTAAAAAAAAGTTTTAACGTTTATTTATTATTGAGAGACAGAGAGACACAGAGAGTAAGCAGGGGAGGGGCAGAGAGAAGGGGAGACACAGAATCCGAAGCAGGCCCCAGGCTCCAAGCTGTCAGCACAGAGCCCGACGCGGGACTCGAACTGACAAACTGTGAGATCCTGACCTGAGCTGAAGTCGGTTGCCCAACCAATTGAGCCACCCAGGCACCACTATTTAAAGAAGCATAAAAAGTGGGGGCCTTGCCCTACTAAGTAGTTATAAGCGACATATATGTAAACTATAGTTTATAAGAGTATATAGAGTAAGCATTTTAAATAGTGCATTCACACAAAGCTAGAGTATTCAGAAAAGTATGGTAGTAATGCAGGGGAAGAGAAATAGATCATGGAATAGAATAGAGAGAAAGAAGTATATCTGTCCGTATTTAGTTTCTGTTCTTCTTGTATTGATACAAGGAAAAAAAAAGTAGAGCTAAATATCCCCATTAGATTATAAACTCACATGCGCAACATTTATGTCTCTCCCAATGTCCCAATGTCCCAATGTCCAGAACGGTGCTCTGCCCAGAGGAGGCACTGAATTTCACCGGCTGAAGGAAACTAATGGCATTCCCAGCTCTGTCTTATTATTCCTTGGAAGCAAGGCTACCAGGCTTCAAAAGTCCACAAAAAGGCTTACCCAGGCATGGTGAACAATGTTGTCAGGATCATTCGTAGTAAAGGGAACTCAAGTCCACCACAAATCCCCTAATGTAGTCATTTATGTTGATTTCCCAAATTCTTCTTTGAGTGATGTTGCTTTTTGCTAGCATTCTGTGTCTGATTTATTTATTGAATGCATCATGCAGTATATATTTGTTGAATAAATACATAAAGAATGAAATAAATATGCATACTGTTTTTAAAGACTGAAAAACAAGTACCTGTATACTGTTTCATACTTATATCTAAACACAGAAACAAATAATTTAGCATATTAAAAATATAAAGTAAAAATAAAACCTCAAACCTTTCAACTACTTCTATGTCAAAGCAGAATCGTTTGTCAATTGAATCTGTCTTCCGTCGGATACAAGATTTCAATTTAAACATTTCTGGTGAACCAGTAACAAGGCCATTCTGAAACAAGAGGAACACATTATTGACGTGATGACAAGGGCAACTGAAAAATATTAAATATGCCATCTAAGGTTGCTTCCATTAAAATGTTAATTTAAAAAAAAAGTTAACTTAAAGGTTATATATAAAGGTCATAATCACATCCTGTCCTCTGAATACAGACTTTTTGCCTAATGTTAACTGCTCAATTATAATACAAACTGTTTTTTAATAAATTAATCACATATACTCATATTACTTAAATAATTTTGTGGCATGCCTGTCTAGTGGTCTTAAATACTTAAACTTATGTTAAATAGCTCTACAATGTACATTGTTTAGGACTTCAGATTTACAGAAGGTGTTATATCACAGTTACCTTAATGTCACAATTAGATATACAGAATGCTTGTCAGGATACAACACTGTTGCTCTGAATCAAATGCCCAAGGTTGCTAAGAGATTAGTATTGTTTATCTGTGTGTGTGTGTGTGTGGGAGGGGGCACACACGTGAGCAAGTATGTGTGCGTGTGTGTGTGTGTGTGTGTATTAAAGTCTTATAGTATTAAATGATAATTGGTTCAAAGTCTCAGGAGAGCTACCAAAATAATACATTTCCAGTATTTGCTTGCTATAAATGTATGGCTTTCATACACAACACATGACTGCTCTGACGATAACCAACTGCTATTCTACTAGTGAAACCACAACTGTTTGGATAAGATCCAACACAAGCTGAAGCTGTAAGAATTCTCTTCTATATACCTGAGACACCAGTCACCTTAAGGAGAATGTTTACCTAATGTCTGGTTAATTCTGCTATCTTTGGTTACAAAGATCACAGATTTATTTATTAGCAGAAGTTTGGCTTGGTCTACTTGTTAACAGCTCACTGACTGTCACATAAGTGGGCTTTCAGGCAACATCTTTTCTTATGAAACCTTTAAAGTACAAACTAGCATGATTACAGCACTTAACTTCTCATGATGGCAGGAATTGAAGGTTACTTTTGCTCTGGTATGTTCTCCTTTATATTCTGTCTCTCCATTTGAATTATTAGACTCTATTGAATGCCCAAGCACAATAAGTTTCAGCTGATGTATTTGAGTATATATCTAAGTTAGATCAACATTTACCTCTGCTATGATCTATACCACAAATTAGCCAGGTGAGTCACTTACCTCGATTTTCTAATCTTTTAAAATAAGGCTAGACTAAATAATCTTTAGGATAACTCTCAGCTCTAGGATTCTTATATGATATGGCTTTAAATTATCTAATTCTTAAGTCCAGTCACTTGCCATATTCATATCATAACTCACAAAAAGATTGTAACCTCTACACAATAAAGGTGCTGCACTCTGTAGCAGTAGCACTTCCTTATATAAAGTACACTTTGTTTTATATTGTTCACTAGCCATGCGAGACATTCAGTGACCAATTTACTTTTGGGGTAAATGGGCATCAATTGATTCTTCTGAGAAAGTTTGCTGGCCAGCATTTCAGTAAACAGCACACAGTTTAGAAGAGGAAGCAGCATGCAGGGGCAAAAGGCAGCCTCCCACAGAGGCCACCTGGAGGAAAGATGCAGAGTCCTTGAGCCTGGTCCAGCCACCAACAGTCTCTACTGGGCTGCCAGCTACAAACAACTCTGCTGCCAGGGATATGGGAGGACACCTCTGTGGTCTCCTGAAGGATCCCTACATTGAACTCCACTCTTATAAACATTCCATGAGGAGATAAAGGAAAATCCTGGCCACTCTTTCAAGTCATCAAGATCACTGAACTTTGAGAAGACTTTTTTTGACTTTTTGATTTTTAAAAATTTTTTACATGTTTATTAGAAAAGCAAGCAAATGTGATTTTTTTTTTTTTTGCTTTGTTTCCATTACTTAACTAATAAACTCAGTTTTTTAAAAAAAGAAAACTCACCATTTTCCCACTGGATTTCATTTCTGAAACACTCATTGTAAATGTTTTACTTCCCTTATCATATGTACAATAATGTTTAATCCATGTAAAACCAAGCGGCCCTGATGTAAGGAAACAAACATTACAGATTGTTAATAAATGATTTGTGTCTAAGTTTGTACAGTTTTTGAGGCTATGATACACAACTCCATAGGCCATGAAAGTTTAGAATATTTACTGTGAGAAAGGCCAGTGTTGGGGAAGAGTGGTATGGGGTAAAGTGTCTTGGAATCAAACGTGGCTTTACTTGCAGCACTGATACTCCTTTGTAGCTCAAGAGTTACATTACCTCTGAATTTCAGTTATCACAGTAAAAGTGACATATCTTACATTCCAAAGAGGTAGGAACAATGAGAAATAGCCTGAGTTACTATAACTGATATCCTTACTTATATCATTGTCCTTTACTCTCAAAACTGCCAGAAACTCTACTAAAACTTTAGCCAGGTCATTTCATCCACTTTGCTTATAACCCTCCAGTGGTTTCCCACTTCACTCCAGGTAAAAACCAAACAGCTGGGGTGCCCAGGTGGTTCAGCAGGTTAAGCATTCAACTTCAGCTCAGTCATGATCTCATGGTTTGTGAGTTCAAGCTCTGCGTCAGGCTCTGTATGACAGCTGAGAGCCTGGAGCCTGCTTGGGATTCTCTGTTTCCCTCTCTCTCTGCCCCTTCCCCGCTCATGCTCTGTCTCTCTCTCTCTGTCTTTCTCTCAAAAATAAATAAACATTAAAAGTATGAATACTTCAAAAAGGACTTAAAAAACAAAAGACGAAGAACCTATTACTATACACAATGGCCCTACATGTTCTGGCCCCTCATTACTGATCTGTCCTCACATCTTACTACCTTCTGCCTTATATACTCTGCTCTAGGTACACTGCCCCTCCCCCTTGCTGATTATTGAACAGAGAGAATGCATTTCTACCCCAGGGCATTTGTACACCCTGTTCTTCTTCCAGCCTGAACTACTTTTCCTTCAGTTATCTGCATGGTGTGCATCGTTACTTTCTTCACATCTTTTCCTAAATGACACCTTTATAATACAGCCTTTCCTGCAGAGATATCTAACATCTCAACACTCTTACCTTGATATTTCTTATATCTCTCTAGCTTTATTTTCTTCTTGGCAGTTATCACTATCAAAAACATGATAAGTTTTATGAATTTATTCTATTTATTGTTTGTTTCTGCCACTAGACTATAAAGCTCTATACAGCAGGAACATGTGATGTTCTGCTCACTAGTTAGTATATTCTTTTCTTTTCTTTTTTTTTTTTTTTTGAGAGAGAGAGAGAGACAGAGAGTGCACATGTGAGTGGGGGAGAGGGGCAAGGAGAGAGAGAGAGAGAGAGAGAGAGAGAGAGAGAGAGAGAGAATCCCAAGCAGACTCCACACTCAGCACCAAGCCTGATGTGGGGCTGGATCCCACAACCCTGAAATAAAGAATCAGAAAGAAAGAGAGAGAGAGAGGGAGAGAAAATCCCAAGCAGACTCCACACTCAGCACCAAGACTGATGCGGGGCTGGATCCCACAACCCCAAAATAAAGAATCAGATGCTCAACCAACTGAGCCACCCAGGCGCCCCTTACTAGTATATTCTTAATCCTTAGAACAGGCCCAGACATTAGCTGTCTCTCAATAAATACTTGACAAATGAATGAAGGAATTAATCATTCATCTTTCTAAGACTTCACTGAACTTGGAGTTATTTCCTCTTACCACTAATCTGAAAAAAGTGAACTCAACTCCTTAAAGTAAAAATAACTTTTAATTTTCATTTAAAAGAAAGCTATATATGTATAGTGCTCATTTTTACCCCTATAAATACTGTGCAACTCTTTCCCATAGCATACCACATTATTCTCCTATATTCTCCTTAAGGAATTAGATGCTGCTGCTTCACCAGGAATAGGGATGCATGGTGATTTAATTTTTCCATGACTAAGGTAGAAGACCTTCAGTTTTCCCACAGAGAAGCCAATTATCCTGTATTCAAAAGCCAGAGTGGGCTAATTGGGTTGAAAATGGAGTCCGTTTCCTCTACAACTTATCCATCTAGGCTCCCATCCTGCTTAACACCTGGATCTTTCTAGCAACAATTATGTACAATATTATTGCTGGCTTAGTTTCATAACCATATATTTAAAAGTGAGAAATTGTAATGTAACAATGTACCACTTGATAAAAGTGTTTCATGAGCCATTTGAATTTTTTTTCTATAATAACAGTGCCCTTGGTGTCATATTTAGCTTTAAAATACTTAAACAACTCCAGAGTTAAAATTATAGGGTATAGCTATATACTTTTTAATCATAAAGGATTATTGTAATAAACTTCAATTCTGTTTTAGGGCCATTTCACGCTATAATACTTAAGCATACTTGTTGATAATTCTGTTACATGCAGTATAAAATACTTAAAGGCTTAGAGCTGATTAGTGGGAAGTGGCTGGATGAAAATACTTATAGTGACTTTATTACTTAAGAAGCAATTTATGAAGCAATATTAGCAATAATTTTTAAATAAAACTACTGTAATGCTCTGATGACATTTTATACCTAAATTGTTTTTTCCTGCCTCCATCTGAAGTATAGAACCTTGTGTATTTAATCTTCAAGTTTGTTGTACACACATGCTACTTCCTTTAAAGTTGCTTGGCACTAAACCAGAGCAGAGCAGATGTTCTTAGACAAGAAATTCTGAAGTCCTTTAAAAAAAGTGTGGGAAAATAAAAATTTATTTTATCTCTACTGTTGCAAAATAAAACAAGCTTAATTATCTTACCCACTAATCATCTGAGGTTGCTCAGATGATGTTCGTGGAATGAGAGGAAATAACATTCACTAAATACCTACCAAGCGCCAACATTTTATCTAGAGACTTCTAAAGTCAGACATTATATAAGACTGATGCACACTACCGACTGCACTGAAGAGGCAGGTTAAGTCAGACATTATAAAGAGGATTTTACATATAAAAAATATAGCTTATGAGCTGGAGATGGCGCTACTTTCTCCATCAATAGGGCATGTGATTGAATTATTTTTAGAAGAATAATACTTCTCAATAGTTGTTTTAAGAATCTAATGAGATAAATCTAAATTGCACAAAATAGTAAATGTTCATGGTAAATATTATCCACCAATACTGATAATAGAGACATTTTATATATATTATCTCTATTCTTGCAACATCATTATTGGATGGGTATGAGTATTTTTCTTTTATAAATTAGAATACTGAGCTCAGAAAATTGTTTGTTCAAGTATCATCTAGTTAACAGGTGGCAAGCATGGAATTTCAACATAGTTCTGACTTTGGAACCCATGTTCTTCCTGTTTAAAATGAAGTCCATTAGAATGCAATTTAATGTATGCCAGAAGTGGGTAACATAAAAACCACAGATCTAGATAAAGTGAGGTTCTGTGTTCAAACTGCAATGATCTCCTACTACTACCCCATCACATCCATCTCCATTTATCACTCAATTTACAGCTTTCATATTTATGATCACTGGTTTCTAATTGCATGAGTGTGTCTTATGCCTTCCACTACAGAATAAAGACCCTGAAGCCAAATTTTTTATCTCATCTTCTATTCCCCACAGAACTTATTCATTCAGTATACAGCAACAGTACAATCAATATGTGAACTGGTTTGATTTTCTTATAAATGTTTTCAAATATACAAAGTGGAAAGGGGCTATGGATATTTGTTCCCTGTATAAAAATAATTCCATGGGTGCCTGGGTGGTCAGTAGGTTAACTGTCTGACTCTTGACTTTGGCTCGGGTTATAATCTCATAGTTCGTGAATTAGAGCCCTGCGTCCGGCTCTGGGCTGACAGTTCGTAGCCTGTTTGGGATTGTCTCCCTCTCTCTCTGCCCCTCCCCCACTCGTGAGCATGCATGTGCACTCTCTCTTAAAATAAAATAAATTAAACAAAAATAATTCCAAAGGGATATAAATCCATTCATTTTTCTTTTAAAATCCCCAGGCAATGGGAAGTGAGGAGATGGTGAATACGAAAAGAAAGAAGGGAGGGACTATATTGGGGCATGAGAGCACTTTTGAAGTTGATGAATATGTTCATTGTTGTCAGTGGTCATAGTTTCACAGGTGCATATACATATATATAATATATATATATATATTATATATATGGCAAAACTTATCAAATTATACATTTTAAATATCTGCAATTCATTGTATGCCAACTGTACCTCACTAAAGCTGTAAAAACAATGCAGATGGATATGGAGAACACTGAGAGGAAATTTTCTTAGGAGCAGGAAGGCAACATGAAAGGAGAGGATGCTAAAGAAAGAAAGTGAGAGAGTCCAAATGTGCAAGTCTCAAAGGCCACACACCACTAAGGGGCCATCACAGGATGAGCACAACAAGCTAGCATTGTAGAGGGGTGTGCTGGAAGTGCCACAGAGGATGGATTATAGACAGGCAAACCTAGCGGCAGAAAGAGAACAATTATGAGGCCACTATAAGACTGTGGAGATGAGAAGGTGTGGGTTCAAAGGTTACCAAGGAGATAAAAGGGAAAGAGTGGGCCCCAAGTTACAGGGAGACAATGGAGTTAAGGAGTTAAGTATTTATTTCCAGTTTCCAGCCTAAGAAGGTGGGTGATATCATTTAAAGAGATAGCATATTTCAGGGGAAACATCAATATCAAAAAGGGCTTTATAATCATCTACGACTGACCCAGAGGGGAAGTCATGTATCTTAAAACACAAGATACCAACATCAGATGGGTGCACAAAATACTGAATTTTGTCCACCGATGCAGTCTCCAAGTTATTAAAGGGCCTATGCTTATAGTCAGACTCAAATGTCCAACAAATGGAGAACAAGTAAACTACACCCTTGCCCAAGAGATGGACTAGCAAGTAGCAAATAAACATGATGTATTTGAAAATTAATGTACAAAAGAATTTAGCTAGGTAATCCATCTTTCTTTTCTTAGAACAAAATATTGTGTACCCATAAGGATTTTAGCAACTGTGTAACACTGGGGAATAAAAACAAAAAAGAAAAAAGTCAAGCCATAAAACATTATTGAATTGTAATGAATAAAAAAAAAAATCTTTAAGCAAGAGGATGGCACCTCCTCTACTACACACATTTGAACAAGCCTCTCTATCAATACATTTTTCTGCTCAGCAAAATATTTTATTGATGCAAAATGTAAGCTCAATGTACCCTCACACTGAGGTTTTCAAATCTGAAGAAGTTATTCAAAACAAGTATTCAAAAATTTCTTTAGTGTCCTGAGTTAAATCCATATACCTTGTATGTGACAAATGAATTAGGTTTTTTTCATGAAATTATGGTGAAAACAATGTATTATGGTCTAATTACAGAATAGCTAGGCAGGTCATTAGATTTATTTTGACATTCAAAGACAGCACACTGGTCAAAGTCAATCGTGATGAAAGAGAAAATCCTCAAATCCAGATCTCCTGAGCCAGCAGCCCTCTATCATCTAACCCGTATAGTAACAGATATTTGCTGAGTTTGTTAGAACTAATCATTATTTGCTTGTACACTGCTATCCAACAAATGAGCATCACCTGAGTGAGAATGTCAAACATAAAGTGTGCTGGCATTTTAGTAATCATATTGCATTATGTCAAAAACTTTCACAGCCAACCCAGAATCTCCAGCTTTCTCATCTCAAACCTTTTAACTGTAACATCTTACTAACTAACCAAAACAACTTCATTAATCTATCATCTACTGATATGGAGACTTCAGAGTAGTGCTACTCTATGTAGTTTTTGAGTCTCAATATATGAGAATAGTACAGAAAATAAAAATAAGCATTTCAAAACTTGTACAGTGATTTGGCATTACTGGAAAATTCAAGCACATGACTTTGTGTTTTACAGACAGATCCATAATGGATTGGAAATAAAGACAACTGTTCCTTTACCACAAACAGTAGGAGATTGGTGCATTAGGGTATATCTGGTTTGAAACAGTTAATTTGGTCCAACTTGTTCCATTCAATGCAAGCACCATGCAGAAAGAGTCCTAGTTATACAAGTTTGGATGGGTTTTTATTAATTTTTGTGAGAAAAACTTTCTTAGTGTGAGGCAATTATAATAATGTCCTGTTGTGTCTGATGCTTATTTCCTAACCTCAGGAAGTAAAGAGTGCCAATTTGACATTACATGATTGCCAATTTTACTCCTAAAAACTGATGGAGCACAATTAAATGAAATAATGCTGTGGGAAAAGAAAAGTATTATAGTCACCAGGGTGATTCATACTGATAAAGGCTTTGAATTTCAATTTTTCATCAAACTTTAAATTGAGATTAGCTATCACAATGAAATTCTAAAACTGAACTCATGTTACCGTACCATCAGTGAAGGTTGTAAGTTCCAAGTTCAATAATATGCCAACTTGGAGATCCTGATGGCGAAATGTGGAAAAACTTCCTCACTTTGATGGTGGTAGTGGGAGAGCAGACTAAATATGATAAAGCTGTAAGGAACTGTAGTCTCCCTATTTGAAGGAAAAAACACTAACCAAGTCAAATCTCACAGAAACAGAATGTTAATTATAAGAGACATTAAGTTACATCTTTGTGACTCACGTTTCTCCTGGACATAAAGATAGCCTTCCATTGTCCACTGGCTGGGTGGTCTGTAATCTTGGTTGGCAGATTTCATTCTTTGCATCAACCGCTCTACCTCTTGTCGAGTACTTTCAAAATTATTCCTTGTCTTTAAGTAAATAGAAACAATAATTTCATTCATTGTTTCCTACCAGTTTTGAGGAACTTCCAGTGTGAAGTTTCAAAACTACGAATGGTGCAAAGGATAACTCTGATTCTCTCAGCACTATTCACCACATCGTTGATCATACATGCTGAGTCCTATGGTCTGATTTTGAATTGCGTTAGTGAAACTTTCCTGAATAAGCTTCTGCATGTTTTTCGTTTTTTTTAATCTGTGTGTGTGTGGGGTGCATGTATATACTTTATTCCTATTTCCTACTCTAACAATATTCCTTAGGGTTCAAATCATAACATTTAAAAATGTAATATTTATGAAACAGAGTTTTATATTCATTAATACCTAAGGTAAAAAAGCAGACTTATCTTGAAATAGTAATCATGAGGTCAGTATATAAATTAACTCATAAAAACGAATGGGTTTCCATCGTGTGTATGTACACACACACACACACACACACACACACACACACACACACATATCACAACTTTATCTATTCATCCATCGATGGACATTTGGGCTCTTTCCATACTTGGCAAATGTTGATAGTGCTGCTATAAACACTGGGGTGCATGTGTCCCTTCGAAACAGCATACCTGTATCCCTTGGATAAATACCTAGTAGTGCAATTGCTGGGTCTTGGATGTAAATTAAAAAGATAAATTAAATGAATTAAAAACAAAAAACAACAACAAAAAAACGAATGGGTTTCCTAGTTCTAACATCTTCTATTACAAAAAATAGTTTACTCACATTACAGCAAGTTTACTTAAGACATAGAAAGCTTAAAGCTTTTCTCTCTCTTTTGTATTCAGGCCACATTATTTCAATAATACGTTTGGAAGCAAGCAATATGTTTGGAAATATAAAAATTATCACCACCCAACTCTAAAATTTGTTATGGCCCATGATAAAATAATTGAATCCCAAAGTAAGTTAGGAAAATTTCTTGTCACTTTTGCTACTTTTTAAACTTTTTTTTTCAAATTCTTTTAAACATAAGGATCAGAAAAATTTCCAATTCTTTACATTCCTCTCTTGTTCTTGAATCGCAGGAATCTTAATAAAAATATTTTGGCCTTTATCATTTTCCCTTTTAGTATTTACGAAGAAGTCCAAATGCGTTCCATATTGAAAAACAATGAAATGGCTTGCATGTGAAACTGATTCTGCTAGAAAATCTAGATTAAAAAAAAAGCTAAAACCCAAAATATAAATTAAATAAATCCAATTACCTATTTCTCATGGGACATTCCAACTCCATAGTTCCATTTATTGAACATCTCCACAATGGCAAGAATCAGATAAGCAGTGAAAGACAAGCTTTTTACAGAAAAAGAAGTGAAAACTTTCCAAACTATTTTGGCTATAGAGTACTAGATTATCAGGGTTTCAGAAATAAGTTCATTCATACAAAATTCTCAACAATTAGAACTTTCTTGTCAGGTTCAATAATCCAATAATGGATTGGATACGTTTTTGTATTTTTTTTTTTTAATGTAAGTGATGTTAATCATCTGCAAATCTGAATTTATATAACTATGAAACTGGACATTAAAAGGATTAGACAACTTACAAAATAAACTCTAACAAAAATATGATGTTTGTAAATAATTCTCAATTAAGCTTTAAAGCAATTATTATGAGTCCTTAAAAACCATATTCAAATTCAAATAAAAATATATTTGTTATATACAATTTGAGAGAGAAAAAGGACATTCCTTCAGTGCTTAAGTACAACCTCTTAAATTCACAAATATAGAAATGTTACCCTTTCAGAAAGTAAGACTTGCCAGAGGTCACTCAGTAAATCAATGAGAACACTGAATAAAGGCAAAAGTTTCCAACCTTCCAAGTATCTATTATGTATATCTCAGTAATATTTATTTCTATGAAACTTGACAGCATAACTTTTTCTAACATATGATTAGCTCTTTCCTGGTATACTTTTAACCAGGAGCTAGAAAAAAATATTTTAATAAATTTATTAAATGGCTTTTCTAAATTAGGTAAATTTTTGACCTACTCCAAGGTTTGGCTGGATTATAATTAGTTTCCTTGTCATCATCTGATTCACTAAGTAGAGGCAGTAAAAATAGGTATAGTCTTGGGGCGCCTGGGTGGCTCAGTCGGTTAGGCATCCGACTTCGGCTCAGGTCACGATCTCGCGGTCCGTGAGTTCGAGCCCCGCGTCGGGCTCTGTGCTGATGGTCAGAGCCTGGAGCCTGCTTCCGATTCTGTGTCTCCCTCTCTCTGACCCTCCCCCGCTCATGCTCTGTCTCTCTCTGTCTCAAAAATAAATAAACGTTAAAAAAAAAATAAAAAAATAAAAAAATAAAAAAAAAATAGGTATAGTCTTACGTTCTGCAAGTTGAACTGAAGCTGTTGCTTATATGGTGCAAATTCTTGGGCGAGTTCGTATCCCTCGTGGTAAAAAGTAAATAAACCCTGCAAGAATGACAAAAGCTGCAAACACAGAGAAATGAAAGAAACTATGAAAATATGTTTTAAAAAAAGATGACCATCAAACATAATAAATTGGGAAATTATATTTCATTCTAATTCCTCAACCTAATAAATTTTCAACTCCCTTTGTTTGGCAAGCAGAAACTAGAGTTATGAATTTGAAACAAACCACAAAAGCTAATTTTTACTTCATTTTTGGTAAACAGTGACTGGGACAGTTGTTCTATTAACTATTCTACTATTCAAATGCATTGAAGAAATATCCAGGACAGACCATTAGGATAAAAGCCAAAGTGACATAGTTCCTACCTTAGAAGAGCTTCTAACCCAAACAGAGAGATAAACATGTGCAGATGTGAGGAAGACAACCCAGCAAATTGGAGATAAGGAGTACCCAAGGGAAGGAATAAGAATTTGGCCAGATAAAATTAAGAA
The DNA here is from genome assembly GCF_046562875.1 of Panthera onca. NCBI lineage: Eukaryota > Metazoa > Chordata > Mammalia > Carnivora > Felidae > Panthera > Panthera onca. The sequence continues at coordinate 82,428,774 of NC_138348.1, read as the reverse complement.
AAATTTCTCAAGGTGGCAGTACTGATGTGGGTATTAAATAGACAACATTTCAGCAAGTAGTAAGAAGAACTGAAATCAGAGGGAAGAGTTGAGCAACAACCTGGAACTGGATACAGATCTTTCATTAAAGAATTAGAGTAAAATCCTCTTTAGGAAACCACAATGTTTATTATCCTAACCTTCCAATCCCAAACTCATATGTACTTATTTATTAGGGTCTAATTCATAAAGCAAGAGTAGTTCTCCATTACAGGACATGGTTGTTTACCAAGAGTAATTACAACTGAAACATTATTAACTTTCTTCATTTAATTCACTGGGATTTTTATTACAAACTTCTCCACCAATTTGATCTCTTCCTACAATAAAGTTAGAAAATACTTTTGAGAAATAATGCTTTTTAAAAATTTTTTAATGTTTATTTAATTTTGAGAGAGAGAGAGAGTGTGAGTGGGGGAGGGGCAGAGAGAGAGGGAGACACAGAATCTGAAGCAGGCTCCTGGCTCTGAGCTGTCAGCACAGAGCCCGATGAGGGGCTCGAACCCATGAACTGTGATATTATGCCCTGAACTGAAGTCAGACACTTAACCAACTGAGCCACCCAGGCGCCCCATGTTTTTTTTCTTTTTAATTCAAACAGCATATTATGTCGGTAAGCTATTATTTTGAACTAAAGAAGAAATACAGTTTGAAATTTTGATATGTGAATAAACACCCCACCATTTCCTATGGGGATTTGGCGTAAGCACCAAGTGGTATATGTGTTATAATTTCCAAGAAATAACTACTGGTTCTATCTGAAAACAAGGACTTAATGCTTTTCTTCCTATAGCAAGTCAACTTCTTACTAAGTTATGCTCATGTCAGAAAGCAAGTACTTTCAAATTGGTTTTAAGTTGTTATATTTTAAAGACTTCCTTTCTCTTGTTTAACAATTCCTGATGTCAAAATGTATTGTTTTCCAATTTTAGAATTATTTTACACTGTCAATTATATATCAACAGATAATTACTATCAAAACTAAATACTCAATAGATTATCCTTTGCTAAAATGATGTAGATATGCTGAAATATCCAATATATAGTGTGCACATATTGTGGCCTAATTAAAAAGAACTGTATCTTAAAATAGGGTTAAGAATATCTTTAATTTTTTGAGATTTGGATATACAGATTTGTAAGTTTTCAGAGACAAATAAGAAGTATACTTCTTTTGAAGTATATACTTTTGAAGTATATAGAAAATTAGTCTTTTAAATTTTAAATATATGAATAATAGTTTATGAAGTAGTTTGAAGGAGTATTATTTCATGTTTTAATGTCTACCATTGGTCTCCAATTAAACTATCTTATTAGCTACACGCCATACAAGGAAGATGCTATTCCAATATTATCCTAAGTATACAGAATTTAATTAAACTTATAAAGAAGATAAGAATACCTATAGAAAGTATTCCTATAAAACATCAAATTCCCCAAGATCTGTCTAAATAAATAAACATATTGGCATATTCTAGCAGAATTCAGATTTGCTCAGTAGCAGACAATACATGCTAAGCATCCCCTAGGGAAACAACAGTTTGGAGGGAGATACAAAAAAATTATCTACAAAGACCCACCCACCTTTTCCTTTTGTTCCACACCTACTTTGCAAGCATTTTTTGTGAAAGTTTAAAGACCACATGTATGGGGCGCCTGGGTGGCGCAGTCGGTTAAGCGTCCGACTTCAGCCAGGTCACGATCTCGCGGTCTGTGAGTTCGAGCCCCGCGTCAGGCTCTGGGCTGATGGCTCGGAGCCTGGAGCCTGTTTCCGATTCTGTGTCTCCCTCTCTCTCTGCCCCTCCCCCGTTCATGCTCTGTCTCTCTCTGTCCCAAAAATAAATAAAAAAAAACGTTGAAAAAAAAAAAAAATAAAGACCACATGTATGAAATAACTGCCACTAGATGGCAGTAGAGTCAAACTTTTTAAGGCTTGAATAACTACTAGTTTATTTTATCCTCAACAGATTCCATGAGACTAAATTAAGGTAACTTAATAGGACAGCCTAAAAAGCTTAAGAATTCCATCTCCTATATGCTGTTTTCTGTGTTCAATTCGACTGAGTGGGTGGAGCAGTGTGGGAAAGATTACTGTCTCAGCTTACCTTAAAGTAAACCTGAACTTTAAAATAATAATAACTAAAAACTACTGAAGAGATAGATTAGGTTTTCATATTAAATCACTTTTATCACCAGAAAAGCTTTACATAGCACTTTATTATTCCCAAGGATTTTGGAATCAAATAACTATTTGCGACTCCAATAACCTGACCAAATATAAATGTTGACACTACATTTACAGATAATCATTTAGCAAAAATCACTGCAAGACAGCAAAGGAAAAACATTCATAATTCCCCATCCCATCAATCACCAGGTTTCAAGTCTTAAGGACCCACAGTTATCATTGATACTGTGAATGGAAAAGAAAAGTAAGAAAAGGGGCTGGGGCTAGCATGGGAGTGAGGAGAAGAGCCCTGAAGCAACTGATGCAGTAATTCCTGGACTGTTGCTAAATAAGAAGAACTGAGATGTAAAGACTCTTATAATGTGATCCATTCCTTATCTCCTAAGAAGTTGATCACTGAAAATCCTAGGGAATCCACTAACGAAACTACTAGAACTGATAAACAAGTTCAGCAACACTGCAGGACACAAGATCAATATATAAAAATCAACTTTATTTCTATATACTCGGAGTGAATAATCTGAAAATGAAATTAAAGAATCCCATTCATGATAGTTTAAAAAGAATAAAATACCAAAGAATAATTTTTAAGTATAAATTTGTAACTTGAAAAGTATAAAACACTGTTTAAGGAATTAAAGACAGTTTAAATAAAAGGCAAATACTTCATTAATCAGAAGATTTAATACTGTTAACATGGCAATACTCCCCAAATGATGTGTAGATTTAATGCAATCCCTATGAGAAGCCTAGCTGACTTCTTTATAATAAGAAGTGACAAGCTGATGCTAAAATTCATATGGAATTGCAAGGAACCCAGACCATCAAAACAATCTTGAAAAAGAAGAACAAAGTATTTAGACTCACACTTCTCAATTTCAAAACTTAATGCAAAGCAATGGTAATCAATATAGTGTGATACTGGCACAAGTATAGACATTAAATCAATGAAAAAGAATTGAGAATTTAGAAATAAGCCCACATATCAAGGTCAACTTATTTTCAACAAGGACAACAAGACCATTCAAGGGATAAAGAATAGTCTTTTCAGCAAATGTTTTTTGGACCACTGGATAACCATATGCAAAAGAATGAAGTTGGAACCTTACTTCACACCATACAAAAGTTAACTTGAGATGACTTAATTGTATGGTATGTGAATTACATCCCAATTAAGGCTACTTTAAAAAAATAAAATTTACTTCAGAATACTGAATTTACACAGAATACTATAATGCAGTGAAAGAAATCCAAATCTAATATAAAAACCTCTACATTTGGCGACTGGAAACTCTATGATTGGCAACATAGGGCAAAGGCATCAATTTTCATCCAAGTATCCAGCCTGTGAATTATTAAACTTGTACTTTCTGCTATTCCTTATTCAGAGGAAACAGAGATAAATACCTTAGATGACAGTCTCAAAATAACTATTAAGTGCTTTAAGTTTAATACTTAGATATTCAGAGTAATTTATTGAATGGAAATGAAACAGTATAAAAATATAATCAAATAAACAACAGGTGCTGGTGAGGAATCAAAGAAAGGGGAAGCCTTTTACACTGCTGGTGAGAATGTTAAACTGGTGCAGCCACTCTGGAAAATAGTATGGAGGTCTCTCATAAAGTTAAAAATGGAGCTACCCTATAATCCTATTCACTATGTAACTGCTTTTGCAGTAAATTCTATTCACTATCTAACTGCTTTTGCAAATTGGAAATTTTCAGTAGCAGTAGCCAGAACTAAATCCAAGGACCAATACAGATTTTAAGATAGGTTGGCTTTATTGTTTCAATTTTATAGAATAACTGTATTTAGGTTTTTAGCAAATTTAACCCTCAGGCCTACAAAGTTTTGAAAAAATAAATGACATTGTCTTATTTGCTCACTATAATTTACCCGAAGTTAAAGTTTATATATTAAAGCTAATGTATATTGAAAACGCAAAAAGGTTTTACTTTCAAGACTGCAGGTCTATATATTATCTGACTTTAATTTAGTATGTAATATTTAGTAATTTAATTAATTTAATTATTCAAACTTTAGACAACCCAAGAAGTATTTTCTAGTATACTTCATGATATAATAAGCATATTAGGCAGATTAAGTGAAATTTTCTTTAGCAAGAGATTTAAAATTAAAGTTAGGAGACTCAGGACAGAATATCAAAAACAATATTTTTAGTTTACACATAATGGTTTATTTTTTATCATTTTAAAAAATATTTGCTTATATTAGAAAGAGAGACTGTGTGTGCCTAGTGGGGCAGGAGCAGAGAGAGAGGGAGACAAAGAATCTCAAGCAGGCTCCATACTATCAGCACAGAGCCAGACACAGGGCTCAAACTCACAAACTGTGAGATAATGACCTGCGCCTAAATCAAATGTCAGATGCCTAACCGACTGAGCCACCCGAGGTGGCCCAATAATGGTTTATTTTCATTTTTCATATTTTAAATATAATACAAAAAGACTAAAATGAAGTCTAAAAAGAATAATAAAAACATACTCTTACAGCATTTAGATGTGTATTTTTTAAAAAGCATATTAAAATTAAAAAAATGTGCTTTTGAAAAAGTTCTATCTGGCCTTGAAGTCACACTAAAAAACTCGTTAATATTATTTTTGTATCTAATGCTAATAGTCAATGTGAAAGCTCCATACCAGCTGAAAACTTACTGATGCTAATGATGCACCAGGCACTTGCTCTGTATGTTACCTGTATTGGTTGCGCCTTACCACAATCCTGGAATCTACAATTTTTTATTTCCAATTTACAGATAAAAACCTAAGGTACACAGAGTGAAAAACAAGCCAGATTTATACAGCTGTTAAGACTGGAGCCAAATTCCATCTTAATGCCTCTCAGCCATTATACTTGTCTGTCAATTAATGAAAAGGGTGGGTCAACTGCAGCCAAGGGGAGGGGGCAACTTTTTAAAAAAGATGATTAAAAAAGGATGGAAGAATGAATAAATGCACAATTATGTACATTGATTCAAGCACCTTTACCAAAGTAAAGATCAATCTCCTATTTTCAAGGAATTAAAATACTTGCTTTACGATACAATGTTTTGTAGTCATATATTTTATTTGGTCAGAGCAAGTGTTAAGGAAGGACTAATTTTTGTAATCAGGTAACTTACAACACAGTAAGTTGATACTATACAGGACGTCAGCTTTGGGTTCTGGATTCCTGTGTCTCCCTCTCTTTAAGTTTGTGACCTCAGGCAACTAACAGTCTTTCTGTGACTTAATTTCCTCATCTGGAAAAATAACAACTACCTAATAATAAAGCTATCTTGTGGGTCATGTGAAATAACACAGAGAAAACACATTACACATAGTAGTTGCCCACAAAACTTTAGTTCCAGCTAAGTTTGCAAAAGAATGTAATCAAAACATACACAAACTGCAGCTGAATGAACCATAAGGGAGTTAAGTCATAAAAAGATTCTTTGGGCTTCTGAGCCACAAACTTTCCTGTACCACAATGTATTTCAAATACACCAGGGCTCAACTCTCTGAGGTAAGCTGTTCATGATCAGCATACTTCAGAAGCTTTTCCCTCTAATCTCTCAAAATTCTCATAAGCTCCAAGCAACTCTGAGAAGAAGGAGGATCTTAAGAACAAGATTCAGGAGATGATGTTTTTCTCTCTCTGATCTTTTCCTCCCATTCTAGACCTGAACTCACATATCATGCTGCCAAATCTGAAAGGACTTTTTTTAGCACTGTTTCACAGAAACATAATGTGAATAAATGAAAACCAATGTGAAAATTTAAGTTTCCTAGTAGCCACATAAACAAATCAAAACAAAACAAAACAAATAACAAAAAACAAAAACACAAACTTGGGACACCTGGGTGGCTCAGTCGGTTAAGCATCCGACTTTGGCTCAGGTCATGATCTCACGGTTTGTGAGTTTGAGCCCCGTGTCGGGCTCTGTGCTATCAGTTCAGAGCCTGGAGCTTGCTTCAGATTCTGTGTCTCCCTCTTTCTCTGTCCCTCCCCCACTTACACTCTGTCTCTCTTTGTCTCTCAAAAAATGAATAAACGGTAAAAATTTAAAAAAAAACACAAACTTTTAAACCAAGTGAAATTTAATATGTTGTTTAACACAATTTATCCAATATATTATCATGTCAATATTTAAGCAATATAAAAGCTATTTTAATGAGATAGTTTATATACTTTTTTGTACCAAACCTTTGTAATCTAGTAGGTGTTTCCTATTTACCACCCACCTTATTCTAGACTTTCATTTTGAATGTCTGATAGCCATATGTGGCTATTTGCTACCACACTAAATAGTGTTAACTACGCTACTACAATCACCTTCTATGTAAGATATATAAATGGGGGGGAAACCCCAGTTAACTATAATCACTTTCAATGTAAGATATATAAATGGGGGGGGGGTGACCATTAAAATTATATACCTAATGAATACTGAATTTAAAAACTTACTTTCTGGGGGTGCCTGGGTGGCTCAGTCGGTTAGGCGTCTGACTTCAGCTCAGGTCACGATCTCGCGGTCCGCGAGTTCGAGCCCCGCGTTGGGCTCTGGGCTGATGGCTCAGAGCCTGGAGCCTGCTTCTGATTCTGTGTCTCCCTCTTTCTCTGCCCCTCCCCCGTTCATGCCCTGTCTCTCTCTGTCTCAAAAATAAATAAACGTTAAAAAAAATTTTTTTAAATAAAAAGCTTACTTTCTGTATACTGTTAAAATAATTATATAGTTTAATAAAAAAACATAAATGCCCCCTGTTTTTCTATGTATTTGAACCAGCTTTTCCTTGAAATAATGACACTGTAGGAATATTTATTTCTAACACAGTGGTGTCCCACTTAGCTGAGGTTTTGCTTTCTGTAGTTTAGTTGCCCATAGTCAACTATAGTGCAAAAGCAGATAATCTCCCTTTTGACATTATTGTTATGTCTGTAGTAGCTTAACACTTGGACAGTGAAAGAAACAATCAACAAAACTAAAAGGCAACTTATGGAATAGGAGAAGATATTTGCAAATGACATGTCAGATACAGGGCTGGTATCCAGAATCTGTAAAGAATTTAATCAAACTCAACACCCAAAAAATAAATAATCCAGTTAAGAAATGGGGAGAAGACTTGAATAGATCTTTCTCCAAAGAAGACATACAAATGGTTAAAAGACACATGAAAAACTTCTCAATATCACTCATCATCAGGTAAATATAAATCAAAACTGCAATGAGCTATCACCTCAAACCTGTAAGAATGGCTAAAATTAACAACACAAGAAATAACATGTGTTGGTGAGGATTCAGAGAAAGGGGAGCCCTCTTACACTGTTGGTGGGTCTGCAAACGGTGCAACCACTCTGGAAAACAGCATGGAGGTTCCTCAAAAAGTTAAAAATAGAACCACCCTACAATCCAGCACTTACACTACTAAGTATTTATCCAAAGGATATAAAAGTACTGACTCGAAGGGGCACATTCATCCCAATGTTTTATAGCATCACTATCAACAATAGCCAAACTATGGACAGAGCCCAAATGTCCATCGACTGATAAATGGATAAAGAAGATGTGGGGTGTGTGTGTGTGTGTGTATATTGTATATATATATATATATATATATACACAATATACACACACACATATGTGTATATGTGTGTATGTATATTGTGTATATATATACATACATGCACACACATGTGGTATTATATATATGCATATATCTGTATATACATATCTATATACAAACATATATATGTGTATATATACACACACATTATATATATATAATGCAATATTATTCAGCCATCAAAAAGAATGAAATCTTGCCATTTACAACAACATGGATGGAACTAGAGTGTACTATGCTAGGTAAAATCAGTCAGAAAAAAACAAATACCATATGATTTCAGTCATATGCAGAATTTAAGAAAGAAAATAGATGAACATAGGGGAAGGGAAGGAAAAACAAAATAAGATAAAAGAGAGGAAGGCAAAACATAATAGTCTCTTAACTATAGAGAACAAATTGAGGGTTGCTGGAGGGGAGGTGGATAAAGAGATGGGCTAAATGAGAAGGGAATAGGAATTTTAAATATTTGTCATCTTCCCAAACTGGTGGTTGTTAGGCTGCCTAGATCTCAATGAGCCACAGATAAGCCTTAGAAGGTCCCTTAAGTCATATAAAATTTAATAAGATACCCAAAACATCTACTAAATAAGAGGTTACTAACTCATTCTAAGGGATTTAAGGACTTAGCTGTTTGTTTGAAAAAACAGAACTTGTAGTTAAGACTGTTATCCCAAATAAAAGGTAAAAATTAAATTCCTGAGCCTGTGTTGTGGTCTTCAGTTCCTTAAATTTGTCTGGCTGAAGGTTTAGTCTTACAAGCTTGCCAAGTGCCCAGTTTATAGGAAAGAGTGAGGTAGTTTCAGCTGAAGAGAGAAAATGAAACAGAAGTGGCTGATAGCCAGGCAGGGTCTAAGAACTTTTCCCAGGCTCTGCTCTGCCTCTGTTTCCCATCATCCTTAGGGAATCATTAATGGTTTCCCCACAAGAAATGAATTTCATCAAATATATTTTAAAATGTGTATTATTTTTCCTTTTCCTCACTATCTCCCCTTAAACAGGAACAGGTATTTTATTACTTAACTATAAACACATTTTTAAAAAACTGACATAGGAAGAAAAATATGGATTAAATAATCACTTAGATTACCTATGTATTTAACTATTGCTCCTCTCATGGGAATTGACATTATATATTAACTGAAGATCATCTTGACTTCTAGAACTTACCTTTACTCACCACAGATGATGCTTTATGAAGACACCTACTCAGGCAATATTATAACATATTATGGTATAACTTGGGGGAAAAATGCTAAGAAAATGAAGTAAATTTATAAAGACCAGCTACCTGTTTTTTCCTGTACTGCAATTTATATTAAGGAATCCATTAATTTTTACATTACCTCATAGGAAAGTCAGGCAGATCCCAGACTTTCAGGGAAGTGGAATGAAACAAAGGGAGAAATATATCCTTATGTTTTTTCCTTTCACCTAAAGGTTTAGTAAATAGGTCGCTTTAGTGGTGAGCTATATTTACTTAGGTATATATAATGTAAGTCCTTTTAATCTTTTAATTTTTCTATTAATAAACTATTTTAAGAGCAGTCTTAGGTTTATTTAAAAATTGAGTAGAGACTATAAAGAGATCTCATATATTCCTTCAACCTCCACCCACACACCCTAATTATTATCATCTTGTATTAGCATGCTACATTTGTTACAATGATAACCAAATATTGATACGTTATTACTAACATCCATATTTTACATTAGGGTTTACCTTGTTCATTGTATATTCTGTAGGTTTTGACAAATGTATAATGACATGTATCCACTATTACAGTATCATATAGAATAGTTCCATTGCCCTAATAGTGCCCTGAACTCCACCTATTTTCCCTCCTCTATTCCTCCCTTCCTTTTTGTTCTTTTTTTAAAAAAAATCACAATTTTCAACAGAAAAACATTGCCATTTCTTTCCATACGGTATGTTAGAACTACTGTTTTGTAGGGAAACTGAAACTTACCGGTTCAACAAATTCAAACTTCTTTTTTTCTTGAACCTCTTGAATTTTAAAGACATATTCTAGTGATGCTTCATAAAAATTTTGATGCTCTCGGTCAATCAGTGTATCTGCCTAAGGAGTAAAAAAAGGCAAGTCATGACACAAAGTAATTATTGATGGCTCTATGTAGAAAAAGTCTCAAATCCTATTCTATTCCAATATCTCTATTAAAAGTTAAGTGCTACAAAAAGTTTTAATATAGCAATTCTATTATTATGTTTTGGGCATACAGAAACTAGGAAAACAAAGTCCTTGCCCACCAGAGTTTACAGGACATGGAGTATGAAGGGGCAGCAGGGAGTAAGTGTACCACATTCAGTACAAAAAATATGAAAAGGCATCTAAATGTATATGAAAATCTATGGGATCATAGGAAAAGAAACTAGACTCAGGAAGAAAATGGTGGTATGAGTTGGATCTTAAGATGAACAACTGGCAGTCAAAGATGAAAAAGTAAAGAGGCATGAAAGAGACTGACAGAGTTTGGCTGCAGAGTAAAAAGTGGAGGACAGGACGGTTAAGTAAGGTTGGCATCATACTTTAAAAAATCTTGGATGCTATGTAACAAATTTTGGATTTTAACTGAGGGAGAATCATTTGAGAATATTCAGCAGAGTCATATCATTAGGTAAACTCTTAGAAAGGGAATACACGTAGCAGAGGCAAAAAAAAAATTCAATGGTTCTAAAATAGTGAACGATGCTCTATCAATGATATGCACATTTATTATTTATAACTGCAATAAGGTTCTACTGATAAAGCGTGAGAAAGTGTTATTGAGATAATTTTTTTTTGATGTTGCCCTCCTCTATGCTCACTATCATCTTCTGATGTCCTCTTTAAAACTGACGTTGGTTTACTAGTATAAGCATGATTTTACTTTTCTTTTCCAGTTTTGCACTCCTACCTGCCAGCTGAGATTACTAAAAGCAGATGAAAAGAATGGGCTCTCTGGAGTACTAAGTATCCACCAACAATAATTTGGGAGCAGAAAATTGCTTTTTGGATCCATTTAACAATGCTAATTTCACATAAAGAAGCTTTAAAAGAGAGAAAATCAGGTTTGCTGGTTTGGGCATCATAGCATCTTAAAATTTCATTTGAAACACTTTTAATAATAATTACATTTATTTGCTATAAATCTATTTATATAAATAAAAAATAGCCCGATATTATTAGCAACTCATTTTAGGTATTTTTAAAGTTGAGAATTCCAAGTTCCCGAACTAATATATAAAAAGAACATATAAATCAGGTAGGAAATTTGGACCAGAAACTTCTCAGCTCCCAGAAGACTGTTTAGGTATCAGCATTTCATACAAATCATTTTATTTTCTTATGACTGTTTCAAGGAACACGGTATTTACAGACTCAATGGTAAGGAGGTATATAGGTGGTGGTATGCTAATCAATGTTTAACAACTGGCTCTCTGGTGGGCATACCTGATTTGTAGTATTTGCTGGTTTCAATGGTGTATATATTTCCCAAATAGCCAATTCCAAATCACAAACCCAGCATCACTGAATGTGAGAGTTGGAGAGAGATGGGAAAATCAGCTCTCCAAAGGAACGCTCCAGTACAGCACGGGATGTAAAGGATGTGAGAATAATTTCAGTCTCAGAGATAACATTCCATTCCACAAGTTACCTCTGAAGCTTTTATTTACTTTAAAAAATAATGACATTGCTTATATTGACTAGCACATAAGAACAAACTATAGAGACTACTAGACACCTTTAGAGCTTAAGATGGCTATTTGTGGTCAACAAAGCTGTGAAGATGGCACAGTAGTCCTGAATGTTCTCCACTGAAAGGCCTGTTTACAAGGCTAGTCCTTGCTGGTATCTGGGAAAATGGATTTCAGGAGGGTACCTACCACCCTAAATGGTAAGAGTAGCTCACTGTTCCTAAATTGTGCCAACAATATGATTTATTTTGAACACCTGCTTTCCTTCTGGGAGTCCGGAATTTAAGGATATGACACACAGAGAGTACCTATGTGAGGAGCCCCCAATTAAAACCACGGACACTCAGTCTATGAGTTTCTTTCTAATAGACAACATTTTACACGTGTTGTCACAACTTATGGCTGGGGGAATTAAACATGCTCTATCTGTCTCCACTGAAAGAGGACTCTTGTAAGTTTGTGCCTGCTTTCCCCCAGACTTCATTCTATGCATCTTCCGCTGATTTTTCATTATATCCTCCTAGCAAATCACCAAACCTAGGGGTGGTCTTGGGGACCCCTGACCTAAGAGCATTGTCATTTACTCAGAAACTTATTTGCCATGCACAATCCCATGTCATGAAAAGATGGGGGATGGGGGTGCAAGGAAGGATAAAAGAGAATAATGGATCTTACCATTTGCCGGTAATAGATGTTTTCCATCATCTCCAATCTAGACAACTATATTCAATATACAAAACCTGCTTTGAAAGGTCATCCAGATGGTACAGAGCTAAAGGAATACTGTACTTTATTACCTTTCCAGTACAAGATTTAGAAAGGCATTCTTTTACTTAAGGTGACTCCTTTTTGTACTTATGCTAATAGTGTGTGGTTCAGTAGAAGGCACTTTTGCTCATATATCCACCAGCAACTTTTGCTTGATATTTTGTACTGGATAAGAAGGATAACCATACACTTTATTGTCCCAACTTTTATTTTATTTACTTATTTATTTTTATTTTTTTAAATCTTTATTTATTTTTGAGAGAGACAGAGAGAGAGAAAGAAAGCGGGGAGGGATATAGAGAGAGGGAGACACAGAATCTGAAGCAGGCTCCAGGCTCTGAGCTGTCAGCACAGAGCCTGATGCGGGGCTTGAACTCACAAGCTGTGAGATCATGACCTGAGCTGAAGTCAGATGCCCAACCCACTGAGCCACCCAGGTGCTCCTTGTCCCAACTTTTAAAACTAATAGGGAGCATTAGTAATATTCATGCCAGAACAATATGTATAAACTATTGTTTACTAGACAAAGGGGACAGTAAAGTCATTCTGTTAAAAAAAAAGTTAATTTCTTAAGAAAACCATATAGTTCTGCAGATACTTAAATTCTTCCTCAGATACAATAAGCTACTTATGTTAACTTAAGGCAAGAAAAAACTTGATGTGACATTTGTCGAATCACCCACAAAGAAGAAAGAATTTAAGCTGGACTCTGAAGAATGGAGGGGTTTACAGTAGGCAGAGATAAAAGGAGAACAGTTTAAGACAGGGAATATAGTCAAGAAAAGTTATGTTTCAGTAGACTGCAAGGTTTAGAATAATCCAATATGAGAGGTAAGGAGTAAGATAGCATGAGTGACAACTTCATCATATACACAGGGTAAAAGCTTGAGGAAGATGTTGATTTGTCAAAGTAGCATTTCAAGAAGATTAAAGTGGGGACAGTAGAATATATTGATTAAATGGCAAAGCTGGGTACATGTGATAATAAAAGACTTCTAGGGGTAAAGGTGTTTATATATCCCAGTAAGAAAAAAAGAAGTTGAAAGATGTGGGTGTGAGAAGCAAGGAGGAGAAAAAGTCAAAGATAATTTTGATAAGAGATAATACCAGCACTAATAGAGAATTAAAGAAATGAAAAGTAGGAGGAAATCTGAGAAAACCGTGATGTGAAATTTCACACATTCACTAAATGATAGTCTGAACCAGGAACCACCAGGCAATGCAGGTGGAGAGATATGATGAAATCATGACCCATGAGACATTCATTAAGATGTTACAGAGAGTATGGAAGAAGAGATTTCAGGGACACACAATCTATAACAATAGAGGCATAATGGTAGATCTAAGGAAGTCCTTTCATTTAGGAGGTGGAGATAAGAGGAACCTGTTGAAAGACTATTTAGTGATACATGGAAAACCAAAAGTTTTTCTATGAGAAACTTTTTCTCCTATATTTTTTCCTCATTACGAAAGTAATATATATTCATTATTTGAAGCTTACTCATTATTCATTATTATAAATATAAAAATAAGAATTATAATCCTACTGTTAATATTTTTATATGGAACACACACCAACTTAAACAAACTGGATAATACTGTACATTCCAATGAGTATTTCTCAATGTATTTAAATAATTTGCAAATAAAACTTTTTACAGCCATATTACATTCCATTTTGGTGAAACTATATTGGTATATTTACTCCAATCACTCATTTGTGCCATTTTCACATGTTTCTAAATTTTGCATTGTGAATAACTCTTGTATCAATATATCTATACAATTTATTTTTTTTGCTCATGTCTGATAATTCCTCTTAAGTAAATTCCGGCCAATAAAAATGATTTCAATTATCCTGTACATTTAAACTTTGTTGAAATAAGTTGCCAAATTTACTTCAGGATTGAATGAATGAGTTTATGTTCCCACCATAAAAGCAAAAGTGTACTCAGTTTCCCATACCTTCACTAACTATGTATATTATCTTCTCATAAGTTACAATAATATCCTGCTGCATGTGACACTGAAACTTACAATACTTATTATGTGTTAATAATTGTAAGTTTCAGTGTCACATGCAGCAGGATATTATTGTAATTGTGATGCTTCTAAGCTTTGGTTTCCTTTTTCAAGTTTATGTTGGCTCTTCAGAGTCTTTTGTGGTTCCATACAAACTTTCAGATTATTTGTTCTAGTTCTGTGAAAAAATGTTGTTGGCATTTTGATAGGGATTGCACTGAATATGTAGATTTCTTTGGCTAGTATAGGCATTTTAATAATTGTTTTCCAGTCCATCAGCATGGAATGCCTTCACATTTTTTTCTGATCATCTTAAATTCCTATCATCAGTGTTTTTAGTTTTCAGAGTATATAGTATAGTCTTTCACCTCTTTGGTTAGGTTTATTCCTAGGTATCTTATTATTTTTGATGCAATTGTGAATGGGACTGTTTTCTTAATTCTTCTTTCTGCTTCTTCATTATTGTTGTGTAGAAATGCAACAGATTCCTATACATTGATTTTGTATCCTGAAACTTGACTCAGTTCATTTACCAGTTCTAGCAGTTGTTTGGGGAGTCTTCTGGGTTTTCAATATAGAGTATCATGTCACCTGTAAATATGAAAGTTTTACTTCTTCCTTACCAATTTAGATGCTTTTTATTTCTTTTTGTTGTCTGCTCTGGCTAGGACTACCAGTACTATATTGAATAAAACTGGTGAGACATACTTGTCTCATTTATGATCTTAGAGGAAAAGCACTTAGTTTTTCCCCATTAAGGATGATGTTCACTGTGGGTTTTTCATATATGGCCTTTATTATATTGAGGTGTGTTCCTTCTAAACTCAGTTTGTTGAGGGTTTATTCCATGAATGGATATTGTACTTTGTCAAATGTTTCTTCTGTGTCCATTGATGATCATATGGTTCTTATCCCCTCTCTTATCAATGTGATGTATCATGTTGATTGATTTGTGAATACTGAACCACCATTTCATCATAGGAATAAATGTCACATAGTTGTGGTGAATGATTTTTTAATATACTGTTGAATTCTATTTGCTAGTATTTTCTTGAGAATTTTTACATGTATGTTCATCAGAGATATTGGCCTATAGTTCTCTTTTTTGTGTGTGATGTCTTTTTCTGGTTTTGGTATCAGGGTAATGCTTGCCTCTTACAATGAATTTGGAAGTCTTCCTTACCTTCTATTTTTCGGAATACTTTGAGAAGAATAGGTATTAATTTCATTAAATGATTGGTAGAATGTGCCTGTGAAGCCATCTGGTACTGACTTTTGGTTTGGGGAATTTTTTGATTATTGATTCAATTTGTTTGCTGATTATCAATCTGTTCAAATTTTCTATTTCTTCCTGGATCAGTTTTGGTAGGTTATATGGTTCTAAGACTTTATCCATTTCTTCCAGGTTGTCTAATTTGTTGGCATAGAGTTTTTCATAATATTCTCTTATTATTATTTGTACTTCTGTGGGGTCAGTTGTTATTTCCCCCCTCTCATTTGTGATTCTTTTGAGTACTTTCTCTTTTTTTCTTGATAAGTCAGGCTAGAGGCTTATCAATTTTATTTTTTATTTTTTTATTTTATTTTATTTTTTTTTAAAGAACCAGTTCCTGGTTTCATTGATCTGTTCTAGTGTTATTCTAGTTTCTACATCAGTTGCTTCCGTACTAGTCTTTATTATTTCTTTTCTTGTTGTGGTTCAGGGTTTGGTCTGTTGTCTATCACTAGCTCCTTTAGTTGTAATGTTAGGCAATGTTTTATTATCTCCTTTAGCTTGTATATCTGAGATATTTCTTGCTTCTTGAGGTCAGCCTGTATTGCTATAAACTTCCCTCTTAGAACCACTGTTGCTGCATCCCAAAGGTTGTGAACTGTTATATTTTCATTTTCATTTGTTTCCATGTAATTTTTAAATTCTTCGTTGATTTCTTGGTCAACTCATTCATTATTTAATAGCATGTTACTTAACCATTAAGCATGTGTAGTCTTTCCAGATTTTTTCAAGTGGTTGACTTCTAGTTTCATAGTGTTGTAGTCTGAAAAAATGCATGGTATGACCACAATATTCTTGAATTTGTTGAGGCTTGTTGTGTGGCATAGTGTGTGATCTATTCTGGAGATTGTTCTATGTGCTCTCAAAAAGAATGAGAATACATATTCTCACATAAGAATTCTTTCTTTTCCAGTGAACATGGGTCATTCCCGTGAATAGATCACATATTGGGTCACAAATCAGCCCTCAAAAAGTACAAAAAAGTTGAGATCATATGCATGTTTTCAGACCACAATGCTATGAAACTTGAAGTCAACAACAAGAAAAAAATTGGAAAGACCGCAAATACATGGAAGTTGAAGAACATTCCATTAAAGAATGAACAGGTTAACCAGGAAATAAAAAACTGAGTAATAAAGTAACATGGAAGCAAACACAAATGAAAACATAACAGTCCAAAACCGCTGGGATGCAGCAAAGGCTGTCCTAAAAGGGAAGTTTATTGTAATAGAGGCCTACCTCAAGAAGCAAGAAAGGTCTCAAATATACAACCTAACCTTACACATAAAGGAGCTAGGAAAGGAACAGCAAATAAGGCTTAAAGCCAGCAGATGGCAAATTATAAATACTAGAGCAGAAATAAACAATATACAAATAAAAAAAGTAGAACAGATCAATGAAATTAAGAGCTAGTTCTTTGAAAGAATTAATAAAATGGATAAACTCCTAGCTAGACTTATCAAAAAGAAAACAGAAAGGATCCAAAAAAATCACAAATGAAATGGGAGAGATCACAAGCAACACCACCGAAATACAATTATAAGAGAATACTATGAAAATTTATATGTCAGCAAACTGGGCAATCTGGAAGAAAAGAATAAATTTCTAGAAACATACAAACTACAAAAACGGAAACAGGAAGAAATAGAAAATTTGAATAGATCCATAACCAGCAAAGAAAAAGAATTGGTTATCAAAAATCTCCCAATGAACCAAAGTCCAGGGTTAGATGGGTTCCCAGGGGAATTCTACCAGACATTTAAACAAGACTTGATACTTACTCTTCTCAAACTGTTCCAAAAAAAAAAAAATAGAAATGGAAGGAAAACTTCTGAACTCATTCTACAAGGCCAGCATTACCTTGATTCCAAAACCAGACAAAGACTCCACTTTTTAAAAAAAAGGAGAATTACAGGCCAGTATGCTTAATAAACATGGATGCAAAAATTATCAACATGAGACTAGCAAATCGAATCCAACAGTACATACCAGTGGGATTTATTCCTGGGCTGCAGAGCTGGTTCAATAGGTACAAATCAATCAATGTGATACACCATATTAATAAAAGAAAGGAAAAGAACCATATGATCCACTCAAAAGATGCAGAAAAAGCATGTGACAAAATACAGCTTCCATTCTTGATAAAAACCTTCAACAAAGTAAGGATAGACAGGACATACCTCAACATCATAAAGTCCATATACAAAAGACCCACAGCTAATATCATCCTCAATGGGGAAAAACTGAAAGCCTTTCCACCATGGTCAAGAATGAGTGAAGGATCTCCATTCTCACCATTACATTTTAACACAGTACTGGAAGTCTTAGCCTCAGCAATCAGACAACAAAAAGAAATAAATCACATACAAATCAGCAAGGAAGAAGTCAAACTTTTACTATTTGCAAAAGACTCCACCAAAAAATTGTTAGAATACATGAATTCAGAAAAGTTGCAGGATATAAAATCAATGAGCAGAAATCTGTTGCATTTTTATACACTGATAATGAAGTAGCAGAAAAAGAAAGTGAGGAATCAACCCCCTTTTACAATTGCACCAAAAACGATAATATACCTAGGAATAAGCCTAACTAAAGAGGTAAAAGATCTGTACTCTGAAAACTATAGAAGACTTATGAAAGATATTGAAGGGGACACAAAGAAATGGAAAAGCATTCCATGCTCATGGATTGGAAGAAAAAACATTATTAAAGTTCTACACTACCCAAAGCAATCTACACATTTAATGCAATCCCTATCAAAATACCACCAGCATTCTTCATAAAGCTAGAACTAACAATCCAAAAATTTGTATGGAGCCAGAAAAGACCTCATATAGCCAAAGCAATTCTGAAAGTGAAAAACAAAACAAGAGGCATCACAATTCTGTATTTTAAGCTATATTACAAAGCTGCAGTCATCAAGACAGTAGGGTACTGGCGCAAAAACAGACATACAGATCAATGGAACAGAGTAAAAAACCCAGAAATTGATCCACAACTATACAGTCAACTCATCCTTGACAAAGCAGGAAAAAATATCCAATGGAAAAAAGTCTCTTCAACAAATGGTGTTGGGAAAACTAGACAGCAACATGCAGAAGAATGAAACTGGACCACTTTCTTACACTATACACAAAAATAAATTCAAAATGGATGAAAGACCTAAATGTGAGGCAGAAAACCATCAAAATCATAGAGGAGAGGTGCCTGGGTTGCTCAGTCAGTTAAGTGTCCAACTTCATCTCCAGTCATGCTCTCGTGGTTTGTGAGTTCAAGCCTCTGCTAACAGAGTCTGCTTGGGATTCTCTCTCTCTCTCCCTCTCTCTCTCTGCACCCCCCCCCCCCACTCATGCACACTCTTTCTCTTTCTCTGTCTCTCAAAATAAATAAATAAACTTAAAAATATTTGTAGAGAAGAACATAGGCAGTAACCTCTTTGACCTCAGCTGGAGCAACTTCTAACTAGACACATAGCCAGGGGGAAGGGAAACAAAAGCAAAAATGAACTATTGGGACTTCAACAAGAGAAAAAGCTTCACCACAGCAAAGGAAACAATCAATAAACCTAAAAGGCAGCCTACGAAAATGGGAAAAGGTATTTGCAAATGACATATCAGATAAAGGATTAGTATCTAAAATCTATAAAGAATTTATCAAACTCAACAACCAAAATATAAGTAATCTAGTTAAGAAATGGGCAGAAGACATGAATAGACACTTTTCCAAAGAAGACTTCCAGATGGTTGGCTAACAGACACATGAAAAGGTGCTCAACTTCATTCATCATTAGGGAAATACCAATCAAAACCACAAAGAGCTATCACTTCACACCTGTCAGAATGGCTAAAATTAATAACACAAGAAACAACAGGTGTTGGCAACAATACAAAGAAAGGGGAACCCTCTTAAATTGTTGGTGGGAATGCAAACTTGTGCAGCCACTCTGAAAAACAGTATGGAGGTTCCCCAAAAAGTTAAAAATAGAACTATCCTATAATCCAGCAATTGCACGACTAGGTATTTACCCAAAGGATACAAAAATGCTGATGTGAAGGGGTACATGTACCCTGATGTTTATACCAGCATTATCAACAATAGCCAAACTACGGAGCAAGCACAAATGTCCATTGACTGATGGATGGAAAAAGAGATGTGGTGTGTGTGTTTATATATATAATATATATATATATACATATATATATATGTATATATATATATATATATACATAACTGAATATTATTCTTTCATCAAAAAAGAATGAAATCTCGCCATTTGCAACAATGTAGATGAAGCTAGAGTGTATTACGCTAAGCGAAATAAGTCAGAGAAAGACAAATACCATATGATTTCACTCATATGTGGAATTTAAGAAGGAAAACAGATGAACATATGGAGGGCAAGAAAAAGAGAACAAGGGAACAAACCATAAGACACTATTAAAGATAGAGAACAAACTGAGGTTTGATGGAGGGAGGTGGGTGGGGGATGGGCTAGATGGGTGATGGGTATTAAGGAGGGCACTTGTTATGATGAGCACTGGGTGTTGTATGTTAAGTGATGAATCACTGAATTCTACTCCTGAAACCAATATTGTACTGTATGTTAACTAACTAGAATTAAATAAAAATTTGAAGTTAAAAAAAAAAAAAAAGAATAGCATGTGTATTCTGCTGTTTTAAGACGGAATGTTCTGAATGTATCTGAGAAATCCATCTGGTCCAGTGTGTCATTCAAAGCCATTCTTTCCTCGTTGATTTTCTGTTTAGATCGTATCACCATTGATGTAAGTAGGGTATTAAAATCCCCCACTATTGTGTTACCATCAATTAATTCCTTTGTGTTTGTTATTAATTCCTTTATGTATTTGGATGCTCCCATGTTAGGCACATAACTATCATCTTCTTATTGGACTGTCCTCTTTATTATTATGTAATATCTTTCTTTGTCTCTTATTAGTCTTTGTTTTAAAGTTTACTTTGTCTGATATAAGTATTGGTACTTCAGGGGCGCCTGGGTGGCTAGGTCGGTTAAATGTCCAACTTTGGCTCAAGTCATGATCTCATGGTTTGTGGGTTCGAGCTCCACATTGGACTCTGTGTAGACAGGTCAGAACCTGGAGCCTGCTTCAGATTCTCCCTCTCTCTCTGCCCCTTCCTCCACTCACACTCTGTCTCTATCTCTACAAAAGGAAATAAAAAAAATGTAAGTATTGGTACTTCAGCTTTCTTTTGACATCCATTTGCAGGATAAATGTTTCCCCAACCCCTCACTTTCAATTGCAAGTATCCTTAGGTCTAAAATGAGTCTCTTATAGGCAACATATAGATGGGCCTTGCTACTTTATCCATTCTGTTGCACTATGTCTTCTGATTGGAGCATTTAGTCCATTTTACCTTGAAACTATTTATAGATATGTATTTATTGCTATTTTATTACCTGTTTTATGGTTGTTTCTGAAGATTTTCTCAGATCCTTTGTCTTCCTCACTTTCATGGTTTGCTGGTTTTCTTTAGTGATATATTTGGATTTCTTTCTCTTTATTCCTTGCATATTTATTAGTGGTTTTGATTTGTGGTTACCATTAGGCTTATATATAACATTTTCTGCATATAGCAGCCTGTATTAAGATGATGATCATTTAAATTTGAACTCACTGTTTACTCCTCCCCTCCCCATGTTTTAGGTATATGGTGTCATATTTTACAACCTTCAATTTTATCAGTCCTTGACTGAAACTTTATAAAAATACTCATTTTTACTGCTTTTTTGTTTCCTTACTTCATGCTCCCACTTGTGGTCTTTCCTTTCACCCAAAGAGCCCCTTTCAATATTTCTTGCAGGGCTGGTTTGTTGGTCATGAACTCCTTTAGTTTTTATTTGTCTGAGAAACTCTTTAGATCTCTTATTCTGAATGATAGCCTTACTGGATAGAGTATTCTTGGCTGCACATTTTTTCCCATTAAGCACGGTGAGTATATCATGCCACTCCCTTCTGGCTTGGAAAATTTCTGTTGAAAAATCTCCTGGTAACCTTAAGGGGGTTTCCTTTGCATGTAATTGTCTTTTTGCTTGCTTCTTAAAAAAATTATCACTATATTTGCCATTTTAGTTATACCATGTCTTGGTGTGGGAGGCATGGCTTAGTCAGTTAAATGTCCAACTCTTGATTTTGGGTCAGGTCATGATCTTAGAATCATGAAATTAAGTCCCACATCAGACTCCGCACTGGGAATGGAGCCTGCTTAAGATTCTCTGTCTCCCTGTCCCTCTGCTCCTCTCCTACACGCTCCTGCATATTTGCATGCTCTGATAGATAGATAGATAGATAGATAGATAGATAGATAGATAGATAGATAGTATGTCTTGGTATAGATTTGTTTTTGTTGACTTTGTTAAAGGTTCTCTGTGCCTCATGGATCTAGATACCTGCTTCCTTCCCCAGATTAGGGAAGTTTTCAGCTATTATTTCTTCAAATAAATTATCTGCCTGCTTTTCTACTTTCTTCTTCTTCTGTGACTTCTATAATACGAATGTTATTATATTTGATGGAGTCACTGATTTCCCTAAGTCTATTCTCATTTTGCAAAATCCTCTTTCTCTCTTTGTTCAGCTTGATTACTTTCCATTACTCTGCCTTCTAGGTCATTCATTCATTCCTCTGGTTCTTCCAGCCTACTGTTCATTCCATCAAGTGGGTTTTTCATTTTGTTTATTGAGCCCTTTATCCCTGTTATGTTCCTTATCTCTGTTAAGGGTCTCACTGATGGCTTTCGCTCTTTTCTCAAATTTACTGAGTATCTTTATGATCATTACTTTAAATTCTTTATCAGCCAGATTACTTAGATCTGTTTCATTTAGATCTCTGGCCTTGGCCTTGTCCTATTTGGGACAAAGTCCTCTGTCTTCTCATTTTGTGTAAGTCTCCATGCCTATGTTAGGAAAGCCAGGTACATCTCTTATGCTTGAGGGTAATGGCCTTATGAAGAAGAGGTCCTGTAGTGACCTACACTGTAGTGTCCCCTGTCCAGGAGTGTCTCCAATGTATGCTGTATGTGGTCTGCTCTTGTGTCCCTTCAGGCCAGTCATCTACAAAGTCTCTCTTTGCCTGCTGTGAGCAGTGTTTGGACCCTGGCCTGAATGTGGCATGTTTTAACTAGGTGTGCTCTGATCTGCTTGTGAAATGAGACATATTGCCATCGCCACTGGAACCTAGGCTACACAAAACTCCTGCATCTGGAGACGCAGTGTTGGCAGGGGTTTGGGCTGGTCTTTTGGGGGTATGGGCCTTCCATTCTGGAACTAAGGTAAACATGACTAGATAGGGCATGGAGTTGGGAGCGAGGGCAGGACTTGGTTTAAGCAAGGTAGGTAGTGCCTATGCTGCAGTAGTTCCCACAGGTGGCCTTGTACTTATGCTGAGGGGCAGGGAAGGGAAATAGCACCTGCCAATTCCTTTGTTCCTAGAAGGGTCTCTCTATGAATGCTACCTCTCTGGGACATGCTCTGGGATAACCAAGTAACCTCACCACTGAGTGCCCCCAAATGCTCTTCAGATTCCTATTTCCACACTGTACATCCACAGCCTGTTTGTCCTGCCTTCCCTCCCACAGAACTCCAGGATTTAAGTCCCACTGGTTGCCAGAACTCATGAAATTCAGCCCCTCTTGCTTTCCAAGCCAATTGCCAAGGGGATTTGTTTTTCCTGTGCACTCCTCCGTAGCGTGTTAGTCTGTCTCTCACCCTTCTCCACAATTATGGCTCCCTCCCATCACAATGGCCATGATCCATTTCTCTCTCAAACTGTGTCTCTGCACTTCCTACCTTCTTTGATGTGGCTTCTTCTCTATGTTTAGTTGTGAAGTTTGTTCTGCTAGTCTTCAGGTCAATTTCTGGGATATTTAGCATGATTTGATAGTTATCTAATTATATTCATGGGATGAGGAAAGCCTAGGGTCCTTCTACTCCAACACCATCTTCTTCTCCACTCTGTGCTCTTTCAAATGGTTACCTCATATTTTTCCATTGAAGACTTTTTCACAGTGATTTGCAAATGCAACTTATACATAAGAGATGGTAATCCTGTGTCATATGTTGTACAAATTCCCTAAAACTTTTACTTTTCATTTGATTTAATACATTTTGAAATAGAGATTATTTTTATACATTCTGGTCTTTCCACATTTCCTTTATGATCTCTTCCTCTTATACATAGAAATAAAGTATCCAGTTACATATCAAATATTACTTCTTTTCCTTTACTATAAAGCCTATAATCTTAACAAGTCTTTCTAATTCTGTTTACTCCAATGATCCATCTCATTGATAGCCTTGTAGTTTTATCAACACAAGCTGACCCCTAATTCAGTACTAAAAATGGGCAACCACTTATTTTCCATTAAGAAATCAACAAGAAGTCAAGTGTGCAGGTGAGAAGGCACAGAGTGGTGTTTCTGAAAACAGCTTAATAAGCTGGGTACTGACAGAAGTACCAGAGTTTCTCTGGAAAGGAACAGAGGTTACAGAATTAAATGCAAGCATGGCAGCTTCTCCCTTCAACAGGTTTGATTCTTGGAAGAGTAGAGGGAAAAAAAACAATGCACATTTTCCCTTGCCTATTATGTGCTCTGAACAGCTGCTCTGGCACAATTTGTGCACTGTGTTCTGTTGTAGGTTATGGCTCCTGGAAAAGAAGTATGTGCCTGCATGCACGTGTGTGTGCACGTGAGTGTGTGTGTGTGTGTGTGTGTGTGTGTGTGTGTGTGTAATGGGGCAAGTAGAGAATGCTATTAATCATATTATAGGTTTTCCTAGGCTCCAACTAAATACAGAACCAGAACAGATATTCTTTTCTACCATAGCCTGAGGGATTGAGGGCTACTAACAGGCAAATATTAAATACAGAGTTAGGTTGTCAGGGAAAACTGAAGTATACCCTCTAGAGGATTTTAGAATTTGGATAAAGTTAGTATTTGCTTGATGGTTTAGGCAATATCTGAGTCTGAATCTGAATCTTAAGAACATATAACCCTTTAAAGATTCTAAAAAGCACCCTTGGTTTAGAAGGGGTATATTTTTAAAATGGCACCTGGCCAAAGCCCTTGGCATGACAGATAGTGGTTTACTGTGATAACAAGGTGAGCCTTCCTTTACATGACTACATTTACACACTCCATTCTTTCCTAGGTTTCTTGCAGTGTAATAATCAAAGAGGTAAGCGAGCATTTAAGAAGTTTGGAACATGTAAATATAATATTAAGTTACATAGTACTTCATAAGATTAGACATGCCAATGAAAACTAAAAATATGATTTTTCTTAATGACAGATTTTTCTCCATTTCAATTTAGTCAGAAAATCTTTCCCTAGACACATAAGTGTATATAAATATATCCTACTTTAATAACAGGTGTTAATAACAATATATTAGTTATAATGAATACATGTGTAAATAACAAAAATTACCAATATTAAAACTTTTTTTAAAAAAACATTTTTTGAATGAGAGATTCAGTTCACTAAATGAGAACATAGGAGAATAGCAAAGAGCAAAAAGAAATAAAAATAACCCTCTCATGCCTTTTGACTCCAGGCATGCCTTTTGACTCCACTGCATCCATACTCCAACTTAACAAGTATGCCTTGTGGGTGAATGTGGAGGTAAGGCAAATAAGGAATAAAGAGAGTGGAGATCCAGGTTTGATAAACAGTTCAGGAAGGTAGGTGGCTTTGCGATAAAGATTAAGAGGAGGCGTTTGAAAAAGGTTCTTGACTGAGATATCTAGAAGTACAAACAGAAGAGAAAGAGGAGACTGGAGGAGACTCAGCACAGCATAAGATTCCCTGCAAAGGTCTGGAGGGCAGTAAGGAACTGCAGGTGAATGAGTTCAACAACTCCCATGGTTCAGTGTCAGCCATGTGTCAAGATTTTATAGTTGCTAAGATATTAGATAATGGCAAGAGGGCCCAATTTTTGTTTTTAAACGTATCTGATCACTGGAACTGGAACAATATTACACTTTAGTAAAAGGACTACTCGATTTTATTAATTATACTTAAAAACTACCAATGATAAATATTTCAGAAAAAAAGGGAAGATATGGACTGCTTCCATGCATAGATGTTAGTAAAATATTTCTGTTGCCTTGTTTTTTAAGAAAATTGATAAAAAAAAATAGAGATTTTATAATGTGTAATTGTGGATCTGTTTTCCCCTTAATGCAGAAGCAACACCTTAAAAACAGATATAAAAAAAGCTATTCCATGAATTTGGTAGGTCCTGACATTGAAAAAATGCCCAATAAGAAAAAAAAAAAGTCTTATTCTATTCCTTCTCATCATTATTAAAGAGTAGTAGATTTGGGGAGTGCCTTGGTGGCTCAGTCAGTTGAGCTTCCCACTCTTGGTTTCGGCTTAGGTCATGACTTCATGATTTCTGAGATCAAGCCCCTTGTTGTGTGTGTGGGGGGGGGCACTATCAGCAAGGAGCTTGCTTGAGACTCTCTCTCTCTGCCCCTCTCCCTGTTCATGTGTGGGCACCAGAGCTTCCTCTCTCTCTCTCTCAAAATACATAAATACACACTTTTTAAAAAGAGTCGCATATTTTGAGATACTACCACCTTTGGAAA
Source organism: Panthera onca (assembly GCF_046562875.1). NCBI lineage: Eukaryota > Metazoa > Chordata > Mammalia > Carnivora > Felidae > Panthera > Panthera onca. Next base: position 82,402,534 of record NC_138348.1, on the reverse strand, counting down.
TTTGGACTTCACATGATTTAATGCTAATGTCCTTTTCACATTTCAATTGGAAAAACTTACCTCTTGCAAATGAGATTCCTTTTTCTTTGCAGACAAATTTAAATGTTTCTCAAGAATAGAATAGTACTTTTCACTTTCCTTATCAAACTTCTTCTTTCCATCCTAGGGGGTAACAATAACAACAAAACATACTAATTAGAGACTAAAATTTTGATTTTTTTTTTTACCATCACCATCAAATGTCCAATACAAGTATTTACTACAGATTTAGTGAGCTCCAAATATGTATAAAACTTGATGGAGTAGGAAGAAGGATGTGAAACAAGTCATTTGACTATGTATTCAAATATGTAAACAAAATTCTCAAAGAAGTTCATGGAACTATAGTATGAAGGGAGCCAGGTTGGCTAGAGTAGAATCCCTCTGAGAACTTTATAATTGATTCTCAATAGGAAATTCTGATCTAGTAAGTGTGAGATAGGACCAAGAGAGAGTGTCTCATTTCATTTTTTTGGTGATTTCAATGAGTTAACATATAACCAGTTTAGATAAGAGCTCACATAGACTCTTTTAAGGAATCATTATTTCCCAGCTACAAAAAGATACCTGATATTTCAAACCATTCTTGATGAGGGGAAACAGAGGGAAACAAACTTCTAAAAATTGGTAGCATGAAATAATTAAGTAAGATGGTTCAAAATCAAACCAAAAAGGTTAACAACATCTTTATCATACACTCAACATAACTAATGGCTAACCTTTGCTTACTCTTAAAATTGTATTATCTTATAGGGGAAGCTGCAGGGGAAATCTATACCTTTCAGCTGGTGGTGCATTCTTATAGAAATGCAAATGGAATAAAATCCTAAAGGAGAAAGACATGCCTCGACATATAATGTTCTCCAACTATAAATATGTTATTCACCAGGGAACTTTTTTTCTATTTATGAGTCCCTATGAAATAAATACTAGGTGATCATACTCATAAATTTCATTCACCAAAGAAGTACTCTTCTTTGCTTTTATTTCAGTGTTACTGGAAATGCAATGTCTGGACCACTTTAATGAGAGTCAAGTATTTCTATTCAAAATGCAGCTTCCTATTATCCCCATCCAGAGATTCAGGAATTATTAATTTTTAACAAGCTCTCTGATTATTATGCATAATGTTTTCCTTCATTATTTGCTGAAGTATTTCAAAGAGGTTAATAAAAAATAATAATAGATGGGTATATGCTTGTTTCAGTAGCACACATACTAAAATTGGAACAATACAGAGAAGAGTACAACATAATGTATAGAGTTGTAGAATCACTGTATTGCACACCTGAAAACAATATAACATTGTGTGCCAACTATACATCAATAGGAAAAAAAAATTAATACATGGATAGATGTATGGATGGACAGGAGGAGGAGGGGAAGAAAGAAGAAAGGGAAAAGACAGGCAGGCCTCTGGTCTGTCTGTCCCATTATCTGAAGTTGTCAGATTCAGACTGATAGATCCAAGTAATTTTTTTGGTTCACTGCCACCTCTGACATTTTTAACTCACCATGATCTAGTTCCAAATATGGAACTTCAGAAAGTTAACGGACAAAATTACACCAAATGGGAAGAGCACTGTAAAAGTTCAAGTCACTTCTGGGCCATTTAAGAAGTACTAATATGTCTGTAAATTAAACTATTGGACTGATAAATGAGAAAAGTCAAAATCTTCAAGGGATTTTTATTACATAAGGAGAAAATGTGGCCGGAGAAACACAATAAAAAAATAAAGAGTGGTATTCACATCCAAAAAAGCAGGTCTACTGAGAAACTCCTATTACAGAATGTGGAGCAGCAGACCCAGAAGGAAGCAGAGAAGTCCAAGGCTCAGGATGGAACAAGCTTGTCCTCTCTACTGTTGCAACAAGACACCTGGGTGAATATTTCATCCTTTGCTCAATGGAGCTTACTTTTTAATCTAGCATTTCATGCTCACAATTGACCTTCCCAATCAACGTTTTGAAAAGTCTCTCCCACTAGCACTTTTGAGCTCCTTATCTTTTTTCTCTGCAGGTCATCTCTTCTCTGACAAAATGCTCATTTCTTCTAATTTCCACATATTCAAGTTACATACACTTTAGCACACAACTCAAACAGGCCTCATTCACAAGTCCCTTCCATCAACTCTCCCTCCCTTTTGAAGGCTCACAGAGCTTTACATATAAATTTCTTATAGTGTTTGTGTTTGACACTGTAGGAGAGAAATTTAGGTATGTACCCTATCCTCTTTTTAAAACTGAATATTTGAGAAAGTGCTCAATAACTATTTAATGAACAAGGGAACTTTGTCCTCTTATAACACTGGACACCACAATCCCTCACAGATAGTCCATTTGTTTAAAACAAAACAAAACAAAACAAAACAAAACAAAACAAAATCCGTAATACCAGGGACAATTCTACACAAATAGCTTAACAGCTTAACTCAATCCCAATGTGCACAAACACTGGGGGGCAACCAGTCACATTACAGTTACACATTACAAATTACACAATGCTGACTCACTTTCATTTTAGGGGACTTAAAATTTTTTGCTGTGCATAGAAGAAACTGTGTAAAGGCAAAGAGAACACAGCTGTGGTGACAACACTAGTATCTTTGTTTTCAGTCAGTGTTTGATGGCATTTTTGGAAACAATTCAGTGCCAACATGTCAGCATTCCTGGCAATATAAAACTCATTCCCAGAGCACTTTCTGGACTCTTATTTAAATCCTAGTACTTCACCAGGCCAGCAACAGATCTACTCAAAGGTTCCAATGATGTAGACAACAAAAACACACTCAGATCTAGCCTAAAATTAAAGAACTGAGTAGGCCACATGAAGGACAACCATAATGTAGGGAAGCATTTTCTTGAAAACAAAGAGCATTTCTCCTTGAAATTCACATCTGTCCCCAAAGCCATGATGTACTCCTCATATAAGCCAAGTCTCATTTGGATTTAATAACTTAATACCACACAGCTATCTCTTATCTTTTGGTTACATGTTATGGATATCAGGCTAAGAATCTGCTCTGAAACAAATGCTGCAGAGGGAAGGGAAAAATAATCCATGAATCTTTACTAAATTCTGCACAGGATTCCTGTCTTCTTAGTGTCAGAGCATGATTTGAAAAAAAGAGACTACATTATACTGTCACATTTCCTGTAAATGCAGTTAAGTGCATTTGAACTAGGTAATCACTTAAAATGAAGTCTAATAACAAAATAATAACATTTTTAAATAAAATAAAATTAAGTCACATATATATGTATATATGTGTGTGTGTGTGTGTGTGTGTGTGTGTGTATGTATTATAAAATTTAAAATAGATCATCAAAAATGGCAAATTAGTCCCCAAACCCAATCTTAGCTGACAAAAGTATAAGGTAAGTTCTGGGTCTGCAATCAATCTGCTTTCCAGATGATACCACATTTACTCTAAGCACAGTGATCATATTATATCTCAGCTTCTAAGATTAGTAAGTGTGGTTGTGCCACACCTTCACTTTACACAGCAAAGTAAGGAATGGGAAGAAAACTCCAACTGTCAATTTTACTCCAAATTTGTATATAGCCAAAAAAAAAGTCAATATTTATAAAAATGATAGGTCTATCATGCAGATAAAAAACATGAAACTATACATAATTGTTAAAAGAAGTCCAAACCAATCCCTCCCACTGACCACAAGAGGGTACCAAAGAAGAAGAGACTCTACAACTTGTGATTTAGAAAATCACAACTAGAAATTCTCAAAATGTTATCTAATTGTATTTTTTTCTATAGAAAACCACTGTAAAGTTTTGTTTAGACAATTGTCATGAACCTTTATTTTGATTTCTCATAATATAAATTATTAAAAATAAAGTGAAAACTTATTTCCTATATATCTTTTATAAAAATGGAGTGCATATTTAAGATTTCTACATCAGACTTTAATTTCAATGTTATAATTATCATCCGAGATACTGTGAAATTTTCCATGCAACTATTTATGTCATTATGTTAGTATAGCCATTAGCTAATGAGCAGTTTGTGCATATTTTGAAAAAATCCTTCAAGTGAATCTATAGCAGTAGAAAAAGTAATACGAAGAATAATAAATACCAATAGCTGAATTTCTATTTCAAACATATGTGGAATTCTTATAAACTGGTACTGTGCTAAGCACTGAGAGGATAAGTTATAGCCCTGACTACCAATCCTGGCTAGACTTCTTCCTCTGATGATGGCATCTACTCACTGATTAGAATGGCAGCTCAGGGTGACATCACCATCTCTAAGTCCTAGAAGTGTCAGATGCTAAACTATTTCAACCACATGTTGCGTAGGAGTTTCCTAAGGCCCAAGAGATTCCTGGTATCCAGAAACTCAGATTGTTGAGGATATCAGTATAGCTTACACAGCAATGTCCTTCCTGTGATGATTGCACCCAACCATTCCCAGGCTCCTCAACCACTGCCCACCAAGTCCCTCCTCCTCAATCTCCTGAGATATAGACACTCCAAAAGGTCTTCTTTTGGGTAGCTCTACCACTATAATTCACCACATCTCCATCATTCCCAATTACCTTGCCACTACCACCACCAGGTGATCAGACTCATAAGGACCAAGCCCTTTATGAAGAACTACAAACTGGAATGATAAAAAAAAACAAACAGAAATAGATGAAAGATATAAAGGTATAAGACACAGAAGAGGAAAGTCCAAAGGGTAACAAGCATTTAAAGAGTTGTTAAAACTCATTAGTGATTAAGAAAAAAAGCAAATTAAAATATTGGGATATCACATTATATCAGATTTGGAAGAGTTAGAAAGTTGAATAATGCTACATATTGAGTGCATGTGGAGATACAGGAGACTTTATATATTACTGGTGGAATTGTACAGGGGTACAGCCTTTCTAAAGAGAGATGTCGCACTACTAAGTGGCCCTAAGAACCAGCTTCTGGGTATAAATCACAAAAAGATCCACATATAAAAGTCCATAAGGAAAACATAAATGAGCATATGGGAACAGGAAGATAGCCAGTGTATTCATTAATAGACCAAAAATGAATTTGATGAATACCATGGAGTGCTAGGCAGAAGTTAGGAGAAAAGATTAAATGTTGACAGATCTTAAAATACAATTTTGAGGTGCGCCTGGGTGGCTCAGTCGGTTGAGCGTCCAA